>NC_140778.1:101083424-102482292 GCF_044657685.1 Stegodyphus dumicola | reverse complement strand
CATCTTAGTGAGCTAAAAATGATACTAAAATATTTAATGGTAATAAATATCTAATAAGGTGGGTGATGGATCATTTCTTAAAGACAGCGATTACCAATTCAACGATGATTCACAATGAAAAATCACAATTACATTCCATATTGCAAACACACATAAAGATGATCCATACTGTAGGATTATATCCATTACTGTTTTTAATCGTACTAATCCACAATCGACAGTTATTGTACAATAATTCCAATAATGCTAATTACAATAATGCTAATCTCCAATTATGAATCGTTTTTAAGGTAACCGATCTAGTTGGAGGGGCTTTCTTCGAATTGTTATATTTCTGAATTTATGAGATTTGTAATGGGATTGCTCTCACACCTAATATTATAACTACAAAAGTGATAAAAAGTCATTATTTCGTTAAATTTACGCAAAAGAGTGAAAATTTTATATCGAAATCCAGAATAGCATTAACCTTCAATGAAAAGAAAATGATGATAAAAACATATTTTTGACTTTATCTTATATTTGTGTAGTGACTTACATCACTTGTCTTACAATTACATCAGAACAAGCCCACGAAATTCCTTGTGGTAAGGAGCGCAAGCTACGCCTGCCGTTGGCAACAACCTAGAGCACCTTATTGGTGACAGTGCGTTTTAGCTCATTTCTATCCCGCGACTTTGATGGAAAGCACCCCGGGCGGGGAGCAATCCGAGGGCCTAACATCTTTCTTCCCCTGCCATCAACCTCTCCAGAGAACTTTCAACTCGCCATTTATTTAGAGTGCCCCGATGCCGCAAAGACAGTATACATTTAAAAACATGCGTGCCTTCTGTGGGACACGATTGGATTATTCAATTAAGGCAAAGCACACGAGGGCTATCTGCCTAAAGGGAGGGATGCCTTCGTGGAGGGCTTTCTAAAGGAAACTGGCTCGTATACACGTTACACAAGGGGAAAACCACGAAAACGCCCAGGCAGCCAGCCCGTTCGCGGGATTCGAACCTCGGACCGAACTACCAGTGTTCAGCGTCTTTACCGCTCGGCTGCTGGTGGGCTCTCCGGGACACGAACCCTGGTCCTTCAGAATCGCACTAAGCTTCTCTAATCACTACATCATTTGGGCGGCCTACTTGCATTGTACCTCACTTTTCATATATTAGGCCGTTTAAGCAGCTTCAAATTTGCATATTATTTGACCCTTTTGGTTGGAAGAAGAAAGGGAAGCTTCTTGTGCTGTAAACTTCACTGGGACATTAAAGTATATTCAGAAGGAAAGCTTAACCCCCTTCGACATAATCGTTTGGGTATATATATTTTTACTTTTCCCGCTTCCGTACATTAGACTAATTTTCTTCGATGTTTATCTACAGCTCTCCGTTCTTCCCACACTTTGCTAAACATTTTTCCCAGTTTTTTCGGACCGTCACTTAGGGCAGAATTGAATAACAAATTACTTTGCTAAAGTGGCTCCCGTCAAAATAATTAAATTTCTCCATTCCTCCAAACATAATTGCATTATTAATTTAAAGAATAACATAATTACATGCTTTGCTCGTGTATTTATGATTTGCCCGAAGCGGACGTCTTTGAAGACTAATCGTTAAGTTCTTGCACGGTAAGAAAATGTGAGAGTTCAAAATGGCTTGTCTGGTATAGTGTCTTGTATATAACAGAGAATTAAATAACTTTTTGATAATATAATAATTATCACATCTAAAGACAATTTCTAACGAAATCTGAGTGTCACACAATTGATCATGGTAACAGATGATATAAAATTACCTCCAAGTAAAGAAATCACCTGCTTGGGGTGAGACGTGAAGATGTCGAGGTTTTATGATCAAACTATTAGGGAATAAGGGGCATAAATATGCACGAGCATTATTAAAGGATGGAAGATGATTATTTTGAAGATACTGACACTTACCGTGTCTTAAAAATTGCTTCAAATAAAGGGTTTGTGTTACGTGGCTATAAATGGAACTTCCACATAATCCTCCGCTACGTAACGAAATAAAGTTGGCAAATTTTGCAAAAATTGCAATAGTTAAGATGTAAAGTACAGATATATCAGATAGAAAGCATTTTGGTCTTGATGAACCTCTTTCTGGAGCATTCTCATTGAGAGCTCTTCAGTGACTCCAAACAGCAAAATCACCGTGACATCTGAGGAATAATCCGAACCTTGACTATATATGATGTAGCAGCAATGTGCTGAAATTTAAGAATAGCAATAGGCGTCAAATCACAAATTCTAGCCTACGATTCGAAAAACTGATGTCACTGTGTTACAACGCATTATGTGGAACTTTCATACATTTGGTAATGCATAATACTTTCATACATTAATGCAATCTTGCCTCCATAGCGTCAAACTTACATCGCTATGGCTGTAAGATTGAATTAATCGTAATGACAACTACGTTGCTAATGTAGCATTTAAGAACTAATTGTTTCAATTATTTATGACGGGAATACTTTAAGAGGGTGAAACATTTTGAATCTCAGAGGCAAGAAACGGTGCTAGTTAAGGTTCTGTAGGATATCGGTTCAGAGTTTTATGACTGTGAGTTTTACAGCTTGTAGGGTCCACTTGCTTATCTTCTAAGTGACAATTGTTCGTGTAGTAAGTTCTTGTAGGAACTACACAGAAGAAGGGTTAAAAGAACCCTTTATTAAACTCTTTAAAATTTACAATGCGTCAATTCTACGTTAACGCACTACGTCTCCCTTGGGCGGTAACTGAAATCACAGAGCTAAGTGAAAAATTCGAAGATGTTCACAAGTAGTAGAAATTAAGCTACAGGGCTCAGATATTCCTGTTTCTTAAACCCGCGTCGAAACTAGTGGCAGCAAAGTAACCAGCCGGTAAACCGCAATAACTCCGGGAAAAGAAACTCACGCAGCAGAGGTGACGGCAATAACCTAACTCACTCTCACTTTCCTTCCGGAACCTGGTATTTAAACTTTTTCTCCTCCAGGTAGAATTTACATTCCTTCACGCGCGCTACCAAATTTAAATATTCTGGCATTCACAATGAGGGGAATGAAGGCTTATAGGAGAGTTTAAAATTAAACTTTAACTTGTTAGTTAAAATAAATATAAGTCTCTACAAACTTATGCGGAATTTTATAAAATATTTATGTTTCATGTTCCTTAGGCATCCTGTGTAAGAAAAATGTACCCCCTCACCATGAGGATGTCGGTTTGGTTTGGTTTATTTAATTATGGCAAGACACTCGAGGGCCTCCTACTTAAGGGGAGAGATGCCTTCGTGAAGAACTTTCGGAGGGTAACTCGCTTCTATACACATTACACATGTGGAAAATCATGAAAACACCCATGCAGCTCAGTTCGCCGGGATTGAAACTCCGGACCTACCAGTGTTCAGCGACTTTACCGCTCGGGCGCTGGTGGGCTCCGAGCGGTATTTGCACAAGATGCTTTGGTCAATTGTTGCTTCACTACCCTTTGCTGTTGCTCTTGTTTTTCTCACATGGCTTCATCAGATTCTTAAACATTTATCTGCTGTAAGACTTCACTTGGAAAATGCCACTTCAACACGGACTGCATGGTGTACAGGAATCAGTTCAATTCCTGTACTGCATGCAGTTGTCAATGAGGCCACTGAGGCGGCTTGTTTGGTTACATGAGACTTGGGATAAATCTTTTTGTAAGATCACCGTAAATACATTTCTGCATAATTTGGAGGAAATTATGCGGATAAATCATAATAAAACACTGTAGCTTAACAAGGCCTCCACTGAGAGGACTGCTTCACGCAATTTGAAAGTTAAAAACATAGATTTCAAGTAAGGTAAGTTTAAAATAACGATGTTTAGTTTTCCTCTCAGTAACTTTGCTAAAAAGACCTTTATACTTTTAACCATGAAAACGTTTTCTTACGTGTTCCGTGATTCATTACCTTTTCCCAAACTTTTCTTCCATCCGTCTTTTTTAAAAGAAAGAATTTCTTCAACTGCTCTCTTATAATTTACAGTGTAAACCGTAACCATAATGCAAAGAATTGGACTTAAATGATTTGTTTAAACCATTAGAATAAGAATATGAAAAAAAGTTTTTATCTTTTTTCTTACGGCACGATGTAGCTTTGTATCACTAAGCAATTAATTATAATTTTATTAATAAATTCAGTTATCAGTGGGACCTTGATTATTCCAATGAATTGCTGGTGCATATTCTTCTACGACCCTTAATCGACCCCTCCACTAACCATCTTTAAATTTTATTCGATCCTCAGAAAATCAATACCGGCCGTGTTGGAAACTCCTGCCTTAGATGAAAATTCTTGAGAGATGGCAAAGCACACTATGGAGGGAGCCTAAGAGGAAGGATGCCTTCATGGAGGACTTTGTAAGAGAAAGTGGCTTGTATACAATTTAAGCGTGGGAAAACCATGAAAACGGCCATACAGCCAGCTCGTTTGCCTGGAATCAAACCCAGTTGGAACTACCAGTTTTCAACGAATTTATCGCTGGGGCGTTGGTGGACTCCTTAGACGAAAAGCTTGTGATAGATTTGCAAGTCAAAAATTTCAAATTGGAAATATAGCAAGTCAAATAGATCAGATCTGTTCTGGTTATCTGCCTGAACCGTACTGAGTTGACAATCTTTGAGGATTGAAACAAGAGGAAGAAAGCAAGTTCTAAATGAAATAAGGTAAAAAGTCCACACAAAAATATACCCTATAAAGAAAAAAAAAAAAGCAAATGAGATAATGTTGGATTAATAAACATAATATTTAAATAATCTAGGTAGAAACAATAACCAAGATTTCCTTGATATCTTTAAATTATTTTAATCCTATTTTCCGTGTAAATATGTTACAAAAGACTATGTTAAGCTACTGACGAGTGCCGTAAATTTAAAAGTAATAAAAGTATTCCTCTTTTCCATTGCATCTTTGTTTAAAGAACATTACTAAGCAGAGTACGAAAATAAAGCAAACAATTACTTTTTCTAACTGAAAATGAGCCGTTTCTATTGAACCGTGATAAATGGTCGCGCAAATCGTCTTGTTTGTTTCCTCTTCAAAAATTTCGCAAGTGGGAACTTTTCTTTTGTATGGCTAAATGATGCTGAACTCATTGGTTCATAATATAAATATTTTACATCGATTGTTTCGTTAACAAATAAGCTGTAACGGGATATTATTTTCGGGGTCAATAATAGCAAATTTTATGTTTTATTGTTTCTAATTCCTCTTAATCTAGTAGAAATAAACAATTTAATCACTTTTAACCTATAACCCAGGATTATTGTGATTCTGTTCTTTCTTCAGTGATGTAACTCTCATGATAATCCAGGATTAAGTGTTAGATCATAACACAGTGTTAGATCGTCAAGATTTGACTGATTTGTAGAATTTTAATGTTTTTGCATCCCCACTGAGCTGTTTTAAAAAGGTAGATTGTAAAATTTTAACCCACTGAATGTTTGAAAAATCTAGGCCCATCAACGACCGAGCGGTAAAATTGCTGAAAACTGATAGTTCCGATTAGTAGGCGCTGAATCCCAGAACGAATTCTATTGTTTGCTGGAAGAGTCCAAGATTTGTAGGTATGGTACGTGAAAGTAGGGATGAACTAAGAGGAGAAAGGAAAAGGGATTTTGAGGGAACGGGCTCCTGCTTTGTGACGGAAGCTAGCGTTTCGTTAGTAAAGTGTATTACTTATTATTCTTATTGATTGTCTGCCTTTTTTTTTTTCAGTTACAATTTTTTACAATACCTTAAATAAATAAAAACTTTACAGTAACGTATTGTAACTTAATGTAATACTCTGTTACTTTACCGTAATAAGAGTTCTAATAAATATTAAATTTCGTTGGAATAAACAAAATTATGTAATTTTGACAAAACGTTACGCCTTTAAGCAAATTTTAAATAAGCATGCAATTTTTCATTGAAAACGCGTATTTCTGTACGAATTTTTTTTTTTCTGTTTCATAAAATGATAAAAATTAATCTGTCCTTGAACAAAATGTTCAATAAAACATGGAGCATAAAAATAAGCAGTGAAACTCCTTTCACGGTTCGCGAATAAGTCAGCGAGCATATCCCTTTTTCCCTAGTACCCACTGAAAGCCATTCCACGACCTAATAATTATTTGCGTTGGAAACCATTCCGAAACCTTTCCTTTCTGTTTCTCTCACCTGCGTATATTGAACTCGCCCAGCTAACGATAGCAGGCATTCCGAGATTGACGGTCTAGTGTTCCGATCTGGATTCGATTCAACTAACAAACTGAATGCGTGGGCGTTCTGCGTGAACTTTACAATTATACCACGCTATGTTTTTCTCATTATTTGTATGATGATATGCAAACTGGGCTTTGAAAAAGGTACAAAGGAAATGCATGTATTAGTTTTTTCAACAAAATGAAATAAAAAATTTGTCTCAAATCTAAGAGAATAACATTTATTTATTTCTGTTTTTGTATTCTTGTCGCCCATTCTTTCTGCATTCCGTATTGTCTTCTACATATTAAGAGGCAATTAAATTGGATGTAGAATAATAATCATCCAATCGAATGCAAATTAAATTGTCAGAAACAGGCATATTTAAAATTTCCAACGCCTTCGTAATGTAGGATACAATTACAAAACTTCCAATATTGGTACTTGCAAAAAAAAAAAAAAAAAAAAAAAAAAAGGCATTACACGTAAATATTAAAAAAAAAAAAAAAAAAAAAAAACAGGGGTAGCGTCATTTAAAATTAGTGATGTTAAGGAATGTCATTAACTACCTAAAAACAAATAAAAGTACCCTAAAGCAATTCATTGAGTCTACTCCTAAAAAATATTGCCAAAGAAATGCTGTTTTTTCATACTCAAAAAGTTTTTTTTAATCATTGAAGACGAGACAATTTTGCATGGAATTTGACAACTTTATTTATTGACCCATTCTGCACTATGATTCAAACATTTCGAATTCAGGAAAATATTTGTTTTTCTTGCAAACCGGAATTGCATTTAATGAGGAAGAAATGAGAATTCCTCCTTAAATTAATGCTAAGACGCTCCTGCTGCTTCTAATCGCAATTTCAAGGGATTGTCTCCACATTGTGAAGTGGAATGAGATTTTTAAAATAAAATTGTTAATGAAAAATGGTCGACTTTTTCTCATTTTGTGTGGAAGAAACGTCTTCTTATGAACTGCTAAAATAATACAGCTCTGTGAAACGATGAATTTCAGATGTAATCAAAGATAGGCAAACACACTGCTTCGAAATAAAAGCACGAAATATATTGATATAAAAGCCTTATTGCGTTGTTGATGAAAGCAGAAGAATGTAAAAGACCTCAGATAACATATGTTGCTATTAATATTAGATGGTAGTTTTTAACTGCAAATATCAAAGAATGCAGTGAGATTAATAAACGTCGCAAACTTTCATGAGTTACACAAAGAAAATTATTTACAAAATACGTTGAAGGAGGGTTATTTGTAAGGGAAACGTTTGCAATGCTTAGTAAGAACATTTCATAACTGTTAGTAATTTAAAAGCGCTAAGTTTCTGAAATCAAAAGATAAACAGTTATATTTTAGAGATCTTCAAACGGCGACTTCCAATGTTTTGTGATTTAGTTCATATTTCTGAGTTGAGTTGTAATAAAATAAATAAAAGAATGTCACCCAGACGGTGTAGTGGTTAGGGGAACTTACTGCGAAGGACACGGGATCGAATCCCGGAGAAGGCACGGATGCTTGTAGTGTAGTGTCCGTGCGGCATGGGGGTACACTAAATATAGCCAAAAGTCCTCTCGAGAGGTTAATGGTAGGGGAAGAGGGATAGCAGACCCTCGGACCCCTCCTCCCAGGGTGTTCTCTATCAAAATTGGGGACGGAAATGATCGAAGTCGGATACACAGTACTGTCACCTGATATGGTGCTCAAAACTTGTGCCAACTACAAACGCAGTCTTGCACTACTAACCACGATTAATTTCGTTGGCTTGTTCTGATGTTAATGTCAGACAAGTGAGATTAGTCACAACAAACAATAGAAAAAAAATCTGAAAGCTTTCAGAGTTTATATCAAGCCTAAAGGGACGTTTATCACATTTACACACAGATCGAAAGCACTTGGCTTAATATCTATTCGGGTTAAAATATTTAAAAAAAGCCTATCTTTATAATTTGCGATAGACAGTGCGGTGGAGATAAAGGTTTTTTCCTTACAGTGTTGCCATTGCTCGCTTTGAAATCATTGAGTTTATTAAAGCAAAATTCGTTAAAGCTTTGCAAAATATGAAACAGACTATAAAACAAATTCGAAATTCCTAATTCGGGCTTCCAGGTACCCATATTCGGATGGAAGACTACGTTGATAGCTCTAGGTACCGTTCTTTTTTCACAATGCGACAAACGTACATATATTCGTGCAGATGCTTCATTATTTAATTTCTTTAAATATAACACAGGAAGATATTTGGAAACAATTTGAAAACTGAAATGGATAAGTATAGTGAAGCAAAATGGCGTTTGGAGAATAATAACCCTTTTGGGCTAAAAATAAATAAATAGCTTTGGAATGTTATTAACCATTTGACTTTCGATTACATTAGTCTTTTTAAACTGTGAGTTAAATATTTGATATTATGAATTTGTAAGGTATATTTTAATTTTCTAACGGTTATTTTAATTTCGAATCCCTTTCCTATCAATTCTTGTTCCCACTTACAACTTCCTACCAGAATGAGGCTAAGTCACCGTTGAAGCAGTTACGCTTGGCCGTATTATGAGTCCCTATTGATATTCGCCGGCTAGTTTAATTTAAGGACCAACTACATTAGATAATTGTGTTTAGCTTCGGATAAGTCTCATTTAGTTAGTTTAGTCTCATTTAGTTAGTAGTTAGTTCTTATTTCTTATTTTGAGTTAAATCCCCGGTAGAGGCTTCCTGTAAGCGCGAGAAGAGGCCGACTGCTATTTTATTTGCGCGAATAAAAGAGTATTTTAACCCTTTTAGAGTCTACGTCTTAGTTCCTCTGAGCTCAGCAATAAGTCGCTACGTAATTCACTGAGTTCCTCGAAGTTTCATCTTAGACAAAGAATTGAGGAATTTTACAAAATAAACACCAACATTTAACTGAAAATGTTTCATATCCTTATTGGTTCACACTTTTATACTAACCTAATAATTACACAACGTTACAGTTATATTATCTCTTTTACTGCATATGGGGTCATCCATCTTACGATCTCATTTTTAACCAAGTTAAATCCCCTAACAAGCTACCCGGGGCTAGCTTGTTAGGGGATTTGACGGTATTATTTTTAGTAATTCTAGCTAGTTTTGTTTTAAAAACAGTGGCATTTCATTTTATAGGTATCTTTCATATTAGAATGTGATTAAAAGTTACAAATACAATTTTTAATGATGATTAAGAGAAAAGAAATATGGTCAAAATTATTCAGAGAGGTTTATTAATATTAAGAGCAAAATAAGGGGAAGGGGATTAAAAACCCAGTAAGAAAACATATGCAGTTAGGATTGCATTGAAAATATTATTAATACTCTTTCAATAATTAATAATAAAAACTGAATCTACTAACAAATTTCCTATTACAAATGTGTTTTCATAAATTTTTATTTCCATTTTTGCTACATATTTATTATGAATTATTTCTTTGCAGTGTATGTTTGAATTCTGAGTTACACGATTCCGAAATAAAAGTAATGCATTTGAAAGTAGCGTTGACATTTAAAATAAGAACAAACACCGAAGAACTTCATTGAAAAAAAAAAAGAAACAGAAATGTTTTCAAATTCTTTTAGCACGTCTAATGTGACGCTAATTTCATATGGCTTGCCCGTCTAGCCAACATAAATTTCTCATTATGAGTTGAATATTTTAATGAAATATTTATTACAATAAACAAGTTAATGAATCAATCATTACTGCGTCATGAACTTAAAAAATGTCTTGAAATGCTAGGCTCACGCAACGATTTTGTAAAGTATACTACGAAGAAAATTCGTAAAACTTAGGTAAGCTAAAGGAAAAAAAAACTGTACCAAAAACGTTGTGACACACTGCACAACCTGCATTGGCCTACGTTTCATTTGCCTGGTATCGTTTCAATACAACACATGGCAAAATGCGCGTATAATATTTAAGCTTACATGCTATATATATAAATGAACGTATCTTTATATGTTCTATATTGCATTTTTTATTTCTTCCCACCATTTTAGTAACGATGATATTATTGAAAATTTACTCGAATTATGTGTTTCTAGTAACCATGGCTCCGCGGTCACCGGTGACCCCTTGGTGCTAGGAACAAACTCAGTGCCGGTCTCCGGTGACCTCCATGGCATTCAACGTGTTAAAGCATTTTTGCGTGCTTATAGGTTCGTAATAGAGTGAATGCACACAGCTTCGATGATAGGTTGATAAAATTTATTTGATCCAAAGAAACAGGTCAGAGATCTGGAACTTTCTACAGAAATAGTCGTACAACTCTTCACAATATCACGCCCACCAGCGGCCGAGCAGTAAAGACGCTGAACACTGGTAGTACGGTCCGAGGTTCGAATCCCGCGAACGGGCTGGCTGCATGGGCGTTTTCGTGGTTTTCCCCATGTGTAACGTGTATACGAGCCAGTTTCCCTTAGAAAGTCCTCCACGAAAGGCATCCCTCCTCTTAGGCAGATAGCCCTAGTGTGCTTTGCCATAATTAAATACACCAACACACCACACCACCACCTTCACAATATCACAACGTACAGCCAGTAGTTGTACTTCAAACTACTATTAACGTTAAACACAATGCAAAACTCAGCTAAAGAAAGAAGCTGAACCGAAGATAGTCCTCGGAACTCACTCAGCTAACAACAACTACAACCGAGAGCAGATGCTCTCTTTCCGCCTTATATTTTTTCACCCGGCCGCAGAGATATTTCTAGTATTTTCTGCTTCTCAAAACTACGAGGGTAGAGTTACGGTTATATCACGTAGTGGGGAGACGGCGCTAAACCAATCAACCAAATGGTAAAAGCGGGGTGCCCGTCTTCCCCGTTCCTAAATCCTAAATTCCTAATATATTGATCAATTACATTTATTCAATTACAATATTTATTACTGTAATACAGGAACCAGACCCAAAATGTCGCCAAATGGTTGCCATGTTTGGCGACTTCTGGCAATTTCTTGCCAAATTTGGCAACGAAGGTTAGTCGCTAAGCCGTTGTTAGATTGAAGATATCTTGTACACAGACCCAAAATGTCGCCAAATGGTCGCCAAGTTTGACGACTTTTGGCGATTTATCGCCAAATTTTGTGCCAAAAAATTGCCAACCCTTTGTTAGATTAAAGATGTCAACAGCCCCAAAATGTAGCCAAATGGTCGCCATGTTTGACGACTTCTGGCGATTTCTAGCCAAATTTGGCGACAAAAAGTAGTCGCCAAACCGTTGTTAGGTTGAAGATATCTTGTCAACAGACCCAAAATATCGCCAAGTTTGACGATTTCTCGCCAAATTTGCCGACGAAAGCTAATTGCCAAATCGTGGTTAGATTGGAAATATCTTGTCAAATTACCGAGATGGACTTGCTCTTGTATTCTTACGTTTCCGACATAGCTTGTCTCTCGATTTTTCATGTTACATTACATAGAAAAATGCAACAATTTCACATATAATTGCACTAAAATCATCTATCTACAAAATTCGTAACAGTATTATTGCTTCTTCATCAGCATTTCCAGAATGCCTTCGAAGAATTATTGTTTGTATCTTGGGCGGCTCTGTTTGCACATATGTGAACCTGCGTAGAATTTCTCTTAATATTCTCCTAGCAACAGCGCAATAATTGTATTGTTTTCCATTAATAATAATAGCATTGTTAAGAAATGTGTATACTGTAATTCTAATTTAATTTAAACAATTTCCCAAACTGTTGCTTTATATTCTGGAATTAGATGTATACTTATCTCTATAACGTTTGCTGCGCCCCCCTTCAGTAATGTCATTGCTCTGGTTCAAATGTTAATTTTGATGTCAAATGTTCATGTCGTGTTTATGAAAATTTGCTTTTAGTTAAATAATAATAGTGATCGATTGTAAAATCCTCATTTCTTCTCTAGTAAGATAATATGTTTCATCTGAGTGAAATTACATTAATTATAAAAACAGAAATTAAAATTAATGTAAAAATATGAAATGTAATACTAAACGAATGTGTAAATAAAAAGAATTGAAACTAACTTAGACAACCGAAAAATTGGAACATCAAATAATTCCAAATATCTTTTTGATTTCGCTAAGTCCTAGAGAATCAAACTCATTTTTATCCATACCTAAATCGAATAAACAATCACATTCGGAATTGACACTAACAAATTTCTTCAAATTATCAGTGTTATCAAGTTCAAATCAAAGATATATATCTGTTCTTTTACCTCTTAATCCAATGCATGACTTTCCAAAATTGGTATTGAATTACTTGACGAAATGAATCAACATGAAATTTTTTTTCCTCTTCTGACATCAAGTTAAAAAGCAAGTTAAAATTATTCTTGTACACCTATTTGAAATTAGCCTGAATCCTCTTAATATCAAACGTTAAATTATTTTCTTTGCTCAGACTTCAAGGAAGCAAAATGTAATCCTTTTTGCATATCCAAACTTTATGCAGGACCGCCCAAAATGCTTCAGTGTGTTATGCATTTGGGTCAGAGAACATTTATAATAGCTGAGTATAAGTCAAGAATTTATATATATAAGTACAAACATGCCAATAAAAAATTAAAAGTTAGTATAAACTATACTTTATTTTAGTGCAAATTGTAGGAAACAATCGGTTTCAAGAGTGATTAACATACTTGGCTATTGTATGCAAATCTAAAGGTACTTTCTTATACTATGCAATTCCTATTCTATGTAAAGGTACTTTCTGATACTATGCAATTCCTATTCTATGGAAAGGTACTTTCTGATACTATGCAATTCCTATTCTATGGAAAGGTACTTTCTGATACTATGCAATTTTTATTCTATGGAAAGGTACTTTCTCATACTTTCTTTTCGCCATCGACTTAACAGCTGGCCCACTTGGTTAGGTGCTTTTCAGTCTGTTGGAACCCGTCGATGGAATTAAAAATAAATACATGCATAAATCTAAATAAAGAGCTTCGTACTGTGTCCTCCGAGGATTGGCCACGAAACGAGGAACATTGAAATAAGGACCAGAACGTGGAAAGAAGGTGCATGGTGGGGACTGCTGAGACTATTATGGTCACTATTCATTATTATGAAACAAAAAAAACTATGGTTGGAACACCTTTCACTATTATGGTACATGTTAGGCATACAGTTATATTAAGGATGTGCTATAATAATCAGGTACAGATATAAAGATGATCAAATACATTACAAATTGTGGGATACATTAAATGAGTTATGGATTAATCATAATATTAAATATAATTAAAAACAGAAAAAAAACTTTCTTATACTGTGCATTTCCTATTCTATGGAAATCGAAAGGAACTTTCTCCTACTATACAATTCCTATTCCATGTAAAGGTATTTTCGCATACTATTCTATGCAAATTTCTATTCTATGCAAAACTAAAGGTACTTTCTCATACTATGCAATTCATATTCAGCGTAATTCTATTTTCTCAGAATTCATATTTTTGCCTCTTCGAATTTCCTTTTCTTTCCAGTAAGAAAAGTTAATAAAATTCTAAATTTTGAATGCATTATTGCATATGTAAGGCTATCATTAGAATCGTTAGATAGAATAAATAATGCTGTGTAATAATTTAAAAGTGAAGTATGAAGGAGGACTGAAATCAGCTTCAACGAAGAAGATATCTTTTTCGGTTCTTCGTAATAACAGACGCTTCAGTTTATAAACGATACATGTGACAGTTAAGTTCTTGTTACACATGCATCGTCTGCCTGAACATAGAAAGAAAATAATCAAGGGAACGAGATTCTGTAACAACAAACAGAATATTTATTAACTTAACGATAAATTAACGTAAGGAAACAAAAGAAACAAAAAGGAGAAGTGGTCCACAGGTCTGTGTGACCTACAGCAGCAATGCAGCCGCTACAGGCGTGGCTACTTGTAGTGTCAGCCTGGATTTAACCGCAACCAGAAATCCAAATACCGCTAACAGGTGGCACTTCCCTCTCAGGTACAATGCGGTACATGCGGCGCTCAACCACGCGTGGTATTCAGAGAATTTCAGCACAGCGTTTACAAACTTTCAGGAGATATAGAGTACATCTACGATGGAAAATAACATGGCAATGTATGGTCAAAAATGATTTCCTCGCGCGGTAGTAAGGATACAAAACACAAGAAAAGAAGGACACGAATAGAGTGAGATAACTTGTTTACTAAGCTTAGTAATAGCTTAAATGTTGGAACGCACATCACAGCCTCGATGAGTATCTCCATCTGAATACAACGTATCCTCAACATTGGATCGGCACGCGTGGTTCCGTGCATCGTCCAGCAAGATCGTCAGACCACTCTTGCATTGACTATTTCCTCTGGGGATACGTCAAGACGCTGGAGTACGAAACCCCTTTTAACAGTGCAGAGGAACTTGTTGCACGTATCGTGGCAGTTACTGAGAAAGTCCGGGACACGACCAGTATTTTCCAGAACATCTGATCTTCTATGTGCCGCAGATGTGAGGCCTGCATCACGAACCGGGGTCATAATTTTGAACACCTTCTCTGATGACGCTAGTTGTCTGTTTTTGTACTTATTTATTGATTTCTTCTGAAATAAGTATAATAAACATGTTGTGCTGAACCACCCTGTATATAATCAATATCTACCGCTTATAAATTATATGTATAAGAAATTCTTTCCTATTACGTTTGATAATACATATATAGGATAAAGAATATGTAATGTAAAATTTTAACTTATGTTTATTTTAACTTATGCTTATGTTTTTACTTCCTTGTACGAAGTAAAAAGGAAGTATTGTAATCGCGAAAAGTTTCAGGCAGCATATTTCAACGAAAATATCCATTTTGACCGTTATCGAATTCGAATGCTATTTAAAGATATTTTTGCGTCATATCTGTACGTAAGGACAGAATAAAAGACTCTTTTCCTCCAAAAAAATTATAAAACTGCTTTAAAATGAATTCTGAAGATAATTTTTCATGGTGTCTGTACGAACGTGTGTACGTACGTATCTCGCATAACTCAAAAACGAGTTGCCTCAGAATGTTGAAATTTTGTATAAAGGACTGCTATAATATGTAGATCTGCACCTCGTATTTTGGTTGCAATCGGCCGCACCAAACGTATATAAATATATTTATATATATATCCAGTCTGTTACCCGGCTCAGTGATCTCAGTTTCTTTACTCTTATATGTTTGTAAATTGCACATTTTTTGCTTTAAAAATGATTGAATTATGTTGTTCTTATCTTCCGGTTAAGGTTTTTATGTCTTTAGTAAACCTGTATGCAATATTTTTAGAATTATCAACAATTTTAAAGCTGTTTAAGAGCCGCTAAGCCTAATAATTTTTTTGATGACGACCATTACTTGTTTACAGTTGAAACAGCGAACTAGTGGATTTGTTGCCAATCTAGAGAAATCTAGCTTCGCAACAACAAAGATTACGACTTCATTTATTATTGCGAATTAAATCATGCTTAATCCTTTCTGGAATTTTTTTCGAGGAAATAAGTATTTAGGATTTACTTCGTAATTTTTGATACATATATTTTGAGTTTTTATGTATTTTTGCCTTGTCGCGAAGTGAGAACTGAATTAATTGAATGAGAAATACTCAATCGTCTGTGAAAAACTCTTTCTTTTTTGTTTTGTTTGCTTAATTTCTTTTATACGTCGTTCTAGCTTTATTATAGTATTTGAACATGTGGCAAAGATTAGACAATTCTTTAAATGATATAAATTTTGTGCATTCTGAATTATAATATGAACGAAATATAATACTGTTAAGTGAATCTAGCGCCAGATTCCACATTTATCCACTTTAATGTCAATTCAATATGTGTGTATTGACGCTATTCACGGCACTTTTTTTTTTACAGGCACATTCATTCAGCTAATGTAGCCTGTAATAACAAATACAGATTATTTCAAAAGAGTAACAATATATATTTCAAATTACTTTGTACGGTTTATATTTATTTTAACTAACATTTATTTTAAGTTTAAACTATCTTTCCTGTCAAGCCTTAATTGCCAATGCCAGAGTATGTAAATTTTAGTAGAACGCGCAAGGATTCAAATTGTCAGCGGAAGTATTCTGGGTTAAATAGGAGGGAAACGAGTTCGAAGGTGAGCTTTCTTGCTTAACGAGCGTGGAGGTGGCTAGTTAGAAATTGAAGAACCACGCGTTTCGGCCTGTGTGCTTGCCTCGGCAATTTGTTAATCTTTCAACGTAATATTCAGAAGTTTGCTGAATTATCAGCGGTATCTTAGAACGCGGTGAGGTTAGTTACGTTTAGAGAGCCTCGTAGTTAGTCACTTGTTATTATCTCTTTTCAGTTTCTTATTTTTATTTTACCGCCGGGTCGGCGAAGTTTGTGAGCGTCAAGAGCACGCATTTGTAATTTCTAAAGTTGAATAAAAAGGGATTTAAACCCTTCTCAAGACTTTGGTCTACTTTCCAGTTCTTAGCAGACACCACTATTGTTGCGTGCAGGTTGGAAGCGTGCAACATTACAGGCTTATTATAAAATTCCCTGAACGGGCCATCGTTTTTAAGATTAATCCATATTTTCTGATTCTTATAGAATACTCAAGGCGTGTGTACTTAAACATAACGTAAAATATCTTTCAGCGCAGACAGATATTAAAATTTGCAAACAAAAACGTGAATTTTCGAATACAGCTATAAGACAACGGTAATATCATTCTGTAGTGTTAGCCAACTTTCGTTCCGTAGTACGCGCATTTCATCTTCGTTTCTCCCGCCACTTAAACGTACTGTTATCGCTTCTCTTGCTTTCATTAAATACATTTTCATTAAATACATTATAAAATGTATTTAATGAAAATAGCTTCAACGAAGTAGTAGCATTGTGAAACGCTACAATGCTACAGCTAATTTAGCTCATTTTGTCAAAAATAAAAGAAGTGCTGAAGCGGCCGTGATTTATGCTATATACTTATGCACGTCTTCATGTTCTATATTCCCATTATCAAAACTTTTAATCCTCTTACGAGGTGATATACATGACAGATATTTCTCTCTTATTTGATAATACAGATAACAGACGTTTTCCTCTTACAGGTGAGAAGAAGCGACCCTGAATGCACCATCCATTCCTCCTTTCCGCCCTCTTCTTATCTCCATGAGCATTGATTCGGATTTCAACAAAGGGACAACCTTGAAGAACAGGTAACTGATAATGCTCCCTTTAAACAAGGATAATACTTAAAAGAGAATAACTTACAATTACCCAACAAATAACTGTTAATAACAATAATCTGTTATTAACAAATGAACGTTATTAAATGTCCATGCTAATATTTTAAATTAAAACATTCAACAGACGAATTTCGATTCATTGTGCTACCAAACATGGTAGATATCTAAATATCTGGAGAAATTAAGATCTATCCGGATATTCAGAAAATCTGGGTAATGGGATTACCTGCCTCTGTTAAGCAGAAGTTTATTTATTGTAACGCAAGTCAGGAAATTTTATTTTTTTCATTGATCGCATGTTATTTAGCAAAGAGTAAAAGAATTAAGAAGAGATATTTTTATTTCCTTACAGCAAAATTAGAAACCTCATACTCTGCAGGCGAAATTAGAAGAGAAAATAAAAAGACTTTATTTCATTTACCGAAGCATATAAATCACTACGACTTTCATTAAATTAATATTGTAAAAATAATTTCTATTCTGCAAACTTTAAATTTAAACATCAAATTCTTTTGTAGTTCTGTTAGTAACTTATTATTAATAGCTCTAATTCTACTAAAATTAAGTAAGATTTATTATTTATTTCCCTTATGTTTTGTAAAACAAAATATAAAACTTATTTTCTATTCAAAAAAACTAACTTAAATTTTCAGTCTTTTACAGCAATAAACCATAATCATAAAAGCAATAAATCCCAGCTTTTAAAGTATGTATTATACTTAAGAGCACTGATTTCAACGATTCTAAAATATTAAACGGTTTTTGCTTTATATTCAACTAAACAAAAAATTAAAAGCGTAAATAAACTTAAGTTTGGTATGGAAAGAACAGGAAGATAGAAATAAAGTTCAAGATATCTAGATTCATATAAATAGAGTTTAAGGTATTTGGAGTATGATCATTATATTCCTACGTACGGAGTTCTGTAAGCTCTATCTGTATCTGTAATTATAATACTTACTTTAAGAAAGTTTACTTTAAAAAAATGAGGTAAAAGTTTTTATTTAGTTTATAAAAAACAGGTAGAAATATGAAGGACAACTATTTTATTTTCGTGAAATTAAATTCGCAGTTTTCAGTTTTATTTTATGAAATTAAATTATGCCGAACCTTAAGCCAGCAAATTTGACATCTTCACTATTTCGCGTTGAAGGTATTTCCTTTGATTTTAATTTCCTGTCTTTCAATCGTATACGCCACGATCTTAGAATATAATATATGCCTTTAATGAATACGACTTAACGTAACGAATTAAGGAAAGTGACAGTTTTGTTTAACGTTTGAAAACTGTATTAATAGACTTCCACAGCATTAGTTTCAAGTGCTGCGTAATTTCGTCAGCGCAGACTTATAATCAGAGATAGTTCAAGAATTTTAAACATCACTTAAAATTTCTCTAAATTATTTACCTTTAACCCTCAAACGAAATAAATTTCAGTTATTCAGGACATAGGATAATAATTTTCATGCAAATTTATTTATTTGTAATTGTATCATTGTTCCACAAACTGCATGCATCGGAGAATGTTTTTACTTCCTTGTACAAAGTAAAAAGGAAATATTGTAATCGCGAAAAGTTTCAGGCATCATATTTCAATGAAAATATCATTTTGAATGCTATCGAATGCAATTTAACGATGTTTTTGCGTGCCATCTGTACGTAAGGACAGAATAAAAGACTCTTTTCCTCCAAAAAAATTATAAAACTGCTTTAAAATTAATTCTGAAGAGAATTTTTCGTGGCGTCTGTACGAACGTATATACGTACGTAGTACGTATCTCGCATAACTCAAAAACGAGTAGCCTCAGAACGTTGAAATTTTGTATATAGGACTGCTATAACATGTAGATGTGCATCTCGTATTGTGGTTGCAATCGGCCGCACCAAACATATATATATATACACTCTGTTACTCGGCTCAGTGATCTCAGTTTCTTTATTCTTATATGCTTCTAAATTGTGCATTTTTTGCTTTAAAAATGATTGAATTATGTTATTCTTATCTTTCGGTTAATGGTGTTATGCCTTTAGTAAATCAGTATGCAATATTTTATTTAGAATTATCAACAATTTTAAAGTTGTTTAAGTGCCGCTAAACCTAATAATTTTTGCCATGTCGACCATTGCTCGTTTACATTTGAAATAGCAGAATAGTAGATTTCTTGCTAATCTAGAGAAAGTAAGCTTCGCAATAACAAAGATAACACCTTCTTTTATTATTGCGAATTAAATCATGCTTAATCCATGCTGGAATTTATTAGAAGAAATAAGTGTTTAAGATTTACTTCGTAATTTTCAATGCAGACATTTTGAGTTTTTATGTATTTTTGCCTTGTCGCGAAGTGAGAGCTGAATTAATTGAATGAGAAATACTGAATTGTCTGTGAAAAACTGTTTCTTTGTTTTGTTTGCTTAATTTCTTTTATACATCCTTTTAGATATATTATAGTATTTGAATAGAACATGCGGCAACGGTTAGATTATTCTTAAGATGATATAAATTTTGTGCATTCTGAGTTAAAGAAGGCCTCATACTATTCACCATAATAGTCGGTGGTATTGTATACATTTTCGTTTTCTTCTTATTTAGCGAAGATTTTACTTCATTTTCTTTACTTATAGATTTACTTATCAAATTGCAAAGCGTTATGAACTTTGTTCCTGCCAAAGCAGGTAGACTTTGTGTGTAAATAGTTTTTACTCTTGTGAAACGTTTCAATGTACTGCAAATTGTGTTTTTCATCATTTTGCTGTCCAATTATTGCTTATCAGAAGAATAATTTTGATGAAATTTTAAAAATGCCTTACAATACATCCTGCAAGAGAAGGCGCCACCAGAGCTCCCGTCAACTAAAATGTTTTTCATCCCTACTAATAGATGGCGCCACACAAGCGCCTCATTTGGTCAAAGTTTACTTATTCTACGGACGGCGTCACAGGAGCCTCCGTCGCTAGTAATCTCTGAGTTCTAGCACAGCATGTTCATAAGAACTTCCATATTATTGGATACAACCTACTCGATTCTTCAAGTATAATATATTGGTAAAGGCCGTTAATAGTCGATTGCATCTTACTAAATGATAAGACATAGACATAGTTAAATAATGAGTGAACCTAGGGCCAGAGTGTCGCTATGGTAAACAAATAGAGTGAATTTTAAAGAGTGCATTTATTCTTTTGGGGTTTATGCGCTATCGAGGAAGTAGATTTAATTCAATCCAATATGTTTAAATGAAATGCAAGAAAAAATGCGTATAATTTAATATTCCGTACAAGGAAGTCATGTAGCGCACACATCAGATTTTTTAAACTTCTAGTCAGAACATCGTCGAATTTTAAGAGTTTTCTTCATATTCTTTATTTATAAGCTTCAAATTGTGTCATTTAGCTGAAATATCATTCTTAAATATGAAACATAGTTATACAAAAAATATTTTTACATGCGTCTTTATGAATAATTTCGTTAAAAATTATGCAGTATTAAAAAGTGTCAAGCAAGTCTTTAACGGGACACGTGACATCTCGGCAGGGGAAATGTAACTATTTTGAGACAAAATTTACTAGGGTTTAACGTTTCTCAAAATAAACTTATACTCTACATCTTTTTTTTTTTTTTTTTTTTTTTTTTTTTTTTTTTTTTTTTTTTTTTTCCATTTAAAATAGAGAGGTTGTAGATTTTATAAAACACGTAAAATATAAATTAAAAGCCTAATGTTTTTAAAAACCAGTCCTTTAATTTCTCTTACCTTTGACGAATCTTTTGTAACATTGTGCTACTTTGATACACTTTTTTTAAAGAATAGTGCCCAAATTCCTTCAAATGTGTCAGAATGGTTAGAAACATATCATTTGAGAATAATAAGCAGTATTTTACATTTTACTTAAAAAGAAAAAATATTAAAAATAAATTAGTAAATATTTGTGAAAATCATAGACAAAAATAATATTAAATTTTTAATTTATCCAAAACCAATGATCATAAATTGAATATCCTTTTCACCAGCTGATTTGGCTTTATTGTGGCCATATCAGACATCTGTCCCTTCTACGTCTCGTAAACTGGTGAACTTCCTAGTGCCTGTTTGCATTTTGCAATGAAACATTCGGTCTTTTAAAATTTCGAAACCTGCATAAATTATATATTTTTCGAATCGCCTCTGTTTACTTTATTTTCTTAGCCCAAAATTGAAAATTTCAAAATTTTTATGCCATATCCTCTTAAGCATAATTTCTGGAAAATTAATCAAATGTTGCCAAAAAAATCAATTTTTCTTCGCTACACATCTTTCTCACATAGGATAATCTTTTAAATAAATATCGTTTTTATACTAATTGCTTCATTTACTTATAGATATGTAATCGTAATGTTTATAAATATTTTCTCTGGAAGTATAGCACTACTTTTGATTTCTATTCATTTCCCTTAAGTCCTTCTCACGAATATATCCAATAAAATACTTTTGTTGTTATATTACATTTTTAACTAATGGCAGCTGCCATTGAGTGATCATTGTTATTTAAAATGCGTGACAACGGCTCTCCTAGCAACAATGCGTATAAATCTGCTAGTGACACAAACTTCAAAGTATAATGATTTAATTTTATGACGCCCTCTGACGGTTAAAAACGAAGCTTAACTAATAAATAAACTATCGGATTGTAAATGCTCTATAGCTCTGATATTCTAAAAATGGTAGGAATTTTCTGCAAGGAAAATTAAGCAAAAAATAGGAGAATCCATATTTAGTTATAAGCTTTTTTTTTTCCGACCATGTGTCATGATAAATAAAATTTATTAATATGATTATTACAACATACTCTATGATGCATATATATGTTTTTGCACTTTGAAGCGTCTTATCAGGATCCTTGCATCTTAGAAACATGTTCGTCATATCTCTCTAAACTCACTTGGTGAATTTGTAGTTTGCATGCAAAGTTATAATTAACTTTCATTATATTGTAGCAAAAATTTTTCTTTTTGAGCGAACCCAGTGGGTAAGACGTAAGCTTTGGAAACTGGAGATCTCGAGTTCGAAACCCATAAAAAGCAAGCTTTATAAAAATGGCTTTTTATTTAAATTTCCTTTCTGTTAATTTGTTTTCTTTATGTTCTATATATTGGAGAATTTTCTGCACTTTCTAGAACGTTCCAAGTCTAGAATATTCCAGCTCATTCATCAGGTGTATATAAGTGGTTACTCATTCAATTCGAATAAAAAAGTCTTAAGTTCAGACTTTAGTACCTGGCTCTTTATTTGTACAATCACTTAAGCTACGCCAAAATATTTTCATCCTTGAACTTTAAGGACGTAAAAACGTAAGAAAAAGTGCATACAAAGTGACATTTTAATGTTTTACATTTGTAATTTTATGTTTAGTTTCGTTGTTACTTTGTAGAGACATTAGGTTGTTTTAAAAAGGAAATGTGAAAAATGTGCGATGCCTTTGCCGAGACTCGAACGTGGACCTCTCGAATACGCGCCGAGTGTGCTACCATTACACCACGAAGGCATGCAGAAAGGAGGGTGAAAATAATTTATATATTCCCCCTGGCTACTCGGAATTAGAAGACCCAATCACCAAATCCTGGTGGTGAAGAATGATGGTGATGATTTTATGACGCCCTCTGACGGTTAAAAACGAAGATACGGTTAAAACGACACCACTCAAAGGTGGTGACCTTTGAGTTCGGGCGCCACTATAAAATCATAAGGCATTTTTTTTTTTTAAACAGAAGACATGAAAATTGAGCAATGCCCTTGCTGGGACTGGAACCTGGACCTTTCGAATACGTGCCGAGTGTGCTGCCATTAATTTACGAAGGCATTCAGAAAGGAGGGTGTCCGCCGATAACATCGCGGCGAAAACATCGCGGACGAAAACGTCGCGGAGAAAACAACGCAAGGAGAAAACGTCGCGCTACAAAACATCGTGGGAGAAAACATCGCAAAGAGAAAACATCGCAGTTCTAAAATATCGTGGTACAAAACATCGTCGTCGAAAATAAAGCGGTTCAAAAACTTCGCAGTTTGAAAACATCGTCGTCGAAAATATCGTGGTAAAAAATAAAGTATCTACAAATGATCGCATGACGATAACATCGCAGACATTCTTTTTTCGGGTTTTAATAATTGGAAATGGATATTCCCATAATGATTTGTGAGCGTAAGATGTAAAGAAGGATAATTTTTACTTTCACATTTTTTAAATAACTAATAAATTTTTGCTGAAAAAATAAGAAGGAAATTTAAGCATAAATAATTAAATGCAACTTATAGCTTATACTTTTCATGAAAAATTACCAGTAAAAGCATTACAAAAATTATTTATTAATGGCCTTTGTTAGTTAACTATGTCGGTTTAAAATTCCATTAAGTGCTATAAGTTGCATTAATTTTCTATGCTTAAGTTTCCTTCTTATTTTCTTAGCAAAAATTTATTAGTTAATAAAAAATATGAAAGTAAAAATTATCCTTCTTTCCATCTTGCGCTCACAAATCATTATGGGAATATCCATTTACAGTTATTAAAGAATGTCGCCGAAAAGCATGTCTGAAAAAAGCATATCTGCGATGTTATCGTCATGCGATGATTTGTAGATACTTTATTTTTTACCACGATATTTTCGACGACGATGTTTTTAAACTGCGAAGTTTTTGAACCGCTTTATTTTCGACGACGATGTTTTGTACCACGATGTTTTAGGACTGCGATGTTTTCTCCCACGATGTTTTGTAGCAAGACGTTTTCGCCTTGCGTTGTTTTCTCCGCGACGTTTTCGTCCGCGATGTTTTCGGCTGTAACCGAAATGAGGGAGAAAATACCTTATAATGCCTCATAACTTTCTATACATTTATAAAAGTAATTTGAATGTTACTCTTTTGAAATAATCTGTATTGGTTATTACAGGCTACAATAGCTGAATAATTGTATCTGTAAAAAAAATATGTGCCGTGAATAGCGTCAATACACACATATTGAATTGGCATTAATGTGGATAAAAATTGGAAAAGCAAATAAATGTAACTCCTCACTGGAAATACTAGTATGCTTTTTTACGAAATATGAGAAAATAATTATAGTCTCTGATCTCTGTAGAAAGTAAAATGAAACAAAGTCATATTACTTACACTCGAAATAGAGAAACGTAACAACAACATTTAAGTCGCAATAGGTAACAGTAATTATTATTTTCTCTCGGATTTCATTCTTGATATCATGAATGAATAGTCTGATAATCTAAGTGTAAGGAGAAACGGAACAATTATTGAATAGCTGAAACATTGCACTCAGTGCAGAGGAAGAATAATAAAAGGCAGCTGCAGCACCAATAAAGATAAACCTGGAAAATAATTTCACTGTAAATCTCCTATATTTTAGTTACAAATTAGTCTAGAAATGGAAACTAAGAGCTCATAAATCCTTCCTACTTACAGATAGTTCAGTGCTTGGGTTGGCAAAAGTTATATAATAGTTGTAGTCAGAGAGGTTAGAATATATGGAATAAGCATAACGTCACAGAATTGAAGCCATAGACCTTATAAGAAATAGACTAACCCAGTTGCGTTTTCTCCCTTGTCTGGCGCGTTCCCGGCTGTCACCTTGATCACATCCGGAGGAGTAGGGACGACTTCCAGAAATTAGCAATGGTTGGCTATTGCAGCGCGTACAATTGTCACGAAAAAGCTGGTGGTAGTGTCTCATTTCACAAGCAAGAATTTTTAAATATTTTTATTTCTGACACTGAGATTGCTTTTTAAATACTTAGCATGTTTTTCAAGCAGAATTAACGTTCTAAATAATTATAAAGCTGTTGCATGCTTTCAGCTGTTGCATGCTTGTATATATTTTTAGCTTTTCCTATGATGTAAGCGAATTTGTAACTTCTTTTTTTTATAAAATAATATTTTAAATCTGAACTAACAGAAAAATTCAACCAAGTAATTTTCTCTTACAATTACTAAAACTATAACTAATACTAAACTATAGCTAAATACTAAAATGCCTAAAAATGAATTTTTGAAAGTTTTTCTTTAAAATTTATAATTTTTTGCTGCTTTTTTAAATTAAAGTTAAATTTTAATTCCTAGCATTATAACTAATCAAAAATAAGAATATTTCCCTACTAAAAATGCCCCATAGAAACCAGTAAAACTTTTTATGGGTACCCATAAGATTTTATGGGTTTTTATTGACTTTTACTGGTTTCTGTTGGTCTTTGTGGGTTTTTTTTACTGGTTTCAAAATGACCCATAGAAACTAGTAAATTTTTCTACTGGTACCTATAGAATTTTTGATGGTCTCTATTGACTTTTACTGGTTTCTATTGATCTCTGTGGGTTTTTCTTACTGGTATCAATTGACACCCATACAACCAACATTCAATGGCAGAACTTTGTACTGGTTTGTATAGGTTTATATTGACTTTTACTGGTTTTCTTACTGGTATCAATATAATAATAAATCTTCTGTTGGTTTATATGGATTTATGCTATTTTTTTATCTGACGTTAATATACTTGTAAACAATAAAATTAACAGAATGAAAATATGATCTCTTTAAGACCACCAGAGTAATCTGGAAACGCAGGTGGTCGTTTTAGAGAGGGTTTTTACTAAATATGCTTATTTATTTGATTAAAAATTTTTTTTTCGGAAGCAATAACAGTAATCATATACACCACACACAACGAGGTCTCTCCAAGGCGACCAGCCGCAAATAAAAATTCATCTTTGCAAGTGGTCGCCTTAGAGAGGTGATGCTCAATACCGATAGATACTCACGTTCTCAGAGATACGTTTATCTTTTAGAGGTGGTCGTCTTAGGGAGGTTGCATCTACGGAATGAATCTCTCTAAGGCGACCAGACACTCTTGCAGAATTTTCTTTGTGAATGGTCGCCTTACAGAGGGAATATTCAATACCAAAGTATACTTATGTTTTCAGAAATACTGGTCTCTTTCAGAGGCGGTCGTCTTAGGGAGGTGGTTTTTGCTACGAATTGGTTCTCTGAATACACACACATAAGCACTTACATTTCTGATATTACAAATAAACACCGGTATCAACCAACATCTCTTTAACGCGAACAAGTTCATTCAGAATCGCAAAACTTTTCTCCCTGTTAACGCTGACGTGAAAAAAAAAATTCTCCCTCCCTCCCCCACTCTCAGAAGTTTCCCAAACAAGCAATATGGCGCCGCTCTAGTTATTGTTGTGCGATGGTGGTGTTATTTTCTTCGTGGTTGTAGTAATGCAATATATTATTTACTAGGATTTACTGTATTACAAATTTTACTATGTTTTACTGTTTAGAAATTAGTAATAAATAATAAAATACCAGCACTGACTATGAATATACAACTAAAGCCATGCACGTGTAATCGTGTCTAATGTTTGAGAGAACGTTGCTGATAACAGACTAGTTGTGAAATGGAGATTCTGTGCGTGAAATTGATTTTCCATCTTTACTTTTAACCTGAAAAACAATGTGCTTAAAGACTGAAAAGTGATAATTTCAGACTTGATAATTTGGTTCAGTGTGCAGATGCAGAAATATAGTTTTTGCATCCTACTGAAACTGTATTTTGGAAAATTTATTTATTTTTTTTTTTTTTTTTTTTTTTTTTGATTACAGTTTAGAAATACTTTTTTAAAGCTTGTTCATGTAGATGCTTTATCATTTGAATATTATGTACTAATAAATTTGAGCATACCTTACTTAAAAATGATCTTGCATGATTCAATTTTTCAACTAATGTGATGTGGCCGAGCAAAAAGAATGTTTTTTTATGTTTTAAAAAATGTACTAATTATATTTCGCGAGCAAAAAAGGTAAGTTTTATTAATGAAATAAACATTGAAATATTTAATGTGTTTATTACTTACTGAATGGGGTAGACAAGACATACAAGCTTAAGGAATCTTTTTTCCACTACTAAAATTATGTGAAAATTTAGATGATCATAGTAGCTTACATTGTTTTTTCTTTTTGGTCTATTTTTCTTTACAAGTATGAGACTAGAACCACATTTTTACATTAAATATTTTGTGCTATTTTGTTAAAACACATATAATCATTTTTATGCATACTTTAATTTTCATTATTATTAGTTTGATGAAGAAAATTTCAAATGTGTTTTTCATAAATTGCTTTTGAAATAGAAATAGATTTGTGAATAAGATTTATGTAATATTAAATGTACTAGTCTTGGGAGTATTAAAAGTGAATTATTTATTTGAAAAAAATTACATTAAGTTGAAACCTCATATAGTGGTTATTTTCTTAAATGACCACCTCTGATAATGGCACATTTGTCAGGACAATAATTAAATAACAGAACTTAAAAAATCATTCATAGTTTTGTCAGGCTACAGGAAACTGGCATTATCTCGAATTGTGGAGTTGATTGTTTTAGGAACGTTTTGCTGTATAATCAATTGACTTCGGTGTAGTAATGTTTACGTGGGTATGAATTTTGCAGAAGTAATTGAACGTTTTTACGAGACATTTAAAACCAAAGCTTTTCGGATCATGAGTCTTATAAGGGCGCTGTTATAGCATTGCTTTCAAATATAGTTAGAGTAATATTTAAACATTTTTTTCGGAAGCACTTCCACAGGAAATCTGTTTGTTCTCTGCGTATGAAAAACCCATATAAATAAATCTTCTGTACAGCCTTATACAAATGCAGTTAAAATTACTGTCATTACAATTAAGCGAATATAGCTACATTTGTTTACAAAAAGTTATTGCTAAATACTGCACTATATCAATTTCATTTGGCATTGTAATTTCAGAAAATGCTCAGCATGAGGTATTTTTATATTATATAATCTACTGTCAAAAACAATAGCTACCTTTTCAGTACTTTAAATTTTACTATTGAGAATTTTTATGGTTCAAAATAATATTTCTATACATTATTTCAAGTATTCTTTCTACAATAGAAATCTAAATAACTTGCACCTAAAACACTGACTCAAATTTATTCCAATAATGCATCGCTTTAATTAAATTTATGTTCCTTTGAGATGATATATGAAAAACCTTGTGTAATAATAAATTATTAATATATATAGGTAAATGGTATTTTTATATATTTTTTCGGGTAAAGTGCAGAATCGCCCACTTATTTATTTGGCACTTTGTACAAAAGTAAAAGGAATTGGATTTTTGTCAATTTTCTTTTGACTTTTTAAGTGAAAATAGGTCGATGTGTACATGAATAAAGTCAAAGGAGTGCACAATGGCATTTTTGTGCAATTCTGGGATGTTTTTTTAAGTGAAAATATGTCGATGTGTACATGGATACCGAGTATGTGCAATTCTTAAAAACACTCCAAGCAGTGGGCGATTCTACACTTTCCCCATTTTTCTATAGGAATTTAGTTTCATTAAATTAGATATTTAGTATAATTATGTGTATATGAGTATATTCACCCTTATTCGCATAGATGGAATTTTTACAGTACGAAAGTTAATCTGTTTTACATCAAGAACTATATATACTATAAATACCCATTATGTTATAGATTTTATTTATATAAAATTTGTGGAAGATTATATAGCACTAAAAGTGAGATACGGAATAAAACATTATATGCTATGAGATATTTTCTTAATTCCCGAACTGTGCGTTAAGAATTGGTATTTGTTGAAACTTGTAAATTTTTAAAATTCATTTTGTTACAATATAATTTATTGTATTTTGGGTACTATTAAGTTTATTATATGTTATCTTCATGTTTCATTTATTTTTTGAGAGATACAGGTAACATTCAAAGTATTGTAATAAGGGGTCGACACAGTGTTTGTATATTATTAGTTCTTCACTACATTATATTCTTGGATTCATCCTTTCTTCCACGCAAAACATCTATGTGTATGCATGGCATAATAAGCTGCAGGGTGTTACTATCATTGGTAACCGAGCTTTAAGAGGATAGCAAGTATGCTAAATTTGAACTCTATGTTAAGTTTCTAATTTGCAAGTCCCGTATTTTTTTTGCTTGCTTGTTAATAATGTTTCTCTTCCTGAAAATTTGGGTTTCTTCTAGTTTTGTTTTTTAATTTGGTTTAGTGCATTGTAGGTAACTTAAAATTTAAGCAGATGCTAGAAAGTACCATCCTTTGGCAATACATTTCTCATTAGGTATCAAATTGTTAAACAAGCTGATGTGATTAAATACAATTGTTTAATTTCCCAATTAAAGAACTGAAATACAAATATATGCAGTGAGGTACAGTACTATATGTATATATTTATAATGAAATGAATAATATATATACAGTCAAAGTAATGATTCGCAACCATCAAATGAAATGATATTATATATATATGTAATGGATTCTGTAGTCGAATACAAGCAGCTGAATCCGTAATGAACAGCAAGAATTTTGATGGCTTAGAGATGTTGAAACTCTAATCCACAATGAATAAGAAATTTGGCAGTTGAGGTAGATTTAATTCAACTTTTCTTTCAGCAAATATGTTGCAGCCACAAACAAGTTGGCACATTATTTATGCCTATTCCAAAAATTAACATTTTTAATAAATGTGTAGTAAGAAACAATGACTGCAATCCAGCAAATACAAAGCGTAAAAAGCAAATGCGTTATGTTAAGGGTGAAATCTTAATTAAGACCGAGTTAATTTTGGTTTTCGATGCATTTTTACTCGTATTTGATAGTTAATACTGCTCTAAAATTACAATTGGCTGTTTGAGTTTTAGTTTCTTTTACAACATCAAATTATGTAAGAGTCATATGACATGAATTAATCTCGAAATGATGCAGTGCAGAAAGAAACTGTTTTTAGAATAGAGAAGGAAAATTAATTTTACGCTGCTAATTTAATCTTTTGCATATTCCTTATTTTTCTTACATATATACATGTACATATATCATTCGATGGTTGTGAATCATGACTTTGGTTATTATCTTTCTATTCATTTTATTTTCAGAATTATATAAAGGTAGTTTAAAATTTTGTAATATGTTTATAGATATTGACGTGCATTAAGGACAGGCTCGTAGGCTTCTAGATATTTTAAAATTTTTATTTATTCGCATTGAGTTTTATTTAAAATTACTTTACATGCTTTCTCCGCAATTTAGTTCTGTTCAATGCTAATTATGTACTTCTGCTGGTTTATGTTTTTATGGAAATTTGATTTACAGTTCTATTTTGGTGTATTGTTTTTTTATAGGGATTCTGTATATGGATACTCCACTATAGTATAATGCTATTGGTTCTGTTTATGGGTTTTGTGCAGCGATTTTTCCAAGAGGTACCTTTATTGGTCTGTGGATTTTTGTGTAGTGGTTTTTACAGGATTTGGCATATGGGTGCCTGTATAGGTGTACATGCTTTTGTTTACTGGTTTTTACAAGGCATAGACCTACGGAATATCCATTTTTTTTTATGGAAATTTGGCCAATGGATATGCATATAAAGTTTTGATTTTTGGCTATGGGTTTTTCCTGGGATTTTGTTTATAGTGCCTACAGTTCTACAGGTTTCTACAGAGATTTGGCCTACTCGTATCCGTACAGTCGTACGGGTTTCTGTTTACAGGTTTTTTTTACGGGTATTTGGCCTACAGGTACCTATACAGCCGTGCAGGTTTCTTTCTATGGGTTTTTACGGGAATTTGGCCTACGGGTACCCGTACAAACGTACGGGTTTCTTTTTATGGGTTTTTACGGGTATTTGGCCTACGGGTACCCGTACAATTGCACGGGTTTCTTTCTATGGGTTTTTACGGGGATTTGGCCTACGGGTACCCGTACAACCGTACGGGTTTCTTTCTATGGGTTTTTACGGGGATTTGGCCTACGGGTACCCGTACAGTTGTACGGGTTTTTGTCTATGGGTTTTTACGGGGATTTGGCCTACGGGTACCCGCAGAGCTGTACGGGTACCCGTAGGCCAATTCCCCGTAAAAAATTTTATGGGTTTCTACGGGGCATTTTTAGCAGGGTTAAGAACGAAAAGTATACATCTTATATATCTGGTTTTGTTGTTAAAAGCTTAGCTTATAAAGTAAAATGTAATATCTGTTTCTCAGCCTTAGTTTCAACAGAACCATATGATGGTTTGCTAGGTTTCAAATATTATAAATCTGGATGTAAAGGTTTGACTTCTCCTTCCAGTGACGTCCGAATGATCTGCAAAAATGCAGAAATAATTTTTAGGCAGACTGAAAAGGAGTTTAAATTGAATAAAGAAAATATTATAAATTTCATGACTCTAAAAGTCTTAAAAAGCGTAGGAACACATATATTTCCTTCTCTTCAAGACCATATTTATGATGATGAGCCAGATAAAAACCACCTGATTAAATTAATTAAAGCAGTGATATTTCAATATTTAAAAATCACAATGCATCATGCAGTTGTATGTTACAATGAATCTAAACAGAGAGAAAATATTCGAAGCAGATTTACTAAATTAATTTTATTTAAGCATCAATAAACCATATATTATCTGTTTCTCTTCATCTCTCTCTCTCTAAATATATATATATATGTGTGTGTGTATTTACATTAATAGATAAATAGATATAATCTTGTTTTCACAAATATTTGAAATAAAAAGTGAAGTAAGCGAATTTTTCAATTCAACAAATATCCTAAATTGTTTACTTTCATACATATGTATTTATGGATGTATAGTCATTCTGCTTAAAGTAGTTACAGGTATATAAAATTACAAGGTTACTTTAGGCACATTGATAAAAATTTAAGATTGGACATATAATATCTTATATTTTATAGTAATTATTTTTTAAAATTTATTTCTAGTTCCGCATAAGATTTTTTTATTTACTGCGAATATTTTTAAAAATTTTTCATTACACTCAGAAAAGTTTATGCTCCGAATTTTATGAGTTATTAATATTGTCATAAATGATCATCTTTTAATACCATAATAATTTTGAAAGGAGAAAAAATAAATGAAACGATCCTTGGTTTCTATAAACATTTGAAATGATAAATATTTGCTACTACTGCCTGAAAATGTTCATAAAATTAAAAATGAAATGTACTATCAATCTTACCTAATTTTACTTTATTTGTAGGCAAAAGTAAATTCATAAATTTTTTGTTTAGAGTTTTTACCGTTTTATCAAAGTAATGATGTTTGGACAAGAATTACGCTTATGCTCAAAATGCAGTAAAAAAAATACTCAAAATGCACTAAAAGGTGGTTTCATGAAATATATAAAATCTTATTAGCAAAAACTGTGATTTTTATTATCTCATCATTTATACAACGTATCACATTTATTAATTAAAAAGAGTTATGTGATACAAACGCCATATGTTTCAATGTTACGATAAACTAAATCGTCCCTACTCTCTCTTCCCGACATGTGTGTGACGCACGCCCTGCCCACTGGGTTAGTCTATTTCTTATAAGGTCCATGATTGAAGCCAAGGAAATGTTAGCTAAGTGATGTCCAAACTTATCATGGCCGCCACACAGCATACAAGTAAGTCTACAAAATATATTGCTAAATAAAATTACACTGAATTACAATGAATGTTAAATATCAACGTCCACAGGCTCACAAACGCGTTTTAGGCATAATTTGTATACAATGTGATTGAAATTTCGAATGATCTTCCAGTTTTTAACATGTATACATTTCTGTTATAGTTACCATTTACACATTTTCTTGTACATAGATTTTTGTTAACTTTGAAAAAAGTTATTTGCAATCCTTGTGATTTTTCTACTGTATGCCAAGTAGAAAATCTTTTATGTTAAGTATTAAAATTGGAACGGGAGACTTAAAAACGTGCAATTTCTTATAAGGTCCATGATGACTTGTAAATGACACCTATTAGAATGTAAACAAAACCAATCTGAAGTCCGCCTATGGCAGCAACTATGATACGTGACGTCATAGCGTGACGTTTGGCGGTTTCATTTTCATTGCACGGAACACACGGAGAAGGCTTACTCCATGTATTCCTACTTCCATTATTACACTATTATATATCATCTATCCTTGAAGCAAGTACCCAGTTATAGATATTATAATTTATGATGGCTAGGTTATTATAGTATATCATAGGATTCTCAAGACCTCACGTTTTGACAAGATGAGATTTTTGCGGATACTATTGCTGCTCGCGTGGTAAGCATAAAATAATACTCCTTTTAAAATGTTGAAAATTTCATATATTAGAATGCCTTATAGATAAAATTTTATATTTGTCAGCATGGGAATTAATTTAATGATACGACATTCTCCTGAATAGATCGAATTCCACAGTCAAGTTTAAATCCGAGATACATAATACAGGATCTTGAAACATTTTTATTAAATATACTAAAAGTACGTATGTTTATAACAATTAATTGCGTTATTAAATATAAAACTTTTAAAAAGAATCTGAAAGCTTTCATATTTTATATTACGCGCCAAAGGGTTTTTATTAATGAATTTTCTGTTACCTTTGTTTATTAAATATCATGTTCTTCGCACTTAAACAATAAAATTCACTTCAAGAGCAATATCAAAAAAATAATTTAATAAGTGCATATCTTTAGAATTTTCTATAGATTTTCTTGCGTGCTGGAGATAAAAAAATTTTTTTCGTACAGTGTTGTCGTTGCTCTCTTTGAAATCGCTGAGGTTTTTAATCAAAAATTCGTTAACCTTTTACAAAATATGAAATATAAACTAAAACAAATTCCAAATTTGGGCTTCCAAATGCCCATATTTGGGTTATTTAAAATTTGATGTCGATAGGTACCGTTGTTTTTTCACAGTGTGAGAAACATACATACATTCATGCAGATTCTTCATTATTTAATTTCTTTAAATGCAATGCAGGGCTGTAATATTTGATAGCAACAATTTTCAAAGCGAAACGCCGTTTATAGTGAACCAACGTAAACTGCCAAAACGAAGTTAAAAGCCTTTGTGGGAAAATAACCCTTTTAGGCTAAAAAATAATTTTGTTATTTATTAAATTAAATAATGTTACGTATTAAAAATAAAGTGAAGATTAATATAAAAAAGTAAAGTGTAAATTATTAAGCGTATTGGTTTTAAAATGCTCAATATGTTAAGCAATGTACATTTGTAATTTGGAATATAACTTAATGATTTTATGCCTCGTAAAATGGCAGCAGCTTTTAACTAACAGTTTCCTATTCCGCATAGTTGGCAATCCACCATGGAAAGTGGTGGACAGCTAGAGTGCAATTGTTATTAACCTCAAATTTTGCATCCAAAAGACTTTAATCTTTGTTTGTTTATTTAATCCATTCGTAACATTTCGCCTACAGTTAAATTTACCATCCTGTATATAACCCCCAGTATGCGCTGTATACATTACATCTATCGCGTAGTATTAGATCGCAGATGACTAGATCTTATAACTTGATACATCATTTCTCTGGCATTCATAACGATTTTATTGCGTAACAGAACAGTAAAATCCTGAATTAGAGTTTTTTTAAGTTTAGGGATCACGTTAGCAGAAAGACATAGAGAGATGACGTTATTCTTGTCGTGTATATGATAAAATAGTTCGTGCCTATGTCGTGTCTATGATTCAAATAGCTCTATCCGCTAAGATGACAGCTCAGGCTAATCTGCAAAATGTTACCATCGTAAAGGTTCGGTCTCTTAAACAAGACCACAGTTTTTACCAATTCAGCAAAGGATGGCCGGATATTCAAAGAATGTCTGGGCAGTTATTAGAGTTTCCGTAGCTATGCGATAAGATGACAGCTCGGGCAATTTGCAAAATGTTACCATCGTAAAGCTTTGGTCTCTTAAACAAGACCACAGTTTTTACCAAGTCAGCAAAGGATGGCCGGATATACAAAGAATGCCTGGGCAATTATTAGAGTTTCTGCAGCTATGCGATAAGATGACAGCTCGGGCAATCTGCAAAATGTTACCACCGTAAAGGTTCGGTCTCTTAAACAAGACCCCAGTTTTTACCAATTCAGCAAAAGATGGCCAGATATTCAAAGAATGTCTGGGCAGTCATTAGAGTTTCCGTAGCTATGCGATAAGATGACAGCTCGGGCAATCTGCAAAATGTTACCACCGTAAAGGTTCGGTCTCTTAAACAAGACCCCAGTTTTTACCAATTCAGCAAAAGATGGCCAGATATTCAAAGATTGTCTGGGCAGTTATTAGAGTTTCTGTAGCTATGCGATAAGATGACAGCTCGGGCAATCTGCAAAATGTTACCACCGTAAAGGTTCGGTCTCTTAAACAAGACCCCAGTTTTTACCAATTCAGCAAAGATGGCCGGATATTTAAAAACATTTCTGGGCAGTTATTAGAGTTTCTGTAGCTTTTCCATGCCTCTTTGTTAATTTTCAATCCTCTGTCATGGTTAAGTCTAAACCTGAGTATTATTTTAGTTATAAGTCGATCTCCATTCATGTTATGGAACTGGTGCTTCATTGCAATTGAATATTACTTAAATCTTGATTTGGCCATGACATTTACGTGTGAGAAGGTGACATTTACGCTATCATTATTGTTGAGATTTCGAGCTTCTTTTGCTAGTTTATCTGCGCTCTCGTTACCTATGATGTTGACATCCGATGCGATCCATACACAGAAATATGTTCTGTACATTAACTTCTTTGAAAACAGACTACATCCACGAAGAAACTAGTAATACAGGGGTAACAGTTTTTAATCCGTGTCTGCAAAAAAAAAGAGCAATCCAACTGGACTTTCTCCATCAGGTTGCGGTATTCCGAAGATGACCTTCTGATTGCAAGCGAAGAAGATGAGATGGCTCAGAGGATTATAGTTTGCTATTGCAGTGCTTATTATTCATTTTACGAAGCTGATTTCTAATGTTAGAAACGTGAAGCGAAATGCAGCATCTGTTAGTGAATAATAAAGTGAAATAAGTGACGCGAAATGCAATATATGCTGGCCAATAAAGTAAACTGCTACATTTGTTAGTAAACTTCGATTTTAACAAAATTAACATGCGATATTGTTCTATATTTGTACAATTATGAGCTTGGACATGAGAATTTAATTTCTTTTCCTGAAGATTTAAAATGATCTAACAAACTGGGGTAGCTGGTTTGTTAGATCCAGTGATACTCTGATATATTTTACAGGTAAACTGGAAAGTAAGTTTATTATTATAATAATTTTGAAGAGAAACACTTTATAATGTTCATATAGGATCTAATGAAATAAATATTTTAAAATATCTGCATAGTACATAGAAACTCAGAGATTAGAATTCAATATGTAATGTGTATCATAAATGGTAAATAACCGATAATTTCCAAGTAAGCCAAAAAGTTTAGTTTTCATTTAAAAATTAGTAAATATAACTTTTATTCGTAAATACATATAAGTTAGTTCTGTAAATGCTTGAAAGTAAATGTTTAATATTAGTAGTAAAGTGTTTAAATGTATAAATTTCTTAAAATACGAGTTAGTATTGTTTAATCGAGTTAATCGTGGTAGCTGTATAAAATATGCCTTAAATGATTCAATTTTTGAATTTAAAATATTAATGATTTGAAATAAAGATGCCATATTAATGCTATGTGTACTTAATAAATGTATTTTTAAAAGAAAGTTTGTCAAACAAATTACTTTAGCAAATTATTTATAAACTTTAAAATAATTTTTAAACATTGTGTGAGAATTTATGTGTGAAGAAAGCAATGTGCAAATATAAAAATACAATTCGTAGAAGTTAAGTATATTTGTAAATAATGATAAGTCTCTAAGAAAATTCTCACCTTCAGTTTCTATGCAGAATTGTCAAAATTACAAATTTAAATGAAATGTGGAGTGTCATTTTTAATAACTAGCAGATTCAAAAAAACGTAATGTCTGTACAATTTAATTTATTTAAATAATATAACCTTTATAATCATTGCGCCCTACAACAAAATCTTCTCCTATTTCGCCTAGAGATATCTCATGAAACAAATGACTCTAAGACTCTTAGAGTCATTTGCTACTAAAAAACTACTAAAGCTACTAAAAAACATAAATTTTATCAGGCAGATGGGTAAATAAATGAGCACTACTTTATTTTGCTCCTCTTAATGGTATTTTATTAAAAGTATTTTCTAAGTTTCTTAAACATGTGAAGTAAAAAAGAAAGTTTAAAGGAAATTAATGCAAATTTCTTTTAATACCTTCTAAGTAGGACTGTCTGGGAAGCCAGTTCTGTTTTTAAATAACATAAGAACTGTTTTCGTATATTCTTTATTTTAAACGCAGTGAGCATATTATAAACCTTTGATGCTTTTTTAAACTTCGGTTTTAGCATTGTATAAATGACGTAGATATTTTGATATTTTAACTTTGGATGTGTAAACGTTTGATGTCTATAAACTTTTGCTGCGCTTTGTTTACGGAAAGCGGAAAATGTGAAGAGAAATTATCTAATATTATCTTAACATCTTATTCAGTATATTATTATACAGACTTATTTATGAGTACTTGAAACATTTTAAAAATCCACACAAATCAAGCAACCAATACCTAATTTTATTGTGTTGAAATCGCACTTATTTCACATACTCAGCGTGTCTATCTTTGCTGATACAGCAGACATTGAGGCTTAGATGCATGGATAAACCATCTTTGAGAAAATTTTCTCAAGTACCATATGAAAGAAACATTCAGTTAGAATTTTCCACAGATGTCGATAGGATGCACGGAGTTAGCAGATGACGGGTTAATGCGCTGACAATGAGATTAAATCCGAACCCAAATGTAGTTTTTGAATTTAACCAATGTCACTTTTTCAAGTTGGGTTTTATCAATAATTGGCCTCTACCTTGATAACATCCAAGATGTTTGAAACCATTTCGTTGCTGCTATAGCCGCCAGTGGTAATTGGCCTACGTGTAGGATAAGACGAATTATCTCGCAGATGTATGTCATCTTAGTAATGGTAAATGTTGGTCTGGCTTTGCCCGCCAGTGGTAATTGGCCTCCGTGTAGGATAAGAAGAATTATCTCGTGGATGACTGCAATATTATAAATGTTGCTCTGGCCGCCAGTGGTAATTGCTCTCCGTGTAGGATAAGAAGAATTATCTCGTAGATGTCTGCCATATTAGTAATGGTAAATGTTGCTCTGGCCGTCAATGGTAATTGGCCTCCGTGTAGGATAAGACGAATTATCTCGTAGATGTCTGCCATATTAGTAATGGTAAATGTTGCTCTAGCCTCCAATGGTAATTGGCCTCCGTGTAGCATAAGACGAATTATCTCGTAGATGTCTGCCATATTAGTAATGGTAAATGTTGCTCTGGCCGCCAATGGTAATTGGTCTCCGTTTAGGATAAGACGAATTATCTCGTAGATGTCTACCATATTAGTAATGGTAAATGTTGCTCTGGCCGCCAATGGTAATTGTCCTCCGTGTAGGATAAGACGAATTATCTCGTAGATGTCTACCATATTAGTAATGGTAAATGTTGCTCTGGCCGCCAATGGTAATTGGCCTCCGTGTAGGATAAGACGAATTATCTCGTAGATATCTGCCATATCAATAACGGTAAACATACTGATCACTTCTGAAATATGCCGAAACAAGCATTAATTTTTTTTCTATTTCAGGGCAATAAAACGTGGCATCGTTTGAGCAGCTAAGCTTTTATTAATTTTTAAAATGGCTCCCTAAATTAGGACTGACAACGTACAATTTCAAAATTTACTCACATAACAACACATTATACCGAGCATAAAAAGTGTGCCCAAAAATGCACGTCTGAAAAAATTAACCATCTGATATGCGTAATATAATGCTGTAAAAATATATTAAACTAATTCTTTATCCTAAAAATTATAGAACGTATGTTAAATATCAACTTCATGATTTTATTGTGAAAGAAAATATGTGTATTTAATTTCAGTTAATATTATAATAAATATTTAATGGGTAAAAATTATCCAAACTAAATAATACATTTCTTTTTAAAGTCTGAAAACTTCAGAATTTTACATTGTGTTCAAAGGTTTTTTTTTTTTTTTTTTTTTTTTTTTTTTTTTTAAATTTACACACATACACATTTCGATAGCATTTGGAATGACTCCACATCGGGCTAAAATATTTAAAAACAGCATATCCTTAGAATTTCCGATACACAGTATCGCTCGCTAGTGACAAAAGTGTTATTTTTCCGTACAGTGTTGCCACTGCTGGCTTTGAAATCGTTGAGTTTCTTAATGAAATGTTTGTTAAAGTGTTACAGAACAGGAAACAGACAATCAAACAAATTCCAAATTTGGGCTTTCGGGTGCCCATGTTCGGGTGATGGACTGTGTTAAACAAAATAAGACTCTAGGTACTGTCCTTTTTTCACATTGCGAGAAACATATATTCATTCATGCAGATTCTTCATTATTTAATTTCTTTAAATATAATACAGAGTTATAATATTTAATGGTAACGATTTGAAAAGACGCAAAATGCCGTTTCGAGACTAATAGCCCTTCTGGGGTAAAAAATTTCAAATTAAAATTTCCTGCTCAAATTTCAAATTCAAATTTCCGGTTTCACATGTTAGGTTAGAAGGCTACGTTAGTGAAAATTTAATGACTCTACGTACCGTCATTTTTTCACAATGCGAATAATATATGCACGTACATACATTTTCTTAAATATTAAATCTCTTTAAAAACAATACAGGGCGATAATACTTGGTGGCAACAATTTGAAAAGTGATACGCCATTTACGGTAAACCAATGTAGAATCTCATTTCAAAACTCATAGCATCTTTCGGGCTATAAAGTTTCTCTTCAAAATTCACGTTGGCAACTTCTTTAACGAAAGCTTTTCACAATTGTGAGGCGTTGGTTACATTGGACTACGGTAACGTTACTTTGCTCCTCATTTATCATCGGTGTGCTTTAGCAACTGCTTGTATTGATCCGCTGATGAGTGGCGGTTCACAGATGATCAGGGATCAATGGTTTGACTGGCACTTCTGTCCTCCAGTTTAATTTTATTTAATAATTTGTATACGTTAATGAGCTTCCCCGCACTAACCCCGTAAACCCACAGGTAACCTTAACGATAATCTTCGTGTGTATTGTGTATTTGATAAAACAAACAAACAGAAATTTGCCGAACGTTAGTGTTTTCCGCATTAGTTTCCAAGCAAGAGATGTCATTAAAAGAGCCTTTGAGAAACTTCTAGAATGTTAAGCCAAATTATAAACTCCAGTACGTTATCATGTTTTTATCATTATGCAAAACATAAAGTATTTTTGTTATATGTTCCTCGGCCTTGTAAAAATACAATACTTGTGTACTTGTACATTTTTGTTGAATATGCGATTTTTAATATATTTACCGCAGCCTCTTCTACAGCTCCGTCCAGTCTCGGCATTTTCTTGCAGGAAGCAATGGCCTTCGAAGGTTTTCCCACTTCAGTTTAAACCTCATCTGGCTAATACTATTTACGGACTTCCTTAGACGTCAGGCCCAATTCGGGATTCACTCAGGAATCTGGAAAGAGCAGGGACAGGAATTCAACGCTTGCATGCCAGAATAATAACAATAGTATCAAAGTATCCAAATTCAATCGGTCGGTATATGAATTAACAAGCTGAGCAGTTTAAATGCAATGAACGCACGCGCTTGCAAGTTGCTGCACCGTACCGTACCTTGATCATTAAGCCGTAGGGACTGGTGGGCAGTGGATAGGACAGTCACCGGTTTTGCCTCCGATATAATTTCATTTTAATAAACTATTTAAATTTATTGCGTTGTTTTCTCACCGGTGACCGATCACAAATGACTTAGGTGGTCACCTTCCGTTGCGCTTTGCTTCAATAATCTAATAATTTTACTAGCTTATTTTAATTTTAGATTTTAATGTAGCTAAAATCATAAAAACATTCAATACGTAATACGTTTAATAGTAGTTTTTATGGGTGTTTGGAACAATAGGGTAATCTTTGGAATATGGTAACAGGTAGTTTGGCGACATTTTGGTAAGGCGATAAAGGTTACTAGCTAGGACTTTAGCAGTGTACATGGATATAGTCAAGAGTGTGCGCAATGCCATTTTTGTGCAATTCTGGGATGTATTTTTAAGTGAAAATAGGTCGACGTGTACATGGATGATACCGTGTATGTGCAATTCGTAAAAACGCGGCAAGCAGTGGGCGATTCTGCACGTTGTCCCAATTTCGCACCTAATCTTCGTCATGATTAAGCACTTTTGTTCCATAAAAGTTCTAGAATAAGCGTAATTCGGCTAGCAGATTGTTGGAAAAAAATGTTGGAAATGTTGAGGCAAAAAAAAAAAAAAAAAAAAAAACATGCCTTTACTTCTTGAAAACAAAATGGCGTCCAAAAAAAAAAAAACTAGCAGATTGCTGTAACAGGGTTGGTCGCCAAATTTTCGCCAAAAAATCGCCAAGTTACCATAATCTAAAGATTAACCGAACAATATTTTAATTAATAAATAATTTTTCAAGTGGGTAGGACAGTCACCGGTTTTGCTTTCGATATAATTTCATTTTAATAATCTTGTTTCCTCACCCAGTGACTAGTCATAAATGACTTTGATGCTCACCTTCAGTTGTGCTTTGCTTCAATAATCTAATAATTTTACTAACTTATTTTGATTTTCGATTTCAAAGTACCTAAAGTTATAAAAGCATTCTATATATAATAGGTATAAATAACAGTTTTTATGGGTATTCGGAGCAATATTTTGATTAATAAATAATTTTTCTAATCGGTTGCTAGTACAGTCACCGGTTTTGCCTTAGATATAATTTCACTTACCGGTGATTAGTCACAAATGACTTTGATGTTCACCTTCAGTTGTGCTTTGTTTCAATAATCTAATAATTTTACTGCCTTATTTTAATTTTATATTTTAATGCAGCTAAAATTATAAAAAACATTCAATATATAATATGTCTCAATAATAGTTTTTATGGGTATTTGGAAGAATATTTTAATTAATAAAAAAATTTTCTTATCACAAATATTATGAACCTGGTACATTATCATTTCCCCTTAGATGTTTCTGCTTTTATATGTTTTATATTTCTGCCGCCATTTGTGGTATCATTAGGTTGTTTTGATGCTGGAGAGATAAATTTCGTGAAGCTTTTTCGTCGGCGGAATTAAGAAATAAGAGTCAATTATCCAAGATGCAGTTGCGCATATATGTCATTAGATCTATTGCGCAGACGCTTGCAACAAATATTTCTCTCAAGAGGCAATATTTTCTCTTTACGAGGCCAAGAGACCCCGGGAATTGGATATAACGATTACGGTATACAAGTTTGAAAAAGTAGAAAACATAAAAATCATAGAATTACTTGCCTTTTATTAAACAAAATTAATATGTGCTGTTGCCATACAGTCATATTAAATCTTCACTACTGTATACAATTAAAAATCGACTGGAAACGAATTTCATTTTTATAAGCTTCGAAGTTTGTTCTTGAATTTCTTTTTTGAAGGCAAAAAGATATGCAGAGAAGAATTATTTACAAAAATGTAATTATTATTTGAATAACTTTAAATCGAAATATATAGAAGATGTTCACACATTTTAAGAACCAATACGGAGCCATTTAAGTAATACATAAAATTCAAAGAATATTTTTTTTAATGTTTAGGCAGATAGCCTTTTTTTTACTATAAATGTGAGTCTCGATTTTCATTAAATAAACGGCTTTCGCTAAGATTTTCAGGAGTATCAATTCTCATTCCTGTTGCAATAATTTCAAGAGTACATTAATCATTGTGGGTTTCAGCTTAGAAAGAGCTCTTTTCAAGACACCAAAGGTACACTACTCCATAAGTAAAACGTCAGTGGATTTTACAGGATACGTAGAAAAGATACATATTCAATACCTGCATCTGTCTTCATTTTTTCAAGGAATGCAGTGGTACTTTTCGAAGTATGACATTGCTCTTGATGAAATTCCTCTCTTTGAAAATCATTCGGATAAAATAAAAAATATCGGACTTATCTATTCTCTTGATAATACATTGAGTTGATTTTAACAATTTTTCCTACTCTTCTTGTTTTTAATATCTGGTTTTAAAAGAATCCTGAGACAATTATAACCTTTTACCAAATCTTTTCTTTACATTGACGGAACCAGATCTGTGCACTTTTTTATCTTCGTTTTTGAAAACAAGTAGACATTTTTTGTTAGGTGAAGCCGTGCTTCATCAAGGGGGAGAACATATTTTCATTTTATCTTTTGCAAAAAGTTTTCATGCAACGAATTGTTCCGCGCTGAAATACAAGCCTCGGCAAAAGCGGAAGTACATTACGTTTTTAGCTTTTTTAAGTTGTGAATCTTGCTTTTATGTTTTTTAACTTTTTTCAGTTGTAAATATTGCTTTATTATTTTCTTTATTCCTGCTACAGATGCATTTAAAGAATCTGCAATTGATTTCTGAGTCGGCGGATTTTCTCTTGTTAGCAATTACTTACTTTGAGAAATTAGAAACAGCACGTATCTGTGATGTTCCTTCCCTCTGTGATGTATCTGTGATGTTTAGAGACAACTAAAACATATTTGCGCACCTTATATTATATATATATGTAATTCCATAGTCAAAAATACACTTAAAATTCTAACTGTATGTTCTTTTCATTTTTAATGGCGACGGTCTCTTATTTCAAAGTACGTCGAATTAAATCCACAGCCCCGTAGTCAAGTTGTTTTTCCCGCCATTTCTACACGTACAGTTATAGAATGTTCTGGAGATATTTAAAGCGAACTGGAATAGCTGACTAGGCCGACGTCATTTCTTGGAAGCTCCGCCTTTCCAAAGGCTATAAAAGGACTCGCAAAGGAATATCCGGGTCTTTTCTTTAATGTAACGATGCAGTAAACTTCATACAAAAGTTATTAGTAGTTCTTTTTTATTTACTCCGGAGATCTGATTTTTGTAACTGCTTTTTCTCCTGAATAATAATAAATGGATCCTGTTTCTTAAGCTTATCGTCTGATACTCTGAGCTTCGACTACGTCTATAATTCTTCACCAATCTATTTATTCCGGACAAAAGCTGGTACATCATATATATATATATATATATATATCAATGCATAATAGTGAAACGTGTGGATAAAAACTTACAAGGTTATGAAGATTATTTTCCTGGTATGGTTAGTATTTCACAGAGAAAACGAACCAGCCTAGTACTCGGAATGGCGAGGTGTCAGTATCTTTTTTCAAGAATTTCGATATTCGTTTAGAATCTACCTTCCATGTAAAAGTAATGATTGGTGGTTTATCCTTTTCTGATAAATAATGCTGCTTAACTTGCACTTCAAAATTTTAATACAATGCATTTCACAGCGTTCTTTTGCATTATGGAATAAAATACTCAAAAACATATCCTTCAATGCACAGCTTGTTGATATGCAAGTATTTTGAAAAAAAACAACAAATATAAAGGTGGCAGACAGTATTTCACATTCTAAATAATAAGCTGTTCCAGGAAGATTTATTGTAAAACAATATTTTTAAATCTTAATCAATATCTTTCATAACATGCGTAAACAATCTCAGTATACAGGGTGAATTTGAACAAGTAGACAAAACTTTAGGGGGGGGGATAGAAGACGAGCAATATTCGTCATAGAATGTATGGTCGCAAGGCAAGCGGTGAGAAGTTAAAGAATAGTTTTCCATTGTCACATTTAACGAATTAACACTAGAAGGAAAGTAGATACTTCAGAAAACATTAACAGAACATGCTCATAGCAATTGCTCTAAAGCCTTAACGCAGGCTTCAGATCTTCCGGATAGGGACATACGCACATTTGCAAAGACACCAGGTAGTTTGCAAATATCGCTGGCAACAATGGCGATCCTGGCAACTAGATCCATATCGTTTTCAATGGGGCACTCATATATTAGGCTTTTCATACGACCCCATAGGAAAAATTCGAAACACGAGAGATCCGGTGATCTTGGTGGCCAAGTTATAGGAACACCTCCACCAATCCATCGTCTTGGAAATTTTGTAGTCCGTATAACCAGCCATCCTCTCGCTAATCCACGGTAGAAAATGCCGTTAGAATCCTTGTACCTTTGGCGAGGACTGACTTTTTTATACTATTTACAATGCTCCTGTTTTATACCATTTACCGACCTTATGCCTTTACCCCTAGCGGCACCCCGTTTGCGTTCTGACCATACATTCTATGACGAATATTGCTCGTATAGCTACCTTCTATCACAACCTAAAGTTTTGTCCACTGTTCAGATTCAACCTGTATATAGGTTTGCCATCTGTATGTTATTAGAAATTTTCATTACAACAATTAGACTTTTTGCTGGATGCAGACGATAACGTACGAAAGGAATTTTGCAGTCGGCTAGTTTTAACGGGTTAGAAAATTATTTTTGACTTACGACAGTCGTAATAGTCCTCTCAAACTACTGTTAAGAAATCGATATAAAATAACTTTTTAAATACATGTGCTGCTCAAAAGGATTTAACATTTTTTTCAATGAAAGAAAAAGGATGAAGACTTTTTTTCCTGCGTATAAGAAGTCTGTTTAGAAAATGTTTTCAGCGATCAGAGTATTTCATTAATTCCGTGAGGGAAGCAAGAATAAGGAAATGTTACCAAAAAGAAATGTCTGCGGCAGGAAAAAATTCCGATTTCATTTTTGTGATCAGTATAAAAAAATTTCAACACAAACTAGGTATCAACAACGAATGATTTTCAAAGAGAGAAATTTCATCAAGACAAATGTCACACTTGAAAAAGTACCACTGCATGCCTTGAAAAAATTAAGACTGATACAGGTATTGAATATTTACACTGCGAAAAAAAAAGGGGGGGGGACAGTTCTTCCGTTCTACTGGACCTATCAACATAAACTATAACGAATGAACATAAACTATGTATGTAATAAATTCCTTGTTGACCAATGATAACTTACACTCCACCAAGCAACGCATTTTTATAATATCCAAGTTAAGTTAAATATATTACTCTGTATTGAACTGAGCACTTTAAAAATATTAAACAAAAAGGGTGGTGTTGGTGTGTTGAGTTATGGCAAAGCACACGAGGGCTATCTGCTTAAGGGAAGGGATGCCTTCGTGGAGGACTTTCTAAGGGAAACTGGCTCGTATACACGTTACACATGGAAAAAACCACGAAAACGCCCAGGCAGCCAGCCCGTTCGCGGGATTCGAACCTCGGACCGAACTACCAGTGTTCAGCGACTTTACCGCTCAGCCGCTAGTAGGCCGAAGAAAAATGAAATAGCTTACGTATCATCTGTTGTCAATAGCTTTAAATTAAAATTAGGAACATTTCGAAAGGGCTTAATTCCGAAGTATTTAAAAATATTTTTACCCCAAACAGGCGTTACCCTCGAAGGGCTGTTAGTTTCGTAACGGCATTTTGTATCGAAAAGCTTTGAATCACTTTTCAAATTGTTGCCACCAAATATTAGAAACCTGTATTATATTTAAAGAAATTAAATAATGAAGAGTTTGCATGAAAATATGTATATTTCTCGCTTTATGAAAAAAACAACGGTACCTAGAGTAGTCAAATTTTGTATGACGTAGTCCTCTACCCGAATATGGACACGTAGAAACCTGAAATTTGAATTTATAATTTTTTTTATTATCTTTTTGATATTTTGTAAAACTGGAACGAATTTCTGATCAAAAATACTCAAGCATTTGAAAGCCAGCAATGGCAAAACTGTGCGGAAAAAAACATTTTTATCTCCAGCGCGCGAGACTTCTAACGGAAATTCTAAAGACATGCTATTTTTAAATAATTTTAGACCAAAGGGGATGTGTATCTGTCTGTAAATGAAAAATCGCGTCTTTGAGAATAATATGAAATCTGAAAACTTTCAGATTTTATTTAAATTCGGGTTTTTTCCACTTAAAGGTTTCTTAAAGCCAGAATTTGAATGCCTACCTATATTATTTGATTTATGTTTTAAATTATAATCAATGATCTAAGATTAGTATTATTTAAGCAATGTTTAGTACAGCAAATGCTTTAAATAACCTATGCATTAATATCAATGCTAAATTGTTTCTTACTTAAAAAACTGTAGCAATCTTCTCGTTTTTTAGACGTCTTAGAAATCATATTCGTTACAAAAAAATAACAGCAGAGCGAAGCAGAAAGAATCAAAATCACAGACAACATCAGAATTTTGTTAGAAAGTGAGAAATTCTTAGACAGCAAGAATAACGGCAAGCATTTCTTTGCACCCGGATCTCCAGCGAAAATTACGAATAAGTCTTATTCGGCGTTTTCTGCAACAGCATTCATCATTTTGTAGATTCAATGACCTTTTTCTCCTTCAACTTCAAGTTCGTGATTCTTTCTCAGGAAAGGACACTTGTATAGAAATACACAAATGCTTATTCAGGACCTGAAGGAGAGAAATTTTGAGAAATGCAGTGCTAAAAATATTTTTAGCACTGCATGTGAAAAGGATAAATTATTAAGTTACAGATCTGAATTCATATTTGTTACTGAATACGGAGAATATTCCGAACGAGAGCTTGACGATCCTGAGCAAATTTAAGCTTATCTAGACATATATTTCTCGCCTATACATATAATGAAAACTGAAAAAGTAAAAGATGGAATTGAGAAACGCATTGCATGTTGTAAATAGTAATGTAGAAAGACATTTTAAAGTATATTAAAATGACATAAAAGATTGTGATTAAAAGAGTTCAGATTTCATAAGACCTTTGTGTTGTTAGAATTTGCATATGTAGGTCGACGATAAAATAACCATTAGAATGTGTAGCAAATGAGGAGATCTTGTCAGCTGAAAAATGCAAATTGAATAAACAATAAAAAGGAGAGGAGTCAATCCACTGGGGATAGGAATTGCTTACAATGTGTTTTATTATTGCAGACGCAACGCTTGACGTACAGTCAACCATTACCAGTCACGGTTTCGGTGAACCTGCTTAAACACTATGTAATTCATATAAAGAGGGAAAAAAACAGAAATGTCGGAAAGGGTTAAGATTTTAACAGTCGCCTGAAAGGGTTTTGTTAAGGTTTCTTAACGATCTCGTTGAGCTCCTATTCTATCAAACGCACTCCTGCTAAGCCACTTTTTTTTGTCATTTTAGCTTTATTATTGAGCATCATTTTCTTAGCACTTATACTATATACAATTCAACAGGAAAATTACAAAAATTTTAAAAGCAGAATAGCAATACATGTTTGAAATTACCGATGCAGTGTTAACCTTTTAACTGTCATGCCCGAGATAATCTCGGGCACAGCACTAGTGTTCGAAAATGTCACGCCCGAGTATTACTCGGTTTTTTTTTTTTTTTTTTTTTTTTTTTTTTTGAGTGCATCGTATTGTTATACCCGAATATATATCGGGAGACGTTTATTTCGGCTTCATCTCTTTGTCAAACCCGACTGTATCTCTGGAAAAGTTAATGTGCGCTCAGTTCAATAGATGACAGCACTTTACTGAAGATTTCAAAGGTTAGAGGTTATTTGGTTCAAAGTGCATGGGATCTTTTTGTTGTAAAATAGCGTCCAGTTCTTTGAAACGTTATATAGATGATTTAGATTCTTCAACCGAAGATGAAGGATGTGTGTTTGATGAGCAGTATTCATGATACTTCCATGGTCAGCCTCAAAAATAAAAAATGGAGATATACTCAAGCCGAAGATTGTTTCTAATTGCGGTCTAACTATGGGTGGTGTAGATCGCTGTGATCAGGAAATATCCTTTTATCCAACAATTCGAAAACGTCAGATAAAATATTATAAAAAGATACTTTTACATTTACTAGACAAGGTACTCTGGAACTCATATTTGCTCTATAAAAATGTAGTTGGGAAACGTATTACATTTTTAGAATTTCGAATCCAAGTTGTAGAAGAGCTTTTACATAAATATGATGATGCAGCTTCTGGACAAAAGAATGTTGGCAGACCACCTACAATAGATAACCCTGCCCGTCTTACTGAACGACATTTTATATCCCATTTTCCTCCTATTCCTGCGAAACGTGAGCCTACAAGATAGTGCAAAGTGTGTTGTTCGAAAAAGGATAAAAATGAGGAAAAGATAAGGAAGGAATCACGATTCTGGTGTAGTGATTGTGGAGTTGGTTTGTGCTTGGAAAAGTGTTTCCAGTTGTACCACATAAGACTGAATTACTGAACTACTAATAGGTATTCACTTATATTTATTTATGTTTTAGAAAATAGTTAATTTTTTTCATTTTTAGAAAATAATGCTCCACTAGAAGCGAACTTTGCAACTGCCATGTTGAGTGACAGCTGCCTCAAAGAAAATATGCAGTGGCTACAAAACTTTAAAAATTTTACCCATGTACGTCAAAATATCAATTTTTAACTACTTAAGTATATTTTATTTTGTACTAAACATTTGGTTTTTGCAATAAAAAAATTTGACAATTTGTGTACCCAAATCATCAAAATAACTTGACAGTTAAAGGGTTAAGTGTCGGCATAATACTTTTCCACATTTTTCAGTCTTTTCTCAGATCATCATATCAATATTCATTTTTGTAGTAAAATGGCTTTTTTTAGTTACTAATGATTAATGTTTTGTGTGTTAATTTTATTTATTAAATATCACGTTCTTTGCACTTACGCCACATAGAATTCAATGCAACAGCAAAATAAGAAAACATTTAGAAACGAAGTATCTTTATTGAATTTCCGATAGACAGTCTCGCAGGCTGGAGATAAAATGTTTAAAATCTTTGGGTATTTTTAATCAAAATTTTATGAAATATTAAATATAAACAAAGCTTCACAACAACAAAGATAACGCTTTCATTTATTATTGCGAATTAAATCATGCTTAATCCTTTCTGGAATTTTTTCGAGGAAATAAGTGTTTAAGATTTACTTCGTAATTTTTAATACAGATATTTTGAGTTTTTATGTATTTTTGCCTTGTTGCGAAATGAGAACTGAATTAATTGAATGAGAAATACTCAATCCTCTGTGAAAAACTGTTTCTTTTTTGTTTTGTTTGCTTAATTTCTTTTATACATCGTTCTAGCTTTATTATAGTATTTCAGTACAACATGTGGCAACGATCAGATAATTCTTTAAATGATATAAATTTTGTGCATTCTGAATTATAATATGAACGAAATATAATACTGTTAAGTGAATCTAGCTCCAGAGTGTCGCTATGGCAAACAAATAGAGTAAAGTTTAAAGAATGCATTTATTTTATTTATTCTATTGTGGTTTATGCGCTGTCGGCGAAGTAGATTAAATTCAGTCCAATAAGTTTAAATCAAATACAAGAAAAAATGCGTATAATTTAATATTCCGTACAAGGAAGTCATGTGGTGCACACATCAGATTTTTTATTGTTTAGTCTCTTGCATTTTGGAAGTTCATCAGATATTTTCATTCGCTTTCGCGTTTGAATTATTATTTTAGTGACGACCTACATGTGTATGCTTTCAGGAAATCGCAAATTTTATGAAGTTTGAACGACATTTTTTATTCTTTCACGCCATTTTTTATCGACCTATGTATGTATATAACCCCATTTAAAACATATTTTTTTTTCTTTTAATCATTGATATTTTGTGCGCTATCTTTATTTATTAAATATCACGTTTTTCGTATTTACGCCACATAAAATTCAATTCAACAGGAAAATCACAAAATATTTAAAAACAGTGCATCTTTAGAATTTCCGACAGACAGTCTCGCTCCCTAGAGATAAAAATGTTTTATTTCGTACAGTGTTGCCAATGCTCGATTTTAAAAAAGTTTGTTTGCTAAAGTTTTATAAACCATGAAATATAAAATTCGAAATTCAAACTTCCAGGTATTCCAGGTACCCATGTTAGGGTGGAGGACGACGTTATTCAAAATATGACCACCACCAGCACCACGATTCTTGATGTTTTTTAAATGGCGGGCACTAGCGATTTCCGGCTTCGATTTTGGTCACTATTAAGGCCAGAATCGGTGGTCATATTGTTATGGAGACACCTAATAAGCGGTCATTTTTACCTCCTATGGCGGGACAGATAATTTAAATTCATGTCATCCGCGGGCTGTTCTGTACAGCAGTCGACTCGCTAACAACTTTCCGTCTAGGCGGCCATGATTCTAGATAATTTTGGTCATCCATGGAAATGACCATCATAGAGGAGATGACCGCGAAAGGATTCCCTGTGTAAATAATAAATTTTGGAATTTTGTATATATAAGAGACTTTTTGGACGCACGGTTTGGTCATATGACCCGCTTGTGGCGGCTAGGAGATTGGGGCTGTGCCGTTATGATGATAATGATATGTAAGTGACTTGACTAAACATAGATACTAAAGTCATTCATTCACTAGACCGTTTTTGTTGATATTTTCTAGCGTAACTAAATTGACACCTCATTGCGTTGGTCAGATATTGCACAGTCCTGAACTGTGAGTCCCATATTACCAGAGGAGCTGAGAGCTGGCGAAAAAAGTACAGGCATCTTGCCTGTAAAAATATGAAACTTCTCCAGGAGGGCTGCCCGGAAAGCAAGAGCATCGAGCAAGTAAAAGAACACATATTTCATAAGGCATTGCAGAGTACAGTATATGCACAGAGCATGCTTCTAGTTATACAAAGGTCACTGAATACGATATTCCTGAGTAAATGGAAGAAACTTGATGAGAATATAAGAATATAAGAATTTGTACTTTATGAAAGTTACGTTAATTCATTAGCCCATTAGCGGCCGAGCGGTAAAGTCGCTGAACACTGGTAGTTCGGTCCGAGGTTCCAATCCCGCGAACGAACTGGCTGCATGGGTGTTTTCGTGGTTTTCCCCATGTGTAACGTGCATACGAGCCAGTTTCTCTTAGAATGTCCTCCAGGAAGGCATCCCTCCCGTTAGGCAGATAGCCCTCGAGGCTTTGCCGTAATTAAATAACCTAACCTAACCGTTAATTCATTAAGGCAATGCACTCGATGGTTATCTGTCTATGGGAAGAGATGCTTCACGGAGAACGTTTTAAAGGACCTGGCTCGTATTCACGTTTACACATGCGGAAAGCTACGGAAAACCAACCATGCAGCCAACCTGTTTCCAAAGATGCGATAGCAGGTCAAACTATCAGTGCTCAGCGACGTTACCACTCGGCCACTAGGTAATTTGCTTAATGAAACATACGGAACTTCGTTAGAAGAGTTGCATTAAAAGTTAGTAATGTTAAGGCAAAAAGGGCATACATTGAAAGGAAGTTTAACAGAAGAGACTCAGCCAAAGAGTATAACGAAGTAAATACTTTAAAAAGCAGGTACTTTTGGAATTTAATATATAACTTTATTTTAAGCCCAGCACAGGAGCAATAAAATACTGCAAAAAACTACAAATTTTTAAATAAGTACATCTGCCACTCGCAAAATTTAAGCACACATATTTACGTACTAACAGCGTAAAAACGGGGGGGGGGAAGTAAGCCTGTGACCGAGATATGAGCCGTGTAAAAGAACAGCCATGATTAGGTACTTGAAATTAATTAAGAATAATACAGCTACTATAGTTGTCAGCAAATGGACTTAGAATCGCTTTAATTTCGTTGGTGAATTTTGGTCTGAAGATTTTTCAGGACCATTGGGAAAAAGACTTCAATTTAATTATTACCGTTATAAAAGTGCTTGTGTCATGATTTTATGTAAGAACTATATGATAGAAGCAAATTTTGAAATGGCACTTTTAGAAACATTTTCTGTTAAGTATTTGTTATTGTTTTTATACAGAAATAGAATAAAACACAATTAAAAATACTTAAGGATTTTTTACAAGTAAAGTTAATATTGTTATCTTGTTTTTATTCATTACCTTATATTTATTTGTTACCACATTTTTACTTCCTTGTACGAAGGAAAGGAAATATTGTAATCACGAAACATTCCGAGTATCATATTTCAACGAAATTATCCATTTTGACAGCTATCGAATGCAGTTTAACAATGTTTTTGGGTGACAATTTATCGAAATAACAAACTCAGTTTCTGCACCTTCAGAATCTTTTTGCCGAATGGGACCAAAAGTAAACTTTCAGTTTTGTGCACCGAAAAATTTGCCGTCTTGTCGGCTGGCAGAATTGCTTTTTTCTTGCTTAGAATTTTAATTCTAAAAGTTGTTTTTTATAACTCTTTTAACTGTATTTGGTGTTCTATGTTTTCCTATATTTTTCAATTTTTAATGAAGACTTTTTCAGTTTTTATGTATTTTTGCCTTGCCGCGAAGTGAGAATGGAATTGGTTGAACGAGAAATATATCTCTAATTATATTCCAGGAAATAAGCTGAAATGAAGTGCAGCAGAAATTATGTGTAATTTAATAAGCCGTACAAGGAAGTCATGTGGTGTCCGCATCACATGACTTCCTTGTACCTTCCTCAAAACGACTGTTAACGGTTCTAAACGATTTTATTGTTCCGTGATGGTGATCGCCAAGAGAGGTGAAGGTTAATACCAGCGTTTAATTGATATTTTTAAAAATGATGGTCACATTTTGAGGTTATCAATTTAGGAAAGTGATTGCTATAAAGTTTCGCTGTTTATTTATTCATAAAATTCAAATAAATTTCATTCAATTGTATTTTACTTGAATTTTCTCAGAAAATGGCAAAAAAATCACAAAAATATTCCTTTATCCTATAAACGAATAAAATAGGAATCCCTGTATCCTGGCGCCGTTAGCGATTTTATGTGTTTAACTAATGCTAAAAAGAGCAATTTTAATATGGCGTAAGTTTTGAATGAAACTGCATCAATTTCGAAGGCTATCACACACTTCACTTTACAAGGTCATTCTTCTTTAGCAACAAAAAGAATTTTTACCATTTTAGGGCTACAGTTTTCAAGAATTAACATAGTATGACATCCCAGCTATTTTCCGTTTTTAATGCACAGCTGCAAACAGAAAATAACATGCAAGAAATTATTATTTTTATTTATTAAATCTACCGCAGAGACCACTGTTATGCTTCGACAAATCTCAAAAAATGATACTTTGTACAAACCACAAGCAAAATTTTCCAAACACGTTTATTCGTAAATGGCGATATCGCAAATGAAAATTGATCTTCGAAAGACCATTCAACCATATTTTTAAAGACATTATTTACGCACAGATCTTCGGAAAGAACAACATAGTGCTTATGTCTCGCTCATGAATGTTCACCAAATCTTCTTTTTAAGTGGGACTGTGTTCTTCTTTCACACGTAAAGAAATCTCTCGAAAAGCAATGCAATGATGAACGAGATGCACGAAAATGCGTTACTTGATTTGAACAATTTTCCGGGATCGCAAGAAAATGCATTACTCGATTTGAACAACGTTTTTGGAAAGAGTTTCGGAATTGATTTCCTACAAATACATTATATGTTATAAACTACCCGCTACACGCTCAACCTTCGTCTGGATTTTAAACGTTTAAATTTTAAATGCCTAAAGGGAACACAAACATTAAGTTTAAATACTACACATAATTTTACGCTGCAGAAATATATATATAAAAAAAAGAGATTTCAATAAAAATGTGCTACATATAAAAAATTACAATAAAATAAGCAATATTTCTTAATACAAATGTTAATTATCCTAATAAATAAATTAACCAACTACCCTTTGCCTTCTCCCGACAAACGTCCAGTATCCAAGAGAAATATTAAATTTAAAAACTGCACAGAATAGTCGCCCTCAATTTTCTAAGTGGCAACAGTGCTGATTTTCAACAGTCAGCAGTCCAGTAGTACAAACAATTGAATGAAAACCTGTTGCCAAAACCACATTTCTAAAAGAATGAAACTGTTCAAAATGATGCGATCTAATCAAAAGCGATAAAATAGAAAAAATCTGATTCGAATTTTGAAAAAAATCGCTTCGAAGTGCCCTGGCTCTTGTCTAGATGCACCTATGTACCAAATTTAGTAGACCTGTGTCTATTCTTACGCGTAGCACGAACGAAAAACACACAGACAGTTAGACTTCTCCTTATATATATATAATTATACAAGCGTTATATCCCGATAGGGTTAACACTACAGAATAACGCCCATGACTTCCAATGACTTCATAGCCATGACTTCAAACGATGTTCAGTGAAGTATGTTCTTCAGACGAAACCTAGGAAAAAAAAGATGTAAAGCCCCTTGCCATAGGCCCATGACTGCAAATGACTTTCAGTGAAGTATGTTCTTCAGACGAAGCCTAGGGAAAAAAAAAGAGATGTAGAGCCCCTTGCCATAGGTCCATGACTTCAAATGACATTCAGTGAAGTATGTTCTTCAGACGAAGCCTATAAAAAAAAGAGATGTAGAGCCCCTTGCCATAGGCCCATGACTGCAAATGACTTTCAGTGAAGTATGTTCTTCAGACGAAGCCTAGGGAAAAAAAAAGAGATGTACAGCCCCTTGCCATAGGTCCATGACTTCAAATGACATTCAGTGAAGTATGTTCTTCAGACGAAGCCTAAGAAAAAAAATGAGATGTAGAGCCCCTTGCCTTAGGCCCATGACTTCAAATGACATTCAGTGAAGTATGTTCTTCAGACGAAGCCTAGGGAAAAAAAAGAGATGTAGAGCCCTTGCCATAGGTCCAAGACTTCAAATGACGTTCAGTGAAGTATGTTCTTCAGACGAAGCCTAGGAAAAAAAAGAGATGTAGAGTCCCTTGCCTTAGGCCCATGACTTCAAATGACATTCAGTGAAGTATGTTCTTCAGACGAAGCCTAGGGAAGAAAAGAGATGTAGAGCCCCTTGCCGTAGGCCCATGACTTCCAATGACGTTCAGTGAAGTATGTTCTTCAGACGAAGCCTAGGGAAAAAAAAGAGATGTAGAGCCCCTTGCCATAGGCCCATGGCTTCGAATGACGTTCAGTGAAGTATGTTCTTCAGACGAAGCCTAGGGAAAAAAAGAGATGTAGAGCCCCTTGCCATAGGCCCATGGCTTCAAATGACATTCAGTGAAGTATGTTCTTCAGACGAAGCCTAGGGAAAAAAAAGAGATGTAGAGCCCCTTGCCATAGGCCCATGGCTTCGAATGACGTTCAGTGAAGTATGTTCTTCAGACGAAGCCTAGGAAAAAAAAAGAGATGTAGAGCCCCTTGCCATAGGCCCATGACTTCAAATGACATTCAGTGAAGTATGTTCTTCAGACGAAGCCTAGGGAAAAAAAAAGAGATGTAGAGCCCTTGCCATAGGTCCAAGACTTCAAATGACGTTCAGTGAAGTATGTTCTTCAGACGAAGCCTAGGAAAAAAAAGAGATGTAGAGTCCCTTGCCTTAGGCCCATGACTTCAAATGACATTCAGTGAAGTATGTTCTTCAGACGAAGCCTAGGGAAGAAAAGAGATGTAGAGCCCCTTGCCGTAGGCCCATGACTTCCAATGACGTTCAGTGAAGTATGTTCTTCAGACGAAGCCTAGGAAAAAAAAAGAGATGTAGAGCCCCTTGCCTTAGGCCCATGACTGCAAATGACTTTCAGTGAAGTATGTTCTTCAGACGAAGCCTAGGGAAAAAAAAGAGATGTAGAGCCCCTTGCCATAGGTCCATGACTTCAAATGACATTCAGTGAAGTATGTTCTTCAGACGAAGCCTATAAAAAAAAGAGATGTAGAGCCCCTTGCCATAGGCCCATGACTGCAAATGACTTTCAGTGAAGTATGTTCTTCAGACGAAGCCTAGGGAAAAAAAAAGAGATGTACAGCCCCTTGCCATAGGTCCATGACTTCAAATGACATTCAGTGAAGTATGTTCTTCAGACGAAGCCTAAGAAAAAAAATGAGATGTAGAGCCCCTTGCCTTAGGCCCATGACTTCAAATGACATTCAGTGAAGTATGTTCTTCAGACGAAGCCTAGGGAAAAAAAAAGAGATGTAGAGCCCTTGCCATAGGTCCAAGACTTCAAATTACGTTCAGTGAAGTATGTTCTTCAGACGAAGCCTAGGAAAAAAAGAGATGTAGAGTCCCTTGCCTTAGGCCCATGACTTCAAATGACATTCAGTGAAGTATGTTCTTCAGACGAAGTCTAGGGAAGAAAAGAGATGTAGAGCCCCTTGCCGTAGGCCCATGACTTCCAATGACGTTCAGTGAAGTATGTTCTTCAGACGAAGCCTAGGGAAAAAAAAGAGATGTAGAGCCCCTTGCCATAGGCCCATGGCTTCGAATGACGTTCAGTGAAGTATGTTCTTCAGACGAAGCCTAGGGAAAAAAAAGAGATGTAGAGCCCCTTGCCATAGGCCCATGGCTTCAAATGACATTCAGTGAAGTATGTTCTTCAGACGAAGCCTAGGGAAAAAAAAGAGATGTAGAGCCCCTTGCCATAGGCCCATGGCTTCGAATGACGTTCAGTGAAGTATGTTCTTCAGACGAAGCCTAGGAAAAAAAAAGAGATGTAGAGCCCCTTGCCATAGGCCCATGACTTCAAATGACATTCAGTGAAGTATGTTCTTCAGACGAAGCCTAGGGAAAAAAAGAGATGTAGAGCCCTTGCCATAGGTCCAAGACTTCAAATGACGTTCAGTGAAGTATGTTCTTCAGACGAAGCCTAGGAAAAAAAGAGATGTAGAGTCCCTTGCCTTAGGCCCATGACTTCAAATGACATTCAGTGAAGTATGTTCTTCAGACGAAGCCTAGGGAAGAAAAGAGATGTAGAGCCCCTTGCCGTAGGCCCATGACTTCCAATGACGTTCAGTGAAGTATGTTCTTCAGACGAAGCCTAGGAAAAAAAAAGAGATGTAGAGCCCCTTGCCTTAGGCCCATGACTTCAAATGACATTCAGTGAAGTATGTTCTTCAGATGAAGCCTAGGGAAGAAAAGAGATGTAGAGCCCCTTGCCATAGGTCCATGACTTCAAATGACATTCAGTGAAGTATGTTCTTCAGACGAAGCCTAAGAAAAAAAATGAGATGTAGAGCCCCTTGCCTTAGGCCCATGACTTCAAATGACATTCAGTGAAGTATGTTCTTCAGACGAAGCCTAGGGAAAAAAAAGAGATGTAGAGCCCTTGCCATAGGTCCAAGACTTCAAATGACGCTCAGTGAAGTATGTTCTTCAGACGAAGCCTAGGAAAAAAAAGAGATGTAGAGTCCCTTGCCTTAGGCCCATGACTTCAAATGACATTCAGTGAAGTATGTTCTTCAGACGAAGCCTAGGGAAGAAAAGAGATGTAGAGCCCCTTGCCGTAGGCCCATGACTTCCAATGACGTTCAGTGAAGTATGTTCTTCAGACGAAGCCTAGGGAAAAAAAAGAGATGTAGAGCCCCTTGCCATAGACCCATGGCTTCGAATGACGTTCAGTGAAGTATGTTCTTCAGACGAAGCCTAGGGAAAAAAAAGAGATGTAGAGCCCCTTGCCATAGGCCCATGGCTTCGAATGACGTTCAGTGAAGTATGTTCTTCAGACGAAGCCTAGGGAAAAAAAAGAGATGTAGAGCCACTTGCCATAGGCCCATGGCTTCAAATGACATTCAGTGAAGTATGTTCTTCAGACGAAGCCTAGGAAAAAAAAAGAGATGTAGAGCCCCTTGCCTTAGGCCCATGACTTCAAATGACATTCAGTGAAGTATGTTCTTCAGACGAAGCCTAGGAAAAAAAAAAGAGATGTAGAGCCCCTTGCCATAGGCCCATGGCTTCGAATGACGTTCAGTGAAGTATGTTCTTCAGACGAAGCCTAGGGAAAAAAAAGAGATGTAGAGCCCCTTGCCATAGGCCCATGGCTTCGAATGACGTTCAGTGAAGTATGTTCTTCAGACGAAGCCTAGGGAAAAAAAAGAGATGTAGAGCCACTTGCCATAGGCCCATGGCTTCAAATGACATTCAGTGAAGTATGTTCTTCAGACGAAGCCTAGGAAAAAAAAAAGAGATGTAGAGCCCCTTGCCATTGGCCCATGACTTCCAATGACGTTCAGTGAAGTATGTTCTTCAGACGAAGCCTAGGGAAAAAAAAGAGATGTAGAGCCCCTTGCCATAGGGCCATGACTTCAAATGACATTCAGTGAAGTATGTTCTTCAGACGAAGCCTAGGAAAAAGAATGAGATGTAGAGCCCCTTGCCTTAGGCCCATGACTTCAAATGACATTCAGTGAAGTATGTTCTTCAGACGAAGCCTAGGAAAAAAAGAGATGTAGAGCCCCTTGGCATAGGCCCATGACTTCAAATGATGTTCAGTGAAGTTTGTTCTTCAGACAAAGACTAGGAAAAAAAAATGAGATGTAGACCCCTTTGCCCGATACAAATAAATGACAGACGAACAGATTGACAATTGACAGATGGACTGTTTTCATGCTTCCAGTAGTCTGGAAAACGTTGGGAAAAGTGTATGTATACTCGCGGAAATATACTTGAAGCGATTCAATATATGGAAATGAAAAATATAATATAATTGCTTAAAAAGCCTGTTGTTGTTGTTTCTTATGCTCACTTGTCTGACAAGGTCAACCCAAGCCCACGAAATTCCTCGTGGTAATGAGCACAAGAATACATCTGTCGTTGGCAACAGCCTCGGGGGACGGGCTGAGGATCTCCCACCCATCTCCCCTTCCACCAAACCACACGAGAGGATTTTCTGTTCGCCGCATGTTTAGAGTGCCACCATGCCGCACCGACACTATACCTTTACAAATAGCCATGCCTTCTCTGGGATTTGAACTCGGGCCCTTCGGCACAGCAGTCAGCGACGCTAACCATTGTACCAGTTGGGAGGCGCTTATAAAAGTAATTTCGGTTAATTTGGCTACACCCCTCGTATTTTGGAATAATAAGCAAATACTGTTTCAAGATTCTTTACATTTCAGTTAATCTGTGTATAATCATTATCCCAAAATGGTTAGAGATATTACAATGTATACAAAATCAGAAATTCATACAATAATAACAACTTTCAACCTAACTGCAAGCCACGAATTGGCCTTTATTGTTTTGCATAATGCTAAAAGAGACAAATTAGTAAACTATAACAGAAATAAGGGCGATTTTTTATGCAGAATGTATAGCTTCTTTTCACTGAAAACTAAGCGTATGCTAAATTTTAGACTGTAATTAACAGTTATCTTGCCGATTCTTGATTTTAGCAGTTTCCCCATGTGTAACGTGTATACGAGCCAGTTTCCCTTAGAAAGTCCTCCACGAAGGCATCCCTTCCCTTAGACAGATAGCCCTCGTGTGCTTTGCCATAATCAAATGCACACACACGCTTGATTTTAGCAAGACGCAGTCGAAATTTATGTTTTAGTATTAATAAATATAAAAGGAAGTTTTTTTTAGTTATCTGTCTTACTGCCTCTTTCATGGTAGGACTTTTCTCCCTCGAAAGAATACAATATAATTCACAGACATGAACGTTTTTGCGAAATTTTTAATGTAATCTCAAAGCGGCGAAAATTTACAGGTTTCACTATTTCTAGCGCAAATTTTATCATTTTTTCCGCGGTAGTATTATAACTCTGATTACAGATAAAGGTTATAGTTGCGCTAATTTATTTCAATGAAAACTGAAACTTTTAAAGAGTTTATAATCTTCATTTATAAATATATCACCGAAAACGTTTCGTTTCCAAATTACGGCCATTTACTCTAATAAATGGGCATTCTTCAGGAACACAAATCTTAGACTTTAATTTTGTATTATTAATTCCCTTAAGAATAACGTTCTTTTAAGCGCTTAAAGAATTATTTAAATTACTTTTCCCTGAAACTTATATTTATCTTACTGAAATGTAATATTTCCTAAGTTCAAACTTTAAAGTCGAAAGATACAATATGAAGAACTTGAACTTTTCTCTTTATTCAAAAATTGAATTTTAAGCAAATTCAATTTTAAGCACACCAATTCATCACTTTTCTCGAAATTATAGCTTAAAATGGAGTAATGTTCAGTAAACATGAAGCTTGTAAACACCCATAAACAATAATTCTTTTCTTCCGTGCCATTGCAGACGAAGAGAAAAATACCTCAAGCAAGTTTTTGTGCACTACTTATTCCCTGACTCAGTTAGAACTTCTTTCAGAGAACATAACCATTTATTTCTGTCTTTACCATCTGTGCGATGTATAGTGAGATCATAATAGGAGTAGATGTGACAGTTGAATAATCTACAAATGTACTTTGGTTGCTCGCTTTGGGACAATATTTGCGGACAGAGGGAGCTGTAATATTTACATTTATGTTAGGTTCTTTGAAGACGTTGATCGAGGTTAATTGGAGGCTACTGAGGTAAAAATCTAGAACTTTTAAGCATTTATAAGCATCTACGTTTATAAGCATTCAGACAGTACTTATCCGATGCTCATTAAGAAACTAAGCACCATTATTTTGAAAGTTTGTACTTCCTTATGCGAAGTAAAGGACATATCGTAATCGCGAAAAATTTCGGGTGTCATATTTCAACGAAAATATCCATTTTGACTGCTCTCGATTCCATTCGAACGATGTTTCTGAGTGACATCTGTATGTACGGAGAGAATAAAGGACAACGTTTTTTCTAAAGTGAATTGTGAAACAGATTTAAAATGGATATAGAAAAGAATTTTCTCGTGACTACTGTACGTATAGACGTATGTATGTTTCTCTCATAATTCAAAAACGAGTTGCCTTAGAACGTTGAAATTTTTTATATGTCGCTGCTATAACACGCAGTTGTACAACTGCCTTTTTGGTTGTAATCGGCCACACCAAAAGTGTATGCATAAGCATATATGAAAGATATAACAAAATACGGTAGCTGCTTTAAAAAATAATTGGCGACCTCAAAATTAACATTCTAGATTTTGTGATCTAAATTCATCTGTTCGCCCAAATTCGAGAGCTTTCGAAGTTACATTATGCTGCTTAAAAAGGGCAACCAAAACTAATAACTAACCAATCATAGCTTATCTCTAGAATCGCATCTACACTGATATAAAAACCCCTGGCAGTTAATTACGTCACTCCTTCTGCTAGCTTCCACCTTGCTAATATCTCCTCGCTTTGCTTTCCCGTCTAAAGTGTCTGCGTGTTAATTTTAAGAATTAATGTAAATAGCAATTTATCATATTTCATTATGATTGAATCATAGAAATGTATCGGATTTCATTATGATTGGATGAATATCTATGGAGATCATTTTACATATGTGAAAATGAACACTGGAGATTCTTCAAGTTCATGTTATCTTCATCTCTAAGCTTTCACGCTCAGCTACGACGACTACAAGCTAATTCCTCTTATATGTTTCCAGAATTATATATATGTTTTTTGATTACAATTGCTTATTTATTTTAAAAGCAATTACTTCCAACTTTTACAGCTGACTACATAATATAGCTGCTTTGGGAACTCGTAACCAGAAAATTTGAGTTGTCTAAATATTTTTATAATTTAATCTGCTTTGTGACAAAATATTTTATGCGTTCACGTCATGTTTCCGTCTTTCTCTCACAGTTTAAAACATTCTGTTGCATAATTTACCTCCGTATTTAAGATATAGGTTTTATAACATTTGAAAACAACTGTGAACCAAAAATTCTAAGAATTTCAATTCTTATTTTATTTGCAGTTGAGTTTATAAAATGTATTTTATTTAAAAAAATCTGTAATGCTTTCATGTATAATTTTTTTAATATTAAAATATTAATCAGATTTTTGCTTCAGTTAGGAGTTAGTGCCCATATAAAGAATTCCATCAAATTTCAAGTATGCACTGTTAACCATTTTTAAAATATCGTGCGCGTAAGGTGGAAACGGAAAGTGAGCGCATAAAAGATTTTGTCACAGAGCAGGAAATTATAAAAATATTTGCGGCAACACAAACTTTCTGGTTACAAGTTCGAAAAGCAGCTATGTTATGTAACGACCTGTTAAAATAAATAAGTATCTCAATTCCTGCAAAAGTAACATATTCGAAGATCTTAAGGATTTTAAGATGTGTGAGCCCCCTTAATGAAAGATTGTTTGTAATGCTAATATGTATGTTTACTAATACTTTTTATTTACTTTGTTAGCTCTCGCATTTATTACTGTTATTCAAGTAATTAGCCTACTTGTTACGTATTCTTTACTTGTTCTTGTGATATGCAATTCTATTTCGTTATTTGTATTTTCCTCCTGGCTACAACTGGCTTCAAAAAGTAAAATTGTAACCCTATAGTTCCCCGGCAGGAAACGAAGGGAAGAAATTTTGATTCGCGCAGTTGGAGTATACCCAGATGAGGGGGGGGAGAAATTTGATTCGCGCAGTTGGAGTATACCCGTTTTTAGTGTATTATAACGTCATTGTTATCCAATATCGGCGCTAAATTGCTCTTCTTTGAGACTGTTTTACGGCTCACGGTATGATAGAATACTACCCAATTCTTTGTCTTTTTAACTTTATTATTAAACATCCCTTTCTTCGAATGTATAACGCATATATTTCAATGACAAAATCACAAAATATTTAAAACACTGCGCTTTTAAAATTTCCCATGAAGTGATTACCATATATTTCCTTTAAATTTGCTATAATAGTTATTTGAAAACTAGTCGCTCTGGCGGCCAGCTGTTTAAAAATAAACGGCTTTAAACTTAGGATAAGGGAGAAATAATGTATAATGATTTTAACTAGAGAATATCTTAAACATCTGTTGTTTTCAAATACGTAGGAAGGAAATTGCTTTAAAATAACCCATTTTGTGAATAAAATTGTAAGATATATTTTGCGGAATACGACAGTCTGTTCCATCGGAGCTAATTTTATTTTTGCAAACAGTGTTGCTACTACTCGGTTTTAAATCACTGGGTTTGTGAAAAATTCGTTAAATTTTACAAAATATGGTATAAATTTAAAACAAAAGAAGGTGCTAATATTCGGACTGAGGAGTACGTGTATTAAAAAATTCCTTGCCTGTAGGTCCCGTCGTTTTCTGACAGCACGACAAGCATATGTACATACACTCAAGAGCCAAAACATTATGACCACCTGTCAATAACGAGATGGGCCACCTTTGGCGCGCAACACAGCTTCAACTTGCCTTGGCATGGATGCCACAAGTCCTTGATAGATGGCCGGAGACAGATTGTACCAGATGTTGTCGCAACGGTCACGCAAATCCGAGATATTGCGAACTGGTGATCTTTGACCTCTGAGCTGTCGTCCCATGACATCCCAAATGTGTTCTATCGAATTGAGATCCGGTGAGTTAGGCGGGCAGGACATTAACTGGAAATCAGGCATCATGCTCCCGGAACCACTCCAACACAATTGTAGCCTTGTGACACGGGGCGTTGTTCTGTTGGAACATTCCATTTCCAGCTGGAAAAACAGAGGCCATGTAAGGGTGCAACTGATCCGCAATGATGTTCAGATACCCTGCAGCATTCATGGTCTGCTCTACCATAACCATGGGTCCCAGAGACGCCCAAGAGAACGTTCCCCAGAGCATAATACCGTCACCACCGGCGTTTGCATGACCTACTGTGCATTGAGGGAGCAACTGTTCGCCTGAAAGACGGCGTATCCTGACACGGCCATCGGCGTTTTGAATGACAAACCGTGCTTCATCTGACCAGGCAACTCTCTCCCACTGATCCATGAACCAGTCGCGATGTTCCTGAGCCCAGCGCAGGCGCAGTTGGGGATGACGCTTGGTCAGCAAAGGCACACGAGTGGGACGTTTGCTGCGTAGCCCCATATCCAACAGTATCCACTGAACAGTGTGCTCCGATACTTTTCTACTTGGCCCTGCATTGTATTCGGCTGGCATGGTTTTCCCCATGTGTAACGTGTATACGAGCCAGTTTCCCTTAGAAAGTCCCCCACGAAGGCATCTCTCACCTTAGGCAGATAGCCCTCGACGCTTTGCCGTAATCACACACACACACACACACACACACACATTCGGCTGTCAGCTGAGCCACTGTCTGGCTCCGGTTTTGCTTCACCATGCGAGACAGTCTCCGACGACCTTTTCCTTTGATAGCGTGTGGACGTCCAACACCATGTCGTCTACTGCTGGTTTCACCGTCATTCATCCACTTTTCATACGTGCTAACAACTGTAGATCGCAAACAACCCACGAGTCGTGCAGTTTCGGAAATACTTGTTCCGAGCCTTCGAGCCATTACAATTTGCCTTCTATCAAAGTCGCTTAAGGCCAGTTTACATCTGTCAGAGTCGCCCGTAGCGAGCCGCTCGTCCGTGCGTTTCGAACCGAGTGAACGGACTTGTACTTTGATAGATTGTTTACACCAATCAGAGTGGACTGACAACTGGCCTCCGTTTGTTTACGAAATGGATACCGACGTGGCAGCTGCAGGAAAGAATATGCATTGAACATACTTAGATGTTCTTTGGCTGCAGTGCTTGAAGTCTGGGAAGCAGTTTCAAACGAATTAATTTCTGCTCTTGCGAGGGGAAAAAAAAAAAAAAAAAAAAAGAAGAAAAGGAAATGGGTACGTGACTGGGTAGCTTGCCGCGATGAATTAGAAGTATCAAATGAACTATTAAATGAATTTTGGACGAGAATGTCCAAAGTTACAAAAACGTTATTGCATATCAGATACAAGAATTTAAAAGAAACTCAGTTTGAGAGAAGTTATTTAGTCAACTGTGTGTGGTTATTGAAATTCAAATTAACGAAGTTTTTCTACTGTATACAACTCTTTATTTACACCTAATTAATCATTTACAAAATAATGTAAAAGTAATAATGTGTTTTAATATTTGTTAATAGAGAGAATATATTTATTCATCTAGAATCCACAGAATCAATAGCTCTGTGCATGTAATTAATTATGAAGAGTTCTGACTGGAACTGTGTTATTTCTAGAGAAGAATGCAAAATTAACGCATGGAATATTTATTCAAAGCAACCATTAACACGGCAGAAGTAAAATGTATAATATCTACCTAATTATTCAGAAAATCTTAAATAAATAAGAAGTAGCAAAAAACTTGAGAGCATTACATATATTACCACAGGTAAAAGAATATGTATATTATGACATAGTTTTAACAGGAAGATATTTATCTCAAATTCTTACTTTTGGATCCTACTGAAATTGTGTTTCTGGACAACACACAAAGTGCTATCAATAAAATTAATAATGGTTAAATATAGTGATTATATTTTACTTTTAAAATGCTAAAACGGATAGTTTAAGAAGATTAGAATTCATCTAGCATAATTTGTATAAACCTTGATACACCTTCAGTACACTCACACATCCAAGCTGAATTGTAACGTTTTATAGCCCAGAATGTTTTTATACAAAGCAAGAAATTTAAATATCCCCAATAAAAGAGATCTACATATTTTTTTTTCATAATTCCATTTTTATTTTTATAGTTTATAATATCATATATTTATTGCATCCTCATGTAGGATGCTTGTAGAAAAATGAATATAAGCTCACATAATTATAGAAGTATGCAACATCTTAATGAAGCAGTGAAGTGTTCCCTAAAACACTTCATAAGATGCATATGCATTAAAAAGTGCCATGGTTTGGCTATCGCTTTACATCTCGGCATTATAGAACTCACTATCACGACGTCCCTGCGAACGCTGCTCGGACAGATTTTTCAACAGGTTCAAAGTAGAAACGCTCCGACAGGTGTAAACTGACCTTTAGATCCGCAGCCTTTCCCATCACAGACAGAAGTAAGTGAAAGAATGACATCCAGGCGCGTTCATCGCAAAACGTTGGGCTGGTCATAATGTTTTGGCTCTTGAGTGTATATCTTCTTGCTGCCAACAAAGATTTAATAAATAAATATAGATAAATATAGAATCGCCAATAAAGATTTAGCGTTTGTTATTAAGGTGGAGAACGCAAACACGAATTTTGCGGAAAAGCGCAGTCAGAAGTCGTATTTCACCCGTATCACTTTTTCAAATGGTTGGTATAACATCGCTGCCAACCATTTGAAAAAGTGATACGGGTGAAATACGACTTCTGACTGCGCTTTTCCGCAAAATTCGTGTTTGCGTTCTCCACTTTAATAACAAACGCTAAATTTTTATATAAGATAACGCGCTACTTTAATAGGTAAGGGTTTGTACTTTAAAATGTCTCCTCAAATGAAAACATCAAACAGTCGTAAATTTGTTACTGAAGTGGTGACTAAATCATGAGTTACATATAAAATCATATTCAGTCGAATACTTTATACATCTAGACTGTGTTCATAAAATTTACTAACATTTATTTACACTTTTTACTATACTCGTAAGTATCAATTTTAAAATATCCTTTCCATTACATTCTGGAGAAAGTGGCAAGATGTCAAATATGTTAAAATCTCGGGTATACGGACCCCTTAGGAGAGACCGAATACCAGATAAGTCAAAAAATACGAATAGTTGAGAAAGTAAAAATTACAACTCATGTTAGAAAATCTCTATTAATGGAGGAAAAAATTTCCGATTTAAACTATCTTAACTATTATCAACTTAAATATGAAAACTCTACCTAAAATATTGTTGTGTGCGTACCGGTTCGTTTGAATTGAGTGCACAAGTCCGATGAAAAATGAACAAATTTATTTTTATCATAACAAAAATGCTTAAATTTCCTCAAATATTCGTGCAGTATGACAATATATCACAGCAGTTATCTTTTAATTACTCAAATGTTCAAGAAAACTTAATTCAAAATAGCTAGAGAAAGCTAATCCGCGAATTCACTACATTCAACAAGAGCCGTTGTCTAAACAATCTCTTAAAGCATCAACAAACAAACTAAAATCACTCCAACTGAGAGGTTTTCCTCCTTTTTATAAGATTTTAAATCGCGCGCGAGAATTTTCTGGAACTTTCTCGAAATCAAAACGAGATATTTATTTATTAAATGTTAAATGCACGTGCTCTTGTAATTTTTAATTTTCCGGCTCAGCTTCCCTTTAACATTCGTCACGCGCTGCACTGCACGAAAAATAAAACAATTTAATTTATAAGTCTATCGAAATCGAAATCGAGTCAATGGCTAGGCGGCAATTAGTAGCCAACCGCTACTTTAACCGTCTCTATTGGTAAATTGCCCTAAGGCGTTGGTACTTAAGTTTTTAATTAAGGCGATTTACGCCGCGCCAACTAGGCGAAACTTGTCAAATTTTGGGAAATGTAGGTGGAGTAAGGGAGATGATTGGCAGGAGCCTGTCACGTGTGTGGTCACCAGCGTACGCGTACAATGAGAAATATTGGAAATATTAATAATTATCAAGTTTTGAAACAGGTTATCTAGATTGGAATAATTAAACTAATTTATAAGTCTACTAACATTAGCTATTTAAATACCAAATCCGTAACAATATTATATGAGATTTGCGAAAACTGATTAGCGAACGTAGTTTGCAGTTGTTAATTTTACGAAGATTAGAATATATTAACCAATTGTGAAATTCAAACCAAATATGAAAATTTGTAAACATGCCCCTGTGAATCGTGTAGATTGTAACAGAGGTGACACATCGTTGTTTAATTGTAGCAGAGTGACACATTGTTTGTTGTTGAAACATTCGTTGTTACATAAGCAACAGCTTCAAGTTTCAGATGGAGCATATTAGAAACATAAAAGGCATATCACAATTTTCAGACTGCATCACCATTTTTATCTGTTTCCGGCACATTCGCATGATATGCCCGTTAACGCAATCTCATTTCTAAATGCCGTAGCTCTGCAAATATTCCACTGCATAGTGGACTATAAAATGAAAGGTCTAAGTGAAAGGTCATATATAGAAAATGTGAAATTTTAATTATTTTTTCGAAATGCTTGGGATAAATAGATAATATCAGGTAAGTTATATCTTACATTTTAAAGCTTAAACCTGCTTATCAAGAAGTAAAATTTTTTTTATATAACGCTGAGCCTCCGATAAGAGCCCGCCCCTGCCTCGATAAGACCCCGCCCCTGCCTTACTTTTCAAATGCCTTGCTGCAGTTAGCATCGATTACGTTGTATGAAGCAAATTATTGTAGAATAGTGTATTTTTAACATTCCCCACTACCCTAAAAATGAAACTTGTTCAGTAAAAGGCGGTTATTTTTGAAAGAACGAAACACAGTCGATTTATGTTATGGACTATTGGGCAAAGCAATATGGGTTGAAATAATATATGCTACTCAATTTAACGACAGAGCTCAACTTCTACTGATGGCTTTCGGTCAGGATAAGGAAGCTGACGAGGAGATCTTATACTTATTTTCCTGCTGACGAGAAATGGGCGAACAAATTATTCTGTTCAAGTATCTGAGTAACCTTTCTGATGGAAAGAAACGCCTCCAACTACCATACGACATCAATAACACATTGTTGGTATAAATTTTTAGAAATCCGTGGTGACATTTCCGTGCGTTTTTGGCTACGGCAAATTGGATCCGGTTACATTAGCTGTAGTTGAAGCCTTGCAAATATGCTTAAAGAGAGTTGCTGCAGCTGTGTTCTTCGATTGGATAAAAATTGGTTTTATACTCTGCGCAATGAACCTTTTCTTGAACCTAATACTGGTTCATTATGAATGTGCATGATCTCTTAATGGTAACGATGACATTACTTCATAAATTATATATATATATCTTTTATATGTTTGCACATTATTTTAACTTTAAATTTGCTTTTTTACGTATTTACATGTTTGTTAAAATATATATGTAAGATTGTAGGGTTTTTCTTAATTTGCATAACAAACTTATTTTAAGTTTTCCTGTTCTCAATATCTCAAACTTCCCTCCACATTTTCTCGCCAGGATGTAAATTTAAAGTTAAGTGAAGTGCTATTTAAACGTGTGATTATCTCAGTTATTCAGGGGCCCACCAGCGGCCGAGTGGTAAAGTCGCTGAACACTGGTAGTTTGGTCGGAGGTTCGAATCCCGCGAACGGGCTGGCTGCATGGGCGTTTTCGTGGTTTTCCCCATGTGTAACGTGTATACGAGCCAGTTTCCCTTACAATGTCCTCCACGAAGGCATTCCTCACCTTAGGCAGATAGCCCTCGAGACTTTGCCATAATCACACATACACAGTTTATTCAGAGCATGTTTCGCTAGCCTAGCACACGTTTCGTTGTTATTTCGCGGTAACTCGAGAAAGCCTTTTGGCCTTATCAGTTTAGTATCACGCCGGTTAGATTTCTGTGAGTCCATCTCTTAGGAGTATTTCTGAAGTGCGTTTTTGCACTCGTTCATTTTTCAGATTTTTTTTATTTGTGTTCAAGTCCACGTTTTAGTTTCGCCGCAAGTAGATGGTGTTTTTGTAACACACGAATTCCGTGCTGTCTGTTATTTTAGTTTGAGTTAATAAAGGGTTATTTTGCACCCTTCTTCTGTGCTGGTATTTATTTCACGCCTGTGCGAGAATTCGCCAGGTTCATTGTAGCATCTAAGTCAGTATATGTGGAAAAGTAGAGATACATCTAAAAAAATACGATGGTTGTTTAAAAAAAAAATTGACGACCTCAAAACTAACCTTCTAAATTTGGTGCGCGCCCCTAAATTCATATGTTCTCCCAAATTATACATTTTTCTGCGTTATGTAACGCTACTGACTAATCAATCACAGATTAGCTGTACTTGCACATCAAACTTGGTATAACTCCACCAAGTTAATTACGTCACTTTTTTCCTAGCTTCCCACCACTGCTGAAATATCCCCGCTGCTCTGCTTCTCAGTCTAAAATGCCTGCGTCTTAACTTTAAGAATTAATGTAAAAAGCATTTTATCATATTTCATCATGATTGGGTCATAGAAATGTACCGGATTTCATTATGACTGGAGACGATTCATCTATGGAGATGATTTTATATGTGTGAAAATAAAGACTGGAAATTCTTCAAGTTCATGTTTCGTTATTTTCATCTGTGAGTCTTCACACTCAGCTACGACGACTGCAAGCTAATTCTGCTTCTGTGTTCCCGAAACCAAGACATAAACAGTGAAATACGTTTAACGCGAAAACGCTTAAGTCGAAATATCGGTTAACACGAAATAATACAAAATAATACGAAATAATTTGTTTCCTTTAACACGAAACAAAAATCGCTTAACACGAAAAGATATCCTTCCCGAGAATGAAAAAATACGAAAATTACCGACCTCGCAGGCGAGATTTAGGAGCGATGTCAAATGAAAGAAAGGTGGTTTCACATGTTTCCGTAGAAAAGAGGCTAACTTGGCTTTGAAATACCCTCGGACTAGGCTCTGACACGAGCTAGTTTTGTTTATCTAAGCTACTTTCACCTTCCACCCCCTACAAACCACACACAAACATCTCATCTCTCATAAGTTGCTTTCGAATTCGGTGACGAGTACATAGCAGTATGAGTAAAATTCTGTGAGTTTGATTCATAAATGCTGCATTCTGCATCTCTCTGTCTCTTCATATATTGCACTCTGCATGGAATTTAGTGCATGGAATTTAGAGAATTTAGTGAAGGACGAGTGGAAATTGTTTTCGTCATGAACGATTCTCAAAAGTGTCAGAGTCTTTGGCACCAAAAGAAATGGATTGGATTGGATTATTCAGTTACGGCAAAGCACACGAGGGCTGTCTGCCTAAGGGGAGGGATGCCTTCGTGGAGGACTTTCTAAGGGAAACTGGATCGTATACACGTTACACATGGGGAAAACCACGAAAACGCCCATGTAGCCAGCCCGTTCGCGGGATTCGAACCTGGGACCGAACTACCAGTGTTTAGCGTCTTTACCGCTCGGCCGCTGGTGGGCCCAATTGAAATGGAGAAGGAAGATATTGAAACTGAGCCGACACTTAATTAAATGTTTGAGAAAGTTTCTGCAATAATGGACTCTCCTACTGTACAATCGAAAGAATTCGCTGCAGTAGTTGATGATAATGTGTGTACAGCGCCAATTATGGCAGACAAAGACATTTTGGAGTTTGTTCAAGGCTTATAAACTATCAGTGATTACAGATTCCGACGACGAAAACGAAATGATAATACAGCTTCTGTTCCCACGTCATCCGAAATGAGGAACATCATAAAAATCATGCCTAGTTATTTAGACGTGCATTCCAATGACGAAATGAATAAAAAAATGGACGACATTGAACAACTTGTTAACAGTTTGATGCTAAAAAAAGAAAATGCAGAGAAAAGTATCAGATTATTTTTTCAAAATCTCAATAAATGTTTTGTTTCTCAAAAAACGGGAAAATTTTGTATTAAATTTCATTAAGTTCTCGTGGATGTTTTTATTTCATTAATTTTTATTAAATACAGGCATATATGTAATTCTATGTAAATAAAATGCACTCTTTTAAACCTAATTTTATTTTATTTTTATTTTATTTTTTTTTCCAATATCCTTTAACACGAAAAAATATTTTAGTCCCCTCAGTTTCGTGTTTAACAATTTTCACTGTATATTCTCTATTTCCCTATTTGGTGAGCTTAGATATTTATTCTTATGCATATCTATATTTTTTGCTTTAAAAGTGATTGAATTATGTTGTTCTTATGTTCCGGTTAAGGTTTTTTATGCCTTTAGTTAATCTGCGTGCAACATTTAGAGAATTATCAACAATTTAAAAGTTTAAGCGGCGCTAAGCCTAACGTGGCCGCCATTTGTTTGCATTCGGAAATTAGCAGAACGGCGAATTCAATTGATACACCAACTGCAGTACCAAAAGTTAACTTTCAGTTTTGGGCATCGAAAAATCTGTTTTCCTACCCACTGTTCGAATTGCTTGATTTTGCGTCGATACTAATTTTAATTGTAAAGAACATTTTGTTAAACTATTTTTAACTACCTTTGCTGTTCTACGTTTATCTGCATTTTACAAATTTTAATGAAGATGTTTTCAGTTTTTATGTATTTTTACCTGGCACGAATTTAAAACTGAATTAAATGAACGCGAAATATATCTCTAATGAAATGAGAGGGGATAAGCTGAATTAAAATGTAGCAAAATGTATACTAATAGGTATTGTATATAACTAATTTATCTATTAATAAATGTATATATTTAATACATAATTTATATACATTTAATGCCTATTAAATGTGTATAATTTAATAGGTCATGCAAGGCAGTCATGTGATCAGATAGTTTTATTAGCGTTTTTATGTTTGTGATAACTATTTACGTTACCATTAATTATATTTCTGTTCGAGCATAAAATCTAGAGGCAAGTGATAATTCCGTTCGTTATAACCACACATAAATTTATTAACATATAATACAATACTAAATTAATTACATACAATACCTATTAGGCACATGCCTTAGGTATTGTTAGGATTAATGCTGCCTTGGCTCTTCCAAAACTAAAGTTTTCGGATAACGTTAAGAGACAGGACGCTCGGAGCGCCACCTAACGGAGGGAGTTATCAATTCATAACAATGTACTTAGTAAGAAATAAATTTTATTTGGGAATTTATTAAAACGCAAGAATCCATAATTTACCTAAATATAAACTGGAAACATAATTTTAAAAAAAGAGTATTGTAATTTAAAATATTTGTTTAAATGTATTTTAATCAAATATTAGGGCAAACTGATGAGTTAATTAATTTTAAAATGTCTGAGATATGAACTTTGAACGCCTGGGATATGCGATTTGATTTCAATTTAATTGAATAATGCAATGATATTTGAGAATAAATAATAATGTGTTTATTAACTATGCGAATAATTTTCAATTATTTCTATCTTCATTGTCTATTTCTACTTACTCATTTATTATTATTATTATTAGTAGTAGTAGTAAAGAATGTTGGAACTCGTACTCAAATAATCAACTACATTAAATTTATTCCACGCACCTTTGGCAAAATAGAGAAATAAGTAAACAAGAATAAATATAAATAAAGGTGAAATTCCACTTGAAATTAAAAACGCAGAACTTTAATACAGAGTACTAGTAACTCGTGAAAATATTTTTAAATATATCAATCGCAGCCGATACCAAATTTTATTACAGGAAAATAAACTCCTTAAGCTGCTCTTTCATACTGTACTTTCTGGCATACCTTTAACACCAAAAATATGATCGAAATTTACCGGGGCGTGTTATGCGCCGGATATAAAAATGATAGATTAAAAATAAGGAAAACGTCAGCATGAAAAAATTAGATTTTTACTTATGCAGTTTATTTAAAAGAAATGGCACACCTTTTGTACTTAAAACTCATTATCGGATAGCATGAAAATTTCGTTATGTTCGTCTTCCGTTATATCTTCAGGCACATCGTAGATTTCATCATAGTTAGTTACTGTGATCCATAAAAAAATAATCATCATCCGTTCCATCTTTTCACCAACACAAAACATCCTCACTGCAGTACCATTTCCATTTTCTTTCGTAAGCTGGATGGCTTTGCTTTTGAAACTAGCAATATGTAGTATCCTTTTATTTACAACTAAAAAGAATTCTGGATCAACTGTATTTGTACTAAAATCTTCGATCTTTTCTTCGAAATCACGGCTTCCACAGGAAGAGAAAACATATGAATTCTAATTCGGCGAATTCATTCAGGTTGGAAGTGCATTCTTACTCCAAATTATAGCCTCTTCTTCTCAAAACCGTACAGTAGCATTCTTTTGGAGTGCTGCATTGAATACAATCCACCCTCTTTGCAGAAATATTTATTTTCTCAAGCATTTAAGCCCACACAAATATTGTGCCCTTTATCCACCTGCCAATTCGGTATTCCATTGTTCTAGATGATAGGAAAAATCTTCGAATAAGTAACCTCAAAAGATAAATGCATTGCATATGTGACTTTAAGTTTCTTCGTGAAGAATAGGGCGCGTATACAGCGAATATGCCTAAAAATAAAAAATATATAGCTCGAAATTTTATAGATACGCGTTATACACAGGTGCGTATTGTACACCAGAAAATACTGTACTTTATAAACGCTCTGTGTTTCTATATTTGCCGGTACGATAGATATATGTGAACCTTTAGAAGGATTCACTTGGGTGTAGTGCGAAGCTGCCTGTTGCATCAGACAAAAACTGCTATGATTGCTTCTTTCAGCAATTGTATTATCTGAGTGCTATTTGATATTCTTTATCCTCTTGTACAACTTTAAAGACTTCTGAAGTCCTCAGGTCGGCAGTGATCTACTGATATACTGACCATGATGAAACGGACACTAACAAAACTAATACATACTAAACGCCCACCAGCGGCCGAGCGGTAAAGACGCTGAACACTGGTAGTTCGGTCTGAGGTTCGAATCCCGCGAACGGGCATGGCTGCATGGGCGTTTTCGTGGTTTTCCCCATGTGTAACGTGTATACGAGCCAGTTTCCCTTAGAAAGTCCTCCACGAAAGGCATCCCTCCCTTTAGGCAGATAGCCCTCGTGTGCTTTGCCATAATTAAATACACCACCAACACCAACACTAATACATACTAAACAAGATAATTATCATTAACCACAACGTAACAATAATAATCAGGCTTAGTTTATTGTACTTTTATATTAGTAAATACTTCCAAAATCTTTATTGATATTGTAGATCTATGCTGCTACTTTATTTTCCCTTGCGACTGTTTATAGTGAAAAATGGATATTTTCCGTTATAAGCATTCGTTTCCTGAATTTCCCATAGTCGATGGTAGCAAAAATATGTTAAAATACATGACACCATCATTGCCATATGCAGTCGCCCATAACTTGTTGCAAGAGTAATTTGCTGCTGCATTTTCAATACCTTAGCTGCTGTATCGTTGAGCTCAGGTTCGAATTTCGAAAAAAAGCACGAATTTTTCTATGTGTAGAGGAGAGTCTGTGCGGCAAGGGGGAACTCAAAATACATGGCTAGCCGAATTTTCTCTTCAGTGATTGGTGACAGAGAAAGAATGATAGAGAACCCTCAAACAGCTCCGTAGTATTCTGCACCAAAACTGGGGCGGAGCTTAATAACTAATGCCGTAAGACTACACCTAAACCTTCAAAAATGAATAATTGGTACTGCCATGTTGGCCGTTTTATATTCCTTATCCTCTTGTACAGCTTTAAAGACTTCTGAAGTGCTATTTTTACAATTCAAATCATCTCCTAAATGCTTATCTTTTTTTTATTAATCTTTAGACTTGTTGAAATGCTAACTTTACATATTTTTAGTACAGTTTAGTATTGTACATATACATAGTTTAGGATAGGGTTCCGGCTCAACATAAGAAGAATAACTTATGTCTGTCCTATTTATTTATACCCATACTTGCAGTGTTTAGAGCCATCTTGTTAAATGACGCAAATTTCGGGTGCGTCACTCTTATTCGGGGGGGGACTATTAAATAAACGGGAAATCTGAAATACCCGTAAAGGGGCGTTTATTTAACGTTTTGTGTGTTACCTTTATTTATTAATATCACGTTCTTCGCACTTAAACCACATAAAATTCAATTCAACAGAATATCAAGAAATATTTAAAAACAGCACGTCTTTAGAATTTCTGATACACAGTCTCGCACGCTGAAGATAAACATGTTTTCTTTTCCGCACAGAGTTGCCATTACTCGTTTTGAAATCTTTGAGTTTGTTAATCAAAAATTCGTTAACAAAATTTGAAATAGGTAATAAAAACAAATTCAAAATTCGAACTTCCAAGGGCCCATGTTCAGTTGAAGGACTACGTTATTAAAAACTTGATGGTTCTAGGTACCGTTGTTTTTTCAAAATGCGAGAAACATTTATGCATTCATTTAGATTCTTCGTTATTTAATTTCTTTAAATATAATGCATGGCGATAATATTTGGTGGCAACAGTTTGAAAAGTGAACCAACGCGGAAAGTGAAGCAACGCAAAATGCCGTCTTGAGACTAATAGTTAAGTCTACCCTCCCCCTTTGGGCTAATAAAAGGAAAATTCGAGCTTAGCATAGTGATCACACTATATACTATAATAATAAGAAGCCATATTTATTTGTAACATGCACTTACACTTCTCCCCGAAATCTGTACCAGTGTTACGTGGATATTCATAATTCCCTGTTTTATTAGCAATGCATTTCTTTCGCTATATACAAATTTATCAGCATTTCTTGCTACTGTATTAGTTTTGAAGCTTTCTACAGCTGGAGTAAAAAAATCATTACTTAATAATCCTTTCTTTGTATCTTTCCTCATGCACTCCCATGAGGAATGGAATGAGGAATTCAGTGCTCTCAGCCGTCGTATCCATTAAAATATTATCTTACCGAGCATGCAAGAAATTAATTTCGATTAGTGTGTTGCCACCTCTGTATCCGCGTATGTGTCAATGTATGCAAGAATTAGCTCAAAATTACGAATCAAATTATTTTTTAATGTGTCTAAAAGCTGGACAGCATGATTTAGTTAAAACCTAATTTAATTAAATCTGGTAGATTCGTGAGTGGCTTTTAGCACATAAATCTGATTTTAATTACAGAACTATAACAATTAATTTAAAATGAAACTTAACTGCTTTTCTGTCCCTAATTTCAGAATTAATGTGATTGTTTAATGCGGCACAAAATTACTTAACTTAATGTTCCCATATCTCACGCGCATATTTGTATTTTAATTACTTTCTTCTATGTGTTTAGGATACTATAAATTAATCTCCATTCTTAAGCGTACGTATTCATCATGGTATGGTCTTAGCGTATTAACTCCGCCTCCAACACTTACAGAGAAAGCCCCTCCCACAGTACTTCAGCTACAGACAGCAAATCCTCCTTCCCTTGCATACCATTGAAAGCTCATAAAATTCCACTTTCCCGAGCTTTCACATCGACGCTTCTGAAAAGGAGTTTTCATTGTTGCCGTTGTGGGAGGTCTTATTGTTCTGGAATAAAGGTTGAGTGGTTCCGTCTTTAATTGCACGGCTTAATCTACATCTGAATTATCCATTTAAACGGATGGAAAGTTGAATATACACAGGTACTTGAAAACATTGTAATAGAAGTTGATGAGGAGGATAAAAAGAAAGGAATTCTTTTTCGGATAAACCAATAGTTTTTTGTTTTTTTTAATTGTTAAAGTAAATATGCAAAGTAACGAGATGAAACAGCAATTATTTTATGTACTTTTGTTAATAAATGTTTTAGCCTTTTTTAATGCCAACTTTCTACAAGTTTCTCAGCATGTCTGTCGTACGAAAAGTTAACGCGGCAGAAGTAAATGCTTCAAATGCTGTAAGATAATGCACCCTATTTTTGCTATTTTGTGGATGCAAATCAAAGATTTCCGCCTAAAGAAGTGATGTTCCAACATAACTACCTCATAATCAAGCCAATAACTCAACACACACATACACGCATAAAAAAAAATTGCAAAATTCTTAAAGTAGGAACTGTAAGAGAAAACAAGAGTATTAAAATTTAAAATGACTTAATTAGAAATGATGTTGTTTATTTCCTTCATACAATCTGATAACTAAATAGCTCGAGCTTAACTTTAAGAGACACAATTTTGGCTCTTCTACCAAGCGATATTTATATAAAACACAACGAATGCAAACTCGTTTGTTTATTTCCACTGTTGTCATTAAAATTTCTGCACCGTGAAGGTGATATGCAATTAAATTCCAATTTCCATGAAAGGAACTATATGCTAGGGTATGTAAATGTTAGCATTCTAGCGCATGTACATAATGAAGTGTTTATCTGCATTGTGTATAAATCGGAAGATGAGAAAGATGTCTCATTTAGGACTTTCTGTCGCATTTGAAAGTGTCTCATTGTCTCATTTGTTTGCGTAAATGTTGCGTTATGCTTCATGTAAGAAAGAGAAACTCCTATCAGCAAGCGCTGGAATTCAACCTTGTCAGGATCGTGGCCTGTACGGACAACGGTTTATGATTCCGCGACATTGCTGCTTGTGTTGGTCGGTACACCATGAATGTCAGGCAGATGTGAAATCAATTGATACAAGAAGTTCATATTGAATGCCAGGCAAGATCTCAGTGGCTCCAGTCCACTAATAGCGAGAGGATAGACGTGTTGTCCCCTCGGCCTTGCCGATTCGTACAGCCACGTCACACACTCTCAATCAGACACTTTACTCATGTGCCTCCAACTAATGTTGCTCATGTGCAGCCAACTAATGCGACACCATGGACTGTCAGCACGGCGACGATTGTTGCAGCTTTCCTTCACGCTATAGCAGAGGCAAGCACGCCTACTGTGGTGCGACGAATGTCGACATTGGACACAGGAGTTACACCGCGTCGTCTTTCAGACAAATCCCATTTCCGCGTACAACATCATGATGGACGTATCTGTTTCTGGAGGCACCGAGGAAAACAAAAGCTGCTAACTTCGTTATATGGATCGAGCACCTGGCGTGCCGATATGGAGTACATTGGGTATACATTCCAGGGTAACGTCTTGTTCGCATAGCCGTTGCGCAACGCCATCTCTCAGTAAGATAATGCATGACTGCATGCTGTTTATGACTATCCTGGATAGGAACGATTTCAGTTGTTGTCCTGACAGCACGTTCTTCAGATCTCTCACCCTTTAAGAATATTTGGTCATGGGTTACCGAGAGACTTATACACCCTACTCGCCAGCAACTACGACTGAGAGACTCTGTTAGAGAGTTAAAGCCGCATGGGCTGCTACACCCGTATCGATCATAAGTTCAGTTCGACTCGATGTCCAGCCGGAATACAGCCGTTGTTACTATCAGAGGTCCCTCCTCTGTGCATAGATTCTGCATGCTGTGAGTCTAAAATTCTCTGCAGATTTATTCATGCCTTCCTTTTATTACACTGTACATATACAATAAAAAAAATATGCTGTTTGCTTTCCTTCCTGCTGCAGTAGTTTTAATGGTCTGCAGTGTAGGTAACTGTAGCAATGCATGGATGGGTTACCGGCCTAAAGAGAGAATTGGTGATGAAGTTCATTAGAGAAGCTGGCTCATATTCATCTTATTTATGGAAAGCTCATGCAGTCAGCCCTTTGCCGAGAGTCGAATTTATGTTCAACTACTAGTGATGGCGGTTATATCCATTTGATTACCTTAGTGCCAAAATCAAGAAATCCCCCCCCCAAGATGGATAAATGTAATTAAGAAGTCATGTACCAGAGAGTGATCAGTGAATGTGTGCAATTTAAACAGTAGAAATCGTTATGATACAATTAATGTTTCGCCGGCTATCCTCCAGAGGCACCCATGAAGCAAATCTTAAAGAAGAAACATATGATGCTATGATGCTTGACTCGCCAGTTTGGCATAGATTGTGCATAGTTATTGCATAGTTAATGCACTAGTAAAACACAGCGTGCATCTTTCAGAAATTAGACTGAAGATCTATTTAAGAAAATCTAAATATATATTATATGGATTAATCCATCAAACTCCCAAAACTTCATATGACTCAACTGTAAGAAACTGGGGATCTGGAAAGAAAACCAAATATCAGCATTTCTATAAAATATATTTATGAATAAATTTTCAAGCAAAATAGAGCAACATAAAAGAAGATATTTGTGCGCGTCAGGATTTAAGTATCATATTTTTAGTTAGAAATATCTACGCATTATCTTTGAATCTTTGAGGATTTGGTAAACTGACAATGTATATATTACTTTAATTTCGATTATCTAGCTTATTTGCAAAAAAAAAAAAAAAAAAAAAAAAAAAATATGAATTAAAATATCCTAAATGACTAACTTTTAAGCTTCCCTGTAATGAGAGAATGTTGGGTGCAATCGGTCGGTCAACAGCCTGCGTTCTCCCTTTGTAAGAAATTTGGCGACGTGCCAGCTGGTGTCATGATATCCGAGACTAAACAATAATATATTATAACGTGCTCTATAAAATGGATGATTATAGCATTTTCTCGATGTCTGGTTTAAAGCTGTTGGAGGAGAGCCTTAAATTCCTTAAAGAAACTGTAGAACGTCTTTTTTTATCAGTCTATTCAATGTGAGCTATGGAGGATTTACGGGGGAAAAAAAAGATTACATTAAGTTTCTTTACGTATAGTTTTGTTGAGTGTTTGGCTCAAAATATGTTTTATCTGTCCTCCGAATATATCAAAGATTGTATCTTCAAATTATTTGACACTGATAAGTTTATTTGTTGATTTTCGTTTTTGGGAGTTGCATTTTTATAAACCTCTAATTTATAAACTACGAAATACAATCAGCTCCTAATTAATCGGGTTTCGGATTATGTGGCTTTGTGTAAGATAAGTTAATTTTTTTAGGACGAAAGAAATATTACATTAGGAGCCTCTTAATTCAATCATGACATTGTGGGTTTTTTTTTCCCTGTTTTGAAGTGTGTTCTTGTTTTAAATGCAGATTTAACTTACATAACCAAACGGACTTAATTTTCAGATTAATCTACTTGAGGATACAGTTAAAGTTTTAATAGTACTTTATAGTTCATTATAATGTTGCGTTTGATGAAAAGTTAACAAATTTTATTCTTATCACAAGGAATAAAACAAAATGCTGAAACCTTTCCTCACAGATATACGTACTATATCACAATATCACACAGTAGTTATATTTTAAAATAGTAAAACGTTAAATAGAACACAGTTCAAAGTTCAGACGAAGCTAATCCGATCGATCTCACCGTGAATTCGTTTCAGTCAACAGCAACAAGTAAGTAAACAACTGAGCTGAGATGTTTTCCTCCAACTTTTTAAAGCTTTTTAATCCTGCACGAGAACATTCTGGTATATTCTCGATTTTTTCTGGATAGCAAAAGAGTACAATTACGAGATATCTATTTATTAAATGTTAAATTAACGTGCTTCTGTATTTTAATTTTTCCGGCATAGCTTTCTCTCGTGCTGCATTGCACAGGAATATAAAACAATTTCAATTATAATTCTACTAAAAATAGCTGAATAAATACAAAATCCGTAACAATAATATAAGTTATATTCCTCTTTCCTGTGTGTTCCTGAGGGAAACTGGGACATATACATATCATACATGGTGAAAACCACGAAAACGTCCATGCAGCTAGCCTATTTACCTGGCATCGCACCCAGGTCGGAATTATCAGTTTTCAACGACTTTGACCAATCGGGAGCTTACTGTATATGTTTGGTCCAAGTATATTTGGCAATATTTATAGCCATTTTAATCACATTCCCATTCATAACCGTTGATTTTACAAATCCTATGTGAAAATGTAAAATTCATAGTTCTTCATATTTGGCTTTATAAGTAAACGTAACCTGTTGAACACAACTAGCTTTATTCTTATCAAATGTGATTATGAAACTTGCTGATAACGTTATGAAATCCGAGCGTAAATGCCGTTGATTTTCTAAGGACGATGCAGATTTAAACTCATTTAGTATGCATGGTCAATTGATATTTTAAATTACTTACACTTTCTTGTTTTTGATCGTTCTACAACCATATTATGCTTTTTTAAGATAATAAGTTACATTATTTCGTCTTGCCATGCATTTAAGGCCTACAACGGTCGAGCGGTAAAGTCGCTGAATACTAGTAGTTCGACCAAGATTCGATTCCTGGCGAACGGGCTAGCTGCATGGGCATTTTCGTGGTTTTTCCCCTGTGTAGTATGTATACGAGCCATTTTCCTTAGAAAGTACTCCACAAAGTCATTCCTACTCTTAGTCAAATAGCCCTAGTATTATGCTTTGCCATAAACAAATAAACCAAACCAAACCATGCCTTTAGGGCTGATGTTGTAATTAACGCGATTTTGCGTCGAATCACTATAAAAGTTTGAATCATTTTGAAAACTGTTGCCACCAAACACTATCACCCTGTATTATAGTTAAAGAAATTAAATAATGAAGAATTTGCATGAATGTATGCATGTTTCTCGCATAAAAAACAAAGGTGCCTAGAGCCATCAAATTTTGGAATAACGTAGTCCTTCCACCCGAATATGGACACTTGGAAGCTCGAATTTTGAACTTCGACTTTGATTTATTGTGTATTTTATATTTTGCAAAACATTAACGATGTTTTGATTAACAAACTGAACGATTTCAAAACGAGCAATGGTAACACTGTAAGGGAAATAACATTTTATCTCCAGGGTGCAAGACTATCAATTGGAAATTTTAAAGATATGCTGTTTTTAAATATTTTATCGTGCGTTTCAAATATTGCAAGAGTTTACCGAAATTTTGATTAACAAACTCAAGGATTTCAAAGCTAAAAATAGCAGTGGCAACACTGTACGGAAAAGAACATTTTTATCTCCGCAACGCGAGACTGTCTATCGAAAATTCTAAAAATAGGCTGTTTTTAAATATTTTTAGCCCAAATGCCCTCGAAATGTATTTGCTTATGTAAATCAACAAAAAGCCCCTTTGGGCGTAAAATAAAATTTGATAGCTTTCAGATCTTTTTTAATGGCAGGCACTAGCCATTTTAGGCTTTGGACACTATTAAGGGTGTGTGACCACAATGGGTGCTTATTTTATTACGGAGTCACCTAATAGTCGACCATCGTTACCTCCTTATGAAGGAAGAGATTATTTACATTCATACTTTCTCCGGAATTTACATTCATACTTTCTCCAGGATTTACAGTGTTGCCATTCTAAAGACATGGTTTGGAGCTCGGGACCTTCGTTAGGATAGTAAGAGTCACTAATCACATTCCTGTCCGGGCCGCTATGTTTTGTAGCAATTGCGGTATTTGATTGGAGATGAACTTTACCCATTTCATTTGCGCACGCAAAAAAGCATTCCTTACATGATATTTTTAATGTGCATAATATATTTCACCACACTTCATTTGAACACACACAAAAAAGCATTTTCTTGCATGACATTCTAAATGTGCATAATATATATCACTATTACCAACACTCAGATGGATTTTATGCTTTGAGAATGGAAATCTTTCTTCATAACTCAGTTTCTTGCTAAATTTTCACGTGTTTTCAGGAAATAAATCGCTTCCAAATTGACAGTGGATTGGATTGGCAAGAAAGTAATTTCGGTTTGCGCAAATAGATAGCGTTATGTTCGTTTTGTTATTCTTCTGCCAATCTTATAATTCTTTTTTTATTGATTTGGTAGTTGACATTTTTATGTTGCCATAGAAACAGACCAAAACGGAATATAAAATGGTTTTAAATTGGATTCGAAAAGGATTTTCGTTTTCGTGACGTCTGTACGACGTACCTACGCATGTATCTCGCATAACTCAGAAACGATTAGTCGTAGTGTGTGTGATTATGGCAAAGCCTCGAGGGCTATCTGCCTAAGAGGAGGGATGCCTTCGTGGAGGACTTTCTAAGGGAAACTGGCTCGTATACACGTTACACATGGGGAAAACCACGAAAACACCCATGCAGCCAGCCCGTTCGCGGGATTCGAACCTCGGACCGAACTACCAGTGTTCACCGATTATACCGCTCGGCCGCTGGTGGGCTCCGATTAGTCGTAGATCATTAAAACTTTGTATATGGGATTGCTATAACATTTAGTTGAGCACCTCCCGTTTTCATTGCAATCGGCCGCACGAAACGTGTATATATATATTGTTACGAATTTAGTATTTAAAAAGCTAATGTTAGTTCAATTATAAATTAAATGAAAGCTAAGCCGGAAAATTGAAAATACAAGAGCGCGTGCATTAAATAAATAAATATCTCTTTTTGATTTCGAGAAAGTACTGGAAAATTCTAGCGCGTGATTTTTAAAATCTTATAAAAGGAGGAAAACATCTCAGTTTGTAGCAGTTGCTTAGTTTGTTGTTGCTTAGAAAACTGCTCTTGTTGATTGTAGCGAATTCGCGGATTAGCGTTCTTTAGCTGTTTTGAATTACGTTCTATTGGATATTTGAGTAGTTAAAAGATAACTACTGTGAGATATTGTAATTCTGCATGATAATTTGAGAAAATTTAAGCATTTTTGTTGTGATAATAATAAATTTTTTGTTCATTTTTCATCGGACTTGTGCATTCATTTCATAACGAACCCGTACGCACGCAACAATATATATATATATTAAAGACATATTGATTATATTATCTCCTAAGATTAATTTTAGTAGAATTATCTAAAAATAGTGAAACCATAGTAAGTTTAATTCCGAAAATTGTTTTAAAGTAATTTGAATGTAAATTGTTATAAACGTTTAATGGGGGGACTTGAATTAAATCACGAATAACAAAACTTCAATTGTAAAAAGAAATTAAATTAAAAGCAAGTAATTAAATTAAAAGCAAGTAATTAAATTAAAAGCAAGTAATCATTGCTATTAATCGGAAATTAGTTGACTTTTCAAGGGGAACAACCAACTTCCGTTCAATGAACAATAATTAAGAAATAAATACGAAGATGCTTTGTCCTTTACTCAAGTAACAAGGCGATGCCAAACTGGCAATTTAAGTTAGGCCAAATATTTCTGTGAACTAAGTGAATTTAAGATCTTACAACATTATATATATATATGTATTTAGACCCCCTTAACTAGCTTTTAAATCTTCCTTCACAGGGCATCTTTTTTGCAGTCGTTGGTTGCAGTCATATAGCGCATCCAATTATAAAAATGTTTTAAATGACGAAAATATTCATATTATAGCAATGTAAACCTTAAAAAAATTATTTTTGATAAATCACAGAATTAAGCTGCATATATAATAACTGTTTGTATACTTAGTCTAATAATAAATATCTAACAGTATTTAATATTATAAATATCTAGCAATATTTAATATCAGTTTAATATTATAAATATCAAACAATATTTAATATCAGTTTATTATTGTTCTGAAAAGAATATTTAATAAACCATACAAGGAAGTCATCACATTCTTTTAACGTATTACTCGAAGTATGTTAGATTTAAAAAAATTATTTCCACAATTGAGTTTTTATTTAATAGATTTAATTCTTAACTTTTGTACTTAATATGATCTCTAAATTGTATTATATGACTAATAATAATACAGTTTCCATGCCTTAAAACTGGTCGTTTACACAATACCAAGTTTTGGGGATCATATGTTATACATATTTCCGCCTCGTGTACATTCCAAGTATCAAAATCGATTTCATGAGTGCTTCATACTAATTTTTAGTCCAAAGGGGCAATTTGCCCAGAAATGCTATTAATTTCGTTTTGGCATTTTGCTTTGATTCACAATAAGCATTGTTTTACTCTTCAAATTGTGTCAACAAATATTATCGCCCTGTATTATATTTAAAGAAATTAAATAATGAAGAACCTGCATATATGTATCTATGTTTCTCGCATTGTGATAAAACAACGGTACCGGAAGCCACCCAGCTTTGAATAACGTAATTCTTCACAGAATTTAGACATCCAGAAACCCTAATTTGGAATTTGTTTTATTATCGATTTCATATTTTGTAACACTTCAACGACTTTTTGATTAAAAAACTAAACGATTTCAAAGCGAGGAATGACACAACACTGTACGAAAAGAAAAACTTTTTTATCTCCAGAGCGCGAGACTGTAGCGGAAATTATAAAAATATGCTCATTTTAAAATTATTTTGCGATATTGCTGTTGAACTGAATTTTACGGTCTAAGTGCGAAGAACATAATATTTAATAAGTAAAGGTAACACACAAAATGTTAAAAAAAAAAACGCTCCTACGGACGTAACTTGAAATCTGAAGCTTTTCAAATTCTTTTTTTCCCGTTGCTTTTATTTCGCAAAGTGTTTGTATTAGTTTTAACATTTAATTCCTATCGAAACTGATTACTAATTTTGTCCCAGCTGCTTCAGCAAAATGGCACCATGGAAATTAAGCCTACTTACGATTAAATTAACTCATTTTCCGAAATTTTTAATATTTTATTTTACTTATAAAAGTATTTTGTTAGTAAACCATTTTACATTTTTAGTACTAGTTTCAAAGTTTTCTTCAAACTAGTTTACCTATTTCGTATTATTAATCCAAATTGGCATTGTCCCTAAAGGACTATTGTTTTCGTTTTGCGATTTTGCGTTGAATGACTATAAATGTCCGTTTCACTTTTCAAACTGTTGCCACCCAATGTTAGAGTCCTGCATTATATTTGAAGAAATTAAATAATGAAAAATTTGCAAAAATGTATGTCTATTTCTCGCATTGTGATAAAACAACGGTACCTAGAGCCATCAAATTTTGAGTGACGTAATGCTCCTACGAATATGGGCATATGGAAGACCAAATTTGAAATTTGGAATTTGTTTTATGATCGATTTCATATTTTGTAAAAATTTAACGAATTTTTAATTATGAAACTCAAGCATTTCAAAGCGAGCAATGGCAACACTCTACAAGGAGGGGGGCGTTTTTATCTCCAGCGCGCGCAACTGTGTATCGGAAATTCTAAAGATAGGCTCATTTTAAAATTATTTTGCTACATTGCTATTGAATTGAATTTTATGGTTTAAGTGCAAACATGATACTTAATAAATAAAGACAACACACAAAATGTTAAGAAAACGCCCCTTTAAACTTCATTTAAAATCTGAAACCTTTCAGATTTATTTTTTATTTTTTATTAGTCCAAAGGGATTTGAATCCCGAAGGACTATTAGTTTCGTTTTGGCATTTTGCGTCGGACTCATAAATGTCGGTTCACTTTTCAAACTGTTGCCACAAAATGTTAGAGTCCTGCATTATATTTGAAGAAATTAAATAATGAAAAATCTGCATAAATGTATGTATATTTCTCGTATTGTGATAAAACAACGGTACATAGAGTCATCGAATTTTGAATAACGTAATCCTCCAACGAATATGAGCATGTGGAAGACCAAATTTGAAATTTGAAATTTGTTTTATGATCGATTTCCTATTTTTTAAAACTTTGACGAATTTTTGATTAACAAACTCAAGGATTTCAAAGCGAGCAATGGCAACGTTGTGCAGAAAAAACATTTTTATCTCCAGCGCGTGAGTCTCTGTATCGGAAATTCTAAAGATATGCTCGTTTTAAAACTATTTTGCGATACTGCTGTTGCACTGGATCTTATGGTTTAAGTGCGAGGAACATGATATTTAATAAAGAAAGGTAACACACAAAATGTTAAAAAAAACGCCCCTTTGGACGTAATTTAAAATCTGAAACATTTCAGACTTTTTTTTTTTATTTTTATTTATTTATTTATTTTCAGTTTTATTCACACAAATGGTGCTCTTTCTTAATGAGCTAGCAAATTTAGAGCTATTTACCAGCGTTCCCAGCTGTATAATAATTTAAAATTTTCCAAGCCGTAAACTCTGAAACGTAATTGACAATGACTGATTGTGTATTATACGATACCATTCTAAAACGAGACTGCCCATGTTAAAGCAATTTCTATTATCTATGTTTTCTCTTTGACTGACACGGCATTTTGCTAAGAAATACCAAATTTTCTAAAAGTGTCACCATAAAGATGTATTTTCAGGATTTTAATGACAAAATGGCTTCAGTACTTTATACTTAAATTTATGTACTTCTAATATATTGCCTTAATTTCTTGGGCATATTTCAAGATGCACGTATGTATACTTTCATAAAAATATCACAAAAAATATTCTAGAACGTATATATTCGGCCATGCCAGTCAGAGAATTTTAACATAATTTTTTACTGTTTTTATTTTTAGCTCAAAGGGCGTTAGCCCAGAAGGCTTTTCGGCCGATTTCGGCATTTTGTGTCTTTTCGCTATAAACGGCGTTTCACTTTTGAAATTGTTGCCACCAAATTTTATCGCCCTGCATTATATTTAAAGAAATTAAATAATAAAGAATCTGCAGAAATGTATGTGTTTTTCTCGCATTGTGATAAAACAACGGTACCTAAAGTCATCGAATTTTGAATAACGTAACCTCCTCTGAATATGCCCATATTCTGGAAGCCCAAATTTGAAATTTCGAATTTATTTCATTACCTATTTCATATTTTGTAAACTTTAAAGAATTTTTTATTAACATTCTCAACAATTTCAATGCTAGTAGTAGTAACTCTACGGAATAGAATATTATCTCCAGAGTGCAAGACTGTCTATAGGACATTCTAAAGGTATGCTGTTTTTAAATATTTTGTGATTTTGTTATTGAAACGCATTTTCTGTAGCCTAAGTGCCAAGAATGTGATATTTAATAAGTAAAATACATTAATAATAAAAAGACACAAAACGTTTGGTAAAGCTATCTTAGTAAGGAAATCGAACATTGATATGATGAACTGTGAAGAGACTTGGAAAAAAAAAACATCAGAAGTTATACCATTTATGAATTTATTATCATTTAATAAAGCTGAAAAGACAAAAAAAAAAAAAAGGTTTAGTAGGAGTGAGTCTAACAGTAGAGCGAGCTGAGGGAAAACGTAAATATTTTTAAAAAAATCTTTTGGGCGACCGTTAAAATATGAAACTTTTCAGATTTTCTTCTTCTCCTAATTAATATTTTATGAGAATAACAACTATTACTTTCCTCTTATAATTATTATTTTATGACAATGAAAATAATAATTCTTATAATTATAATTTTCCTTATTTCTATAGTGGTATTTTTACTGAGTTACATTTATATATTTTTAAGAGTACAAAAATCTCTAATACAGTGGTCGCCAAACTTTTTTGATCATCGTCCCCTATATAATTTTTCGAAATTTCCATAGACCCCCACAAAGGTAATTTTCAAGTAATTAAAATAAAACTATATATTAGTCTAAATATTTAATAAATCAGAAAAGTAAGTAAAGTAGCTACAGATTTTTTACTTCTTAATGAGATGAGTGTGCCTGGTGTTTCTTGGCAAGGTTCGCTATATTGAGTTCGAAATTAGTGAATTTTAACCGTAAATCCCCTCGAAGCTCCACATTTAATTTATTTCTGTTTTTAGTTAACATTGAATTAACGTGACTGAAACCGGCTTCAACCATATACGAACTTGGAAACGCCAGCATAAATGGCTGAACCATTTCGTAAAGTTTCACATATTTTTGCTTTATATTTATATTAGTCCAAAATTTATGGATTGTCAAATTTTTAATAAGCGTTTTTTCTTCAAGATCGGACAATAGTTCAGCAAGCTCATCTTGTATGTTGATGTCGACGGTATCAATTTGCGCCGAAAATGGCGCAATAATCCAATCAGGGATGTCGATGCTTTCCAAATCAACAAAGCACAATTTAAAATAGTCGCTTAATTTTTGAAGATGATTTGTATATATTTCCAAATCATCTTCTTTTATTTTTAATTGTTGCAGATTTGAAAAATACTTACGTAGCAATGAAGATCTAAATAAATTTAATTTTACTTGGAAGCCTAACAGTATTGTCCGAGCTTGGATAATTGTTACATCTTTTCCTTGCAGTTTTAATTGAACGTCATTAAATTTTCCAAATAAGTCTGCTAAATAAAAAATATGGTTCTTATTGTTTTGGAGTTCATTGCTTAGAACAGGATTTATTTCGTTCAGAAATTCTGTCGTGGAGTCAAATAAATTGACGAGCCGTTGCAAGCATACACCTCTAGACAACCATCTAACCTCGGTGTGCAGAAGTAATTGGTTAAATAACTCATTGTTTTCCTCACAAAGTTTGGCAAATAATATTGATTTAAGAGGTTGAGCTTTAATTTGATTAATAGATTTAATACAAAACTGTAAAGCTTCATGTAACTCTGAACTCAGATATTTTGCTACAAAGGTGTGTCTATGCAACACACAATGAATAGTACGAATACCGGGCACTTTTTCTTTGAGGCATGTAGCAAAACCTCGGTGACGCCCTACCATAGAAGGTGCGCCATCTGTGGCTACTGCTATTATATTTTCAAGCGGAATGTCATATTTATTTAAATATTCTTGTAAACATCTAAAAATTGTCACTCCCTTCCCATCGGTTTCAAGATATTTATCAAATAAAAATTCATCAATGACTTCTCCTTTAATTTTACTGAAATATCTAACATACGCCATAAGAATAGTAGAAACGCCAAAAACAGATTCATCAAGTTGTATAGAGAACTTGCAATTTTTTAGCTCCGAAACTACTGTGTTTTCTATTTTTTCGGCCATTTCGTCAATACGCCCGTTTTACAGAATTTGCACTTAATGGCAAAGACTTTAAAACATTAGTAGAGTCTTTTTTTATCACATTCTCAATGACGTCTTTAATTGCAGGTACTACAATTTCTTCTGCGATTGTGTGGGGTTTCTCCCTCTTTGCTATATTAAGCGAAATCTTGTACGAAGCAATTAATCCTCCTTCATTTTCAGTTTCAGTAGACTGTTTCATAAAACATTTTAGAGTTCGTCGACATGTGAATTTTTCTTTTTTTTTTTTTTTTTTTTTTTTTTTTTTTTTTTTTTTTTTGCATATAAGACACATAGGAATGCTTTCATTTGTCGGTGAACAAATAAATCCAAATTTTAAGTAATCCAATGAATAATACCGACATTTCTTTTTAGATACTGAAGCTGTCATTTTTAAATTAGTGTTCTGTAAATAAGTTAAAATTAAGTTGGTATATTATACTAATCCACATTATTAAAGCTTACCTTTTCACAAGTAACAATAATTAAAATTGATATCAAAACTAAACGAATAGTTTTATAGAAACAATAACTAATTATCCAATGGTAGATATAATAGTAGTAATAATGACACTACAAGCATTCACATTATACACAGTTCACAAAGATAGCTGAAAATGCATATGATATTTGTGTTTGTAGCATCCAGTGTAGAATTGGACAAGCGCACATATGCATCTGACTCATATGCAAGGCTCGTATGGTTTGCGATGGAGACAAAGGGCGAACCAACGACACGATGCGTAAGTGCCGTATAAAAAAGAAAAATAACTAAAAGAACTAAAACCACATACATAAGAAGAAAGAAAACGGAGTACTGAAGATTCCCTTGGCGCTTAATGCGTAAAAAGCCAATGGCAATGTCGTCGCTCGCCAAGTCTGCGCCAAAGGCTCCTAATTGGTTGATGGGTTCGCCAGCAAGAGACACGGATAAGCCTCAATCGCTCTTCTGGCTACATCATGGAGGTAGGAAGTAAGAAGGAGTCGCCCTAAACAAGTTTCTTCGTACCCTGCTCTGAAGCACCGGCGATCCCTACGTGGTGACCAAAACATTGGGTCATTTACCATTGAGTTCTATGGGATTTGACGCGTTCGGGTGTAAATATTTTGTAATTACGTCGCAAATATACATATAAATGTATATATTTTCTTTTTCTACAACACTTCAGAGTCCTAAGTATGTGAAAACAACATATTTTTAAACAACATTTCATTCTGAACGGAATTAAATGCTATACTTTTCACAGGACAGTTTTCTCAGAATGGTTTAATTTGAATGAAATATTTTTACAAGTTTTCGTTAATTACATTAGAAAAAAAAATTAAGGTTATTCGGTTAAGGTACAAAAATTAAGATCAAAGTTTATTGTATTATTAATATTAAAATTATGCATTATTTCTTTTCTATTTATAGAGCTTCTTCCTAAAATACTTTCTTAGATATGACATGATTTTTTGGCTTCTTTTAAATCGAAAAATGTAAGTCAATTTATAATTAATGCTCTATTCGGTTCATTTTAAATTAGAGAATTATTAGGAATTAAATAGTATTTGACTTTCTCTGAACATTTCTGAAAGGGAATAAAATAAGTTTTTTTTTTTTTTTTTTTTAAGTATTATTTAAAACTTTTAACTGAGTTATTATAAAATGTAAAGGGAATAATTCTTTTAATTATACTTATCAGATTTTTTTTTTTTTTTTTTTTTTTTTTTTACCCTTCATTTCAACAATACATATTTCAAAAATCTTTATTACGTTCTTAAGTGCACATCTCATAGCATTTGCTTTACAATACCTTTTAACAGATTGCTTTCCAATACGAACAATTCTTGCTTAAATAGTTTTATAACGTATTTGTCAACAGGATTTCAATTTATGTTTACAATTCAATATTAAGGTTATTATATATTTAGATAACATTTATAATCATTATAAATTAGATACATTTAATCATTAGATTTCTTCACAGTACTTTCACAGTTGTTTATAAGTGAATAAATTCTTCATTTCAAATACATTTATAAATAATTTAATGAATATTTAAGTATTTTGTCAAAGGCAGATACATGCTTTTTGCAAGCACATGCATAAATACCCATACATATTTCCTATTTATCATTTCCGGCATGTGCAAATCTTTAATTTCTGTGCATTCACTATATTTTTCGTGTAAAGTAATTTACACTAATTTAGCATACACCCGAAAGTTTTACATAAAAAATATATATGAATATAATTTGAATGAAAATTATAAGTATTATTTTTAATACCCACTCAAAGGTCAGTTTTTCTTCAAAATTCCTCCACTATGGCATCTCTCTCTTTAGGCAGATAGCCCTTGCATGCGTTACTCTATTTAATAAAAACTTAATCTGACCTATGTGCCTAATTACAAATATTTGAACATACATAATTTTATATTTACATTTAGCCATCAAGTTTCAAACTTTTAAAATCTTCTAGAAAATAAATTTTGGCAGATCTCTTTTAGCAATTTTCTTAAAATCTATATTTTTGTTGTGCAACAGCTTAGAATTTTATAAAACGAATTCATAATCAAAATCGCTGTTGTTAGTTATCGAAAAATAACCAAGATGTGATTTTTGCGTAAATTTCAGTAAACTATACAAATTGCTATTATCCATTACACTATGAATGTTTCTTTCATGCGAGAGTGTCCCTTTTTCGATTTCTATGGAACTGTCGTGTGCCGAAATACTATCAGAATCTTGTCAAGCGAGCTTCTGAATGTAAACAAACAACACCCCGTCTGGTGACCCAAGCTTCAAAGTAGTGCTTCACTTCTAGCGCGGAATGGCCCCTCCTCCCTTTCTTACCTCCATGGGCTACATACTATGAGTCGTGCAAACTACAAACTGGTGACAAGGTCAAATTGTGACGTCACGGTATACATACCATAGACCTTATAAGAAATAGACTAACCCATACGGGTTTTCTCCCTCGTCTGAGGCGTCGCCGGCTGTCACCTTGATGACATCTGGAGGAGTAGGGACGACTTGCAGAAATTTAACATTGGTTGCCTATTGCAGCGTGTATAATTGTCAAGAAAAAGCTGGTTGTAGCGCCTCATTCCACAAATTAGAATTTCTACATATTTTTATTTTTGAAATTGAGATTGATTTTTAACAATTTAGCATATTTATCGAGCATAAATAACGTTCCAAATAATTATAACGCTATTGCATGCTTTCAGGGCTGGATGTTTTTTTTTTTAGCTTTTCCTATGCTGTAAGGAAATTTGTAACTACTTCTTTTAGAAATAATATTTTAAATCTCAGCTAATAGAAAATTCCAAACAAGCAATTTTCTCTTGCAATTTTTATGCTTTTTATTGGTGTAAATAAGTAAAAAATACTAAAATATTTAAAAACGAATTTTTGAAAGTTTTGTTTAAAATTCTAAATTGTGCTGCTTTTTTAAAATTATGGATGAGTATTAATGAGTATTATAGCACAATTTCTAAAAAGAAATTTTATATCAATTATATTTCATAATACATCATAGTGATATACACTTTTGACTCCTTAAAAATTTTTAGACATTAAATTCTAATATTAAAATTGTATTCAACCTTAATAATTAATTTTGCTTGTATTTTATAGTGATTATTTTTTTAAATTTTTTTTTTAGTTCTGCATAAAATTGCGGCATTTTGCGCTGTTTTACCATAAATGTCCGTGTCTCCTCGCAAATTGTTGTTACCAAATATTATCGCCCTGTATTATATGTAAAGAAATTAAATAATGAAGACTCTGCATGAATACATGTATGTTTCTCGCACTGTGACAAAAACGACAGTATCTAGAGCCATCAAATTTTGAATAATGTAATCCTCCACCCGAACATGGGCATCTGGACGGCCGAACTTCGAATTTGATTTAATCTATTTCATATTTTGTACACCTTTAACGAATTTTTGATTAACAAACTCAACGAGTTCACAGCGATCACTGTACGGAAAATAACAGTTTCATAACCTGTGCGTAAATTCTAAAGATTTGTTGTTCTCAAATGTATGTGGTTTACCGGCAAAGAACATGATATTCAATAAATATAGGTAACGCACAAAACTTTTAAAAAAAAGGTTCCTTTTGGGCATAATATAAAATCTGAGTGCTTCTAGATTTTATTTTATCTTTTTTTCCCCCTTCATTACGCTCGGAAAATTTTATGCTTCGAATGTTATGAATTATTAAAATAACTAATCCATTTTAATGGTAATAATTTAATGATCATATAATCAAATGAATGATCGTTTTGTAATGTTATTATAGTTTTGAAAATGACTGCCTGAAAATGTTCATTAAATTAAAAAAAATTATCAGATCTTGTTTAATTTTACCTTATTTATTTCAAAGCTTCACGTACAATCAATCTTATTTAATTTTACTTTATTTTTATGCAAAATTAAGTTCATAAATTTTGTGCTTAGAGTTTTTACCGTTTTACCAAAGTAAAGATGTTCGTACAAGAAGTACGCGTGAAAAAATTGCGCGAAATGCAGTAAAAAGTGCTTTAATGAGATGTATTAAATCCTATTTGGAAAAACTATGGCTTTCATAATGTCATCACTATACAACGTATCACATTTAGTAGTTAAAAGGAGTTATGTAATGCAAACGTCATAGGTTTCAGTATTAAAGCAAACCAGATCGTCCCTACTCTTTCTTGCCGACATGCCGGTGACGCGCGCCCCGCCCACTGGGTTGGTCTATCTCTTATAAGGTCCATATACATACGAAAACCCATAAGGAAAAAAGGGGCAGATACTTTTCTGATTTATTATTTAATTTCTATAAAGAATATAATATTAAGTCAATTATAAAAATATTTTAAATTTTTACGTACGCAGTTAGATATGTGTGATTTGCTTATTAAGAACTTTTTTCATTCGAGTCCCAATAGACCCCCATTCGACCCCTTGGGTCAGATAGACCTCTAACTGTTGTTAAATAGACCCCTAGGGGTCTATATAGACCACTTTGGCGACCCCTGCTCTAATAGTTTAAATGTCGCTATTTACACTCACTGACGTCGTTACTCACTGACTACGTTAAGTTTTATATCAAAATGTTATTAGAGATATTTCCTAATAACACTGTGGTTCACTTTTAATTTTGATTAAAGCCTATGTTACTCTGGGTATATTTGGTGAGGAATTAATATCTGTTGTTATAATGAAGATCTAATTTTATTCAGATTGTACAACGGCTGTTCCAAGCCTTGAACTGAAATTTCCACCTGGCCTCACAAATACTGCGTGGGAATCAAGTCATAGACTAAGTTAACCATTGTAGCAATCTGAACTCCGAATCGTGCCCTTCAAACGTCTTTGAAATCAGATGCACGGAGACAGGCTGCATTGTTCTGCTGAGAGCAGCCACAAACCAAGTGTACACTATAATGATATTGAGGTAAACTGGGGTAATGATACTGATGTAAGCTGAGGTAATGATGTGGTAATTATATTGACGTAATAATATGTGGCGCTAGCATATAAGAAGGACTCATTAACTTTCCAGGAAAATGTTCCTCACACCAAAAATTCCGCCGTCAACTTGAAGAACTGTCATTAAGCAAAAGGCGTCCATAAATTTGTTCTGTTCATACCATATTCTGACCCTGTTATCTGCATGATGAAACAGGACGTGAGAACCATTGAATCAAGCAACTTTTTTCGATTTCCAAAGACTCTAGTTCCGGCGCTCTTAGGCCCAGAATTAATTACAATGATTTCCTGCTTATGAATGAACGGGCTGGCTGCATGAGCCTTTTCTTGGTTTTGTCCATTTGTAGCGTGTATATGAGCCAGTTTCCCTTATAAAGTCCTCCATGAAGGCATCTCTCTCCTTAGGCTGAAAGCCCTAGTGTGCTTTGTCATAATGAACTAAAATAAAACAAACCAAACCTGTTATCAATGATAGCAGGCATACTTGACTATCTACTGCTATTAACTGCCTTCTTCGCAAAGTCTGCAGTATTATGTGTTCGGCTATATTTTCTGATGCATTTTAAATGTTTTGAGTTTCAATTGGGGATATTCTTGCCGTTCTGGTACCTCAGATGGTTCGTGGCGACTGCTTTTTCACTTTTTACAAACACCATAATTTATGGACTGCTTTTTCACTTTTTACAAATACCATAATTTATGCTTGAAAGCTTTTTGCTGAACTGCCATTACACATATATATAGCAGCTGTTGCATGTTAAAAACTTATGACAGATGTTAGAATGGAGTTTAGAGATGTTGGAACAGACTCTTCTTGCGCATGATCATAGCTCTTTCAAAGTCACGAAATCTTCCGTTTCGCCATTTTCACGTTTAAATGTAATGACAATAATTTCTTTTCAAGTTAAAAGTGGATTATATAAGCAATTCCTAGCTACTATATTACTGTAGACGACCAGCAGACAGGTTATTATTATAATAATGACCAGTCTGCTGGTCGTAAATATTAAAATAAGTGTTTCTAATATTTCAATCACTGGTTGAATATATATATTAGATTTGTGGAAAGTTCTAAAACTGTTAAGTGTTTGTTTTGGCAGAAACAATTTCATTAAGCTATAATCGGTTCTATATGCAATTTAATCCATTACGAACCTGGTAATGCACGGAACATTATCTTGACGTTTTCCTTTTGGTGTTAATGCTCATTCAAAAGTGAATTTCAGAAAATGGAAACATGCTGGATCTTTTAAAATAAATAAATAAAAAAATGCTGAGTTTTAACGTTATATAATTGCAAAAATTTAATCTTTTGAATTAGTAACAGTAAATATTATTTTTATTTAAGAAAAGAATAGAAATATTTGCTCGCCTTTTTATACTTTTGAATATTTCATTCATTTAATTTTTTTAATATTTACTGATAAAATTTCCTGCCATGTTGTGTTATAACTTATCTCACTTGTTTGGCAATAACATCAGAGCAAGCCCACGAAATTCTTCGTGACAAGGACAGCAAGACTGCGCATGTCACTGTTTAGAACCTTGAGCACCACACAGTTAACAGTATGACTTTGCTCAGTTCCGCCCCAGTTTGGATGGAGAGCACCCCGGGGGACCGTTTAGAAAATCCCTCACCCATCTACTCCTTTTCAGCAAGCTCTCGAGAGGACTTTTGGCTCTCCATGTATTTAGAGTATCCCATGTCGCAAAGACACTTTACATTTACAAACATCCATGTCTTCTCTGGAATTCGAACACGGCGCCTATCGCAATAGACTCCTCCCACAACTGTACCGTCTGGGCAGCATAAAATTCTTTTAGTGTTATAGTTCCAAATTTAATTTTGTTATTTTTTATTTTATTTTACTTTTCTTGTAACATTCTTCCTTTTTAATTTAAGAAGTACATTTTTATAGATGAAGAAATTTAAAATTTGCAAATTTGCTTGAACAACACTTTCACACTGGTATGGTTATAACCTAACAATTTTATAACCTCAAAATTCACTTTAAAAACTGTACCCACTTTATATGAGTTACATTATCGTATAGCATAGGGGCACTCAAAAATGTGTGGCGAGCTGAATGTCCTCTCGAGAGGTTGATGGTAGAGAAAGAGAGGTGGGAGATTTTCGCAGCTGCCCTCCGGGGCGTGGTGCCCAAGGATGTTGACAACGGCAGGCGCAATATTGCTTCCTTGCCACGATGAATTCCATGTGCTTAATCTAATATCAAACAAGTGGGATTAGTTGCAATAACAACAACATCCTTATTATGTATGTTAATAGTATTTATACTTTTTCGCTTACATTATCCTTGACAGCATAAAAATATATTTACCGTAAAATATATCATAAGATCATTTCTTTATATTATTTAATCTCCTTTTGTAGAATTTTTTGTATTTCAAGTATATTAAATTAAAACTGCACTAAACATAAGTTTTTCTATAAATTAACATTACTACGTTTATGAAACAGCTTCAAAAATGTAAGGTTGTTTTATGTTCCACCTGAGAATATAATTGGTCTAATTTAAATTTCCTTTCCCATTGATTTAAAAAAAAAAAAAGTCCTGACTAATTTCTGGTAATAGACTAATGATCTTTTCCCTTCAAAGTCATTAACGTTTTCGCTCCTTCTTATTTGATGCCATTTTCTTTTTCTTGTTTTGGCTCCGCATTGGGCACTTTGTTATGGGGAAAAAACAATCAGAGGTTCTCTGAAAAATAATTTCACTCCTGAGACCTTTATTTTTTCTGTGGAAATGCACTGAGCGATGCATTTTAATTAACAGAAAACCAAAACAAAGAATTTTTTAAAAAGATAAATGATTTCAGTCATTGCTTGTAAATGTAAATCATTTAAATCTAGGATATATTACTTGAAAACATTAAACGAACATAATCTCTTGATCTCTTTAGTGACGCCGCAAAGGTTCTGGGTGTTTTGACCAAATAAAGATCAAACGTAACTGTGACCATGCCACAGCAATCCTGCTTTAGATTGAGTTTGGAATACGTGTCTGTAAGTCAATTATGAAGACTCTGTGGGCAACCGCGTGTTGAGAAAGCCTTGTTGCAAATCCTTCACCGCCGAGGAGGTTAAACAGCGTTCGACGTTAATTATCCTAATTAGAGTTACTAATGACAGGTTCACCCGAAGATCGCGTGGGATTAGACCTGACACTAATTATAAAATGCGATGATAATGATACGTCTTTGTTAGCCAAACATAATGAATCGTTTTTGGTGAATGCTGGATTTCGCGTTATTTGAACACGAGTTAATTAGTATCGGAACAGCAGGAAACCCATCAAGTAAGACAGAATTTATCGAAGAGAAAAATTCTAGATGGATATTTAAAAGTGGTTTATGTTTCTTTAAAAACTTTAAAAAGAAAGCGTCAATGAAGATACGCATATTGAAATAATTGACGTTTAGAAGACAAAGAATCTGGAAATTTAGATATTGTAGAATATTCAAACATTTTTCAATGCAGTTGCTTTTGTTTTATTGCTGCTATGACTTATTTCCCTTGTTGCCCAGACAATACAACGGTCAGGGAAGACTACTGCGGTACCGAATGGTCCGGAATCGAATCCCGGAGAAGACATCGATGTTTGTAAATGTATAGTGTCTGTGCGGCATGGGGCACTCCGACTATGTGGCGAGCCGGAAGTTAACTTGTGTGGTTTCGTGGAAGGAAGAGGGAGGTGGGAGACCTCCGGACCATCCCCCCAGGGTGCTCTTTCTCAAAACTTGGGGTGGAAAATAGATGTCCAACCTCTTTTTGGAGTATACTGTGACAACCATTGTTCCATGCAATGTGGTCTCGGCAACAATATATTATGCTTAATCCATTCCGGGATTTATGCGAGGAAATAAGTGTTTAAGATTTACTTCGTAAATTTTAATATAGATATTTTGAGTTTTTATGTATTTTTGCCTTGTCGCGAGGTGAAAACTGAACTGATTGAATGAGAAGTACCGAATCGTCTGTGAAAATATGTTTCTTTTGTTTATCTGTTTAATTTCTTTTATACATTGTTTTAGATTTATTTATTATGGTATTTGAATAGAACATGTGGCAACGATTAGATAATTCTTCAGATGACATAAATTTTGTCCGTTCTGAATTATAAAATGAATGAAATGTAAAGCTGTTATGTGAAATTAGCACCGGAGTGTCGCTTTGATAAACAAATTTTAAAGTGAGCATTTATTCTATTGCGGTTTTTTGCCCTATCGACGAAGTAGATTTAATTCAATCCAACAAGTTTAAATGAAATTCAAGAAAAAATGCATATAATTTAATATTCCATACAAGGAAGTCACCTAGTTCAGCATTTTTTTTTAAATGATTGAACGGTGTTTTTTGATCTTCCGGATAAATTTTTTTATGCCTTTAGTTAACCTGCTAGTTATAGTTTTATATTTATGAACAATTTAAAAGCTGTTTACGTGCAGCTAAGCCTAATGTTTTTACCATAGCAACCATATTTGTTTACATTTGAAACTTAGTAGAATAGGGAATTTGTTGCCAATCTAAAGAACTAACCTTCCCAACAACAAAGTCTTACTTTATTATTTCGAATTAAATCCATTCTGTATTTATCATTTAAGTTAATTATATCATATACTGACTAAGCATAGCGTCTGCATCAAATTAAGTCAGTTTCTACGCCTTCAGTGTCTGTTTGCCGAGTGAACACTAAAGTAATCTTTCGTTTTCGTGCACCGAACAATCTACCTTCCTGCACGCTGACCGAATTGCTCGTTCTTGCGAAGAAATTGTAATTTTAATGGTAAAAAAAAAATCTTTTAAATTGTTTTTACTGTATTTGTTGTTTTATGTTTTGCTATATCTTTCAATTTTTAATATAGATATTTGGAGTTTTTATGTATTTTTCCTTGTCGCGTAGTGAGAACTGAATTAATTGAATAAGAAATATATCTCTAATTAAATTCGAGGAAATAAGTTTAAATGAAAGGGAGGAAAAAATGCGTACAATTTCATATTCCGTACAAGAAAGTGATATTGTATACACATGAAATTTTTTAAAAATAATATATCGCGATAACATTCGGCAGGAACAATTTGAAGAGTGATTTGGATAAACAGGGAACTTCGACATTAAAGCGTATCTAACGCGTTACGATTGCTCAGTTAGTTTTGACAAACATTTACAAGCTCTAATATCAATTTCGGACAACTCTTGGGCATACTGTTATTTAAAGACAAAGAAATGCCTTAAAATCGGCGCGATACTGCAATACACTGTATTGTATTGGGTTTCTATTGCCGGAGCAATACTTCTCAGTCGTGCAAGCACTTCCATGCGGAGGCTGATTTTAGAAATTTTCTGAGGGACTGACTGACTGATAACTTATAGCCAGAATACCACTGAGATCAGTAGTTTATCTGGCTCAATCAAATTTATGCCGGATGGGCACAATAACATAGAACTATCTTCACATAATGTCCGCAGTAAGGAGGAGAAAGACGGATAAAGAATAGGAACACCAGCAACGCAAGAGCTCACTAGCAAATAACCGGCCCGGTAAAGGCGTGACTAAGTGGGAGTCATAAAATGAGTGTAGAATGTGAAGTACAATAAATGAGTAAGATACAAAATTAAGAATGCTAATAAACACATTGGGTACATTATTTATAGGTGGGCACTAGGTGGGAAAGTTCGGGTCCCTGATAAGGTGGGGCGCAGTTTGGCGTCCTCATTCAATATTTCGTAGGTAAAGATATCAAAATTTCTCATATGGTCACAGTTCAGAGCTTTCGTGAAGAATTTCCTGTTGATCTTATTCAGGTGCTCTTCTAGAGTGTCCAGTTTTAAGTCACAGTGCAGTGTAGCATTGCTCACAAAAAAGTGAGCATGGGTGATAAGCCTTAAGACTTTGTTTTGCATGATTTGAAGTCTTTTTATATCCTCCTTGGTAGCCGTGCACCAGGCCGGCGACGCATAAGTCATCAATGGCCTAATTGTCGTGATATAAACTAGCCTCTTTTTCCTGAGGTCTAAGCTAGAATAATTACCCAATATAGGGATGAGACTATTTACGACAGTGAAAATTTTTCTTCTGACCTCTGTTATATGATCTCCCCATTTTAATCTTTCATTTAGCATTACTCCTAAATATTTCGCCTTACTAACTCTAGGAATCTCTTCAAAGAATAAGAAGAGCTTGCTATTAATAGTCAACTGTGTATTTTTCCTCCTTATCAATAATAATTGCGACTTGCTGGCATTAATAGCAATTCTCCAAGTCTTACACCACTTTTCTACCACTGGTAGAAGCTCCTGTAATTTCTTGATTGCATGGTGTGCGTTTGCGGACTTTACGGCTAATGCCGTATCGTCCGCATAGCACCCAAGAAAGTAATTTCTGCCAATGTGAGCCCTAGGAAAGTCATGAACATAAAATAAATACAGGACGGGCCCTAAAATGGACCCCTGTGGGACGCCTGCATTCATGGTGCGTAAACTGGAGATGTCTTTTCCAATAGCCACAGTGAATTTCCTATTAGTGATGAAAGACATAATTAGCTGAATCAGCTCTCTATCCATAGGGAGATTTATAAGTTTATAAATAAGCCCCTCATGCCAGACGCGGTCGAATGCCTTCGCCACGTCTAGCATGAGTAAGGCGACATTTTGTTTCTTGTGAAGCGCATCCCCACAAAACTCGACGAGCCGAACCAGCTGCTTCGTTGTTGAAAGCTTTCTCCGGAAACCAAATTGTTCCGGAGGCAGTAATTCAATATAGTTTTTCAATCTGCTGTAGATTAATCTCTCAAAGACCTTTCCTAGTCCCGGAAGCAAGCTAATGGGCCTGTACCCATGTGGCTTAGTGTTATCCTTGCCGGGCTTAGGCAATAAAATAACTTTTGCGATTTTCCATTTTGTGGGAAAATAGCATTGACTAAGACACGCATTGATAATACTCGTGAATTTTGTCACAACATTGCAGGGCAGATTTCTAAGTGCGTGATTATTAATACCGTCTATGCCAGGGGCCTTTTTGACTTTAAGCTTCTTTGTGATTTCTTTGATCTCACTGGGATTAGCAGTGGCCATGTACCTCTTAGCAGTGTGGGCATTAAGCCAATCCCTAACAAAGTAGCATGCCTCATTGACAAAATTAATGTCCATGGGCGTCATGTTAGGTCTGAACTGCTCTTCTAAATGGTCCGCAAGGACCGTCGATTTGTCTTTATTGTTGAGAGCAACAGAGTTTTCAGTATAAATCGGCTTATTGCATGTACGCTGCCTTTTCAAGTTACGCATGAACGTCCAGAGGGTGCCATCATTCGGACTAAGATTCTGAATTTTTTCCTCCCATACATCTCTCTTATGCTCATCTAGTTTCTTTTTAATTAATTTATTTAATTTGTTCATATCTCTTTTAACGTGAGGGCTCCATGTAAGGTGCCACGCTTTCCTCATCCTATTCCGGTCCTTAATCATCTCTCTAATTTCCTGTGGCAGAATGCCAGCGTTATTATTTCTTCTCACGTGTCTAGATGCATTTTCAATAGCATTATTGATTGAATCAGTGAGGGTATCAACTGCATCATCTATATCTTTCCGCGAGTTCAGAGTATCAAAGATGGGCGGATTCTGACTGAGAAACTTCTGGAACTTATTCCAGTCAGTCGTGCGGATCATATCATTTTCTGCCTCTTTAGTAGTGCCTAGGTAAGCAATGACCGGTATATGGTCAGAGCTCAATTCGTGCTTTACTTCAGTATAAATAGGGATTGAAGTATTTGTCAGAAGAATATCAAGAAGGTCTGCATTTCTTGGGTTCTGTGGTCTGTACGTATACTCCTCAGTAACATGCAGGGCAACTGGGTGATTATTTATAAATTCATAGAGGACCTTACCATTTTGGTTAGTTTTACGGCACCCCCACTCGGAGTGCTTTGCGTTGAGATCACCCGTTAGGATATACTGCAAATTGTTGTTACCAAATATTATCGCTCTGTATTATGTGTAAAGAAATTAAATAATGAAGAACCTGCATGAATACATGTATGTTTCTCGCACTGTGACAAAAACGCCAGTATCTAGAGCCATCAAATTTTGAATTACGTAATCCTCACCCCCCGAACATGCGCATCTGTTCGGCTGAATTTCGAATTTCTTTTAATCTATGTCCTATTTTATAAAAACTTTAACGAATTTTTTATTAACAAACTCAACGAGTTCAGAGCACTCAACGAGCACTGTACGGAAAATAACAGTTTTATCTCTAGTGCTGAAATTTTAAAGATGTGCTGTTTTCAAATGTATGTGGTTTACGGGCGAAGGATTTTGTTTTAACTTTTTTTCCCCCTTCATTACATTCAGAAACTTTTATGCTTCGAATTTTATAAATTACAAAAATATATATTCGACTTTAATAATAATAAGTTAATGTGAATATAATCAAATAAATAATTGTTTTGTAATGTTATTATAGTTTTGAAAATCACTGCCAGAAAATGGTCTTTAAATTAAAAAAAAAAATTATCAGATCTTGTTTAATTTTACCTTATTTTTTTCAAACCACCACGTACTATCAATCTTATTTAATTTTACGTTATTTTTTCGCAAAATTAAGTTCATAAATTTTGTGCTTAGAGTTTTTACCGTTTTACCAAAAGTAAAGATGTTTGTACAAGAATTACACGTGAAAAAAACGCGCGAAATGCAGTAAAAAGTGCTTTAATGAGATATATTAAATCCTATTTCAAAAAAAAAACTGTGGCTTTCATAATCACTATACACGTATCACGTTTAATAATTAAAAACAATTATGTGATACAATCGCCATAGGTTTCAGTGTTAAAGTAAACCAGATCGTCATTATTCTTTCTTGCCGACATGTCGGTGACGCGTGCCCCGCCCACTGGGTTAGTCATCTCTTATAAGGTCCATGCTTACAGTCAGTCGACCTCCAGCTGCGATAAGGTGTGGTGTGGTGTGGTGTATTTAATTATGGCAAAGCACACTAGGGCTATCTGCCTAAGGGGAGGGATGCCTTCGTGGAGAACTTTCTAAGGGGAACTAGCTCGTATACACGTTACACATGGGGAAAACCACGAAAACACCCATGCAGCCAGCCCGTTTGCGGGATTCGAACCTCGAACCGAACTACCACTGTTCAGCGACTTTACCGCTCGGCCGCTGGTGGGCCCAGCTGCGATAAGGATTTTTTACGTTGTCCAAAATTGTGTCTCCGTCGCCCGAACGTTAATTCTAAATGTTAGGTATTCTGTTTCGGTATATTTTCTCTTTTCATGTGTATTTTCTCTGGGACCATTCTTGTGCTTTGTTAACAAACACTTTTAGAACTAGTCGGCATTTGTGTTTATATCAGAACGGTTACAAAATGACGCCCAACGAAATGTTAAGAGTTTCTGTTTCTCTTTACCGTTACACTGGAATTTAAGTTTAAGTTGTGTTAAGTAGAAATTCTTGTTTCAGGGATTTTTTCTACCTGTGGATTCCTTGACAGGAAATGATCAGCAAAATAGATGTTGGGTTACAAAGCAGGCATCAGAAATACGAGATAAGAGGTAAAGAATAAAAAAAAAACCCTCATTTCTTTGAAATCTGAGCACTCGAGCAGCCAGCCGTTTAAAACGCTTGTCATAAAAATACGTATAACGATTTTAACTCGAGCTATTTCATAAAAATATTTAGTTTTTATAGTTACTCATGTCATGATATAAATTTAAATCAATCAGATTAAAAAGTAAAGAAAATTGCCTTATGAACTGTATTTATTTTCATTCACTTTATTTTCTACTCAGTAATAGAAGGATTAAATTTAAGTTAAATACTTTAAGCTTTACAGAAGCACAGGCTGGCGAGTGCAGATAATATGTATTCTGTGGCAGTAGAAAGGCATTGCTTTTAAATAGTCTAATTTCTGTCTTAAAATTGAAGGATAACTTATATTTTCTCGAATGGCAACAGTCTTGCGCATTGGATATGAAACTGCTTTATTTCGAAGAGTGGTGCTACTTTTTGCTTTCAAATCGCCGAGTTTGTGAAACATTCACTAGATTTGTACTAAACCTGAAATTTATTAAAGAGAAATAAAGGTACCAGTTCTCAGATTGAGTACTATGCTTATTAAAAAGTCCGTTCTTTTGTTTTCACGGTAATCAACAGTTTGCAACTCCTAGAAGTTAAGTTTTAGTTTAGTTATGTAGAAATTCTCATTTCAGGATTTGTTTTCCTAACTGTGGATACCTTCACTGACAATGATCAGCAAAATAGGGGTTCGTCTACGAAGCACGCATCGGAAATGCGAGATAAGAGGTAAAGAATAAAGAACCCTTTTGCTTTTAGTGTTTCTTGCAAACACAGCAAGACTGTGTTTCTTTTTATCAGCAATAACCGGGCCACTGGGGGCTGTCTGCAAGAAACATGCCTTGAAGGGAGTTTAAGATATGTTTCTTTGTAGACGGCAGCTTTTGTAAAATACAAAACATATTTGCCAGGAAAAATTCTCATCTCACACTCAGTTGCTATTCGGCTTCCAGGACGCACGCTTTTTCCTGCATTATGCTGCACTTCAATAACAAGCGCGTAGCCTAGGCTTACACGCTGCTTTAAACAATAGTTAGATGATGAAGGTCAAAAAATATTTGGAATGATTCTTTTAAAATTCCATATTCAACATAAAAGTTGTGAATATTAAGCAGAACAGTTCGGTTTCAATAATTAATTTATCGAGCGACATCTAGTAGCCACGAAAAGAACTTACAGTCAGTCGAACTCCAGCTGCCATAAAGATAGGTTCTCCAAAATTTTGTTTCGGTAACGTAAACGGTAATCTCAATGTTAGGTATTCTGTTTTGGTATGTGCTTTCTTTTGGTGTATATTTTCTTTGTAACTATTCCTGTGTTTTGTCAATAAATACTTTTTGATCTAGTAGGCGTTTCTGTTTATATAAGAACTATTATAAAATAACGCCCAATGAAATGTTGAGAGTTTCTGTTTGGCTTTATCCTTCTCCTAGAAGTTAAGTTTTAGTTTAGTTATGTAGAAATTCTCATTTCAGGATTTGTTTTCCTAACTGTGGATACCTTCACTGACAATGATCAGCAAAATAGGGGTTCGTCTACGAAGCACGCATCGGAAATGCGAGATAAGAGGTAAAGAATAAAGAACCCTTTTGCTTTTAGTGTTTCTTGCAAACACAGCAAGACTGTGTTTCTTTTTATCAGCAATAACCGGGCCACTGGGGGCTGTCTGCAAGAAACATGCCTTGAAGGGAGTTTAAGATATGTTTCTTTGTAGACGGCAGCTTTTGTAAAATGTCTTGATCTGAAGACGGGAGCCATTTATTCTTATGTTTTCCTTGATTTGTGATGCAAAAAGAAAATGTAGATAAATGCATTGTTCGTCGCAGGAGACGCTGCATCAGGGCGTCAAGTATTTCGATTATTTCCCGGGATAAGGCAATTACTCTAAGCCAGGTTTTTTTCCCGCTGTGGATAAAGAACCATATGCAGCACCTACCCTATTTTACGCAGCTAAAATTGGTTGGGAAAAGTCACTGACAGACGGTGATTGACCAAATTATTTGAAATGAGGCTTGGTTGCGTCAGAAGTGGCTGTTTCATAATTAGGCGAAGAGTATACAGAACGAGATTTTGCTGAAAGCTAGGCTGCTCAGAGTTCTCATCATTCCATTTCAGGTTTCCAAGACCTGGTGACGTTTTTACGCATTTTAGCTTATGATGTATTTGATGCTATCTTAGTACTGGCTTGAAGTTGTTGGAAAGGTAAGCGGAAATGACGATGGAAAAAAAAATGGGTGAGAGCGAGAGAGATAGAATGTGAGCGATGATTAGTAGACAAGAATGCAGGTTTTACCTGAGTTGAAGAAAGAACAGTTTATTGATGATAACTAGGAAAATGGTGTGACATTAGAGAAGAGTATTGCGATGACGGTTGTCGTATAAGATAGAAGCAAACTTAAGAAAATACTCTGGCCTCGTGGAACAAGACCAATTGTATTGGATGATTAAGCGTTTGATCAAGGAAAAGTACATGAACTCATTATTTCGTCAGAGAAGAAATTGCCACGCTCGGTACGATGCTTCTGGCTTGTTTTCCTGTTGCCGAATTATAAGGAGACTGTTCCGGACTCATAGATTATCAGCTACTGGTTACGATTCATTATGATAAATTATCCCGGCGTTGCGATCCTGCATTCCCACTTGTTATAAAGAGATTTCGGAAATGGTATTTGGTTTGGCGAAGTAAACGGCTCCACTTTGCGAAAATCGAAATAGGATAAATACTGTAAATGACTATGTTAAGGACAGACTCTATGAATTCATTTTCAGGTTGACCTCGGAAAATTTAATCTTCACTATTGCGTAAGTGAGTTTACCTTCCGGATTGCCGTAGTCTGTTTAGTGCAAGTACTGTTCACCTCCTCTTTGCATGTGGCAATGAATATCTAAAATTAAGGCTTTTTTACTTTCTCCTACGAAGTAAAGAAAGTATTGTAATCACGAAAAATTCCGGGTACCGTATTCCAGCGACAATATTCTTTCTAACCGCTATCGAATGCAATTTAACGATGTTTTTTCGAGGTATCTGTACGTAAGGACAGAATAAAACACTCTATTTCTCCGAACGAATTACAAAGCTCATTCAACATGGATTCAAAATAAATTTTTCCGTAGCGAGTCTACTTATGTATGTATGCATCTCTCACTCATCAAAAACTAGTAGCCTCAGAACGTTGATATTTTGTATATTCTTACGAATTTGGTATTTAAAAAGCTAATGTTAGTTCAATTATAAATTAAATGGTTTTATTTCTCGCGCAGTGCAGCGCGTGACGAATATTAAAAGAAAGCTAAGCCGGAAAATTGAAAATACAAGAGCGCGTACATTAAATGAATAAATAACTCTTTTTGATTTCGAGAAAGTACTGGAAAATTCTAGCGCGTGATTTTAAAAATCTTATAAAAGGAGGAAAACATCTCAGTTTATAGTACGGAGTTTGTATTATTATTTTACTCTACGAGTGTGATTCTAAAATTTAGGAAGTGAAGGAAATTTATTTATAAATAGTAAGTGTTTTTCGTTGGTCTCTTTCGAGAGGTGTACTTGGAGTATTTCATCTGGACAAGTTCGTGAGTATATTTTTTATTTCTACGCTTTCATTATGGGCATTGTCTTGTACATCGATAGGATAGCTTGACTTGGTAAATATGGATGAGATAAATGATTTAGCAATCCTTAATAAGCGCGATTTTGTTGAGAATATTCTTAAACATGGCACGATTGAGGATTGTAGGTAGATTATGTCTGAATTTAACTTAGCGTTTAACACGCTTAGAAATGGCTTACGGAAAATCACCCCAGAAATGGAGCAATGCCTCCAAAAAACCTATGCAGAGCTTGAGAAGTGTGTAGCGATTAAACAAACTACAGGAGATTCAGTGAAAATATCTGCGGTAGCATCCCGTTAGTTAATACTAGCAATGATTCGACATCTAATCAAACTACAAAGCAACTCAAACCGGTTTCAAATGTTATTCAGGAAATAAGCAAAATAAATAATTATAATGAAAAATGGATTACACCCAAAAAATACCACAAACGCACACTTAGTGAAAGCAGCAACGCTTCAATGACGTCAACCAAAAATAAATACGCTTCACTAAAAATAGATGATAAAATGGACACTACAAATGTTAGTTCGCTAAACTCACAAGAAGACAGTACTAACAATGAAGGTGATTTCATTACGCCCAACAAAAAGGCTAACAGAATTCCGCCGATTATCATTTCAGATGTCACGGACTGGAAAGCCCTCAGAGATAATATTAAGCAATTTACCATATCCATGAAATGTGTACAGAAAGGTGGTGATATCCACATTAAAGTTAAATCGGACACTGAGTATCGTGAAGTCACGAGATACCTAGACGAAAAGAAAATTCCTTACCATACCTTTCTTCTCTCTCAGGATAGACCGATAAGAGTTGTAATCAAAATTTTATCTTTTCACACCAAACCCGAGGACATTATGGAAGAACTAATAGATAATAACATCCCGGTTAAAACAGTAAGACAAGTTACCAAGAAAATAGACAATGAAATTGTTAAACTACCCACTTTCATGGTTGAAGTCAAACGCAGCATAGAAGGCAAGAAAATATACAACATAACGCATATTCTAGATCTGGCTGTTAAAATTACTCCCTTCAGACCCACTCGAGGACACAAACAGTGTCACCACTGTCAGAGGTATGGCCACAGTCGTGCTCACTGTAAGCACAAGCCCAGGTGTTTAAAATGCGGGCAAAACCATATTACTACTACATGCACAAAAGACAGAAACTTACCCGGCAAATGTTGCCTCTGCGGAGGCCCCCACATTAGTTCGTACCGTGGTTGCGAAATGCATCCGGATAACTTGAAAAGAAAATTGCAGAAAAAGAATTCCAAAAAGAAGCGAGAAAAACTTCAAAAAATAGTCCCCCTGATATCAACTTAGAAAATTTCCCACCTCTGCCAAGAAGAAACATAACCCAAAATAGCAGTGAAAATGTTAATGAGCAGAATGCTTCATCCAGCAATCAGGACGCAGCTGTCGAAAGTGAGAACTTAGGCTCCGTTTCCGATTTCATAATTTGGCTGAAGAAATTATTCCTGCAAGGAAAAATCTCTTCTAGCGGTTCTTAAAATCTAAATCAATATTGGAAAAAATCGAAGTCGGCTGGGAAGCCTTTGAACTTTTATCAAGCATCAATTATGAATTTTAACCACATTAACGGTAATTCAAGAACTCACCTCACTGCCCCCAGCAGTTTAAACCTCGCATTTTTTAACGCCAACGGTATTCGCCACAAGAACGTTGAAGTTGCAAACTTCCCTAATCACCATAATATTGATGTGTTTCTAGTGAATGAAACTTGGCTCAGACCTAATGATAAGTTTAAGATCAATGGTTACAACGCATTCAGGACGGACAGAGACCATAACAGGGGCGGCGGTACTATGATATTAATTAAAAGGCATCTGCACGCCAACGAGTTTAATATTCCCAATAGCAGCAGCATTGAAACCACTGCGATCGTTGTGCATTCGCGCACAAATGAGCCGATTGTCATCATCTCGTCTTATAATCCCCCCAGAAACATTCTCACCAACAATGACTTGCAAATTTCTAACAATATCACTCACCCTGTTATTATAGCAGGGGACCTGAATTCTAAACATCATAGCTGGAATTCTCAAAGAAATAACACAAATGGCAACAAACTTTATAGCTATGCTCTTACGAATGACCTTAGAATTTTTGGACCAACGGAACCTACCAGGTATCATCATACAGGCAGCTCGGATGTTCTCGACATTGTTATTACAAAAAATATCCAGCAAATCCCTTTCCTACAGGTGATTAATCAATTAACCTCTGACCATCTCCCTGTTAAATTTACTTACCATGGCTTAGAGAAGACCTTGCCTTTAAAGAAAATTATAAACTGGCAGAAATTCAATAATTCTCTGGAACAATTACCTGCACACCCGGCTCTTGCTGATATTGTAGACATTGAGTACAATATCACTAAGATCAATAGTAAAATTAAGAAAGCCCTTGATGATTCCACCAAATTCAAAGATTATAAGAAAGACAAGCTCCCCGACCACATCATTGAGAAAATAAAAGACAAAAACCGCGCAGCAAAAATCTGGCGAAGAACAGGCGATCCCACTGTTAAAAGAAATCTGAACAGAAAAATTAGGAACATCAAGACCCTCCTCCTAGAGTACAGATCAAATTGTTGGAACGATTTCTTAGACTCCATGGATTTCTCTCCAAATACAGTCTGGCGTATTGGAAATTCCTTAAGGAATAATAATAACAGAAATATTGGTCCTCTCCACACCAGTAGTGGAATTGCTTATTCTGAACATGACATGGCTCAAGCCCTTGCGCAGCATCTAGAAAAGACTTTCACCAATCATGCCTCTAATAATGATGAGACAGATCAAGAAGTCGATAATTTCATTAACCACCTAGCTGACAGAAATTGTAATAATCACTTCAACCCAACTTCTCCAACAGAAATAAGTAATATAATTAGCAACTTAAAGTCCAGGAAAGCTCCCGGCTACGATAGCATCACCAATACGGTTCTCAAAGCTCTCCCAAGAACTTACATAGTCCTCATTACAAACATAGTCAATGTTTGTATGAGGCTCAATTACTTTCCGCAACAGTGGAAGCACGCGCAGATAATTACGTTTGTCAAGCCGGGGAAAAACCCAAAGGACTTAAACTCCTACCGTCCGATCAGCCTTCTCCCCAGTTTGGGAAAGGTATTTGAGCGTGTGCTCCAAAAGAGATTAACTCAACATCTAGAGGATAAGAAAATTATAGGTAAAGAGCAGTTTGATTTTAGAGCCGGTCATAGTACCGTGCACCAACTACTGAACGTTACAGAATTTATTGCAGACTCCTTTGCAAAAAAGAACATAATCGCCAGCTGCTTTCTAGATCTAGAAAAAGCATTTGACAAGGTGTGGCATGAGGGTCTCCTCTACAAGCTGCACCTTGTTCATCTGCCCAGCAGTTTTATTAAGCTCATGAAAAGCTATCTAAAAAACAGGACCTTTCAGGTAAAAATTAATGATTCTCTCTCTTCAAGAAAAAGAATTAAAAGCGGAATGGCTCAAGGAAGCGTTCTGGGACCGCTTCTGTTTAATATCTACACGAACGATATGCCGGTTCCTTTGAATGCAAAAGTAGTGAAATATGCCGACGACACAGCAATTTTAACCAAGTCGCTAAAACCTCAGCTCGCTGTAGATAAACTTGAAAGCTCAGTAAATATCATAGCACACTATTATGATTCATGGAAATTAAAAGTAAATCCGTCAAAGAGACAAATTCTACTTTTCAGACGTCATCGGAAGTTCACTCATGTGAATGTAAATATAAAAATTAATGATCAAGCCCTAGCAATTGTTTCAAATACCAAGTATTTAGGAGTGCTCTTCGACTCACAGCTGTTATTCAAAGAACACACGGAGTATGCCTTGCGCGAGGCCACCGCTGCTAAAATGTCTCTTTACCCTTTAATAACAAGAAAGGCTAAATTAAATGTTAGTCTCAAGAAGAAGATCTATACCAGCTTAAAGGGACTCGTACACCTTAAATCCCTTATGATCTTCGAATATGGGACTGTTGGAAGAATTTAGATATTTTATTTCTTTTAAAAGTAATTACTTCGAACTTTTTACAGCTGACTACATAATAAAGCTGCTTTAGAAACTAGTAACCAGAAAGTTTGTGTTGCCACAAATATTTTTGTAATTTAATCCTCTTTGTGACAAAATATTTCGCCATGTTTCCACCTTGCGCGCATGATATTTTAAAAATGGCTAATGGTACGTACTTGAAATTTGATGGAACTCTTTAGATGGGCACTATTTTCGAATTGAACCAACAATCTGATAAATATTTTAGTATTGAAAAATTTTATGGAGGAAAACATTACAAATTTTGTTAATAAAATACATTTTATAAACTCAACTCAAAATAAAATAAAAATTGAACATGAAATCTTTAGAGTTTTAGGTTCACAGTAGTTTCCAAATGTTATAAAAGCTATATATTAAATATGGAATTAAATTATGCAACAGAATGTTTTAAACTGTGCGCGCAAGTTGGAAACATGACGAAAAATGTTGTCACAAAGCGAATTAAATTATAAAATATTTGTGGCAACACAAACTTTCTGATTACTATTTCAGAAAGCAGCTATATTATGTAGTCAGCTGTAAAAAGTTGGTAGTAATTGCTTTTAAAATAAATAAATTATCCCAATTCTTGCAACAGTCACCTAATCGAATATCTTATGGGTTTTAAGGTGTATGAGTCCCCTTAATAAGACCCACCCTACTTTATGCAGTGCCTATCTGGGCAACTGTGTACAAGACTTATAGACATAAACTACAGGTTTTTCAGAACAAAATACTCAGACAAATTGTTGACTCCCCATGGTTCGTACGTAACCTGCAGATACATAAAGAACTAAAAATAAGACCCATAGCTGATCAAATTCTCACCACGAGCCACAATTTCTATGCTAAAATAGAACTTTCTCAATACGAACATATCCGTGATCTGATAAATTATGATCCTACTATAGAAATTGCAGCAAAGCGCCCAAGAGGCATCTTCCATAACAGAAAATGGTGAAATGTGTATATATTGTACATAGTACTATTATCTTTATTTTATCTTCATTGTGTCATTTTACCAGTGTCTTTGAAACATTATAGACTTATGGACATGATCCGTGTACCTGGATCTTCAAAGCACTGATCTAATATTTGTCATTTCCGTAATCTTCTTATTGTTATATCAGAGACTTTGTAATATTGTGGACTTATGGACATGATCCGTGTACCTGGATCTTCAAAGCTCTGATTATTTATTGCTAGTGTAAAATGTTTTTCACCATTTGCTACTTCGCTCAAATACCGCCGTCCCCATATGTACATAGTGTATAGTTTCAGTAACTCATGTGCCTCAGTGTTGTACAAGAACTTTAGTGTTTAATTTCTCAGACCAAGACTTCACTGAATTGTGATATCTACTATTTCAAGATGCATCGGCTGTGGACAGTTCACGGGAGGGTGACCCCGACGTGACTACCACTGTCCAATCTGTGTTTTACAGCAAGGATGAATTTGAATATTTTGTTTAGCTAATCTGTTGCACTTAGTTGTGCCATTTGTCTTCATTTAGATCGCGATATTAGTTTAATTATTCCAATCTGGATAACCTGTTTCAAAACTTGATAATTATTAATATATCCAATATTTATCATTGCACGCTTAAGCTGCTTTGCTCGGAGTCTGAACTTGGGTGGGTCACCACCCACGTGACAGGCTCCTGCCAATCATCTCCGTCCACTCCACGTACATTTCACAAAATTTGACAAGTTTCGCCTAGTTGGCGCGGCGTAAATCGCCTTAATAAAAACTTAAGTACCAACGCCTTAGGGCAATTTACCAACAGAGACGGTTAAAGTAGCGGTTGGCTACTAATTGCCGCCTAGCCATTGACTCGATTTCGATTTCGATTTCAGTTTGTAGTAGTTGCCTAGTTTGTTGTTGTTTAGAAAACTGCTCTTATTGATTGTAGCGAATTCGCGGATTAGCGTTCTTTAGCTGATTTTGAATTACGTTCTATTGGACATTTGAGTAGTTAAAAGAAAACTGCTATGAGATATTGTAATACTGCGTGATAATTTGAGAAAATTTAAGCATTTTTGTTGTGATAATAATAAATTTTTGTTCATTTTTCATCGGACTTCTGCATTCATTTCATAACGAACCCGTACGCACGCAACAGTTTTTGGTGTCAGAAGTGGGATTTGAATGCCAATAACAAGAGCGATTGAAGAGCAGTTAAGGCAGTTGATATCAGCCTTTGCCTCGTTTAAACAAGAAATGAAAGAAGAGATGAAATCCAGCCAAGGAAAGATGGAAGGGACCGTCAACTCCGTTAAGGAAGAAATGAAATTGGGCCAGGAATCCGTTAAGAACGAAATGAAAGCCGTTCAAGCTGGTCAAGAAGAAATGAAAAGAGAAATTACTTGCATAATAGAAAATAAATTTGAAGCTATGGAAGGCAGAATTGACACAGTTGAAAATAAAGTTGGACAAATTGAAGAAAAAGTTTCTTCCGTAAAAGATCAAATTGAAGAAAGAGTTTCTTCGGTGAAAGAAGAAATAGAAGCAAGAGTTTCTTCTATAAAAGAACATATAGAAGGGAGAGTTTCTGCTGTGGAGGAACGAATTTAAGGAAGAGTTTGTGCCGTCCAACACCAAATCGAACAACAAATTGATGAGAGAGTTTCTGCAGTTGCCAAAGAAATGGATACTTTAAAGAAATTCGTAGCGTCGGCAGGGAGCAGGAGTGATGATTTTAAATTCTTACCAATACCTGCTCGTCCACCTCTGAAGCTATCCACATATGATGGGAAGACCTTCTGGCAGGTGTATAAGACACAATTTTCTATCGTGGCGGATGCGAATGGATGGGATTCCCAAGCTAAGGCCTGACATCTCGCCGCTTCTTTAAGAGCCGACGCAGCGGATATACTTCAGACTCTTCCCGAAAACAAAAGGTTAGATTTCGAAGCTCTGTCCGGCGCCTTGGAGTTGCGCTTTGGGGAGAAGTGTTTAAAAGACTACAGCAGGCTACAATTAAAATCTCGTCAACAGAAGCCTACCGAAACACTTCAGGAGCTCACCACGGATGTTGAAAGGCTGTCCCATCTCGCCTTTTCGAAATGCCCGACAGAAACAAGGGAAATCCTGTCCTTGCAATACTTTATCGACGTCATCCGAGATACTGAAATACAGAAAGCTCTACGAATGGCGGATGTAAAAGATTTAAAAAGTGCTCTAGTGTACGCCATGAAATTTGAGGCAGCCCAGCAAGCCACTCGTCAAGACCGCTACCCAGTCAGCTGCTCAAATCCAGGAGCCAGGGGATCAAGTCACCGCTCGTCTAGACGATTTAACTAGACAACTGAACGCCTTGAGACGGAATATTGGTGAGAAGAAACCGACCGTTAAGTGCTGGAACTGCGGTGCTGAAGGACACATACGACGAAACTGCAGAATACCCCCGGGTACGAATGTTAAGACCGCTTCTAACAAGCAGCAGGGAAACTAATTAGTGGCTATCTCGCGGGGCGGAGGTTGCCAAATAATGAAAAGCCCCCGTTTAAAGCGCTTCAGGTTTCTGCAGTGAGAGGCGGCAGTAATGGACTTTTCATAATAGGACATATTAATGGAGTTCCCTGCAATATGACTATAGATACAGGAGCCAACGTCACCATTATCCGAAAAGATTTGGCTCAACAACTAGGAAACAAACTTATCTGCGTTACCCTCCAGACTGTGTCCGGTGAGAAGATCGACATCGACTGAAAAGTAAATGTTAACATCACGTTTGGAAGTGCCGCTTACCATCACACGGCATAAGTAGCAGAGATCACGGATTCTTGCATACTCGGATTGGACTTTCTAAGGAAATACAAATTTTCTTTGGACTTTAAAAATAACGAATTGCATTCTACATCTGAGGACATAACGTTATTTCTACTTAATGATGAAGAAGTTAAATCTGTCCATAAAATCATAGCACAAGACAATATCACAATACCGGCAAGAACAGAAATTTTACTTCCTGGATCCATAGCCGAAAACAGAAATTTCCGCTACGGCATCATAGAATATCCCAATAACTGTAATAGCCCAAAAGGAGTACTAGTAGCCTCAACACTCGTCGACCTATCCAGAACGGTTATCCCGGTGAGAGTCGCCAATGTAACTGAAAAGTCGAGAGTTATTAAGAAAGGTGAAGTGGTTGCAACATGTACTCCAATAACCAGCGTTGAAAGAAAGAGTAACATCCCCGAATCTGTGTCCTCAGAGAGCATTACATCGGAGTTATTGCAGAATGCACAATTAAACGATAAAGAGAAAAATGCTGCCGATCGCGTCATTAAAGATCTTCAAGTTGTTTTCTCGCGCTCGTCTTCTGACGTGGGTCGAACTAGTTTGACACAACATAGAATAGATACCGGCGAACATTCCCCGATCAAGCAACATCCAAGACGTCTACCTCCCATCGTTCTCGTCAGAAAGAAAGACGGCTCAACAAGATTTTGCGTCGACTATCGCCGGTTGAATGAGGTTACGAAGAAAGACAGTTACCCTCTTCCTAGAATTGATGACATTCTAGACACTCTTTCTGGAAGCAAGTGGTTCTCAACAATTGATTTAAAGAGTGGGTATTGGCAGGTAGAAATCCATCCTGATGACCGAGAAAAGCAGTTCAAAGTGATGCCGTTTGGACTGTGTAATGCGCCGGCAACATTCGAACGTCTTATGGAGACTGTTTTGAAAGGCCTTTCTTACGAAGCCTGCCTGATATACCTGGACGACATCATCATCGTCGGAAAGTGTTTTGAAGAACATTTAGAAAATCTTAGGAAGGTGCTTCAGAAACTGAAAGAAGCCAATCTGAAGCTGAGTCCCGCTAAATGCAAATTGTTCCGAAAGGAAGTAACTTACCTGGACATGTCATCTCTGCAGAAGGTGTACGCACGGATCCTGAAAAGGTATCAGCCGTTAAATCCTGGAAACGTCAAGAAAATGTCCATCAGCTGAGAAGCTTCCTAGGGCTTTGCACCTACTATAGGAGATTCGTGAAGGACTTTTCTTCCATCGCAAGACCCTTCACAAGCTGACAGAGAGCAAGCAAACCTTCTTGTGGACAAAAGGATGCGAAGATGCATTTAACAACTTAAAGGAAGCTTTAACATCTGCTCCAATCCTGACGTATCCTCAGCTCGACAGACCATTTATTCTCGACACCGACGCGAGCAATGAAAGTGTCGGTGCGGTTTTGTCCCAAGAAATAGACGGCCAAGAAAGTGTAGTAGCGTACTGGAGCAAATGCCTGTCTAAACCGGAGAGGAATTACTGTGTCACCAGGAAAGAGTTGCTCGCCATAGTCCAAGAATCCTGAGGGCCAAATAGCCAGGTGGTACAGAGACTCCAAGAATATGACATCACTATCCGTCATCGTAAGGGATCATCACACGGGAACGCCGACGCCCGGTCTAGAGGACCTTGCCCAGAAAGCTGCCGATATTGTTCCAGGGTAGAAGCGAAATACGAACTGCGGACTCCGGTCGCAAGGCAAATTACAACATCAACATCGGCTGATCGATACCCGTGGAGTGATGATGAAGTCAGGAAAGACCAGCTGGAAGATCGCGACATTAAACCCATAATTGATTTAATGGAGTCATCAAACAGAAAACCTACTTGGCAGGACATTTCTATCTGTAGTCCTACAACGAAACGATACTGGGCACTCTGGGATTCACTTCACATTCAAAACGGCGTCTTATACCGGAAATTGGAATCGGATGATGGGAAGACGTTCCGATGGCAACTGATACTTCCAAGATCCCGGATTCCTGATGTCCTTAAAGAATTACATAACAGCCCTACAGGAGGTCACCTTGGAATTATGAAGACCTTACAGAGAGTTCGTGAGCGCTTTTACTGGAATAATGCAAAGGATGACGTGCAAAAGTGGAGCCTATCTTGCGATGCGTGTGCAGGTCGGAAAGAACCGAGGAAACGCAGCCGAGGCAAGCTGCAACGTTACAACGTTGGTGCGCCGTTTGAACGTATCGCCTTTGATATCCTGGGACCTCTGCCACGAACTGCTGATGGCAACAAATACGTACTCGTTGTCTTTGATTACTTCACCAAGTGGCCTGAAGCTTATCCTATTCCTGATCAAGAGGCTGTCACAATATCTGAGGTAATGATACAGCACTGGATTTCCAGGTTTGGAGTGCCTCTACAGTTACATTCCGATCAGGGAAGGAATTTTGCCTCGGCAGTAATCAAAGAACTATGCAAAGTACTCGGCATTGACAAAACTCAAACGACGCCATTGCATCGCCAGTCGGACGGCATGGTAGAGAGGTTCAATCGAACCATCCTTAATAACCTCTCATTAGTGGTTTCCAGAAACCAACAGGACTGGGACAAGAAATTACCACTCTTTTTACTGGCTTACCGCAGTGCTGTCCACGAAACTACCGGCTATTCTCCATCACAGGTGCTCTTCGGTCGTGATCTTCGTCTGCCTTGTGATCTACTGTTTGGCCGCCCTCCGGATGCTCCTTCTTCGTCTGAGGAATATATTCAAGATCTCCAGGCCCGGTTTGAAGTGATGCACAACTTTGCACGAGAGCGAGTCAACTTGGCGACGGAGAGACCCGATACGACACAAGAGCTACTGAACATGAATTCCACGAAGGAGAGAAGGTGTGGTTGTGCAATCCAACTCGACGGAAGGGACTCTCCGAAATTACAGTCACCTTGGGATGGCCCGTACACAGTCCTAAACAGGCTGAATGACGTCGTGGTTCGGATCCGTAAGTCTTCGAACTCTAAACCTAAAGTCGTTCATTACGACAGGTTAGCTCATTACTATGGCCATAGTACATAATGTAAATAATTGTAAATAGTATAAGACCATGGTCCATTTTGTTTTTAAATGTGTATTTGATTTGATTTGTATTTAGTACTTGATTTGATTTAGTATTTGATTTGTATTTGATAGCATTTGATTTGTTTTATGTATTGCATTTATTGTTCATGTTGTTTATTATTGTAATGTAATGCTTATTAATGCATTTATGCCACAGTTGTAAGTTTCGCTTCCTATCCAGGGATTGTACTGCCCGCGACGTGCAGTCCTTGGGAAGGGGGCAGTGTTACGAATTTGGTATTTAAAAAGGTAATGTTAGTTCAATTATAAATTAAATGGTTTTATTTCTCGCGCAGTGCAGCGCGTGACGAATATTAAAAGAAAGCTAAGCCGGAAAATTGGAAATACAAGAGCGCGTGCATTAAATATATAAATATCTCTTTTTGATTTCGAGAAAGTACTGGAAAATTCTAGCGCGTGATTTTAAAATCTTATAAAAGCAGGAAAACATCTCAGTTTGCAGTAGTTCCTTAGTTTGTTGTTGTTTAGAAAACTGCTCTTATTGATTGTAGCGAATTCGCGGATTAGCGTTCTTTAGCTGTTTTTGAATTACGTTCTATTGGACATTTGAGTAGTTAAAAGAAAACTACTGTGAGATATTGTAATACTGCGTGATAATTTCAGAAAATTTTAGCATTTTTGTTGTGATAATGGTAAATTTTTGTTCATTTTTCATCGGACTTGTGCATTCATTTCATAACGAACGCACGAAACAATATAATACTGCTATAACATGTAGATGTGCACCTCTCTTTTTGGTTGCAATCGGCCCGCATCAAAAGTATATAATATACCCACTCTGTAACTCGGCCTAGTGAACTCGTTTATTTATTATTATATGTTCGGAAATTGTTCATTTTCCGCTTTAAAAATGGTTGAATTTTATACTTTTTATCTTCCGGTTAAGGTTTTTATGTCTTTAGTTAGCCTGCATTCAATAGTTATAGACTTAGCAACAATTTAAAAGTTATTTAAGTGGGCTTAAGCCTAATTTAATTTTTACCATAGCAGCGATATTTGTTTACATTTGAAACTTAGCAGATAGTGAATTAAGTAAGCTTCTGCATCTTCCATGTCTTTTTGCCGAATGGGACCACAAGGTTACTTTCAATTTTGTTCAGAGAAAAATCTGACTTTCCGCTGAAATTTTTTTTTTTTTTTTTTTTCGTGTGTGTGTGTGTAGAAACCCTAACTACAATTGTAACCTTTAAAATTTTTTTTAAGTGTATTTGATTTTTTATATTTTTCTATAACTTTCAATTTTCATTGACGATATTTTGAAGTTTTATGTGTTTTTTTCCTTGTCACAAAGTGAGAATTGAATTAAATGAATTAGAAATACATCTCTAATGAAATGTTTAGTGAACATCACCGACTTTCATTACATGATGGAAGTTTAAGTGTAATAAGTGTAATGGAGAAAAAAAGGCATATAAATTATATATTCCCTATAAGTAAGTATTGTGCATGTGCTCTCAGCATCAGATTTTTTTTATTTAGGAAACACAATTCGACCAGTTTTTTTTTTTTTTTTTTTCACTTTATAAAACTTCTTTCGTTTATTTCTACTATTTTGTTACACCATCCGAATTTCAAAATACTCTGTATGGAAACGCCTTCCCGCAGGTTGTTGTTCCAAAGAGTTATTAATTTGTCGGCCATTCTCATCTGATTGTATCGTATCCACTAACACGTAATTTTTTTATGGTAAGATTAAATAATTTTGACAATAATACACACCTTGCTATTTTGTAGGAGTGCACCAAATTGAATTTTTTTTGAAATGCAGGAAGAAAGTAGAACAGTAATATTTAATCTATATCATTATTCATAAAAGCAAATTGAGTGCCTTACTCATAATCAGTTGGAGTTTATCAAACCAAAGCGGAGGCGTGACTGTTTCACGGTCGACGGCATAATAGGAAAGTGCTTTTTTTTTTTTTTTTTTTTTTTTTTTTTTTTTTTTTTTAAGCTTTATGATTAAGCATCGCTTTCTTCGCTCATATACCACATATAATTCAACAACAAAATCAAAAAATATTTAAATGCGGCTTGTGTTTGAAATTCCTGATAGAGTGTTCGGGATGCCGTATATATTTTGTATTCATTATATTATTTCTTTGAACTCTAAGCACTCGCGCAGATAGCCGCTTAAAATGCTTGTTATAGAAATACGTATAATGATTTTAACTAGAGCCATCTCATGAAAATATTTAATATTTCTAGTTAGACATGTCTTGATATAAATGCAGTTTTATTCAAATCAATTAGATTAAAAAGTAAAGAAAATATTTTTGTGAACTACATTTATTGCTTTTCATTTACTTGGTTTACTAATCAGTAACAGAAAGATTAAATCTGGAAATTAAATTCTTTACAGAATCCCAACAGACCAGTACGTATTCTTTTCGAAGCAGTGCAGACACATTGCTTTTAAACAGTCCAATTTCGGGATTAAAATTTAAAGATAACTGATTTTGCTTCAAAGGAAGCATTTTATTTCGAGTACTGTGGACACGTTTTGCTTTCAAATCGCTGAGTTTATGTAACATTCATTACATTTGTGTAAAATAAATTAAAAAGAACTCAAGATACCCATTCTTAGATTCAGTAATATATTAATGAAGTAGTCCTTGGCTCTGGATCCCTTGTTTTCCTACCGCACAACGAACATACAATAGCGATAAAACTTCGTGGCAAAAATTTTAAGAGAGGGATAGGTGTACTGCCCCGAACTTAACGCATTCTAGTCACACACTTCCTTACCACAATCTGTACTTCAATAACAAAAGCGCAATGAACGCATTGCTTTAAATGAATATGGATTCTTAACTGAAACAATCGCTCTAGAAAGAAAAATATTTAAGCAGCTGTATTAAATAAAAAAACTGGCGAATATTAACAAGAACTATGGCCTTCAGGGAGACTGTTGGATAGAGTGCCATCTAGTGGTGACGAAAAGAACTTACAGTCAGTCGACCTTCAGCTGCGGTAAAGATTACGTTCTCCAAAATTATATCTCCCTGAACCGAACGTTAATTCTAAATGCTGGGTATTCTGTTTTCGTATATGTTCTATCTAGATCTATCTAGAAATGCGAGATAAGAGGTAAAGAAAAAACAACATTTTTGCTTTCCGTGTTTATTGCAGACACAATGAGACTGTTTTCTTTTATCAGCGATAACAGGTCCACTGGGCGGTCTGCAAGAAACGACGTTTTAGATCTGGATGCCTTGTACAGAAGGTTAAGATATGATTATGTTGAAGGCGGCAGCATTTGTAAAATATGCATGGACTTTAACACAGACATCATTTATTCTTACGTGTTCCTTGAACTGTGATGCAAATACAAAACGTAGGTAAATGTATTGTTGTTCATCGTAGGAGACGTTTTGCCAGGTCCTCATTATTTCAATTTTTTATGGCTGTTTCATAATTGGACAAGGAGTATAAAAAACTAGGTTTTGTTTAAAGCGGGGCTGCTCAGAGTTCTCTACATACCTTTTCGGGTTTACGAAACACGGTTTTTTTTTAGGCATTTTAGCTTTTGCTAGATTTGGTCTTATCTTAGTACTGGCCTGACGTTGGTGGAAAGGTAGAGGAAAATGAAGGTGAACAAAAAGTCTGAGAGCGAGAGAGATATAATGTGAGATATGATTAGTAGAAAAGAATGCAGGTTTTACCTGAGTTTTGAAGAAAGAACAGTTTATTGGTGATAAGTAAGAAAATGGTGGAACAGAAGAGAAGAGAAAGCAGAATATTGCAATGACAACTGTCATATAAAATAGAAAAACTTAAGAAACAACTCCGACGTCGTGGAAGAAAACCACATGTGTTGAATGATTAAGCGTTTGATATAGGAAACGTTCATGAACTGATAAACCCTCGGAGAAGGAATTGTGCCGCTCTGTGCGATGCTTCCGGCTTGTTTTCGTGCTGCCGAATTATAAAGAGAGTGCTCCGGACTCATAGAATATCAGTTACTGGTTACCATTCATTATGATAAATTATCCCAGCTTTGTGATCCTGCATTCCCACTTGTTATAAACCGATTTCGGAAATGGTATTTGGCCCTAATGACGTAAACGGCTCCACTTTGCGAACAATATCGAAATGGGAACCTCCTCTTTGCATGTAGCGATGAATATGTAAAATTAAGGCTTTTTTACTATCCCATACGAAGTAAAGAAAGTATTGTAATCACGAAAAATTCCGGGTACCATATTTCAACGAAAATACCCATTTTGACCGCGATCGAATGTAATTTAACGATGATGTTGCTTGATATCTGTACGTGAGGACAGAATAAAGAATCCTTTTACCAAACCAAATTATAAACTAACTTAAAGTGGATTCAGAAGATATGTGCTTCCTGGCGTCTGTATGTACTTATGTATCTCGCATAACTCAGAAACGAGGAGGCTTAGAACGTTTAAAAGGTTTGTACATGGGAATGTTATACCATGTAGTTGTGCACCTCCCTTTTTGGTTGCATTTGGCCGACTAGATGTATATATATTTATATGCCGACTCTGTTATTCGGTTCCGTGAGCTTAGTTCTTTTAATTTTTATATGTCGGTAAATTTCGCATTTTTTCGCTTTAAAGAGTATTAAATTATCTTGTTCTTCTCATCCGGTCAAGGATTTTATGCCGTTGCTTAACCTGCATGTTATACTTGTAGAATTATCAACAATTTAAAAGTTGTTTAAGTGCTGATAGGCCTAATTTTTACTTCCTTGTACGGAAGTAGTGCAATTGCGAAAAATTTCGGATATCACATTTCAACGGAAATGTCCATTTTGACCGCTATCGAATGCAATTTAAAAAGGTTTTTGCCTGACATCTGTACGTAAGGACAGAATAAAGCACACTATTTCCCCAAATGAATTATAAAACGGGTTCAACATGGATTCAGAAGAGATTTTTTCGTAGCGTCTGGACGTATGCATCTCTCACTGATCAAAACCTAGGAGCGTCAAAACGTTGATATATTGTATATAATACTGCTATAATATATACGTCTCTTTTTGTACATGTGCACCTCCCTTTTAAGTTGCAATCAGGCCAATCACTCAATCAATCAGACAAATTATTGCTGTTTCCAACTCATGAAGAGTTGCATATAAGCACATGACTTTAAAAAATTCTGAAGTTGTAGCTGAACTATTGAAGTGATGAAAAAGAAGGCCTAAAAGCATGGCGTAAAGGGAGGTGTCAGTCATCAGAAGTAGGCGTGCCTACTAACCAGAGCAGGAACGTAGAGTCCGGAGGGCGGTGCTATCCCCTGAAGCCCGAGCAAACTCGAAATTAAGCAAATCGAAATCATCATGCAAAAGAAAAATAGAAAATTTACAAGTCCATTTTTATCATCTGTTCAACCATTCCCAGGGCAAGTAATACTTTATCCTGCGGTGAATCAATTTTCTTACATTTTTCAATAAATTCAAGGAATTTGAATGCAATCTTCTGAAGGTTTTTATCCATGGCGAAATCCACTTTAGCTGGAGTACTAGCATCTGAGTGGGAGTCTGATGGCATACTATTTTGATGATGGCATATTATCTGTAATGGTTTTTCAATCAACGGAGACATATTCATAGACTGCGACTTCCGCGCTGAAATCCTTTTCATCCTGTCACAGAGACAACACGAATTTTTGGTTTAAATTCGCATAACTTCGAGGTAGCAATATGATCCTTTTTACAGTTCGCAAAAGTAGGTTTCAATTCTTTGGCTAATTTGCATGTGTAGGTCAGGTGTCCCTGCTCACACTTGAGACATGTTGGCGAATTGTTACAAAACATCTGACCGTGTCTATATCGTTCACATCTGAAGCAAATCATGTTGCTTAGATTGCATCTGTATCTTCTAAACTTGACTCTAAGGTCCAGCAGAGTTTTCTTTCTGTCGATGTTTCTACTCACTTCGTTCCTTTTGAATGATACAAAGAAAAGTGGTTACTTTATTTCTTTACCATGAATTTGCTTGGTAACTGCGTTACGTTTAATACAGGGAATCCATCTTTAACCAACTCCGCCTTCATTTCTTCCACAGACAAGTCGTCAAGCAATGCACGAACACCACTTTCAGCGGTGTATCTTTCATCAGCACAATGGCGCCACATAAAGAGTATGTGTATATATATATATATATATATATATATTATACATATATTATACATATATATATATATATATATATATATATATATATATATATTATACATATATTATACATATATATATATATATATATTATACATATATATATATATACATGTACATATACATGTATGTATATGTACATGTATATATATGTACATGTAATACATGTATATATATGTACATATATATATATATGTAATATGTTATATATATATATATATATATATGCATAATACATATATGTATATATATATATATATATGTATAATACATATATGTATATATATATATATATGCATAATACATATATGTATATATATATATATATATATATGCATAATACACCACACATACATATATACAGATATATATATATATATATATATATACAAATTGTAGAAAGCTCGCCTAAAAGTTACCAAGAGCTGCTGCTCCAAAAGGTTTAAGACGTTTTCAAAAATTAATACACATGAAAAGCAAATCATTAGACATGTAAAACATAAATAAAATAAAATTAAAAAACAGAAAAAGTTAAAAAGTAGGCGGAAAATGGTAAATTAGCCCAATTCGACCTCTAAATAGGCTTTTCAAGGGAAATTTCATTTATTTGAACGTCGAATCAAGCTAACCCCATTACGCGTTTCGCCGAAACAGACAATTGAAACTTTTACGCTAAAAAAATTTTTTTGACAAAGTGTCTTGGAAATTTTAATAGTCTCAATTCTCTGTTCCAATTTCCCGACGCGTCCGCTCAGAATGACACATTAAGGTGTTAAAATATGTTAATCAAAATCAAAACTTTCTAAATCTAGTCTAAAATTAAAATCAAAACGTAAATAAATAGCGATGAGATATTAGTCCTAAAACTACAAAAACATACGGGCTTGGCCTAGCCCGTATTTTGTAGACCAAAATTGGTTTTTCAATAATCGTTATTACTGCTTTGCTTGATATATATATATATATACATATATATATGTATATATATACAGTGGTGGCGAAAATTTTTGACACTTGGAGATTTTTATGTTTTTGAACTTGGTATGCTTATAGAAAATGTTACGTTTCGCAAAATGCAAACTTGTATATATCATTTAAAGAGAATTTATTACTGAATTCAATACAAAACACAAAATTCAATTATTTACAATACAAAAAGAGTTATATGTATTTTAATATAAATAAAAAACACAGTTATGAAGTGGTTTGTAATGTCTAGCTTTCCTGGCCAATCACTGTTCTTGTTCTGAGATCATGTTTACACTTGAAACAATTCATTATTTTGCTTTTTTTCTGTAGAAGGAGGACCTGTTTCTTATACACTGCAATCATCACAGTCTAATGTATACTAATAACTATTATCGTTTAACTTTTTTGTATTGCAAATAATTGAATTTTGTGTTTTGTATTGAATTCAGTAATAAATTCTCTTTAAAATGATATAGACAAGTTTGCATTTTGTGAAACGTAACGTTTTTTATAAGCACACAAAGTTTAAAAACATAAAAATTTCCAAAAGTGTCCACAATTTTGGCCACCACTCTATACCCACTTTGTAACTCGGCCTAGTGAAATCTTTTATTTTTCGGAAACTGTGCCTTTCTCGTCTTAAGAATGATTAAGTTATATTGCACGTATCTTCCGGTTAATGGTTTTATGCCTTTAGTTGATCTGCATGCAATAGATCTGCATGCAACTGTAATGTTGTTTAAGTGCGGCTACGCCTAATTTAATTTTTACCATAGCAGCCATATTTGCTTACATTTGAAACTTAGCAGAATAGTGAATTAAGTAAGCTTCTGCATCTTCAGTGTCTTTTTGCTGAGCGGGACGAAAAGGATACTTTCAGTTTCTTGAGGAGAAACATCTAAAGGCCCGTCCACACGAGTACGCTCGAAACGTAGCTGACGAACGCGCTTTTACGTTACCAGCGTAAAAGCGTCCAAACGAGTACGCTTGCGAAGAGTGCGTTTAACCAATAGAATTATTTTGCGCAAAAATCACGTGACGCTGTAATATAGCGCCAACAGAGCTGTATCTTATTACTTCGCGTGCTTCTGTATGTTTGCGGCAAGTTGTCCGAATCGGATGATTTTTTTAATAGCTGAAATTTTTCTATTAAGTGCAATTATTAAGCAGAGGCAAAACCGCAAAAAATGCCAAGAATGGGTCCGAAAGATTTATTTATGTTCAAAGAGATTTTAGATTTTTTTTTTACTGCCTCGTTTACGAAAGGAATATCCGGAATCATTAAATTCCTACTATTATCTCACACTCTCCCTATATCTTGTTCAAATTTTTAGTACATAAAATGCTTTTTATTCATCAAGTTCAAATACAATTTTTTTAACTTGTAGTGAATGACACTTGATGTTAATACAGCTTTTTCACATATTAAAATTTTTTAAATTTTTAATTAAAAAATTCTGTTTGTATTTTTATTTATTTATTTATTTATTTGTATTTTTTTAATTTTTCTTTGTGGACCTAAGTAGGAATTAACTTTTTTTTTTTTTTTTTTTTTTTTTTTTTTTAAATCTTACTTGTTTTTTAATTACTTCAGGATGAGTATCGACCAGTTTGACAGACTTGCAGATTCTATATTGTATGAAAATTAGGATTTATAAAATTGGTTTGGAATACAGTATATAAAGAGAATTAAATTACTTAATTCTCTTTATATACACCATATAATAAAACCAACTTCATATTTTTTAACTCCCCCTCGATTGGCCTTTTGTTTTTCTTTTTATTTATTTTTGAATTTAGAATGAGGTTCAAACTTTGTACAGTTTATGAGAAATTATGTGCATGATAAAATATGCAATAAAGTAAAAATAAAGAGAATTTATAGATGATATATGATAAAGAGATGCAGATATATTATTATATAAGGATTTCTATTTGCAATGCACATTTTTAAACTAAATTAAAAACAATAATAATAATGAATAAAATAAGAAATGAAAACAATAATAATAGGTAATAATATAATGATTCATGATTAAATATGAGAAACACGTTTTAAAATGAGAAAAACTACTGAATTTATGTATTGGCTACTGGTGAGGTTCGAACTCGCAACCTTTCGCTCCGCAAAGCAGTATGCTGACCACTCAGCTATCTGTGATAGCAGTATTCGTGAACAATAATGTAACAAGTAGAAGTCGCTGCAAAGGTAATTTAATTAAATTTCAATAAATTATTGCTGTATGACACAAGTTGTAACTTTCCTCCAAAATTTCGTAATTGTATTTTATTGAATACTCTTTCACAGTCAACTGCTTTATTTTAGAAGTTGTTATATTGCTGAAGTTAGTTTTTGGTGTATTTAATATTGGGATATTTATAGAGCTTTTTATTACACATGATATAGCCAATATTTATAATAATTAAGGATAATTTTGTAAGGCAGAAACTTTGATTTCGTAGAAACTGTAATTTACGAGGGCCATCCAGGAAGTAGATTACGTTTCCGTCTGTGTCCGCTAGGGGCGGGGCTAGCGCGGCCATCTTGGGGTCAGAGCGTTGCGCAGCTCAGTCTGCATCTAGCCGTGCTAGTGAGAGGTTCGTGCTGTGCTCCGTTCAGATACTGTGACGGTTTGAAATGTCTGCGTTAATTGAAAATCCTGCGAGGTGCGCTCAGTAATAAGGTTTCTGACTGCAAAAAACTGTAAACCGATAGAAATCTATCGGCAGCTTCGTGAAGTGTATGGGGACAACATTATCACTGAAGGTGGAGTGCGTCAGTGGGTCATAAGATTTCAAAATGGCCGAACCAATGTTCACGACGGAGATCGAAGTGGGAGACCCAGCATAGTGACCGCCGAACTTCTCAAAAAAGTCGATGCTAAAGTCCGTGAAAATCGAAATTTCACAATAACGGAACTTTCTTTGAGTTTTCCACAAATTTCGCGAAGTTTGTTGCACGAAATCATCAGCGAAAAGCTTGGTTACCACAAGTTTTGTGCAGGATGGAAGGCAAGAAGAGGTAACGAAGTGGTTGAAGGCGCAGGCGGCCGAATTTTTCGACGAAGGAAATTCCAAGTTCGTACATCGCTACGATAAATGCCTTAATTTGTATGGTGACTATGTAGAAAAGTAGTATTTGAGTGTGGCTTTCATCTGTATATAATAAAATTTGTTTCCTATACTTTGTTTATTTTTTTATTCCAAAACGTAATCTACTTTCTGGATAGCCCTCGTATTTAGGTTCCTATTACTTACGGTGTTATAAATAGGTGAAGCATATACTGGTCGGATCATTGTTTTATAAATATACAGTTTTTCCTTTTAATGAGAATTTTAAATTTATACCAATATATACGGTTTGAGAAATCTGAAGATGGAGTGATTATTTTATTGCTGTATACACATTTCTAAGCAAAAACTCATCTCTGTGTGGTTCTGACGCCATATTGAAACGGGTAAGCAAGAAGGTTTTCTGATTATGACACATGATAAGAACTCGGTCGGCTATTGGACGAACGCGCGCGTCGCGGGCGAAAAAGCTGAACAGGAGCGTACTCAGTTTTACGTCTTCTGCGTCATGCGAATTTACGCCGGCGTCAAAAAAGTTGCGTCAACTACGTCGGGAGCGTCCTCGTATGGACGGGCCTTTACTTCTTGCCGAATTTTTTTTTTTTTTTTTTTTTTTTTTTTTGCGTAGAAACTATACTTATAATTGCTTTTTCATTATTTTAACTACAATTGGTGTTTCATGCTTTTCTATAACTATCAATTATCAATGACGATATTTTGAAGTTTTATGTGATTTTCCGTTGCTGTAAACTGAGAATTGAATTAATTGAATGTGAAACATATCTATAATGAAATTCCAGGAACTAAGTGTAATTATGTTGGACCAAAAAATAGGTATAATTTTATATTCTGCACAAGGAAGTCATGTGCAAGTAGCATCCGCATCAGATTTTTTTAGATAGGAATCACAATTCCAACAGTTTGTTTTTGCACTTTGTAAAAATTCTATGGTTGATCAGTTAGACCTTAGATTCTATTCTGTTAGACCCTCCAGGCTTCCCAAAGCTCTATTCAGAAAGCTAACAGAACGGTCTTCCCAAAGGTTATTGTTGCAAAGAGTTATTATTTCGTCGGCCATATTCATCTGATACACAAAAATACAATTATTTGGTCGGCCATATTTATCTGATACACAAAAAATCGTATACATAAAAAATTAATTTATTTATGATTGTGCTGTGACGTCATGCTTATCCATAATAAGCTTTCAATTCTTCTCCTGGGAGACTGTTTCACAGCCAACTGCATAGTAGAAAAGAGTTCAAAATGAAGTCTCTCCTACTATGCAGTCTATATTTTTCTCTTTTTAGCTTTAGTATTAAACATCTCTTTCTTCGCACATATACCAGATATAATTCAACAGCAAAATCACAAAATATTTGAAAGCAGCATGTATTTGAAATTTCTGACTGAGTGCTCGGGATGCCGTATATATATACATATATATTTGTATTCACTATATTATTTCTTTGAAATCTAAGCACTCGCGCAGACATCCACTTAAAACGCTTCTCATAAACTACATAGAATGATTTTCACTAGAGCCATTTCGTAAAAATATCTGAAATTTCTAGTTAGACATGTCATGATATAAACGCATTTTTATTTAAATCAATCAGATTAAAAATAAAGAAAATATTCTTATAAACCGCATTTTTGCTTTTCATTCACTTGGTTTACTACACAGTAACAGAAAGATTACATCTTTAACTTTACAGTAGGAAAACTAGCTGGTGCCTGCAAATACTACGTATTCTGTTCGAGGCAGCGGAAACACATTGCTTTTAAATAGTCCAATTTCTGGATTAAAATTTAAAGATAACTTATATTTTGTCGAAAAGCAATGCTTTATTCCGAATAGAGTTACAACTTTTTACTTTCAAATCGCTGAGGTTGTGTAACATTCTTTTAATTTGTACAAAATATGAAATACATGAAAAAGAAATGAAGATACCTATTGTCAGATTAAATAGGATATTTATTAAAATGTGGGTGGCTCTTTATGCGTTGTTTTCCTATCGGACAATGAAACCATTGCTACAACTCTTGGCGATAACAATTATATCAATTTGCTGTGTTTCTCCCAAACTAACGAACTTTATGCATACTTCCGATTCAAATTCTATACTTCAATATTTAGCGCACCTCGTATCAGGTGCGGCTCTTTAAATAGATGTAATTCACGAGGAGTAGACGCAACACGTTCTGGGAATGCAAAGCTTTTAAAAATGTTCTTCAAAGCGAAAGCGAAAAGTGGTGACTACTAAGAAAAATGTGGCATTCATTTGAATTATTTTATCAAACGCCATCTAGTGGTGATAAAAAACACTTACAGGTAGTGGATCTTCCAGTTGCAAAAAGGATAGGTTCTCTAAAATTATGTCTCCGTGGTCCGAACGTTAATTGCAAATGTTAGGTATTCTGTTTTCCTATATGTTCCGCTTTGATGTATATTTTCTTTGCAACTATTCCTGTCCTTTGTTACTAAACACTTTTAGAGGTAGTCGATGTTTGTGTTTATATAAAACCAAGGAGGTTAGAACTCACGAAGATGCCCTCCACACAGTCCAAGTGAAGCCAAAAAAGGGGGGAAGCATGCCCTTAGTAGTCGTGGCTTAGAAAGATTGACGTACTCTAACCACACCCAATTTTGTTCCCGGTAGTCGCAGAGGATCGCAGATTCTTCACGCCCTGTTTACTTTTCTCGCCATTTCATTTTATTTCTACATTATGTAATTGCTATAATTTCTACATTATGTAATTGCATCCATTAATTAATGAATGCTAGCATTAAAAGTATTGTGAACAAAAACAGTAACTATGTACTCAAACTATAGTTTGATTATACTTTACTTATTCTAAGTATATATAATTCTCAAATTTTATCATGTTATAAATATTACTTATGTTTCGGAAAAACTTAATTTAATAAACAATGATAGAAATAAATTTTACGTTTTTACTTTAAAACTCACACAACAAATATGACTAAAAATCAAGTTCACTTATTATCTCGTATATTCACTTGAGCACAAAATAAAATGTAGTTAAACTCATAAAAGGTAAGACCTGTAATGTAATTATGATCAGACATTAAAGCAAACTGTCTTCTTTTCCATTGAGAGCTAGCCACGCCCCCTCCCCTTGTTTACTTATCGTTTTGCCATCACATATAAGTTAATTACGAATATCACTTTTATTATTATTATGAAAAGGTAAATTTGAGAACTATATATGTTTCTTCGAGTACTTTACACAAAGAAAATCTCAAACTCTTTCTTGAAGGCCATTGAAACACAAGTTTCGATTATTCTACTTGTATATGCACGTTCTAAAACATTCTATTACAAGGACATGAAGTCTGAAATGTAGACATTATTTCGCTGTAACAATTCAGTGCGTTTTAGGCCTTTCACATCTACGCATACAAAATCAGAAAACACACTGAGAACTTGAAACCAGCTGGCGTTTTACCTCACTTCGCTTAGTAAGGTAATCGTTTTCTTGCCCTCACGTGGCGTGGCTTATTTCCTTCCCCCTGGCTTCACTTTCTTCGTAATGCAATAGCAGAGACGCCATCTCCATGTATTCTAACCTCCTTGTATAAAACCGTTACAAAATGATCCCCAACGAAGTGGTGAGCGTTTCTCTTTGGCTTTAACCAGCCCCTCCCCCTCGAATTTAAGTTTTATTATTTTAGAATAATACGTATTTCTGTTTGAAGCTGTGGAGACACATTGCTTTTAAGATGTCCAATTTCTGGATTCAAATTTAAAGATAACTCATACTTTGCAGAAAAGCAATGTTTTACTTCGAATAGTGTTGCAACGTTTTGCTTTCAAATCGTTGAGTTTGCGTCACATTCATTGAAGTTTTACAAAATATGAAATAACTTAAAAAGAAATGAATATACCCATTGTCAGACTAAATACTACGTTTATTAAAAGTTCGGTGGCTCTGAGTGTCTTGTTTTCCTATCTAACAATTAATATACCATTGCGATAACTCTTGCCGGCAACAATTTAAAGAATGAGATAAGTGTGTTTCACCCGAACTCAGGAACTCTATGCATTCTCTACCTCAATATGAGGCGCGGATTACCCGCGCTGCTTTAAATACAGCGGAATTTTTGGAGGCATTCTATGTCTATGTCTTATCACTTAGTAAGAGGCAATCGACCATTAACGGCCTTTAAAAATATATTATGCTCGACTTTGAAATGCTTGAGGAATCGAGTAAGTTGTATGCAATAATATGGAAGTACTTGTACACATGCTGTGCTAGAACTCAGAGATTACTAGCGACGGAGGCTCTTGTGCATGGACCTTATAAGATACAGACTAACCCAGTGGGCGGGGCGCGCGTCACCGACATGTCGGCATGGACCTTATAAGAGATAGACTAACCCAGTGGGCGGGTTAATACTCTCTGAATGAAATACTCTCTGAATGTCACACTAATAACTTTAAATTACGCACTCCTGATGATATTGAGCTTGCTGCCAAACAGCTTACGATGGATATACAAAGTGCCTGTCATGCGGCCACGAGAAAAATTCCCAGAAGACAAATCACAAATAAGTTACCGAATAGGATAAAAAATCTCATCAGAGACAGGAATAAACTTAGAAAAAGGTTTCATCTCACCTGTGATGCAAATACTAAGAAAGGGATGAATAGGCTCAGTAGGGAAATTAAAAAGCAGATCATTACTCACCGTAAGGATCTCTGGGATGAGAAGATAGAGAGCTTTAACGAGCCTAGTAGCTCCTTCTGGTCTTTCGTTAGACGTGTAAAAAATAAACCCACCGTAAATAGGCCAATCTATCACGAGCAAGGCATTGCGCTCACAAATATTGAAAAATGTAATACGCTCGCTGAGCACTTTGAGAAGCAGTTGACCATGAATACGTCCCCATGCAATCAGGAGTTTTCAACTTTTGTGGACTTCACAGTGACAGAATGAATTCATAAAAACAACATGCAAAATCATTTAAGCAGGAACAGAAAGGCCCCCGGGCAGGATAATGTGAACAATGTGGCGCTGAAATGGCTGCCTATAAATATGGTCAATCGTCTCACAGGTATTTTAAACGCTTGCCCGTACAATAGTTATTTTCCGAGTATATGGAAGTCTGCAAAGATGATTGTGCTCCCTAAGCCGGGGAAAAATCTGACGAAACCGGAAGGGTACAGGCCCATTAGCCTGCTTCCCAGTATGGGTAAGATACTCGAAAGAATTGTCCTCAGCCGTATACAGCCACATCTGGATAAGTTATCACTCGAGCAGTTTGGTTTTCGGAAAGCCCTTTCTACGACGAAGCAGTTGGTTAGACTGAACGAATTCATAGGCAGTGCACTGCATAACAAAAGATATGTTGCCTTGCTCATGCTGGACGTGGCGAAGGCATTCGACAGCTTCTGGCATGAGGGGTTAATTTATAAGTTAATCAACTTAAGGTTCAGCAAAGAGTTGATCAAAATTATTCACTCATTTCTTTCCAACAGAACATTCTATATTCATATTGGAGAAAGCACTTCAAATAAGAAGCAAGTGAAGGCCGGGGTCCCACAGGGATCTATTTTAGGGCCCGTGCTCTATTTATTCTACGTGGCAGACCTACCTGTAGAACATCTAGATCAAAATTTCTTCATGGGTTGCTACACAGATGACACAGCTTTTGCTGTTAAGTCTGGGTCGCCAAATTTTGCTGTAAAGAAACTACACCGTTTTATGCCCAAGCTTGAACATTGGTTCCCCAAGTGGAAGATTGCAATTAATGCTGACAAATCCAAGCTTCTGATTTTTAAAAAGAATAAGATGAACCACCTCTTAACTGTCCAGCTGTTGCTCTTTGATACTGTCGTTCCTGTTGTCAAAAGTGCTACATACTTAGGATTAAAATATAGTTCTAATTTCCTCTGGAAAGATCACATAAATTGTGTCAGAGGCAAGACTATTAGGGTCATCCAAAGTCTTACGCCGCTCCTGTCTGTGACCTCTAGATTAGATATTAAGAGGAAGAGGCATATTTACAATTCCATTATTCGTCTCATTTTTGCGTATGCTTCTCCAGCCTGAGCTACAGTTCAGAAAAAGGAGTTAAACAAGCTGCAAATTATTCAAAATAAAGTTTTAAGAATGATCACTAATGCACATTATTATGTCTCAAATCACACCCTGCACCGTGACCTTAAAATCGAGTCCATTGAAACGTATCTGCATAATGCAAATGTCAAATTCTTTGACAAGGCTCAAGAATGCAATCACATGTCTGATCTTAATGTTTTGGACTATGTTATTCTTGAAGAAGATGCTTCGTTAAGACCACTCGCGGCCCACCTCGCCAGGGACTTAAATTTCCCCATGTAATATTTCATGACAAGTATGCACAGCTCTTGTATATAGTGTATATATTTTATTTTTAGGTTCTCAATTGTAATTTGTATCACTTAATTTGTTTCTTTTCACGTTATTGTAGTATTATTGTTAATATTGCATGAGTATGTTTACTTTATTATGAATTGTATTACTTCAGATGTCATGATTAAAACTGTTGGGTTTTGTCTGTGTCTTCTTTTGTGATACTACACAAGCATATCACACAGATTCCTCATGGCTCCTGTTTCGTGAATTTCTCGATGCGCTCGCCACTAATTGGCCTTGCGACTCACGGTCGCCCCCTGTAACCACCTTTGACCTCTCAAAATTGTCATGAAAGATCAACGTCATGCGCCCTTCGGGCTCATTTTTCAAGAGCCGGATAAGTTGCGCAGCTGCGCGACATTTCGGCAATAGCCGTACGTCCGTAGACTAGTGGGCGGGTCGCGCGTCACCGACATGTCAGCAAGAAAGAGTAGGGACGATCTGGTTTACTTTAACACTGATAACCTATAGCGTTTGTATCACATAAGTCTTTTTAATTTTTTTAATAATATGATACATTGTATAGTGATGAGATTATGAAAGCCACAGTTTTTTCCAAATAGGATTTAATATATCTCATTAAAGCAGTTTTTACTGCATTTCGCGCATTTTTTTTTCACGAGTAATTCTTGTACAAACATCTTTACTTTGGTAAAACGGTAAAAACCCTAAGCACAGAATTTATGAACTTGATTTTGCGTAAAAATAAAGCAAAATTAAATAAGATTGATTCTACGCGATGTTTTGAAATAAATAAGGTAAAAATTAAATAAGATTGATTCTACGCGATGCTTTGAAATAAATAAGGTAAAATTAAACAAGATCTGATAATTTGTTTTTAATTTAATGAACGTTTTCAGGCAGTGATTTTCCAAACTATAATAACATTACAAAACGATCATATTTTATGATTATATGATCTGTAAATTATTAACATTAAAATGGATTAGTTATTTTAATAATTCATGAATTTCGGAGCATACAATTTTCTGAGCGTTATGAAGGGAAAGAAAAAAGATAAAATAAAATCTAGAAGTACTCAGATTTTATATTACGCCTAAAAGAAACCTTTTTTTAAAGTTTTGTGTGCTACCTATATTTGTTAAATATCATGTTCTTCGCCCGTAAACCACATACAGTTGAAAACAGCATATCTAGAATTTCCGCACTGGAGATAAAACTGTTATTTTCAGTACAGTGTTCGCTCTGAACTCGTTGACTTTATTAATCAAAAATTCGTTAAAGTTTTACAAAATATGAAATAGATTAAAACAAATTCGAAATTCCGCCGTCCAGATGCCCATGTTCGGGTGGAGGATTACATTATTCAAAATTTGATAGCTCTAGATACTGTCGTTTTTGTCACAGTGCGAGAAACATACATGTATTCATGCAGATTCTTCATTAGTTAATTTCTTGACATATAATACAGGGCGATAATATGTGGAAACAACAATTTGCAAGGAGACACGGACATTTATAGTAAGACAGCGCAAAATGCCGCTTCGAAACGAACAGCCTTTCTAGGCTACCACCGCTTTGTGTTAATAAATTAAATTAACAGCAAATAAAAAAAATCTTATACAGAACTAAAAATAAATTTAAAAAATAATCACTATAAAATACAAGCAAAATTAATTATTACGGTTAAATACAATTTTAATATTAGAATTAAATGTATAAAAGTTTTTAAGGAGTCAAAAGTGTTTATCACTATGATGTATTATGAAATATAACTGAAATAAAATTCCTTTATAGAAATTGTGCTATAATACTCATCTATAATTTAAAAAGAGCAGCACAATTTAGAATTTTAAACAAAACTTTCAAAAATTCGTGTTTAAATATTTTAGTATTTTTTACTTATTTACACCAATGAAAAGCATAAAAATTGCAAGAGAAAATTGCTTGTTTGAAATTTTCTATTAGTTCAGATTTAAAATATTATTTTCTAAAAGAAGTAGTTACAAATTTCCTTACAGCATAGGAAAAGCTAAAAAAATATCCAGCCCTGAAAGCATACAATAGGTTTATAATTATTTGGAATGTTAATAATGCTTGATAAATATGCTAAATTTTTAAAAATCAATCTCAATTTCGAAAATAAAAATATGTAGAAATTCTAATTTGTAAATGAGGCGCTATAACCAGCTTTTTCGTGACAATTATACACACTGTAATATTCAACCAATGTTAAATTTCCGCAAGTCGTCCCTATTCCTCCGGATGTGATCAAGGTGACAGCCGGCAATGCATCTGACGAGGGAGAAAACCCGTTCGGGTTAGTCTACGAGGGCCATCCAGGAAGTAGATTACGTTTCCGTCTGTGTCCGCTAGGGGCGGGGCTAGCGCGGCCATCTTGGGGTCAGAGCGTTGCGCAGCTCAGTCTGCATCTAGCCGTGCTAGTGAGAGGTTCGTGCTGTGCTCCGTTCAGATACTGTGACGGTTTGAAATGTCTGCGTTAATTGAAAATCCCGCGAGCTCGAGGTGCGCTCAGTAATAAGGTTTCTGACTGCAAAAAACTGTAAACCGATAGAAATCTATTGGCAGCTTCGTGAAGTGTATGGGGACAACATTATCACTGAAGGTGGAGTGCGTCAGTGGGTCATAAGATTTCAAAATGGCCGAACCAATGTTCACGACGAAGATCGAAGTGGGAGACCCAGCATAGTGACCGCCGAACTTCTCGAAAAAGTCGATGCTAAAGTCCGTGAAAATCGAAATTTCACAATAACGGAACTTTCTTTGAGTTTTCCACAAATTTCGCGAAGTTTGTTGCACGAAATCATCAGCAAAAAGCTTGGTTACCACAAGTTTTGTGCAAGATGGATTCCAAAAATCTTGAGTTCAAAAGTTCAAAATCAAAGTTCTTGAATCTTTTAAGTGGGAGTTGTTTCCTCATCCGCCGTACAGTCCCGACCTGGCACCGAGCGACTTCCACCTATTCCCAGCAATGAAGAAGTGGCTGGCTATGTAGCGTTTTGATGACGACGCACAGCTGCAAGAAGAGGTAACGAAGTGGTTGAAGGCGCAGGCGGCCGAATTTTTCGACGAAGGAATTTCCAAGCTCGTACATCGCTACGATAAATGCCTTAATTTGTATGGTGACTATGTAGAAAAGTAGTATTTGAGTGTGGCTTTCATCTGTATATAATAAAATTTGTTTCCTATACTTTGTTTATTTTTTTATTCCAAAACGTAATCTACTTTCTGGATAGCCCTCGTATTTGTTATAAGGTCCATGCATGTCGGCAACAAAGAGTAGTTACGATCTGGTTTACTTTAACACTGAAACCTATGGCGTTTGTATCACATAACTCCTTTTAATTATTGAATGTGATACTTTGTATAGTGATGAGATTATGAAAGATTATTTTTTCCAAATAGGATTTAATATATCTCATTAAAGCAATTTTTACTGCATTTCGCGCATTTTTTCACGCGTAATTCATGAACGAACATCATGTACAAACGCTCAAGGGGAGAATAATTTCACTATCAGGACCTTTATTAAAAATAAAAAAACCTGTTAAAATGCACTGAGCAATGCATTTTAATTAACAGATAACCCAAACAAAGATTTTTTTTAAAAAAGATAAATGATTTTAGTCATTGCTTGTAAATGTAAATCATTTAAATCTAGGATATATTACTTGAAAACATTAAATGAATATAATCTCTTGATCTCTTTAGTGACGCCGTAAAGGTTCTGGATGTGTTGACCAAATAAAGATCGAATGTAACTGTGACCGTGCCACAGCAATCCTGCTTTAGATTGAGTTTAGAATACGTGTCTGTAAGTCAATTATGAAGACTCTGCGGGCAACCGCGTGTTGAGAAAGCCTTGTTGCAAATCCTTTACCGCCGAGGAGGTTAAACAGCGTTCGACGTTAATTATCCTAATTAGTGTTACTAATGACAGGTTCATCCGAAGATCGCGTGGGATTAGACCTGACACTAATCATAAAATGCGATGATAATGATACCTCTTTGTTAGCCAAACATAATGAATCGTTTTTGATGAATGATGAATTTCGCGTTATTTGAACACGAGTTAATTAGTATCGGGACAGCAGGAAACCCATCAAGTAAGACAGAATATATCGAAGAGAATTATTCAAATTCTAGATGGATATTTAAAAGTGGTTTATGTTTCTTTAAAAACTTTAAAAAGAAAGCGTCAATGAAAAAACGCATATTTAAATAATTGACGTTCAAAAGACAAAGAATTTTGAAATTTAGATATTGTAGAATATTCAAACATTTTTCAATGCAGTTGCTTTTGTTTTATTGCTGCTATGACTTATTTCCCTTGTTGCCCAGACAGTACAATGGTCAAGGAAGCCTACTGCGGTACCGAATGAGCCGGAATCGAATCCCGGAGAAGACACGGATGTTTGTAAATGTATAGTATCTGTGCGCCATGGGGCACTCCGACTATGTGGCGAGCCGGAAGTTAACTTGTGTGGTTTCGTGGAAGGAAGAGGGAGGTGGGAGACCTCCGGACCATCCCCCCAGGGTGCTATTTCTCAAAACTTGATGTGGAAAATAGATGTCCAACCTCTTTTTGGAGTATACTGTGACAACCATTGTTCCATGCAATGTGGTCTCGGCAACAATATATTATGCTTAATCCATTCCGGGATTTATGCGAGGAAATATGTGTTTAAGATTTACTTCGTAATTTTTAATATAGATATTTTGAGTTTTTATGTATTTTTGCCTTGTCGCGAGGTGAAAACTGAATTGATTGAATGAGAAGTAACCGAATCGTCTGTGAAAATATGTTTCTTTTGTTTATCTGTTTAATTTTTTTATACATTGTTTTAGATTTATTTATTATGGTATTTGAATAGAACATATGGCAACGATTAGATAATTCTTCAGATGACATGAATTTTGTCCGTTCTGAATTATAAAATGAATGAAATGTAAAGCTGTTAAGTGAAATTAACACCAGAGTGTCGCTTTGATAAATAAATTTTAAAGTGAGCATTTATTCTATTGCGGTTTTTTGGCCTATCGACGAAGTAGATTTAATTCAATCCAACAAGTTTAAATGAAATTCAAGAAAAAATGCATATAATTTAATATTCCGTACAAGGAAGTCACCTAGTTCACCGTATTTTTTTTTTAAATGATTGAACGGTGTTTTTTGATCTTCCGGATAAGTTTTTTTATGCCTTTAGCTAACCTGCTAGTTATAGTTGTATATTTATGAACAATTTAAAAGCTGTTTACGTGCAGCTAAGCCTAATGTTTTTACCATAGCAGCCATATTTGTTTACATTTGAAACTTAGTAGAATAGGGAATTTGTTGCCAATCTAGAGGACTAACCTTCCCAACAACAAAGTCTTACTTTATTATTTCGAATTAAATCCATTCTGTATTTATCATTTAAGTTAATTATATCATATACTGACTAAGCATAGCGTCTGCATCAAATTAAGTCAGTTTGTACGCCTTCAGTGTCTCTTTGCCGAGTGAACACTAAAGTAATCTTTCATTTTCGTGCACCGAAAAATCTACCTTCCTGCGCGCTAACCGAAGTGCTCGTTCTTGCGAAGAAATTGTAATTTTAATGGTAAAAAAAAATCTTTTAAATTGTTTTTACTGTATTTGTTGTTTTATATTTTGCTATATCTTCCAATTTTTAATATAGTTATTTGGAGTTTTTATGTATTTTTCCTTGTCACGTAGTGAGAACTGAATTAATTGAATAAGAAATATATCTCTAATTAAATTCGAGAAAATAAGTTTAATTGAAATGGAGGAAAAAATGCGTACTATTTAATATTCCGTACAAGAAAGTGATATTGTATACACATGAGATTTTTTAAAAATAATATATCGCGATAACATTCGGCGGGAACAATTTGAAGAGTGATTTGGATAAGCAGGGAACTTCGATATTAAAGCGTATCTAACGCGTTACCATTCCTCAGTTAGTTTTAACAAACATTTACTTCTGCAATATCATTTCGGACAACATTAGCGCTTGCTGTTATTTAAAGACAAGGAACTGCCTTAAAAGTGGTACGTCTATGTCATAACACAATTAAGAGGCAATGGGCCTAGTGTGGCCTTTACCAATATATTATAAGTAGGATGTCTTTAATGATGAGTTGAATCCAGTAAGATGGAACGTATTTTATGCACCTAGTGCACAGTCTCTAGAAGAGAAGTAAACGTGGCCCCACGATGTCAGGATCTGCAACTTGAGAATTTCTGCCGCTCGGCTATGCTTGTCTTGAGAGAAGCTGCGAATTAATATTTATCTGCACAGTTCAGAATCATCTCAATGGCTTGAAAAGCTAGGCAAAGTTTCTGCATATTTGATTTAGCTGATTTAATTTTCTGCACTATTGTGGTTATTGATTTCATGAGAAAAAGGGTTTTCTGATCTTTGAAAATGTTAATGATTTCTGCTAAATTTTCCTGCGGGTTTTCTGCTTAACTTTGTCACTGTAAAGGTTTTTAGGCATTTCTTGATTAGTTTGGCCTGAAGCTTGAATAAATTCGGGGAAGTCATCTTTAGTGGGAATTTCTTGTGGTTTTTCTGTCTTCTCTAAATGATTGAATCTTTTTCTGTATACCTTACAACCACGATAAGAAGAAACGTGATTTTCGTGACAGTAAATGCAAGTTGGTTTTTCATCTCGTTTTAATTTACAGGTATTGGATCTGTGATTTTATCCGCACTTACAGCACCTGACCTCTTTAAAGCAGTTATTTTGAGAGTGCCCGAACTCCTGGCAATTGAAACATTGAATTGGGCGTTTTCTGGGCTGATATTTTTCTATTGTGATATTGAATCCGAACATATTGTTTAATTGATGAATTTTCTCTCCTGCAGAATTTCTTTTTAGTTCAAGGAAAAATATAGGTAAATGGATAATTTGGTCTTCTGCTTTCTTCGTGAATTGCTTTACTTTAATTATAGGGAAGCTTCTGCGTTCTAAGACTGCGTGAATTGCTTGCTCTGTGTAGGATCTTGGGATATTTTTAAGTATAACTTTAATTGAAGAGGCTGAGGAAATTTGGTACGTATGAAAACTAATCTGTGCTTTCTTGAATTTATCAACTGTAGCTTTATAATCGGCTTCGGTGGTAGTGTAAAGGAAAATCTGTCTGGCTTTGATTGTAACTTCAAATTCGTTTTTACATATCTCTCTGAGCATTTTGTCAATTTCAGGCCAATCAACATCGTTTTCTGGAATGACTAATGGGGAAATTTTCGTTTTATTTTCTGCTTTATTCTGTGTTGTAGTCATCTGCGTTTCATTTGTAACTTCCATGTCTTCGTTAAGAGTTTCAAATCTGTTATTTTGCGGAATAGCTGCTGGTCGGATAGACTCGGAATTCTTCGCGGTTTTCTTTAGAGTTTCCCAATCCTTCTGATTTATTGTTTTATCATCTGTTTTAGAATTTGCGAGCTTCGGGGTGTTCTAAATGCTTGCTAAGATGAACTGCTTTTGTTGAATTTCTTCTTGTAACTTTGAACGCATTTCTATCGCTGGTGTAAAGTGGTAAAAGTGGTATTAGGTCTTAGGTCTTCGCTTATTCAGTAGGTATACGACCCTGAAGTCTTTACCTATCTATAACTGTCTTTAATAGGAATCCGAAAAGTGAAAAAAAAATTCCAAGTATTGGAATAAACCTGTACACTTGAAGTGTTGAATGACATCCAATGTGGCAGTATGTAACAGTGGCATAACTTTGGTACAATAGCGATTTAACATCTGAAGCATAACTTTCACATCGTAAAAGAAATTTAACACATCTGTAGCATAAAAACTTTGGCATAACTTTCTCCTCGTAGGTACTACGGCTGAGTGTCCTCCTTCCTCCGTGTCTTGGAGCAACAGAATAGCGTGGGCATAATAGTTGAGGCATATAACAGTAGTGGGCGGAGCATAGTTGCACTGACCAAACGTTCAAAGTCCTGCCTCCGGGGGCACAAAGTCCATATGGCTTTGCAATAATTAAGTAAATATAAATACGAGTAAACAATGAAAAGTAGAAAAAACATTAAATTCACTATGTACATCGATTACCAGGTGTATCGTTCTTGGTCTTTTGCAGCGTTGAATGACTGTATAGTCATAATCTCCTACGCTACGTACAGCTTCATTTTCCTGATTATAACATTTGGTGTAGAAATTATGTGAAGCAACTAAGATCTCCCTATCTAATGGTTTAATTTTCATTCCTTGGATCTTGGATCATATCTTTACTGCTGGCTTTAGCTACTAGGAGCTCTTACCAGTATATTATCATTTTACCATAGGCCATAAAGTTAAAAATTTAAGAGGTGTATTTAAAATACACCGCGCCCGAAGGCGAGATCAATAAATGAGAGAACTCATAAAATAAGTTTTGCTAAATTGCATATCATGGCATAGCATGGGTGATTATATACGAAAATGGTGGCGAGAAGCGAAATGAAAGTCTAAGTTTCTGCGTGAGTCAAGAAGAGCAGGAACACGTGATCAGCGTCCGGTATTTAGATTGGTCGAGGAGTCAGAGTTCGAAAAATGAAGTTTTTGTAGTTTTTGGCAATAAATAAAGTTTGAACATAGTAAAAGCAACATCTATTTGTGAATTTAAGAGTCTAATGTCTTTTGAAACACTTGAAAATCTTCTAAACTTGCGATATAATCATTAAATGAATAGGAAACTGTAAAAGGCGAAAATGAGGTCATGTAGCTCACTAGGGCTGAGTGAGAGTAAGCACTTGGTGTTACCACGAACTTTGATTTTAAAACACACGATACGAAATAGTAAAAATAAAAAGTAAAAATCTTGGTTAAATAAGTAGTAAAACGAAGAATTCATCGATGAAAAATAAAGTCCTAGTTTTGCAAAGTTCATCTTTCTTGAATAGTAACTGCAAAGGAATAGTAATTTTTTTTTTTTTTTTTTTTTATACATTATATACACTACCACCACTTAGAATTGTGGTGGATCGTTCGAGGTCTTTTCACTACGTTCTCAATAGTAGGGTCATAGTCTGTAAGCGATTTAATAGCTTCATAGGGAGAATTTCTCATATCTTCAAAGAAGTTGTGTGCAGAAATTAGGATTTGGTCGTGAATTGGATTGATATCCAGGTCTTTGTGAATTTGAGAATTTCGCACGAACCAGGGTGCGTTTACTATGCTACGTAAGATTTTGTTTTGAAGTACATTTAATTTTTGTCTGTCTATTTTTCGGGCAGTAGCCCAGGCTGGAACTGCATAAAGGATTATTGGTCGAATAAGTGAGATGTAGATATTTTTCTTGGTACGGAGGTTTAACTTAGAGTTTCTTCCAATTAATGAGTAGAGAGCAATGAAAGCAGCGTTAGCCTTATTTGTAACATATTGAATATGATCTTTGAAATTTAGGGTTTTGTCAATATAGACACCTAAATATTTATAGGAGTTGGCAACAGGAATATCTTGGTTATTGAGTCGGATATTTATATTCACTGGGATATTTTTTCTGTATCTGCGAAAGAGAACTACGCAGCATTTATCAGTATTTAGTTTGATTTTCCAGTCTTGACAAAATTTGTTAATAATGTTGACTTGGAGCTGAAGTTTCTCTAAAGCATTATTTGGACTTCGTGAACTGGTGAGGATGACTGTGTCGTCAGCATATTTGAGTATATTAGAATGAAAAGGTAGAGGCATATCATTTATGAATATTGTAAAAAGCTTCGGTCCTAAAACACTGCCTTGAGCTACTCCACTGTAAATAACTTTTTTTGAAGAGATTGCTTCACCACAGCGCACTTGAAAAGTACGATGTTTAAAATAAGAATGCATAAGCTTAATAAAGCTGTTTGGTAAAAGGAAGTTAGATAGCTTATGAAGTAAGCCAGCATGCCACACTCGATCGAAAGCTTTTTCGAAATCGAGGAAGCATGCCGCTACTCCGTTCTTTTTTGTAAATTCTTGGGCAATAAATTCAACTAAATTTAATATTTGATGTGTGGTATTGTGGCCTTTGCGGAATCCAAATTGATGCTTGTAGATGATTGGTGAGCCGAGCACTAAGTACTCGTTCGAAAACTTTTCCAAGCGCTGGCAGAAGACTGATGGGTCTGTAATTTTTTGCTAGCTTTGGATCTTTTCCTGGTTTCGGGATCGTAACAATGATCGAATGTTTCCACTGCGATGGAAAGTAGCTGAGTCTAATACAAGCATTAAAAATATTTGTAATTTAGACTATGCATCTTCTAGGTAAAGCTTGCAACGCTTCATTAGAAATCATGTCATATCCTTTAGCTTTGCGCTTCTTTAATTTTTTAATAATTTGCTGAACTTCGTTTGGAGATGCAGGCATAAAAAAATTAATGCTGGGACTGTTGAGGATGCTATTGACAGAGTAATTAATATCTTTTTCGTGATCAGAATTTTTATTTTCATGTTGTTTAAAAATGTTTTCTAATTCTTTTGCATGAATTTCAGCTATGGAGTCTTCGGAGTGGTGAATTTTGCCCATGTGATACAGGGGGTGAATTTGATTGGGTGAAAGATTTCTGAGTGATTTAGCTACTTTCCAAACAGAGTTTGGGTAAAGATCCATGTTTTTTAGGAAATTATCCCACGAATTTGATCGATGGGTGGCGATGTCTTCTTTTATTTTTCTGTTTAAATAATTAATATGACGTTTTTCAGTAGGATTGTGAGTAATATGCCATCTTTTTCTAAGTCTATTTCTTTCTTGTATAAGGGATTTAATTTCTTCTGGGATGTCATAGGGATTTTTATTCTTGACTGTATAGGTAGCATTATTGATAGCGTTTTGAATTTTGGAGTTTAATCTGGTGATTTCCAGCTCAATATCGCAGTCATAACGAAGTGTGACTCTGCTGTTAACAGAATTTAGCTGTTCGGTAACCATATACCAATTAACTTTTGTATGAGCTTTAGGGAGAGGGGGATAAAATCCATAGAAGTTGAAGACTATAGGGAGATGGTCAGACGAAAGTTCTGGGAGAACATCAAGATTAGGAATATTAGGAAGGTTTTTCATCAAAACTATATCTAAAATATCCCCTAGTCCGTTGTGCGTATAGTGCGTTGGGTGATTGGGAGCAATGAGATTGATGTTACTATTGTGGATGAAGTTGCTTAAATTTTCTCCATTTCTATTTGTGACTCTACAGTTCCAAGAGGAATGTTTAGCATTTAAATCACCTGCTATTAAGGTGGGGTAGTTATTTTCAGTAAGTAGTTTCAGATTATTGAGATCAAGAGTGCTGGAGGGGGGATTGTAGACGGAGATAAAAAGAAAAGGTTCTCTAAAACCACTATAGATAAGTACTGCAGCATTTTCTATAGTACAAGCAGGATTTAAATCGTATTTGGCTGTTTTGATATGGTTTTTAATGAGAATTGCGTTTCCTCCCCCTCTATTATGTCTTCTGTCTTTTCTGTAGATGCGGTAGCCTTGTATTTTAAATTTGTCGCAAGAGCGGAGATGGGTTTCATTTACTAGCATAACATCAATGTTATGTCTAGTAAGAAAATTTGAAATTTTCACTTGTTGGTATCTGATGCCGTTTGCATTATAGTAACAAATCTTTAAGAAGCTATTTGTAGCTGAGATAAAATTTATTTGACTATGAGTTTGATTAAAATTCATAGTTTAGATTTGAGAAATATTCGAAGGCCGCCATACCGACCTCTAGTTTGTCTAATATTGTTTTTGCTGTTTTAAATTTCTGGAAGAATTCTTTAACTTGAGTGAATTGGATTTTTATCCAGTCAAAAAAGCCAAGTGGGTTTGAGTTTGTGTCTTCTGTTTTACTAGTGTTTTCATTTTCCTTGGAAGTATTCCATGCATTTTTTGGTTTGTTCTCAGGGAGTGAAGGAAAATCCTTTTTGTTAAATTTAAATTGTTCTTTTTTCTTTTCTTCTTTGAAAGCTTTAGATTCTTCGATTTGCTTCTGAACATTATAAGGATGTTTACTGCAACCTTTGAAGGAAGAAACGTGATTTTGCCCACAGAGGGCACAGACAGGGAGTTTGTTGTCATTTTTTGTTTGTTTACAAGTGAATGTTTCATGAGGCTCTGCACATTTTAAACAGCGAGGTTTATAGTGACATTTGTCCCGTGTGTGCCCGTACCTTTGGCACTTATGGCACTGCACGGGTCCAGGGCGAGCTTTAAAAGGCTCGATGAAGACATCCAGACCTCTGAGTTTCTTTAGTTCATATATTCTTTTACCTTCTTTATTTCTAGTACATTCTGCTATAAAAACAGGAAGATGAACTTTCTTTCCTTCAATAATGTGAATTACTTGTCGAATTTTTTGAATTGGGATACCTTCTTGGGCAATTTCGTTTTTGATTAGTTCCATATTAGCTGTTTTTGGAAGTTTTTTAATTATTGCCTTGATAGGCTTTTCACTGTTGAGTTTATAAGTATGAAAAGGAATAAGTAGTTTAGTTAGGTATTCAGTAACTGTGCGGTAGTGGTCTGAGTCATAAACTCTTATGGTCAGTGTACCTCCACTTAGGTTTCCACGATATTTTTTTATATTTAATTGCTCTTCAAAATCTTCTTTAATCTTATCCCAATCCCCCGTGAAGTCTGCTAAGACTATAGGGGGAATGTGTCCTGCTTTTTTGTTGGGTGTAATAAATTCACCTTCCTCTGCTTCCATATTGTCTTCAGGGTTTAGTTCCTCGAATTTATTTTTTTGAGCTGGTTCTTCAATTTCGGAATTTGATAGAGTTCTTTTATGAGTTTTTCTAGGGGTTATGTATCCTTCTTTATCTATTGTGGTTTTCTTTTTGATTCTAGATTTTTGACTAGCAGTAATATCAGATTGATTTGTTTCCTCTGTTGGATTATTTAGGGTTTCTTTTTGTTTCATTTCATTAATGTATAATTCTAAGATTTGTATATCCTTTTCCATAGCATTGACGTGGGCTAAGTGAACTTCAGTCGCATTTTTTGGATTAAATGAATTTTGATAAGCATGAAACTCAGAAAGCATAAGTTGCTTAAGTTTTTCTAAGTTATCGCAGGTAACTTCCAGATTTCTGTGATCACACAGATTTGATACGGTTTTCAATCGCCTCCTTGTCCATGATATGCATGAATCCTAACTTTTAACCTAATGGCGAAAAGAATAAAGAAAACATACTTATCGTGAACATCAAGGAGAGACGACAGCAACTCAGGATCAGCTTCAGTAATGAGAGCAATGTCGTTTTCCCTTACTTCACAAAATCGCAGGAAAAGTAACGCCGTAGACAGAAAGAACAATTTCTTTAATCAACAGCAACACCTCATGCCAGCACTACCAAATCGAAAGTGCAATTTTCATTCCACTTCGAATGAATACCTTTTTAAGAGCCACCTTTAATACAAAAAGTGGTGAATATTAAACAGAACTATGGACTGCACACGAATAATTATATCGACCGCTATCTAGTGATGACGAAAAGAACTTACAGTCAGTCGACCTCCAGCTGCGATAAGGATTTTTTACGTTGTCCAAGATTATGTCTTCGTGACCCGAACGTTAATTCTAAATATGAGGTATTCTGCTTCTGTATATTTTCTGTATTCATGTGTATTTTCTCTGGGACCATTCTTGTGCTTTGTTAACAAACACTTTTAGAACTAGTCGGCATTTGTGTTTATATCAGAACGGTTACAAAATGACGCCCAACGAAATGTTAAGAGTTTCTGTTTCTCTTTACCGTTACACTGGAATTTAAGTTTAAGTTGTGTTAAGTAGAAATTCTTGTTTCAGGGATTTTTTCTACCTGTGGATTCCTTGACAGGAAATGATCAGCAAAATAGATGTTGGGTTACAAAGCAGGCATCAGAAATACGAGATAAGAGGTAAAGAATAAAAAAAAACCCTCATTTCTTTGAAATCTGAGCACTCGAGCAGCCAGCCGTTTAAAACGCTTGTCATAAAAATACGTATAACGATTTTAACTCGAGCTATTTCATAAAAATATTTAGTTTTTATAGTTACTCATGTCATGATATAAATTTAAATCAATCAGATTAAAAAGTAAAGAAAATTGCCTTATGAACTGTATTTATTTTCATTCACTTTATTTTCTACTCAGTAATAGAAGGATTAAATTTAAGTTAAATACTTTAAGCTTTACAGAAGCACAGGCTGGCGAGTGCAGATAATATGTATTCTGTGGCAGTAGAAAGGCATTGCTTTTAAATAGTCTAATTTCTGTCTTAAAATTGAAGGATAACTTATATTTTCTCGAATGGCAACAGTCTTGCGCATTGGATATGAAACTGCTTTATTTCGAAGAGTGGTGCTACTTTTTGCTTTCAAATCGCCGAGTTTGTGAAACATTCACTAGATTTGTACTAAACCTGAAATTTATTAAAGAGAAATAAAGGTACCAGTTTTCAGATTGAGTACTATGCTTTTTATTAAAAAGTCCGTTCTTTTGTTTTCACGGTAATCAACAGTTTGCAAGTGACAATGCAGAGAATACAAAACATATTTGCCAGGAAAAATTCTCATCTCACAATCAGTTGCTATTCGGCATCCAGGACGCACGCCTTTTCCTGCATTACACTGCACTTCAATAGCAAGCGAGTAGCCTTAGCTTACACGCTGCTTATAACAACCAAAAAGAACAATTAAAGATCATACGAAGATTGGAATGAATATTTTTAAAATTTCGTATTCAATGTAAAAGTGGTGAATATTAAACAGAACAACTCGGTTCCAATAATTAATTTATCGAACGACATCTAGTAGCCACGAAGAGAACTTACAGTCAGTCGAACAACAGCTGCCATAAGGATAGGTTCTCCAAAAGTTTGTTTCGGTGACGCGAACGGTAATCAGAATGTTAGGTATTCTGTTTTGGTATGTGTTTTCATTTGGTGTTTAATTTCTTTGTAACTATTCTTGTGCTTTGTTAATAAACACTTTTTTGATGTAGTAGGCGTTTCTGTTTATATAAGAGCTGTTAATATATAACGCCCAACGAAATGTTGAGAGTTTCTGTTTCACTTTACCCTTCCCCTAGAATTTAAGTTTTAGTTGTGTTATGTAAAAATTTTCATTTATGGTTTTTTTTTCCTAACTGTGGATACCTTCACTGACAATGACCAGCAAAATAGGGGTTGGGCTACGAAGCAGGCATCGGAAATGCGAGATAAGAGGTAAAGAATAAAGAACCCTCTTGCTTTTAGTGTTTCTTGCAGACAGTAAGACAGTTTTCCTTTTTATCAGCAATAACCGGGCCACTGTGGCTGTCTACAAGAAACATGCCTTGAAGGGAGTTTAAGATATGTTTCTTTGTAGACGACAGCTTTTGTAAAATAAGTCTTCACCTGACGACGGGAGCCATTTATTCTTATGTTTCCCTTGGTCTCTGATGCAAAAAGAAAATTTAGATAAATGCATTGTTGATCGCAGGAGATAAGGCAATTACTCTAAGGTTTTTTCCCCCGCTGTTAATAAAAAACGATATGCGGCACCTATTCTGTTTTACGCAGCTAAAATTGGTTAGGAAAAGTCAGTGACAGATGGTGATTGACCAAATTATTTAAATGAGGCTTGGTTACGTCAGATGTGGCTGTTTCATAATTAGACAAGGAGTATACAAAACGAGATTTTGCTCAAAGACGGGCTGCTCAGAGTTCTCATCATTCCATTTCATGTTTCCAAGACCTGGTGACGTTTTTACGCATTTCAGTTTATTATGTATTTTGTGTTATCTTAGTACTGGCTTGAGGTTTTTTGAAAGGTAAGCGGAAATGACGATGGAAAAAAAATGGGTGAGAGCCAGAGAGATAGAATGTGAGCGATGATTAGTAGAAAAGAATGCAGGTTTTACCTGAGTTGAAGAAAGAACAGTTTATTGATGATAACTAGGAAAATGGTGTGGCAGTAGAGAAGAGTATTGCGATGACGGTTGTCGTATAAGATAGAAGCAAACTTAAGAAAATACTCTGGCCTCGTGGAACAAGAGCAATTGTATTGGATGATTAAGCGTTTGATCAAGGAAAAGTACATGAACTGATTATTTCGTCAGAGAAGAAATTGCGACGCTTGGTACGATGCTTCTGGCTTGTTTTCCTGTTGCCGAATTATAAGGAGACTGTTCCGGACTCATAGAATATCAGCTACTGGTTACGATTCATTATGATAAATTATCCCGGCGTTGCGATCCTGCATTCCCACTTGTTATAAAGACATTTCGGAAATGGCATTTGGTCTGGCGAAGTAAACGGCTCCACTTTGCGACGATCGAAATAGGATAAATACTGTAAATGACGATATTAAGGACAGTCTCTATGAATTCATTTTCAGGTTGACCTCGGAAAATTTAATCTTCACTATTGCGTAAGTGAGTTTAACTTCCGGATTGCCGTAGTCTGTTTAGTGTAAGTACTGTTCACCTCCTCTTTGCATGTGGCAATGAATATGTAAAATTAAGCCTTTTTTACTTCCTCCTACGAAGTAAAGAAAGTATTGGAATCACGAAGAATTTGGGGTACCATATTTCAGCGAAAATATTCATTTTGACCGCTATCGAATGCAATTTAACGATGTTTTTGAGAGGCCTCAGTACGTAAGAACAGAATAAAACACTCTATTTCCCGGAACGAATTATAAAGCTCATTCAACATGTATTCAAAATAATTTTTTTCGTAGCGTCTGTACGCATGTACGTATGCATCTGTCACTCATCAAAAACTAGTAGCCTCAGAACGTTGATATTTTGTATATAATACTGCTCTAACATGTAGATGTGCCCCTCTCTTTTTGGTTGCAATCGGCCCGCATCAAAAGTATATATATATCCACTCTGTAACTCGGCCTAGTGAACTCGTTTATTTATTATTATATGTTCGTAAATTGTTCGCTTTAAAAATGATTGAATTGTATAGTTTTTATCTTCCGGTTAATGTTTTTATGTCTTTAGTTAGCCTGCATTGAATAGTTATAGACTTAGCAACAATTTAAAAGTTATTTAAGTGGGGTTAAGCTTAATTTAATTTTTACCACAGCAGCGATATTTGTTTACATTTGAAACTTAGCAGAATAGTGAATTAAGTAAGCTTCTGCATCTTCCATGTCTTTTTGCCGAATGGGACCAAAAGGTTACTTTCAATTTTGTGCAGAGAAAAATTCACCTTTCCGCTGAATTCCTTTTATTTAGTTATTTATTCATTTTGTGTGTGTGTGTGTGTGTAGAAACTCTAACTACAATTTTAGTGAACATCACCGAATTTCATTACATAATGGAGGTTTAAATGAAATGGAGAAAAAAACGCGTATAAATTACCGTATTTACGCGAATCTAATGCGCATCGTTTTTGGCCAAATGTATTATTCAAAATTGGGGTGCGCATTAGATTCGATGGCGCATTAGATTCGAGTGCAAAGTTCGCCGATGACGTCAACCAAATTTCTCGACTACATTTACCGTTACATTTATCGTTGACACATTATTGCATAGAGGATACAAACTGCAGAGTACGTAGTCACGAAATGGAGGGCAAACAGAGAAGAATGTCATATAACGCTACTTTCAAACATAAAGTAATTCTTTATGCTGAAAAAAATGGCAATAGAAAGGCAGGGAGAAATTTCAACGTAGCTGAGAGCAATGTTCGCTTGTGGCGGCAACAGAAATTGGCATTGTTTGCAACCAAAGCTAGTAGAAAGAAATTCACTGGCCCTCGCAAAGGAAGACACCCTAAAATTGAAGAAAAAGTTTTGGAATTTGTACGTGAAAGGAGGAAGAATGGACAACCTGTGACTAGTGACACCATAAGAAATAAAGTAAAAGAGGAGGCTGAAGTTCTTGGAATACAGAAACAAGAGTTTAAGGCTAGCCGTGGATGGGTGGATCGGTTTATGAAGCGGATGGGTTTATCTCTAAGACACCGTACAACAATATGCCAAAAGTTTCCTGCAGATTTTGAGGGAAAACTACTAACATTTCAGCGGTATGTCATCACACTTCGGAAGGAAAAGAATTTTTCAATGGGGCAAATTGGCAACGCTGACGAGACGGCAATTTGGTTTGATATGCCTCGTAACTACACCAGTACGGAGAAGGGGACTAAGGAAGGTACCATCAAAACTTCGGGATGTGAAAAACAACGCGTAACAGTGATGCTGGCAATAACAGCAGACGGGTGCAAACTTCCCCCTTTCTTAATCTTCAAACGGAAAACATGCCCTAAAACCCCTAAGAATGAAAAGCTGTTCCCAGATGATGTCCTGATTCGAAACCAAGAGAAGGGGTGGATGACGGAATCATTAATGCTTGATTGGCTCCGAAATGTATGGAAACGCCGTCCCGGTGGGCTCTCTAATCCACCATCAATGCTTTGTTTGGACGCATTTCGTGGTCATCTCACCGACGACGTAAAAAAGAAGATGCACAGCCTAGGCAGTGATCTTGTTATCATTCCTGGAGGGATGACGTCTGTGTTACAACCCCTGGACGTTAGTATAAATAAACTTTTTAAGGGGTACGTTCAGGCGGAGTACGAAAAATGGTTTTGTGGGCCAAACCGTGTATTGACCCCGACAGGAAAAATTAAGCGTGCTGCACCGCACATTGTTGCACACTGGGTTTCTGCTGCCTGGAAAAGCATCGAAGCACCAATGATTGTGAAATCTTTCAAGAAATGCTGCATTTCAAATGCATTGAATGGCAATGACGATGACGTGCTCTGGAACGCCGAGGATGACAATGACGATGATGAGGAAAGAAGAAATGAATCTGCTTCTGACGAAGAGAGCTGCGAGGATTCCAGTGATGAAAACATTAGTGAATAAAGACGTTTACTATTAATCACTGATTGTAGAAACTGTTAGCTAGATAGAAATGTTGCGATTTATTTCATGTTCATATTTTACGATAGGTACCGTATATACGGTAGTGCTAATTAACAATGATTGTTTCATATGACAATAGCCCACTAATAGGTTAATTCTATGTTCTGCTGCTTTATGTATAAATCCATTGTTGTATAAAATATGGTATCTAAATTTAAATAAAATTATCATACCATTAATTGATAGTTTATATACAAATCCATTGTTGTATAAAATAAGATTCAATAAATTCCTCATATCATTGATGCGCATTACATTCGCCGACAAACAATTTTTTTTTAATTTAAAGTTTTAAAATGGGAATGCGCATTAGATTCGATGGCGCATTAGATTCGCATAAATACGGTATATATTCCTATAAGTAAGTCATCTGCATGTGGTCTGGGCATCAGATTTTTTTTTATATAGGAAGCACAATTCGACCAGTTTGTTTTTGCACTTTATAAAACTTCTTTCGTTTATTTCTACTATTTTTTGACACCCTCCGTGTTTCAAAAAACTCTGTATAGAAAGCTATGAAAACCACCTTCCCGCAGGTTGTTGTTCCAAAGAGTTATTAATTTGTCGGCCATTCTCATCTGATTGTATCGTATCCACTAACACACAATTTTTTTATGGTAAGATTAAATAATTTTGAAAATAATACACACCTTGCTATTCTGTAGGAGTGAACCAAAAATTAATTTTTTCAAAATGCAGGAAGAAAGTAGAACAATAATATTTAATCTATATCATTATTCATAAAAGTAAATTGAGTGCCTTACTCATAATCAGTTGGAGTTCATCAAATCAAAGCGGAGGTATTATGATTGTGCTGCCACATTATGCTTATCCATACTTAGCTCTCAGTTCGTCTCTTTGGAGACTGTTTCACGGTCGACGGCATAATAGGAAAGTGCTCATTTTTTTTTGTCTTTTTAGCTTTATTATTAAGCATCCCTTTCTTCGCACATATACTGCATATAATTCAACAACAAAATCAAAAAATATTTAAATATGGCTTGTGTTTGAAATTCCTGATAGAGTGTTCGGGATGCCGTATATATTTTGTATTCATTATATTATTTCTTTGAAATCTAAGCACTCGCGCAGATAGCCGCTTAAAATGATTGTTATAGAAATACGTATAATGATTTTAACTAGAGCCATTTCTTGAAAACATTTAATATTTCTAGTTAGGCATGTCTTGATATGAACGCAGTTTTATTTAAATCAATCAGAGTAAAAACTAAAGAAAATATTCTTATGAACTGCATTTATTGCTTTTCATTTTCTTGGTTTACTGATCAGTAACAGAAGGATTAAATCTGGAAGGTAAGTCCTTTACAGAATCGCAATAGGCCAGTACGTATTCTTTTCGAAGCAGTGAAGACACATTGCTTTTAAATAGTCCAATTTCTGGATTAAAATTTAAAGATAACTAATTTTGGCCCAAAGAAAACATTTTATTTCGAGTAGTGTTGCCACGTTTTGCTTTCAAATCGCTGAGTTTATGTAACATTCATTACATTTGTATAAAATAAATTAAAATGAAATCAAGATACCAATTCTTAGATTGAATACTATATTAAGTAGTCCTTGGCTCTGAATACCCTTGTTTTCCTGCCGCACTATGAATATACAATCGCGATAAAAGTTGAGGACAAAAATTTAAAGAGAGAGAACGTTTCGCATCCTACCCACCAAATTCCGTAAAACAACCTATTCTTCAACAACAAGCGCGTAGTAAACGCGCGGTTTTAGATACACACAGTTTTCTAGTTGCATTTCCTTGAAGGTAGAATGAAGAAATTTTAAGTAGCTGTTCTAAATACAAAAACTGGCGAATATTAACAAGAACTATGGGCTTCAAGGAGACTATTCAATAGCGCGCCATCTGATGGTGACGAAACGAAATTACAGTCAGTCGATCTCGAGCTGCAATAAGGATTTACATTCTCCAAAATTATATCTCCCTGAACCGAACGTTAATTCTAAATGCTGGGTATTCTGTTTTCGTATATGTTCTATCTAGATCTGTATTTTCTCTGTAACTATTCCTGCGCTTTGTTAATAAACAGATTTAGAGCTATTCAGCATTTGTGTTTATACAAGAAAGGTTATAAAAAGACGCCCACCAAATGTTCAGAGATTCTGTTTGGCTTCAAAAAGCCCTTTCTCTCAAATTTTAGTTGTGTTATGTAGAAGTTCTCGCTCTTGAGAAGTTTTTCTGTCTGTGGATTCTTCGACAGCAAATGATCAGCAAAATAGGGGTCGGGTTACGAAGCAGGCATCGGAAATGCGAGATAAGAGGTAAAGAATAAACAACATTTTTGCTTTCCGTGTTTATTGCAGACACAATGAGACTTTCTTTTATCAGCGATAACAGGTCCACTGGGCGGTCTGCAAGGAACGACGTTTTGGATCCGGATGCCTTCTAGAGAAGGTTAAGATATGATTATGTTGAAGGCGGCAGCATTTGTAAAATATGCATGGACTTGAACACAGGCATAATTTATTCTTACGTGTTCCTTGAACTGTGACGCAAATACAAAACGTAGGTAAATGTATTGTTGTTCATCGTAGGAGACGTTTTGCCAGGTCCTCATTATTTCGATTTTTTATGGCTGTTTCATAATTAGACAAGGCTTATAAAAAACTAGGTTTTGTTTAAAGCGGGGCTGCTCAGAGTTCTCTACATACCTTTTTGGGTTTACAAAACACGGTTTCTTTTTTAGGCATTTTAGCTTTTGCTAGATTTGGTGTTATCTTAGTACTGGCCTGAGGTTGGTGGAAAGGTAGAGGAAAATGAAGGTGAACAAAAAGTCTGAGAGCGAGAGAGATATAATGTGAGATATGATTAGTAGAAAAGAACGCAGGTTTTACCTGAGTTTTGAAGAAAGAACAGTTTATTGGTGAAAAGTAGGAAAATGGTGGAACAGAAGAGAAGAGAAAGCAGAATATTGCAATGACAACTGTCATATAAAACAGAAAAACTTAAGAAACAACTCTGACCTCGTGGAAGAAAACCACATGTGTTGAATGATTAAGCGTTTGATATAGCGAACGTTCATGAACTGATAAACCCTCGGGGAAAGAACTGCGATGCTTCCGGCTTGTTTTCCTGTTGCCGAATTATATAGAGACAGCTGCGGAGTCATAGATGGTTTTCCCCATGTGTAACGTGTATACGAGCCAGTTACCCTTAGAAAGTCTTCCTCGAGGCATCCCTCCCCTTAGACAGATAGCCCTAGTGAGCTTTGCCATAATTAAATACACCACACCACACCACCGTACTCATAGAATATCAGCTACCGGTTACCATTCATTATGATAAATTATCCCAGTGTTGTGATCCGACTTCGGAAATTGTATTTGGCCTGGTGAAGTAAACGGCTCCACTTTGCGAACAATATCGAAATGGAAACCTCCTCTTTGCATGTAGTAATGAATATGTAAAATTAAGGCTTTTTTACTATCCCATACGAAGTAAAGAAAGTATTGTAATCACGAAAAATTCCGGGTACCATATTTCAACGAAAATACCCATTTTGACCGCGATCGAATGTAATTTAACCATGATGTTGCTTGATATCTGTACGTGAGGACAGAATAAAGAATCCTTTTACCAAACCAAATTATAAACTAACTTAAAGTGGATTCAGAAGATATGTGCTTCCTGGCGTCTGTATGTACTTATGTATCTCGCATAAGTCAAAAACGGGGAATGCTGTACTATGTAGTTGTGCACCTCCCTTTTTGTTTGCATTTGGCCGACTAGACGTATATATATTTATATGCCGACTCTGTTATTCGGTTCCGCGAGCTTAGTTCTTTTAATTCTTATATGTCGGTAAATTTCGCATTTTTTCGCTTTAAAGAGGATTAAATTATATTGTTCTTCTCATCCGGTCAAGGATTTTATGCCGTTGGTTAACCTGCATGTTATACTTGTAGAATTATCAACAATTTAAAAGTTGTTTAAGTGCTGATAAGCCTAATTTTTACTTCCTTTTACGGAAGTAATGCAATTGCGAAAAATTTCGGATATCACATTTCAACGGAAATGTCCATTTTGACCGCTATCGAATGCAATTTAAAAAGGTTTTTGCCTGACATCTGTACGTAAGGACAGAATAAAGCACTCTATTTCCCCAAATGAAATATAAAACGGGTTCAACATAGATTCAGAAGAGATTTTTTCGTAGCGTCTGGACGTATACATCACTCCCTCATCAAAAACGAGGAGCCTCAGAACTTTAATATTTTGTATATAATACTGCTATAACATGTAGATGTGCACCTCCCTTTTTGGTTGCAATCGGCCCGCATCAAAATTATATAATATACCCACTCTGTAACTCGGCCTAGTGAACTCGTTTATTTATTATGTTCGTAAATTGTGCACTTTTTGCTTTACAAATTCTTGAGTTATACTGCACTTATCTTCCTGTTAATGGTTTTATGCCTTTAGTTGATCTGCATGCAATAGTTATAGAACTAGATACAACTGAAAAATTGTTTAAGTGCGGTTACGCCTAATTTAATTTTTACCACAGCAGCGATATTTGCTTACATTTGAATCTTAGCAGAATAGTGAATTAAGTAAGCTTCTGCGTCTTCAGTGTCTTTTTGCTGAGTGAAACGAAAAGGATACTTTCAGTTTCTTGGAGAAAAACATCTTACTTCTGGTCTGCTTGTCGAATTTCTTTTCTTGCGTAGAAACTATAATTATAATTGCTTTTTTCATTCTTTTAACTGCATTTGGTGTTTTATGTTTTTCTATAACTATCAATTTTCAATGACGATATTTTGAAGTTTTATGTGATTTTCCTTTGCTTTAAACTGAAAATTGAATTAATTGAATGTGAAACATATCTCTAATGAAATTAGAGGATCTAAGTGTAATTGAAGTGGACCAAAAAATGGGTATAATTTTATATTCTGTACAAGGAAGTCATGTGCAAGTGGCATCCGCATCAGATTTTTTTTAGATAGCAATCAGAATTCGACCAGTTTGTTTTTGCACTTTGTAAAACTTCTATGGTTGATCAGTTAGACCCTAGATTCTATTCAGTTAGACCCTCCTGGCTTTCCAAAGGTCAATTTAGAAAGCCTAGAGAATGGTCTTCCCAAAGGTTGTTGTTGCAAAGAGTTATTATTTCGTCGGACATATTCATCTGATTGTATGGTATACATTAAAAATTAATTTTTGTATGGTAGAATTCGATAACTTTGAAAATAATACACACCTTGCTATTCTGTAGGAGTGCACCAGAAATGAATTTTTTTAAGTGCAGGAAGAAAGTGAAAACATAGTCGTTAATCTATGTTATTAGTCATAAAAGTAAATTGCGGCTCATTGGCAATCAGTTGGAGCTGCATGAAACGAAAGCGGAAGAGTTATGATTGTGCTAAGACGTCATGCTTATCCATAATTAGCTCTCAATTCCTCTCTTCTCACAGCCGAGTCTATATTGTTCTCTTTCTAGCTTTAGTATTAAGCATCTTTTTCTTCGCACACATACCAGATATAATTCAACAGCAAAATCACAAAATATTTGAAAGCAGCATGTATTTGAAATTTCTGACTGAGTGCTCGGGATATATATATACGGCATCCCGAGTGAATACAAATATATATATATATATATACATATATATATATATATTATTTGTTTGATATCTAAGCACTCGCGCAGAAAGCCACATAAGACGCTTGTCATAAAGTTACATAGAATGATTTTAACTAGAGACATTTCATAAAAATGTCTGAATATCTAGTTAGACATGTCATGATATAAACGCATTTTTATTTAAATCAATCAGATTAAAGATAAAGAAAATATTCTTATAAACTGCATTTATTGCTTTTCATTCACTTGGTTTACTACTCAGTAACAGAAAGATTATATCTGGAAATTAAATAGACTGCTCAAAACATTTAAAGGATATTGCGGTTTTAGGTGGACCTTGTGGCTGGGAAACTTTTTAGCTGATTGATACATGGTCGACAGACGTAGTAGGTTATATGAGTATAAATTACACATGTTTGGCAGGAAAAAATGCAATTTATTGCGCATTTGTGTACAAAAGGAAAAAAACACAATTTGTGCATATGAGAAAAAAGAATAAGAAAAGGTGTTTTCTTTAAAGGAAATCATTTTCAGTAGGGGGTATGGTTTCCACGGACGGCCAGCAACGTTGAACACCTTTGAGGCATGGAGTCAATGAGGCTATTAATTACGAGTTGAGGTATTCTGTTCCACTCTTCCAGAAGAGCTTTCTCCAGTTCTTGGAGAGTTTGTGGGGGTGGTTGGCTGCTAGCAACTCGTCTTCCTAGAGCGTCCCAAACGTGCTCTTTTGGATTCATGCCTGGAGAACAGGCTGGCCTTTCCATTCGTACGATTCCTTCCTCGAAAAGGAAATCCTCCACCAGGTTAGCACGATGTGGCCTGCAGTTATCGTCCATTAAAATGAAGTCATCTCCGATTGCTGCAGCGTAAGGGACTACAACAGGTTTGAGGATCTCATCCCTATATCGGCGACCAGTCAGAGGTCCATCTCGAATGATGTAGAGGTCTGTGCGCCCGTCAATGGAGATGCCACCATACACCAACACTCCCCCACTGCCAAATCTGACACTTTCGTGCACGAACGCAGGATTATTCCTACTGACACGGTCCCTATTATCAGGAAAATACGCCTATTATCAGGATGAACAGAAAAACGGGCCTCGTCAGAAAAAAAGAACATTGCTCCATTCATTTCTCCTGCAGTTCACATGCTCTGTTGCCCACTCCCTGCGGTCGCGACGATGCCTTGATGTTAGTCTACACGTACCATCGGTCGGCGAGCATACAGACCTACACCACAGAGCCGGTTTCAGACAGTCTGAGTTGAAACCGTGGTGCCAGTAGCCGAGCGAAGGTGTTGTTGGAGAAGAGTACCATTCGTATTTCGGTGTCTCCGAGCCGTTAACACTAAATAACGATCTTCTTTGGGCGTTGTTGCTCGTCTACGACCTTGCCCTGGTCTTTGGCCTGCACTTCCAGTTTCCAAACAACGGTTCCAGATCCTGGAAGTCACACTTTGTGACACTCCAATGGCTTGCGCTACTTCAGCTTGAATTTGGCCCCCTTCTAACCTACCAACTCTCCAAGCTTCTGAATCGGTTAAATGACTTCGCTGAGACATCGTACTCATCGAAACAAAGCAGTCACTGAATGCCGATCATCCTTGTCTTCGTGGAGGACTTTCTAAGGGAAACTGGCTCGTATACATGTGTAACGTGTATACGAGCCAGTTTCCCTTAGAAAGCCTCTACGAAAGGCATCCCTCCCCATAGGCAGATAGCCCTCGTGTGCCTTGCCATAATTAAATACACCAACACCTACACCAACTTTTATTCAGTTGAAAGTCAAATTTCATTCGCTGCCGCTGAAGCGACGTTTTTGACGTCGAACTCAAAATTAGCATACTCCACAGTTTGAAAATCAGAAAAATTTGCATTTGTGATTCTCTTCTTCCACTTTCGGCAAAACAAATTTCGCTTATATCTTTATTTTATATAAAACTTACAATATCCTTTCATTGTTTTGAGCAGTTTATTTTAAGCTTTACAGTATGACAACTGGCTGGTGCCTGAAGATAATACGTATTCTGTTCGAGGCACTGGAAACACATTTCTTTTAGGTAGTCGAATTTCTGGATTAAAATTTAAAGATAACTTATATTTTGATGAAAGGCAATGCTTTATTTCGAATAGAGTTACAACTGTTTGCTTTCAAATTGGTGCCGTTGTGTAACATTATTTTAATTGTACAAAATATGAAATACTTGAAAAAGAAATGAAGATACCCATTGTCAGATTAAATAAGACATTTATTAAAAAGTCGGTAGCACTGGATGCTTTGTTTTCCTATCGGACAACGAAACCATTGCTACAACTCTCGGCGCTAACAATTTAATTAGATTGCTGTGTTTTTTACGACATTCTATACTTCAATAATTAGCGTGTATGAAACGCGCCGCACTAAATACATACAATTATTGCAGCTACATTGCAAAAAAGTTTGTGAATGAATGAAATTTTAAATGTTTCCTTCAATACGAAAAGTGGTGACTATTAAGAAAAATGTGGCCTTTATTTGAATTAGTTTATCAAACGCCATCTAGTAGTGACGAGAAACACTTACAGTTAGTGGACCTTCCAGCTGCGAAAAGGATAGATTCTCCAAAATTATGTCTCCGTAACCCGAACGTTAATTGCAAGTGTTAGATATTCTGTTTTCGTATATGTTCCCCTTTGATGTATATTTTCTTTGCAACTATTCCTGTCCTTTGCTACTAAACACTTTTAGATGTAGTCTGTGTTTGTGTTTATATAAAACCGTTACAAAATGATCCCCAACGAAGTGGTGAGCGTTTCTCTTCGGCTTTAAGCAACCCCTTCCCCTCGAATTTAAGTTTTATAAGTTTAGAATAGTACGTATTTCCGTTCGAGGCAGTGGAAACACATTGCTTTTAAGAAGTCCAATTTCTGGTTTCAAATTTAAAGATAACTTATACTTTGCAGAAAGGCAATGTTTTATTTCGAATAGTGTTGCATCCTTTTGCTTTCAAATCGTTGAGCTTGCGTCACATTCATAGAATTTTTACAGAATATGAAATAAGTTAAAAAGAAATGAAGATACCCATTGCCAGACTAAACATTACGTTTATTAAAAAGCCGGTGGCTCTGGGTGTCTTGTTTTCCTATCGGGCAATTAATATACCATTGCGATAACTCTTGCCGGTAACAATTTAAAGAGTGAGATAAGTGTGTTTCTCCCGAACTCAGGAACTCTATGCATTCTCTACCTCAATATGAGGCGCGCATTACCCGCGCTGCTTTAAATACAGCGGAATTTTTGGAGACACTATTGCAGGCATTCTATGTCTGTGTCTTATCACTTAATAAGACGCAATCGACCATTAACGGCCTTTACCAAATATTATGCTTGACTTTTAAATGCTTGAGGAATCGAGTAAGTTGTATCCAATAATATGGAAGTACCTGTGCACATGCTGTGCTAGAACTCAGAGATTACTAGCGACAGAGGCTCCTGTGCCGCCGTCCGTAGAATAAGTAAACTTGAACAAATGAGGCGCTCGTGTTTCGCCATCTATTAGTAAGGAAAAAAAGCATTTTAGTTGATTGGAGCTCTGGTTGCGCCATCTCTTGCACGATGTATTGAAAGGCATTTTTAAAATTTCATAAAATTTATTCTTCTGACAAGCAATAATTGGAAAGTGTAATGATGAAAAATACAATTGGCAGTATATTGAAACGTTTCACAAGCGTAAAAACTATTTATATACAAAGTCTACCTGCTTTGGCAGGAACAAAGTCCATAGTGCTTTGTAATTTGATAAGTAAAGAAAATGAAGTAAAATCTTGGCTAAATAAGAAGAAAAGGAAAATATATACATTACCACCGACTATTAAGGTGAATAGTGCGGGGCCTCTTGTGGCTTTGTTCAGTTGTGAAATCATAATTTCGTAGTTTTTTGATGATATTCTTAGCATGACTGTCACATTTCATAAAAAAGTTATGAGAAGCTTTATGAGAAGAATTTCAGAATCCGTGGGTTTAATTTTTAAGTCATTGTGAAGAGTGCTGTTTTGAACCAACCAAGGCGCATTTGTAATTATTCGGATGGCCTTGTTTTGAATTCTTTGTATTTTTTCGCGATGAGTTCTTGCAGTTGCAGCCCACGCTGGAGATGCATACAGTAAAATCGGGCGGATAGCTTGTAGATAAATAACTCTTTTTGTGTGCGAGACTAAGTTTAGAATTTTTCCCTATGAGTGCATAGATACTGCCTATTGCTTGGTTGGGTATTTTACAGATATTTTCGATATGATTTTTAAAGGTTACTTTTCGATCGAAATAAACGCTTAAATATTTAACTTATTTTTCATTTGGGATGGAGATATTATTAATTGTGATATTGTTGAGATGTCTTCTGGAAGGGTTCTTTTGGAAATATATTGTAGTGGATTTGCTTTCATTGATTTTAATTTTCCAAAAGTTAAACGATGGGAAGATATAGTCTATTGCATTTTGGAGGTTTTGGATGGCCTCTTGCGGATTGATGGATTTGCTGGGAATTGCAGTACCGTCTGCATAGCAGGCGATAATGGCATCTTCGTGGCTGCGAAGATCATTTATGTAAATGTTAAAAAGAAAAGGTGAAAACTTCGAGCCCTGAGGACACCTACTTTCATTACACTGATATTAGATAGCTCGTTCTTAATACGAACTTGAAAAGTTCTGTTTTCCAAAAAACTTGAAATTAGTAGGATTAATCCAGGTGGAAATTTGTTTCCGATAAGTTTGATAAGGAGGCATGGGTGCCGAACCTTATCAAACGCTTTTTCAGTATCAATGAAGATGCCAGCAACCGTTTCGTTTTTATTAAAGGCTTCACCGATGATTTCATTAATTCTTGTAACTTGTTGGGTGGTGCTAAATCCATGCCTAAATCCAAATTAATGTTCCTTAATAATATTATTGTCTTCAGCGAATTTAGTGACCCTATTGATGGCTAATCTTTCAAACAGCTTGCCAACAGCTGAAAGTAAACTGATGGGTCTGTAATCTGAAGTTGAAGAACCATTTTTCCCAGGTTTCTTCAAGACAATGATTATCGCATGCTTCCATTGTTTAGGAAGAAATCCTATACGCAGGCAAGCATTGAAGATGTAATATAGTTGCAGGATGGCTTTTCTTGGTAAATTCTGCAGGGTGTTATTAGTAATTAGGTTATAACCGGGAGCTTTTCTTAGTTTTAATTTTCGAATTAATTCTGTAATCTCTCTGGGAATGGTAGGTAGGTTGGTCTGAATTTTGAGACTTTCTAAGTGCTGAGTCACGTGATCAATGACTGCCGAATCATTAGCGTTAACAAAATGAGTGACAGTGAATTGATTTTATATTATTTGGCAAAAGCGTTTGCAATATCTTTTGGATTAATTAGAACTTTATTATTGTAATTAATAAGTTTTATTTCATCTTTATTTCTTCTAATAGCTTTAGCAATTTTCCACACGGAGTAATTGATATGTGACAGACTGTTAACGAAGTTGTTCCAGCTGTCGTCTTTATATTCTTTGATGAGTTTTTTAACTGCTCTGTTAGCTTGATTGAAATTTCGTTTATCGATGGGGTCTAAAGTTCTATGATAAATTTTTCGAAGCCTGTTCTTTTCTTTAATCTTGTTAAGGATGTACGCAAGGAGAGTGAATTTTTCTGGATGAATGGCCTATTTAGATTTATTGAGTGCTTCGTGCATACCATGGGTAAATTTTTCAATTTTATCTTCGATATCTTGGGGAGAGTTTAAATTTAGATTAATAACTGTGTTCTCTTGCATAATATAACTGAAGTCTTCCCAGTTGATCTTGTTATTTACAGGTGGTAGTCCGTAGCTTAACCCGTAAAGAATAAAACGTACATTAAAGTGAACAGAGGATAAAACATTATCTGTGAAAAGATACGGTTGCTGGTTAATATTGGTGGTAATAAGAATATCCAGTGTGTCTTTACAGCCATAAGCTAAAGAGGTAAAAGTAGAATCATCAGGTACATGAATGTTCATATCCTTAAATTGGCAGTAATTATATAGAGTAATGCCGTCCGTGTTGTTAGTTCCGGAGTTCCAGATGGCACGTTTTTTTGAATGAATGCATTCTGATAGTTTGCTTCAATACAAAAAGTGGTGAATATTAAGAAAAATTTGGCCTTCATATCAAATATTTTATCGAGCGCCATCTAGTGGTAACGGAAAAAACTTACAGTTAGTGGAACTCCAGCTGCGATAAGGATAGGTTCTCCAAAGTTATGTTTCCGTGACCCCGAACTTTAATTCCAAGTGTTAGGTATTCTGTTTTCATATATGTTTCGCTTTTTTATACAAAATATGAAATAAATGAAGATACCCTTTGTCAAATTAAATATGACTTTAATAAAAAGTCGGCGACTCTGGATGTCTTGTGTACCTATCTAAGGTAAATACACCATTGCAATAACTCTTGGCTTCAACAATTTAACGACATTCATGCGTCTCTTCACGAACGCAGGAACTTTATGCAGGATATTCTATCTTTCAATAATTAGCGCGATAGATACGCGCTGTTTTAAATACATCCAAAATTATACCGATTTTATACACCAATAATTTTTTTTTTGAATGAATAAATTTTAAGAGTTTGCTTCAATAGGAAAAGTGGTTAATATATTGAAAATCTTAGGCGTTCATCTCAAATTTTTTATCGAGCGCCATCTAGTGGTGACGAGAAAAACTTACAGTTCATAGACCTCTCAGCTGCGATAAGGATAGGTTCTCCAAAATTATGTCTCCGTGACCCGAGCACTAATTGCAAGTGTTAGGAATTCTGTTTTCGTATAAGTTTCTCTTTGATGTATACTTTCTTTGCAACTTTCCTGTCCTTTGTTACTAAACAGTTTTAGAGGTAGTCGGTGTTTGTGTTTATATGATCACGGTAACAAAATGACCCCCAACAAAGTGTTGAGAGTTTCTGTTTGGCTTTAAACAGCCCTTCCCCTCGAATTTAAGTTTTAGTTGTGTTACGCAGAAATTCTCGTTTTGGGGTTTTTTTCTAATTGTGGCTTCCTTGAGAGGAAATATTCAGAAAAAGAGGAGTTAGTCTGCGAAGCATACATAGTAAGTACGAGATAAGATGTAAACAATAAAGAACCCTTTCGCATTTCCACACACATTCAGACTGTTTTCCTTTTTAGCAGCTCGGGTTATTCGGTGGTCTACAAGAAACGGCGTTTTGGATCTGGATACATTGAAGGGAGTTTTGAGATATATTTCTGTTGTAGGAGGCAGCTTTTGTAAAATACGTCTTGACCTGAAGACAACAGCCATTTATTCTTATGTGTTCCTTGAACTGTGATGTAAATAGAAAACATAGATTAATCTATTGTTCATCGTAGAAGACGTTGTGTCAGACCGTCATGCATTTCGAATTTTTCCCAGGATAAGGAAATTACCCTCAGATTTTTCCCGCTGTAGATAAAGAAAGATGTGCGGCGCCTACTTTAATTTTTACGCATTTAGAATGGGCTCGGAAAAGGTTGAGGCAGACGGTGATTCACCAAAATAATTTGAAATGGTGCATTGTTGCATTAGAAATGGCTGTTTTATAATTAGAGGAAGAGTTCAAATAATGAGATTTTGGCTCCTCTGAGTGTTCGTTATTCCTTTTGGGGTTTTCAAAATTCGGGTGCCTTTTTTAGGCATTTTAGCGCTTTTTCTGGGTTTAGTGTAATTTTAGTACTGTCTTGAGGTTGATGGAAAGGCAAGCGAAAGTGAAGATGTTAAAAAAAAAGTGTGATGCGACAGACAAAGAATGTAAGTGATCATTCGTAGAAAGGAATGCAGGTTCGCCCTAAGATGAAGAAAGAATAGTTTATTGATGATAAATACGAAAACGGTGTGACAGTAGAGAAGAGAAAGCAGAGTTTTGCGATGACAACTGTCGTGTAAGATATAATAAATATTAAGAAACAACTCTGGCCTCGTGGAAGAAAAACAATTGTATTGAATGATCAAGCGATTTACTTTTCCTTTTTATTTAAAGAAAACGAAATCCTTGTGCACCACAAAGTATCACATGTCACTTACAATTTGTAAGTAAAAAAGGGAAAATTGTAAGTAATAACATCAATTTTCAGTAACACAATGAAATCATACACAAAGAAAAAAGCACAGAAAAAAAGTAAATTCAAAAGTATAAAAATGTATAAAGAAATCATTTACAATGCTTAAAATAAAACTGAACAAAATCGCTGAAAGCTCGGTAGGCCGAAGCTGAAGATACAAAATCAAGGCCTTTCGGCGCCAATGAATTCCAATTAATTTTAATCTGCTTTTCCGTAGATTTCTTTCTTTATCAAGTAATGGGCAGTCAAAAAGCAGGTGGAAAACACTTTACTGAACGCTAAGATTGCAATAACACAAATTGGAAGACGTCAGCTTAAACCGTTCGAGATAAACATTAAACTTATCATGTCCAGACAAAAATTGCGTAACTTTAAAATTGAGCAACTAGTCCTTACTTTTCAGTCTTTCAAAAATAATTGGGAAGAAATTTTTTGTTACAGGTACCTTATCAGAAGAGATATAATCACAGGTCCATTTGCTCAATCATTTTAGCTTTGAATGTTTTTTTTGAAATTATATTTTGGAATATTTACATCAACATTAATATCAATTTTAGTTGCATTCTTAGCAAGCCAATCAACTCTCTACTTTCCATAATAACCGGATGACCAAAAAATTGAAATGGACAAAACACTGAAATACCCTTCTTCTCCAGATCTCCGAGAGACTGCTGTATATTAACAATAATATCATTACATAAAGAGGTATTTTTAAGGGATTCCAGGGAAGACAGTGAATCCGTAGAAGATTAAGTAGCTGGAACCACGTCCATCCTGGCTAATTATCCACTTAATTACAAAATTAATACACAGAAGCTGAGAAATATTTACAGTACATTCATTTCTAATGCGAAATTGGTGGTACTTAATTTCAATATCATCTTCAAAAATGGCATAAGCAAAACCAACTTTATCTTTAATCCTACTACCACCCGTATACAAGACAAGTGAGAATGAATTTACATCAGTGTCCATACTATCCAGAATCTGTACTGGTTGTCTTACAGAAGGATGTGGAAGAACAGACGAGGGAAATAAAAGATTAAAATGAGAAATGGAGCAGTTTGCAAGACTATTTTTGTAATCTATAAAGGTCAGAATAAACAAACCCAGAGGTGGAAATCCGGCAAGAGAGAAAACAGCATTGTAAATAATAGTTTGGTAACCCCTTATAACTCGCAGTAAAATTCGTCGTTGATTTCGAAGCAGGCGTTTAGAGTTAATTTTCTTTTTTAGAGACAATCTCCAAGCTCTATATCCATATGGAATAAAGGGTACAATGCCTAGTTTATAAATAATTGCGCTAACATTCGATTTAACACCAAAACGATGCAATTCGATTCAGCCCACGCTGAAGTCCCTCACATTTATTAGAAATGTAGGAAATATGCTTTTTCCAGTTTAATTTGCTGTCCAACAAAATACCTAAATATTTAATTTCATTCACCCTCTCAAGGGAATTGTCATTTAAAAGCAAATGATATCCTTCATAAGTAGTATTTTGTCTATCAATAAACATGGTCTTGGATTTTGCATGGTTAAAGTTTAGCTTAAAATCCAATGATAAATGAAATCCTTGGGCGACCTTGGGCGAGATGAAAAGCCTTTTTGCATTTCTTTTGCTTGAATACAAATCAAAAAATCATCTGCAAAGGCAATGACTTTACAACTGAAGAGATCAGAAATTTTCTGTAAGAGATCATTCATAATAATAATCCGAAGCTTGGGACCGGAAACAGAGCCTTGTGGACATCTTCTCTGAGAACGAACACTTTAGGTGCCAACAAAAAAAAAAAATCGATCGTCCTGTCTTTCAGCAAATCAAAAACAACATTAAACACATTATGAGGCATTTTAATTTTTAATTTTTTTTAGTAAATTAAGAACAGCAGGCCACCATGCATTATCGAAAGCTCCTTCAATATCAAGAAAAATTAAAATAGTGTACAAACCTCTCGTCTTGTCCCTCTGTACAATGTTGTTAAGATTCAGAAGTGCATCCTTAGCACATTTTTTAGCAATGAAACCATATTGGTCAGAACTGAGAATATTTTCTTTATGTAGATGCCAAGTAATTTAGTTATTCAAAACATTTACGTAAAGAATAAAAAGACAGATACACCTACGATTATTCACATGTGGAACACTGAACGTTTGTCTCTTGGGTATCACAATAACGAGGGCGTTCTTCCAAGTTCGTGGAAAAGCACCAAGATTCAAACATATATCAAATAATCTAAGAAAAGCTGCAGGGAAAAGCCGATGAATGTATCTTATAGTTTCATTGGGAATAAAATCCGGGCCAGGAGCCTTGAAAAGCCTTAAATTACGAAAATTACGGCATGCGAAAAAAGGAGGATCAATCTGAGATCTACTGCGAGCAGAAGAGCGCCACTGAGTATGAAAGTCATTATCAAACCTCACACAATCAGAAGGAAATACTTTATCAAGAATAGCATCGATAGTTTCCTTCAAGGAAGACGAAAAGTTACCGCTTGGAAGCCGAAGGCCCGAGATCTCAATCTTCCTCATAAAAGTTTCTTTAATACCGTAAGTGTAAATTTTTTCCACACATTCTTATTATTGATATCCGAAGGAAACTTCCTCCAAGACTCTAATTTAACCTCAAGAAGCATATCATTGTATTTTCCCCTTAAATCAAGGTATTTTCGATTATGCAAGTCCCGTATATCATTGCTAGTAGTACTCGGGAACCTTCGTTTCCGTAGTGATAATTAAGCGTTTGATATTGAAAAAGTACACAAACTGATAAATCCTCGTTGAAGAAATTGCGACGCTTGGTGCGATGCTTCCTGCTTGTTTTCCTGTTGCCGAACTGACTGTTCCGGATTCATAGAATATCAGCTATTGATTCAGATTCATTATGAGAAATTATCCCAGCGTTGTGATCCTGCATTCCCACTTATTTTAAAGAGATTTCGGAAATAGTATACGGGATTGCCTTAGTCTGCTTAGTGTAAGTACTGTTCACCTCCTGTTTACCTATAGTGATGAATATGTAAACATAAGTGCTTTTTACTTCCTCGTACAAAGTAAAGAATATATTGTAATCACGAAAAATTCCGGGTACCATATTTCAACGAAAGTACCCATTTTAACCGCGATCGAATGCAATTTAACGATGTTGTTGCTTGATATCTGTAAGTGAGGACAGAATAAAGAATCTTTTTCCCAAACCAAATTATAAACTGAGATAAAGTGGATTCAGATGAGATTTGCATCCTGGCATCTGTATGTGCGTATGTATGCATGTATCTCTCATAACTCAAACACGAGGAGTTTTAGAATATTTAAAAATTTTCTACATAGGACTGCTATAACATGTAGTTGTGCACCCCCGTTTTCGCTGCATTTGGCCGAACCAGAAGTATATATATATATTTATATACCGACTCTGTTATCCGGCTCCGTGAGCTCTCTTTTTTTATGCCTACGTTTGTAAATTGCAAATTTTTTGCTTTACAAATATTTAAATTATCTTGTTCTTATCTTCCGGTTAAGTATTTTACGCCGTTAGTTAGCCTGCATGTCATTGTTGTAGAACTGTCAACAATTTAAAAGTTGTTTGAGTGCGGATAAGCCTAATTCTTACGTCCTTGTACGGAAGTAAAAAGGAAATATTGAAATCGTGAAAATTTTCGGATATAATATTTCAAGGAAAATACCCATTTTGATCGCAACTGAATGCAATAAAGCAATGTTTTACTTGACATCTGTGCACTCTATTTCCCCAAACAAATGATAAAAATGGTTTAAAATGGCTTCAGTAGAGATTTTTTCGTAGCCACTGTACGTATGTATGCATCTTTCACAACACGCAAATATGTCGGGAAAAGGGGAAAATCTATTGAGACATACTTAGTAGTAGATTAATAACTAATCATATTAGAAGGAAAGCCGTTTTCGGTCTAAATATGCTTTTCCGACGAATCACGTTTGCATGTCCTTTATGATTTAATCAAGTTAGTTGAGGGCTTCAAGCACTTTTCCCTTGATAAGTTCTGTTTGAAGCCTCGAGCAGAGAAGATTTACCATGTCTGTCTTTAGGTACAACATTTCGGTTTTATTTAAATTAGACAGGTTTTTTTTCCGCGTACAATTTTTGATTTTGTTGTACACGCTTTCTATTATATGTATATTGGATAGGTTTTTTTTTCGCGTAACGATTTTGATTTAACTTTGATTTTGATGATTTGACATTGTTTTACATGTAATATCAGGAATCAGGAAGCTCGAAAGTTCTTTACGGCCCTAGCTGGTTCTTAACATCTCCTTTCCTTACAAATCATCTATACATATGGTACTCGGCTTATTAAGCTCATTTCTTTATTCTTGTATGCTGGTAAATTGTGCATTTTTTGGTTTAAGAATGATTGATTATATTGTTCTTATCTTCCGGTTAAGGTTTTTATGACTTTAGTTAATCTGCATGCAATAGTTATAGAATTAGATACAATTGGAAAATTGTTTAAGTGCGGCTAAACCCAATTTAAGTTTTACCATAGCAGCGGTATTTGTTTACATTTGGAACTTAGCAGAATAGTGGATTAAGTAAGCTTCTGCAGCTTCAGTGTCTTTTTGCTGAGTGGGACCAAAAGGATGCAGTTTTCTGCAGAGAGAAATCTGCCTTCTTGACTGGTGCCCGAATTTCTTTTTTCATTAGAATTTCTAATTAAAATTGTAAAAATTGTTTTTTTGATTGTTTTAACTGTGTTTGGTGTTTCATGTTTTTCTATAACTTTCAATACTTAATGACGATATTTTGAAGTTCTATGTGATTTTCCGTTACTTCAAATTGAGAACTGAATGAGAAACATATGTTTAATGAAATACGAAGAAATAAGTATAATTTAAATGGATTAAAAAATTTTTATAATTTTATATTCTGCACAAGGAAGTCATGTGCATGTGGGGTCCGCATCAGATTTTTTTAGTTAGGAATTCCAATTCGACCAGTTTGTTTTTTCACTTTGTAAACACTCTTTCGTTGATCAGTTAGACCCTAGATTCTGTTCAGTTATACCCTCTGGGTTTCCCAAAGCTGTATTCAGAAAGCTATGAGAACAGTCTTCCCGCAGGTTATTGTTTCAAGGAATTATTATTTTGCCGGCCATATTCATCTGTTTTTATGGTTTCCATTAACACGCAATCTTTTATGGTAGAATTCCATAACTTTGAAAATAATGCATACCTTGCAATTCTGTAGAAGTGCCCAAAATTTAATATTTTTGAAAATGCAGGAAGAAAGTAGAAACCGTAAATCTATATTATTATTCATAAAAAGGAAATTGTAGCTCATTGGCAATCAGTTGGAATTCCATGAAACGAAAGCCGAAGTGTTATGATTGTGCTGTGACGTCATGCTTATCCATAATTAGCTCTCAATTCCTTCCCTTGGAGACTGTTTCTCAGTTGACGGCATAATAGGAATGTGCTCATTTTTTTTTCCTTTTTAGCTTTATTATTAAGCATCCGTTGCTTCATATGTGTACCACATATAATTCAACAACAAAATCACAAAACATTTAAAAGCTGCATGTGTTTGATATTCCTTTTAGAGTGTTCGGGTTGGCAGTATATATTTTTTTTATATTTTCACTATATTATCTCTTTGAAATCTAAGCACTCGAGTAGCTACCCGCTTAAAACAGTTGTCAAAAAAATACATATCAGCATTCATCTCAGGACTCTTCCTTTCAGAAACTCGAAAAATAATATATAATTTCGTGCGTACGGGTCCGACACACGTTGAATGCCGTCAGAACCGATGATAACTTAGAAAAACTTACTTTTATCAAAAGAAACACTTTAGAATTCTGACACATTCCACAAAAATACTCGTACAGTTCTCCACAATATCGCAGAATGCAAACAATAGTTGCTCTTCAAACTACTAAGAATGCTAAACACAAAGCAATGCAAAGCGTATCTAAACTGCGAAGCTCACAAGGAGATATCTGAATACTCCGAACTCATGCTGAACTAAACAACTACTAAAAACTGACGCTCTGTCCGCTCTTATATCGTTTTCCCCTGCCATCGTGATACCTCTAGTATCTTAAATTTCTCGAAATTACTAGAAGTGCTCGAATTTACTACGAAATTGCTACATATGAATCCCGAATGCGATTACAGTTACCTATCTAGATTAATTGCTTTATTCAATCACAATATCAATTATAGTTATACATGGAATGGATCCAAATGTCGCCAACTTTGACAACTTTTGGCGATAAAAATAAGTCGCCAAAACCGTCGTCAGCTTTGTGATATTGCTCCAAATTTAGGCAGGTAACCATTTACTCAATGTTAAATAAACTTACTCCTGTACTTTTACTTTTAAAGCAAAGCTTCGCTTCCTTAGATTTTCATGTTACGTTATACAGAGGAAAAATACTACAGTTTCACACATAATTTCACTAAAATTACTCATGTGTGTACGAAATTCGTCACAATATACATTTATTTAGATTGAGATTATTTTTAACGTATTTTTTAAATTAAATAACAAAAAGCATAGAAAGGTTTAATAAATACCCAATTTTGAATATGACTAATTTTTTTTTTATTATAACTAAAACTGAATACATAACAACTGAAAGTAAAAGGCTGAACGCATCTCCTCCTGAAGCTAGGAAATCCCACCAAACCTTCCTGGCTGAGAATCTCTGTCTTATAGTAGCATCAGATCATGTCCACGAATTTTACCATGGCGAGAAGCACTAAAAAGCGTTTGTCATTAGTATGAGCATTGAGGACTTTAACGTGAAATTATGACTTTTCCCAGTTGTATTCTAGTTTTGAAAGAAAATCCATCACATGACGGATGAAAGGGATTTTTCGGCTCGAGGTTTATTTTCAGCTCCTCCATACCGCAGAGATACTGAACACATACAAATATCCCAGAGTTCTCTGTTATTCGAGCCTGGACACAGCAGTAGCCAGCAGCTCTTACGTCTGTACCGATCAGGTTGGCTGTTTCATTATGTTCAGTAGTAGAAAAGAGGAAATAAAATAATTTTAAATTAAGCAACTAACAGTGAATTATTTTTAAATAAGCAGCATGTAATTCTCTTAATTTACCCTGCTAATGCTGCTAATTCTATCATATCTTTTGCTTCACTTTGGCTCCTGACTGCTAGAAATATAATTATAACTTATGCATATTCCAGAACTTTCATAAGACTCTTCAGAAATACATTATACCAAACGTAAGAAATTAAGTATAAAAACCTAAACAGTTTACCATTCTCACTGTGTAATTAATATGTTTCCAGTCGTAAAATTCCAGTCTTCGGGGCTTCAAAATTAAACAAAAAGCAAATCTCTCAGTATTTCTTGTGGTGAAATATGTTTCCAAACCTTTTGGACTCCAAACATATGTGTCTCAATCGAAGTTGTAAAGCAGTATAAAAAGAATTGACCACAATTGCAGATGTAAGTTTCGACGTGACGCACAGATTTCGAGTTTCGAATAAATAAGACATTTATAATCTCTGTAATTGTAGATATTTCTGAATACTAAATGGCAGAGTCAAGTAAACAAATGCAAGGCACTGTGCTGGATTTGAAATGGAAGTGAAGCAGAACGGTGTGCAGCCGTATTCATGTGCCGTATGTCTGGAGTCAATAAAAATCGCATTTGTTACTATTCAGTATACCAATACTGAATAGTAACAATTGCGATTTTTATTGACTTTGGTGGCGAGGTGGCGGCTTCTTGAAGAGCCGCCAACTCGCCTAGAGTGTTCCTGAAGAATCAGTACCGACGCAAAAGCTTTTTCTGCCCATTGTAAATTGATTCATGTTATTAAGAGCATGCAATTAATTGATTTTACCATTTCTTTTTCAGTCTTGCCCCCATCGCTAGTTTAGAGTGCATTGATGAGAGTTCCGCCACAAGTGATGGATCCCGGACACAACCTCCGAGCCGACAGATATCTCTCTCAGCAGCCACCGGGATAAGATATAAGTAAGTATTTTGCAAGATAAATAATCGAAAATTAAGCAAAGAATGTGATATTAAGATTAGGAATATGATTTTGATTTCCTGTATATATTGTTCCCTTCGTGTCCTTTCAATAATCACTTCGAATGAGTGAAAAAAACTGGCAAAATGTTACATATAATAATGACCCACGAAGAAACAAAGAGCTCAAGAAGAACGCTGTCATTAAGCAATTCCTCCTTAGCTCAATAGAAATATCGTCAATTCCTAAAATCATCGTGAAAGTAAAATCTAAAACGTAGTTCTTTGAACCTCAAAGTGTCACAGCTCACCAACAGGTGAATTGCCTTCGCTGTGAAAGGCCTGTCTTGTATGAAGCTGCACAGGCTTCGGAAAGTTTCGGGAAAAAGCTGTGCTAAAGCTCCAAAAGTATGTTTTTCTGGGCTAGACTAGAGATTACGGTCCAGTCGCCAAGTGAAGCGAAATCGCGCCAAATCTGGTAACCTCTTGGTTTAAATATGAATCATCATTGATCTGATCATTTATTGATCATTTACTGTTTATTACAGTTTCTTAAATTTCGTAATACACTCAAAAGTCGTTAATCCGGATACGTCGGGACTTCGGCAATTCCGGATTATCGATTTTTCCGGATTATAGATCATCAGTTTAAATCTGGTAAGATGGCATGCAGAAATTATAAAATTAAAAATATGAAACCGTAATTTATGAAATAAAGAACAATTATGATCTAAAGGCTATCAAAATTTACAAAAAAAAGCTTACTATTTATTTGTTTACTTTATTGAACATTTCTTTCAATGTAAGCTGTTCAAGTTGCTTCGTTTTATGTGGTAATACTTTCTCTTTAATTCTATAAACAGACATAATTTCTTCTTCAGTTACAAAGTTCCGCTGTTCAAGTCCTATAATTACTGAGTCGAGAATACCGACTAATTTAAGACACAATAACACGCCGAATAAATACTAATTCAGAAGTCAAACAACAAAAATCAGCGTTATATTTACAAAATTTTCACAGGACTAGTTTCGATGGTTTTACCGAACCACCATCTTCAGCTGCAAAACGAAACTCCTACAATCACAAAATGGCGGCCACACCCAAACAGGCTTATTTTTTGCTTTCATTTTTGCACGTGGTGTGGCCGCCATTTTGTGATTGTAGGAGTTTCGTTTTGCAGCTGAAGATGGTGGTTCGGTAAAACCATCGAAACTAGTCCTGTGAAAATTTTGTAAATATAACGCTGATTTTTGTTGTTTGACTTCTGAACCGACTAATTTGTCAATCGAAATTTTTTCGTTTTCAATAACCTCTGAGTAACTTTCTTCACTATTGGAAGCGAATTATAATGACGAGGACATTGATTTAAATCATATCAAAGGCGAAGTACCTCAAGATGAAATACTACATTTAGTAAGGAATTATAAGCCAAATAAAACAAAAACATCTGCCCTGAAGATAAGGATAGTGCTGAAAGATCAACTTCCAATTCATTGCTCGCCGCGGCGTTTCCCTCCCCCCCCCGCCGCAAAGCAGCTTGAAATTGATAAACAAATTTCGGAATGGTTAGACAAACGAAGGATATGCCTTTATCCATTTTTTGCAGCAATTCCACTTTTTGTTTAATGGACTTCGAAACATACTTTCGCTTTGTAGATCCTTTACATATTAGTAAATATATATCAGAAATTCTATTTGACATAATCGAAAGTTCAAGCTTACTTTTATAAAATTACTCTAACAGTCTGCAAAAAATAATAAGCCGGATCCAATTCGAAGATTAAGAAACAACGCGATCTGTTATATTAACTGAATTAGATAATTTTACCTTCGCTTATACTGTCCGTTATACATTAAACGCGCATGCGTAAACATATTATGAGCTTGCGCACACGCATATTCGCAGCCGTAACGGTCTTACGCGCATGCGTCAATGCGCATGCGCAGAAAGTTTGTAGCTTTGAGGTCCGGATTATAGATCATTCCGGATTATGGGTGTCTGAATTAACGACTTATGACTGTAATACTCTTTACTCCATTTTGCTACTATCTTAAAAATGGTATATGATAATTTGAAAACTTTTAATATTGTCGATCCTATAAAATATATAATTATTAACTCTCAAATGCTTTGGGTAAAGTGCAGAATCGTCCACTTATTTGTTTGGCGCTTTTTACAAGTGTAAGAAGAATTGGATTTTTGTCAATTTTCTTTGATTTTTTAAGTGAAATTAGGTCTATGTGTGCATGGATAAAGTCAAGGGAGTGCGCAATGCCATTTTTGTGCAATTCTAGGATGTTTTTTTTAAGTGAAAATATTTATCTCGAGTATGTGCAATTCTTAAAAACGCGCCAAGCAGTGGACGATTCTGCACTTTCCCTCGTTGTTTTTCTTGATGTCCGGTTTTAGATATTTTTGCATGTTTACATGATCTATTTTTTGCATGTTTACAGAATTAATTCAAATTCCCAATCATGTAATATGACGATGAGTTAGCGATTTTCTAAAATGTGCGAAAACAACCGATTTGGCAGCTTGGCAATTTTTTGAAAACGCGCCAAACTGGACAATATATCCAGTTTTACCGTTTTTCTGAATCTTACAAATAGTCGTCAAGTTGGCGATAAATTGCGAAATGTCGGAACCACGTTTGTCGCCAAATCCTGTCAGGAGCATTTTTGTTTATATCTCGCGTTCTAGTTGAGCTAATGTTACAATTTAAACATTGTTGGTCTTCAGGAATTAAAGATCAATAATTTTGTAACTCGAAAATATTATCCTGAAAGCAAGAACTTAGCAGATAACTAAATAAAACATTACACAATAATACAACAATAGCAATGCAATCAAATAAATTTTAATATTTACAAATTATTTGTAACAGTATTATGCATACTTCTTATCAAATATAATTAATATTAGCATTTTATTTTTACTATCTTATTTCTAATCAAATTTACTTTGTTAAAGTTTTCAGAGATTAGATTTAGTGTAGGCCAGGAATGCAGATTTTCTTTATTTATTCCAATCGCTTCAGAAATATGTAATGGAGAATTTTCTGAGTCATTTAATAATACACATTTGATACATTGTTTATCTAATTAATTACTTAATTAAAAAAATATGAAGTAAAGTTAAAAATTTCAGAAACGCGACTAATAAAACTGTACACGAGTCTTTCCCCAATGAAACATGCATATAATTTAATTCCTCATTCCTTTCTTTGGACATTTTGGTGTTTTTTTACCCTCGAAGTTTTATTTTGATGTGTAGTAATTGCATTAGATGTTTCTTTGCTAATTTATTACGACTTTTATTGTCTTTCTTCTTTTGTTGGGAACCGAGATCAAAAGGAAATTGTGGTTTATATTGGTCTATTGATGTGTGGATTTTGGCCTTTTACTCCGCTTTTGGAGCAGTTACAATTCCCTTTTAATTTCTGGCTAATTAATTTATGTTTCTGTTACATGTTTTTATTTTAATATATTTCTTTCATTCGCTGTGGAAGAAAATCAATACTTTAGATACTTTCATTTTATGCTTATTAAAAGCTTGCATGTTAATTATGTACACAGGTTGTAGTCTATAATATGGCTGTATTATTGTGAGTGGTTATGTTATGAAATATACATTTGTTTTGTTTATCAAGCACAAGTTAATTTTCCGAGGTGAGATGTTTAATGCTTCTCACATATACCGTATGTAAAAAAGGTTGCTTAGTATTTTATCTCTGTAAGTATTGAATATAGAAATGTGACCTGAAATATGTATTATGTGCGCTTATTAATGCATGGGTGGGTCCATGTAAACGATTATTTCTGAGAGATTAATTCTCCACCAGGTTTTAATAAAAAGGCATTCCGTATAATCTTGCAAAATTGTCTATAATTAAATTTCCAGTGGTCACCCCCCCTTTTTCTCCCAATTCCAATACCTCCTATCACTCGGTCCAGACACAGATATGTAATGTGCCCCTCGGGCAGACTTGTCATGAGCCGGACACGTTGCATCTAATGCAATATTTCGGCATAATTAGTAATGAATGAATGAATAATTAAATAACTTTGCGCCCTCGAGGGCAGCACTTTGATTTGTATTATGTGTTAAAAAGTTCAACGATGGTCAATGCAACTATGCTGCGCCCACTTCTGTTATATGCGTCAACTGCTACACATAACTACAGCTTTAGTGAAATTTAAATTAAGTTACCATATATTTTTGACAATGAAAGAACTACCAAAGCAGTAATCAAAACCATTCCAGAAATAATACCGGAAGAAGCTATTTTCAGAAACTTAACCGATAGGAAATTTCCAGTAGGAAAGGTCAAGCAATAGTGTGCTTCAAATGCTAAAGGTATGGGCATACCCAGCATAAATGTTTTCATGCAGCGCGATGCTGCAAATGCGGAGAGGATCACCGTACCAGTGAAAGCAAATTAAAGGATAAAAAAAACTCCCAAATTTGTTTTCTGTGAACAATCTCATGTTAGTTCCTTCACTGGATGTATTGAATATCAACAGAGACTAGCAAAAATTAATCATAAAAAGACCCAGAAGCTTAATATTCAAAACGCTATGAAGAAAGAACAACCGCAGATGCCGACTAAAACTATGGAAAACTTCCCTCCTCTTACCCAAGAAAAACGAAGCCAGAATAATTCGGTTAAAAACGCAAGCAACAATAGAAGACTTCAGAACAAATTGCCAGATACAAATACTTTTAAAAATATCCAAAATCCGCTTGAGAATGAAGGAATTTTATCTCATTTTCTTAAACTCATGAACATAATCCAAAGACTAAAAAATGCGAAAACTATGATAGATAAACTAACAATCGGATTCCAAGCATTGCAGTATATATATTGATGCTAACTGAAGCAGAAGATTAAGTTTTCATCTCCTTATTATGAAGATATTTGCTTCTTCTCACCCGAACGTTTTTGTTTCCAGTTTCAAGCAGCTACTCTTGGGGTCAGTACTTGGAAGGGACATTAACATCAAGTCTGGGTTACATTACCTGGCTGCTTCAAGAACTGCCTTAACATGATTCACAGCCCCACTCGAACGACTGTGTCGGCGGGGCGCCAACCCACCGAACAGCCCGCAGGGACTTCTTCTGTGTTCATCGCCACAGTCCATCACACTGAGGGCTTCCCGGGGAGCCGTCCCCTCCGACACAGCGCTTAATATGTACATGAGAGCGTCCCCACAGCGAAGGCAACAGACACGACAGTAACAGTACGGTTCCTGCCAAGCCTGAGCCTACCATAGGATGGACCTATGGTTCTAGTCCGGTGAAGTCTGATTATATACCCAAGAGACCGAAGCTGTCAAGACACAAGTCCAGCCAGTGGTTTGGGAGCACCCCGGGTCTCCTCCCATAAATGGTCGGTTCCGGAAATTCCTACCAGTCAATCCCCTAGAATCGGTTTGCCCAGCGTCATTAGCCTATACGAGCCAGGGCCTGGCCAAGGCTGCGTATAGTTTCCAGCGGGACGACGTGGAGACTGACGCTGAGCTGTGGGAGACGCTAGCAGGGGCACCTGAAGCCATTCCCACAGCCCCTGCCCATCGATCAAACGCCGGGTCTCTTGCCTTCCGCCACTGCCTACGACGATCTCCCGCGCACGGTTCACGCCGCCTACAGTGGTTTCCAGCCGGTTCCGGGCATCAGACCCCCGGTTCAGGGAACCGGCACTTCGGGCTTTGGATCAAACACCAGGTCTCCTCCCGTTGAGCGGTCGGTTCTGGATATTTGTTCTCGGGTCGGAATGCCACCCGCCAAAAATGAGCAATCGCCTTAGCGGGAAATCGAACCACGGACCTCTGGAATACCGGCCCAGCGTGCAGAACCACTACACCACGAAGGCACACTTGGAAGGGTGACCACCCACGTGACTGGCCCCAACGAATCGCATATTTTCTCCCTCATTCAACCGCAACTCGTCGGCCGACTCCGCCCACCTCACCTTTCCGCGCAGCTCTTCAAACGTTTTCATCTTCCAACTTTTGTACCAAGAATACAAGCACCAGCTTCGCCTGTCGGTGTGGAGGTATCTCCTTTGTAACATCTATTTACCAAGCCTATGGCACATAATCATGATAGGCAGTAAAAGTCGAGTTCGACTAAAGCCTGCCCTAGCCAGGATCATTAGATTAGATTAGCCGAGGATATTCTGTTAGCTTCAAGAGACGGAGGAAGAAGGACGTTTCAGCCGTAACAACTACGAGGAGAAAGTTATGCCAAGGTTTTATGCTACAGATGTGCTAAATTGCTTTTACGATAAGAAAGTTATGCTTCAGATAGGTTAAATCGTTATTTTGCGCAAGTTATGCCCCTGTTACATGCTGCCACATTGGATGTCATTCAGCACTTCAAGTGTACAGGTTTGTTCCAACGTTTGGATTTATTTTTCACTTCTAGGATACCCAATAAGGACAGATATAGATAGGTAAAGACTTCAGGGTCGTATACCTATTAAATAAGCGAAGACCTATTTAATTAAATAACAGGTCAAGCTGCACTGGTTTTCAGTTTCCGTCAAAAGAAAGGGGGGGGAGAGATATCTGCGAGTTATCTTAACTGTTTGATTCCAAGTTCCTTAATTTCGGTACCATCAACAGTAAACGACTTTAATTATCAGGAAAGAAAGTATTGAAATGAAATGTTGAAATACATCTAGCAAATATATTTTTAAAATTCGACACCAGAATTATTAACAGCAGTAAGTGTATCTGTTTAAAATTAGTAATTTTGAAAAATTAACAGTTTCGATGTTATTAACAACTTAGAGAAGTCTGCTATTCTAAGACACAATTCTTAATAACATTTATAGAAATAAAAAAATTACGTTTAAAAATCCAAGAAATTCACCTTATCTGCATTCTTTCTGATTATATTGCGAAGAGTAGCTACACGAGTCACTAACAAATTTGAGCTTCATTTGTTGATCCATATTTCGAATTTGTTTTATTATTTATATCATATTTTGTGAAACGTTAATGAATTTTTTATCAGCAGACTCAATTACAGTAAGACCCCGCTTAACGCTGTTTCGTTTAGCGCTGTTTCGGTTTAGCGCTCTTTTATTTCAACCCGGGGATTCCACGAAATCGCTCGCAGCATACGGGGATTTCCCGAAATATTATGCAGCGATAGGTTTCAAATACATATCCGAAAGAGTGTACTTGTATTTCTTGTTTGGTGCGGTATTGTACAGACATACTTTGAAGGGGTAAATGTGGAAGATGTCGAAGAAATAATTCAAGAAGCAGCGGCTAGTCTTTCTAATGATGAGCTCAAGGAATTAACTGAACATGAAGAAAACAAAAATGTTGACAGCAGTGATTCAGAAGAAGAGCAAAAAGAACTTTCGATGGCGTTTGTAAAAAGGAGTTTGTCTACCATAACTGAAATAATGGATCAATTCATTGAAAATGATCCGAATTTTGACAGGAGCTCAAAAGTAAGGCGTGGTGTTAGAGATGCTCTATCCGTTTATGAAGAACTTTTAAGAGGACAGCGCAAAAGAAAAAGGCAAACAACATTAGATGCTTTTGTCACAAAAAGGCAGAACACTGAAAACGCGGAAGGCTAACTAAATATGACTGACTGAGAATTTTATTTGTTTTTTTTTAAGAATATTCGTTTTGTTATTTATATTTTGTTTTCATTTTTGCAAGAAATAATAATGTGGTATTAATTTGGGCTTTAAGAAATAAATGTTTGGTTTTATTTTTATTAAAAAACATACTTTTTAAATTTAATACCTAACCAATTTCCTAGCCATCTTCCCCTAACCCCAATATTTACATGTAAAGATAGCCTCGTTTAGCGCTGTTTCGCATTACGCTCTACTTTGATGGAACGTATCCCCCGCGTTAAGCGGGGTCTTACTGTATTTAAAAACGAGCGGTGGCAACACTGTTTTAAATAAAAAATTTCTAGCTCCAACCTGCGAGACTCTTGCCATTCAAGAAAACGTAAGGTATTTATCTATCTTTTAGTTTTAATTAACAAACTCTTCTCTATGAATGAAATGTGTTGCCGCGGCCGGAAATAAAATACTTTTATCTTCCCCGCGCCACCATGTTGCCTTTCAGTAAAGCCTAAGATACTTTCAAATTCAATCTTGAATGTTACTGAGTAATAAACTAAGTGAAGCTTTTATAAAAGCAAGATTTCGATAAACTGAAATCAAAGAAAAAAATCTTTAATGTCTGGCAAAATATGAAATACATAAAAAACCAAATTCCAAATTAGGGGTCCCAGATGCCCATATTCTCCGGTGAAAGTCGACATTCTCCAATTTCGGTCTTTCACGGTAACATATGTATAAATATACTTATATATATATATACACACACATATATGAAAAAGGATTTGTGAAGAAACTGCTAGTATTTCGCAATCGAAGAGAGGATAACACGCGAGTAATACGGTATTTACAGCAAATTTTGAATAACGCAGAATTTTTTTTACATATTTAGTTATTAAAAGTTTCAAAATAATTCTTGAAGAAAATGTAAATGTGTTAAATACTTACATTAAAAAAAGCTTTTGTTGCAGGAATCTGGGAAAATCTGGTCTCAAAATATCTAGTGTTGGATTAGGTAAGTTGAATTTATAAACTATTATTTCAAGTAAAAAACAAATCTGAATCTAATCAATCAAATTTTTATGACTTGGTTTCTTCACCGAACAACACTCACTGACTTCTTCATTTCTGCAAACTAAAACCGAAACATGTGTGATAACGCAAGATACAATAACACGCCGAACAAGCATTCATTTAGAAGTCAACCAGCAACAATATAATGCTGTTTTTTGTTGTTTGACTTCTAAATTAATAAAAAAAATCGAAATATGTATGCTTTGTTAAAAGTTAAACTCAGCTCAAACGAAATTGCCATTAAAACCCTCTCACCGACACTAGGTTTCCTACACACAAAAAAGCCCAAATTTCTGAAACCTGCTCTGACAAAGAGGTATTTTCTTGATTTTAGTGCGAGAATGCCCCAAGTATTTTGTACCTGGATTTAAGTCCATTTAATATATAGCTTTACTATGTTGGACATTTTTGAAAACGCACGTACAAACATCACAAAAAATATTCTAAACCGTATATATACGGCCTTGCTATTTAGGAAAACTCAAGATTTTGTGTTAAAATTGCTATGTTAGAGCAATGCTATATATACATCTAGTATACATCCTAAGTCATGCTTTCGTGACATGAAAAACCGAAATTAAATTTCGCCAATCGGCTCAATAGAACACTGCCCCCCCCTTTGTGTGTGTGTGTGTGGAGGGGGTGGAGAGTGTACGAGCATTGCAGCGTTATGGAAGATCCCATGACATGGAATCATTTTAAATGACGCAGTTTAGATTGATATAGTGTTACGAAATGTAAAGGCACGGTGAGATGGCTTCCCCGCAAAGCAGCTTTAGGGTTGCCATAAAATGGCAAGGGAAAGCAGGGTTGCTACATTTGGCGAGAAATCGCCCATTTGGCGACATTGGGGACAAAATTGGCTATATACCATGGACGGTTGGAGAACTTTCTGAAACGAAATCTTACCGGTTTAGCCCAGAATGTTCCCAGACCAGTAAGGTTTATATAGCCGAAAGCTATATAAACCTTACTGGTCCGCAGTCAGTTAGTGTGTTGTATCTCAGAGAATGTGCCTCGTCTAGCGAGCAGTGTGGAGTCGATCGAGTTGACAGCCGCGCAACGAGTGCCGAGTGGGTCGTCGAGTGCACCGAAGGAATCTGTTAGTGTATCACGGTTAGTGCATCGTCGAGAGAGCGTGTTGAGCTCCGGGAACGACTGATCCGAAGAGTCGGAAGCTGTGATATGTGCTATGTGTGTCCTCGAGTGCATCGCGAGTTGTAGTGTGGAGAGTCTCGAGAGTACGTGGAGTTCCGAGAACGACCAAGCAGAGTCGGGAGCTGTACTTGGAAAGCAGAGTCGGGTGCTTTGCAGGAAGCTGTCTCCACCGTGATAGCCTGATAACCTGAAGGCTGTATCGCTGATCGTGTCAGCGTGTTTATAGTAGTTCATCGACGACTGTAAACGTGTTTTGAAGCTGTCCTGACAATACTGGCCAATAAAGTGTGTTTCGATACTTCATCAAGTAGTGTCGTCGTTATTCACCCCAAATCTACGAACCCCGTACGAACGTGACGGAAGAAAATAACGTAACAACTGGTGTCAGAAGAATAAAAAATGTAACAATATTATCAATAGTTACGAATTTTAAAACAGAAATCGGAAATACCCAAATTAAAATTAAGAATATAAGGGACTACTGAGAGGATTAAAAAGAGATGACTACTGAGAGGACTATAAGAGGAATTATTTATATTGCACACACACATATGTATGTGTATATACATAGATCCTTTATTATTCAATGTAAAAAATCAATAGCTTATTACCTTCCTTTCTACAATAGCGGCTATATTACTTTCTACACTGCCATTTATGATTCACGATGGCTAGTAAATTACAGTTTTCACAATACTGTCATTCAGTGTCGTAAAAATTCTTTAATCCATGTTTCAGAATTATACTGTTCCCACAATAAGTGAAAAATTTAAACGCAATGTCCATTATTCTTAGTAATTTACATCTCTTTTATTTTCATACCATTTCTAATGTAGTTTGTAACAATTATAATTAATGTCAGTAATAAAGTTGTTAAGAGCTATTTGTTTAAATGTTTGCATCTTTATTTTTTATTAACAAAAGTTGTTTCCCATTCCATTTGATTTCATGCCTATAAATATCAACCACTGCAGCCCTGATTAACAAAACTTTGATTTCTACTGAGTTGGAAAAATATAAATACAGTTTTTATGTCTATCTACTACTACTATAGTAGTAGTAGATAGACTATATTATTATTGCATTAATTAGAATAAAAATATTCTGAATGAACTTGAAATATATTTTTCTGTTGCAGGAACATGGGTAACGTTTGGACAAAATCTTTCAGAAGAGGTAAGAATATATTTTTTATCATTAAATAATTTCCTAATTACAAAAGTAATACATTTTCATTAAGGAACGTTGACCTTAAGGGGAAAAAAGAAACATAAAGAGGAAAAAAATCTGAAAGGTTTCAGATTTTAATGGTTACCCAAAAGGGTTTGTTAATGTTGTCTAAGCTCTTGGTTAAGCTTGCAGTCTACAAGTCTAAATCATTCCTACTAATCTTCTATTTTATATTTTTTCTTGCCGTTGTCTTGTAAGCAGCGTTTTCTTTGCAGTTACGCCATATACAGTTAAGTAACAAAACTCACACAATTTTTGAAAGGTGCATAGCAGCATATGTTTAGAATTGCTGACGCAGTGTTAAGCGTCACATATATTTTTATATATTTTGCAGCCTTTTCTCAGTTTATCATATAAATGCTGAGTATTCTTACTAACATAGCTTTACAAAACTTTTCAGCCCAAAGGAACATTAGACCCAAAAGGCTATTAGTGTTAAAACTGTATTTTGCATCGCTTCACTTTTCGCTTTGCTTCACTTTTCAAACTGTTGCCATAAAATACTATCGGCATGTATTATATTTAAAGAAATTAAAAAATGAAAAATCTGCACGAATGCATGAATATTTCTGGTATTAACGAAAAACAACGGTACCTAGAACCGTCAAATTTTGAATAGCAAAGTCCTCCACCGAACATGGGCAATTAGAAGCCCGAATTTTCAATTGCGAATTTGTTTTATAATGAATTTCAAATTCTGTAAAACTTTAACGAATTTTTGATTAACAAACTCAACAGTTTCAAAGTGAGCAATGGCAACACTGTACGGAAAAAACACTTTTATCTCCAGCGCGCAAGACTGTGTATCGGAAATTCTAAAGATATGCTGTTTTTAAATTTTTTGTGAAATTGCTGTTGGATTGAATTTTCTGATTTAATGGCGAAGAACATGACATTTTTTAAGTAAAGGTAACACATAAAGCGTTAAAAATTGCTCTTTTGAGCGTACTATAAAATCTGAAAGCTTTCAGATTTTTTTAATTATTATTAACTTTTTGTGTATTTACTATATTTATTAAATATCACGTTCTTGGTGCTTACGTCACATAAAATTCAGTTCAACAGCAAAATCACAAATATATAAAAACAGCATGTTTTTAGAATTCCTGATAAAGTGTTAGAGGTTGTCATACATATTTTTATATTGTTAATTTAAACTGAAAGAAAAATGCCTTACATTTTGTAAGAATTATGTTAATTTTATTAACACTAGCGTCTACATCCGAAAGCGGCAGCATATGAGAGAGGCGATTCTATTATTTTCATCGGGGAGTAGGGTAGTTAGAATGGTTTTCTGAGGAATGCAACGGCAGTGGACTATATGTTTACTTACATTTGGAAGTTCAAAAAATTGCTAAGGTGGATTACCTTAGTTTCTACGGTTACTTACAGGGAAATATTAGGCAGTTTGCTGATAGAGGGCAAATAGACAATTTACCTTTATAGTCCGCGTTTATCTATTTTAACTTCAGAAGATTTAAGATGAAGCGAATACATTTAACACAACAGAACACAACCTTAAGACTTGTAAATCTTTTTAAAGACAACAGCAAATTTTTAAACATCACTGTAAAAAATATCTTCTCTTCTAATTATAATAAATAATGAGATAATGCATGAATGAATTGTTAATTATATGATAACTATGCATTTATGAAAAGTTTTTAATAATGAACTATAAATAATATTTTTAATTATCGATGTATTGTTTTTTAAAAGATTTACAAGTCTTAAGCTTGCGTTCTGTTGTGTTGAATATATTCACTTCTTCTTAAATCTTCTGAAGTTTAAAGAGATAAACGCGGATTTATAAAGGTAAATTATCTATTTGCCCTCTATCAGCAAACCAAAAAAACTGCCTAATATTTCATGGAAAGTAACCGCAGAAACTAAGGCAATCCACCTTTGCAATTTTTGAACTTCCTAATGTAAGCAAACATCGTGCACTGCCGTTGGCGTTCCTCAGAAAACCATTCTGACTTCCCTACTCCCCGATGAAAATAATAGAATCGCCTCTCTCATAGGCTGCCGTTTTGGGATGTAGATGCTAGTTTTTATTAACAGTTAAATTTTGAGTTAAAGTTCCTTTCCTGTCGAATCTTAACTTCAACTTACTACGTTCTGACCGGAAGTAGTAAGTTGAAGTTAAGAATCGACAGGAAAGGAAGTTAAAATTTAACCGTAATTCTTTTCACAGTGCAAGAAACATACATGCGTTCATGCAGATGCTTCATTATTTATCTTGAAATATAGTTCAGAGCGATAGTATTTAATAGCAATAATTAAAAAAGTAATTCGCCTTTTATAATGAAACGCCAAAGAATGCCCTTTTGAGACCAATAGCCCTACTGGGCCACCGCCCCTTTGGGCTAAAAAAAGGGGGGCAGAGAAAAGACAGAAAATTAAATAGGTATTCTGTTGCCTACGTATTTACTACCTAGTTCGTTCACGAATGCAGTGAACCTACGAAATGGAATTTACGTTTCCATGGAAACGGAGCGTCACAATTTTCAAGGGACTTGTTATTATTACTTGGTTTACCTGCGTTTATTCAAATTCCCTTCAACGTGAAAGACAGTTCTGTCGTAAATTAAGCCACATTTGAATGCAATTAAAGACGGAATCTCCGTTTCAGAATAATAAGACTTCCCGTAATTACAACAATAAAAACCTCTTTACATAGGCGACAAAGCGAAATTGCGTGGAGCTAGATTTGACAGGATTTAGTGGAATGCAAGGGAACTAGAATATGTTGACAGTAATTCTAGCCACGGAGAGATTTAATGCATACTGGGCGAGTAAGTTAACTTCAGTGTGCAGATTAGTTTGCAATAACATTTAGTTCCTTCAAAGAAGGCAATAGAATAACAATATGTCCACAAAATTATGGAGCCATTGAATTTCATTAAGTTATTATGCTTAATTTGAAATCTCTGGTGTAAAAGTCAATGGGGGAAATGCTACTGTGAAACAGAAAAGAAAGTGTGTAAGATTTTGAATAAAGCTACTGTGGTTGCTCTTTAAGTAAAGTAACATTTAATGTTACACATGTTATCAAATATAATTCTATCAAATACAAAAATGCAAGTGAAATGCAAAAAGTCAGCACTTTATATTTAAAGTTCTCTAGATTTTTAAATTTCTTTATCAAATCCTAATTCACAATAGTTTAGAAATTTTGTTATACGATGTATTTAAAACGATTGTTTTTAGTCCAAAGGGGCTTTGTCTCTGAAGGACTATTGTTTTCGTTTCGCGATTCTGCGTTGAATCACTATAAATGTTCGTTTCACCCAATGTTAGAGTCCTGCATTATATTTGAAGAAATTAAATAATGAAAAATCTGCACAAATTTTGTATATTTTTCACATTGTGATAAAACAACGGTACCTAGAGCCATCGAATTTTGAATGTCCTAATCCTCCTACGAATATGGGCATGTGGAAGACCAAATTTGGAATTTGTTTTATTATCAATTTCATATTTTGTAAAACTTTAAGGAGTTTTTGATTAAAAAACTCAAGGATTTCAAAGCGAGCAATGGCAACACTCTACGAGGAAAAAAAAAACCTTTTTAGCTTCAGCGCGCGGAAATTCGGAATATCGGAAATTCTAAAGATAGGCTCCTTTTAAAATTATTTTGCGACATTGCTATTGAACTGAATTTTATGGTTTAAGTGCGAAGAACATGATATTTAATAAATAAGGTTAACACACAAAACGTTAAAAAAACTCCCCTTTGGACGTAATTTAAAATACGAAACGTGCAGATTTTTTTCTAATTAGTTTTTGTGCATTTATTTTAATCTTGTACGCAATTGTGTGATGTTTTAGAAGTTATATAAAAGATATAGATTTGTTTCTAAAAGTTAAGCAACGAACGAAAGACTGAAGATTGTTGCAAGCAAACTGAACGAAACTTGGTGATAGCATTTATTATTAAACTCGTAACTTAAAACCTCAAAAAATATTATAAATATTATTTACGTTTTGTAATATCAACAGCATCATTACGTATATAATATCAACTTCTGATGTTCTGGTCTCATGATATTTGTGATGTTGACAATAAGCTGCGTTATTTGCTCGTTGATCACATAAAGCAGTTCTATGATCATCTAAGGTTTGGAAAGGGGGTTGGAAGCCAGCAACACGACTCGTCCAGTGGAACGGTGTCTGAACACCAGGGTACCTGGGCAGAAGCCCTACCCCTTGTAGAATAAATTAGACGTTTCGATTTTCATTAAAAAATAACCTGAGTATTAACCTCGAACGATACTATGAAAAAAACTAATTTTGATAAAGCTGAAAGTAATTTAAGATGAAAAATTAAGCTAATAAAAATAAGCAAAATAATTAAAAATTTTAAAGTTAATTTTTTCTAATTATGAGAATTTTAAGGATGTAAAAACTAATAGCCTCAGGCCAGAAAGTCATCGAACTGGTGAGCAAGATACATGTAGAATGCTGCAATTCAAAAGTCCATGAGAAATAGAAGGTAAAAGGATTTACTCTCAGGTGGCCGATCTGCATGAATTTCTGTTCAGTACTCGCCACAGTTTTCCAGCAAGGTTGGCGTTCTGAAGGAAGCTCGGGATTTCAGAGAAGACTTTCAGGAGTTCTTGAATGTCCGAACTCACAAATAGGATAGGAGTCCTTCCAGGATGTTTGGCGAAGTTGGAGACTTGCTTCTTAGTTTTTCTCTGTAGCTAGCATTACTTGGAGACCTGCTCTGCAGAGAGTTTGACTTTGTTAGCTCAGGAAAGTTCTCCCGTGTGGCATCTGGGGATGGTTTCCGCTTAGTTCTAGGTTGACTTCTTTTTTCATTGCAACACGACTCCTGTGAGCGTTCCACATGTATTCAATGGGATTAAGTTTGGGGCAGCTTATATTAGACGCAAGTAGTATGTTAGACGGGATATATCGAGGGTTTGTTTCTCTTCACACGTAACTACATCGAGAATCATTCTGTAAAGCAAAGCGAAACCCACCGTGAACAGAACAGACATCCACTGATTTTCCATTTACCATTGATTGATGATGCCCAATAGAAACGCTCATTTAGGTTGTGAGAAGAAACGGGAATTACAATGCTGGTCGCTAAGCGTACAGATCTCTGTAGCCTTCTGCGTACTTTTGTCTCTGCTAGTGTTCTTTCTCTAGCAGAAATAAGCACGGATCTAAATTCAGAAAGTTGTTGCGTTACCGCTTTTGCAGTTGTCTGCAAAAGTGATAATCTTTTTCGTACGTTCTTTAGGTCTTCGAGAAGTTGAACGAGTAGTTGGAAATTGGTTCCGCAACCAGCTTACCACAGGACAGTCAACAATTAGCCATCTTGCAACATCAGACCGTCACTGACATTCTTCCAATATGTCTGCGGCTCTGTAGCAAAGTTATATTTTCTTAGAATTCATGTTTCTCGTTATCGAAAAGGTAGATTATCAGAAGCTGTTTATTACTCTGATTTTGCTGTTTGATAATTTCCTGTATAAATATTACACCTAAGAAATATACCGTGTCCCAACAGTGCTAAGATACCGTCAGTATTGCTCAATAGTAGTATAGAGAATAGTAGTATAAACTATAGTAGTATAAAACAATAGTAGTATACAGAAGCTGAATTAGGTTTTTTATTACATTTTCTCAATAATATCTTTAACGAAACAAAAATCACATATCTAAATTAATTATACTTTGCAAACAAAATCATGTATTGTCTTTATCCAAATAATATTTTAACAGTTTTAAAAGTAATTCATTATTGAATTGGTAAGTAATAATTTAACAATTTAAAAGTTACAATAAACAGTGCAAAATAGCGTCCAAAAGCAAATTGGAATATTGAGAAAAAATTGTCAGAAACACCAAACATATTTAACCTTTAAATTTTTCATACCTGTAGGCAATACTTCCGCTTTTGTTGCACATAGTATGACAATAAAATTTGGTAAGGATATTGAGAAAAGACAAAACAAAGAAAAGTGTCTTCCCCAAATAAAATAATCTGATGTTTACACCACATGACTTCCTTGCATGGAATTTTAAACTATACGCATTTTTCCTGCATTTCATTTAAATTTACTGAACTAAATCTACTTTGCCGATAGTGCATAAATTACACTAGAAGAAATGCACTTTTTAAAATTCACTATATGTGTTTACCATAGCGACGCTCTGTCACTAGGCTCATGTACCAGCGTTACTTGTCATTCATTTTATAACTGAAAACACACAAAAATTATACCATCTGAAGAATTATCTAATTGTTGCCACATGTTCTATTCAAATACTATAATAAATCACCTAAAACGATGTACAAAAGAAATTAAAGAAACCAAGAAAAAAAAAGTTTATAACAGACGATTCCAGCGCCACTTAGCTAATGCGCATGCGCTACTCGTAAACAAACTCGTAAAAATTCTCCTCTGTCCGAGACAGACTGATGGCATTATTTGCTGCTAACACGAAACGCTTATTTTATCCAATTTCATTAGAAATATATTTATCATTCAATTAATTCTGTACTCAGTTCGCGACAAGGCAAAAATACATAAAATCTCAAAATATCTTCATTACAAATTGAAAACTATAGGAAAAAATAAAACACCGAATACAGTTAAAACAATAAAAAAAAAATAATTTCTACAATTAAAATTACAATTTCTGCGCAAAAACGAGAAATTCGGTCAGCAGGCAACAAGGCAGATTTTTTGGTGCACGAAAATGAAAGTTTAATTTTGGTCCTACTCGTCGAAGAGACACTGAATGTGCAGAAACTGAATTTACTATTATGCTAAGCTTCAGATGTAAACAAATGTCGCTGCTATGGTAAAGAAAAATTAGGCAAATCGCACTTAAACAACTTTTAAATTGTTGATAATTCTACAATTCTACAACTATCGCATGCAGATTAACTAAAGGCATAAAACCGTAACCGGAAGATAAGAACAACATAATTCATTTACCAACGTATAAGAAAAAAACCTGAGCTCACGGAGCCGAGTCACATAGTGGGTATTGAATTTTCATAATTTGAAATTTAAATTAGTTTGATATAAATAGAGGATATTTGTTAAATTTAAATATATATATGTAAGATAAAAAATATGAAAGCAAACTTCTAAATATAATTAACTAAAACCTCTTTTATTTTTTATTTTATTTGGGAAATTCATCTATCTGTCCTAAAATAGCACTTAATGCGGGTGCCTCTTGACCAATCGCGGAATTGTAAACCAAAACTAAAAACGGAAACTTTTGACTACCTTCCTTCTTTCTATGAACTGATGCGTGACTTTTGCTTGTGCTTTCCTCTTGGCCACACGTCTTTCTGCAATCGTGTGTGTGCTGCTATATTCGCTTCTATGGCAATAATATCAAAAATTGTAAATGTTCTTTAATAGGCACGAGTAGAGTGTCAAGTGAATTGTGGCCACAGAATGGGAAGTTAAATAAATAAAAGGAATTTAATCCGGCTCGACTGCTTCTTCTTCAAAAATGGATTGACGCTCTAAGCATCAAATATCTACGCATTTAGTATTTCTATGCACCTAACATCTCAGCATTCATATTTCAATGCCTCCAAGCTTGTTCTGTCATTAAATTCTTTGGCCTGTTCTAATTATGAAGAAAACTACACTAGCTTGTTAAACTATGCTCACAGTGAATCATGAGAAAAGTCCTGTTTCATCGGAAATTTTAATGCAAGTTTGTACCGCATTCAGGATCAAATGATTCATGTCGTGTCATCCAACCACAGTTTCATTACATATATATATGTACTTTTGGTGCGGCCGATTGCAACCAAAAAGAGAGGTGCGCATCTGCATATTATAGCAGTCATATGTACAAAGTTTCAACGTTCTGAGGCTACTCGTTTTTGAGTTATGTGCGGTACATACATATATATGAACATAGAGATGCCACGGAAAATCTCTTCTGAATCTTTTTTAAATCAGTTTTAGAATTCGTTTGCCGAAAAAGAGCTCTTTATTCTGTTCTTAAGTACTGTCAAAGAAATCACAGAAACATCCTTAAATTTCATTTGCTAGCGTTCAAAATGGATATTTTCGTTGGAATATGGTACCCGGAATTTTTCGTGATTACAATACTTCCTTTACTTCGTACAAGGAAGTGAAAACACATCCTATAATGTCAAAGCAATGTCCGTCATTCTAGTCAGTGTTAGGGTTTGAAAACTGCAGTTCTCTCGGTATCATATAGAAAATCCTCGTCACATACTTTTGGACGCCTGGAATATCCAAATATGTTTCTGCTTTTAGAGCTTCTTGCAGTCTCGGGAGTAGAAAGAAGTCACTTGAGCACGATCAGGAAGGGGAGGTGAATGATTGACGGATACTACAAGTCCTATAAAGGTGATTTACTGTTTTATGACAAGGGCTGAATATGGCCGAGCACTCTCATGAATAAGAAATTAAGACCGAGCCCCGGCGTAACCTGGGCGTGCAGGCATTTGGCAAACCGTCCTTTTATTGTATATTTTAAGTGCCATATTTAAAATGTGTGCCAGCCATACTAAACCCTCGATCTCACCAGCCAACCTCACGATCTACATGAGCAACCAAAGAACATCGACTGCAAACATTTTAAGTTCCATGAAACTCCATTACAATTATCATAGGATGCAATACCTGCATTCACTGTCGCAACTACTACAAACTATGTAAACTGTATAAACTATTTAACTATGGGAAATAAGCGACTACAAACTGTGCGTACTGTGCAAATTACGATCAGTGTTAGCCGACACCACGAACTCTGCAAATGCTCAGACCGCGAAACTGCAGAGTGTGTAAATGTGCATTCTCCTGTACTACAATCGCCCGCCAGTTGCGTCACTACGATCGCAGCCTGTTTCCCTCCTGTTTCCTCCGTCAAAATTTTCGCAACGATATAAGAACTGCGAGCACATAGCACGTTGGCAAATGGAGACCTCAAACAACTGTAAAGTGTGTGCAAATTATGAACAACGCGCGCAAACAGCGAATTATATGCTCAAGCTATACACATGTGCAAACTGTTTACCTATGTGAACTACACAACCGTAGGCAACCTTGTGTGCAAACGCTTGTGTAATCTATGCCTATGAACTCCTAGCATAGAGCTAAACATACTTCGCACCGCATGCTAATTGAGGTCATTGTCCTAGCAGCTTATCTCAAAACATGCTTTAATTGTATTTCTTTACCTGTTTTAATCCTTGCTCATCTTTTATTTTTTTATATTTTATATTCTTTTGTTTTTAATATTCTGCAACATTTTTGTTTCCTTGCCATATCAATTCAGTTAAAGTCTCTCCAAAATTTCTAAAACAACATTCGAGCGCCCTTGTTAGTCGATGTACAACCTTTTTCATATCTCAATGAACTCTCGATGCAGCCCTCTTGGGGTTCCGGGGAGTTGTTACCACTAGATAGGGAAGGGCGTGGGACATATGCCTGTTTACCTATGTTAAACAACAGGCGTCACCGCCTTCCGTAACCTGTAATCTGTTGTATATTTTATCATTCATTGCTGCTCTTTCTAGCTAGCATCATCTTCACTTTTTCAATGTTTTTCTTCACTACAAGAAGTCGTAGGCCTGTCACTTCGAATAACAGCTTCCGTGGAATTCTGTCCATCCTGAAAATGTTTAAACCATTCGTAAACACACTGCATACACGCACAAACTAAAGACGTGACTTCATCTCCATAAATTGGTTTCAGCATGTAATGACTTTGTTTCTCAGATTTACCAAGCTTGAAATAAAACTCTAAATTGATTTGTTGCTCTATTTACAGAGACATCCATAATGCTTCTTCCTCTGCCGTGCTCAACTATGTTCAAACACTATACAAAGTATCTTTTCAACCCTTTCCAGTATTCTTCTAATATCTTTTTCACGTTTTCCACTACCGCGAGTGTCTTGTTACACATTGCATATTGCAAACGGTTTGGCTTTGGCAGATAAATAATGCTTTCAACTTTTATGCTATTATGTATCCATTCTTATTTCATCATTTTTAAAATTCGGCTTTTTGTGAAATATTACGTTTTCCATTTCGTACCTCTGCATAAGTTCAGATGCGCTTAGATGAACATAATTCAGGAGATTGGATAGGTGATTTGATCATTTGTGGGTAACTGTATAATAGACCCAATGAACATTTATACTTGTATGCCTTGATATAATGCAAAATGTTTTCCGATACCTAGTTCTTGACTGTTGTTTTCAAGTTATGTCTTAAAATGTTCTAATAATTCGCATGGTTTAATATAAAAAGAATAAAAGCTTAATTGCCTACTCGTACTGTACGCACATTAGAATATCTCTAGCATTATGTTTCACGTGGGTTCTCTGTATTCAACTTTTCATTTTCTTATTTCATTCTCTTCTTTCGTCAGCTGATACTGTGGCCATCGGAGTGTAAAATATTGTACTTACTGTCATTTATTTACAAATATGATCTAACACTGGTATTATAATAAAGCTAAAGGTTTGTTTATCTTTGGTCTTGCAAATAAAAATGTGAGCTGTTTATTTTTCTCCTCACCAAATACTTTATTCTTGCCGAAAACCAAGATATTCGACTGACCGAACAATTCCTTTCATTCTACCAGAAAAAAACTGGGTAGCAATCTTTTGTTAGATTCCACAGAAATGTTTACAGGTTTAAGAAAGAATGTTTAGAAATTTTCTAGGTAAACCCGTTGTTTTCTTAAGGCAAGCTGTGATGGACAGTCGCTTCGTTTCTTGAGCAGTCGCTTTGGGTTTATTCTTTAAACCACTTCATAAAGCTAAAAACACTAGAACCCTCAAAGGTTTAGTTATTTCTCCCAATACATTTATCCTTCTTCTAATGAAAAATAAATAGTTTCCTAATCTCATTCGACGTTTCTATTTATCATGAGCCGATGTATGACAGAACGCACAAAATAAAAGATTTTTATTTCCATAATTTATTAATTTTGAAACATAAAATCAGACGATATTTATACTACATCCATAATTTCAAAACAAAATTTGGCCACAAAATCCTTTTATAAGTTATTTTGTTAGGGCCTAAAAAATAATATCTCAATATTCTGTGGATTTTTTTACATTTTTCATAATTAATTTTATTTCTTTACATTCTTAAATAATTTTAGGTAAATTCTGTGCCTAATTTTGTAAGGATAATGGCATTATTTTAAACTTCAATCAAAAATTCTAATTTAGCACAGTTTTTACTGTAAAATGGCTATCAAAATAATTTTGCTTTGCATCAGGACTACAATATATCAATTCAAATGTTCATTTTTTTGGTTATTGTACATTAGTTCTGAAGTAATTAAAACACCTCCTCAATCTCCGAATTCAAATCCAATTGAGATTATTTGGAACAAACTCGAAAAACCTTAGAATATAACATTTTATCAAAAGCCGAATTTTAAAATTTGGTCAAAAATAAATAGCGCAATAATTTACTATTTAAAAAGAATCAACTGAGTCTCAACGCTAAGCTTCTATAAGGTGTAATAAAAGCAAATGGGGGGATGGTACATTTTATAAGAAGTTTAGAAAATAAGCAGTTTTGTATTTCTGGCAATTTTTTGTCAGGTTAATAAAATTTTGCACTGATAATTAATTATTACTTTTTAAAATTATTAAACGTTTATTTGGATTAATTTCATGCATAGTTTCGCAAGGAATAGAATGAAAATGTTATTTGAAAATTATTTTATAATTAAAAATACTAATTTTTTAATTATAAAATATATTATTGTTTTTATAGTAAAGTCAAAATGTTGTAACACTTTGTATAGCATTTTGACTTTATTATAAAAACAATAATAGCAGTCATTTGATTGCTTCGGAATAACACATAAAAAATAACTACAGTGCCGTCCCCAAATTCTTTCCATTTGCTAGACGGACGTGCTTCCAGTTACGCCACGAAGGTATGCTGGAATGGGGAAGAAAATACCATACATTCTTTCTCACTTAAAGAGTGACTGGGAATGCAGGAACCCAGACGTCCAATTACAAGTTCCGCTGTTAGCAGTGATTATCATGCTCGTTAGCAGGACTTGTTCCGGCTGTCATGTAGTTGTTTTCTCTATGGGCCCTTGAAATAAAGTAATAGATAAGCTGAGTCTGAGAAAACATAATAGCAGGTGCAGGAAAAGTTATGACCAATTGTCACGTGGTTTGATAAAAGCTTCTGACTGGCTGCGCAGTAACTAAATTTTCAGTTTTACAAGTAAATCATAAATACAAGGCAGTGCTAGGAGAATAATAATTAGCAGATAAGTTCAAAACAATAAAATAAGTAGCATAATAATTGCAGTGTTTCAAAAGGGAGAACGGTCGTCGTGAATGCGCGAAAGTTTAAGTCCCATGATGGAAGAAAACATTCACAGTAGGTTCTAGTGTCCCTGCTTAAGTTACTTAAAACTTGAGCAGTCCACAGAAATCACAATAGTAATTACGCATTAAGAATTAAGAAACAAATGCAGTACGGCAATATTGTTGCATGCGTACGGATTTATAATAGATAGAATGCACAAGTCCGATAAAAAGTTAATAAAATTTATTCTCATCACAAGAACGCTGGGTTTTCCCCTCAAAGATATTCGTATAATATCACAAAATATCACACAGTAGTTATATTTTAAACTACTAAGACGTTAACCAGAACGCAATCCATAGCGCAGAGAAAGATAATGGATCTCACCACGAATTCACTACAATCAACAATAACAACTAAGTAAATATCTGAGCTGAGATGTCTCCTCCGGCTTTTTAAAGCATTTTAAATCGGCCACCCGAGATAATTCTAGCAATTTCTGAAAAGCAAAACAGTAGAATTACGGTTACAGCTAACATAGTAGTCAAATGCGTTTATTCAAATTAAATATAAAGTACGGAGATAAACTTTTATTCAATGTTAAACGCACGAGCTCTGTGTTCAGCGTAGCTTTCTCTTAAAAATCACACTCTGCATTTCACGGGAAAATAAAACAATTTTAATTATACTTCTATTAAGTATATCTATTCAAAAGCCAAATTCGTAACAATATAAATGAAGTTGTCAAATTCTAGAACGTCAATATTAGTTCAGGAGTTACTGTAGAGCCATGCAGAATTTTTTGAAGCCAGGAAACGTAGGGAATCCATATTGACCTCCCCGGAATTCGTCCTCCTTTCATTCTTACCTAAAAATATTAACAATAGGACGGGAGTTTATTAAAACATCCGCTCCTTCCTATTCCTTTTGCTACCTGGATATTATTTCTATTACACCACAAAAGCACACGGGAAAGAGAAGATAATACCTTAACAATTTAAACAGTCATTCTACGTCTGCATATTTTAACTTCCTTGTACGAAGTAAACGGAAGTATTGTAATCCTAAAAAATTTCTTGCATCATATTTCAAAGAAAGTATCCATTTTGACCGCTCTCAGAATCCATCTGAACGAGGTTATTGCCTGCATCGGTATGCACGGGCAGAATAAAGAATTATTTTTACTAAAACTTATTGTAAAATGGATTTAGAATATATTTTTTCGTGACGTCTCTACGTACGTACGTACGTACGTATGTATGTATCTTGCATAATTAAAAAACTAGTAACCTCAGAACGTTAAATCTTTGTATACAGGACTGCTATAACATGTAGTTGTACACCTTCCTTCCTTTTAGGTTGCTTTCGGCATCACCAAAAGTATATATATATATATATATAAAATTCCATAGTCAAGAATACACTTAAAATTATAACTGTATGTTCTTTTCATTTTTAATGGCGACGGTCTCTTATTTGAAAGTACGTGGAATTAAATCCACAGCCCCGTAGTCAAGTTGTTTTTCCCGCTTTTTTTACACGTACAGTTGTAGAATGTTCTGGAAATATTTAAAGCGAACTGGATTGGCTGACGTCCTTTCTTGGAAGCTCCGCCTTTCCAGAGGCTATAAAAGGAGTCGCAAAAGAATATCGGGGCTTGCATTTTAGTCTTGCCTCGAAGTGAAAGCTTAATTCACTGAATGAGGAATACATCTCTAGTAAATTTCGAGGAAATAAGTTTAAATGAAATGCAGTAAAGAATGTGTATAATTTAATAGGTATTGCAAAGAAAGTACGTAATGTCCACATCAGACTTTTTTAAACTGCTTTTATATTTTTTATGAACAATAAGCAACTGGAATTTAATTTATTATGGAGTTCAAACAAATGAAACGTAAACTGAATTTTAAATACCACTGCTTTTATTTGGGCATACAATTTGATCACAGATCTTAAAGGATGTAATTAATATATATATATAAAATATAAGAGAAGTTTTGTTAATATTTTTTAAATACATTTTAACTAAAATAATATTTGTTAATATTTATTACTTATTGTGTATATATTCAGAATATGGTAAAAATGGGTAAAATTATCATCATAAAAAGGTTTGGTTTTAATGTTTTGAGATTTAATGTTTCAAAAACTAAAAGAAATGAAACCATAAATGCGTTTTTTTCTTTTTCCATTATAACAGTATAAAGTCTATGTCTTTTGGGAAGCGTACACTATAGACTTAAAAAGGACTATTGAAGAATTATCTTCTAGCCTTGTGAAACAAAGCAAAAGTCAGAAGAAAAATGTATAAGACACTTTAATTTCAACTCAACAATTACCCAACTTAGCTTTACATAAGCCAAGTACTTCTGGCTTAACAAAAAAAAAAAAAAAAAAAAAAAAAAAAAAAAACGTAAAGTTAAACAAATTCATAATATGGTAGATTACCCTAACGGCTCACAGAATAATTTAGAATAATTTAACGTGCAGGCAAGGCTCTGGTTTGCAGAAAATCGGAAAGATAAAGCCGAATGACTAGAAACGCTCCGCCACTAGATTAGGTTGCTAATAATCACAGTATAACGTGGCCTATTATAAGGAAACACGCTCTGGAACTAACTTCCGAAACTCTTGCTTAAATACCTTAATCTAAATACATGCTTGCTGTCTCATTTACATTCTGGCATGAAACGCGTGGGTGAAAACAGAGAAATAGGAAAGTCTTTCAACTTAAAATTAGCTATTAGCTAAAAATAAATAGATAAACCTCACAACAGGTCTCTTGTCAATTTTTTAAAAAAAGCATCAAATCTGAGATTTTTTTAACTGCTTAAGTAGCACTTTTTTGAAAATTTTCTTGAAATATGAAAGCCTAGTAAGATAAATGATGGTTTTAAAAAAAATCTAAACTATTTTTATGGCGGAAAAATGCATCACAGTTGATTATAACAATTGCTTTTAAAAGGAATCTATAAATTTTAGTTATACATGAAATAAGTGAATGTAGTATGCTTAAGTAATATATCAGTAAGTATATCAGTAAATATATCAGTAAGTCTAGTATGCTGAAGTGATATATATTATGCTTTTACCTCAGCAATCCAATCTTAAAAAGAAAAGTTCCAAAGCAAAGCATATATTGTTAGTATCCCAGTTCATGAAAATATAGTTTACGTTATGTCTTTTAATAAAAAGATAATTCACTGGATAAGTAATAACTTATGCATTGAATTTTCACGTTTATGTGACATGTATAACTTCCTACTTTCTCTTTGTCAAAATCTCTACTGATGGAATTTAAATACTAAAAAAAATATCTGAAAGATTTTTAATTTTAAATTACGCCCAAAGGGCTTTTTTAGCGTTTTATGTGTTACCTTTATTTATTAAATATCATGTTCTTCGCACTTAAACCCTAAAATTGAATTCATCAGCAATATCACAAAATAATTTTAAAAAAGCATATCTTTAGACAGTCTCGAGCGCTGGATATAAAAATATTTTAACTCTAGTAATGTTGCAATTGTTCGCTTTGAAATCGTTAAGTTTTTTTAATCAAAAATTCGTAAAAGTTTTATAAAATAGGAAATAGATAATAAAACAAATTCCAGATTCCAAAGTCGGGCTTCCAGATGCCCATATTCGGATGGAGACGTTATTCAAAATTTGATGGCTCTAGGTGCCGTTGTTTTATCACGAGAAACATATATATATATATGCAGATTCTTCATTCCATAATTCCTTTAAATACAATATAGGGCGATAATATTTGGTGGCAACGATCTGAAAATTGAAACTCCGTTTGAAGTGAAATGCCATAAAATGCGAAAATGAAATTAATAGCTCTTCTGGGCTGACGCCCTATGGGCTAATAAACTGCTTTTTTTTCTTTATGATTAGAAATATTTTCTGTTAACAAACTCTTATCTAATTTCACTACTAATATTAACATAATACATAGTGTAACTCAACATACTTAGTGTAACATTATACTTAGTGTATCACAACATAATACTCAAAATATTAACATTTTCCTTAGTGTTTTAAACTGAAAGCCTATTTAATTATAATACGTATTTCTTAATTTATAAAGAACTAGATATGAGAAATGAATAATTAAGTATAGATTGGTACATTTATTATTAGAAGTAAACGTGAACCGAAGAATTTTCTTATATTCGATTTCTAGTCATTTATCTTTCTCTTGTCTAGACTATCTCCATTAAAATAAATTAGGTATCAAACATTAATGCTTCTAGACTCAAACAATTACGTCAAATGCTAGCTATGAAATTTAGATCTGGAATTTCGTTCAATTTTCTCTCACGCAAAGACAGTTTCTTCTCAATTTATCATCAGCCCTGACGATTATTGGAGAATTATATATCCGATGTCATTTCTCAATCACGCAAAGCCGTAATCTATCACTATTTGATCGCTACTTAATTTTAGCGAATGCGTAATGAAGAGGTTTTCACATATCATTGAGAAAGAAAATTTGATTCTAGCATAGAAATTTAATATGGATATGTGATAAAATTAAACTCAGAAGTAATGACCAGCAGGAACTTTGATGGCGTAGAAGTGTTGATCCATAATGAATAGGAAATTGGAGGCGAAGGCAGATTAAATCTTCATTTTTATTTCAGCAAACATGTTGCGGCCACAAACAAGTTGGCACATTAATTGTGCCTATTCCAAAAATTACACATTTTAAATAAATTTGCATAAGAAAGAAGTAGCAGACAGACTGCAGTCAAGCTAGGCGAAAGCGTTTTTACGGAAGTGCGTTATGTTCAGGGAGAAATCTGAATTTAGATTGAGATAGTTTTGGTTCTCAATGCATTTTAATTGGATAGTTAATATTGCTATAAAATTACTATTGGCTTTTTCAGTTTCATTTACATCATCAGAAATACGTAAGAATCATATGACATAGATTAGTCTTGAAATGAGACAGAGCAAATAGAAGTTATTACTTTTAGAATATAGAAGGAAAAATAATTTACGCTGTTAATTTGATCTTTTACATTTTCTTTATTTTTCTTAGTATGTACCATATAACAAAACACGATAGCTGCTTAAAAAAAAATAATTGATGACCTCAAAATTAACATTCTAAATTTGGTGATCTTCCCCTTAATTCATCTGTTCTACCAAAATTCGAGATTTTTAGAGGTTACGTAACGCTGCTTCAAAAGCTAATAACTAACCAATCATAGCTTGTTTCTAGACTCTCACCTACTCTGGTATAAAAACCCCTGGCAGTTAATTGCGTCACTTTTTCCTAGCTTCCACCATGCTAATAACTCCTCGTTTCGCTTTCCCATCTAAACTGCCTGCACCTTAATGTTTTTAGAATCAATGTACCTAGACATTTACCATATTTAAATATGATTGAATAAGTGTCCGTCAAATTAACTGGATATGTGTGAAAATAAAGCCTGGAAATTCTTCAAGTTCATGTTTTATTATCTCCATTTGTGAGTCTTCACCCTCAGCTACGATGACTGGAAGTTAATTCAGCTCCTGTGCTTTATGACATGTATAATCTTTAAATTGATCTATGTCACATGGCTTGCTTAACGCTGATGACGTAGCTAACTCGGAATTTGAAATCAAAATTTTGAGAAATGAAGCTTTTTTAACCTTATCAAAACATTCTGTTGGTGAGCCTTCATATCGGAAAACCGCGCACTTTAACTCTCTTGCACCCAAGGCTAACGTATTGCTTAACCTCTGAAAGAAGTGGGATCCATGTTTTCTTCGCTCGAAGATCCTTCCGTGTGCTCAAAACAGTTAGAAATACCACTATAATACTGATAGCTATTGTCCATTGTTCTGAAAGTATAACCTGTAAAAAATTGCGGGGTGTCTAGTGCATCCACAATGATGATATGCAACGTAAAAGGTGTCCTGAGAATTAGTTATCAAGGAATAAAAATATGTGTGGAATTCTAAGTAAGCACTAAATCCTGTCCAATTTACAACGCAGAGAACCATCGCCAAACCGTTGCAGCTTTCTCTAAGTCATTGTAGTACACGCACACATTTATATATATATCAAAGTTTAAATCATAATTTTGTTTTGTGTCTGCAGAGTGTACATAGTCACTTGAGCTCGCTCTAGTGCACATGTAATATTATGGGTATTTGTGGTTACTTCTAGAGTTGTTTGAACTTTAAAAATGATGTTTTACGATTTGATTGAATTTTTATGTGATGATTTTATTATGGTTTCATAAAAGGAGCCCTTTATATGGATCTAGTAAAATACTACTTGACATGATGTTGGAACTCAGTGCAGTGCTGACACCGCAATGAATATGGATTGCGGACCGTTCGGTTCATAATATGGATTTGCAGAATCCATATCCACTTGGACTGTCCGTGATAAATAAGCCATAACCCCATGCAACTTCCTGGACTAGGAATTTCAGACACTGGACTCTTGTTTACAGGGCAAATTAGTCTTAGTAGTCATATTTTCATATTTCTAACTGTTTTGAGCCGACGGAATGATCTTCGAGCGAAGAAAACATGCATCCCACTTCTCTCAACAGAAGACTCCACAGTTTGTGGTGGCTGCTTAAAAGTATGGGATTTGTTCAACTTTGCATTCAACGAGAGTCGTAACAAGTTTATATACATCTCTGATACATGAAAGCTATGTACGCATCGCTTCTGAAGGGTAATACGCAATCCAAGCTGCGTTCATCAAAGCTGTGTGATGTACAGCCATAACAATTCAGAAACGCTAAATTATGATAGAGTGTTTATCTTAATTTCAAACTCTTGCCGTTACCACCAGAAGCTCAATGTCTCAGCATTATCAAAGCCGTATGGGATGCCTTACAACGAGTGTTTGAAAACAGATATCCTCACTTCCTAAATAACAAAAATATGGATTGCTGAACTTGAAATCAGCTGTTTATTGCTTAGGAAATAATTCTACATACTCATACAACCTATGCCTCCACGTGTCTCTATAGCTTCGTTCTCTCATAAATATCCTATAATGTATAAAAGACTTGTCAAACAGTATATCTGGCATTTCAATGTAATAATATAAAGGGATTATGCATAGACAGTTAACATAAAAGAATCTGAATAAACATAGTTGTTGTTGTTGGTGCTATTGCTCCCTTGTCTGACCTATAGTCAGCCTAAGTACACGAATTTCCTCGTGGCAGGGAGCGCAAGTTTACGTATGGCGTTCGAACAGTCTTGAGCATCTTACGGGTGACAGTGCGAGTGACCTCAGTTTCACCCCCAGTATTGATGGAGAGCAGTTCGAGGGTCTCGCACTCCCTCTTCCCCTAACACCAACCTCTCGATCGGACTTTCGGCTCGCCGCATATTTAGAGTGCCCCTATGCTGCACAGACACTTTATATTTGGAAGCATCCACCCCTTCTCATAAACATAGTGGAATTGAATTTACTTAATGTGTACTACTTATATAAAATATTTATTATTAATAAATACTTTGTATTTAAGTATATTTATATTATGGCGAGCCAAACAATGTTTATCTGTCTAAGGGAAAGGCTGTCATCATGTAGGATTTTTTTAAGGCAATCTCGCTTGCATTCACTTACATATAGGGAAAACCAAGAAACCTCCCATACAGTCAGTCCTTTCATCCTCAGCCGGATGAACTGGCTGACTACCAGTATTCAGCCATCTTTCCGCTTGCCCGCTCTGGTGGGCCTCCAATATTTTAAATACTACTAACATTAATTATAAAGCTGATTAAAAAAAAAGCTGAATTATTTTTAGATGCATCGTCTTGTGCTTCATTTTTATAAACATTAGAGTATATTATGATAATAATCTTATTACTTAATTTATTTCCATCTTTAAATGTTGGTGCAGAGGAATAAATATTTAAATCGTGGTCTGTAATACTAGAATGTCTTTTTCGAAAAGAATTATTGGAGTTGTGGCTTCTTCTTTGATCTTTTCTTCTCAAGCTATATAAAATTAAGAATCTTTCCGCAAACCTCAACGAAAATTCCCTCGGGCGAAATGTATTACCACGGTGGATTTTCTTGTAAAAAAAACTAAGGTCACATTAAAATTCATTATTTAAAATAAGAGTAGCTCATTCTCTCGCAGTGAAATTTTGAAAAAAATGCTGCATTACTTTTCTTTTGATTTAAAATTCAAGAAACGTAACTTACTTTAAAAAGAAAGAAATCGGAGTTAATTTAAATTCATTTTCTTCCTTTTCTATTGCGATAACGTTAATATGTTTGTCTGTGTGTTTCGATGGGATTTTAGTTTGCAAAAAGTAAAAAAAGTTGCTGGTTTTTGTATCTAGATATATTTATATTGCATTTATGCATCAGTTAATGCTATCAAGTTGGCATCTGCAATATTTGCTTTAATGTATAGGACATCCTCGCTATTCTGTAGTTTGCCATTTTTGAGAGAGTTGTAGCCATTCAACCTTTCGTGAAATCTGATTTATTCTTTAAATTATAATGTAAATTTTTTGTAAATTTTTTTCGTTACTTTAAATAACTCACAGATACAAAAATCATAATGGTAATACTTAATTATTTGCTCAGAAGGGCTATTAATTTAATTTTGGCATTTTGCATTGGTTCACTATAAATGGAGTTTCACTTTTCAAATTGTTGCCACCAAATTACACCAAATTACAGCCCTGCATTATATTTAACGAAATTAAGTAATGAATAATTTGCATGATGTATGTATGTTTCTCGCACTGTAAAAAAACAACAGTACCTAGAGACATCAAATTTTGAATAACGTAGTCTCCACTCGAATATGGGTATCTGGAAGCCCAAATTTGGAACTTTTTTATCCTCTACTTCATATTTTGTAAACCCTTAACGATTTTTTTTGATTAACAAACTCAACGATTACAAAGCGAGCAATGGCTACACTGTACGGAAAAAAAAAATTATCTCCAGCGCGGAGACTGCGAATCAGAAATTCTAAAGATATGCTCTTCTTAAATTATTTTCTGATAATGTTGTTGAATTGAATTTTATAGTTTAAGTGCAAAGAACATGATAGTTAATAAATAAAGGTAACACAAAAATGTTAAGTAAACGCCTCTTTGAAATGTTATATAAAATCTGAAAGCTTTCAAATTTTTTTCCCTTACTTTAGATTCTTTCCTCTCTGTTTGGAACCGAAATTATAATAAGCTTATTGCTATTATAATTGCTGTTATTTTCTATTCTGATTTCATTAAGTACAGATTTAAAAACGGAAGTTGAATTATCAAATTTATTAGTTAGCTATGTTATTAAAAAATAAAACTTAAATAAATATATTTAAAATGTGACGTGCATCCTTTTTAATGATTTAGTTCTTTACACTGAGGAACAATATACTGTTATCCAGCATAATGTCTTAAGGGAACTTCATCGATTCCGATTCCTTTATTGATCCATTCTAGAAAATGACATATACGAAGTCTGTTGGTCATGACTTTCGGTGTATCGGCCACGATTACTGAACAGGTTATTTAAAGCACATACACACGATTAACAATTCAGAAAAGAAAAAAATTTAAAACATTCTAACCTTTTGTAGGCCAAAACGCCCGAGGCAGCCTTCCCTTCAAACGACCACAACCACCCGAAACGGCCGAGATTGCGATATTTTTTTTAATCCTTCCCCTAAGGTATACAGTAGCAGGTGCAATTTCCCCAAATGCATTGTATCAGTTTATTACAAACAGCTTGTCCTAAAAGGCTAATGGAAGCTTGTTTGTTAGGAAGTAGAAAGGCTGTCGTTTTAAATGTTTACATCTCTTTGTGCATTAATGGACGGAGAGTGGAGGAAACGGACGGGACGCGTAATAGACGAGGACTGACGTTTTGGTATTTTAAGCATACAGGTTAATGAATGCTACGGTTTTCGTTAAGACAGCTACATTTATTATCACATGGAAATTATGAATGTCTTAGTGTGATGGTATATTACAACTTATATATATATAAGGTGTTTCATAGATCATGGGACAAACTTGGAGGTGTGGTGGCGCGTACTAAAACATGCACTTTTTGTGTAGGATGTAGGGTCTAAAGTGACGGGTTAAGGCAGGAACGCAAAGAAAAACGACACGAGAGGAAAATGTGTTCATGTACAAAATCAACGGAAAGTGCTTCTTTGTAGCAATACAGTATTCACAATAAATGTTCAAAAAAGGGAACACTAACAGTAATAGAAACTACAGCTATGATTGGCTGTCAGTGCAGCGGTATAGGGCGGTAGTGAGCAGGACAAACCACGATCCGATGCATCAGAGGATCATTCGCAACTCTGATGTCGAGCGTGATAGGTGAGTTTACGCACAGGGAAAAAACTGACATGTATCTCATGTATGGTGCTGCTAATGGTAACGGCAGAGCAGCGTTACGGTTGTACCAGGAACGGTTTCCGAGCAGCCGTATGCCGAAGCACACAATGTTGGAGAGGTTGCATCGGTCTCTTTGTGATAACGGGTCATTTGAAGCCACCTCTGACACTAGGAGTGGAAGAAGAAGTGCACGACAACCTCGCATTGCAGAATCCATCTTGAACATTGTGCATGAATGCCCTCAGACAAGTACAAGAGCTATTGCACGTCGTCTGCAGCTGAGTCATTCCACCGTTTGGAAAGTATTGCATGAAAATGGTTTGCACCCATACCATTTGCAGAGAGTCCAAGCCTTGCAAGAGACAGATTACCCTCTTCGAGTTCATTTCTGCATTTGGTTCTTGCAGCAGTGTGCGGCGCAGGCGGATTTCCCATCGGATGTGCTATTCACGGACGAGACAACTTTCTCACAGGATGGCATCATCAATAGCCACAACATGCACGTGTGGGCAACTCATCCACACGGCACACGTCCACATGAATTCCAAACCCGCTTCTCCGTGAATGTGTGGGCGGGTATTGTTAACGACTACCTCATAGGCCATTACCTCTTACCTGCACGTACAAATGTCTTATGTTATCATATTTTTCTGCAAAAGGTGCTACCGTAATTGCTGCAGGGTGTTCCGGCTGTCGTTCGTGATCGCATGTGCTTCCAGCATGATGGTGCAGCATCCCATAACCACGTGTGGGTCCGCAATTACTTGTATGGGACATTTCTGGGCCGATGGATTGACCGGAGTGGACCCGTTTGATGGCCACCCCGTTCGCCAGATTTATCCAGCTTGGATTTTTTTTGTAGGGCCATATGAAGAGCATCATTCACGAGAGTCTCGTTGACTCACTGGAGGGCCTCGTTGCACGACTATCCATTGTGGCTGCAAGCGTGAGCGAAATGCCTGTCGTTTTTGAAAATATTCTCCAATCCCTTCTGCGACGTTACCAAATACCTCAATTTTGAACATTTATTGTGAATACTGTATTGCTACAAAGAAGCACTTTCCGTTGATTTTGTACATAAACAAATTTTCCTCTCGTGTCGTTTTTTTTGCGTAAAGTGCTCTTTCCCTCTTGGCACGAATAAACCACGAAACTGTTCTTTGAATGTATGTTTTTTAGTGATTGATAAATACAGGGTGTGTCAGAAAAATGTATACACACTTTGAACTCTCATAGAAAATTTATTTCCGAACCTACAAGGTTAAATTTCTCGGAACAGTAAGGTTATACTCCAGTTTGAAAACTAAGTGCACTTTCTGGTCCATTTGAAAGTTCTAAATGGTTTTTAAAGTAAATGTTCAAACAGTAATCTTCAGCATCAGTACATTTCTGAGTACGAGTCAGGACTGATTCCATAATTTGCACCAAAGCCTCCAATGGGATTTCTGTGCACATCGCTTGAATCTCATCCCAAAGTGAATAAGAATTCCATTCCACAGAAATCCCATTAGACATTTTGGTGCAAAGTACGGAATCAGTCCTGACTCGTACTCAGAAATGTATCGATGCTAAAGATTACCGTTTGAACATTTACTTTAAATACCATATAGAACATGCAGTTTGACCAGAAAGAACACTACTCCGAGAAATGTAACCTTGTAGGTTCAAAACTAAATTTTCTATGAGTGTTCAAAGTGTGTATACATTTTTCTGACGCACCCTGTACTCTGTTACTTTCGTCGTTATACTGGCATACAGTAGAAGATAAAATTCCTTGCTCTTACCAGTACCTCAGAGATTCCTGTTTAGGGCCTGACCTTTGTGAAACTGACCTAAATGAGGTGAATTTTCTAAGAAGTTTGGAGCACTTCGATTTCTTGAAAGCAGACCGGAAAATTGGGAGCTAGTCAGGTGGGTTCCTTCAACCAATCCTGAGCCGTGGGGATTGTCGTGGGAAGTCATTTCGACCATTCTCATCTTCATATGACTTAAATTAGCCGATGTATTAATTAAAAATTTTGAAAACGCTAATTTTTGGCCTCATTTTTCCGAGTGTCAGCAGTCTCGCATGCTGTAGATACAAATGTACTTTATTTCGAAAAGTGTTGCCACTATTCGCTTTCAAATCATAGAGTTTGTTAGTGTAAAGTTTGTAGGTTTTACAAAATATGAAATAAAAATAGCATTTCCAAACAATAAACATATTATTATTACATAAGGTCATATTCTGACTTTGAAGAAAGCACTCGATTGCATGCAACGTCAGTATGTCGAAAATATTTCTTTAATGTTAACAATTTAAATTAAAAAGTGGATGCTGCTGGCGTTTTTGTTTCAGGTTAACATAATTGACACGGTATGTTATTGCCACGTTAATTCTTTAATTGATATTGAGAAAACGTTGTTATACTGCATTAAATTACAGTCAATCAAAAGACTGACGTGTTAACATTTTTGTTTCCTGGTTTGGCAACAAAAAATTATTTACGATTTGGTTATTGCTTGGAAAGAATGAACTGATTATTCATACTGAAATGTTTTTATGCATTGTCATTCCAGGTATACATAGAACATATAAATTTTGTTTTGACAGCAGCTTCCTGATCTGGCAGGCTTGCCTGCTAGTAAATATTAAAACAGCTACAGGTCAGCTACACTCTAGCAACAGAATTTTGAGGACGACAACACAAAAGCGTGTTGCCAGCGCAGGGCAACGAATAGATGTAAACTAATTACGAGAGGCGTGAAAGTAAACAAGCATATTTTCATATTAGATTTTGGACCAAAAATGTAGGTAGGAAGTTTTGAAACTGAATATGATCTAGAAGTCGGCTGGATTCCAAAAACGAACTCATCTTTTGAATTTCCTTTAAATTTTTACCTTCAGATTTGCGTAAAATTACTACTTCAGATTAGGTAGGCAAGGTACCCAGTGATGGACTGGCCTCTTTGGAGACATTAAACATTTTCTTATAGCCAGAATAAAGCAACACGTAATACCTCAATGAAATTTCAACATTGGTATGTAATATAATCTGATATTGTACCAGAAATTAAATTCAAAATCTTAAAAATGTAGCTTGCAATCTTAGTTTTAGTTAGTTGCAATCTTAGTTCAATATTAAACAGTATCAGAAGTAAAACAAACATGTTAAATAAGGAAACATACTGCATTATCATCAAGTGTATTTGTGCATAATTATAAATTCACCACGCCTACCACAGTGGCTCAAAATTCCATTCGTCTGTTAATATCACGCGACAACCAAAAATAGTTCATTTCGAACTCTCCCATAAGATCAACGCTGTTACTGAATTTATGCTACCGCAGTGCTTTTACGACTGTATCTCCTCAGATTACGAACTTTAAATGTTTACGACCACCTTGACGTTCCACTTAGCAAAATCGCCTGAATCAATTTCGTGAACTTTATTTCCGCCTTTAGGTGATCGGTGAAATTGCACCGTATTTAATAAAAATACTGTGAATGGCCATATAGGAGTTTTAGAAAGCACTGTTAAAAATTCTTGGAAATTCATACCAGAATTGAAAGAAAAGCAATCAATCAATCAAATGTCAAATCATGTACGGAAATGTACCGAATAATGCTATATAATATTCCAAAATTTTCACTAAAACTGAAAACAATATGGAACATAAATTACTACTGAAACACCAAAATCAGTAATGTAACCGCTCTTCTATAAAACTCAAACGTCGGCTAGTTATTAAACGTATTTATTAACAAAGCACATGAACCGTTACGAAAAAAATATACATCAAAACAGAACATACATCAAAATGGAACACCTAATATCTACAATTAACGTGAGAGTCACGGAGACATAATGTTGGAGAACGTATCCTTATAGCAGTTGGAGGTGGAATGACTTTAAGTTAATCTTGTCAACACTAGATGGCGTTCGATAAACTGGTTCGGTTACATAAAGTTCTGTTATTATCCTCACCACTTTTTGTATTTCAATTAAAAAAATTACTGTTTCATAATTCAGCTCATTTCGTGATGTATGCAAAGCCTTATTACAGTATTAAAAGCAGCGCGTGGTCTAAAATTACGTGCTTGTTGGCAAGGCATGGGATTGGTTGCGGAAGTGGCTAGTTTGGATGTTGAAAGCTAACCGAGTTATGGAAGAAATGCTGCTGATGGGCTGTAGCACTAGATAGTGCTTTTAGTGCCGAAACTTGCTCTTCAAACCGTTGCCACAAAACGTCATCACGATATAGTATTTAAAAAAAAATGACGAAGAACGTGCTGGGGTGGGAAAACGAAGACTCACAATATGGTACTCGATGGATTGGACGTGGTGGACCAGTTCCCTGGCCCCCACGCTCACCGGATTTGTCCAGCTCGAATTCCTTTTGTGGGGACCCATCAAAAGTGTCGTGTGTTAAGATACACTTGTGTTTGAAATGGATCTCCTGGGTAAGACTCGCCTGCGCTACTGCTAAAATCAAAGAAACTCGCTGTGTGTTTGAACATGTTCGGCAATCAATGGTCCCTCGGTGTGATGGTGCAAACTTCGAGCACCTGTTGTAACATTCAAGCTGTCGAAACATCATTTGTATTCATGTCCAATAAATCTTTAAAATTAATCACTCTTTTGTTTCCTTTCCCATCTTCTACCTCTGCTTCTATTTACCCATGGCATTTCCGGGTATAGGTTTCTATGCAATTCTTAATCCTTATGATGTGCCCGACCTCCCCTAGAAGTTTACGGTACACTCTGTATACAGAGTTTCAGCAACTCTGTTACAAAACTTCAGGAGAGATAGAGCACACCTAAAAGATGAAGAAACACGTAGCAATGCATGGTCTGAAACGCTTTCCTGGCGCAGGAGTGACTATACAAATCACAAGAAAGTAAGCTCTTCTAAGCACAAGAAAGGAAGGACACGAAAAGGGTGAGAATATGTGTTCATTATGCTTAGTGACGCGGAAACCAAGAAATACGAACAAAAACTGAAGATCGTCATCAGAGGTATTCGAAATTACGTTCGAAACGTATTCTCGACATGGGATCTGCAGGGGTGCCGATACATTAGCCAGCAAGATTACCAGATCTCTCCTTACCACTTGGATTGACTGCTTACTCTAGGGATACAAGACACTGGTGTACAAAATCCCCGTTAACAGTGGTAGGGAACTTGTTCCACGCATCGTGGCACTGCTGGGGAAGTCCGGGACCCGCCCGGTATTTTCCAGAACATAAGATCTTCCATGCTCCGGCGATGTGAGGCCTGCATACGGAGTAGTAATTTCGAGCACTTTCTTTGATGACAATCGTTGTATTTCTTGGTTTCTGCTGTATTAAATATAGTAAACATGTTTTCGCACCTTATTCGTGTCTTTCCTTTCTTGTGTTGTCACTGCCGTCCAGGAAATCGTTTCCGACCATGTATTGCTTTGGGATTTTTCATCGCCTACGTGTACTCTATATATTTTGAAAGTTTGTAACCGATTGGCTGAAACAAAATCTGTATATACACACTTTCTCTATATGTACATACACATATGTATACACACACATACACGCGCACACATATTATATCTATCTCTCTATCTCTCTATATATTGTTTGTTTGTTCATTGTCAGGTAATTTGTACATTGGGTGTTGTGTTTTATTTAGATTATTTGGTAGTTTGGAATTATCATGGTTACCAGAATTTGGCAACATCTGAAAATTTGGAGACTTCTTCAGAGGTGTTTGTGATAATACCAGGTATATAAATTTCAAATAGTGAAGGACATTGTCAGGACATGAATTTCGAATAGTGAAATTAATAACACTTTTCCCCAGAATTTTAAAGAATTTTGTTGTTTATACATGGTGCTACAAATAATTACCAATTTTATATTCTTTTCTGTTACTGTTTGCCTACTAGCAGCCGAGAGGTAAAGTCTCTAAACACTGGTAGTTCGACCTGGGGTTGAAAACAGGTAAACGGGCTGGGTCGACGCGCTTTTTCGTTGTTTTTTCACTGTGTAACGAGGATGCAACACATTTCCCTTAAAGGCTTACCACAAAGACATCCATTTCCTTTGGCAGATAGTTTCATAGCATGCCTAATCAAATAAACCTAAACCTGCTGTGGTTTGGTAACTGTAAAATAAATCCTGCAGTGTTGTGACTTATCTTACTTGTCTGACAGTAACACCAGAACAAGCACACGAAATTTATCGTACCAAAGAGTGCAAGATGGCCCCTGTCGTTGGCAATAGCCTTGAGAACCGTACAGATGACGGTACGACTTTGCTCAGTTCCACCCCCAACTTTGAAGGAGAGCATCCAGGGAAGACGTGTCTGATGATCTCCCACCCCTCTTCCCCTACCACCAAATTCTATTCCACCATATTCTATACTTTCAATTCGCCGAATATTTAGAGTACCCCCCATGCCGCACGGTCACTATACGTTTACTCCTTCGGGATTCAAATCTGGACACTTCGGTACGGCAGTCATCATTGCTAACCACTATCCCGTTAGGCGGCAAAATGAATTACAAACAATCAGTTTTTGAATTTTGTAACGCTATATATCATTGAATTATAGATGCATCAGTAATTTTAACAGGTCAGGTAATAATCGGTTTGTGATTTTACTCATACAGGATATTCAATATCAAGTAAATCCTTGTCGCAAATAATAACTATTTCCGATTTTAGTCATGATACGCTAATGGGAATCGGAAGTATTACTGACGTTAACAAATGATATTTTCTTCCTTTACAGCAAGCCGAAGAAATTGTACAAGCAGCTTATGATCATGGTGTGAACATATTCGACACGGCTGATGCGTATGCCGGAGGAAGGTAAGAATTAAAAATTCTTTCCATCATGAACTTAAAAATTTTTTTATTTATTTAAATATACCAAATTATTACACCGATCATTGTAAATACATATGATACATTTCTTAAAATTGTATTCAGGAGCGGTGGATAAGCATACTAACTACGAAATGAGTGATTGATATGTGTAAGTTATTCTTACCAGTTAATTAAACTTGAAATATTGTATTATAAAATGAATACAAGAATTCATTTTATCATATATCACCATACGCATATATAGGGCATCACATAAATGATGGAACTTTTTATAAAATCATATATAATCGGCAAATTAATGTATCAGAGGATGATTTGAGAGCAAAAATTACTATGTTGAAGAGAATTATTTATTTATCTATTTACTGAAGGAGAGGTTTATAAGAGAGTTTCAGTTCGTATTTTTGCCAATGGTATTATTGCCATTGTAACAATAGTATTATTGCCATTGTACCAATAATATTATTGCCATTGTACCAATAATATTATTTCCATTGTACCAACAATATTATTGCCATCATACCATTAATATTATGAATGCGGATTTAATTTTTTAAATAAGATGCTTAAACTGAAAACTCATGACGGACAGCTACTATAGTATTAACACAACCACCCTGGCAGAATTTGGCGATTTTTTACAGATGAAAGGGGCAAATTTACTTATCTGGACCAAGCTGGTGGTTTTCGCACCTATTTTTAGAAAGATTCCCGAACTGTTGATATTTATCGTAAATCGGTAAACATTATCAACGTATGAAAAGGAAACACATTTTAGCAATTTAAAATACAAGTCTGAATTATTAAATAAGGATTACGTGATACATTAAAAAATAAAACGCTTACATTCTTCTTCAAACGATTCTGTAATATTTTTTTTTCGGTATTCTTCTTCCGAAGTACACAGCGATCTATTTTCGCTTAAAAAAACGCATCAGAGAATTGTTCCTGCAGAAATTTTACCGCAGTTCCTTCCATTGCTAGCAAATTCCACAAACTCATATTTTAAAACTAGGTTTAAGGTAAAAAATATCACGAATTGCTTATAAAAACCGTTGGAACTTGGAATACGACAAAAACAGTGCATACGAAAATGGCAGCGTTGCTTCACTGAAGGGTTGTTATGAGCATTGTTGCCGGAAAAATAGGTTGCCAGATTTTGGCACATGGTTGCCAGATCTTGGCACATTCTGAAAATTTGGCGACTTCAACTAAGACGGTTGGGTCTTTAATACTCTCCCAAACGGCAGTGAATAAATGTCGCAAAATCTTAACTTTTCTGATCACATTCTTATAATGTGATAAGACCAGTGCCATCTGACGGTGAAAATGTGATCTAAAACTTGTTCCTGTAGCAAAACAATATACTTTTGTAAAGAGTCTTCATGTGTAAACCGCATTCTCTTTAGCAAATTTTTATTAGAAATTTTTTTCTAAATGTGTCCAAGTTCATAGGATGCATGCTGAGACACTTTTCTAAAACCGCTTTTGTCGAAATATGTACATAAGCTTATTTTTATTTAAAACTGATATTCTCTTAAAAACGATTGTTGAAATATTGGTTCTTTCTCACAAAATAGCAGTAGTTCATTGCTTCGTAATTTAGTATATTTTCGAAACTGACTAGTTTGCTGCTTCATATTAGAGTTACAGTTACTGTGCTTAATTGTAACATGTTAACTCTAATATGCAGCGCAGTAATGAGAAGACCTGCCTTTCTATAATTTTTAAGTACCATTATGATGGTCAGTTTTTGCAATGCAATTTACATTCGGTAATAATTACAATCGGCAGCTTATAAAGTGTATGAGTAGATAGGTATCTATTATTTTTCCCAAAGTCTGGAATTATTTACTATTATGTGCCATTGCGGCTAATTTTTAAGGAATCGACGAAACAGCACTAAGGGCGATATCCTGGTCACAATTCCCATCAAGTCCAAACTGTATTACTTTTCTAATAAGCTTATTTGCAACTGTCTCCTAGAACCTCCCAAGCCCACCAGCGGCCGAGCGGTAAAGTCGCTGAACACTGTTAAATAGAGAGTTTCGACACCAAGGTTAAATAGTTTTACTTCTAGTTACCATGTTATATCTGAAATTCCTATATTGTTAAATGTTAAATATGAAACTACTTGCCGTTAAAGGTAGTAATCGTATAGTGAAACGTGTACAGCATTTTTGCGTTGTGAAAAAAATGCATTCCGGGACCGCGCCGTGAGAGGATCGAAAACATAAAACATATACAAGATATAAAGGAAAAGTTCATATTAAATATATAAAGAAAACATATTGTAAGAGGTTCCAGATTAAATATCAGTTTATTCAATTACAACACAATAAGAAAAATCTTAACCTCATCTGAGAGTCTGTTCATTTAAATTCATAAAAAAAAACTTAAGGTTTGTCTGGTGATTTAAAGAAAGGAAAGGGAAACAATTTAAGGCCTGAGAGTTAAATTTTAGATTTGACGTTTTTTTTTTTTTTTTTTTTTTTTTTTTTTTGCTAAGGACGTTTTTGAAAAGCTTGCCTAAAGTTCAAACACACCAAAAAAAATAAAACTTATCTTGAAGGGACATCTTGAAGCGGAGGACTCTTATCTTATCCCGCGTTGATGTCGGCCGGGCTCATCTTGACACTAGTTCTAAAAATGTAGACTCCACTTCACTACTGTAGAACAGAAACAGGAGCACTGCTGCCCAGGACGGCTATCCGCTTGGTCCTGAAAGTCCTATGTCAACACGCAGGTAACTCGTTCAAATTTCGCCGGTCAGAAACGTTGTTGCTAGGAAATTACTGCTCGCCTGTTCTTACTCATCCCAAGAGCAAGCTTCACGGGTCACGTCCCAAGTAAGTTCCACCCACCCGTCAGTAAGGGAGAGAATCCAACTCCAATTTTCTTCAAGCCAGTTTTCAAGAGCAACGTCCACAAGTCGAGCAAACCCGAAAGTCAGCGAGTCCAAGAGTAAGTGAGTAAGAGAGTCTCGCCTCTTAACCAAAACGCGGCCGGGGAGCATATTTGCCGCTCCCCGCCGGAAAACACCTCTCGGAGTCACTTACATTTTGTCCAGCAAGCCCAAAACTCAGCGAGTCAGTCAGTGAGTGCCTAAGCGAGTCCAGAGTAAGTGTGTAAGAGAGTCTCGCCTCTTAACCAAAACGCGGCCGGGGAGCATATTTGCCGCTCCCCGCCGGAAAACACCTCTCGGAGTCACTTACATTTTGTCCAGCAAGCCCAAAAATCAGCGAGTCAGTCCGAGAGTCAGCCAAAAGTAAGTGTGTCTCGAGTAAGTGTGAATCCAACTCGAATTTCCTTCGTCTCCTTCACAAAACGGGCTCCCACTATGGCTTCACTTATCGCCCCCTTAATTATGGCAAAATCTTCGTTTTCAACTCCAGAATGCGGAAATAAGGGTGATCGCGCATGTGCGCCCTTCTTCACTTAGCCAACAACCGGACCCTCAATCGCCAAAAACCTGAATGACTTACATTGAAAGACAAGTAGCAACCTTTGACCTTTCCGTCACGTACTTTCCTCTCTTAAGGTCAACTAACAATGAAAATTCTTTCTCGAACATTCTAAAGCGCGCGAAATCATGACTTGGCGAAAATTGCCTCCCTTTCCCTGCTTCTTTCACAATGAATAAAAGTTTGTACAAGATTTGCAAATAAAAGAAAATAAATAATATTCATTTATACTAAATAATATTTCCCGAAGCATGTGTTTCTCCCCAAAACTAAAGCCTTAAATTAAATAATTCAGAATCAAAATAAAATTTAAATTTCCATAAATCATAAAATCATTCACCTAGTTTTTACAACGCTATCAGATAATTTCTCTACATAACATTCCTTTCCCCTAAGGAATTAAATTTTGGTTTACCAAAATTTAGCAGACAGACACTTCTTGAAATAAAATGACTCATACTGTGCAATAAGGCTAAAGGATAAAATAATGTAACAATATTTCACACGACTACTTGGTACAGTGACATTACTGACACATTAAATTTAAAGTCCAAAATGTGCATGTAAAACAACAAGATTAATCAAAGCAATTACTAATTAAATACTCAAGGAAGATCATTAAAAAAACAATTAATCAAAACATCAATTAAATCACTTAATTAATTAAACCTAGAAATACTCAGAACACATACAAAAATAAAAATAAAATATAAGGCGTTAATCACAAACAAAATATGTCTAAGATCAATCAATAATTTTATGACAAAAAGAATTTCTCTTTTTTTTTTTTCAGTTCATTGCATCACATTAGTGTTGCAGTCTCTGTGTGGCCACATTTCTGAACGTTTATTTATCTATTCATTCCTTTTCAGTCCATTAATGTAAACAATTTCACCTGAGGTCGAACACATTCTACTATTGTGACAATTTCTGCTGAGCACAATCATGGAGTACATTAAATGAGTACGGAGTTGTCAATGCAACCGAGGGAAAACCCTGTCGTTAGAAATCATTGTGTTAACAACTCCCCCCTGCAGCCTTCAACGCGAGAAAATGAAAGCAACCAACCCCGGAATGTGAACTCAGCACCACAATACTCCTTAGTAGAGGAACTTGACCTTAAAAGAAACCAGATTTCACCCTCCTACGTCTCACCTTCGACCAAGGAAGAACAATCACTCTTTCAAAGTTGAAGAAGACTTTATCTTTCAATTTTTCCCTTACGATAGATAAGCCACTGAATGTGTTCGGATACACACACCTGAAGAAAGAAATAATCTAATCCAATTGCTCACACCACAAAAAAAAAAAAATGAAATAAATAAAAATAAGATAATTAACGCGCCGCAAATACATAAAATACATTCCTGAGAAAATAAACACACTAATAATTCAAACACTTCCAGATAAAATATGTCACATGAACGTATTCAAAAAAAAGTAAAGATCCCCTTAAGTACTACGAAATTGAATAACTTCCAGAAATGAATCCCAAACAATCACGTCTTAGAACAGAAGCGGCCTGATCAGGGCCAAGCATTAGAAAAGAAAAGAACGTTACAACACAAGGAACCTCGGAACCAGCCGAAAATACCCCACACAAAAAAAAAATCAGAAAGAAAGGAAACGTGATTGTCCAAAAATTCAATCCAACCAAAATCAATTCCGAAAATAGCATCCAGAATACGCTGTGGAAATACCAATTAGAATTTTATCCAAAACACACAAACATAATACTAATACAACCCAATGCATGTACAAAATAACGTTTGGCCAAAAATTTACAAATACTACCAAGATACACATATACACATAAAATGAAAATACAATTAAACTGTAAAAATTTCGTACATAATTCAAATGAGCAATGAGATCAGTGATACTTAAAAAATTATTTGTAAACTGCAATACCTAAACAAATACACACATAAGCATTATGTTAAACCATATCAAGCCAAAAATATTTCACTGTAATTCAAATCCAGCCATAAAAAATCAACCAGCAAGAGTGAAGTGTCGCTAAAAATTTCACACCTCACGGTAAACACTAGAGAGTAACAACATCATATTTAAGTCCCCTTAGTTAGACAACAAAAATTTCAGTAATTCTAAAAATCCCTTAAGTCCACGAGAAAAAAAAATTCAACCTAGTCAAAGAAATCAATCAAAGCTGGACTGAAGCACGTTACTAGAACACTAAATAAAATATCACAAATCAAAAAAGTGTTCAAAACAAACCCCCCAATTTAGGCAAAAACTGAGATCTATTCTGCATCAGACTCTTCCAAAATGTTGTATAGTAACCTAAGTAGCAGCTTTCAGAAACACCTCCACCCAAACAAAAGAAACAAAGTAACTCTTTACCGCGTCCATGTAAGCTGAGAAAAGCGCTGTATTATGAATGACAGACTCAAACTTTACGTATCAAGCAAACCCCCAGACACGTTGAAAGAGAACATAAGATCTATAATCTCGGAAAGAAAAGTGCGCTGACTGAAGCGTTACAATCCTGAACCAACACAATGAAAAAGATACAACAATAGTTTTCTCAGATAACAAGTTCCTGTTTCTCCCGGTGTAAGAGGTCAAGTGCCACCATGAAGTGCAAGTATTTACAAGAAAACGAGCTTTCAGGACATTACAACTTCACGCAAGACCTAACTGCAAGCAACAAATGCAAAGTTCTCAAAAGTGCTACTAAAAAAAAATACTCATAACTCATAATTCAAAATCCCTAAAAATCTCACAATCAAATCCATAACTCAAATTCCACCATTTTCCTATAACCACAGAAATCTCAATTCTTCCACAGAAACTAAACATCAGAGAACTTACATTTTACGGACCTTGGCAGAAACCACCAGAAAACAAAACAAAAACTTGATACAACTAACTTGACACTAACAAGTCAAATACAAAACTTACGCCAAAACAAGAATTAACCCCAAATTCTGCAACAAGTCCAACCAAGAAAGAAAATTCATTAACTCAATCAAATATATTACGATTCACTAGCAAATTCAAGACAAACTACTTGTAATCAACAGAAAATTCCCACACATGAGTACAGAGCAAAAGTAACTAATCTTCTCAAACTTATTTCAAACATTTTCACAAAACAAATTCCCGTTGTCACAAAATTCTCATTAAAATTCACTTTCTACAATTCACAAGACTAACTCAATTTCTACTGTTTAAACATTTCTCACATGACAAATCTTCACAAACTTAAAACTCAGAAGATAACTAATCCCAATTACTCTGACTCATTTAACTAATCAGAACTTCACTCAAGCTGAAGAATTCAATCCAAAAAAAATTAAATATGCAAACATCACTATTGCTGATCTCAGGCAAAAATTCAAATCTAACCCGTGTTAATTTTAAAACAGAATTTTGCAATTGAAAAACAATCTTCAATTTTTCTAACTCATTCATTTGTATCATTATGCCTTAAGAACTTATAAAAGTCATTGCTCAATACTAAATTAAATTTTCTAACACATTACACAATATACTGGGATCATATCAAAACATTGTAAATCAAAAAGCAATAATATACTACGCTAGAGAATCATGAAAACATTACATACATTTCACAAAATATTATTCAATTAAGTCAAAAAAATCAAAATTTCTCTAACGTTACCCCTCACAATTATACATTTCACAAGATTCTAGGTTAAATAATTAGCAAAAACACACACAAAAAAAAATTTCTAGCTACGCATAGCTATGGCTTGTCTCATTCAGTAAAATAATTAGAGTCCTTAAGTCTCGCTCTCTTAATAGTGCTCAACAAATGAGTCCAGTTTTTACCGACAAGCACTCGAAACTTTATACAAGGATACACAAATAGCATAGGATTATCGTGAAATAATTCATTTTCCATCTTGTATCATAAATCAGTACGTCGAAAATCAAAAATACACATCTAGAAAACACTCAAGGATTTTCAACAGTAAAAATGTACAGTACCTATTCTGCTACATTAAAATATATTTTTTCCTAATTTGAAAGTTCAATTCTGTTTGCCTAACGTTAAAGTCCAAAATTTTTGAAATTCACACACATTTTCAAACTTTATCAATCTCGTATTAACAAATAAGCAAACACAAATCAAAAACTCTAATTAATCCTAGCATATAAAATTTAACTCCCTCCTTAAAAAGTAAATTACACAAAATAGGTAAATTCAAAATCCAAATTCAATTCTCGATCCGATCCCCCACTAAGCAGAGGTCACGGCACCAGTGTTAAATAGAGTTTCGTGAGAGGACCGAATAAACACAAAAAAAAATATACAACTTATCTGTTAAGACATCTGGCACCAATGTTAAATTTTGCCGTGAGAGGATTTAAAGTTCAAAAAAAAAAAAAAAAAAAAAAAAAAAACTTATCTCTGTGTGGACATCTTGAAGCGGAGGACTCTTATCTTATCTCGCGTTGATGTCGGCCGGGCTCATCTTGACACTGGTTCTAAAAATGTAGACTCCACTTCACTACTGTAGAACAGAAACAGGAGCACTGCTGCCCAGGACGGCTATCCGCTTGGTCCTGAAAGTCCTATGTCAACACGCAGGTAACTCGTTCAAATTTCGCCGGTCAGAAACGTTGTTGCTAGAAAATTACTGCTCGCCTGTTCTTACTCATCCCAAGAGCAAGCTTCACGGGTCACGTCCCAAGTAAGTTCCACCCACCCGTCAGTAAGGGAGAGAATCCAACTCCAATTTTCTTCAAGCCAGTTTTCAAGAGCAACGTCCACAAGTCCAGCAAACCCGAAAGTCAGCGAGTCCAAGAGTAAGTGAGTAAGAGAGTCTCGCCTCTTAACCAAAACGCGGCCGGGGAGCATATTTGCCGCTCCCCGCCGGAAAACACCTCTCGGAGTCACTTACATTTTGTCCAGCAAGCCCAAAACTCAGCGAGTCAATCAGTGAGTGTCTAAGCGAGTCCAGAGTAAGTGTGTAAGAGAGTCTCGCCTCTTAACCAAAACGCGGCCGGGGAGCATATTTGCCGCTCCCCGCCGGAAAACACCTCTCGGAGTCACTTACATTTTGTCCAGCAAGCCCAAAAATCAGCGAGTCAGTCCGAGAGTCAGCCAAAAGTAAGTGTGTCTCGAGTAAGTGTGAATCCAACTCGAATTTCCTTCGTCTCCTTCACAAAACGGGCTCCCACTATGGCTTCACTTATCGCCCCCTTAATTATGGCAAAATCTTCGTTTTCAACTCCAGAATGCGGAAATAAGGGTGATCGCGCATGCGCGCCCTTCTTCACTTAGCCAACAACCGGACCCTCAATCGCCAAAAACCTGAATGACTTACATTGAAAGACAAGTAGCAACCTTTGACCTTTCCGTCACGTACTTTCCTCTCTTAAGGTCAACTAACAATGAAAATTCTTTCTCGAACATTCTAAAGCGCGCGAAATCATGACTTGGCGAAAATTGCCTCCCTTTCCCTGCTTCTTTCACAATGAATAAAAGTTTGTACAAGATTTGCAAATAAAAGAAAATAAATAATATTCATTTATACTAAATAATATTTCCCGAAGCATCTGTTTCTCCCCAAAACTAAAGCCTTAAATTAAATAATTCAGAATCAAAATAAAATTTAAATTTCCATAAATCATAAAATCATTCACCTAGTTTTTACAACGCTATCAGATAATTTCTCTACATAACAACACTGGTAGTTCGGTCCGAGGTTCGAATCCCGCGAAAGGGCTGGCTGCATGGGTGTTTTCGTGGTTTTCCCCATGTGTAACGTGTATACGAGTCAGTTTCCCTTAGAAAGTCCTCCACGAAGGCATCCCTCCCCTTAGGCAGATAGCCCTAGTGTGCTTTGCCATAATTAAATACACCAAAAAACACCTAGAACCTCCCATCAGTGTCCATGATTAAGATCGCTGAATACTTAGAGATCAACCCGGTTTAGTGTGGTTTTGTTTATTTAATTACAGCAAAGCACTCAAGGGCTCTCTGCTTAAGAGGAGGAATGCTTTCTTGGAGGACGTTCTAAGTTCTGTTCCTCACGTTACACATCTAGAAAAACACAAAAACGCCCATGCAGCCAGCCAGTTCGACGGGATTCGAACCAGGAACGAACAGCCATTGTTCAGCGATTTTACCGCTTGTCCGCTGGTGGGCCAGAGTTCAACCGCGATTCGATAGCCCGCGGATTGACTGACAGCTTGGTTGATTTTCGTAGTTTTTCGGGCGACTATGAGCCAGTTTGTCTTCAGAAATAAAAATTCTTACCCTGAATTCAGATAGCCCTCGGGTGGTATGTCGTATTCGCAATAACTTAGCATAACGTAACAGCTATCATCTTAACTTAACTGTTAACTAAACAACTAACATCCGCAGACGGGACGGAGTGAGGCAGATAAGACCATTGCCTCAAGTGAACTCGTTGGAGGGGCCAAAATTAGTTCATTTAAATCGATAAAGAAGGCCGCTATGCCTTTGATCACAGTCCAAATCGCATGGTTTTTCTTAAATTAATTAACAAAATCAAATCAAAAACTTAATTACTTTTTAACGGTTTATTATTTAAAATGGAACAAAAGTATTTAATACATATACTATACTTTTGGTTTATTCTGGTTTGCAGCAGGCGATGTATTAGCCTGCTGTTGCCAGTTCTTTGATATATCCCAAGTTCGGCCTGAAGGTTGTGATACCGTAGCGGGATTTTCTCCCTTCAAAGAGGGAAAGACATCTGAAGCGGACAAGAAAATGAAGCATGTAGCTTCAGGAAATTTAGCTTCTAAGCTGGTGTACATATACTATATAATTTTCAAATCATTATTATACTTTATATTTTTACTTATCTGTTATTATGTATACTTTTAATCTGATTTTGATTTAGCCACTAAAGTCATTGAAAATGGTGTAATTTTTAAAGCTGGATATTTCTGGTAGAAAGCTTGGGCATTTGTATAATTTGGATATTTAAATGCAAAGTCAGAAGCTGATCCTTTTTAAAATAACCGTACTGCTCCTAGCCATGCAGCAATAGTGTTCTTCTCTGGACTCAATCTAGCCTTTAAGATACCTAATTCTAAAAGATATTAGTTATTTTTTCGGTTAGAAATTGGAAATAGAGATGCTATATCGTATAATTTTTTATAACTTCTAACTGTAAGTTTAACCGCTTCACCGCTTCCCCCGAAACAGACTCGTCGATTTGAAAAGTATCCTCAGGTGTCAGCAACTAGATACGCTCGTCGGAGTTAAATGTGCAATGGATCATCATCCCCCTCCCCAATAGAGATGTTTCATTTCTTGTTTTTGAACCCCCCTAGAATGCGGTGAAATTGAAAAGAAGAGAGTAATAATAATTGGGATAATTGGTCGCGGTATCTCCAGAGAGAAAGAGACCATGTCTGAACCGTACAAAGTAAAGTTTACTTAAAAAGGCGGGAAATATGAATGCACTTCCACCTCTTTTCAGCTGGCACTGTGGTGGGAACTACTGCTCTTTTGAAAGCGTGCCCTTAGCGGATCGTCTTTGTTAAATTTCAGGTAAATAACTAAGGAACACGAAAGAATTTCTTCTCCTGAGTAGGATGACGTACATCCTTCAAAATGCTTAAGTGTGACATGTAGGTGATTCTAGTTGATTCGCAGCGAACTTCTAAAATGGTCTCGACAGACGGTAAAAGGGAGAAAGAAACATTTCTAAGGCCAGTTTCAGAGGAAAATTTGGAGGGAAAATAGAAGCAAAGATTTGAGCTTTGTAGGACGGGGAAATGGTTAAATAAAATTCTGAACAGCGGTAAATAAGAATTTGGATCGGCCAGAGAGCATTAACAATAAAGATTTAGAATCCTGAAGGCGAATGTCATAAAATAATAACAAGGGAAATTCCAAATGAAAAAGAGAAATCCGTAGCAAAACAAAGTTAAAACGCAAACAAACCGATATCGTCTATAAAATTCAATTACACTAAACAGCGCCGAGGGCAGAAATTCTTATTCGGCGAACTCAGGCTTGTATAATCCATTGAGAAAACAGAAGCAGTAAAAGGGAAAAATTTCTTTGTAAAAAATCCTTTTATAATTCTAAACCTAACGAGACAACTTGAATTTAATAAACTGTTGGTTCTTGGTAATGTTATAAGTAATGAAGTCAAACCTTGCTGCAACGATTTCCCCCTTTTCAAATATAACGAATTAAATCTTTGATTACAATCAATTTCCTATATACTAAATATTATTTTATATTGTTATAGCGATTCTCTGAGCGTATGAAGATCGAATATAATGATTATGGGGTATTTTCTAGTGATTTAAAAAATGCTTTTGCGATTCATAACTTTCCATTTTTGAAAATTTCGTCATTCATTATTCATTTTTTATTTTTTCTACATTTGCTTCACATTCGCTTTCTGCTAATTTATAATTAATTTCGTTAATTCAAATTTCTACATTCATTTTTCGTTTATTTATTTTGTATTTTTCATCATTTCATTGTATTTTGTTTTTATAATTCTTTGTTTTTCCATTCCACGGTTAATGTTTGAAAAACTTCCTAATTCCTAGTTTAGTTTTCCTAATTCCCGTTTAGTCCATTAGTTTTTCTCCGGTTAGAAATTGAAAATCGGATGCTATATCGTATAATTTTTTTAATAACTTTTGACTTAAGTTTAACTGCTTCACCGTTTCCCCCGAAACAAACTCGCCGATTTGAAAAGTATCCTCAGCACCGAGATACGCCCGTTTGAGTTAAATGTATCCTGGATCATCACCCCCCCCCAACACGCAGTGACTCTTCATTTCGTATTTTCCAATCTCCAGAATGCGGCGAAAATGAAAAGACGATTGATGGAATAATTGGTCTCAATATCATCAGAGAGGATAAATCGGAAACAAACCGGATATTAATCGCAAAGTTGTATATTAACCGGTTTGCATTAATCGCAAAGACATGAATTCTTTACGTTCGGAACATATTTTGTGGACATATGTAGCCTTTCAACAAAACATTAAACTTCTAATTTTTCTCTCACGCGATCTGAAAAATAGCGAGATTTCATGTTGTTCCCATTCTGCTTGACATAAGATCTTTAAATTGCATTTTTAATCGTTTAGCTGAACAAACTAAGCGATTTAAAAATGAAAAGCATAAATCTTAATAATTTAAATATTATATTTTAATCATATTCCTTATTAATATAATTTAAAATCGATGTAACTGATGATATATTCGATCGAAATTTTAAGGTGATTTAGAGCATTGTTAAAAGTATTAAAATACCTTTGGAAAGCCACATATTATGCTATTCAGTATAAAATTCACCTTCCCCCTTCTGCTAAACGAGCTGTTACGTTATTTGCAATGGTTTTCCGAGCTTACATAAATCTTTTTCCATAGCATTTTTCATGTAATCCCCACTTTTGATCCCTCAGCGGTTAAATACTTATCCTCCTTTAAAAAAACATAATTTTTACTTAAGATTCATTTTCCTGCAAAACGCCATTACATCCATTTACACGACTTTTAAATTTTTGAATTTTCTTAACAGACGTTAGGGCAACTCTATAGTTGTATTTTATGGATATGTTACCGTGAAAGACCGAAATTAGAGAATGTTGACTTTCACCGGAGAATGTTAACATTCACCAAATACGTGGGTGAAAGATCGAATATTGCACTACATTCTTGTATATTCGGACCCTCACCGGTGTATGTCGACAATCACAGATATGCTCTAGTGTAAGTCGAAAAGAGAGGTCATAAAGTGCCATAACAGTTTAAGTTGTTGCAATAAATAAGATTTGAATCACATAATTTAGTAAGTTTTTTATTACTGTTATTTTATTTTCTCATTTAGAACGTACTGTATAATTAAGTAAGTTTTATTATTTTCCTTTCTCATTTTGAATGTATTGTGTGTTTTAGGTTCTCATGTTCTTAAGTTCTTATTTCAAGTCTCAAGCGCGTTTATTCGCGACTGAATTACGGAGAAGAAAATATAATATTGTTGTATGTTCAACATTCACCATTAGTACACGGTGAATGTCAACATTGACCGGTGTAAGTCAGAAATAAGAGTATTTGGGAAATATTTCGGACATACACCAAGAGACTATGTGAATGTTGACATTCACCAAGAGACTATGTGAATGTTGACATTCACCGGTGAAAGTCGACATTCTCCAGATTTCGGTGTTTCACCGTAACAGATACATTTGATTGGAAAGAAAGCAATGTCGGTTTGGATAACTAGTTAGCGTTATGTTCGTTTTGTTATATTTTTGTCAATTTAAGTTTTTTTTTTTTTTTTTCTTTTGAGAATTGGTAGCTGAGAATTTCAGATTGCTACAGGAACAAATTCCATGTTTTTTGTTTACTACTTTACGGTCAATTTTAACATTTAATAATAATAATAATAATAATAAGTCTGAATAATAATAATAAATCTGCAACTTTCAGATTTTATATTACGCCTAGAGGGGCGTTTTTTTCACAGGGGATTCAAAACGTGATTTAAAAACTGATACAGCATTGAAAGTCATCCGACACAAAATACCGTAAAACACTGTAATGTCTTTGCGTTGCTACCTACCAACATAATACCAGTAAGAAATGTAAAGAAACCTCGCGCATAAAAATATCCGTGCTTGAAGATGCACGCAATGTTAATGGTAATGGAACGCTTTGAAATCGTTGTGTTTGTTAATCAAAAATTCGTTAAAATTTACAAAATATGAAATAGATTATAAAACAAATTCCAAATTTGGGCTTCCAGATGCCCATATTGGAGTGGAGGCCTCTCATTCAAAAGCTAATGTCTCTAGATATATCGTTGTTTTTTCACAGTGCAAGAAACATACATACATTCGTAAAGATTCACTATTTAATTTCTTTAAATATAATGCATAATATAACATTTGGTGGCAACAATTTCAAAAGTGATTCAGATTTTACAGTGAACCAAAGCAAAATGAATTTTACAAAAGCCAAAATGAAATTAACAGCCTGTCTGGACAAATTACCGCTTCGGTCTAAAAAAAAATACTTTTATTTTCACAAAGGCAAGAAAATGGCTGAGGCTCACAAAGAGATATGTGAAGTTTATGGAGTTGATTACTTAACAGAAGAATTGGTCAGAATTGGTTTAAAAAATTTGATTCTGGAGAATTTTCGCTTGAAGATGACCAATGTTCTGACCGATCTACTAAAGTTGATGAATTAAAGCTATAATTGGATCGAATCGTCATTTAACTATACCACAGATTACAGAAATGTTGAGTGCAGCAAGCACCATAACTGACTGTTACATGATATCTTGGACTCCTTACGAAGCTCGATATCTGAGTTGCGCATGAATTGAAAGAAGTTCACTTGGCAAAGAATGAACGAATATTTGTGACAGGAATTTAAAACCTAATGCAGTCTACCCTTCTTTTTCATCTTTTTTATTTTCAATTCTTCCTTACAGCCGTGGCACAGCGCCATCTGATTATCATTTATTTTGAAGTTAGTTTACAAAACTTCTTAAAGGGTAAAAATTTCGCTAACAAGCTGACCTCAACTTGGTTGAGTTTTTGATTGATAAAGACTATAAGTTCTACGACCTTGGAATCATGAAGGTCCCAGAAATGTGGCAAAAGCTAATCCAACAGAATGGAAGTTATTTTCTTGTAAGGAAAAAATTTAGTTTCATTTCACACTAAAATGTTGAAATTACTTTCTTATCACCCTATAAGGAATCCCCTTATAACCCTATTTTCCATTATTTATAACCTTATAAGGATGGTGGGTCGTCATACGTTGATAGACTGGAATTCAAATCTCTAATAAGACACGGATGCTTGTGCCTTGGAATTTGCTGGAATAGAAAAAATATGTCTTAAAATCAATTTAAGTGAATTACCATCAAGGCCGTTTTAAGACCTTTTAAAAGACCTAAGCGGTTAAAAGGTTTTGTTGCTCTCATATACATTTACTATTTTTACCCTTATTTCTTCGTTCTCAGTTCTTGTTGAGTCGCCCAATTCCATGGTAAAACCAGCAATGGTGAACTTTTTGTGGTGCCCCCTTTTCTCAAGTTCCTTAACCCTTTGCGGCGCACTATACGTTAATGTCGGAATTTCAACAAAAAGAGTTGTACGCAGTCTATTTAGTCCTAAAGGAGTATACAAGTTGTAAAAATTGCAATTACCGTTTTATTTCTATGGGTGTTCCATGAGGTGGAACACTGCGCCACCAGAGCTTTTAAAAGTGCGACTAAGCGAGAATTGCAGTGAAGCACGAAAATGAGTAGAAGCGTTTGTATAAGAATGGAAAAACTCTGTATTATGGCTATATACATGGTTTCCTGGATATACACAATTTTCTTGAATATATACGGATAAATGAGATAAATATCTATATACAAAAGTCCTATATACAAAAATATTTACAAATTTTCCTATTTCTTAGCTTCGCAAAATTGTTCAAAGCCAGTCGCACCTTTTTGATGGAAGCACAAACCAACTACGATTAATATTAACAATAAAGAAAAATAAGCCCATAATATATACATACACGAAAAATATCTACACAATTATTGAAAATAAACGGGAATGAGACTAAAAAGCGACAGCAAAAAATTCTCGCAGGTCTAAGTAAAGATGCGTCAAGCTACTAATAAAATTCCCGCTCAAAAACTACTCCCAAAAAATTCGAGATGCCAATATTAAGGCTTTCATAACACAAAACACCCCTCACCCCTCAATACTGCTTTGATTGAATTCATCCCCCCCAAACAACGGAAACAGAAAACGTAAGCAACGGATGTTCTCTCCTAAGAGCACAGATGTTCTGATTCGTAACAGCATGAGATCGCTAAAGGCGCAGTGTTCCCGCTAATGGAACACCCGGGTTTATTCAATGATTCTGCGTATGGTTTTTGCATGAAAGATTAAAAAAAAATATATAGAACAACTAATTTGAAGTACAGCCAGCAAAATTATGCCTAATTTTTTTTCCAAATAAAATTTTTATATCTTTAAAAAAGTAGAGAAAATTACTTGGAAAAAAGTGGATTTTAATAACACATAATAAATGAAAATTCTGTGTCTCCTTTTGATATGCTGCTATCTACTGTTTAAAAAGAAAAATTCAAAGTATATTATAAAGGCATTTTTATCTATTTACGGTTGATGCTGTTGTGTATTTAATTATGGCAAAGCTCACTACTACTATCTGCCTAAGGGGAGGGATGCCTTCGTGGAGGACTTTCTAAGGCAAACTGGCTCGTATACACGTTACACATGGGGACTACCAGTGTTCAGCGACTTTACCGCTCGAGGGCCTATTTACGGTTGAATTTAAAGGTTTCAGAAGCGACTCGATTGGGGTGTTCCATGTAGTGGAACACTGAGCCGCAAAGGGAATGACCGTTTTCTGGTGCCTCCTTTTCTTAATGCCTTAAGCAGCTGCGTATTTTGCTTAATGGTTAATCTAGGATTACTAATATAGGATTACTATACCCTAAGAGCACTGGATAGAAGTCTAAATGTCATCATTTGTGCTCTAGATTTTTGAGTAAGAATAAAATAAACCGATGTGTCTTAAAATGTATCGGTATTTCACATTTGTTTGTTTGGAATGTTATAGATTCATGAATCTTCCATTTGCAAATACAGGTTTCCTACGCTTTACTAAACTACAGAATTCCTCTGTAAAGTTTTTTATATTAAGAAAAATGTATGCCAATATCTAACACTGCAATAGGAATTCTAAGTGTATGCTGTTTTAATAATTTTTGTGGTTTTTCCTGTTGAATTGTATACGTCGTAAGGGCGAAGAAAATTATGCTTAATAATAAAGCCATAAAGACCAAAAAAAAAAAAATGTGGTAGCAGGAGTGAGCGCAACAGCAGACTGGTAGACTGCGAGCTCAAACAGAGCGTAAAAGACCTTAACAAAACTTTTTGGAAGACCATTAAAATCTGAAACCTTCCAATTTTTTTTTTATTTTTTACATTTATGGCGTAAACGTTATTTATGCTTATGACTCATCATTTCTTTTCTTGAACAATATAAATACTAAAACTTGTCTATAAACTTGACATTTCGGGTCACTTCGTTTTCATTAAATGTTTCGGTGTCAATTTTTCATATAAAAGAAATCTTTTTCGTCTCTAGAGAATGATTTATTAAGAGGAACTTTATAGGAAAAACGAGGAAACGAATTTAGCTTTCGCATAATTTTATTAGAGCTAACGCGTAATCAAAACCGTAGGAGTTTGCAAAACCCGCTTAATTTGATTCATTTGTTAGTATAGAGCTAAGAATCATTCTAAAGAGTAGCCTTTTTATTACCTTGTACGAAGTAAAAAGGAAGTATTGTAATCGCGAAAAGTCTCAGGTAGCATATTTCAACGAAAATATCCATTCTGACCGCTTTCGAATGCAATTTAACGATGTATTTGCGTGATATCTCTACGTAAGGACAGAATAAAATACTCCTTTCCTCCAAAAAAATTATAAAACTGCTTTAAAATGAATTCTGAAGAGAATTTTTCGTGGCGTCTGTACGAACGTAAGTACGTATCTCGCATAACTCAAAAACTAGTAACCTCAGAACGTTGAAATTTTGTATATAGGACTTCTATAACATGTAGATGTGCACCTCGTATTTTGATTGCAATCGGCCGCACCAAACGTATATAAATATATTTATATATATATCCACTCTGTTACCCGGCTCAGTGATCTCAGTTTTTTTACTCTTATATGTTTGTAAATTGTACATTTTTTGCTTTAAAAATGATTGAATTATGTCGTTCTTATCTTCCGGTTAAGGTTTTTATGCTTTTAGTAAATCTGTATGCAATATTTTTAGAATCATCAACAATTTTAAAGTTGTTTAAGTGCCGCTAAGCCTAATAATTTTTTTGATGGCGGCCATTGCTTGTTTACATTTGAAACAGCAGAGTAGTGGATTTGTTGCCAATCTAGAGAAACGTAGCTTCGCAACAACAAAGATAACGCCTTCATTTATTATTGCGAATTAAATCATGCTTAATCCTTTCTGGATTTTTTTCGAGGAAATAAGTGTTTAAGATTTACTTCGTAATTTTTAATATAGATATTTTGATTTTTTATGTATTTTTGACTTGTCCCGAAGTGAGAACTGAATTAATTGAATGAGAAATACTCAATCGTCTGTAGAAAACTGTTTCTTTTTTGTTTTGTTTGCTTAATTTCTTTTATACATCGTTCTAGTTTTATTATAGGACAGAACATATGGCAACGATTAGATTATTCTTTAAATGATATAAATTTTGTGCATTCTGAGTTATAATATGAACGAAATATAATACTGTTAAGTGAACCTAGCGCCAGAGTGTCGCTATGGAAAACAAAAAGCGTGAATTTTAAAGAATGCATTTATTTTATTGTGGTTTAGGCGCTGTCGGCGAAGTGGATTTAATTCAATCCAGTAAGTTTAAATGAAATGCAAGAAAAAATGTGTATAATTTAATATTCCGTGCAAGGAATTCATGTGGTGTACACATCAGATTTTTTTAATCTGTTATAAACCGTTTTCATCTGTTATATACAGTAATGTATTAATTGTGTATGTATACGTAGCAAGATTAAGATTTAAATCATCTCGTTTTATCTTATCGATTAAACTAAACATAATCGAAACTTATCATGCAAAATTTGCCTTTCTTGTGCAATAAATGTTTCAGATCTCTCTTTGAAGTAAATAAAGTTCAGAAATTTATGATTTAATAAAATTCAAACTTCAATTTTAATTTTAAAAAACAAACGTTCACCAAAATGCTGACTGAACCTGAATCTTTGTATTTACAAAATTTACTTCAAAAGATGCAAAACTGAGAACTGCCATCAGAATGAAATCAATATTCACCCACAGCGAGCATGAATTTCATTTCATATTTTTTAGAATAATAAATTGCAGAAAAGGTTTTCGATACCTGCCAAAAAAGTATCTTATGCCTTTTCGTCCACCGTTTTTTTTTCTACACTGAGTAAAAAAGACGGCAAATCTTGGCGTCTATCCAGGACGTCAATCGATGAAAATAGGGAATTCTTAGATGGTTATAAATAAAATATGGTTACTGTAACGTCTACAAATCGAAACTGTCAATCAATAAAAGTTTAAAAAAAAGGGTTACTACATTCAGGGTAATTTCGTTTTTATATATTAATTATTTTTTGGTCTAAAGTCTGAAACTTGATGATGTTACGTAATACTTTTTTGAGGGGGGTGTTATAAGCTCTTTCTGAAACAGTAATTTTTACCCGAGTGAAATACATTGTCATCGGTATTTGTGACAGACATTTGAACGTAAAGGGAAAGTGTGAACTTTATTTCTTAAAGTAGAGTTGAAGACTACTTTTGGGCAGAAAGACTTTGATATTTCGAAATGACTGTGATTTCTGCAGCCCACAGAATATCACTAAGTAGCTCACACCGAGTAGGGATAATTATTGACTGTGTTTATTCACTGTAATTGCAAATAATAAATTTTTGAGGCACGTTTACAGACTTATACTCAGTTAGCAATAAAAAAGAACTGTGAAAGTTAATTTGGATAAAATATTTTTAATTTGAAACTGCATATCCTTGGTTATTATTGCAGAGGTATTTGTGGCTTCTAAGTACTTATTGAATCAAGAGACACATGTTTGTATACACTAGTGACACGTTTCTGCTGCCAACGCATTCTGAAATGCAGTTACCGTTTCTGCACTTCCTTGCTGTTAGCAATACACTTTCTAAAGTCCAATCAACCTGCGTGACACCGTGCACCGCAAGGTAACTGCATTCAGTTGCTTCAGAATTCTAGGTATGAGATTTAGTATTTCAGATGTTTGAAACAATACAGTATATATATATCACAAAAAGACAGCTCTGTTTTTTAACCTAGATCAAAAGAATAGAACATGCGCTGCCCCCTTCAGCTTAGCAGTATTACAATCAAAACAGATTGCTTTAATCCCGTCTCAGTTTCAATTACGTATCAGAACGTTATGTGCGTGTTTGCCCAAACAAATGCATGACGTACTGATACGTCAAATGTAGCCAAAGGGTTAAATTTCGTCTCAGTTTCATAATGTATCAGAACGTCATATATGTTGGCAACATCTGTTTTGGTGACATCATGTCACACACCTCCTCTGTTCATGCGGTCAGTTTCGGCTTAATCGACCACGCAAGTGGGAAGTACTTCTTCATTGAACACGTGAAACTGCTTTCTGCTGGAAAAATGTCTTATGTAAAGACCGAACACCGAATTAACATCAAGTTTCTTCTGAAACTTAAGAAATCAGCAGAGGAGGAAACATTTCAAATATTAACCGAGGCTTATGGAGATGAAACTTTGTCTCATGCACATGTATGTGAATGGCATACGCGTTTTTCAGTGAAAATGGACAGTGTGGAAGATGATGAACGTGCGGGCCGCTCCATTGGGCGTACATCATGATTGAAAGGGTTCCTAGGGATCAGACTGTTAATCAATATTACTACAATGAAGTACTAAACAGACTTCGCAAAAAATTAGGAAGAAAAAGGGTACAGTTGTGGAGTGATGGATGGCTGTTACATCAGGACAATGCAGCTGCTCATGCGGCAGTTTCTGACCAGCCAATATATTACTGTGATGGGGCAGGCATCCTCCTTATTCACCTGATTTGGCTCCATGCGACTTTTTTATTTCCTAAATTTAAATCTTACTTAAAGGGAACCCATTTTACATCAGCTGAAGAAGTTCGGTCAAAAAACGGAGAATCTCCTGAAGGGCCTTCAAAAAACCTCGTTCCGGAACTGTTACCAGCAATGGTGTAGTAAAAATATTTGTATCTAGTAAAAATACTTATATATTTTAATTTCTTATGTAATAAAAATGTGTTAATTTCTGTAGGCTATGAGAAATATTTAATATAATTATTCAGGTGTATAAGTGATAACCAAAATTTTGAATATCAATTTTATCAGCGATGAAATTATAACAGTGATTAAGAGTACATCACGTTGTTTCCGCAATAACTCGAATGATAGGGATAAAATATGTGACCTACAGAGGATAGCAAAATAAAGTACTTACCCCAGACGTTGTGATAGCTGAAGAAGAAAATACAAGTTATTCGTCTACAATTTACTCTATTTATCTTTCCTATCAAAACTTTTATTGCTGAGCTCACACAAATAAACAAGAAAATTAAATAATCAGATCATAACTATAGTCCTACTATAAATACAGAGCGTCCACTCGTTTATCGATACACTACAGAGCACTATCCATTTGCATCACTTTCTATAAATCACGAAAAACCTGGAATCGAAGATATATGTAGACCAGGAATATACTTATCTTGAAATTTCTTTCGATTTTGAAGCTTCTACCAGTGAATTAATTTGGAGCAATGCACCACGTGGCGATAGACAATGGATGAGTCTTAAATTGCACAATGAGATCGTTCATAATTCTTGCTTAAAAAACATCATTCCACCCAGGATGAATTTTCAGCAACTGCATATAGAATGAATATATTCAATAAAAAACTACAGTTGGCTTTCTATAAATCAGAACCCATATGATCGGACTTTTCAGGAAAGTTAAACGTGCATCATGAAACGAGGTCGTAGGTCAAGAGACAGTCAGTGAAGTGACAGGCCGAAGCCCGTCCTTCACCCTTGAACTCCCAGCAGCAAAGAGAGAAAGAAACCGGTCCAACAACTGCCACCAGAGGCTTGGACGAAACGATGACGATTCTTGAAGCGATAGTTTGATGATAGATGCCGGCTTGCTAGCACAAATGGCAGCACCGAATGCTGAAGGGAACTACTTTTGAAGGTGATAGTGTCAAGGAGAACTGATTCTGTAAGTACAATAATTTATTGGACCAGTCTCATTTTTTTGTGTGTCACATCTTGTATGCATACATACATATATTCATTTTGAATCCGGTTCTGATAATAGAAGTGCCTTAAGGAGTATTAAATTATAGTGAACCCTTTCTAAAACGATCATCAGTAATTCAAGATGATTTTGGTATTTAGAGATAGAGGCTTAATATTTAGAGACGGTGTTTATTCATGTTCTCGAAACTACTGATCACTTTTAGTTGATTTTCTTAAGAAGAGAATTAACCTGAAATTTCAAGAAAATTGGAAGTTATGATTTTGTTAAATGTAATTTTTACAGAAATTTGAGAAAATCTAATCACTAAAACCATTTCTGGAATTCAATTTATTTTGTAACATCGTATAAACGCCTTTTCTTTATCTTTTTTGTTTTCCTGCATTTGAAAAAAAAAACATATCGAATCGCGAAAATATTTTGTTTACTTTTATCTGTAGCAGACATGGCTTTAGCCTGCGGGAAAACAATGCTGGCTTTAGAAAATATTTCATTCTTTTCTGTAGCTTTCTTTATATAGGTATTAAATTTTTCGTAACAAAGTTTTATTAAAGAAATAAATAGGGCTTTCGACTTGGAGCTTATTTAAGCATAGTTAGTTACTTTGGTTCCCAAACTATCAATTAATTTTTATATAAGTTTTATCCTTTATAGTAAATTTTCTCATTAATTAATTTGAAAATAATGTATTATTATTCACTAATAAAAATGCGTTATTAATTTACGTAAAATTCTTTTAGCTTTTGCGAGGACAGTCATATTCAATACATTACATCTCATGGCAAATTTTCAGATTTCCCGACTTTGAGTTCAAAAGATCCTAACAAATGCTTAATTTTGATGCTTGTTGTTGCTGTTACTTATCTTACTTTTATGACAGTAACATCAGAACAAGCCCACGAAATTCATCCTGATATGGAGTGCAAGATTGTGCCTGTCTTTGTCAATAACCTTGATCGCTATACATGTGACAGTACGACTTTACTTAAATCCGCCCGCAAATTTGTTGGAAAGCCTCAAGCGGAGACGGATCCCAGGATCTCCCAACCCCTCTTCTCCTACCATCAATAGTATCTAATAGAATTGAATATTTTCAATTCTATTAGATACTCATCTAATAGAATTGAATATTTTCACGAATGGAAAGGATAAATGCTAAATATTCTTATTTTTCTTCAATATATTGCTGTAATATGATACAAAGATGGCCATCAACTAGTATAGATTTTAATTCAAATGTATTTTGTACTCTTCCTCCTCTTCCCAAAAAGTGTCACTATAATAAATCGTTAGATCGGATCTATGATTTGTGAATTTCTTGATTTTATATCATTTTTGAAAGCGTCCAAATTTATGGCACATCCTGCGCATTTGAAGATTCTTACACAAGAAATCTGTTGTAACAACAAGAGGAAGCTACTAACCGATTATACCAGTAAAGCTTTTTATGTACTAATATTGCTAACTTTTTTAAATCGTACTATCTATAATATGCTCCACAGAAGTGATTTATTCGGGTTTCTTTTACAGTGAGTGTTTTATTTATTTTAATTTTCTCATTTATTCTGAAGATAAATTAAATTCTTAACTCTTTCATAGCGAAGTCGCCCGAAACGCCCGTGCATTCAGACGTCGGTAGATCATCCGAACGGCTGCGTCCCTTTTCTACCATGTGTTTCCTCCCATCACGTCAGTGTACCTCTCATTAGTTTCGGAAGTTGTTAAATGACATGGCAATCTTTCTTTTGCAGTGTAGTGTAGTGGCCGAAACCGCTACGCAAACCCTGGGTTATGACACCAGGTTGAAATGAACTTCCAATTCAAGTTTTAACAGTAACATGAATTTTAATAAGATGATAACCTTAATAGTTGCATATCTTGACAATATGGGACTTCGATATATATTTAGTCCCGTAATTTCAGAATTTTGTTACAGGAAAAATGCTCTAACGCATTATACACGAGGAATGATCGCTCTTAGCAGGCCAACATGCCCATAGCTCTAAACAGGAAAGTATTTTTCTCTTCCCAGGAAACCACCTTATATATCTCCCTGTGTTTACGACTTTGCGCTGAACTCCCGGGAGGGACGATTCTTTCACTTATACATAACAGTGTCCATCTCCTGACTCTGATGAAAAATTTCTTTTACCTCTTTGTCCACTGGAGTGACCCTCGAGGAAGCAACCGCAATCATTAACAAAGGCACAGGATTGCACCACTGATATGAAAACTGTTGCAGTCTGAAATCACTCATTCTAGACAAAGAACCTTTATGCCACCTTATCACAACTCCTCTCCTCATAGAAGAGTTTTCCATAGACTATGGAAGGGAAAATTCTAAATACTTTTCACTGCTTTCAAAACACAAGTGGTAACCATTTAAGTGATAATAGAGAAGCCAGTTACATTACCCTGCACTTATTTCTAGATCACATCACCTGAGACAGATAAATATAAAAACAAGAATGCAACAAAAATAATTTAAACTACTCCTAAAGTATGTCTCATACAAAGTACATTCCTCAAATTTTACAAAATGATAAATCATTTAATTCTAACCATTTTGAAAAAGAAATACGCGATGCAAACAATTTTAAATCTACAAAAGTATAATTCCAAAACGCTAGAAAAACCTTTTACGATAACTATCATTTTGATAGAATCAATCTGCGTTGAATCAGCCAAAAAATAAGAAATCTGAACTTCTCCCTCGATATCCTCCATCATCAGATTTACAAACTCAGGGCACTGATGATAAGGTTCAATCAAATTCTCATGATAAATGGTATCACTGTTATTACGCTTACCCATTGTTATTACGCCACGGTATAGTTGGTTTCAGAACTCACACTAGTTACTTTTTTTCCGTTTTTCAAGCACAAAGCTTTCGATACTGTTTGCAAAGTGGTTTCAAATTGCTCTGAGGATGACAAACCGAAGAATGATACACCTTAATTCCGAACTTACTAAAAATCTCAGATGTAAGTTCACTGGTAAACGATCTACCCAAATCACACTGAATTTTCTTAGGGTAACCTGATCTAGAAATGATTTGTATCAAGTCTTGAATCACACTTTTATAGCTTAAATTCTATACAGGAATGACATCTGGATATTTGGAAGCAACACAAACTGACATAATTAACTATTTATTTTCACGTGAACTAGGGACCAGAGGTCCTACTGCGTCAATATTTAATCTGCTATACACTTCTCATATAACTGGCACAATCTTCATTGGGGCTTTCTTTTTATTCCTCACGTCATCACAAATTCTTCAATTTCCTGGTAACGGTTTGTCCAGAAATAGTGTGTCAAAACTATATCCTTGGTTTTTGTTATCCCTAAATGACAAGAGATTTTCTCGTGGCATAACTTCAAGATCCCTTTCCTAAAAACGAGAGGCACACACAGCTGAAGCTTATATTTTTCTTTTTCCCTTGAAAGAACCTGCCACTCTCAGTAGTCTCTCCTTGAGTCCAAACTTGGCGAGAGTTTTTTATTTGGCGCGATTTTGATTTGGTTGTGGTTTCCAGCTGTATGTTTTCTTGTGGCAAACCTAGAGCTTTATTTCGGTAAGAATGCGAATTTAGCCCGAAGATTTTTATTTTTATTTAATTTTGAAAGACTGTGTTTGTTTTTAAAAGTTTTACTTTTTAATATATATATATATATATATATATATATATATAATATAAAACACACACACACACACATATATATATATGTTTTATATTATTTTTATATAAATATTTGCAAGAAGGTTAAGCTGTTGTTGGTGGGAGAATGTTGGATTTCAGGTGACGTGAAGTTATGAATGTTTTCATTTAATTTTATTTAGTTAATTTTTTTAGATTTGTTTCTTGCACGTGGCAATCGAAAGATGTGGAATATTTAAAGTTTTGAAGTTTTGCAGGAAAGTTGTTTAGTGTATAGTAGTAGTTGGGTATAGTATATAGTATAGTAGTTGGGTATAGTTTAGTGTATAGTTGTAGTAGTAGTAGTTGGGTAGTTTTTAGTGATCCACGACGCTGTTTTATCGTTTAAATCAATTTCATTTACTATTATGTTTGCACATAATAATCGCCGTTCATCACTGTAAACAAAAATTTGCTGTTCTGTTTACGTTTAAAACCTCACTTTAGTGCTCTGATCTGATAAGTGTACATATTTATTTACTTAATAATAATTTACAAGAATTGTTCATTCTACTATTTTATGATGAATTACATAGATAGAACTATGTTTTTACTTGCAAAGCTGTTGGACTTTGTTTTACTCATCTAGTATTTTGTCACCACATTTGACTATTCTGTTTATATAAAATAACGGTGTTTCACTACGGAAAAACTTAAAAGTTACTATTTTGTTTACGTTTAAAAATCACATCTTAGTGCTTTCATTGCCGCCAAAAACGTTCGCCAAATTTTGAAGGCCAAAATAGCTTGGCCAAAATAACTCACCCCGCTTATGGAATACTAGTCTGAATTCAACTAGTGGAATGATATTCTAAGCATTGGATTAACGCGCCAAAATATTTAGCCTGATTAGAATATTTCTATCATGAAATTTGAGCTCTTATATTAGAGAAGCAAATTTGCTACGTTAATATTAGAATATTTCTATTATGAAATTTGAGCTCTTGTATTACAATGGCAAATTTATTATGTTAATATAATATTTCTATTCCTAACTTGTATTAGAGTCCTAAATAAAAAGTTTTGCTGTGGGAATCAAGTTAGAGACTTGAAGTTGTTTTATGTACTGTAGTATAATTTATTAAGAGCAAGCTCTGTAGATTTTTATTAATCGGAAAGCACATATGTTTTATGTTATAAAGTGTTTTAGGGAAAAAATACTTTGTGTCATATTGTTATATTTGAATTAAAAAAAGGACTATATTTGAGCAAGTTTATTTGAATTTTTGAATACTGGCTTTTAAAATTAATTTTGACGTGCTGTCCAAGAGTGTTTCTGTTTCTAAAAATAGCATTTCTTGCCAAGTTTGGAAAAGTGCTCCCAGAAATTAAAAACAATAATCACTGAAAGTCAATTTTGCAATTAGGAAGAATTAAATTAATTCTAAACCGAGTAATTCCTAAATGTCTTGCTCAGGAGGCGAAAGAAGAACGTCTGGCTCTGGAAGGGCGAGAACGCATGGCTCAGTAAGCGAGAGAAGAACGCCTGTCTAAGGAAGTGAGAAAAAAACGTCTGGCTCGGTAAGCAAGGGCATATGAATTTGAAATAAAGAGGCTTGAATTTGAAAATCAAGTAATACGAGCTAGAGAAGAAACAGCGAATATAGTAGAATCGAGCAGCAAAATCCAATTGTCACAAATTATTCCAAAGTTTGACGAAAAAAGAGATGAAATGGGACTATGTTTGATAAATTTTGAGAGAAAGACTGAAATGGCTCAGGTTCCTAAGAGATTGGGTGGCTTATCCTTTGGGTGTTTTAGCTACAGAAATCTCCAATTTGTTAGCCAGAGAACCATCTGAAGATGCAACTAAGTACGAATATGTGAAAAGCCTAACATTAAGAAGATATAAACTTACCAGCGAAAAGATGAAACAGTACTTTTATAGAAATCAAAAATTCCTGAAATATCTTGGAAAAATTATGCTCAGCAACTTTATAGTTATTTTTCAAAGTGGATTGCGGATTTAGAAAGTAAGGCATTTGAGAATCTGAAAGATTTAATAGTTACCGAGCAAATTAAATATAGGGTTCCAATGGAAGTAAAGGATCGTTTTCTCGACCAATGAATGAAGTTTAAAACTCCATATGAGCTAGCAGAAAAATTAGACGAGTATGAGCATATTAAACAGATCTTTAAGAAGGAAAATAACTAGGAAACAAAGTTTAAAACTTCAAGAAAGGCATCAAAACGTGAACAAAATGCAAAGTGGTTATTCCCATAGATATAATCCTAAAGAAATCTTGAAAGATTTTAATCCTAAACCTAAAATTAAGAGAGAATGTACTAATAAAATTCATGCAAGGGAATTTAAGAAACTGAGACAACCTCTTTGCTATGAATGCGGATCCTACTCGCATCTTCGACCTCAGTGTGATAAACTCAAGAAGAATTTAGTATCAGGTTCAGTGTTCCTCCTTACTTGCTTTGGGAACATTAAATGACCTGACTCGGAACAGGGAGCTTACTAAAGCTATGTTCAATAAATGTGGGAAGTAGACAAGATACACAGGAAAGGTATACGAAACCCTTTATTTTTCTCTCTTTACAATGATTTCCGGACTTCGGAATACAGAGACCAACCACTTGTGGTCTGAACGTACGAATATAAAACTATTAACTAAATTCTAACTAACTAACTTTGGATTAATAAACAAGTGTCTACTCGAAGATTGGCCGTATATTAACAGAAAGGCCGTATGTAGTACAGAGAACTCTTAACACTACGATACGTTTAAAATTATTAAGAGGATTAAACCTCTGGCCTTGAAGGCAACCAGCAACCGAGTAAAACTGCTATGGCAAGCGGCCTGCTCCTAATCACTCCTTCCTCTCTCTTGCTTGGCAAAAAGCCACAACTTAAGTACTTGGCGTTCGCAAGACAAATTTGCATAAATAAGTTAACGCTTTTAATTCTGGCCGGAAGTAGAAAATAAGAAGTGATAGTAAGATTTAAAATAAAATAAACGTTAGTAAAACTTAAGATCCTTACATTAGAAACTGTATCGTCAAATGAAACCGTACCTTCCAATGAATTTTACAAAAATACTTTTAAGGATATTATGGCTCCATATACCAGCCTAGATAAAGTAAATAGCTATAAAATGCCCATACTTTAGAGATGCCGGTGCAACTTTGGATTTAATTTGCCAAAAGTACTTACAGCCTTCCATGTATACGGGTGAAACCGTGTGGATACGAACACCTCTGGAAGAACATCCTGTTTGCTTACTTTGTCTGACGTAGAGCTTGAATGTAATTTTGGTCATATAATAACAAAGACTGCAATCTTAAAAGATTCATTAGATCAAGGAAGGTATCTTCTAGGTAGCAAAACCGCTGCACTATTTGAAGAAACTAAACGAGATAAAGAAGCTCAAACTCATATGATAAATGCCTGACAAACTCGTGCTCAACAGCAACGTCTAAAAGAAACAGAAAGTCTGGTCTCAACAGATGAATTAAATTATGAAGTTGAACTTAACGACAAAGAAACTGTTGCGTAGCGGTATCTTAAATTTAAATTAATAAACAAAAGAATACATCATTGAAGAATCAACTTTTATTTTAGCGATTTCAACTTTAGAACAAAACACAGCAAAAGGCAAAGCGCGAAAGTTACGGTTAGAGTTTACAAGAATGCCCCCCCCCAAAAAAAAATGCGAGCTGTGCATGCAACCTGCGGAATTGCGAAATAAGATCTCACAGACAGGCAGACGATTTTTTTGAGTTTTGATAAACTCAAGAAACGGTTAACAGAAAACCCAGTCTTATACAGTTGGAACTTGCCTCAGCCATTTATCGTTCAGTGCGACGCAACGATTCGTATTGGCGTTGCATTATCACATATAAATGCTAAAGGTTAAGAATATCTTATAATATTTATTAGCAAAAGTTTTCACCTAGTGAACACAAGTACAGTACAATCGAAATTGAATGTTCTGCAATTGTCTTTGCAGTATTAAAGTTAAAATTTTACCTAGATGGATCTCATCATTCAGACTGATCATAATCCTCTAGTATGGTTGGATAAAAGCACTGGGACTAATCCTAGACTAGTACGACAGGCTTTGATGTTACAAACTTTTAACTCTGAATTTGTGCTTAGAAAGAGGAAGCAACATCAAAATGTTAACAGTTTAAGACACTCTATTCAAATATCACACAACTAAAACCATATATTCTAGGAAGTCCAAAACTTGACTACTTAAATTTTTCTAATGACAGGATATTTAATTTTATATGTTTATTTAAATGTTTGTTTGAAAGGCACATGCACTCATTTAGCCCAGTATAAAATTGTATTTGTTACATATGCTTGAACATCGTTGTTTTTTAAACAAATTTAATATATTTAAACTAAAAACTTTTCTTGAAATTTCCATAATAGAATTGAAAGAAAAAGCTTTCTTCGAAAAGTTCCCCATACTGAAAGGAATTTAAGACTAAAGTGTTTGCTATTCAACGCTACCAACATAATACCAGTAAGAAATGTAAAGAAACTTCGCGCATAAAATATCCGTGCCGGAAACATGCATGCGCTTAAAATAAGTTTCAGTTATTCTGTAAGTTTGATTAATAAATTTGGTTGTTCAATCAAAAAAGGCGTGATATCTTTAAAATTTCATTGCACAATAAATGCAGCTTATAAGATTATTTTCTTTACTTTTATTGTGATTGATTTTAAATAAAACTGCATTTATATCAAGACATGTCTAACTAGAAATATTAAACATTTTTATGAAACGGCTCTAGTTAAAATAATTGCATGTAGGCTTATGACAAGCGTTTTAAGCGGGTATCTGCGCGAGTGCTTAGAATTCAAAGAAATAATATAGAATTTCAATCAGGAATCAGGCTATTTGCGCTAGTGCTTAGATATAATTAAAAGAATGAAAAGAGCCATTTTTACAATTATAATTAGAGTTTCTACACAAAAAAGGAATTCGACCAGTAGGCAAGAAGGCAGATTTCTCTCTGCAGAAAACTGTATCCTTTTGGTCCCACTCAGCAAAAAGACACTGAAGCTGCAGAAGCTTACTTAATTCACTATTCTGCTAAATTTCAAATGTAAACAAATATCGCTGCTATGATAAAAATTAAATTAGGTTTAGCCGCACTTAAACAACTTTCCAATTGTATCTAATTCTATAATTATTGCATGCAGATTAACTTGTAATGTTGGGAGCTTCCAACCTGCACGCAACAATAGTGGTGATTGCTATGAACTGGAAAGTACACAAAGTCTTGAGAAAGGTTTAAATCCCTTTTTATTCAACTTAAGAAATTACAGATGCGTGCTCTTGACGCTCACAAACTACGCCGACCCGGCGGTAAAATAAAAATAAAAAACTAAAAATGAATAATAACAAGTGACTACTTACGAGGCTCTCTAAAGCGTAACTAACCTAACCACGTTCTAAGATACCGCTGACAATTCAGCAAACTTCTGAATATTACGTTGAAAGATTTAACTATCTATCGAGGCAAGCACACAGGCCGAAACGCGTGGTTCTTCAATTTCCACCTAGCCACCTCCACACTCGTGAAGCAAGAAAGCACACTTTCGAACTCGTTTTCCTTCTATTTAACTCAGGTTACTTCCGCTGGCAATTTTGAATACTTTGCGCGTTCTACTAAAATTTACATACTCTGGCATTGGCAATTCCAGGGAAAAGTAAGGCTTGACAGGAAAGATAGTTTAAACTTAAAATAAATGTTAGTTAAAATAAATATAAACCCTACAAACTAAAGGCATAAAAATCTTAAATGGAAGATGAGAACAATACAATTCAATCATTTTTAAAGCAAAAAATGCATAATTTACCAGCATACAAAGAATAAAGAAATGAGCTCAATAAGCCGAGTACCATAGCGGGTATATATGTAGATATAGCCACTCTATATGTATAGATGATTTAAAAGAAAGGGAGATGTTAAGAACCAGCTAGGGCGGCAAAGAAACTTTGAACTTCCTAATTACTGGTATTACATGTAAAACAATGTCAAATCATCAAAATCAAAGTTAAATCAAAATCGTTACGCGAAAAAAAAAACCTATCCAATATACATGTAATAGAAACCTTGTACAATAAAAAAAAATCAAAAATTGTCAAAGTCAAAAACACCTATCTTCACATAAGACAGAAATACTGTACATCTAAAAAGACATTGTTAATCTTCTCTGCTCCAGGCTTCAAACAGAACGTATCAAGTGAATAGCGCTTGAAGCCCTCAGCTAACTTGATTAATCAACAAAAACATGCAAACACGTTTCGTAACATATTGAGAACGAAACGGCTTTCCTTGTAATTAATTTACTTATTAAACTACTACTAAGGATGTCTCAATAGATTTGTCACTTTTCCCGACCTGTTTGCGTATTGTGAGAGATACATACATGCGTACAGTGGCTACCAAAAAATCTCTTTTTAAGTCATTTTAAATCAGTTTTCTAATATATTTGGAGCATAGAATGTTAGAGATGTCACACAAAAACATCGTTCAATAGCGGTCAAAATGGGTATTTCGTTGAAATATGATATCCGAAATTTTTCGCGATTGCAATATTTCCTTTTTACTTCCGTACAAGAGAGTAAAAGTTAGGCTTATCCGAACTTAAACAACATTTAAATTGTTGATAATTCTACAACAATAAAATGCAGGGTTAACTAACTGCATAAAATCCTTAATCGGAAGATACGAATAAGATAATTTAATCAAAGCAAAAAAAAAAAAAAAAAAAAAAAAAGTGCAATTTACCAACATAAAAATAAAAAAAAAATGAGTTCGGGAAGCCGGGTAACAGATTCGGCATATAAATATATATATACTGGTTCGGCCAAATGCAACCAAAAACGGAGGTGCACAACTACATGTTATAACAATCCTATGTAAGAAATTTTTAAAAATTCTGAGATTCCTCGTGTTTGAATTGTGAGAGATACATTCGTACATACGTACGTACAGACGCCACAAAACAAATCTCTTCGGAATCCATTTAAAATCAGTTTATAATTTGTTTGTGGAGAAAGAGTTCTTTACTGTGTCCTTAAGTACAGATGCCAAGCATAAACATCGTTAAATTGCATTCGATAACGATCAAAACGGATATTTTCGTTGAAATATGGTACCCGGAAATTTTCGTGATTATGATGCTTAATTTACTTTATACGAGGAAGTAAAAAGCACTTAGCTTTACTTATTCATCACTACAGGCAAACAGCACTTACACTAAGCCGACTAAGGCAATGCCGAAGGTGAACCAATTTACGCAATGGTGAACATTAACTTTCCTAGAGTCAGCTTGCAAATGAATTCATAGAGCCTGTCCTTAACATAGTCATTAACAGTATTTATCCATGTTCGCAAATTGGAGCCTTTACTTCACCAAGCCAAGTACCATTTCCAAAATCTCTTTATAACAAGTGGTAATGAAGGATCGCAAAGCTGGGATAATTTCTCACAATAAATCTGAGCCAGTAGCCTATATTCTATGAGTCCGGAAGTCTATTTATAATTCGACAACAGGACAGGACTAAGTGTGGTAAGCACCAACACATAATAGCCATTGGCAGAACCGGTGTCGCTCCTTCACACTAACCGTCTTGGAAAAACATCTCTATAGGGCGTACTTACGCCACGCATCGGTGTTTATTGAAACGTTATCATTAAGGCATAGGGAACTTGTGGGCCGAAAGATACAGTTGCTAAAAACAATGACATTACAATACCATAGTTGATGGTCAAATATAACTATAAATATCAGTATATGTACACAAATAAATACAAATAAACAAACAGAATTGAATGGAAAAAAATTAAACATAATTAACTTCGTTAAGTTATTGTGATATTAATGGTATGTTTTTGGGACAGTGTAGCAGTTCATAGATGGTTCACAGTTCATTGACAGTTCATGAAAAGTTCATGGATTGAGTCAGAGTTCATACATACAGTAAAGTTCACCAGTTATGCCATTTTTGATGTGCATAACTGTGGTCGTATCTTCTAAGTGCTAAATCCTTGGTGCACTAAGATAATCTATTGCAATGACTATAAAGGCACCTCCATTGAAAAACTGGGGTTTGTGCCAGAGAAGAAGAATCGATTATAACAGTTATTTTGCACACAGTTCCAAGACCTGACGATGGTGTGTGTCAATTATGTTTTTGATACTATTTTGGATTTTCTGGTGCTTTATCAGGAAGCGTTTGAAGTCTGTTCCTCGTGCTGTGGGATGGCGGATATGATGGTCTTGAAATTGGGCATTGGAATATATAATAGACTGGATCACCCGAATTGCCATAAACGCATATTTCAGTCTCTGAAAGGTTTCGTTCATAGAAGTACTTTGGGTACGGTCCATGAACAGAGATATATTGAGAGAGATAATAAGTATAAATGGTGCGCTCAGTATCGACACATGGGAGAAGTGAATGCGTCCTTCTGCCTTGCGGTCCTTGGTCCCATTGTCTCTGCCACTCCTCTTTCGCCATGACTTTTAGCGTAAACTTCAGTGTTAAGTAATTCAGTGTTAAGTAATGGAATTAACAGTTAATTCGACAACAGAAAAACAAGTCGGAAGCATCGCGCCGAGCGTCTCAATGTCTTCTCCGAGGATTTATCAGTTCATATACTTTTCCTTAATCAAGCGCTTAATCATTCAATACAAATGGTTTTCTTGCAGAGTTCTTTCTTAAATTTTATTCCATCTTATACTCTGCTTTCTCTTGTGTAACACCGTTTTCCTAGTTATCATCAATAAACTATTCTTTCTTCATCTCAGGACAAGCCTGGATTCCTTTCTACTAATGACATTCTTTCTCTGTCGTATCACGCTTTCTTTTAACATCTTTATTTTCGCCTACCTTTCTGTCAACCTCAAGACAGTACTAAAATTACACTAAACCCAGAAAAAACTAAAATGCCTTAAAAAAGACACCCGAATTTTGAAAACACAAAAAAGGAATTATGAGCAGCTAAAATCTTATTTTTTGTACTCCTCTTCTAATTATAAAACAGCCATTTCTGATGCAACATTGCATCATTTTAAATTATTTGGTCATTCGCTGTCTGCCCCAACCTTTCCGAGCCGATGGTAACTGAGTAAAAATTAAAGTAGGCGCTGCATAACCAGCGGGTAAAACCTCAGGGTAATTTCCTTATTCTGGGAAAAATTCGAAGTACATGAAGCCCTGACACAAGGCCTTCTACGATGAACAATACATTAATCTACATTTTCTATTTGCATCAATTTTCAAGGAATAAATACGAATAAAAGGCTGCTGTCTTCAGGTCAAGACTCATTTTACAAAAGCTGCCGCCTACAACAGAAATATATCTTAAAACTCCCTTCAACGCATCCAGATACAAAACTCCATTTCTTGCAAACCGCCGAATGCTCCGAGTTGATAAAAAGGAAAACAATCTGAATGTGTGTGCAACAAACACGAAATTCGAAAGGGTTCTTTATTGTTTACCTGTTATCTGGTACTTACGATGTATGCTTCCCAGACTAACTCCTATTTTGCTGAACATTTCCTGTCAAGGGAACCACAATTAGAAAAAAAAAAAAAACAGAAACGAGAATTTCTACATAACACAACTAAAACTTAAAACTTAAATTAGATGGTAAGGCCTGTTTAAAGCCAAACAGAAATTCTCAAAAGTTCGTTGGCGATCATTCTGTAACCGTTGTTATATAAACACAAACACCTCTAACAGTTTTTAGTAACAAAGGACAGGAAAGTTGCAAAGAAAATATACATCTAAGCGGAATGTGTACGAAAACAGAATACCTAAAACTTGCAATTAACGTTCGGGTCACGGAGACATAATTTTGAAGAACCTATCTTTATCACATAAAAACACACCATGAACATCCATAAACTATAAGTTTTTTTGTAACCACTAGATGGCGCTCGATAAAATAGTGAAGATAGAATCCAAAATTTTCTTAATATACACCACTTTTTGTATTAAAGTAAACTTTAAAAACTTTATTCATTAAAAAAATTTTGTTTATACTGAAATAGCATAGTGTTGGATGTATTTAAAGCAGCGTGTCTGATACGCGCTAATTATAAGTAAAGAACGTGGTAATGTCACTCATTAAATTGTTACCGCCAAGAGTTGTCGCAATGATATATTCATTGTCCGATAGGAAATAAGGTCCATGGATGGGAAGGCCTGTTTAAAGCCAAACAGAAATTCTCAACAGTTTGTTGGGGATCATTTTGTAAAAGTTATTATATAAACACAAACATCTCTAAACGTTTTCAGTAACAAAGGACAGGAAAGTTGCAAAGAAAATATACATCAAAGTGGAACGTGTACGAAAACAGAATCCCTAACACTTGCAATTAACGTTCGGGTTACGGAGACATAATTTTGGAGAACCTATCCTTATCGCAGCTGGGAAGTAAGATTTTTGTCACCACTAGATGACGCTCGATAAAATAATTAAGAAGGAACTTAAAGTTTTCTTAATATTCACCACTTTTTGTATTGAAGTAAACATTTAGAAATTTATTCATTCAAATTAATTTATTAGGTGAAATTTCAAAGCGTCGCATGTATTTAAAGCAGCGTGTCTAATACGCGCTAATTATTGAAATAAAGAATGCGGTAAGGAAATTCATAAAGTTCCTGAGTGTGGGGAGAGACACACTCATTTGTTGTCGCAATGGTATATTCATTGTCCGATAGGAAAACAATGCATCTAGAGCCCACCTTATAAGAAACAGACTAACCCAGTGGGAGGGGCACAAGTCACCGACATGTCGGCAAGAAAGAGTAGGGACGATCTGGTTTACTCTAACACTGAATCCTATGGCATTTGTATCGCATAACTATTTTTAATTATTAAATGTGATACGTTGTATAATGATGACATTATGAAAGCCGCAGTTTTTTTCCAAATAGGATTTAATATATCTCATTACAGCACTTTTTACTGCATTCCGCGCATTTTTTCACGCGTAATTCTTGTACAAACATCTTTACTGTGGTAAAACGGTAAAAACTCTAAGCACAAAATTTATGAACTTAATTTTGCATAAAAATAAAGTAAAATTAAATAAGATTGGATGCTTTAAAATAAATAAGGTAAAATTAAGAAAGATCTGATAATTTGTTTAAAAAATTTAATGAACATTTTTAGGCAGTGATTTTCCAAAATATAATAACATTACGAAACGATCATATTTATTTGATTATATGATAATTAAATTATTAACATTAAAGTGGATTAGTTATTTTAATATTTCATAAAATTCCGAGCATAAAATTTTCTGAGCATAATAGAGGGGACAAAAAAAGATAAAATAAAATCTAGAAGCACTCAAATTTTATATTACGCCCAAAAGGAACCTTTTTTTTAACGTTTTGTATGTTACCTATATTTATTGAATATTATGTTCTTCGCCCATAAACCACATACGTTTGAAAAGAGCATAGCTTTAGAATTTCCGCACTGGAGATAAAACTGTTATTTTCCGTACAGTGCTCGCTCTGAACTCGTTGAGTTTGTTAATCAAAAATTCGTTAAAGTTTTACAAAATATGAAATAGATTGAAACAAATTCGAAATTCGGCCGTCCAGATGCCCATGTTGAGGTGGAGGATTACTTATTAAAAATTTGATGCCTCTAGATGCTGTCGTTTTTGTCACAGTGCGAGAAAGATACATGTATTCATGCAGATTCTTCATTATTTAATTTCTTTAAATATAATACAGGGCGATAGTATTTAGTAACAACAATTTGCAAGGAGACACAGACATTTATAGTAAAACAGCACAAAATGCCGCTTCGAAATTAACAGCCTTTCTAGGCTACCGCCCCTATGGGCTAATAAATTAAATTAACAGTAAATAAAAAAAAAATCTTATGCAAAACTAAAAATAAATTTAAAAAAAATAATCACTATGAAATACAAGCAAAATTAATTATTATGGTTAAATGCAATTTTAATATCAGAATTAAATGTATAAAAATTTTTAAAGATTCAAAAGTGTAATCACTATGATGTATTACAAAATATAATTGAAATAAAATTCCGTTATAAAAATTGTGCTATAATACTCATCTATAATTATAAAAAAAGGAAGCACAATTTAGAATTTTAAAGAAAACTTTCAAAAATTCGTTTTTAAATATTTTAGTATTTTTTACTTATTTGCACTAATAAAAAGCATAAAAATTGCAAGAGAAAATTGCTTGTTTGATATTTCCTATTAGTTCAGATTTAAAATATTATTTTCTAAAAGAAGTAGTTACAAATTTCCTTACAGCGTAGGAAAAGCTAAAAAATATCCAGCCCTGGAAGCATGCAGTAGCTTTATAATTATTTGGAACGTTAATTATGCTTGATAAATATGCTAAATTTTTAAAAAACTATCTCAATTTCAAAAATAAAAATATGTAGAAATTTTAATTTGTGAAATGAAGCGCTACAACCAGCTTTTTCTTGACAATTTATACACGCTGCAATAGGCAACCGATGTTAAATTTCTGCAAGTCGTCCCTACTCCTCCGGATGTGATCAAGGTGACAGCCGGCAACGCCTCAGACGAGGGAGAAAAGCCGTGTGGGTTAGTGTATTTCTTATAAGGTCCATGGATCCATAATGGACCTTATAAGAAATAGACTAACCCAATTGCGTTTCCTCCCTTGTCTGGCGCGTTCCCGGCTGTCACCTTGATCACATCCGGAGGAGTAGGGACGACAGAAATTAGCAATGGTTGGCTATTGCAGCGCGTACAATTGTCACAAAAAAGATGGTTGTAGTGCCTCATTTCACAAGCAAGAATTTTTAAATATTTTTATTTCTGACACTGAGATTGGTTTTTAAATACTTAGCATGTTTTTCAAGCATAATTAACGTTCTAAATAATTATAAAGCTGTTGCATGCTTTCAGGCTTGTATATATTTTTAGCTTTTCCTATGATGTAAGCGAATTTGTAACTTCTTCTTTTAGAAAATAATATTTTAAATCTGAACTAACAGTAAAATTCAACCAAGTAATTTTCTCTTACAATTACTAAAACTATAACTAATACTAAACTATAACTAAAATACTAAAATGCCTAAAAATGAATTTTTGAAAGTTTTTCTTTATAATTTTTTGCTGCTTTTTTTAAATTATAGGTAAATTTTAATTCCTAGCATTATGACTAATCAAAAATAAGAATATTTAAGAACGAAAAGTATACATCTTATATAGCTGGTTTTGTTGTTAAAAGCTTAGCTTATAAAGTAAAATGTAATATCTGTTTCTCAGCTTTAGTTTCAACAGAACCATATGATGGTTTGCTAGGTTTCAAATATTATAAATCTGGATGTAAAGGTTTGACTTCTCCTTCCAGTGACGTCCGAATGATCTGCAAAAATGCAGAAATAATTTTTAGGCAGACTGAAAAGGAGTTTAAATTGAATAAAAAAATATTATAAAATTTCATGACTCTAAAAGTCTTAAAAAGCGTAGGAACACATATATTTTCTTCTATTCAAGACCATATTTATGATGATGAGCCAGATAAAAACCACCTGATTAAATTAATATTTCAATATTTAAAAATCAGAATGCATCATGCAGTTGCATTTTACAATGAATCTAAATAGAGAGAAAATATTCGAAGCAGATTTACTAAATTAATTTTATTTAAGCGTCAATAAACCATATTATCTGTTTCTCTTCCTCTCTCTCTCTAAATATATATATATATAGGTGTGTGTATGTACATTAATAGATAAATAGATATAATCTTGTTTTCACAAATATTTGAAATAAAAAGTGAAGTAAGCGAATTTTTCAATGCAACAAATATCCTAAATTGTTTACTTTCATACATATATATTTATGAATGTATAGTCATTCTGCTTAAAGTATTTACAGGTATATAAAATTACAAGGTTACTTTAGGCGCATTAATAAAAATTTAAGATTGGACATATAATATCTTGTATTTTATAGTAATTATTTTTTTAATTTATTTCTAGTTCCGCATAAGATATTTTTTATTTACTGCGATTTTTTTTTAATTTTTCATTACACTCAGAAAAGTTTATGCTCCGAGTTTTATGAGTTATTAATATTGTCATAAATGATCATCTTTTAATACCATAATAATTTTGAAAACAGAAGAAATAAATAAAACAATCCTTGGTTTCTATAAATATTTGAAATGATAAATATTTGCTACTACTGCCTGAAAATGTTCATAAAATTAAAACAAAATTACCAAATCTTGTTTAATTTTACCTTATTTGTTTCATAGCATCATGTACTATCAATCTTACTTAATTTTACTTTATTTGTAGGCAAAAGTAAGTTCATAATTTTTTTGTTTAGAGTTTTTACCGTTTTATCAAAGTAATGATGTTTAGACAAGAATTACGCTTATGCAGTAAAAATGCAGTAAAAAAAATAGTCAAAATGCACTAAAAAGTGGTTTCATGAGATATATAAAATCTTATTAGCAAAAACTGTGATTTTTATTATCTCATCATTTATACAACGTATCACATTTAATAATTAAAAAGAGTTATGTGATAAAAACGCCATATGTTTCAATGTTACGATAAACTAAATCGTCTCTACTCACTCTTCCCGACAGCATATTTCACAAGTGCACATCAGCGTAGCCACTGAGGGAGGGGTTTCGAAAATGGACCAATGAGCTTCTTCTGCTCTTGTGAGGCTAAATCTTCATGTATGTGAGCGTATGTTGTTTACATTATAATATGCATTTGTTTCGCAGTTATAAATGTTTGGCGTAATAGTAGAAAATCTCGTAGTGCTTTCGTTTTATGAGTTTAATTAATCGCTGACATTTCACTTTCGCGATTTTTATTACGCATTGATATTTTTATTACGCATTGATATTTGGATTGATGTTCATGTCATATTACCGCTCGTCACACCGAGAAAATGACTGAAACTACAATTAGCCTCGAATATTATGCATTTAATAACAAATGTGGATTAAAAGAATTCATTTGTATAGTTTTTTATATTTTTTATTGAGATGAGAAGGACTGGAAGTGTTACAATGAATCTAGTGTTTTCTTATTTCCCTGCCTGCATTCTTTTGATTTTTAAAGTGTAATATTCAGAATACATATTGTGTATGATATGATTATATCCATTGTTAACATTAAAATTTATATGGGAATAAATTGAATATATTCGTTGTGAATAGATAAATTGTTTGTTGTGAATAGATAAACTGTTTGATGAGTATTTTTTGTGTAGACAGTATATTTAAGAGTGAGCAGTTATTAAATGTGAAATTTAACAGACTAAATGCAAATTAGTGAATTACGAATGCAAATTAGTGAAGTTCACTTTGAATAAAGTTCTGCATTGGCTATTATTATAGAACGTCTTTTTCATATAGACTGAAATAAAAAGGGCTGACTTCTATTTACATACATAACTGGTGTAAATATTTTTCTCATATGCATAGTTTTATGTAAAGATAGCATTTGGGCTCGGATGTGCATCACATATTTCTTTCGTCTTATTTATCACTTATTAAGTACTATTTCGCATGAATATTTTTGCGGAGTATCCAACATGTGTTTGTATTTATTTCAAATTCTTTCAACCAGGTAGTGAAATCTTCATAATTGCTTATATTTGATCTAACTTCGCAATGAAAATTTTCAGAGAAAATAGACGATGTACAGAAAATTGCGTGGCAAAGTATTTTCAACCATCTTGCATAAATCTTAAAGCGTGCGAGAGGTCATGTGACACGACAGAAATATTACTGGATGCTCATTGGGCCATCTTAGAAGCCACTCCCTCGGTGGCTACACAGATGTGCACTTGGGAAATATGCTTCCCGACATGTGTGTGACGCACGCCCCGCCCACTGGGTTAGTCTATTTCTTATAAGGTTCATGTATGGATCAGCATGACGTCACAGCACAGTCATAACACTTTCGCTTTCGTTTCATGCAACTCGAACTGATTGAAAATGAGCCACAATTTGCTTTTATGACTAATAATATAGATTAACGAATATGGCTCTACTTTCTTCCTCCATTTTCAAAAAAATTAATTTTGTTTCATTCCTACAGAATAGCAAGGTGTGTATTATTTTCAAATTTATGGAATTATAACATTAAAAGTTACGTGCTAATGTATACCATACAATCAGATGAATTTGGCTGTCAAAATAGCAACTCTGGAACAATAACCAGCGGGAAGACTGTTCTCATGCCTTTCTGAATAGAGCTTTGGGAAACCTGGAATGTCTAACTGAATAGAATCTATGGTCTAACTGATCAACCATAGAATTTTTACAAAGTGCAAAAACAAACTGGTCGAATTGTGATTCCTAACTAAAGAAATCTGATGCGGACGCCACATGACTTCCTTGTACAGAATATAAATTTATACACATTTTTTAGTCCATTTCAATTATACTTTTTTCCTCGAATTTCATTAGAGATATTTTTCTCATTCAATTAATTCATTTCTCAGTTTAAAGGATCGCAAAAAATGACACCAAAATATCGTCATTGAAAATTGATAGTTATAGAAAAAAAGAAACACCAAATACAGTTAAAAGAATGGAAAAAAGCAATTTTTACAATTATAATTAGAGTTTCTACTCAACAAAGGAATTCGTCCAGCAGGCAAGATGGCAGATTTTTCTCTGCAGAGTACTGAAAGTAGTCTTTTAGTCCCACTCAGCAAAAAGACACTGAAGCTGCAGAAGCTTACTTAATTCACTATTCTGCTAAGTTCCAAATATAAACAAATATCGCTGCTATAGTAAAAATTGAATTAGGCTTAGCCGCACTGAAACAGCTTTTCAGTTGTATCTAATTCTATAACTATTGCATGCAGATTAACTAAAGACATAAAAACTTTATATAGAAGATAAGAAATATATAGTTCAATCATTTTTAAAGCAAAAAATGCACAATTTACCAGCATACAAGAATAAAGAAATGAGCTTAAAAAGCCGAATACCATAGTGGGTATATATGTAGTATACCCACTCTATATGTATAGATGATTTATAAGAAAAGGGATGTTAAAAAGCAGCTAGGGCGGTAAAGAAACTTTCGAGCTTTCTAATTACTGGTATTACATGTAAAACAATGTCAAATCATCAAAATTAAAGTTAAATCAAAATCGTCACGCAAAAAAAAAAAAAAAAAAAAAAAAAAAAAACCTATGCAGTATACATATAATAGAAAACATGTACAACAAAATCAAAAATTGTCAAAATAAAATAAAACCTATCTAATTTACGTAAAACAGAAATTTTGTACATTTAAAAAGACATGGTCACTCTTCTCTGCTCGAGGGTTCAAACAGAACTTATCAAGTGAAGAGCGCTTGAAGACCTCAGACTAACTTGATTAATCTACAAAAACATGCAAACACGTTTCGTGGAACAAACATATTGAGACCGAAAACGGCTTTCCTTGTAATTAATTTACTTTCTAAACTAAGGATGTCTCAATAGATTTGTCACCTTTCCCGACGTATTTGCGTGTTGTGAGAGATAAATACATACGCACAGTGGCTACCAAAAAATCTCTGCTGAAGCCATTTTAAATTAGTTTTCTAATATGTTTGGAGAAATAGAATGGTACAGATGTTACACAAAAACATCGTTCAATTGCATTAGATAGCGGTCAAAATGGATATATTCGTTGAAATATGATATCCGAAATTTTTCGCAATGGCAATACTTCCTTTTTACTTTCGTACAAGGAAGTAAAAGTTAGGCTTATCCGCACGTAAACAAGTTTTACATTGTTGATAATTCTACAACAATAACATGCAGGTTAACTAACTGCATAAAATTCTTAATCCGAAGATAAGAGCAAAATAATTTAATCATTTTAAAGCAAAAGTAATGTGCAATTCACCAACATAAGAATAAAAAAAAAAAGAGTTCATGGAGCCGGGTAAGTGATTCGGCATATAAATATATATATATACTTCTGGTTCGGCCAAATGGAACCAAAAACGGAGGTGCACAACTACATGTTATAACAGTCCTATGTAAGAAATTTTTAAAAATTCTGAGATTCCTCGTGTTTGAGTTGTGAGAAATACATTCGTACATACGTACGTATAGACGCCAGAAAACAAATCTCTTCGGAATCCATTTAAAATCAGTTTATAATTCGTTTGTGGAGAAAGAGTTCTTTACTCTGTCCTTAAGCACAGATGCCACGCAAAAACATCTTAAATTGCATTCGATAGCGGTCAAAACGGATATTTTCGTTGAAATAAGGTACACGTATTTTTTTCGTGATTACCATGCTTAATTTAATTTATACGAGAAAGTAAAAAGCACTTAGCCTTATTTATTCATCACTACAGGCAAACAGGAGGTGAACAGCACTTACACTAAGCCGACTAAGGCAATGCTGTTATGTAGAGAAATTATCTGATAGCGTTGTAAAAACTATGTGAATGATTTTATGATTTATGGAAATTTAAATTTTATTTAGATTCTGAATTATTTAATTTAAGGCTTTAATTTTGGGGAGAAACAGATGCTTCGGGAAATATTATTTAGTATAAATGAATATTATTTATTTTCTTTTATTTGCAAATCTTGTACAAACTTTTATTCATTGTGAAAGAAGCAGGGAAAGGGAGGCAATTTTCGCCAAGTCATGATTTCGTGCGCTTTAGAATGTTCGAGAAAGAATTTTCATTGTTAGTTGACCTTAAGAGAGGAAAGTACGTGACGGAAAGGTCAAAGGTTGTCTTTCAATGTATGTCATTCAGGTTTGGCGATTGAGGGTCCGGTTGTTGGCTAAGTGAAGAAGGGCGCGCATGCGCGATCACCCTTATTTCCGCATTCTGGAGTTGAAAACGAAGATTTTGCCATAATTAAGGGGGCGATAAGTGAAGCCATAGTGGGAGCCCGTTTGGTGAAGGAGACGAAGGAAATTCGAGTTGGATACACACTTACTCTGGACACACTTACTTTTGGCTGACTCTCGGACTGACTCGCTGATTTTTGGGCTTGCTGGACAAAATGTAAGTGACTCCGAGAGGTGTTTTCCGGCGGGGAGCGGCAAATATGCTCCCCGGCCGCGTTTTGGTTAAGAGGCGAGACTCTCTTACACACTTTTGGACTCGCGCACTTACTGGTTGGCTGGACTTGTGGATGTTACTCTGGAACTTACTTGGGACGTTACCCGTGAAGCTTGCTCTCGGGATGAGTAAGAACAGGCGAGCCGTAATTTCCTAGCAACAACGTTTCTGACCGGCGAAATTTGAACGAGTTACCTGCGTGTTGACATAGGACTTTCAGGACAAAGCGGATAGCCGTCCTGGGCAGCAGTGCTCCTGTTTCTGTTCTACAGTAGTGAAGTGGGTCTACATTTTTAGAACCAGTGTCAAGATGAGCCCGGCCGACATCAACGCGGGATAAGATAAGAGTCCTGCGCTTCAAGATGTCCCTTCAAGATAAGTTTATTTTTTTTTTGGTGTGTTTGAACTTTAGGCAAGCTTTTCAAAAACGTCCTTAGCAGAAAAAAAAAACAACGTCAAATCTAAAATTTAACTCTCAGGCCTTAAATTGTTTCCCTTTCCTTTCTTTTAAATCACCAGACAAACCTTAAGTTTTTTTATGAATTTAAATGAACAGACTCTCAGATGAGGTTAAGATTTTTCTTATTGTGTTGTAATTGAATAAACTGATATTTAATCTGGAACCTCTTACAGTATGTTTTCTTTATATATTTAATATGAACCTTTCCTTTATATCTTGTATATGTTTTATGTTTTCGATCCTCTCACGGCGCGGTCCCGGAATGCATTTTTTTTCACAACGCAAAAAATGCTGTACACGTTTCACTATACGATCACTCCCTTTAACGGCAAGTAGTTTCATATTTAACATTTTTATATGAATTTAAGATATAACATTGGTGCCGTGAAGTAAGATTCATAACATTATTTCCCGGCGTGAACTTAAGCTATTTAACACTGGTGCCGTGACCTCTGCTTAGTGAAGGATCGAATCAGTAATTGATTTTGAATTTACCTATTTTTAGTAATTTACTGTTTTAATGAAGTTGTTAATACAAGAGGATAAATTTTGAGAATCTTTGTGAATTTCAGGAATTTAGGACTTTAACGTTAGGCAATCAGAATTGAACTTTAAAGTTAGGAAAAATATATATTTTTAATGTAGGAGAATAGGTACTGTACATTCTTACTGTTGAAAATCCTTGAGTGTTTTCTAGATGTGTATTTTTGATTTTCGACGTACTGATTTATGATACAAGATGGAAAATGAATTATTTCACGATAATCCTATGCTATTTGTGTATCCTTGTATAAAGTTTCGAGTGCTTGTCGGTAAAAACTGGACTCATTTTTTGAGCACTATTAAGAGAGCGAGACTTAAGGACTCTAATTATTTTACTGAATGAGACAAGCCATAGCTATGCGTAGCTAGAAATTTTTTTTGTGTGTGTGTGTTTTTGCTAACTATTTAACCTAGAATCTTGTGAAATGTGTAATTGTGAGGGGTAACGTTAGAGAAATTTTGATTTTTTTGAATTAATTGAATAATATTTTGTGAAATGTATGTAATGTTTTCATAATTATCTAGCGTAGTATATTATTGCTTTTTGAATTACAATGTTTTGATATGATTCCAGTATATTGTGTAATGTGTTAGAAAATTTAATTTAGTATTGAGCAATGAATTTTATAAGTTATTAAGGCATAATGATACAAATGAATGAGTTAGAAAAATTGAATATTTTTTTTCAATTGCAAAATTCTGTTTTAAAGTGAACATGGGTTAGATTTGGATTTTTGCCAGAGATCAGCAATAGTGATGTTTGCATACTTAATTTTTTTTTTTGGATTGAATTCAGCAGCTTGAGTGAAGTCCTGATTAGTTAAATGAGTCAGAGTAATTGGGATTAGTTATCTTCTGAGTTTTAAGTTTGTGAAGAGTTGTCATGTGAGAATTGTTTAAACAGTAGAAATTTAGTCTTGTGAATTGTAGAAAGTGAAATTTTAATGAGAATTTTGTGACAACGGGAATTTGTTTTGTGAAAATGTTTTGAAATAAGTTTGAGAAGATTAGTTACTTTTGCTCTGTACTCATGTGTGGGAATTTTCTGTTGATTACAAGTAGTTTGTCTTGAATTTGCTAGTGAATCGTAATAGATTTGTTTTGAGTTACTGAATTTTCTTTCTTGGTTGGACTTGTTGCTGAATTTGGGGTTAATTCTTGTTTTGGCTTAAGTTTTGTATTTGAATTGGTAGTATCAAGATAGTTGTATCAAGTTTTTGTTTTGTTTCCTGGTGGTTTCTGCCAAGGTCCGTAAAATGTAAGTTCTCTGATGTTTGGTTTCTGTGGAAGAATTGATATTTCTGTGGTTATAGGAAAATGGTAGAATTTGAGTTATGGATTTGATTTGTGAGATTTTCAGGGATTTTTGAGTTATGAGTAAGTACTTTTTTTTTAGTTTAGCACTTTTGAGAACTTTGCATTTGTTGCTTGCAGTTAGGTCTTGCGTGAAGTTGTAATGTCCTGAAAGCTCGTTTTCTTGTAAATACTTGCACTTCATGGTGGCACTTGACCTCTTACACCGGGAGAAACAGGAACTTGTTATCTGAGAAAACTATTGTTGTATCTTTTTCATTGTGTTGGTTCAGGATTGTAACGCTTCAGTCAGCGCACTTTTCTTTCCGAGATTATAGATCTTATGTTCTCTTTCAACGTGTCTGGGGATTTGCTTGATACGTAAAGTTTGAGTCTGTCATTCATAATACAGCGCTTTTCTCAGCTTACATGGACGCGGTAAAGAGTTACTTTGTTTCTTTTGTTTGGGTGGAGGTGTTTCTGAAAGCTGCTACTTAGGTTACTATACAACGTTTTGAAAAAGTCTGATGCAGAATAGATCTCAGTTTTGCCTAAAATTGGGGGGTTTGTTTTGAACACTTTTTTTTTATTTGTGATACTTTATTTAGTGTTCTAGTAACGTGCTTCAGTCCAGCTTTGATTGATTTCTTTGACTAGTTGAAATTTGTTTTTGTGGACCTAATGGATTTTTTAGAATTACTGATTTTTTTTTGGTGTTGTCTTTCTAAGGGGACTTAAATATGGTGTTGTTACTCACTAGTGTTTACCGTGAGGTTTGAAAAATTTTTAGCGACACTTCACTCTTGCTGGTTGATTTTTTTTTTTGGCTTGACTTGAAATACAGTGAAATTATTTTTTGACTTGATATGGTTTAACGCAATGACTATTTGTGTATTTGTTTAGGTATTGCAATTTAAAATTTTTTTGTTTAGGTATCACTGATCTCATTGCTCATTTGAATTATGTACGAAATTTTTACAGTTTAATTGTATTTTCATTTTATGTGTATATGTGTATCTTGGTAGTATTTGTAAATTTTTGGCCAAACGTTTTTGTACATGCATTAGGTATTAGTATTATTTTTGTGTGTGTATTGGATAAAATTCTAATTGGTATTTGCACAGCGTATTCGTTATGCTATTTTCGGAATTGATTTTGGTTGGATCGAATTTTTGGACAATCACGTTTTCTTTCTTTCTGATTTTTTTGTGTGGGGTATTTTCGGCTGGTTCCGAGGTTCCTTGTGTTGTAACGTTCTTTTCTTTTCTAATGCTTGGCCCTGATCAGGCCGCTTCTGTTCTTAGACGTGATTGTTTGGGATTCATTCCTGGAAGTTATTCAATTTCGTAGTACTTAAGGGGGTCTTTACTCCTTATTTGAATACGTTCATGTGACATATTTTATTTGGAATTGTTTGAATTATTAGTGTGTTTATTTTCTCAGGAATGTATTTTATGTATCTGCCGCGCGTTAATTATCTTATTGATTGATCTTAGACATATTTTGTTTGTGATTAGCGCCTTATTTTTATTTTTATTTTTGTATGTGTTCTGAGTATTTCTAGGTTTAATTAAGTGATTTAATTGATGTTTTTGATTAATTACTTTTGATGATCTTCCTTGAGTATTTTAATTAGTAATTGCTTTGATTAATCTTGTTGTTTTACTTGCACATTTCGGACTTGAAATTTAATGTGTCAGTAATGTCACTGTACCAAGTAGTCGTGTGAAATATTGTTACATTATGTTATCCTTTAGCCTTATTGCACAGTATGAGTCATGGTATTTCAAGAAGTGTCTGTCTGCTAAATTTTGGTAAACCAAAATTTAATTCCTTAGGGGAAAGGAATGTTATGTAGAGAAATTATCTGATAGCGTTGTAAAAACTATGTGAATGATTTTATGATTTATGGAAATTTAAATTTTATTTAGATTCTGAATTATTTAATTTAAGGCTTTAATTTTGGGGAGAAACAGATGCTTCGGGAAATATTATTTAGTATAAATGAATATTATTTATTTTCTTTTATTTGCAAATCTTGTACAAACTTTTATTCATTGTGAAAGAAGCAGGGAAAGGGAGGCAATTTTCGCCAAGTCATGATTTCGCGCGCTTTAGAATGTTCGAGAAAGAATTTTCATTGTTAGTTGACCTTAAGAGAGGAAAGTACGTGACGGAAAGGTCAAAGGTTGTCTTTCAATGTAAGTCATTCAGGTTTGGCGATTGAGGGTCCGGTTGTTGGCTAAGTGAAGAAGGGCGCGCATGCGCGATCACCCTTATTTCCGCATTCTGGAGTTGAAAACGAAGATTTTGCCATAATTAAGGGGGCGATAAGTGAAGCCATAGTGGGAGCCCGTTTGGTGAAGGAGACGAAGGAAATTCGAGTTGGATACACACTTACTCTGGACACACTTACTTTTGTCTGACTCTCGGACTGACTCGCTGATTTTTGGGCTTGCTGGACAAAATGTAAGTGACTCCGAGAGGTGTTTTCCGGCGGGGAGCGGCAAATATGCTCCCCGGCCGCGTTTTGGTTAAGAGGCGAGACTCTCTTACACACTTTTGGACTCGCGCACTTACTGGTTGGCTGGACTTGTGGATGTTACTCTGGAACTTACTTGGGACGTTACCCGTGAAGCTTGCTCTCGGGATGAGTAAGAACAGGCGAGCCGTAATTTCCTAGCAACAACGTTTCTGACCGGCGAAATTTGAACGAGTTACCTGCGTGTTGACATAGGACTTTCAGGACAAAGCGGATAGCCGTCCTGGGCAGCAGTGCTCCTGTTTCTGTTCTACAGTAGTGAAGTGGGTCTACATTTTTAGAACCAGTGTCAAGATGAGCCCGGCCGACATCAACGCGGGATAAGATAAGAGTCCTCCGCTTCAAGATGTCCCTTCAAGATAAGTTTATTTTTTTGGGTGTGTTTGAACTTTAGGCAAGCTTTTCAAAAACGTCCTTAGCAGAAAAAAAAAACAACGTCAAATCTAAAATTTAACTCTCAGGCCTTAAATTGTTTCCCTTTCCTTTCTTTTAAATCACCAGACAAACCTTAAGTTTTTTTATGAATTTAAATGAACAGACTCTCAGATGAGGTTAAGATTTTTCTTATTGTGTTGTAATTGAATAAACTGATATTTAATCTGGAACCTCTTACAGTATGTTTTCTTTATATATTTAATATGAACTTTTCCTTTATATCTTGTATATGTTTTATGTTTTCGATCCTCTCACGGCGCGGTCCCGGAATGCATTTTTTTTCACAACGCAAAAAATGCTGTACACGTTTCACTATACGATCACTCCCTTTAACGGCAAGTAGTTTCATATTTAACATTTTTATATGAATTTAAGATATAACATTGGTGCCGTGAAGTAAGATTCATAACATTATTTCCCGGCGTGAACTTAAGCTATTTAACACTGGTGCCGTGACCTCTGCTTAGTGAAGGATCGAATCAGTAATTGATTTTGAATTTACCTATTTTTAGTAATTTACTGTTTTAATGAAGTTGTTAATACAAGAGGATAAATTTTGAGAATCTTTGTGAATTTCAGGAATTTAGGACTTTAACGTTAGGCAATCAGAATTGAACTTTAAAGTTAGGAAAAATATATATTTTTAATGTAGGAGAATAGGTACTGTACATTCTTACTGTTGAAAATCCTTGAGTGTTTTCTAGATGTGTATTTTTGATTTTCGACGTACTGATTTATGATACAAGATGGAAAATGAATTATTTCACGATAATCCTATGCTATTTGTGTATCCTTGTATAAAGTTTCGAGTGCTTGTCGGTAAAAACTGGACTCATTTTTTGAGCACTATTAAGAGAGCGAGACTTAAGGACTCTAATTATTTTACTGAATGAGACAAGCCATAGCTATGCGTAGCTAGAAATTTTTTTTTTGTGTGTGTGTTTTTGCTAACTATTTAACCTAGAATCTTGTGAAATGTGTAATTGTGAGGGGTAACGTTAGAGAAATTTTGATTTTTTTGAATTAATTGAATAATATTTTGTGAAATGTATGTAATGTTTTCATAATTATCTAGCGTAGTATATTATTGCTTTTTGAATTACAATGTTTTGATATGATTCCAGTATATTGTGTAATGTGTTAGAAAATTTAATTTAGTATTGAGCAATGAATTTTATAAGTTATTAAGGCATAATGATACAAATGAATGAGTTAGAAAAATTGAATATTTTTTTTCAATTGCAAAATTCTGTTTTAAAGTGAACATGGGTTAGATTTGGATTTTTGCCAGAGATCAGCAATAGTGATGTTTGCATACTTAATTTTTTTTTTGGATTGAATTCAGCAGCTTGAGTGAAGTCCTGATTAGTTAAATGAGTCAGAGTAATTGGGATTAGTTATCTTCTGAGTTTTAAGTTTGTGAAGAGTTGTCATGTGAGAATTGTTTAAACAGTAGAAATTTAGTCTTGTGAATTGTAGAAAGTGAAATTTTAATGAGAATTTTGTGACAACGGGAATTTGTTTTGTGAAAATGTTTTGAAATAAGTTTGAGAAGATTAGTTACTTTTGCTCTGTACTCATGTGTGGGAATTTTCTGTTGATTACAAGTAGTTTGTCTTGAATTTGCTAGTGAATCGTAATAGATTTGTTTTGAGTTACTGAATTTTCTTTCTTGGTTGGACTTGTTGCTGAATTTGGGGTTAATTCTTGTTTTGGCTTAAGTTTTGTATTTGAATTGATAGTATCAAGATAGTTGTATCAAGTTTTTGTTTTGTTTCCTGGTGGTTTCTGCCAAGGTCCGTAAAATGTAAGTTCTCTGATGTTTGGTTTCTGTGGAAGAATTGATATTTCTGTGGTTATAGGAAAATGGTAGAATTTGAGTTATGGATTTGATTTGTGAGATTTTCAGGGATTTTTGAGTTATGAGTAAGTACTTTTTTTTTAGTTTAGCACTTTTGAGAACTTTGCATTTGTTGCTTGCAGTTAGGTCTTGCGTGAAGTTGTAATGTCCTGAAAGCTCGTTTTCTTGTAAATACTTGCACTTCATGGTGGCACTTGACCTCTTACACCGGGAGAAACAGGAACTTGTTATCTGAGAAAACTATTGTTGTATCTTTTTCATTGTGTTGGTTCAGGATTGTAACGCTTCAGTCAGCGCACTTTTCTTTCCGAGATTATAGATCTTATGTTCTCTTTCAACGTGTCTGGGGATTTGCTTGATACTTAAAGTTTGAGTCTGTCATTCATAATACAGCGCTTTTCTCAGCTTACATGGACGCGGTAAAGAGTTACTTTGTTTCTTTTGTTTGGGTGGAGGTGTTTCTGAAAGCTGCTACTTAGGTTACTATACAACGTTTTGAAAAAGTCTGATGCAGAATAGATCTCAGTTTTGCCTAAAATTGGGGGGTTTGTTTTGAACACTTTTTTTTTATTTGTGATACTTTATTTAGTGTTCTAGTAACGTGCTTCAGTCCAGCTTTGATTGATTTCTTTGACTAGTTGAAATTTGTTTTTGTGGACCTAATGGATTTTTTAGAATTACTGATTTTTTTTTGGTGTTGTCTTTCTAAGGGGACTTAAATATGGTGTTGTTACTCACTAGTGTTTACTGTGAGGTTTGAAAAATTTTTAGCGACACTTCACTCTTGCTGGTTGATTTTTTTTTTTGGCTTGACTTGAAATACAGTGAAATTATTTTTTGACTTGATATGGTTTAACGCAATGACTATTTGTGTATTTGTTTAGGTATTGCAATTTAAAATTTTTTTGTTTAGGTATCACTGATCTCATTGCTCATTTGAATTATGTACGAAATTTTTACAGTTTAATTGTATTTTCATTTTATGTGTATATGTGTATCTTGGTAGTATTTGTAAATTTTTGGCCAAACGTTTTTGTACATGCATTAGGTATTAGTATTATTTGTGTGTGTGTATTGGATAAAATTCTAATTGGTATTTGCACAGCGTATTCGTTATGCTATTTTCGGAATTGATTTTGGTTGGATCGAATTTTTGGACAATCACGTTTTCTTTCTGATTTTTTTGTGTGGGGTATTTTCGGCTGGTTCCGAGGTTCCTTGTGTTGTAACGTTCTTTTCTTTTCTAATGCTTGGCCCTGATCAGGCCGCTTCTGTTCTTAGACGTGATTGTTTGGGATTCATTCCTGGAAGTTATTCAATTTCGTAGTACTTAAGGGGGTCTTTACTCCTTATTTGAATACGTTCATGTGACATATTTTATTTGGAATTGTTTGAATTATTAGTGTGTTTATTTTCTCAGGAATGTATTTTATGTATCTGCCGCGCGTTAATTATCTAATTGATTGATCTTAGACATATTTTGTTTGTGATTAGCGCCTTATTTTTATTTTTATTTTTGTATGTGTTCTGAGTATTTCTAGGTTTAATTAAGTGATTTAATTGATGTTTTTGATTAATTATTTTTGATGATCTTCCTTGAGTATTTTAATTAGTAATTGCTTTGATTAATCTTGTTGTTTTACTTGCACATTTTGGACTTGAAATTTAATGTGTCAGTAATGTCACTGTACCAAGTAGTCGTGTGAAATATTGTTACATTATGTTATCCTTTAGCCTTATTGCACAGTATGAGTCATGGTATTTCAAGAAGTGTCTGTCTGCTAAATTTTGGTAAACCAAAATTTAATTCCTTAGGGGAAAGGAATGTTATGTAGAGAAATTATCTGATAGCGTTGTAAAAACTATGTGAATGATTTTATGATTTATGGAAATTTAAATTTTATTTAGATTCTGAATTATTTAATTTAAGGCTTTAATTTTGGGGAGAAACAGATGCTTCGGGAAATATTATTTAGTATAAATGAATATTATTTATTTTCTTTTATTTGCAAATCTTGTACAAACTTTTATTCATTGTGAAAGAAGCAGGGAAAGGGAGGCAATTTTCGCCAAGTCATGATTTCGCGCGCTTTAGAATGTTCGAGAAAGAATTTTCATTGTTAGTTGACCTTAAGAGAGGAAAGTACGTGACGGAAAGGTCAAAGGTTGTCTTTCAATGTAAGTCATTCAGGTTTGGCGATTGAGGGTCCGGTTGTTGGCTAAGTGAAGAAGGGCGCGCATGCGCGATCACCCTTATTTCCGCATTCTGGAGTTGAAAACGAAGATTTTGCCATAATTAAGGGGGCGATAAGTGAAGCCATAGTGGGAGCCCGTTTGGTGAAGGAGACGAAGGAAATTCGAGTTGGATACACACTTACTCTGGACACACTTACTTTTGTCTGACTCTCGGACTGACTCGCTGATTTTTGGGCTTGCTGGACAAAATGTAAGTGACTCCGAGAGGTGTTTTCCGGCGGGGAGCGGCAAATATGCTCCCCGGCCGCGTTTTGGTTAAGAGGCGAGACTCTCTTACACACTTTTGGACTCGCGCACTTACTGGTTGGCTGGACTTGTGGATGTTACTCTGGAACTTACTTGGGACGTTACCCGTGAAGCTTGCTCTCGGGATGAGTAAGAACAGGCGAGCCGTAATTTCCTAGCAACAACGTTTCTGACCGGCGAAATTTGAACGAGTTACCTGCGTGTTGACATAGGACTTTCAGGACAAAGCGGATAGCCGTCCTGGGCAGCAGTGCTCCTGTTTCTGTTCTACAGTAGTGAAGTGGGTCTACATTTTTAGAACCAGTGTCAAGATGAGCCCGGCCGACATCAACGCGGGATAAGATAAGAGTCCTGCGCTTCAAGATGTCCCTTCAAGATAAGTTTATTTTTTTTTTGGTGTGTTTGAACTTTAGGCAAGCTTTTCAAAAATGTCCTTAGCAGAAAAAAAAAACAACGTCAAATCTAAAATTTAACTCTCAGGCCTTAAATTGTTTCCCTTTCCTTTCTTTTAAATCACCAGACAAACCTTAAGTTTTTTTATGAATTTAAATGAACAGACTCTCAGATGAGGTTAAGATTTTTCTTATTGTGTTGTAATTGAATAAACTGATATTTAATCTGGAACCTCTTACAGTATGTTTTCTTTATATATTTAATATGAACTTTTCCTTTATATCTTGTATATGTTTTATGTTTTCGATCCTCTCACGGCGCGGTCCCGGAATGCATTTTTTTTCACAACGCAAAAAATGCTGTACACGTTTCACTATACGATCACTCCCTTTAACGGCAAGTAGTTTCATATTTAACATTTTTATATGAATTTAAGATATAACATTGGTGCCGTGAAGTAAGATTCATAACATTATTTCCCGGCGTGAACTTAAGCTATTTAACAATGCCGAAGTTGAACCAATTTACGCAATGGTGAACATTAACTTTCCTAGAGTCAGCTTGCAAATGAATTCATAGAGCCTGTCCTTAACATATTCATTAACAGTATTTATCCGTGTTCGCAATTGTTTAAGCTTTACTTCACCAAGCCAAGTACCACTTCCGAAATGTCTTTATAACAAGTGGTAATGAAGGATCGTAACGCAGGGATAATTTCTCATAATAAATCTGAACCAGTAGCCTATATTCTATGAGTCCGGAAGTCTCTTTATAATTCGACAACAGGACAGGACTAAGTGTGGGAAGCACCAACACATCGTCATTGGTAGAACTGGTGTCGCTCCTTCACACTATCCGTTTTGAGAAAAATACCTCCACAGGGTGTACTTACTCCACGCATCGGTGTTTATTGAAACGTTATCATTAAGGCATAGGGAACTTGTGGGCCGAAATATACAGTTGCTAAAAACAATGACATTACAATACCATACACTACAATTGATGGTAAAATATAACTATAAATATCAGTATATGTACACAAATAAATACAAATAAACAAACAGAATTGAATGGAAAAAAATTAAACATAATTAACTTTGTTAAATTATTGTGATATTAATGGTATGTTTTTGGGACAGTGTAGCAGTTCATAGATGGTTCACAGTTCATTGACAGTTCATGAAAAGTTCATGGATTGAGTCAGACTTCATACATACAGTAGAGTTCACCAGTTATGCCATTTTTGATGTGCATAACTGTGGTCGTATCTTCTAAGTGCTAAATCCTTGGTGCACTAAGATAATCTATTGCAATGACTATAAAGGCACCTCCATTGAAAAACTGGGGTTTGTGCCAGAGAAGAAGAATCGCTTATAACAGTTATGGTGCACACAGTTCCAAGACCTGACGATGGTGTGTGTTAATTATGTTTTTGATACTATTTTGGATTTTCCGGTGCTTTATCAGGAAGCGTTTGAAGTCTGTTCCTCGTGCTGTGGGATGGCGGATATGATGGTCTTGAAATTGAGCATTGGAATATATAATGGTCTGGATCACCCGAATTGCCATAAACGCATATTTCAGTCTCTAAAAGGTTTCGTTCATAGAAGTACTTTGGGTACGGTCCATGAACAGAGATATATTGAGAGAGATAATAAATATAAATGGTGCGCTCAGTATCGACACATGGGAGAAGTGAATGCGTCCTTCTGCCTTGCGGTCCTTGGTCCCATTGTCTCTGCCACTCATCTTTCGCCATGACTTTTAGCGTAAACTTCAGTGTTAAGTAATTCAGTGTTAAGTAATGGAATTAGTTAATTCGACAACAGGAAAATAAGTCGGAAGCATCGCGCCGAGCGCCTCAATGTCTTCTCCGAGGATTTATCAGTTCATATACTTTTCCTTAATCATTCAATACAAATGGTTTTCTTGCAGAGTTGTTTCTTAATTTTTATTCCATCTTATACTCTGCTTTCTCTTCTGTAACACCGTTTTCCTAGTTATCATCAATAAACTATTCTGTCTTCATCTCAGGACAAGCCTGCATTCCTTTCTACTAATGACATTCTTTCTCTGTCGTATCACTCTTTTTTCTAACATCTTTATTTTCGCCTACCTTTCTGTCAACCTCAAGACAGTAATAAAATTACACTAAACGCAGAAAAAACTAAAATGCCTTAAAAAAAGACACCCGAATTTTGAAAACACAAAAAAGGAATTATGAGCAGCTAAAATCTTATTTTTTGTACTCCTCTTCTAATTATAAAGCAGCCATTTCTGATGCAACATTGCATCATTTCAAATTATTTGGTCATTCGCTGTCTGCCCCAACCTTTCCGAGCCGATGATAACTGAGTAAAAATTAGAGTAGGCGCTGCATAACCAGCGGATAAAACCTCAGAGTAATTTCCTTATTCTGGGAAAAATTCGAAGTACATGAAGCCCTGACACAACGCCTTCTAAGATGAACAATACATTAATCTACATTTTCTATTTGCATCAATTTTCAAGGAATAAATACGAATAAAAGGCTGCTGTCTTCAGGTCAAGACTTACTTTACAAAAGCTGCCGCCTACAACAGAAATATATCTTAAAACTCCTTTCAACGCATCCAGATACAAAACGCCATTTCTTGCAAACCGCCGAATGCTCCGAGTTGATAAAAAGGAAAACAATCTGAATGTGTGTGCAACAAACACGAAAGGCGAAAGGGTTCTTTATTGTTTACCTCTTATCCCGTACTTACGATGTATGCTTCCCAGAATAACTCCTATTTTGCTAAACTCCTATTTCCTGTCAAGGAAACCACTATTAAAAAAAAAACCAGAAACGAGAATTTCTACATAACACAACTAAAACGTAAATTCGATGGGAAGGCCTGTTTAAAGCCAAACAGAAATTCTCAACAGTTCGTTGGGGATCATTCTGTAACCGTTATTATATAAACACAGACACCTCTAAAAGTTTTTAGTAACAAAGGACAGGAAAGTTGCGAAGAAAATATACATCAAAGCGGAACGTGTACGGAAACAGAATACCTAAAACTTGCAATTAACGTTCGGGTCACGGAGACATAATTTTGGAGAACCTATCCTTATCACAGCTGGGAAGTCCATAACCTATAAATTTTTTGGAACCACTAGATGGCGCTCGACAAAATAGTTAAGAATTAATGCAAAGTTTTCTTAATATTCACCACTATTTGTATTGAAGCCAACTTTTAAAAACACATTCATTCAAAAAATTTATTTGTGTTTAAATTCCATCTTGATAAATGTATTTAAAGCAGCGTGTCTAATACGCGCTAATTATTGAAGTAAAGAATGTGGTAAGGCAGTGGATGGGAAGGATGCATAAAATTCGTGAGTTTTGGGAGAAACGAACTCATCTCACTCATTAAATTGTTGTCGCAATGGTATATTCATTGTCCGATAGGAAAACAATGCGTCTAGAGCCACCGACTTGTTAATAAACGTGTTATTTAATCTGACAACGGGTATCTTCATTTATTTCATATTTTGTACAAATTAAAAGTGTTACAGAACCTCAGCGATTTGAAACCAAAAATTTGTAACACTATTCGAAATAAAGCATAGCCTTTCGGCAAAATATAAGTTATCTTTAAATTTTAATCCAGAAATTGGACTACTTAAAAGAAATGTGTTTCCACTGCCTCTATCAGAATACGTACTATTTTCAGGCACCAGCTAGTTTTCATACTGTAAAGTTAAAAATATAATTTTTCTGTTACTGAGTAGTAAACAAAGTGAATGAAAAGCAAAAATGCGGTTTATAAGAATATTTTCTTTATTTTTAGTCTGATTGATTTAAATAAAAATGCGTTTATATCATGACATGTCTAACTGGAAATTTCAGACATTTTTATGAAATGGCTCTAGTTAAAATCATTCTATGTAACTTTACGACAAGCGTTTTAAGTGGCTGTCTGCGAGAGTGCTTAGATTTCAAAGAAATAATATAGTGAATACAAATATATATATATATATATATATATATATATATGTACGGCATTCCGAGCACTCAGTCAGGAATTTCAAACACATGCTGCTTTCAAATATTTTGTGTTTCAATTATAACTGGTATATGTGCGAAAAAAGGGATGCTTAATACTAAAGCTAAAAAGAGAAAAAAAAGGAGAACTTTTCCTACTATGCGCTGTCCGCTGTGAAACACTCTCCAAGCAGAGGAATTCAGGGCTAATTATGGATCCGCATGATGTCACAGCACAATCATCATGGACCTTATAAGAAATAGAGTAACCCAAATGGGTTTTCTCCCTCGTCTGAGGCGTTCCCGGCTGTCACCTTGATCACATCCGGAGGAGTAGGGACAACTTGCAGGAATTTAACACTGGTTGCCTATTGCTGCGTGTATAATTGTCTAGTTGTATCACCTCATTTCACATATTAGAATTTCTACATACTTTTATTTTAGAAATTGAGATTTATTTTTTAAAAATTTAGGATATTTATCAAGCATAATTAACGTTCTAAAAAATTATAAAGCTATTGCTTGCTTTCAGGGCTGGATATTTTTTAGCTTTTCCTATGCTGTAAGGGAATTTGTAACTACTTCTTTTAGAAAATAATATTTTAAATCTGAACTAATAGAAAATTTCTAACAAGCAATTTTCTCTTGCAATTTTTATGCTTTTTAATGGTGTAAATAAGAAAAAGTACTAAAATATTTAAAAACGAATTTATGAAAGTTTTGTTTAAAATTCTAAATTGTGCTGCTTTTTTAAAATTATAGATGAGTATTATAGCATAATTCCTATAAAGGAATTTTATTTCAATTATATGTCATGATACATCATAGTGATAAACACTTTTGACTCCTTAAAAATTTTTATACATTTAATTCTACTATTAAAATTGTATTTAACCGTAATAATTAATTTGGTTGTATTTTATAGTGATTATTTTTTAAATTAATTTTTAGTTCTGCATAAGATTTTTTTATTTACTGTTAATTTAATTTATTAGGACAAAGGGGCGGTAGCCTAGAAAGGTTGTTAGTTTCCAAGCGGTATTTTGCGCTGTTTTACTATAAATGTCCGTGTCTCCTTGCAAATTGTTGTTACCAAATATTATCACCCAGTATTATATTAAAAGAAATTAAATAATGAAGAATCTGCATGAATACGTGTGTGTTTCTCGCACTGTGACAAAAATGACGGTATCTAGAGCTTTCAGATTTTGAATAACGTAATCCTCCACCCGAACATGGGCATCTGGACGGCCGAATTTCGAATTTGTTTTAATTTATTTCATATTTTGTAAAACTTTAACAAATTTTTGATTAACAAACTCAACGAGTTCAAAGCGAGCAATGGTAACGCTGTACGGGAAATAACATTTTTATATCCAGCGCGGACATTCTAAAGATATGCTATTTTAAAATATTTTGTGATATTGCTGTTGAATTGAATTTTATGTGGTTTATGGGCGAAGAACGTGATATTCAATAAATATAGGTAGCACACAAAACTTTAAAAAAAAAGGCGCGGCCTTTTGGGCGTAATATAAAATCTGAGTGCTTCTAGGTTTTATTTTATCTTTTATTTTCTCTTCATTACACTCAGAAAATTGTATGCTCCCAATTTTATAAATTACTAAAATAAATAATCCACTTTAATGTTAATAATTTAATGAGGATATAATCAAATAAATAATCGTTTTGTAATGTTATTATAGTTTGGAAAATGACTGCCTGAAACGGTTCATTAAATTAAAAAAAAAATTATCAGATCTTGTTTAATTTTACGTTATTTATTTCAAAGTATCACGTAGTATCATTCTTATTTAATTTTACTTAATTTGTACGCAAAATTAAGTTCATAAATTTTGTGCTTAGAGTTTTTACCGTTTTACCAAAATAAAGATGTTCGTACAAGAATTACGCATGAAAAGAAAATGCGCGAAATGCAGTAAAAAGGGCTTTAATGAGATATATTAAATTCTATTTAAAAAAACTGTGACTTTCATAATCTCATTACTATAAAACGTATCACATTTAATAATTAAAAAGAGTTATGTGGTACGAACACCATAGGTTTCAGTGTTAAAGTAAACCAGATCGTCCCTAATCTTTCTTGCGGACATGTCGGTGACGCGCGCCCCGCCCACTGTGTAGTCTATCTCTTATAAGATCCATGGCAATCACAACACTTTCGCTTTCGTTTCATGCAACTCCATCTGATTGAAAATGAGCCACAATTTGCTTTTATGACTAATAATATAGATTAACGAATATGGATGTACTTTCTTCCTCCATTTTGAAAAAAATTAATTTTCTTGCATTCCTACAGAATAGCAAGGTGTATATTATTTTTAAAGTTATCGAATTCCACCATAAAATAATTAATTCTTAATGTATACCATACAATCTGATGAATATGAGCGACAAAATAATAACTCTTTGCAACAATAACCTGCGGGAAGACCGTTTACGTACATTTCCGAATAGAACTTTGGGAAACCTGGATTGTCTAACTGAATAGAATCTATGGTCTTACTGATCAACCATAGAATTTTTACAAAGTGCAAAAACAAACTGGTCGAATTGTGATTCCTAACTAAAGAAATCTGATGCGAACGCCATATGACTTCCTTGTACAGAATATAAATTTTGACACATTTTTTGGTCCATTTCAATTATACTTATTTCCTCGAATTTCATTAGAGATATTTTTCTCATTCATTTAATTCATTTCTCAGTTTAAAGCAAGGCAAAATCACATAAAATTTCAAAATATCGTCATTGAAAATTGATAGTTATAGAAAAATATGAAACAACAAATACAGTTAAAAGAATGAAAAAACAATTATAATTAGAGTTTCTACGCAAGAAATGGAATTCGGCAAGCAGGCCAGAAGCCAGATTTTTCTCCGCAGGTAACTGAAAGTATCCTTTTCGTCCACCTCAGCAGAAAGACACTGAAGATGCAGATGCTTACTTAATTCACTATTCTGCTAAGTTTCAAATGTAAGCAAATATCGTCTCTATGATAAAAATTCAATTAGGCTTAGCCGCACTTAAACAACTTTTAATTGTATCTAATTCTATAACTTTTGCATGCAGATTAACTAAACGCATAAAACCCTTAACCGGAAGATAAGAACTATATAATTCAATCATTTTTAAAGCAAAAAGCGCACAATTTACCAGCATGTAACAATAAAGAAATGAGCTGTCTAAGCTAAGTACCAGAGTGTGTATATATATATATATTTATATATACCAGAGTGGGTATATATAAATATATATCCTTTTTACTTCTATCACTTAATACTTGAATTTCCGGGCATTTGGTTTTAAAATTTTGAAGGCAAGTTTGTTAATTTTAATTTACTAGTTTGATCTTTAAATTTCTAATTAACTACTTGTTTTGAAATTTAATTTAAAATTATATTTTTTTATGTTCTTATGAATTTGAATAAACTTTTAATTGCTTACTTCTTTTTTGAATTTCAGTGAGAGTGTAGGGGATATGTCTTCTAAAGTAAGCATCTCGTATATAGTAAATGTGTTCTTAACGAGAAACTTTAATTTTAAGGTTATTTGCTATTTCATTTTACGAGATTCTTAAGGCTTAAATGGACTTATGTCTTTATTTGGATTGAGTATTAGTTGTGACTTATGGTTTGAATGCAGCAACTATTTGTTGCTTACTTGGAAGTAAGATGAAACACACTCTTAATTTATTTGTTGTTAATTGTTGATAGATTGGTTTATCCCCCTGATTAAGTCGATTAATCTGCGATCAATGACAATAGCTGCTTATTCAATATTTAAAATTTACTTTTGGTTTTGGATTTTTGCGTTTAAAGACTTTTCTTAGACGATTTACAAACAAGAAGTTGAAATTACTATTTAAAATGCTCTTTACCTTGTAAAAAATGTCTTCTTTCATGGTTTGAGATTCAATTTGTGTTTCTTGGAGATAGTATATGGAAAGATTTTTTATTATAAATTATATATATGTGTGTGTCTGCGTGCGTGTATATTATATACTTTTGATGTGGACGCTTGCAATCTAAACGGGATGGGCACAATTACATTTTAATACGGTATTATATACAAAATTTCAACGTTCTACTCGTTTTTGAGTTGTGAGAGATACATTCATACGTACAGTGGCTACGAAAAAATCTCTTTTGAAGCCATTTTAAATCAGTTTTATAATTTTTTGGGGGAAATAGAGTGCTTTATTTTATCCTTAAGTACAGATGTCACTCAAAAACATAGTTAAATTGCATTTTATAGCGGTCAAAATGGATATATTCGTTGAAATGTGATATTCGAAATTTATCGCCATTGCAATACTTCCTTTTTATTTCCGTACAAGGAAGTAAAAATTAGGCTTATCAGCACTTAAACAACTTTTAAATTGTTGATAATTCTACAAGTATAACATGCAGCTTAACTAACGGCATAAAATCTTTAAACGGATGATAAGAACAAGATCATTTAATCCTTTTTAAAGCAAAAAAAAAAAAAAGCATAATTTACCGACATATGAGAATAAAAAACTGAGCTCAAGGAGCCGGTTAACAGAGCCGGCATATAGATATATATACTTCTGGTTTGGCCAAATGCAACGAAAAAGGGAGGTACACAACTACATGTTATAGCATTCCCATGTACAAAATTTTTAAACGTTCTAAGACTTCTCGTTTTTGAGTTATGAGAGATACATTCATACATACGTACCTACAGATGGGCCACAAAACAAATGTCTTGTGAATCCCCTTTAATTCAGTTTTTAATTTGGTTTGGGAATAAGATCATTTATTTTGTCTTTGGGTGCAGATAGCAAGCAACAACATCGTTAAATTGCATTCGATAGCTGTCAAAATGGGTATTTTCTTTGAAATATTGTACTGGGAATTTTACGTGATTACAGTACTTTCTTTACTTTGTGCAAGGAAGTAAAAAACATTTTACTTTACATATTCATCACTACAAGCAAACAGGAAGTGAACAGCACTTACACAAAGCAGACTAAGGCAATGTCGAAGTTAAACCAATTTACGCAATGGTGAACATCAACTTTCCGAGAGTTAGCCTTCAAATGAATTCATAGAGTCTGTCCTTGACAAAGTAATTTACAGTATTTATCTCTGTTCGCAATGTGGAGCCGTTTACTTCACCAGGCCAAATATCATTTCCGAAGTCTCTTTATAAAATAGTGGAAATCAGGGATCACAGCGCTGGATTAATTTCTCATAATGAATCGCAACCAGTAGCTGATATTCGGTCCGGAACAGTCTCTTTATAATTTGGAAAAAGAAAAACAAGCCGATAGCATCTGACTGAGCTTTGCAATTTCTTCTCCGAGAGGTTTATCAGGTCCTGTACTTTTTCTATATCAAACGCTTAATCATTCAATACAATTGGTTTTCTTACACGAGGCCGGAGTTGTTTCTTAAGTTTTTTTTCTATCTTGTATGAAAGCTGTCATTGAAAAACTCTGCATTCTGTTCTCTTGTGTCACACCGTTTTCTTATTTATCATCAATAAACTGTTCTTTCTTCAACTCAGGAAAAACACTAATCATCACTCACCTTCTATCTCTCTCGCTCTCAGATTTTTTGTTCACCCTCATTTTCACTTACCTTTTCGTCAATCTCAGGCCAGTACTAAAATTACACCAAACCCAGAGAAAGCTAAAATGCCTAAAAAAAGGCACCGGAATTTTGAAAACCTAAATAGGAATGATGAACACTCAGAACTGCCAAAATCTCATTCTTTGTACTCCTCGTCTAATTATAAAACAGCCATTTCTGTTGCAACATTGTACCATTTCAAAATATTTGGTGAATCACCGTCGGCCTCAACCCTTTCCGAGCTGATTATAACTGCGTAAGAATTAAAGTAGGTACCACACATTTTTCTTTATCAACAGCGGGAAAAACCTTGAGGTTAATTTCCTTATCCTGGGAAAAATCGAAATAATGAGGCCCTGACACAACGTCTCCTATAATAAACTACACATTTATCTACATTTTCTATTTGCATCACAAATTAAGGAAAACATAGGAATAAATGGCTCCTGTCTGCAGGTCAAGACTTATTTTACAAAAGCTGAAACATATCTTAACCTTCTCTTCAAGGCATCCAAATCCAAAACGCTGTTTCCTGCAGACCGCCCAAGTGGACCTGTTATCGCTGATAAAAGGAAGACATTCTCATTGTGTCTGCAACAAACACGGAAAGCAAAAGTGTTCTTTATTCTTTACCTTCTGGTGCTCGATGCTCGCTTCGTAGCTCAACCCCTATTTGCTGATCATTTCCTATCAAGGAATCCACAGATAGAAAAATTCCCTGAAACCGAAATGTTTAGACGTAGACGCTTCTTCGAGCACATCAGTTGAGGAAATGCATGACTGTGAGTCCAGAGGACGGCTTTGCAGGTGTAGGGGGAGTGACCATTTGTCACGTGAGAGATTTGAAGACATCTGAATGGCTGAGGTAGTTTTGAGCAAGTAACTGAGAATACAGGTTTTGCACAAAATTACATAGGAATAAAAAATATAAGAAAAGTAACTACGTTCCTTGATGTTACGTATCATATATACTCTATTTACACGTCAGGGAAATGTGTAAGGGATAAGACGGGCTACGTAGTCAGAAGTCCATAATCATGTGATAGTCACGTGAGAGGGTTACACTCCCAGCATGGACCTTATAAGAAACATGACTCCCAGGTTGTGACCCATGGAGATGCTGCTTGAAAGTAGTAAACAGTTCATTACTGCTAATGAGCATTTTCAATCGAAATTATCAGAGTTAGGTGGGGAAGACTTCGAGTTTGCTTAGCATAAATGCCGCAAAAGGTCGAAGGTGTTTGTCTTCTGTCAATATCTCATAATGAAATAAATTCTATGCAATGAGATGATCACATTCTTCTGCACTTTTGTAGAACTTCTCGTTTAGTTTTCGTAAATAGTCCTTGATCCTGTCAATCTTGAGGTCTTGGTGGAGGAATGTATTTGTTTCATAGTAATGGGCGTTTGACATATTCCGTAAATATTTATTTTGCAAGATTTGCAATTTATTTAGGTCTGAGTCCATAGCGGCGGCCCAGGCTGGAGCAGCATAGATTATGATGGGCCGAATCGTGGAGAGATAAATGAGTCTTTTCTTAAATAAATCCAATCTAGAGTATTTGCCCAAGAGCGGGTAGAGGGATTGCATCACTGCAGTTCCTTTTTTGCAGATATGGGTGATGTGCGTTGTCCATATGAGTCTGTCGTTTAGTATAACACCCAAATATTTTGCATGTGAGGCTATAGGAACTGATTCGTTGAAAAGGACCAGATCCTTCTTGACTCGAACGTGTCGTTTCTTCCGTCTTATGATAAGAAGTTGTGATTTTGCAGGGTTGATTTGAACTTTCCAATTTCTACAGCAGTCCTCTATGAGTGAGATGTTATCTTGAAGCTTCTTAATTGCGTGATTTACATTTGCAGACTTTATTGCCAGAGCAGTATCATCTGCATAACACGCTAGAAGGGAGCTGCCGTGAAGCTGAAGATGAGGAAAGTCGGCAACATAGAACAGGAAAAGGATCGGACCGATCAAACTAACCCCCGTGGATACTACCTTCCACTTTGGATACTTTCACTATGAATACTACCTTCGTAGGAGCTTGCTTGGTTAACAGAGACTGTGAATTTCGAGTTTGTTAGGAAGGAGAATAGTATGAGTTCCCTTTCAAATTTCATCGGGATGAATTTGTAGGTAAGACCCTCATGCTAGTCGAAAGCTTTCGCGACGTTTAACATGAGGATCGCAGCTGTTTGTTTACAATGCAGAGCAGCTCCTTCAAACTCTGTGAGCCTTCAAGTTGCTTCGTAGTTTACAAATTTGTCATGAATCCAAATTGTTCGGGTGGGAGTAGTTTAAGATATATTTTCATTCTGTCAAGAAGAATTCTTTCGAAGATCTTACCAAATCCAGAGAGAAAAATTATCGTACGATAGCTGTCTGGATTTGTGTAGTCTTTGCCCGGTTTGGGTATCATGAGGACTTTAGCGAATTTACACTTGTCTGGGAAATAGGCAAAGACAAGACATGCATTCGAGATGCTGGTTAATTTGCAGATTTATTTTGTTAGGAAGTTCTTTAATTGCCGTATTTGTGATACCGTCCTTTCCAGCAGCCCTTTTTGGTCGTAATTGTTTTTACATGAGTCTTTACTTCTGCGGGCGTAGCCAATTTAATGACGTTGTTCGCACTACGGGAATTTAGCCAATCGCGGACATATCGAAGTATTTTAAGTGTCTACTCTTCGTTCATTGGCCAGCTGTTAGGGGTGAACTGCAATTCCAGGTGTTTGGCGAAAATATCTGCTTTTCCTGGTTTGAAGTTGCAATTATGTTATTAAAAACCAGGGAACGGTTGCACGAGTAGGCTGTCTAGTAGTAGATTTTTTATTAGAGTCCAGAATGAACCGTCGTTGATGTCAAGACGAAGCATTTTCTCTGACCAAAGATCTTCCTTATGTTGCTTGATTGATTTTCTAATTTCTCTGTTTACCCGGTTAATGTCCCTTTTGATGGCCGGATAAGTCAGATGGTAGACTTTCCGGAGCCTGTTTCTCTTTTTAATAAAGAGCCGGATGTGTCTAGGAAGTCTAAAGAGGTTATCCTTGTTCGGGAGGCTTTCGCTTGCATGAATGACAGAGTTCTGTGTAGTATTTATTAGGGTACGGAAAGCAGAGTCAATATCTTTCTCATTGCGTAAGTTAGTAAAGTTCAACACTTTGTCTTTCATCAGGTTTTCGAATAAAGTCCAATCCGTCACAGTACGAGTACTATTTACAGAGTTTTTAGAAATCCCAAGTATAGCTATAACGGGAAGATGGTCCGAGCTTAGCTCTGAAGAACTTCAGTCACCACAGGGATAGTAATGGTGGATAATAAAATGTCCAGGATATCCGAATGTGCAATATTATTCGGACGATAAGGGTACTCAATGGGTGCACGGAGTACGACCGGATGATTGAGGATATAGTTGTGCAAAGTTCTTCCGTTCGTATTTGTTCATCTAAATTCCAGTCTCAGTGTTTAGAGTTCTAAATCACCCGCTAGAAATGTAGGGGTGTCGTGGGGGCAGTAACAGATCCAACACAATTGCAGTCAATATGTTTCCCGGCGAATTGTAGTATGCACTAAACTGCAAGTCCTTGTAGTATGGAAGATTTACATTCATAGTCACTAATTCACTATTGTTATTTCTGTTTGTACCCATAAGACAGGAGTTCAAGCACTTTTTATCATATATCATGGCACCGCCGCCACGGTGACTAATTCGGTCGCAACTGTAGGTTCTATAGTTCGCAATTGATAAACGACACGACTGTGCATGCGTCTCTGTTATTATTCCAATATCAATATCATGCATAGAAAAGAAATATTGAAGTTCTTGTAGACGGTTTAGAAACCCGTTAGCATTCCAAATTGTCAGTCTGATGGGAGCAGCTATACGTACGTAATTATCCATTAAAAGTGGAGTTAGCTGCAGGATCTTGAGGTTGATTATTTTTGTCACTAGTTAGTTGCTTGAAGAGAAGAGGAGTTCTTGACTCCTTTATGAGAAAAACAAACATTTTCAGATCTCTTAATATTTGTTTGGCGTCAGAGATGGATTTGGGAGCCATCCCGCTTGAGAGTGCCTGCGAGTATGATTTATTCACCATACTCTTTCTGCAAAGGTCTTCGTTTTCTGAATGGTCTTGGGAAACTTTTCACAATCGCGAAAATTTGCCGTGTGTCCCTCAGCGAGATAGTTTGCACATCGCGGTGGTTCAGGTTTTGTCTTGGTGCATTTAAAGGATTCATGATCCTCACCGCATTTAACGCAACACGGCTCATGGTGGCAGTTGCTTTGTATGTGGTAAAACCCCTGACAGCGATAACACTGCAGGGGCCCCGCACGTCCTTCATATCTCTTGATATTCTTCATATCTCTTCATATCTCTTGATATTGATTTTCATCCCCAGGATGTATTTTTCTTAATAAACACCTTGCTTTTGTTCTTACGTGCAAGGGTGACCAGAAACAAAGGCATATAAATAATTTCTCCATTTCTACATCGGCTCATTTGATTTACCCGAATAACGTCGTATCCTTTTTCTATGAGTTCGTCTGCAATTTCGTCTACTTTCATACAGGCCGGCAAGCTTCTAATCACTATCTTGATGTTTTTACTTTTTGGTAGTTCAAATGAATGGAATAGAATTTCTTTATCTTTTAGGATTTTCGTCATCTGCCTGCAATTTGTTGGCAATTTGACTTGCATTTCAATCCCTCTTTGGATAGTTTGACCAAAATAGTGATGGAGGCTGAAGTTATGATTATTAAGCAAAGTTTTAAGTTGGTTCCAATGATATCGATCATCTTTCACAATTATCGGTGGCGGCTTTCGTCCTAATGCTCTAGGTAAGTCGCTATTGGTCACGGAAACGGCGTCAGTTTCAGGAGTCGCTTCCATTTTCTGCTCCGTGTCCAGGGAATGGGAGGATCAGCAGCTGGCGAATCAGAAGTGTCGGTGATGGATTTCAGAGCAGGGACCTTCTTGATTGGTTTGCGAACCCGGCATGTGATGAACGGGCCTTCATCCAAGTCCGAACTTTCATCCAGAGCCTTGTATTTAGTGATGTCGTCGTCAGAATTTGCAGGACTGGATGCTTTTCTTGCATTGATTTTTGCAAAAGGAAGTGATGGGAATTTCTCCTGGTCAATCAGTATGAGTTGTATGATTTCTTCGTTGATTATATTTAGTATGATTTCTTCGTTGATTACATTCCTGCTCAGCAAAAGCACAGAGACGTCTTAAAACTGCGAGATATCGGGACTCATCCTCTGTAAGAAAACCTTTATCCTCCTGTATGAGTTCAACTTTTGTGATTTCACAGATCAAGAAGTTACATAATCGCTCCATAAAGAAAGTAGCACTGGTACATCACGCGAGGCCGTTTTACAAGTCTCAAAACACGAGGTTCAGCGAGAACCAACCTATATATGTATTAGATCAGCAAAGCAAGAAAGAGATTCGATCCCATTCCATTTTCCGCTGTTATACTGGACTTAGCCTGCGTGGATTGCAGGCTTTTTGCCAGTTATCGGTTACTATGGATTCCTGGAAGTACAAAAAACAGAACAAAGGTGTCGCAGAGACAAGATGTGAAAATAAGGGAAAGTGTGGCACTTTTCCACTAAAGAATGTAACATCGTGGGGTGGTGTAAAATACAAATCAGATACAAATATGCAAAAAAGTTGAAATGTTCTCGTTTCATGCGTTACCTAACCATCACATGACATGGCTCCACTTTTGACTTTCTGCGCTAATATTGTATATTTGTAAATACGCATGTCAAAAATATAATATAGTTATTCAAAGTCAAAAATATAATATAGTTATTCAGCTAGAAGTTCCATAATTGAATCTTGGTTAAACATGAGTATTTACAAATATACAATATTAGCGCAGAAAGTCAAAAGTGGAGCCATGTCATGTGATGGTTAGGTAACGCATGAAACGAGAACATATAACCAAGAGTACCTACTAATTCAGAAGTCAAACAACAAAAATCAGCGTTATATTTACAAAATTTTCACAGGACTAGTTTCGATGGTTTTACCGAACCACCATCCTCAGCTGCAAAACCGCAAATGAACAAGATAGGAAATAATGATTAGATACGATAAGAAAGCCTGGACAAGAATAAGCAAGTGGCGTCATCTGTTCATGAAACCAGAACTAAAACATAATTTCTTTAAAGGCCGAAGGCAAATTTGGATTGGAATTAGGATCTTTAACTAGAACAGAAAGATTTTTATGAATGTGAAATGCCTCTAGAAAATCCAGTTCTCCAATGGAAGATGTTTTTTGAATAATTTTGGCAGCAGAAAAACTGAAAGTGTGGTTTTCGGACCAACAATGTTGAGCAACAGAAGACTTCTGTGTTTCCTTTTTTCTAACATATGCCTCATGTTCCTTGACGCGAAATTTTAAGGCTCTCTTAGTTTGACCAATGTAAATTAAACCCCACTGGCAAGGAATCCTATAAATACACCAGGAATTCATATCCGGAATGGGGTCCTTGAGTATGGAACTCGGAATTTTATTGATGGGAGAATAAACAACCCGAAAGTTAAATTTCTGAAAAATATGTGCAATTTTATAGCTAATTGACGGAAAGAAGGGAATGACAACAGAATTTTTATAATCTCCTAAAACAAGAGTGTGCCTTTTAGGGTGTTGAGATGAGAATTTTTTAACTGCTTGATTAATAATGTTGGGTGGAAAGCCCCTGTCAATAGCTATTGCTTTGAAATAATTTAGTTCTTCATCAAGGGCTAGTTTGGAGGAGCAAACTTGAAGAGCACGGAAAACATAGGAATAAAATGAAGCTAACTTTTGTTTAGTCGGATGACATGATTTAAAGTGTGGTGGAAGGCAAACCGATGAAGGTTTACGGTAAACCGTAGTACTGAAGTTGGATGTGTTACGTATGACCAGAATGTCGAGAAACGGAAGAGAATTGCAAGTCTCAAGTTCAAAAGTGAACTGAATAGCAGGATCAATAGAATTCATTGTTGAAAGAACTTTATTTAAATCATCTTTATTACCTTCAAACAGAGTAAAAGTATCGTCTACGTAGCGGAACCATGCCGCGAAGTTTAAAGTTTCAAACAATTTTGATTCATAATAATGCATGTAGATATCAGCCAGGATGGGACTGAGGGGGACTTCCCATGCCTAATCCCTCAGTTTGCTTGTAATATTTATTTTGGAAAACAAAATGTGTTTGTTTCAAACAGAGATTTTTTTACAAGAGTACCTAGTTACTGTCGGGCATTTTATAACGTCATGTGCCTTTTAGCATGGACCTTATAAGAAATAGACTAACCCAAATGGGTTTTCTCCCTCGTCTGAGGCGTTTCCGGCTGTCACCTTGATCACATCCGGTGGAGTAGGGACGACTTGCAGAAATTTAACAGTGGTTGCCTATTGCAGCGTGTATAATTGTCAAGAAAAAGCTGGTTGTAGCGCCTCATTTCACAAATCATAATTTCTAAATATTTTTATTTTTGAAATTGAGATTGATTTTTTAAAATTTAGCACATTTATCAAGCATAATTAACGTTCCAAATAATTATAAAGCTATTGCATGCTTTCAGGGCTGGATATTTTTTTAGCTTTTTTTTTTTTTTTTTTTTTTTTTTTTTTTTTTTTTTTTTTTTGATGTAAGGAAATTTGTAACTACTTCTTTCAGAAAATAATATTTTAATTCTAAACTAACAGAAAATTTCAAACAAGCAATTTTCTCTTGCAGTTTTTATGCTTTTTATTTGTCTAGATAAGTAAAAGATACTAAAATATTTAAAAACGAATTTTTGAACGTTTTGTTTAAAATTCTAAATTGTACTGCTTTTTTAAAATTATAGATGAGTATTATAGCACAATTTCTATAAGGGAATTTTATTTCAATTATATTTCATATTACATCATAGTGATAAAAACTTTTGACTCCTTAAAAATTTTTATACATTTAATTCTAATATTAAAATTGTATTTAACCGTAAAAATTAATTTTGCTTGTATATTATAGTGATTATTTTTTAAATTTATTTTTAGTTCTGCATAAGATTTTTTTTATTTACTGTTAATTTAATTTAATAGCCTAAAGGGGCAATAGCTTAACAAGGCTGTTAGTTTCGAAGAGGCATTTTGCGCTGTTTTACTATAAATGTCCAACTCTCTTTCCTTGCAAGTTGTTGTTACCAAATAGTATCGCCCTGTATAATATGTAAAGAAATTAAATAATGAAGAATCTTCATGATTACATGTATGTTTCTCGCACTGTGACAAAAACGACAGTATCTAGAGCCGTCAGATTTTGAATAATGTAATCCTCCACCCGAACATGGGCATCTGGACGGCCGAATTTCGAATTTGTTTTAATCTATTTCATATTTTGTAAAACGTTAACGAATTTTTGATTAACAAACTCAAGGAGGTCAGAGCGAGCACTGTACGGAAAACAACAGTTTTATCTCTAGTAGGAAAATTCTAAAGATATGCCGTTTTCAAATATATGTGGTTTACGGGCGAAGAACGTGATATTCAATAAATATAGGTAACACACAAAACTTTAAAAAAAAATAGGTTCCTTTTGGGCGTAAGATAAAATCTGAGTGCTTCTAGGTTTTATTTTATCTTTTATTTTCTTTTCATTGCACTCAGAAAATTTTATGCTCCAAATTTTATATATTACTAAAATAAATAATCCACTTTAATGTTAATAATTTAATGATGATGTAATCAAATAAATAATCGTTTTTTAATGTTATTATAGTTTTGAAAAATCACTGCCTGAAAATGTTCATTAAATTTTAAAACATTTTTTATCAGATCTTGTTTAATTTTACCTTATTTATTTCAAAGCATCACGTACTATCGATCTTATTTAATTTTACTTTATTTTTACCCAAAATTAAGTTCATAAATTTTTTGCTTAGAGTTTTTACTGTTTTACCAAAGTAAAGATATTTGTGCAGGAATTACGTGTGAAAAAAAATGCGCGAAATGCAGTAAAAAGTGCTTTAATGAGATATATTAAATCCAATTTCGTAAAAACTGTGGCTTTCATAGTCTCATCACTATACAACGTATCACATTTAAGACTTAAAAAGAGTTATGTGATTCAAACGCTATAGGTTTTAGTGTTAAAGTAATCTTATAAGGTCCATGCCTTTTAGGCGTTGTTTATCATCGAGCCGGAGACGTTGCGCTTTGCGCGATATTCCGGCAATACTTGTGCGGATGTGGATGTGGAAAAAGAATGCCTAGCATTTAGAATTAACGTTCGGGCCAGAGAGATATAATTTTGGAGAACGTATCCTTATCCCAGCTGGAGGTCGACCGACTGTAAGTTCTTTTCGTCAGCACTAGATGATACCTATAGTTCTTTTTTTAATATTCACCAGTTTTTATATCTAGTACTACTATTTAAAAAATTTTTATACTACGGATTGCATCGTTGTTGTAAAGCACATCTTTTTATTAAAAGCAGCGCGTCGATTACGCGTTTATTACTGAAGTATAGAATGAGGTGCGGAAATGGGCCAGTAGATTACGGAAGTTACTGAATTTCCGGGGAAACATACCTCTATCCATTAGGAAAACGAGGGTGTCCAGATCCACCGACTACTTAACAAAGGTAGTATTTAATCCAAGAATGTGTATCTTGATTTCTTTTTAATTTATTTCATGTTTTATACAAATGTAATGAATGAATGTTGTATAAACTCAGCGATTTGAAATCAAAAAGTGTCAACCCTACTCGAAATAAAATGTTTCCTTTGAGCAAAAATGAGTTATCTTTAAATTTTAATCCAGAAATTGGACTATTTAAAAGCAATGTGTCTTCATTGCTTCGAACAGAATAAGTTAGTTAGTTACGATTCTGTAAAGTACTTAGTTAAACTCAGTAACTTCCGTCAAGAAAATTAAACTAGAAATATTGTGTCTAACTAGTCTATGTCTAACTAGAAATATTAAATACTTTTATGAAATGGCTCTGGTTAAAATCGTCATATGTATTTTTAAAACAAGCGTTTTAAGCGGCTATATGCACGAGTGCTTAGATTTCAAAGAAATAATATATATATATATGCTGCTTTTAAATATTTTGTGAATTTTTGTTGAATTTTATGTGGTATATGTGCGAAGAAAGGGATGCTTAATAATAAAGCTAAAAAGGCCAAAAAAAAAAAAAATGAACACTTTCCTATTATGCCGTCGACTCTGAAAGTCTCCAAGGAGAAGAACTCAGAGCTAATTATGGATAAGAATCATGTGGCAGCACGATCATAATACCTTCGCTTTCGTTTGATGCAAACATAACTGATTATGAATAAGGCGCACACTTTGTTTTTATGAATAATGATGTACATTAACTATTATTGTTCTACTATCTTCCTGCTTTGTAAAAAAAAATTAAGTTTTCGGCCCTTCTATAGAATACAAAGGTTTGTAATATTTTCAAAGTTATTTAACTCTACCATAAAAAATTGCGTGTTAATGGATACGTTATAATCAGATGAGTATTGCTGATAAATTAATAACTCTTTGGAACCATAACCTACGGGAAGGCGGTTTGCAGAGCTTTCTACACAGAGTTTTTTGAAACCCGGAGGGTCTCTAACAAAATAGTAGAAATAAACGAAAAAATTTTTATAACATGCAAACACAAACTGGTAGAATTGTGCTTCCTAAATAAAAAAAAAAAATCTGATGCCGACACCACATGCGCATGATTTTTTGTACGAGTTATATAATTATATACATTTTTTGCGCCATTTCATTCAAACTTATATCCGCGAATTTCATTAAAGATGTATTTCTCATTCAATTAATGCAATTTTCAGTTTGTGGCAAGGAAAAAACACACAAAACTTCAAACTATCGTCAATGAAAATTGAAAGGTATAGAAAAACATGAAACACCAAATAAACGATTTTTTTAAAAAAATTACAATTGTAATTAGAGTTTCTATGCAAAAGAAGGAATTCGGCGAGAAGGCAGGTTTTTCTCTGCACAAAACGGAAAGTAAACTTTTGGTCTCAGTCGGCAAAAAGACACCGAAGATGCAAAAGCTTACTGAATTCAATAATCTGCCAAGTTTCAAATGTAAACAAATATCGCTGCTATGATAAAAATTAAATTAGGATTAGCTGCACTTAAATACTTTTTAAACTGTTGCTAATTCTGTAACTATTGCCTGCAGGGTAACTAAAAACATAAAAACCTTAACAGGAAGAGGATAAAAACTATAAAATTCAATCATTTTTAAAGCGAAAAAAGCACAATTTACGAACATAAAATAATAAATAAATGAGTTCACTAGGCCGAGTTTGTGAGTGGGTATATATAGTATATACGTACATATATACATACTTTTAATGCGCCCGATTGCAGCCAAAAAGGGAGGAGCACATGTGCATATTATAGCAGTATTTTATACAAAATTTCAAAGTTCTGAGGCTACTCGTTTTTGATGAGTGAGAGATACATACGTACACACGCTACGAAAACATGTATTCTGAATCCACCTTGAACCCGTTTTATAATTCATTTGGGGAAATAGAGTGCTTTATTCTGTCCTTATGTACATATGTCAAGCAAAAACATCGGTAAATTGCATTCGATAGCGGTCAAAATGGATATTTTCGTTGAAATATGATATCCGAAATTTTTCGCGATTGCACTACTTCCTTTTTACTTCCGTACAAGGAAGTAAAAATTAGGCTTATCCGCAATTAAACAACTTTTAAATTGTTGATAATTTTAAAACTATAACAAGCAAATTACGTAACGTCATGAAATCCTTAAACGGAAGATAAGAACAAGATAATTTAATCCTTTTTAAAGCAACAAAATACGCCATTTACCAACATATAAGAATAAGAAAAACTGAGCTCACGGAGCCGGGTAACAGCGTTGGCATATAAATATATATATATACTAATAGTAGTTCGGCCAAATGCAACTAAAAAGGGTGGTGCACATCTACATGGTATAGCAGTACTATATACAAAATATTTAAACGATCTTGAACTCTTCGGTTTTGAGTTATAGGAGATACGTACATACATACGTATGTACAGACGCCATGAGACAAATTTCTTCTGAATCCATTTTATATTAGTTTATAATTCGGTTTGGAAAGAAGAGTCCACTATTCTGTCCATACGCAAAGATACGCAAAAACATCGTTAAACAGCATTCGATTTCGGTCAATTATTTTCGTTGAAATATGGTACCCGGAATATTTCGTGTTTACTTCTTGTCTTCCTTACTTCTTACGAGGAAATAAAACGCACTTAGTTTTACATATTCATGGCTACATGCGAAAGTACACAAAGAAGTAGAAGGTTACAGTACGTACACAAAACAGACTATGGCAATCTGTAAGATAAACAATTTTCGCAACGCTGAAGTTTAACTTTCCGACAGTCAACCTGCAAATGAATTCACAGAGCCTGTCCTGTAGTCATTTACAGTATTTATTCCAGTTCGATGCTTCTCGCAAAGTGGAGCCGTTTACTTGACTACCCCAAATACCATTCCCGAAATTTCTGTATAACAAGTGGGAATGCAGAATCACAACGCTGGGATAATTTCTTATAATGAATCAGAACCAGTAGCCGATATTCTATGTGTCCGGAACAGTCTCTTTATACTTCGGCAATAGGAACTGCCAGAAGCATCCCACGGAGCGTCGCAATTTCTTCTCCGAGGATTATGAGTTAATTCCTATATCAAATAATTTTTCAATACAATTGGTCCCGTTGCACGAGGCCATAATTGCTTTTTAAGATTTCTTCTATTTTATACGACAGTCATCATCGCAATACTCTGCTTCCTCTTCTCTACTGTCACACCGTTTTCCTAGGTATCATCAATAAACTGTCCTTTCTTCATCCCAGGAAAATCCGGCATTCTTTTCTATTAATCATTGCTCATTCTATCTCTTTCTCTCACCCTTTTTTTCCGTCTTCATTTTCTCTTACCTTTCCATCAACCTCAAGCCGGTACTAAGATAACAACAAATCCAGCAAAAGCTAAAATAGGTGAGAAAAGGCACCAGGTTTTTAAAATCCGAAAACGAATGAATAAAACTCTAAGCAGCCGTGCTTTCAACAACCGGATCGCTTTACGCATTATTTGCGCATTTTTATACGCTAAAAGTTGATTTTGATAAACTTAAAAAACGAAAGGAATCGACAGGTATCACCGAGGAACAGGAAAACTGTCTTAGCTCTATGCCAGCCGAATTGGAAGCGAAAAATTATATGATATATCGCAAAGATAGTGTAGAAGTTCTAAATCAGGCATTTTCTAATACTAACAATAGGCAAAATTCACAAAAACCAGACAACGTTTGGCAGGATGCACCCGTTTCAAAACGCGGTAGGAAACGTAGCAATTCGAACGAGGAAACGTACGCTCCTCTAAAATCTGAAAATCAATTCAATTCCTTTAAGAGAGGAAAATTTAGATGGCAACAGAATGGAAGAGGACAATTCAGGGTCGTATACCTATTAAATAAGCGAAGACCTATGACCTGCTTACAACAAAATCTCCTTTTGTATACTCCTCGTCTAATTATGAATAAGCCACTTCTGACGCAACCAAGCCTCATTTCAAATAATTTGATCAGTCACTGTCTACCACTACCTCTTCCCATCCAATTTTAGCTGCGTAAAATAGAGTAGGTGCCGCACATCGTTCTTTATCAACAGGGGGGAAAAACCTTAGAGTAATTTCGTTATCCCGGGGAAAAACCGAAATACATGACGCCCTAACGCAGCGTCTCCTGCAATGAACAATGCATTTATCTGCATTTTCTTTTTGTATCACAGATCAAGGAAAACATAAGAATAAATGGCTCACGTCTTCCGGTCAAGACTTATTTTACAAAAGCTGCCGTCTACAAAGAAACATATCTTAAACTCCCTTCAAGACATGTTTCTTGCAGACAGCCCCAGTGGCCTGGTTATTGCTGATAAAAAGGAAAACTGTCTTACTGTCTGCAAGAAACACTAAAAGCAAAAGGGTTCTTTATTCTTTACCTCTTATCTCGCATTTCCAATGCCTGCTTCGTAGCCCAACCCCTATTTTGCTGATCATTGTCAGTGAAGGTATCCACAGTTAGGAAAAAAAAAAACCTGAAATGAAAATTTCTACATAACACAACTAAATTCTAGGGGAAGGGTAAAGCGAAACAGAAGCTCTCAACATTTCATTGGGCGTTATTCTATAACAGTTCTTATATAAAGAGAAACGCCTACTAGATCAAAAAGTATTTATTGACAAAGCACAGGAATAGTTACAAAGAAAATATACACCAAAAGAAAGCACATACCAAAACAGAATACCTAACATTCTGATTACCGTTCGCGTTACCGAAACAAAATTTTGGAGAAACTATCCTTATGGTAGCTGGAGTTCGACTGATTGTAAGTTCTCTTCGTGGCTACTAGATGTCGCTCGATAAATTAATTATGTAAACCATACTGTTCTGTTTAATATTCACCATTTTTATATTGAATATTTCATTTAAAAATTCATTCTAATTACTTATAGTGAGAACGTCCACTCGAGCAGTAGTCGCCAAGCGTGTAGGACGCACTGCTGAGCTGTCCCGATTTCGGTATAGTAGCTGTCCCAGTCCCGTAGGCGGACAGTTCAGTGTTTCTGATTGTAAGTACTTAAATCCAAAAATCGAAGTTTCTGGCACCGAAAAATGTCCTTCTTCGGGGCACCCACTGACATGACGGACTTGGACAAATCGTTCAGATCTTCAAAATCATTAATTACCTTTACGAAAAGCAGACCTTGTAAAATCTCCAAAGAAGACAAGTAGGAAAAAGAAAAAGATGTCAGAATCTGAATCAGAGGAAACAACTCTAAATTATTCCAGTAAGGAGTTCTCTATCACTGAATTTATGGAAAGCTTGGGAGGAACAGACAAGGCAACAAAAACAGTAATGGATATTGTGAAATGGACAAAATTTTTTGAAGAAGAAATAGAGGCAAAGAGAAAAGAAATGGAAAGGAGTAGAGCCCAGAAAGACGAGCTGGAAAAAGAAAAATGGATTTCACCACGGAAAGTAGCAAAAATACCTCAGAACAGCGAACCGATGGAAATTGCTCAGACAAATAGAAATGAAAAATTAGAAGTCGATCAGACGAAAGATGATGCAGAACCTAACACAGATGAAAAACCGCCACCCATAGTTGTCCAACAGGAAAAGGTCGAATGGATGAGTATCGAAGAAGATTTAAGAAAAATATACGAGGAAGAATTCGATGCGCAAATGAAATCAAAAGCGAACTTCGTTTACGTAAAAACATCTAACGATTTCAGAAAAACTACAGAATTATTGAAGAAAAGAGGAATCCCGTTTCACACATATCTGATGCAACACGAAAAACTTTTAAAGGTAATACTAAAAGATTTCCTATGTAAAATAACAGAAGAAGCGATTCTTAAGGATCTAGAGAGACGAAAATATCCGATTCTGAAAGTGAAACAATTCCGTAGAAGTTCAAACAATTTTGAAACACTGCCCATTTGGCTACTGGAACTTAAGAAAAATGCAAGCGGCTACGCAATTTATGCTCTGAACAACATGTTCAGCTTTAACATAAAAATTGAAAAATATAACCCGAAAAGGAGACCCACACAGTGCTTTAGATGCCAGGAGTGGGGACACTCGCAACATCTATGCACTAATAAAGAACAATGCTGCAAATGTGGAGAACACCGGAGCAATTTATGCACATTAAAAAAAGAAGAAAATCCAACCTGTCTTTTTTGTAAAGAGAAACACGTAAGTAGTTACCGTGGATGTATTGAATATAAGAAGAAATTCGAGAAGACAGAAAGGAAAAATATTCACCCTAAACCTAAAGATTATAAAGAACGCGCTGATGACTTTCCAAAGCTAACGAAAGAAAGTAAAAAAGAAAACAGAAGGATAGAAACACCGCTTTATAGCGAAAAAGTTAAAGGAAAAATTAAGAAAATACCGAAAGAAATAAACGAAGCAATGCAATAGTTACAAGATGGAAATATCCAAGACTTTATAAGTAACATCATAAAACATATGGAAAATATAAGGAAAACAAAAAACACAAGTGAAAAACTTGCCGCCGGTTTCTGTGCTGCGATGTATATTATGAAGATTGCCGAAGAAGACAATTAGTTGAAAACATTTAAAAAAGAAGGAAATGGACTTTGATCTCAATTTGCTTAACAAGGCCAAGGAGGTTAGAATACATGGAGATGGCGTCTCTGCTGTAGCAATACGAGGAGAGTGACGCCGGGGGAAGCAAATAAGCCACGCCTCGTGAGGGCAAGAAAACGCTTCCCTTACTATGTGAAGTGAGGTTAAACGTCAGCTTGTTTGAAGTTTTGAGTGTGTTTTCTGATTTCTTATGTGAAGACGTGAGAGGGTTATAAGGTACTGAATGGTTACATTGAAATAATGTCTACATTTCGGATTTCATTTCCATATAAAAGAATGTTTTTTTAACATGCATAAATAAGTAGAATAATTGAAATGTGCGTTTGAAAAGCCGTCAGAAAAGAGTTTGAGTATTTTCTCGGTGTGACGTGCGCGAAGAAACATCTATAATTCTCAGATTTTTCTTCAATTAATGGTTTGAGTATTATACTCGTAATTAACTGAGTTGTAAAAGCAAAACGGTAAGTAAACAAGGGAAGGGGGAGTGGTCAGCTCATCGTGGAAAAGAAAACGCGTTATTTTAAAGGTGTGATCATAACATTACAAGTCATATTTTATGTATTTAATTTTATTTTCTGTTCAAGTAAATATTTAATAACAGGATTTAATTTGGGGTGAAATTTGTGGGAGTTTTAAAAATAACAATGCAGGATTTAAATATTATTTTTTATCATTGTTCATGCAATTTAATATTTTTCAAAACGTAAGTAGTATTTCTAACATGGAAAATTGAGAATTATACCTGTATATATTTAAAATAACTAAAATATAATCAATTAATGGTTTGAGTATTTATTTATTTATTTTCACAATACCTTTATTGCTAGCATTCATTAATGACAGCCTGTAATTACATAATGCATTTCTCATTTAACTCATTTTAATGGAATCAGTCCCTTTGTACATATATTTTCCCTCTGCATATCCTGATAATCATTAGAATTGATACAATTATCAGCACTTGCAGCCGTTTCCTTGGATATGTTTTAAACATGCACAGCAAATTTTTATCTAACTTTGAGCAAAGTATAATTAAATAAATGATAGTATATATGTTAAAAGAATATTTACCTGTGAAATGTAATACCGGATCCTGCTATTCTTCTATTTGTACAGCCGAAAGCGACGCAGGAATTTACCATTTTGGCAGGAATAAAAATTGCTTCTCGGAACAATATTGCAGCCGTCTACAAGATGATAGAAAATGTAGAAATAAAATGAAATGGCGGGAAAAAGTGAAGGAAAAAGCGCGCGAAGAATCCACGGTCTTTAATTTACGAAACTGGGTGTGGCTAGGTTCTGCCTCATTGGCTGAAGAGCTCGTCAATCTTTCTAAAGCCACGACTACTAAGGGCATGCTTTCCCCCACTTTTTGGCTTCACTTGGACTGCGCGCAGGGCATCTCCATGTATTCTAACCTCCTTGAACAAGGCAAATTTTTCTCTTTTCAAGAAGCAATCGAGGTCAGTACTTGGGAGGGTGACCCCCCACGTGACGGGCCTCGACGAACCACGTTTAGACTTTTAGAGAGGAGGAGCTTAATTGCTGATGAGAAAACAGCTTGACTGAGGCTTTCGCCACCCGACCACTCTTCGTCTTCGGACGCGGTGCATTAAGATGCACCTTTGAACTTTAAAAACCCGTGAAAGGCCTAATGGCAACTTGATCTATTGGTAAAAACTCGTGGTAGTTGAGACCATAAGTGAAATTCAAGATTCAAGATTCATAGTGGGAAAAGGAAAAATCACGTTATTTCATTTTTGCATTTATTTAAAGCAGCGTGTAAGGAGAGCTACACGCTTTTTATGTAAGTGGAGCTCATTGCAGTAAAACGCGGGAGCCCTGGATGCCGAGTAGCAATTGAGCGTGGAGTGAGAATTACGTTTCAAATCTTCGCTACCAAATATGATTTATTTTAGAAACGTAAAATAATCAAGAGTTTGCAAGCGTGAAAACGAAGCCACGGACTTATTAATAAACGTAGTACTCAATCTGAGAATTGGTACCTTTATTTCTTTTTAATAAATTTCATGTTTAGTACAAGTTTAATGAATGTTTCACAAACTCAGCGATTTGAAAGCGAAAAGTAGCACCACTCTTCGAAATAAAGCAGTTTCATACCCAATGCGCAAGACTGTTGCCATTCGAGAAAATATAAGTAATTCTTTAATTTTAAGCCATAAATTGGACTATTTAAAATTTTTGTAACTATTTTGTTTGGACTATGTTTGTTGTAATTTTGTTTGTTTGTAATTGTAAATTGTGCATTTTTCTTTAAAAATGATTGAATTATGTTATTCTTATTGTCCGGTTAAAGTTTTCATGCCTTTAGTTAACCTGCATGTTATAGTTTTAGAATTATCAACAATTTAAAAGTTGTTTAAGTGCGGCTAAGCCTAATTTTTGTGTACCATAGCAGCCTTAGTTGTTTACATTTGAAACTTAGCAGAATATGAGATTTGTTGCTAATCTAGAGAAACTAATCTTCCCAACAACAAAGTAACGTCTTCTTTTATTATAGCGAATTAAATCCATTCTGGATTTATCATTTAAGTTATTAAATTATATCATATGTTGACACAGCATAGCGTCGATATCAAATTCAGTTCCTACGTCTTCAGTGTCTTTTTGCCATGTGACCACCAAAATTAACCTTTCAGTTTTTGTGCACCAAAACCTTCTTGCCCGCTGGCCGAATTGCTTGTTTTTGCGTAGAAACTGTAATTTTAATTGTAAAAAATAACTGAAATTGTTTTAACTTTATTTGATGTTTTATGTTTTTCTATAGCTTTCAAATTTGAATTTAGATATTTTCAGTTTTTATACTGAAATATTTTTATCTTGTCGCGAAAAGAGAACGGAAAAAATTAAATGAGAATTATATCTCTAATGAAATTCTAGGAAATATGTTTAAATGAAAGTCAGAAAAATTGCTTATAATTTAATATTCCGTACAAAGAAATCATGTGGTGTACACATCAAATTTTTTATATTAATAATTGAATTACAGTCATCGTAGTAAACGTTTTTGTTGACATACGCTTAGGAGGATTATAGATTTAAGTTAAATGAGATAAGATGCGTTGACGGGGAAAATTTAAACAGCAATTTCTATCCCTGCGCTAAAAATAGATTTTGTTTATGATACTCATGCCAAAAAGGATTATATTCAGAGCTGTTTGAATTAAGAATAACTGGTTTGTTTATCACATAACCCAGAACCAACGCAGAAGCTTGTATGGCCGCACTGAGCGGCAGAATTTTTCGAAGACAAAATTTCTGGAATTTGGAGAACTCCCGAGCATCAGAACTAAGTGATGAAAATCTTTTTAGAATTTAGGGAAAGCACTGGAACACAAAAGTTAGGGAGGGGAAAGATTTAGAACTTGGTAGTTGAATTCGTGATCTGCTGAGACTGCATCAGGCGGTAAGATATCGGCGGCTCTCGATAAGCGGTAAATATATGTGAGAATTTCTTTATTCAGCGCTCAGATAAGCCTTTGGCATGCGCAAGAAACAGAAGTAAGTATAATAGATAAGCTACTAATACAATTCAGTCTTTACCTATCTCATTTCGAGATAGGAGCAAGACAAAATTAGCGGAACAAGTTTAACTTCGTCGCCAATCCTATGATACATAGCCAATAATGTATAGTGGATGCTATTAAGCTAGACTAAAATTAAATTTTACTAATTCAGATGAATTTCAGTTAACATTGCGCTGTTACTTAATTTTCTGGTTTGATCCAGCTTACTTTATCTTGCAGGCTGTTTTTATTACAACAGTTTTAAGAGACTAAAATTTGAACTTTCGATTGTGTAGAAAAGAGTTTCTAATACTGGAGCTGCAACAGGACCAACAAAGCTAAGGCATGTTTCGATATCGCCCACCAGCGGCCGAGCGGTAAAGATACTGAACACTGGTAGTTCGGTCCGAGGTTCGAATCCTGCGAACGGGCTGGCTGTATGGGCGTTTTTGTGGTTTTCCCCATGTGTAACGTGTATACGAGCCAGTTTTCCTTATAAAGTCCTCCAGGTAGACATCCCTCCCTTTAGGCAGATAGCCCTTGTGTGCTTTGCCATAATTAAATAAGCCAATCCATGTTTCGATATCCATTAAACAAGACATCAAATTGTGGCAAAAAATGGATAAAGTTATACCCGTCTCAATGTTATGCGAGGAGTATGACATTGGAAATGACATAAACAGAAAAAGAAACTTTTTGAATTTTTTTTAGATTCCAGCAGCCCATTTGCCATAAATAACAGAAAAATTATTCATTATGCTAAAAGTGACAATATTGACAAAGTGATAATTGAGTGAGTCAGACAGCGTCGCAGCAAAGGTGTGCCATTAACAATTCCAATGCTAATGACTCAAGCCTAAATATTTCACGAAGAAATTAATTTAAAACTGAGTGCATATGTCGACTGGTTGGTTAAGCAAATTTAAAAATCACCGTGGTATAACGCAATTACAAATTTCAGGCGAAAACCTGTAGCTGATAAAGCTGCTGAGTTTGATGACAAATTCAATGAACTCATTAATTGTGAAAGGTTGTCTCCAGAAAAAATTTAGAACGCTGAGGAAACCGGTTTCTCTGGCAGTACCGCGAAATACCTTGACAAGCTCTACAGAAAAGGCTCCAACTGCTGCCAGAGATTCCAAAGAAAGACTATCAATTTTAGCACGTGCAAATGCTGCAGGAACGCACAAGTGTAAACTCTTTCGTAATCCGAAGAAATATAAGACCTCAAGTATTTACCCCGGTATTTCCCGAAGGGACTTTAAAGTCTCATCGATAAAATCACTCAATTGTCTCTCGACGGGAGATTTAAGCCCCAATTTAAAATTAAAAATAAGCAATGAAAAATTTATAACATTTTTGTAAGTTTAAAGTGAGATGTTTTTCATGCATAAAGAAATATAAGAAAAAAGTTGCAATCTATTTTTCAGAAAATAAAATAATTTGGGGCATAAAGAGTTTTAAAGGAGTAATGATTTTCTCCGTTATTATATGCTGCAAACAAAAAAAGCAGCATGGATGACACAAGCGTTAATGAATGATTGTTTTGAAAATAATTTCATACCCGAGACTAGCAAACTTTTGAATTCGGTTGGTGTATCTGATGATATAAAAACTGTTCTCATAGTATACAACTTTTTGGCTCATACTTCATTTAAAGTTTTAGTGAAAGATTATGTATCCGTATTAGTCTTTCCTCCAAATTAAGTCCATCATTCAGCCAATGGATATTGGAATAGTTCTCGCGCGGAAATGAAAATACAAAGTAGCAGTTTTAAAATCCATGTTAAGTTTTGTGAATAGTGGCAAGACTATCCAAAAACTTTTGAAATATTTACCATAAAATCTGCTGCATGGAACATCACAAGATTGTGGAATGATGCGTCTCCAGATACGTTAATAGATGCTTGGCATAATTTACGGCCAGTTGCCATATTTCACGGTGAGGATGATGAAGATTATATCCGTGAATTTGAAGGTTTTTCGGACATTGCAAACTGCGAATTTGAAAGTTTTCCAATTAATAGATTTTGCAAAGAAACTGTAAGAAGGTGTAATAAATGAAGGTGATTATAACAGAATAATGAAAATGAATATGAAAGCATTTTCATTATTTAAATGAAAATTATAATGAAAACATTTCATTGCGATGACAATGTGCCAGTCATCAATCAATTAACGGACAGCGAAATCTGTAGTATTTTTATATATCCCGAAAAGAGCGCTACCGATAGCGAAGAACGTGACAGAGAGTTTATTGAAAACGAAAAAATTTCAATTGACAAATTAGTCGGAATTCTCAAACCAGCAATTACAGGACTTGAACATTGGAGCTTTTTAGCTGAACAAGAAATTATGCCTATCTATAGAATTAAGGAGAAAGAATTAGCGCAAAAATTGAAGCAACTTAAACAATTTACATTGAATGAAATGTTTAATAAAATAAATAAATAAATCTTAAGCAATTTTGTGTAATGTTTTAACGTCTTAGATCTTAAATGGTTTATTATTTCATGAATCACGATTCCATAATTTTAATTTTATAATTTCTACGCGCCATTTTACTAGATTTAAACTGATGATCTAATATTCCAAAAAACTCCGAAATCGCTGAATTCCCGACGAGTTCCGATCTCGGACTTTGTATTGCAATAGATCTTCTCATAGCGTCTTACTTGCAGAGTTTTGTAAAACCGGACAAAATGCAAAAGTAAAGCTGGTAGAACAATGATTTCTTATTGAATAAAATGGCGTCAGTTCGTTCAGAATAATACGTAAATGACTCGCGCAACTTTAGTGGGATTTCTGAGAGCTTTCACGGTTCTATGGTAGCCAAACGTTATGGTCAACTAGATAATACATAGGTACGAAACACTGTGTTTGTTGCGATTTGAAGAACACAATTGTAACATTTCATACTCACCTAAAAATAATCCAGTGGGGCGACGCTAAAATCTGATTCTTGCAAATTTTCTTTTTTTTTCATTTTCCTCTATTTTTTCTAGGCTTTCCAAAATTTGGAAGCATGCTGTCTCTTTGTGGTCAGCACGAGGCTTACGAAAGTAACATACATGCATTATAACAAACGAAAATAGAGAGAAGAGATAAGTTTACAAAAATGATGCATTCTTCAAAGGAGAGAATCGTTCACTGGTTCACACCTCGACTTTGTAATTCGTTCTCCCTGCATAATCTAGTATCACCAGAAAAAAAAAAAAAAAAAAAAAAAGGGGAGAAAGTTAAGTATACTCCATATCTTGAGGCATTTTTGTCCGAGAAATTCCAATAATTGCTTGATCTTCAATTGAAAAGAAAAGTACATATTTTGCGAATTTACCACGAACACATGAAAAGTGAGATAGTTTATAATATGTAAAGAAGAAAATATCGGAAAAGAATCTGTAAATAATAAAAGGGAAATTTTTGGATCTCCAGCCGTACAAGAGGAAGTGTAATCTTCTTTTTAGTAAAGTAAGAGCTCGTGATAATAAAAAGTACGCTTAGCTGAAAAATTAGCCTTTTCACTTCCATAAATGCCGCTGTGATCATTCACGTAAGCAAAAGAAATATGTATTCCGTATCTCTAAACGTAGTGACAGTTAAGATAATTTGGATCGCCACTGACGGAGCACGTAATACTCTTTAATACGAGATGAGAAAATTCCGACTCTTCAAAGTCACTAAATATTCAGGAAATTATGATATCAGACCGATAACAAGATAGTGCTGATATGGCTATAACGGCTGAAGGCTTGTATATCTTTCTGTATCTGATTATAGAAAAGTACAGTAAACGTCCGAGTAGCGTGTTACCCGCGCCATTGACAAAGCACGGGATCAATTAATTACTGTTAATTTTTCGAAACTCCCAATAATCTAATAGTTACATTTTTTCTCCTTAAACGTTTCTAAGTCGTGTTCGCCAGCGCTTGAATAGCTTCCCTTAGACTTAGACTCTATAATTGACCGAGCTTTTGCGAAGAGCAATGTTGCCGGTTCCAGAATTAAAGCCAAGGGCACTTGACATAAATAATAGCTTTCCTTGCCAATGCCAATGATTTGCAAATTTGCAAATTTCGGAGTGCCTATGATTCAAAACCATGTACCTCCACATCAGAATTATTAAAAGTGAGCAGAAATAGGAAAAATGTGGCATAAGTAATTTACTTGGTGCTCAATAGAGGGAGCCACAGGCTCGAGAAAGTTTAGGAATAGGAACAAGAAATTAAAAACTTAAACATCATAATTTTTTATAAGTTTTTAGATTTTTATAATTTTTTTTGTACTTTTATATTTTATACTTTTTTTGGTTTTTATAATTTTTTAACACGATACAAACACTAAAGCAAAAAGAGGATAGGAAGGAGTTTACGATTAATAGGCTCATTGGCATGTGGCTTGTGTTGGATAGTGCAAATAATAAAAGGGAACGCGGTGAAAATAATCTTAGGCAGATTTAAAACCTGCGGGAGATGTGATTCTAAGCGAACAGATTGATTACTTTGCTTGTAGATCTTGATTGCCGGTGCTGATGATGGAATAAGCAATTAATAGCTTTCCTTACCACCGTGTGCCATCTATTATTTCTTAAATTCTATTCTATAAAGTGGTTGCAAAAGATACTCAAACCTAAGCGTTCCGAAATAACTCAATCTTGTTTCATGTATCCGGAATTGAACTAAACTTGTGGTTGCCAAACTTATGAAGCTTCTGAGCTACCGTTTAATTTTTATATCCTACTGTGAGCTTCCAAACCAAAGAATTACCAATTTAAAAAAATTCTTATATTTATATATTCCCTATAAACTTACATTTCTGGTAAATAGGAAATCAATTTTATTTAAACTGTATATAGCAAAATGAAACTGAATTTGAATTGTGCAAAAGAAAATGAAGTGTAGCTAGTAATAAATAACAAATATAACAACCTTTTTATTATCAGACTTACTAACTTTTTTAAGAAAGATGGAATTGTTTTTTTTTCATCAAATTTTGTAATGATGGTAAAGTAGTAGTGGCTGCCATTTGAAGACAGATGTTTAATTGCTCATCAGTGAATCTGTTTCTGTTCTAACTTTTAATAAATTTCATATTGGAAAACGAAATCTTACACAGGTATGTAGAGCTGAACATTGTCTTCACTTTGAGACCAACCTGGACTAAAGCTGGGTATTTTTCTTTAGGAACAAGAGGCCAAGTATTTTCAGAGCGTGAAGAAAGCGATTTTAGAGATAAATCATTTTAAACATCCATCAGTTCCGACTCCATCGCAGCATTGCCTTCTTGAAAATCAAAATGCTCCATGACACAAGTAGAGAACTCTTCATCATTAATCTCTATAAAAGAAGATTTGACAAACTTTGCAACAATTTAATTCCTTTTGAAATCTTTTAAATGTTTGTTGAAATCACCTCTCCAATCTGAAATAGTTTTAACATATTGTTTGCTATTGTAAAAAGGTGCTGATGACACTTGTTTGTCAAAGTTTTGTTTCAAACAGGCCCTAAAATCCAACTTTTTCTGAGAATGACGTCTAAAACCGTTTCTAACTAACTTTTTGTAACTAACTTTATCCTTACCTTGTAGCTGCAAGTTAAGATTATTTAACTTTTCTATGATGTCTGGAAGAAAAGCTAAATTCTGTAACCAAACTCTATCTTCTAGTTCAGGAAACATTCGCCTTGTTCTTTCAAAAATTCTGCTACGTCAGGAAGCAGCTTTTGAAAACGTTTGTAAAGTTCTGCTTCTACTCAAACAACGAACTTACATATGAAGCAGTAGACAACCATTCTGGCAATACGGTTCATCAGTCAGTGCTCTGAACAAGCGTCTCTGAATTGCATGTGCTCTAACTTTATGCACAATTTTTATGACTGTTTTCATTACATTATTCATACTTAAAACCTTTCCACACAGGACTCCTATCGTATTAGATAAGGCTAAAACGGAAATTTCGGAAAGCTGTTGTCTTTACGATACAAAACTATCAATCTCTTCTCTTTGATTAGCATCGCTGAAGCTCCATCAGTTACTAAGCCCACCAACTTACTTATAAGAATATATATTCTTATAAGTTGATAAGATCTTTAATTGCTAAAAATACGGGATAATTATATTTAAAGTTGCGATTTCAAAACGCTCTAACATTAAAAATGAATGACTTCATAGTTTACCAGTACAATCGTAAAGCAATGGAATTTTGTTTGGCGAAGGAAAAAATAGTTCCAAAATATGCCGATACATGGAGCCACCAGAGTTTACATTGCAGTTGTGAAGATATGCAAATTACGAAGATGCGACATGAGCACCGCAGCTGTATAACAGGCACTAGCAAAACACATAATGCTTTCTTCTTTGAATCTTGGATCATATCTTTACTGCTGGCTTTAGCTACTAGAAGCTGTTACCTGTATATTATCATTATACTACAGGCAGTAAAAAGAGAACGATTGCACTTTCCTTGCAAAGTTTTTCGATAAGAACGGTGACTATGCATTACTAGCTATCAAGAAGATCTGGATATTAAAAGGCATGAAATCCGAACACATGACCACTTACGGCCTGCGGAATACAGTAGGTAAATTCGAAGAGAGTGGTTTAATTGACATGATGTGAGTAGGAGACGAAAACCAGTTTCGGCGGTTGCAGTGGAAGATGTGGCGACAACGTTACAAGAAAAGACGAACAGTAATGAAGGAATCAGTAATGCACGAGGAATTGGACAGATTTGTTGGATACGCCTATCAGCACAGTGCGTCAACTCCTACGGAACATCTTGCGCTGTTATCCGTACCATATACACCATGTAGGGCAGTTGCTATCTGCTGACCTGGATACACGTGAATCGTTTGCACTACGATTTCTTGCCAGAGTGAAGTGGCTAATGGATGGCATGGAACATTCTGTGGCCTGGCGAAGCCCATTTCCATTCGCAAGGCTCTTTAAGTACGCAAAACTGCAGACTATAGGTGATCGAGATTCTTTTTCCGCTACAGCCATCATCACTTCAGTCTAAAAAGGTCATTGTATAGTGCGGAATAATGGCAGCGTTTGTCATCGGTCCATGCTTCTTCTAAGAGATATCCCCTGAGGGTTCCGTTACCTGCACCGTTACTGGCAAGATGTATGAACCCTTTTGTGTAATCATGCTCTTCCGGCGCTTCAGAAGCATCAGTGAGTGGATCGCATCAAAGTTCATGCAACATAACGCTATTCGTGTGAAAGTGTTGCATATTCTCATTTCGGAGATAATAGAATCATAAGCAGCCATTTTCCAACAGCGTGGCTGCCACGTTCCTTCGACTTAAAGCTGTGTGATTTTTGGCTATGAGGAATACTTGAAAAATGATGACAATGGGCGAATTGCGAATCTAGCCTACTTGAAGGCAAGCATCTACTCAGATACCTTCCGATCTGTTGTGGAGCACGTCGTTTTGCGCTTCCAACTGGTAGCAGAACAAGGCTGAGATCATATCGAACAACTTACGTGTTGTTGATCATTGCTAGAGTGTTTGTTTCATGAAGCTTCACTTTTTCTCTTGTCACTATCACTGTTTCCGTTGTAAAGACGTATTCTTGTCTTTTCCCTAATGAATTTATCGCATATCGGCTGACAATATTCCTGTGCTTAATGAATCCATTTAGGCATTACCCATGCTAGTATCTATCGGCACATTTTGTAACTCTCTTTTTTCCTTCGTTAACCAGAATTCCATTGCCTCACGATTGTTTTGAGTCATTCTGATCGGTAGTTTTAATGTTCATTATAATCACCCTGTATCTCCTGTCCTGTAGCGTGTCCTGTTAACGGTATAATCCTTACCAGATCCTCTCTTATTTTGAAATTATCAAAAACCATTCTGCAAAAACACCCAACTGAGCTGTATCAACTATATCAATCGATTCGCCAAATTGCAGAACGAAATAGCTGCAGCAGCGATCAAAGTGAAATAACATCAGAACTCATAACCTCAACCATTCTTATTACTACCTGTGGAGAAAGCTGTACAAGTTTAACAGCCGTGATTATCTCAGTTTTATTTTAAAAAACTGTCAAATAATGCATCTGCAGCTTCTAAAAATGCACTTCCTATTATTTCACCGTCTTCGTATGGTTTCTTATTCTGTGCAATAATATTTGAAACTGAGAATAACGCCTCAGTTGCTTCTTTATTCTTGGTTAAATGTCTTTAAAAAGTGCATTTAACACTGCACATTTTTAAAGCCTTTTTGATTGTTTAGATTGTAGCTGCTTTACCTTTTCTTTCCTTAAAGGAGGAAATCCTTTCCAATTCCTTCGCGCACGGTTTTGTAGTGACGTTTCCTTTCTTCCCAAACTGATGCATTTACATAGCACAGTAAACACATCATTTTTCTCCTTTACTTGCGTATGGAAGTGATCGATTTCCCATTCCGAATGAAAGAGATAAATTTTCTGCCTTTTGCGTGAACATGCCATCATTAGAGCAGACCTAGCTTAAAACGAATATGTAAATCAAACTTTCCAAGTTAGCAAATGTCCAATATACACACGAAAAACATAGCGTGCACAACTTCATGCGTATACAATTAACTATGGGATGACGCTAACAATGGCATTTGCGCAGGAGGAGGAGTTGTGGTCAGGGCCGCTTGTCGTCAAGGTCAGCTCAGTAGAAGAACCAAGGTTAACCACCGAAAATGCCCCGCACGATAATAGTAGCTCGCCATTGACGGTTTGGTGAAAACTGAACTGAAGGTTCAAAGCTACATTTGAGAAAACTAGCAGCGAGATTTGTAAACTCGTCGGAAATCATATATAAGACAACAGCGTGTTAATAATGTCAGCTATCGAACAGCGTGTCAATAATGGATGGGCTTGATTTGATAGTGAAATCATAAAAAATTCGCCTTAGTTTTATTGGTTATTCAAATATTATGGGATTGCAAACAACTGAAGCATTTCTAAGAAAGCAAATAAGCAACCTATGTAGCTGAGCGCTGATGGTTTGACCAAGGTTCGATTTCAGAAGAACGGGTTGATTAGATTGGTGTTTTCGTGGTTTCTGGTTACGAGCGAGTTTCCTTTGGAAGGTCTCCAGGAAGGCTTGCCTTCCCTAATGTGCTTTGCCATAATCGAATAAACAGAACTTGTGAACCAAGGAAAAATATAACTTAGGTCATCGTTTTCATAACTGAAAGAAGATACATTTCATGTTCATAATTTGAAAGTCTACAAATTACACCGTCTAAGATTAATTTTCCCAAATCCTATATAATACTTGACGTAGGGATTTCATGTTTAAGTTGGTAGCAATTAAGATGACTTTTTATAGTTTAGATCGGAAACTTTTTACTCCATTCATAAAGAATTTTTAACGTGAATTGCAATTTTTCCCACTTATGCTCAAATGGCACTCGCGAGACAACCAGCTCCCGTGAACATGGAAATCGCCTCTGATCCACAGCTAGTCAATCATGACGCCCCAGTGTTTAAACGCATGCCACCGATCATTGTAAATGATCAAACCTTTCATTGATTTAAATTATAAGGAACATTAGCCGGCTACAATCTATCCCCCTGCAAGGACTATCCCGGTCAGCACATTAAAGGAGGATTTTAAAGTACAAGCCTATAATCCCGCTATGTACAAGCTATTAGTCAAAGTCCTCACTGACGAAGCTATTTCATTTTACTGCTTTGAGCTCCCTGAAACAAAGGTAGTCAAGGCAGTCATTCGTCATTTATCATCCTATATTACTTGCAAAGAAGGCCCACCAGCGGCCGAGCGGTAAAATCGTTGAACACTGGTAGTTCGGTCCGAGGTTCTAATCCCGCGAACGGGCTGGCTGCATGGGCGTTTTCGTGGTTTTCCCCATGTGTAACGTGTATACGAGCCAGTTTCCCTTAGGAAGTCCTCCACGAAGGCATCCCTCCCCTTAGGCAGATAGCCCTAGTGTGCTTTGCCGTATTCGCAATACACACTTGCAAAGAAATAGCAGAGGAACTCACAGACCGCGGATACAAAATTGAGCGTGTAGACCACATCAAGCGCATTAGATATGGAGAAGTCATCAAACTACCGCTGTTTCTCATCACTCAGGAAAAAAGAGATGGAACAGATCAAATAAGAGGACCGGAGATACCTTCCACGAAAAGTTCATGCTTGGCATGAAAATTGAAGTTGAACGCTGCAAACTAGAGCGGGAACGCAGCAGTGTTTCCGCTCTCAGGGATTTCACCGTGGTCAAAATCATTGCCATCATACCGCTCGCTACGTCAAATGCGGTGGGAACCATCAATCTTTCATGTGTCAAAAAAAATAAAAAAAATAAAAAAATTCTGGGCTCCGCCTAAGTGCACGAACTGCAACGAGAGAGGCCACACGGCCAATTATAGAGAATGCATAAAGTTTCCTAAACCGAACCGTGATAGTTTTAACTTTGTTTTAGCTTCCTGATTTTATTTAAATAAAAATAGACATGGGCAAATTTCATTCGATTTTCATTTAAATGTCCATGTGTACATGGACAAATTTAAGGCAGTACGCAATGCCTAATTTGTGCAATTCTAGGATGTTTTTTTAAGTGAAAACAGATCAATGTGTACATGAACACAGAAGTTTGTGCCATTCTTTGACTTCTTATTTTGGTTTTGTGTAGCGGCCATCTTGAATTTGTGCCTTCCTGGCGCCGATCTTGGGGTCAAAAGAGAATCACCAAAAAACGAGGGCACCTAATTGTAAACTTTTACCAGAAATCCTTTTCTCAAGCCCTCAATTCAGGGTTAGCTCCTGAAAGTGCCGCCGAACCAAAGCAAGTCCTGCACGAGCTCAAAACCTTCCTCGCACTTATTAAAGAATCAGGACTGCCCTTATTATTCTATCAGGTTACTTCTGACGAAAAATCCAGTGAACATCGCCCTGAAAGTGCTACCAAAAAAATGCACCTGGAATGCTAACGGACTCAAAGCAAAGTTTCTAAAATTCCAGCAATTTTTACAAGATCAGGATGTGGATATTGCGCTGGTAGCAGAAACTCATGCACAAAGGTGTCACCTGCAAATTGCGAACTTTCGTGCATACAGATGTGACCGCGTTAGTCATCGTGGTGGGTGGTGTGTGTATTTCTGTAAAAAGTGTTTTTTTCCTTCTGCTTAATAAGTGAATCACGTGACTTTAATATCGACCTAAGGTCTCGTATCCCCTTGGCCGAGAAGCGCACCACTTGAGAGGTCGCTCGAGGGCGGGAGAGAAGATGCAAAAAGATTCTGAGGACGGTAGAGAGGGCCGTAACCTCAGAAAGAAATGAGAAATGTATACATGAGTTATGCGACTAATGGCTTTGTGGCGGAAATTGATGGTATAAGATTGATATAAAAATCAAATAATGAATATAGGAAGTTGTACCTATTTGTGTTTCACTACCAACTTTTAACAAACTCTATTTTAGCGCATGTTCTAACTGGCCTGAAAATAGACTGAATGATGTTATACTTAAACTTACCTGAAAACTTACCAACCATTGTTGGCAGGAGATTTTAACGCAAAGAACGCTGCTGTCCCGAAAACAAATCTTAATGGCAAAGTTCTACACAATTATATCATCAACAATCCTGTTTCCATCTATGTTTCGGATGACTATTCTTACAGGACGCATCGAACTCTCAGACCTCCTGGATATAGCGCTCTCTACTACTTTGCTTCCTATGGTCCTAGACGTGAAGTATGAACTAACTTTAGATCATCTCCCTATCATAGCAAATTTAGGCATAACAAAAGGAATTAATAACGCATATAGTAACAGAGTTCACTGGACTCTTTTTCAACTACTCGTCAATAACAATCTGGCATTTAATAACCTTCAGGATAAGCATGGCATAGATAGAGCAATAAACGAAGTGACACAGAACCATCCAGTAGCGATCTCCGAAGCAAATGAACGACTCAGTCCAGTCCAGTGCAATCCAGTCCGGTATTGCCGGAACTATCGGGGGAAGCGGAATGTTACCGGCTCAAATTTGCCTATATAGGCACCTAAGGTATAAATGTCTGGGCGGGTATGATAGGAGGTCTAGGATGGGAGTAGAGTGAGTGACTAATAAGTCAAGTGGTCCAAGAAGGAACAAAACCTAATAGTAAAGCGAACATGGCTTAGCCTAGGAGCAGTGTGCCTAGGAGTACAAAAATCCGATAAGTATCGTGTCAGAGTTTTGACGAGAATCCTAAAATGTGAGGCAAAATAAATTATCAAACTACAAATAATGGCAAGTTACAATATAACGGTACAAAGAATAATACATAAATGATAAAATACATACCTATTTACAACTATATACACTATGTTCACAGAGAAAAGCATGTTACGTCGGGAAATTTAAGTCGCGGGTGAGGTGAGCAGCTAAGGCCCTCAACTCGCTATCTTTCTCCAATATTATATAGTCAAAGACCTTTAAACTGTTCATATGCGGACAGGAGAGCGTCTTTGTAAAGAACTTTTGATTTTGCTTGTGTAGGAAGTTTAAAATGGGCTCTGTGCTACCCTGGGGGACACTGGCTCTAATTCTCTTGATTTCTGAGTTGTCATTTCCAAATGAAACATAGAACTTTCTTCCGGTCAGGAAGGAGTGCATAAATTTGACAGGGGCAGTCGAAAAACCAGCGCTTATGAGCTTGAAGATAAGCCCCTCATGCCAGACGTGAAGGTCTGTCATGACGGGCTCAGCGGATGAAGGCTTTCGCCACGTCTAGCATGAGTAAGGCGACATTCTGACGATTGTGTAATGGACTTCCTATATATTCAGAAAGTCTTACGAGCTGTTAGGTCGTTGACAGTGAGCGACGAAAACCAAACTGTTCAACTGGTAGTTTGTCCAGGTACGGCTCCATGCGTTTGAGGATGACCCTTTCGTAAATTTTGCCCAGTCCCGGCAGGAGACTGATTGGCCTGAAACCTTTGGGTTTGGTTGTGTCTTTGCCCGCCTTGGGCAAAACAATCATCTTAGCACTTTTACATAAACTTGGGAAGTAGTTGGTCGAGATACAAGCATTTAAAATACGTGTGTATCTTGAGATGATGCCGGGCGGTAAGAATTTAATTGCAACATTAATGACGTTATCGTACACCGGTGTTTCTTGTTTTTGAGCTTTTTATAACATCCGAAATTTCCTTTGAGCTTGTGAGCTCAAGATCATTTGTATTGCCATGCGACTGCATCCAGTCCTTAACACATTACCTGGTGTCGTAAACAAAGTCCCAATAGCATGGATCGTCGTTAGGTTTTAACTGGTTGTTAAACTGGTTGTTGGTTAGCGTTGTTAATTGAATTTTAACTGGTCAACAAAGTGATCAGCTAAAATATCAGCCTTATCCTTGTTAGTTAATGCGATTTTGTCATTATTATGAATGGGCTTGGATGTCGTGCCCTTATTCTCTAGCATTTTCGCAAAGGAACAAAAAGAATTGCTGGGCTCGTTGAAGCTCATGATCTTCTCGTCCGAAATTTCCTTTCTAAATTCTCTAATTGACTGTGTGATAGTCCTGTTCAGTCTATTTAGATTAGCTTTAGTGTTCGGGTTCCAAGATCTTTGACAGTTTTCCCGTAATTTGTTCCGTTCTCTCAATTCTCTAATTATTGAAGGAAGTATGTCCGTGCAATGATTCGCAGGAATTACTTTGGTAGCCTTGTTATAGCGTTGTTAATTGAATTGGTAAGTTGGTTAATAGCAAAATCTATATCTTGAGTAGTCCTCAGTGCACTTTCCGGAAGGGTGGCTGTAAAGATAATTATTGAAAGCCTTCCAATCAGTAATTTTACGATTATCAGCATTCAAGTCTTTTGTGGTACCCAAGGTGGCAATAACGGGGACATGATCCGACTTTAGGTCATGAATGACCTCTATGTAAACTGGAAGATGGGTAGTCGTGAAAATAAAGTCCAGGGATATCACCTTTTTCTAGTTGCTTGGGTAAGTAGGTGTCCTCGCTTGGAGCATAAAAGTACACTGGGTAATTGCAAATAAGTTCAAAAAGGTTTTCATCGACTGGGCTTGTTTTTCTGCAAACCCACTTTTGATTTTTGGCGTTAAAATCACCCGCTAGGATGAAGGGCTTGTCGGGTTTTAAGATATCCTTTAGAAGATTTTCATGTAAAGGGTGCCTAGGTGGATTGTACAGTGATGTGAAGTAAACGATACCGTAGTACGGAAGAAGTACGGAGATTGTGACGAGCTCTTGCCCATTACTTCTGTTGTTGTTGATAAAAGAGGATTGGAGGGTATTCTTCACATAAATAGCTACTCTCCCACCTCTATGACTCAGTCGATCAAACCTGAAAATACTAAAGATCGGAATTTTTAAACGCATGTTTGGCGTAGCATGCGTTTCGGTAAGCATTGCAATATCTATCTCATGTGAGACAAGGAAGTCAGTCAGTTCTTGAAGTTTACAATGAACGCTTCTAGCCTTCCGAAAGTCATGAATTTTATCGGAGCTCTGGTAGGGAAGTTACTCCCCATTATTAGTATTATTAGAAGTACTGGAATCCTGATTTGGTTGGGTGATCTGTCTGACCTGTTGAGTGATATGAAAGCCAGCACTTTTAATAACATACACTAGCTCTGCTAGATCTTCGAAGACTTTTTTGGCTTCTTTTATCATGTCAGAGTAGGCCCCCGCAGACAGGGCTTGTGCATAAGATTTATTTTCAATAATTCCGTTGCCAAAGACCTTCTCTTTTTTTGCTTTCTTCTTGGGGAATTTCTCACACCGCCTAAAACGAATTATGAGACTGACGCGCTGCCTACTGCGCTACCGAGGCACGAACGAATCAGTGCAAAGGACAATGCTTTTCGCCTCCCTCGAAGCGCACGTGGTCAGATGCGGCAACGCAATAGGCTCCGAAAGGAATATCACGTGACGTAGGATCCCCAAATCAAGAGAGAGTTTAATCGGCTGAGTAAAGAAATTAGGAAGGAAATTAATAATTTTATAGATGAAATTTGGATTGAAAAATTATCAAATCTTAAGGCTCAAGACGGCTGTTTATGGAAACTTGTCAAAAATTAAAAAATTCTTATGCTGCAAACAGGTTCATAATTTACAATGGAAATTTAGCTATTTCCAACCAAGAGAAAGCTGACTCGTTTGCTTCACATCTAGAGGAGCAATTCACTCGAAATTCGACTCCCTGTCACGCAGATTTTGAAAGAGAATCCCTTATTAAAATTCAAGAGTGTATTAACTCTCCCACCATAAAAAATCTCATTCCCCTCACCACCCCAGCGGAAGTGTCTCTCATTATCAAAAAACGTAAACCCAGAAAATCCCCTGAAATTGATGGCATTACTAACAAATCGATTAAATTTCTGCCTTCAAACTTTATCTGCAAAATTACCAGAATCTTTAACGCACGCCGCCTACACTAACTGCTACTTCCCTACAGCTTGGAAGACTGCTAAAATAATAATGATCCCGAAACCGGTTAAAACCCATATGAATACCGATGGATACAGACCTATAAGCCTTCTTCCGGGTCTCAGCAAAATCTTTGAGAGAATTATTCTCTCAAGAATTCAGCATCATCTTAATTCGCTCTCTCCTGAGCAATTTGGCTTCAGGAAAACGCTTTCTACGACAAAACAACTCTTCCGGATCACGGAATTTGCAGGCCCGGCGCTGCATAATAGATTAAATATGGCTATCCTCATGTTGGACATGGCGAAAGCCTTCGACCGCGTCTGGCGTGAGAGATTAATCATTAAATTGATGGGATACAATTCCAAACTTGAGCTCCTACATATCCTTTACTCGTTTATCACTCAAAAGACCTTTAAAGTATGTGTGAACGATGCTTTTTTATCTGAAAAAGAAGGATTAAAAGCGGAATCCCTCAGGGTAGTGTCCTCGGTCCTATAATTTACCTATTCTACGCTACTGACTTCCCGAAAATCAACGCTTCAAATTCCATCTTGGCCTGTTATGCGGATGACACGGCTATTGCTGTGAAGTCTGCAAACATCAACCCTTCTCAATTAAATGGAAGATCACGATCAATGCAGTGTAAATCATAACTTCTACTCATCCGAAGGAAAAAACGGAATAAACCCGTAAAGAAAAATCTTCTCCTTTTCAACGAAACTGTCTCTATCGTGCGACACGCAAACTATGTAGGCGTCACCATCAATGATAAACTCACATGGCTCAGCATATTAGTAACATCAGAAATCAACCCTTGTGAGTCATAAATTGTCTCTTTCCTCTCCTAGGAAAATATTGTAATCTCGGCCTCGACAAGAAGGGTCTGATATACCTAACTACTGTGAGACCAATGCTGACTTACTCCTCTCCTGCTTGGACTGCGGCCAAACCCTCAGACAATCTTCAAGTCGTGCAAAATAATTTCCTGCGAATTGCCACAAATGCACCTTACTATGTAAGGAACTCTGTACTTCATAGCGATCTCAGCATTAAGCCCTTTATTACCTTCACAGGAGTAATGAAAATTTTTACCAGAAGCCTTCTGCGATCACCTAAATCATTTCCAGATTTTTCATTATGGAATTCTCGAGGAAGACCAATACCTGCGTCCTTTCGCAGCTTTTCTAATTTTTCGCATACAAGTTCGTGTTTCCAAAACATAACATGCACAACCTCACGCGTATACAATTAACTATGGGATGAGGCTTACAGTGGCAGTTGCGCAAGTGAAGCAAACAGTTGTTCTCGTCAGCGCCTCTTGTCATCAACGTCAGCTCAGTGGAAGAATCATACTTGTATTTAGCCAAACGACACGTCAACGCTATAAACCGAAAATGTCTCCGCTCTCCACTAGTAGCTCGCGATCGACGGTTTGGCGATCACTGAACTAAACGTTCAGAGCTAAATTTGAGAAAGCTGGCAACGAGATTTGTAAACCGTCGGAAATCACGTATAAGACAATACTATCAAACAGCGTGTCAATAAATATATAGGCATGATTTCATACTAAAGCAATAAGAAATTCGCCTTGGTTATTTAAATACTGCGGCGTTGCAAACAACCGACGCATTTCTAAGAAAGCACACCAGGGACCTATCGGTAAAGCAGCTGAGCGCTAATTGTTTGACCTGTGTTCGATTTCAGACGAACGGCTTGATTGGATCGGCGTTTTCGTGCTTCCACCCCCTGTGCAAGTTTCCTTTGGAAGATCTCCAGGAAGACTTGCCTCCTCTAGCGTGCTTTGCCATAATCAAATAAACAAAACCAATTTCTAAGAAAATATAACTTGCATCATCGGATTTCAGAACTGAAAGAAGTTATGAAATTAAATGTTCTATTAATTGCATAACTGAACGTTTAATTTTCATAATTTTAAAGCATGCATATTGCGCCGTCTAAGATTAATTTTCCCAAACCTTATACAATACTGGTTCCTTTTGTGTCACCAGTTGTTGCGTTATTTTCTTCGTTCGCGTTCCTACGGGGTTTGTGGATTTGGAGTGAATAACGACGACACTTGATGAAGTATCGAAACACACTTTATTTAGCCAATGTTAATCAGGACAGCTCCAATAACACTTTTTACAGTCGTCGGAGATCTACTATAAAAGCGTTGGAACAATCAGTGACACAGCCTTCGCACTGTCAGACAATAACGGTTACTTCACTGCAAAGCACCCGAGTCTAGCTCCCAACTCTGCTTGGTTGTTCTCGGAACTCCACGTACTCTCGAGACTCTCCACACGATACACAAGAGTATAGCTCTCGACTCAGTATCTAGGACAAAACTCGACGATGCACTAATTTGCGATGCAACTAAAAGACTCTCGAAGCACTCGACGACCACCTCGGCGCTAGACTTCGAGACACTCGCTCAATGACTGACTATCAGCTCGCTAGACGAAGCATACACACTGACTGACTGCGGACCAGCAGGGCATATATAGCTTTTGGCTTCTGTTCGAGAACATTCTGGGCTAAACCGGTAAGAATTCGTTCCAGAAGGTTCTCCATCCGGCCATGGAATATCGCCAATATTGTCGCCAAATGAGCGATTACTCGCCAAATGTGGCAACCCTGCCTTCCTTGTTCATTTTATGGCAACCCTAAAACTGCTTAAACTGGGGAAGCCATCTTACCGCGCCTGTACAGTTCGTAACAATACGTTGATAGCAATTAAGATGACTTTTTATAGTTTAAGATCGGAAACTTTTTAATCCATACATAAAGATTTTTTAACAAGAATTGCAATATTTACCAGTTATGCTCTCCTGAATTTTTTTCGAATGCCAACAGTGTTGCGCGTCAGTGTTAAAGAAGCCTTTTTTTCAAACAGTGCTGCTGCTTTCCGCTTTCTAATCGCAGAGTTTGGGAAACATTCGTACAAAACATGAAATTAAATCATTAAATTTGTATAAACTATGAAATAAAAACAAGGCAGGTGCCTATAATCGAACTGAGGGCGACGTGTATAAAAAAAAGAGGTTAGAATATATGGAGATGATGTTTCTGCAATTGCATTACGAGGAGAATGAAGCTGGGGGGAAGCAAATAAGCCACGCCACGTGAGGACAGGAAAACGCTGTCCTCACTAAGCGAATAGAGGTTCAATGTCATCTGGTATCAAGTTTTTTGCGTGTTTTCGGAATTTCGAAATGAAGATAAGAGAGGGCTAAAGGGTGTTGAATTGCTACTATGAAATAATGTCTACAATTTTCACATTTTCAGATTTCATTCTCGTGTAAAAGTCTGGTTTTACACATGCATAACTAAGTAGAATAACTTGAAATGTGTATTTGAAAACCCGTCAACAAAGACTTTTGAGTATTTTTATGGTGTAACGAGCACGAAAAAATATACATAGTTCTCATATTTTTCTTACAGTGATAATAAATGACTAATTGAATTGTGAAAGTATAACGGTAAGTAAAATAACGAAGGAGGAGTAGCTAGCTTTCCGTGCAAAACAAAACAGTTTACATTAAAGTATGATCATATTATATTACAAGTCAGTTATATTAAGTATTTAAATTCATATTATTTTCTGTTATTTAATTATAAAATTTGATGTTTAGTCAAATTTCTGGTGCAAACTTTAAACAATGTAACAATGTGCAAATTTTAACAATGTAAAATTTAAATACTTTTTTATCATTGTCCATTCAAGTTACCATTTTTAAAAAAACATAAGTAGTACTTACAACATGGAAAATTAAAGAAATACGTACATTTATAACAACTAATGTATAATTAATTTATAATTTAAGAACTTAGTTACTGCATTTTTGTTCACCATACTTTTAAGGCTAGCATGCAGTTGCATGATTTAGAAATTATTTCAATTACATAATGTAGGAAATGTAGAAATAAAATGAAATGGCTCAAGAAATAATGCAAAAAAAAAAAAAAAAAAAAAAAAAAAAGAAGAAGAAGAAGAAGAAGGGAGCGAAGAAATCGGCGGTCTTTAATTTAAATCTGATAGGAACGAAATTGGGCGTGGTTAGGTTCTGCCTCATTGGGTGAAGAGCGCGTCGATCTTTCTAAGCTGCGACTGCTAAAGGGCATGCTTTTCCCCTTTGTTTGGATTTGACGGAAGGCATCCGTATGTAAATCCTTGATTAAAAATTCCGTGGCTCTACGAGCTATTGTTTCCCAAAACACGAGAAATATTCATATATACATATTCTTCTTTACTTATTTTTTTAAATAATACCTCGTGATAACATTAGTAGCAATAAAGTGAATACTGATACAGAGAAAAAACGAGTTCCTTCGCTAAAAACATACGCAACGCTGACAAGATCATGGACCCTATAAGAAACAGACTAACCCAAACGGGTTTTCTCCCTCGTCTGAGGCGTTGCCGGCTGTCACCTTGATCACATCCTGAGGAGTAGGGACGACTTGTAGAAATTTAACATTGGTTGCCTATTGCAGCGTGTATAATTGTCAAGAAAAAGCTGGTTTTAGCGCCTCATTTAACAAATTAGAATTTCTACATATTTTATTTTTGAAATCGAGAGTGATTTTTAAAAATTTAGCATACTTATCAAGCTTAATTAACATTTCAAATAATTATAAAGCTATTGCATGATTTCAGGGCTGGATATTTTTTTTTAGCTTTTCCTATGCTGTAAGGAAATTTGTAACTACTTCTTTTAGAAAATAGCCCACCAGCGGCCGAGCGGTAAAGTCGCTGAACACTGGTAGTTCGGTCCGAGGTTCGAATCCCGCGAACGGGCTGGCTGCATGGGCGTTTTCGTGGTTTTCCCCATGTGTAACGTGTATACGAGCCAGTTTCCCTTATAAAGTCCTCCACGAAGGCATCCCTCCCTTTAGGCAGATAGCCCTCGAGGCTATGCCATAATCACACACACACACACTTTTAGAAAATAATATTTTAAATCTGAACTAATAGAAAATTTCAAACAAGCAATTATCTCTTGCAATTTTTATGCTTTTTATTGGTGTAAATAAGTAAAAAGTACTAAAATATTTAAAAACGAGTTTTTGAAAGTTTTGTTAAAAATTCTAAATTGTGCTGCTTTTTTAAAATTATAGATGCGTATTATAGCACAATTTCTGTAAAGGAATTTTATTTCAATTATATTTCATAATACATAATGATAAACACTTTTGCCTTCTTAAAAATTTTTATACATTTAATTCTAATATTAAAACTGTATTAAACCGTAATAATTAATTTTGCTTGTATTTTACAGTGATTATTATTTTTTAATTTATATTTAGTTCTGCATAAGATTTTTTTTTATTTACTGTTAATTTAATTTATTAGCCCAAAGCGGCGGTAGCCCAGAAAGGCTGTTAGTTTCGAAGCGGCATTTTGCGCTGTTTTACTATAAGTGTCCATGTCTCCTTGCAAATTGTTGTTACCAAATATTATCGCCCTGTATTATATGTAAAGAAATTAAATAATGAAGAATCTGCACGAATACATGTATGTTTCTTGCACTGTGACAAAAACGACAATATCTAGAGCCATCAAATTTTGAATAATGCAATCCTCCACCGGAACATGGGCATCTGGACGGCCGAATTTCGAATTTGTTTTAATCTATTTCATATTTTGTAAAACTTTAACGAATTTTTGATTAACAAACTCAAGTAGTTCAGAGCGAGCACTGTACGGAAAATAACAGTTTTATCTCCAGTGCGGAAATTCCAAAGATGTGCTCTTTTCAAACGTGTTTTAATGTGGTTTATGGGCGAAGAACGTGATATTCAATAAATATAGGTAACACACAAAACTTTAAAAAAAGGTTCCTTTTGGGCGTAATATAAAATCTGAGTGCTTCTAGATTTTATTTTATCTTTTTTTCCCCCTTCATTACGCTCAGAAAATTTTTTGCTCCGAATTTTATGAATTATTAAAATAACTAATCCACTTTAATGTTAATAATTTAATGATCATATAATCAAATAACTATGATCGTTTTTTAATATTATTATAGGTTGGAAAATCACTGCCTGAAAATGGTCTTTAAATTTTAAAAAACTTTATCAGATCTTGTTTAATTTTACCTTATTTATTTCAAAGCATCACGTACTATCAATCTTATTTAATTTTACTTTATTTTTACGCAAAATAAAGTTCATAAATTTTGTGCTTAGAGTTTTTACCATTTTACCAAAGTAAAGATGTTTGTACAAGAATTACGCGTGAAAGAAATGCGCGAAGTGCAGTAAAAAAGTGCTTTAATGAGATATATTAAATTCTATTTGGACAAAACTGTGGCTTTCATAATCTCATCATTATACAACGTATCACATTTAATAATTAAAAAAAGAGTTATGTGATACGAAAGCTCTAGGTTTCAGTGTTAAAGTAAACCGGATCGTCCCTACTCTTTCTTGCCGAGATATGGTTGACGCGCGCCCCGCCCACTGGATTAGTCTATCACTTCTAAGGTCTACGGACAATACGCAAGCTTCAGCATCTGATCACCGACCTTAAATAACATGCGCTATTTTTAATACAATTAAAGAACCAACTATGAACTTCCTTTCTTGGAATGAAAATCTTAAGAAAACGAAATTTAAAAGAAAAGGCGGTGACTTAGTATCTAGCTATATTACTTTGAAATTTATCTCGCAAAATCATATTCAGCCGAATATCATAGACATCCAGAATACGTTACCAACAAGAATTACCAGTTTGTATATTCGTAAGCACTAATTTCTAAAATAGTATTTTCATTAAGTTTAGAAGAACGGTGTAAGATGTCTAATATGTAAAAGCTCGAGTATTCGGAAACCTTTAGAAAAGGCCGAATACCACATGCGTGAAAACTCTGAATAGTTGAGAAGTTGTAAATTGCAATTCATGTGAGAAATAGAAATTAGTGAGACATTTAAAAATTTATCTTGGCGGATTTTTTTTTTTTTTTTTTTTTTTTTTTTTTTTTTGAGTCCAAAGTGTTTTATTCCTGAAGGACTATTGTTTTCGTTTTGCGATTTTGCATAACTGTTTTTAATTATCAAATGTGATACCTTGTATAAGTGATGACATTAAAAATATCTCAGTTTTTGCAAATAAGATTTAATAATATTATTAAAGCACATTTTATTTCATTCTGCACAATTCTCGTACAAAAATCTTTACTTTGGTAAAATTATAAAAACTCTAAACACAAAATTTATGAACTTACTTTTCTGTATAAATAAAGTAAAATTGAATAAGATTGATAGCACATGATGCTTTGGAACAAATAAGGTAAAATTAAACAAAATCTAATATTTAAAAAAAAATTATGAGCATTTTTAGGCAGTAGTTTTTTTAAAATTATTATAACATTACAAGACGATAATTTATATGATTACATGATCATTAATTATTAACATTACAAGATGATCATAAGATGATTATTTATTTTAATAATTCACAAAATTAGGAGCATAAACATTTTTGAGTGTTATGGAAAAAAAGAAAAGAAAATGTGGAAGCAATCAGATATTATATTACGCCCAAAGGGACTTTTTAACGTTTTGTGTGTTGTTTATTGAATATAATCTTCGCCCGTAAACCACATAAAATTAAATTCAACAGCAAAATCACAAAATATTTGAAAAGAGCATATCTTTAGAATTTCCGCGCTGGAGATAAAAATGTTACCATTGCTCGTTTTGAACACGTTGAGTTTGTTAATCAGAAATTCGTTAACGTTTTACAAAATATGAAATAGAGTAAAACAAATTCGAAATTCGGCCGTCCAGACGCCCATGGTCGGGTGGAGGATTACGTTATTCAAAATTTGTTGGCTCTAGATACCGGCGTTTTTTTCACAATGCGAGAAACATACATGCATTCATGCAGATGCTTCATTATTTAATTTCTTTAAACATAATACAGGGCGATAATTTTGGTGGTAAGAATTTGCAAAGTGGAACGGACATTAAAATGAATTTGCAAAGTGAAACGGACAGAAAGAAGAATTAGTTTTGAAACGGCGTTTTGCATTGTTTTTTCCGTTTCGAAACTAATTCTTCTTTCTGGGCTACCGCCCCTTTGGCTAATAAAATAAATTCACAGTAAATAAAAAACTCTTATGCAGAACTAGAAATAAATTTAAAAAAACTAATCACTATAAAATACTAGCACAATTAATTATTACAGTTGAATACAATTTTTAGCATTAGAATTAAAAGTATAAAAATTATTAAGCTGTTAAAAGTGTTTATCACTATGATGTATTATGAAATTGAATTGAAATAAAACTCCGTTATAAAAATTATGCTATAATATTCACCTATAATTTTAAAAAAGCAACACAATTTAGAATTTTAAGCAAAAACTTTCAAAAATTCATTCTTAGGTATTTTAATATTTTTTACTTATTTACACCAATAAAAAGAATAAAAACTGTAAGAGGAAATTGCTTGTTCGAAATTTTCTATCAGTTCAGATTTAAAATATTATTTTCGAAAAGAAGTAGTTACAAATTTCCTTACAGCATAGGAAAAGCAAATAAAAAAATTCAGGCTTGAAAGCATGCTACAGCTTTATAATTATTTGGAACGTTAATTATACTTAATAATATGCTAAATTTTTAAATTTCAATCTCAGTTTCAAAAATAAAAATATCTTAAAATTCTAATTTATGAAATGAGGCGCTACAACTAACATTTTCTTGACAATTTAACACGCTGCAATAGCCAATCATTGTAAGTTTCTGCAAGTTTCCCAACTCTCAAAAGGACAGCCGGGAATGCGTCAGAAGAGGGAGAAAACCCATTTCGGTTGGTCTATTTCTTATAAGGTCCATGGTCATGACAGCGTAGTCGTAAGAGGACAGAGGTGTGCAAGAGGGGGCGACCAAGAGCCGCAAAGCCCGGAATCAACCAATAACAGATGATGAAGAGGCGGGCTCTGGACAGACCGAGGAGCGAGAAAACAGTAACCCATAAAAGCACTAAATGCAATAATCAAAAACATGAAATTTACAAATACATGAAATTTACAAAAGCGAGAGAAAATGAAATTGGCAATTAAAATTGCATTAGTATAAAAGTATAATAGATTAAAATTTACAATTGAAAATTTCAAAAAAGCCACGCAGTGTTGAGATAGTTTAAGTGAGCGTGAAACAAATTAAAAGCTAAGTCGGGAAGTTAGTGTCCTTGGTGAGGTGAGCTGCATAAGGGCGAGTATTTTTATCATTAGCGAGGATCGTGTAATCGAAACAATTGAAGTTTTGGAGGTGGGAGCAACAGAGAGAAAGAATTTGTCATTCATGCTCTGTACCTGTCAACCTTCTCAATTTTAAGATCTTTCTGCAGAGTATTGTTGATAACGTAAAAATGCGCATTTCTGATTCTTCTCAGGAACTTTTTCTGCATTACTTGCAGTTTATGAATATCATTCTCAGATTAGGCTGCCCAGCCGGTTAAGCATAGGTAAACACGAGGCGAATAATTGCAGTGTAAATATGCATTATCTTTATAAAGGTCCAATTTTGAAAAGTTTCCAAGCAAAGGCGTGAGACTATTGATAATTCGCGTAGTCCTGCTAATGATTATCTTGATGTAATCGTACCATGTAAGCTTGTTGTTAAAGACAACGCCTAGATACGCAGCAGTTTTAACCATCGAGATGTTTACATTAAAAAGCTGCAAGTTGGCCTTTACTAGAGCCCTGGAATGAGGTCTTCTGATCAAAAGAAGTTGGGACTTCTGGGCATTTATTTCCACGAGCCATTTGACGCACCAGCTTTCAAGTTGCGGCATCAAAATTTGTAAGTTCTGGATGGCCCTTTCAGCATTCGTGGACATTGCTGCTAACGCGGTGTCAGCCGCGTAGCAGCCAAGAAAATAATTGTAATTTAATTGATATCTCGAAAGATCGGCCACATAAAAAAGATAAATTATAGGTCCTAGAATTGAGCCCTGGGGCACGCCTGCATTAATGGTTCTGTAACTTGAAAAATCTTTACCAACGGAGACATAGAACTTCCTGTTTTTGATGAAGGAGTCAGTAATTTCAATAATTTCTCTACCGAAGTCAAAGCAGATTAGCTTGTAAATAAGTCCCTCATGCTAGACGCGATCGAAAGCTTTCGCCACGTCCAGCATGAGGAGGGCAACACATTGCTTGTTATGAATCTGCCCTCCGGCGAACTCCGCAAGTCTGACAAGCTGTTATATGGTGGAAAGCCCTCGTCTGAGTCCGAGTTATTCCATGGGGAGTTTATCAAGATAAAGATGCAGTCTGTACAGTATAAAAATACGCTCAAAGACCTTACCTAAGCCGGGGGAAGACTTATAGGTCTGCATCCCTCTGGTTTCGTGGTATCTTTACCTGGCTTTAGAATTACGATGATTTTAGCTTGTTTCCGACATTGTGGATAGTAAGAATGCGTCAGGCAAGCAGTTAAAATGCATCTGAATCTCTTAATAATATTCAAGGGCAGGTATTTAATAGCAGCAATTAGTGACTTGATCGTGCCCCGAGTCTCTTGATGATATCTATGACCTCTTTGGGAGAAGTGAATTCAGGACAGTTCCGGACCGCGGGAGCATTTAGCCAGTTATTAACGAAGTTGTTGACTTCTCGGACAAAAATAAAGTCACAAGGGCTATCATTGGACGAGAACTGCTTCTCGAGATGATGTGCAAGAATATCAGCCCTTTCAGGGTTAATTAAAGCAATTTTATGCTCCGCGTAAATTGGCTTATTTACAGGCCAATTTCGCCGCTCGACCGGAACCTTACGAGTTGCATTTTCATAGGCGTTGTTGATGGTAACAGTGTTCATTGCAGAATCAATACAGACTTGAGACTAACCTGGTTAGCAGCGTTCTAGGTAAGTAGTTGATTAAAAAGAGACCAATCAGTCATGTTTTTCTGTTTCGATTCTACAAATTTGGTACATAATGCCAAATGTGACAATTATGGGAAGATGGTCTAACGACAAGTCCTGCCTGACTTCAAGGAACATACGGATAGAGTAGTCTAAATAATGACGTCAAGTATATCACCTCTATTTGGAGTGCTGGGAAGATAAGTATACTCAGACGGAGCGAAAAAATACACGAGATGATTTATAAAATGAATTCCAGCAATTTTTCACCGTTTCTATTGGTGCATCTGGAATTCCATTCTCGGTGTTTCGCGTTGAGGTGGCCCGCTAAAATAATACGCTTGTCTGTAGGAAGAATATCAACAAAAATACTTGGGTCCAGAACCTTATCAGGAGCATTATATATGCAGGAGAAGTATTATGTATAATACCATTAACTGGCAGAAGAACCGATACGGTGACTAACTCTTGACCTTTCCTGCGATTTTCGCCAATAAAACAAGATTGAAGTGTATTTTTAATGTAGATAGCAGCTTCCCAACCATGGTATCTTAAACTATCATATCTGTAATACCTATAGTTAGGTATATTAATGTTGTTGCAGGGATTAGCATAAGTTTCACAGATCATGGCAATATCTGTCTTATATGTTCTCAGAAAATTGAGTTCCTGTAGCTTGCTTACCTAGAACGTTGTTTGCGTTCCAAACTGTTAAGAGTGGCCTCTAGTTAGACAGTGTTTGCCCATTATCTGAATTGTTTGGGTTATTGTTATCCTGACCGGTGTTTATTTGTTTCATTTGCTGAGTGATTTGGAAACTGGCGTTTTCTATTACTGCGACAAGTCGCAAGTCTGTAAGTCGGCAAAGACATTTTTGCCCTTAGCGAGGCTGTCAGAGTATAATCCAGACGCCAAGGAGTACCTTTTGTTTTCTATCACTCTGCTGGGATAAAGCATGGCTGTTTGATTTTCTTCTTGCGGAACTTCTGACCCCCCTAAAACTGGTGTGTGGTATGAGATTCTCCACAGTCTGCACACTTAGAAGGTATATTTTTATTGCTTTTATCAGCCAATCTTTGAATGCATACTCTTGACCACATTTCACGCGTTTTCGCGTAAAGCTACATCCAAACTGTGTGTGATTAAAGCCCTGGCATTTGCCGCACTGTAACGGACCTTGTCTGCCTCTATAGTCCTTAACCATTATTTTCACGTCGCATAAATATTTTTCAGATGGATCCTTTTGGAAGCTTCAGTTTTCGTTAAGGTCACAATAAATAAGGGAAGCATAGATCTCATCATTGCATCGTCTAGTCATTTGCTTCACATCTTCTATGGTATATTTTAAGCTTTTCAGATCCGTTCGTATCTATTCTATTTCAGTATCGTTAGTTAAGCCTCGTATGACAACTTTTAAGCTGCGATCCTTAGGTAGGGTATACGATTGATGTTGCACTTTTAAATCCTGTGGCTCTGTAGCTGTCAGCGTCATTAGCTATTATTTAAGATCATTTTGTACATTTTCTCCATGGAAGGCAAATCTATGTTCGCGAATAGATTTCGTAATTTCACTCCATTTAAGGTGCCATGGTTTTATCGTGATATGGGGTATTTTAATGATTTTATCACTGTTGTTAAGATCAGCAGTTTTTACAGTATAGTTTTCATTATCTTCATGGGCTAATTTCCATATTTGGGTTATCTATGTGAGTGTTGTCTATTTTTTCAGCGATATTATTGAGCTCTGAAGTAGTACCATTAGTCTTTGGGTTTGAGACTGTAAGCATGATTTGTGTCTGAGTGTTCAGTTTAATTTTCTTGGTTGCATTTCTGTAAATTTTGTTACGAACCGTAGCCTCATCTTCTGAACTACAGTCCTGATCTAAGCTGGTTTCATTATCTATGCAATCATGTGAGTCGTTAGGATTAATAAGACTTCTAGCCCGTTTATTTTCGTCAAGCGATTTACTGGTATCCTGTGTATGAGTGTTTTTGCTGTGTACATCAGAATTCTTATTTGCAAGACTAGCCTTATTATACATTGTCTCTATCATTTCTAACATACTAAGCAAGAAATTATGCATCTTACCCTCAATATCCGAAAATACTCCATTTTAATCTCGAATTAATTCGAGATCCTGAATCTGTAATCTAACCGCATTAATTAGTCTCTCCATCGTCAAAAAGCCTATCCAAATCCTGGGGCCTTAAAGATTGGAAGCCAGCGCCCCGGAACTGGGCCCACTCGATGGTGTCCCGGCAGAAGGATGAGCTGGCGGATGTGAACAAGGCCCCTGACAGTGTAAGTTGGGCGTAACTACGCCCACGTGGCGACCAAAACCAGAAAATTCACGCGCAAAGCAAAAAATAATAATGAATAAATAAATAAATTAATGAATATACCGAAAATGTCTTTATAACTAAATGAAAATTAACGATGCACTAAGATCCAGCAACCAGGCATAAGCAATAAATGGCGTGCAATCAGACATATCGCTTTAAGTGTATCCAAAAAATGTCGCTGTTCTCGCCTGGTCTACACTAATAAGGTTATACAGCAAGTAACTATTTAATCACTGATCGCCTACGGGACTGGGTCAACTCGGAAGAAGGTAATAGGGATTTTTCAAAATACGTCCTACACGTTTTCTGTCTCAGCTCGAATCTGTAATGAGCTGGCGAATCCCCTTATTTTTAACATAAATAATAAATACCGCCTCTTCATTTCCAGCGATTTTGTAATGGCACACGCGTATTTGTTCTCTTTTTATTAACCACGCCTCCAGATTAAGATACTAACAATAATATAACAACAAGTCAATGCTGAAAGAACTAAAGTGTCGTAAAATACTTTTTGGAACAATGAAAAAGAGATTTTTAACATATTTATTAAGATCTTAAATCGAATTTTTGAAAACTAAAATCGAATTATTGAAGAAGCTACGAAATCAGTCTTTAGCTACACCTATTTTTTTTTAAACTCCTCGTCTACCCGCCCTACCTGTCAAGGACTGAGGACTGAAGACTGAGATTTTACATTAAATCTAGTTATTTTATTCCTGAAGAGACTTTTAAGCCATGAATATAACGATAACTATCTGAGAACTGCCTTCCAGACGCGAAAGTGGCTAATGAATGCCACAACAAAGGCTCGGGTACGAATCCCGGATAAGGCATGGATGTGAAATATTTGTCCCTCTTTAGGACAGAACAGTAGCCGCCTATTAGGTGAATCCGTAGTAAAATGATGCACAGCTTCTGGCCTTAGTAATGACTAAAGCCTAAAGAGCGATTTAAAAAAAAAAGATCTGAAAGCTTTCAGATTTTATATTACGTCCAAAGGAGCGTTTTGTTTTTCTAAAGTTTTGTGTGTTATGTTTATTTATCAAATATCATGTTCTTCTCATTTCAACCACATAAAATTCAATTCAATAGAAATATCATGAAATATTTAAAAATAACCTATCTTTAGAATTTCCGATCGACAATCTCGCCTGCTGGAGATAAAAAAATTTTATTCCGCACACTCTTACCTCTGATCGGTTTTAAATCGTTGTGCTTGTTAATCAAAAAGTTGTTAAAGTTTTTACAAAATATGAAATAGGTAATAAAGAAAATTCGAAATTCAAAGTTCAGGTGCCAAAGTGGCCATGTTCGGATGGAGGAATACGCTATTGAAAATTTGATGGATCTAGGTACCGTCACTTTTTAACAATGCGAGAAACACATATAAATTCCAGCAGATTTTTCATTATTTAATTTCTTTAAATATAATACAGGGCGATAATATTTGGTGGCTACAATTTAAAAGTGGTTCGCCCTTTATAGTAAAACGCCACAAAATGCCGTTTTCAGTCTAATAGTCCTTTTGAGCTGCCGCCTCTTTGGGCTAAAAACTATCTGAGAAATGAATATTGCTATCTTTCAAAGCTGAAGCACCTAACGTATAAAGTAAAAACTTTCAGAACAACTTTATTCAACTGTATACTTTTCTGTTTCCAGCTTTACGTTTTTTTGAAGAAAAAATAACAGTATTTCTTTTAAGAGTTTGTGTACTTTGTCGCTACAAAGAGCTTTCAATAAAAATAAATAAATAAAAAATCGTGTTTGAAACATTCAGGAAAGCCAAACTAAATAATTTTTATTTTTCAGCGAGCAAAGCTTTCTGTGCAAATAGAAATTGCATGCAAAATAGAAATAAATTATCCTCATTTAATTTTTTATCTGAGCTGTCCGATAAATGTACTGGAACATTATGCTAGATTTTTACAATTTGTTTGAAATCATTAAAGATATTTTATTGGATTTAATATTATTTTGTTTTTTTCCTTTGAGAGAAAAACGATATTCAATCCAGTAAAATTCTTATTTCCATTACGCACCTCGATTTTCGTTCCGGATATTTTTCAAACATTTCTTCTTTCTCTTGATATTTGCTTATCGTAATGGCGAAAGAGGAAAAGAATTTGTTTTGTTTGTTTTCATAATTTTATTTTGTCATTAGGTTGCCGTTGATGACTCAATAATGTGAAAATTATTATTTGAATATAAAAGTTGGAATTTATTTCAAATAAAGAAAGATATGTGAGTTAAAAATTTTTTATTAATCTTATGGCAATATTCGAAGCAAAGTACTTTTAAGCGAAATACGTAATACTGAAAATTTCACAATTTCATTCGTAGCTTTCAATTAGTTGATATGAGAAAGTTTCGTAATAAGTTTTTAGCCCAAAAGAGCGTTACCCGCATGGGCTATTAGTCTCGAAACGGGATTTTGCGTCATCTTTTATAAACGGAGAATTAGTTTTCAAATTGTTGCCACCAAATACGGTCGCCCTGTGTTATTTTGACAGAAATTAAAATAATGAAGAATCTGCATGTAAGCATGTATGTTCCTCGCAATATGAAAAAACAACAGTACCTGGAGCGATCAAATTTTTAATAACGTTATAAGGTATTTCTCCCGCCTTCCTAGCGTGCCTTCGTGGTGTAGTGGTTCACGCTGGGCCGGTACTCCATAGGCCCGTGGTTCGATTCCCGGCGAAAGCGTTACTAATTTTTCACCTGGGGGTCGACGTAGAGAATTCTGCGAAGCTACTGGCTAGGATTTGTACCTAGGCAGTCTCGGCCACGGGGCTATAAAATTTATGAACTTGGTTGTTCTGAAGGCCCCGGGAAAGGTGACTTATTGGCCGGCCTCGGTGTCTGCCATATCCTGAGCGGTTGGATCCGTAGCCGGGGATTCCCTCCCCGGTTTTCTGGGTAATGGCCCTCTGCGACGGGCTCGCCCATGCGAGTGGCAGGAGCAATTGACGACCAGTGCTGCCTGGTGTCATCCAGGTGGTGCGCTGCTCCCCTGGAAGGGTAATAGTGGAGGTTGAACCTCCACGAAGTGCCCAAAGGGGGAGTGGAACTGTAGTGTGATTGAGTTCACGGAGCTGGAATGCCCAATTCTTGTTTGTTTGCCTGCTACGAAAAAATACCTAATGTCTCTACAGTGGCGCCCGAACAGGGACACTGTAGAGACATTAAGTATTTTTTCGAGTATTAAGTATTTTTCGTATTATTCGCCGGGAATTGAACCACGGACCTCTGGAATACCGGCCCAGCGAGCAGAACCACTACACCAGGAAGGCGGGAGAAGTACCTTATAACGTAGTTCTCCACCCGAAGATGTATAACTGGAAGTCCGAATTTTGAATTTTATGTTTCATGTATTGTAAAACTTTGCAAGGTTTATCCTAAGTTCATAGCAGTTATTTTTAAGTTTATGCACCTTTTCTATCTCTCCTAATTTGAGCTTGCAATTCCTTACCGGAATGAGTTTTTAGAATGGCATTTAATGCAAATATGAAGGTGTAGTATTTAAGTCGAAGTTACAGAATTTCTGAATAGCGCGCGTTTTACTTTTGGCTACGTCTCTCTAAGCTGTTACGACGTTCGACAGTATAACGCGACATTGATAGCTTCGCTAGCTAATTCGATATTTAGGTGCCGGCTAGTTTAGTTTTGTGTTAGCTTCGGCTAAAATCTCTTTATCTAGTAATTAGTTAGTTCTTATACTTTTGAGTTCAAGTCCATGTGGAGGTTTTGCTGTTTGCCCTGAGAGAGGAGCCGACTATCTGTATTTGGAGCAATAAAGGGTAATTAGCCTTTCTTTAGTTTACGTTTCTAATTCTGAGCTTAAACGATTCTTCGCTTAGCTGTTCACTAGGGTCCTTCACACTTAGTTAACAGATCACTACTATTAACTAGTTAGATAATAATACACTATAACTTAAATGAATTTTTGATTAAAAAATTCAACGATCTGAAAGCGAGCAACAATGTAGGGAATAAAACATTTTTATCTCCAGCGCGCGAGACTGTCTATCGGAAATTCTAGAGATATGCAGTTTTTAAATATGTTGTGATTTTGCTATTGAATTTAATCGTATCAATCAATATTTATACACCCCTTCTGCGTCCTACATGACACAACTGAGGTTAGGTTAGGTTAGGTTAGGTAATTTAATTAAGGCAAAGCCTCGAGGGCTATCTGTCTAAGGGGAGGAATGCCTTCGTGGAGGACTTTCTAAGGGAAACTGGCTCGTATACACGTTACACATGGGGAAACCAACGAAAACACCCATGCAGCCAGCCCGTTCGCGGGATTCGAACCTCGGACCGAACTACCAGTGTTCAGCGACCTTACCGCTCGGTCGCTGGTGGGCTCGACACAAGTGAGGGAACCGTCTCCTTCTGAGACACCTCCATATTAGGCAGGGGTGGGCTCACCTGCTGTGAGCCACAAAACCAATTCAACTCAGTAGGCTGGAGTTCAACTCAGTGGGCGACAAACTCCAAAACTTAGCCGCAGCCCATTATTAATAAATTTAACTTAAGAGTCTTTAAATAAATTAGCCTCAGACGACATAACTCCAAAAACCCTCCGCTTATTAGGCTGGGCCCGAGGCGTCACCACTCCCTGTTCTCGGCTTTTCAGCGGAGGCGTGACCTGATCAGCTGATGGACTTGACTGATCGTTTAATGCTCCCATCAGTACTACGCGGGCAGTAACTCTGGATTTTCAGCATATTTCTCTCCGGTGCCAAAGGATGGCGCCACTTTCTCCAATAGAAGCGAACTGCTTCTGGAGGCATTTCTTCTCAGGAACCATAGAGAACGTAAATGCCTGGTAAAAGACCTCATTAGGTCTGAGTACCAGTTTTAGGACAAGGATACGGATACGAAGGTAGCGTGTCACACCAGGACATTAGCTAGAAAACTCGGTGCCGTCCCACACCAAGCTACAGAACCATCTGTTCTACGACTTACGCTAAACCTCCGAGGTCAGGCCGTATAAACGTTCCACCCCCGAGTTCTGAAACCTCCAGGTTCGTGGTGTTATACCCCCGTGGCCGCGACTGCGTAGGTACAGATCCTAGCCAGTAGCTTCGCAGAGTTCTCTACGTCGACCTCCGGGGGGGGATTTGATTGTATGTGGCGAAAGTGCGGAGAGCATAATATTTTATAAATAAAGCTAACACACAAAATTTTAATAATAAAAACAAAACGAAAAAATTTTGCAAGTGGTCTTACAAAGAAATCTGAACATTGATATGAGAATATAGAACTAAGAAACACTGAAAAAATAGAAAATTGTGTTCCAATACTTAAAACACCGCATCGTTAATTCTAAACATATGCCGCTATGCTGATGTTAAAATTTTTATAATTTTGCAGTTGAATTGTATATGGCGTAGTGCGAAGTAAATGGCGCTTAATTATAAAGCTACAAAGAAATAGGTTAGCAGACTGGTAGACTGCGACCTCAGCGAGAGCTTAAAAAACCTTAAAAATACTTTTGGGCGATCATTAAAGTCTGAACCCTTTCAGATTTGTTCTTCATTTTTTCATTGTTGATTTATTTAGAAAAGTACTTACTTTAAACATTTTGCATTCATGACCCCTTATATCACCGAGATTTTTTTGGAACCTAGATATTAAATGTAGAATAAGGGTATAAATATAATTATTTTCTCATAAATAATTTATTTCTTTGGAAAACAATGTGCGAGTGAATAATGTAGTTTTAAGCCTTATGTTTTAAGTATGTAAAATAGTTGAAATATAATTCCGTTTTCATTTGATGAATATGCTTCTTTTTTTATGCCTAGAAATTAAACATTTGGTGCACAGTATTTGACATGCCTGGACCTGAAATATCTCCGATGTCTTTCAGCGTTGAACATTTCGATTTAATAAGCGTTAAAGCTGAAAATATCGTTTCACATAAGTATGTAGTTGCTGAATGACATTTAATGTCATTCCAGAAATTGTGGGAATTTTAGTTTCAGCTGCAAATTTGATCAAGAATCTTTGTGGAAACTCGGACTTTTAAGTTTCAGTCACGCAATAGCTCAACAAATTCCTTTCGGGCTTAATTATGGCAGATGATTAAGCTCAGTAATGTCAATTAATGTAATTTTTTTAAAAGTCTCATTAATCCAATTTCTTTAAATTCGTGAATCGGGATTAAATTTTCGAGACCCCATTTGAGTCGCGACCTACAGTTTCAGAAACACTGATCGAGAAGTTTTTAAAATTAGGTTTCAGTATCTACCATTTAAAAATTGAAAATAAAATATTTGACGTGGACACCACATGACGTCCTTCTACTACCTATTAAATTCTACATTTTTTGTTGCACCTCATTTAAACTTATTTCCTGGAATTTCATTAGAGATCATTAGATTTTAATTCAATCAATTCAGTTCTGACATCGATGCATGGCATCTGACATCGATGCATCGATACACAAAATTTCAAGTTATTTATTATACATAAAACCTCAATTCTCATTAAAAATTGTAAAATGGGGGAAAACCATAAACTACAGTCTAAAACAGTTAAAGGAAATTATATTTAGAGTTTCCAGCCAAAACAAACATGTAAGAATAAAGTCTGGACTCACCGAGCCGGATAACAGAGTGGGAATATATATTTGGTGTGCCCGATTACAATGAAAGTAGGAGGTGTACAACTCGATATTATAGCAGTCTGATATACAAAATTTCAACGTTCTGAGGTTCATTTTTGAGTCACGCGAGATACACGCGTACGTACGTACAGACGTCACGAAAAAATCTCTTCTCAATCCATCTTAGATGCATTTTATAATCCGTTTTGGAAAAAAAGAGTCCTCTATTTTATCTGTACGTGCAGATGCCACGCAAAACCATCTTTCAAATGGATTCAAGAGCCGTCAAAATGCATATTTTCCTGTAAATATGATACCCGAAATTTTTCAGGATTACAGTACTTCCTTTACCTTCGTACAAGGAAGTAGTAGTAGTAGTAGTAACGGAGGACGGGGGCACCATCCCTCCACCGTTAAGGTTAACCGGCAATAGTACAAGGAAGTAAAAAGTGCTCTACTAAACTCAGTGGCGTAACAGCCGTAGTGGGCCACGGCCTGCAGTGTCCCCAAATCTGCTTTCTTGATTTTGGGCCCTGGAGTGCGTCAGCATACGCCCTGGACAAGTGGTCAGCTTGTCGCAGGACCCCGGTGTTTAGTCCCCAAGCGAACTTGGAACTCATTTTATCGACTCATTCAAGGGATGTAAGGCTGAGTCAGCCTTGCTCTTGGGGGGGGGGGATCGAATCCCGGACTTAAGGTGCAGCTGCCCGACGCGCTAGCCACCGCGCCACCGGCCCTCAAAAAGTGTCTAATCTCTTCAGATTTCTTATACGTCATGTAATAAAGTCTCGATCCGTTTAAAACGGAGCATTTTGAGAATACATACTTAACATATTTTTAGTGCCAAATTAGCCACCTCCGTAAACTAAGACAAAAATTATGAAATGGATTCATAATTATTTTCCCTTGCAAGTATTATTTCCTCCAGAAAAAAAGGGCTTTTTATTTGTGTAAATAAAACAAGACTTTATATTGTTGAGTGCATACGGGTTCGTAACACATTAACACAGAACCAGTGACAGCTTGATAAAATGTATTTTTGCGAAAAGATATGCTTTGCAGATCTAGAACTTCCCACTCACTATCATAGAGTACAATTCAATGGTTATATTTCAAACAATTAATAGCATTAAACACGGTGCAATGCAAGGCTCATCTGAAAGACGAAGCTCAGACATCTCTCAGTACTCCGTACTTAAAGCTAAACTAAACCACTCAGAGCAGATTCTCTTCGCAATCTTATGTAGTTTTCCCTCGGTCACCGAGAAATCCCTAGTACCTTCCATTTCTCCAAATTACTGGAAGGCAGATAGGTTAAAGTTACGTATAAGTGTCGGATTCGGTTACAGTTGCATATAGAGATCAATTACAGTTATTCAATCACAGTATCAATTAGTGCTATAGGGACTGGATCGAAATGTCTCCAAATGGTCATTCGGTTTGGAGATTTTTGGCCAATTCTTACCAAATTTGACGACAAAATTAGTCTCCAAAACCGACGCTAGCTTGATGATATGTTGCCACCTAAAAGAGATAGCCTTTTACTTCAATGTTAAACAGACTTACTCATGTAATCTTATTTTCCCAGTATAGCTTCGATTCTTAAGATTTCCATGTTACATTAAACAAAACGCTCTACAACTTTTAACGTTAAACATAACTTCCTAAAATTATTTATATATATACAAGAATTCGTAACAATATTTTTTGTCAGTAAAAAAAAATTTTAATTTTCCTAGTTTGCAAACCGGAAAAATGTTTATCAGATGATTATATATTTTAGTTGGACACTTCCCAGTGAAAATTATTTTTGTCGAAACCATTTTGCATTCTTAAACATTTTTATAACTTAATTTTTGTTGTCCTGTTCTAGGTCTGAAATTCTTCTGGGGAAGATACTGAAAAACAGCGGCTGGAAGTATGTACGAATTTATTTTTCAAATATTTCACAATTCATGCTTGATATTCTTCGTGTGATTTTATTTGTTATGACTGATGTTTCTTATAAGATATTAGAAATACACTTATAGAAAATGTCGGTAAGTTTAAATTTATGACAATACTGCTTTAAGGAATATTCTTACCCAATTATATATTTTTAGAATAAGCTAACATCATATTAATATGATCAAAAAGTATATGTAATTATTTCATAACACACAAAATTTCAAGTTATTAGTCAATGTTTATTGCATCCTCTAAAAATAATTCTATCCGACAACAATTCAACAATTTGTGTAAAAGCTTTTTCCAGGCCTCGAAACAATTTTAATGTCATTTAATAAAACACTTTAGACCTCCCATCGGTTTTTGTTATATTATCAACAAATTCAAACCGGTGACAAAAAAATTTTAGCCACGAAAATTAAAAATGACCCATAAGGCTAAATCAGAAGAATAAGTGAATTGCATACTCGTGTTTATTGAAGCATTGTAAGCATCGTGATCAGGTGCATTATGATAGCTCTCAATCCATGTGCTGTCTTACCCCAATTCAATTTCTTTTCTACGAAATGCTTCACACAGACACTGCAACATATTCAAATAACATTCATTGTTAATTGTCTAGATGATTGGTAAAAATTCAGGATGTGCAATACCATATCACTCGAGGAAAGCAATCATGCCTGAACTCGGAGAAGGTTGAACAACTAGAAGAGGCACCAAATTGACATAACACGTTAGAAACTCCTATTAAAATATTTGAGGCGGACATCACATGACATTCCTTGTTCGGTCCATTAATTATACGCACTTCTTGCTGCACTTCATTTAAACTCATTTCCTTGAATTTAAATGGAGATATATTTCTCACTCAATCAATTCAGTTCGCATATCGCGAAAAGGCAAAAATACTTAGGAACTCGAAACATCTGCATTCAAATCTGTAAAATAAAAATTAAAACAACAAACAAACAAAAAAAAAAAAAAAAAAAAAAAAAAAAGTTAAAGGAAAAATTTTTACAATTAAAATAATTTTCTCGCAAGAAAAAAGAAACTCCGCTAACTGGCAGGAAGACAAAAGTTTCGGTGCGCAAAACTGAAATTTAACTTTTGGTACACTGGACAAAAAGACGCTGAAGTTGGTGCAACAACTGACCTTAACCACTTAGAGTTTCAAATGTAAACAAATGGCGGCCTCGTTAGGCCAAGCTCAACTTAAAATTTTAAATTCTTAATAATTCTACAACTGTCACATGCAGATTATCTAAAGGCACAAAAACTTACCTGGAAGATGAGAACAATATAATTCAATCACTTTTAAACAAAACAAAAAACGCATAATGTACATTTAAACCAAGAAATACGCAATTTACAACATTTAAGAATAAAAAAAGACTGAGCTGTCCGAGCTGGTAGAAGTGTGGGAGGCGTGTGTGTCTCGTGTATACACTTATATACGTTTGGTGCAGCCGATTACTACGAAAATGGGAGGTGCACAACTAGTTGTTATAGCGGTCCTTTATAAAAAATTTCAAAGTTCTATTGCTATTTGTTTTTGAGTTATGCTAGATACACACGTACGTACAGGCGTCACGTAAAAAATCTCTTCTGAATCCATTTTAAATCCCATTTTGGACAAGTGAGTCTTTTATTCTATCCGCACGTACAGATGTCACGCAAAAATATCGTTCAAATAGATTTGAGAGGTGTCAAAATGGATATTTTCGTTGAAATATGATGCCCGGAAATTTTCGCGATTATAATATTTCCTTTACTTTGTGCAAGGTAGTAAAAAATAATATGCCCATTTCTTTTCTATACTAATAACACATCCATTTTGCAAATTTTTTCTAGAACAATATTTCGAACAATCGCGTTTACAATACTTTGAATTTCATATTAAAAGCAAGAATAAAAATTTTTATTCTTTACGCTTCCCTAAATACTTAAGGGTTTGAGGTTATAAATAAGCAAAAGTGAAATATCGAAGTACATTTTAGATTAAAAAGTATCTGCATACATATCAGATCATTATCATTTCCATGCAAAGAAAGACGTTAAATCTTTACTAAAGATTTCGTTTTGTGCATTATTAATAAATGTGCTTAAATTTGAAATGCAGAAGTAATAAATGACACACAGAAATTCCTAGAGTTATCTTTAATTCATTACCTATTATATAATTTGAATGCCGTGAAATAATGAATCAGGTTTCATGTATAGTAAAAATACAGAATTTAATATTAAAACGTTAAAAATATTTTTAATATTAAACCCAAAGATTAAAATTAATGCATTTATCATGAAAAGATTGCTTTCAAATGTGGCATTAATGAAAGGCTTTTAGGCGTCATTTCTTGATATAAAGTAATGGTTGAAAATATGTATTCATAACAAAAATGAAGTTTTTTCTTTGTTTTCAAGAACGTAGTGCAGATTTAAAATCACGAATAAAATATTAGTTCTTTAATTTTTGCTTCGAATTTAAAAGGTTATGTATTTATGACAGTATTTGAAAATGCTGGAAAAAATGTATATCGCAAAACGGTCAGTAATTTGATATATTAAAGAAGCGATATTTTCATCAAAAATACACAGATTTTACACTTTATTTTTTTATATTTATGCTGCGTTCATAAATATATATTTCATGTTACTTTTATCGGAACAATATTCTTTCGCCAACGAATAAATGAGTAGATGACAGTATATTATATGATTGGTATTCGTAAATTCACGTTTATTTTACTTTATTTTTATTTATTTATTTATTGTTTGGAGGATATGTGTTTAACGTCACGTTTACTTTACTTTACTTTTATTTATTTCTTTACTGTACGGAGTATATGCGTTTGTATTTCTACATTCTCATTTTGCCAAGAGATGACTGGAGTGGTTTTTCGCAGTCCTTAATATAATCCTGCATTGAAAACTCAGTTTTCCAACTGGGAGGCTAAAACGTAAAATTAGATGAAAAATAAAAATGTGTTTTGGCGTGGATTTTGAATAAAACTCTATGGATTTCGAGGGTGATGAGAAACAGGACCCTATCCTTCAGGAGCAAAATAAGTATTAAAAATAGTGTGTAGAACTCTATTTGCTCAATTAAATAAGTCAAGAAATGCATTTAAAGTTGTGAAACGTTTTTAAATAATGATGAAAGTCTTCTGAATAGAGTTTGCGCCTTGTATGTGGGGAAGTCTCTGTAAAAAAATGTTTAACTGCTTCTGTTTGTTCTCAATGCGAAATAAATGCACTCTAATCATTATTTGGGTTTTGCCGTGGGTATAGGGTTTTCCTGAGGAGTTTGCGAAAAAAACTTTTATTTGGTTGTTTTTCAAATAGTGTCGCCATCTGTATTTGGTAATTAGAAACATGAGCTGTTTTGGATTTGTTAACAGCAATTCTTGCTGATAGATGGCACCAATGAAGGTTGATATTCTTAGCTGCTTTGCTCGTTTGGAAGCTTGATCCTAGATTCCCTACAGAAAGCAAAAAGCTTTACACATATCTAACACTTAGCTGTTTTCTACAGAATCTTACCATCTACAGTAATATACAGTTTTTATATAATTTCTCCATCTTATACAACAGGAACTTTTGTAAGTGAATATAAGTGTCTGCTATCAATATTTAAAGGAATACAGAGAGTAGCTAATATTTTCTTTCATCTTGGATATGTTTATAATAACAAAATTTTATAAAAGAAGAAGCTTTCAATTATCTGAATACTTTGCTAAGGAAAAATTATTGCTTTTTTTTAAATTGGTATATTCTTGTTTTGAGCCAAATCAAGTAATTTTTAATACCATCTACCCATTCGGTTTTCTTCAAAGTTTTTACGCGTATAATGTGACATTTCTCGTACAAATTCTTTGGTCGAACTAAATTTCTTGTGATTTTGTGTATTTCACTACCAGATAAGTCTAGAAAGTACCTTCGGAATTGTGGTTTAGGTAAAGTTAGGTTAGATTACTTGAATGTGGCAAAGCATACGAAGACTACCTGCCTAAGCGAAGGGATATGAAGGATTTTATAAGAAAACTCAATCGCATTAACTTTACACTTGAGAAAGAACCAGAAAAATCAGCGATACAACCAGTTCTTTTTCCGGAGCTAGAATTCTGGTCGATTTGCCATAATCAACAGTTTTAACCAATTGGCAACTGGTGGCAGCAAATTTTTTGGAATATCCAAAATAATTTGGGGAATTTTAGATTTTGTTTTTTGCTACTTATGTAGTATACCATCAACCCTGAAAGTTGGCGAAGACCATCGAATATGAACGTTGGGGGAGATCTCGCCAATGTTGCACGAATCATTCTCTTGCGTAATTCTAGAGGAACCCACGCTCCTTTAACAAGCAATCAGTAATTCAACCCACTTTGTTTCTTTGTTCAATAAAAAAATCTTTCGGGCTTCTTTTGTTATTTTGTTATATGAAAATAGTCCAGTAATCCAGTTCAGGAAATCACTGGTCCCAAATTTTAACCATTTTTTTAAAAATGAAAACAATTACAGCAGTAACAATTTATATCCGTTTTCATAAAAAAATAAGATAGCTTTTCGGAATCAAAGTGGTTTTAGCAAACGAAAGCATAGATGTTATCATGTGTTATTACGTCACGTTAATCCATTACTGGCGGTAAATCGCTCTGCTTGGCGGCAGTTTCATGGTCGAGGAGAAAATATGTAAGTATTAATTTTTCAATTTTTTTCCATCATTGCTCAGTTGCTAACACTGATGGTTTTTTTAAATCAAATGATATAATTTTTCATTATTAGAAAGCTTATGATCTGACTTCTGATTTCTAAATCGAATAGAAATTTGATTGAATTCAACTTAATGTTACTGAAAATTACAGAGAATGGTTTTCGTATCTTCAAAGGCTATGAATTTTTTTCTTTATTGTTTTTCAGTGTTCTGTAGACTAAAAGCGTAAAGTAAAATATGTAAAACTTTTCCGTTACACTGTTTCAATCAAATGCGCTAAAACATAAAAACTATTTTTCAGTTATCATAATATACTTGACCACACGTAACTAAAAATGAAATCTTAACCTGCCATATGCAAATTTCATTACTGCATTTACAAAATTTTAAAGAACAATAAAAGTTATATAGTATTTATGATATCTTTTTTATTGTGATAAAAGTAAATAATAAAAGTGATAGAATATCTGTTATCACTTTTATTTTTCCTAAAATAAATTTTAGTGTGTTAATATAGAGATATGTAACTGTTAACTGCTCCAAGGTTTCATTTATACCAAAGAACATTGCGATACTTCAACAATTATTTTTATATATTTATATATTGGATTAAAATTTTGTAACTTTTTGGATTCTATTTAATGTTTATCACTTACACTTATGATAGACTTGCAAACATATTCCATGAATTTTGACCGAATATTGTTTTCTTTCTATAAATAATAAAAAGACCAGAATCATGTAATCCGCCATTTTGTCTTATAAGTTTCGCATGAATTATGAAAGACTGAGCTATAAAATTAATAACGAATGTTATTTTGAGCCCCAAAAAATCATTTATTGCCGTAGCGAATAATTTATGTTTTGATTTGATTTCATTTGTTTTGATTATGGCGAAACATTCAAGATGTCCATGCAATGTTTGTTTTGACCTGATCTTGCGTAGTGTATACAAAAGATAGTTAATCTTTTATGCATAATGAGGGATTGCTGTAAATGATTCATCCGTTTTTAAAATACTGTATTAAAAAAAATGTTTCCCATATCATAGTATTCTTATTAATATAAGAAAAAAACAGTAATTTACTAAGCTTTTCTCTCAGATATTCTATGTGTGTCCCGTTGATCACGTGATAAGCATGCAAACAATAGTCGAATTCCATCCGTTCTTTTCATGTCCCTCTAAATAATCATTACATCAGAATTTATGAATTTCCTGAATTCAACAAAGTTTCTTGATAGTATGAAAACACAGTGCTTAAAGCTCAATGAAAGAGAGAAGTCCCATGGCGTTAGATTAGGAGACCTGGATGGCCATGTTTCAAAAGGTGTGGATCGAATCGATTACCGTTTGTATGTGCGCCATACAACCAACGAGACAGTTATATGAGGAGAATATACATATGTATATAAAAATATATAAAGTTTGTTGTTTAATATAACAAAGATAGCAGCTTGACACTCAACTTTACCTACATAAGCGCCATCTATATAATTTGAAGAACACACTTCTCTCTAAAAACACTTTTGCAGACCCCAACACTCATATAAGGTAAGTTAGTTAGAATTAAAACTTACTATTTACTTGCTTTAAGTATTTTTTAAAATTTTTTATTAGTATTTAAGTATTTTCTAAATATGAAATTATATTTTTAAGTATATATTTGTTTTTTTAAAAATTGTGAATTAGTTCTTTTTGTTTCTTATTGGTTTATATGGATTATGTCTAGTTCTTTTTTAGTTTCTTTTTATTGATATGCATATTCGTGTCGGTGAGGTTTCTGTAGACAAGGGTTTCTAAAATACATTGGTTTCTAGATTATTTTTTTTATTTTTAATAAAAAATTAATTTTTTTAAAAATTTAATTTAAAAAAAAGTTTAATTTAATACTTGACTTTACTTGCTTGTTTCTCAAAAGACTTCATTAGTATTTTCCTTTTAAAACTTTAATTCTTAAATGCTAATTTCTAAGGGTACCACTTTATTGGTATTTCTTTTTACTTTTGGTTTTGACTTTTACCCTTGCCTGCATGAATGACGAAACACGAATTGAATGATTGGAGAGTTAGGTTTGGAGACAACTTCCCCTTGATAAGTCTGTCTCCTGCCTACTCAACAGTCATTCACTTATGCATTTTTAAAAAAATTGTTTGGTTTAATTTTAATTTGCTAAATTAGTGAATTTATTTTCATGGATTGATTTTGCACTTGATTTGCTTATGCTTCTGAATTTAAATGATATCGTAGATTAGTTCGAGAATTAAATCTTTTATATGTTTGCACATTTTTTAAAATTTTTTTAAAAATTATTTTGGCTTTAAATTTGCTTTTTTACATTTATACGTGTTTGTTAAAATTTAAATTTAAATTTGTTTAAATTTAAATTTCATTCCTTGCAGCAATGGAAAAAGAATATTTAATTAAATTTGTATTTCAATTAAATTTATTCTTATAAAAAAATATATAAAGTTTATATTTACGGCAGAAAATTCTTCAGAGTGCATTTAAAACTTATAATTTACGAAAATTAAACCGATGAATATAAATGAATACGAAAATCAAACCGATGAATATAAATGAAGGAATTTGTAGGAAAATAAATTGCAACTAGACATTTGTTTTTCCTTCTCGTTTAAAGCAAATATTAAATTCAAATTGTCACTGGCAAGGGGCCAAGCAAAATAATCGATCAGAGTGAAAACATTATTGAAATAATTTATTCACATTTGTTAGGTAATGAAAATGTTTTGATTGATTGTGACAGAGAAAAAAGAAAGAAAACTATTCGATATCGTTTTCAGCGCTATTCTAATTGTCATTAACATATACGGAATAATTTCCTTCATTGATTAAGGGTTAAATAAATGTTTACCATCTAACAAAAAGAATACCCATACTCTTCGAGATGCGATTTTGTGTAAAGTATATTCTGTTACACATATTACTTAAACTTCATTATTTTTTAAAGTATTTAACGACTCATACCATTGTATTATACATTCTTTTATAATTGTTCAGCTGTTGCCTTTTTTTCGTAACCGTATTCACTGATTAAAAATTCTTTTTTACAGACGCTCGAGCTACATTGTGGCAACAAAGCTGGTTTGGGGAAGCAAGTAAGATAATTCATCATATTTATTTACGTTAGTTTTGAATGCATAGCACATGACGTCACGTTACCTTGACAACAAGAAAAATGGCATTGTTGGAAAATGATATTCCAAGCATTGTTTCCAATCTTTTGTTCTGGGAACTTTTGATTCTAGTTTGCCATTTCGGAGCTTTCGACTAATGGACTTTTCATTTAAAATGTTGCTCCATCTAGCGGAGATGAATTGAGAGGCTTATGATATTCGCAGTTTGTCTTTATTCAGTAATGAATAAAGTTAATAATTAATAGTAGATGTAGGAGAGATAAGGATGTTTTAGTTTTCTGTTGTATGGAAGAGGGGTAAGTCGAATAACAGAACTTGGTCTTAATTTATTTTCAGAAATCATGAAATTCATTAGATGAAAATTGACATGAAATATATAGCAGTTCGCATTTTATATCTGATATTAATTATTCTTAAATGTCGGTTATAAAACAGAACAGAACATGTAACATTTGGATTCATATACACATATGATGCGTAAATTTTATGCTCAGCTTACGATTTTTAGCCCAAAGGACTGTTAGACCCAAAGGGCTACTAGTTTCAAAACGGGATTTTGCTTCGAATCACTTTTCAAACTGTTGCCACCGAATATTATCGCCATGTATTATATTTAAAGAAACTAAATAATGAAGAATCTGCATGAACGCATGAATGTTTCTCGCACTGTGAAAAAACAACGGTGCTTAGAGCCATCAAATTTTGAATAACGTACTCCTCCAACCGAACTTGTAAGCCCGAATTTTGAATTTAAAATTTGTTTTTTAACTGCTTCAAATTTGTAAAACTTTAACGAATTTTTTATTACCAAACTCAAGCGAGCAATGGCAACACTGTACGGAAAAATACATTTTTATCTCCAGCGCGGGAAACTGTGTATCGGAAATTCTAAAATTATGCTGTTTTTAAATATTTTTTGATATTGCTGTTGAATTTAATTTTAACGGTTTAAATGTCAAGAGCATGATACTTTAATAAATAAAGATGACACACAAGATGTTGAAAATATGCCCAAAAGGGTGATTTTTCAACATCTTGTATGTCTTTCATCAACATCAACATCTTTCAAAACGCAATATAAAATCTGAAAGCTTTCATATTTTCTTTTTCTTTTTTTTAACTGTTAAGCCGTATTATGTGTGTACAACTGCATGAGATAAAGCCAGCTGGAAGGAGTATTTTTCAGCAGAAACAGTACATGTGTATTGCTATATAATGACTATTGTGTTCCTTATCATTGAATTCTTTAATGAAAAGATAGCCAAAAAATTAAATCTATATTTTAACTAACATCAGTTAGTTAAAATATAGATTAGATTTTTTGGCTGTCAGCTTATACTGAAAAATTGAAGAACGTGCCGAAAATAATAAAAATATATTTGAGAAAGTCACAAAGAAAAAAATAAGCTGATCCGTACTTTATTATCCGTATTTGATTGTTAAATAATAAGATTCCTCTTTGTGCCGAAAAATAAAAAAAAATATCCAAAATTGCTAAGAAATCATTGAAAATAAACAATAAAGTATCGCATTATAATAAAATATAGCTTCACTCACTAAACATCTATGCTATAGACATAGTAGGTATTTAAAAAAAAATAGAATCATCATTCATCACCTTTTAGTTCGGACGCCACTGTAGAGACCTTAGGTATTTTTATTATAGCAGGAGAAATATAAAATGAGCAATATCCCCGCCGAGAATCGAACCACGGACCTCTCGAATACGCGTCGAGCGTGCTGACCACTACACCACAAAGGCATGCTAAGAAGGTAGGAGAAATACATTATAATGCACCAAATTTTTCTTAAAATTAATTTTTTATACTTAAGTCTTTTATTAAATGCAGTTTTCGAATTTTAGTCCCTCCTGCTTAAAGTTATAAAAGCCTGTATATAATTGTAAAAATGTGCGTGGGAAAGAAACACGCGTATAGAAGTTTTGTACCTTCTTTACTATTAAAATGGCTGCGAGTCTCTCTCTACAGGGTTGCCACGCTACCTGGAAAACCGGGAGAACCGGGAAAAGTCAGGGAATTCGAAAATTGACCAAAATATTCAGGGAAAAGTCAGGGAATGTAAGTATTTTTGTCAAAATCTGGAAAAGTCAGGGAAGTTCATACAACGATGCCGCCAAAAAAAGCGATTTTTGCGCCGACGTCGGAAGAGATAACTTTTTTGGCGAATTATGTATCACGTGAGTGTCATTCGGGTAGCTGGCATAGAGCCAATTTTCGCAGCTCCAATTTGATTGTCTTTTAGAAAGGCAAAGCAACTTTTGGTTTCCAGTATTCTCGAGAATCGCATGTGCAGTGCATGAACTAAAGAAAGTACCTGTTCTCGTATAAAACAAAATGGGTTTAATCCTAGTATACGGTACCATGGAGGTTAGAATCAAAGAATATGCATTGTAAAGAAGGAAAAGCTCTCTGCAACAGACGTGGCTCCGTTCCATCATAGAGGGAAACAGCTGTGCATGTCTGATATATCTGTCGCCGAAGCTCGAAACCGGTGTCGAAGTTCGAAGCTCACGTTATCAAGAGTTCATAAAATGAATATCGTTTAAAATTTCTTGAACGACTTGCGCTAAAAAGACGCGCCACGCACGTCGAGATGCTTTTGTCTCAAACCGTGAGCGACGTGAACACCACGTCGATAAGCATTTATCGCAAAAATGAAAATAACGTGGTGCACACGTCGCCTAACAACGAAATTGTTTATTTCTCGAGTTACAGCTCTGGATTGCACTCGCAGATGCGGAGCGGCGTAAATGAGACACTTTACCGCTTGTTATATTGTAGCGCACGGCACCGCAACCGTGAAGTTTAGTCTTAGCGCAAGTGGTTAAACTCTAAAGGAAAAGAAAATATTTTTTGGCGCAAGTAAATTAATTCATGGATTAGTTATTTTCAGGGGGAAAAAAACTACGAAAATCCGTTTTTAAAATTATTGCGTGGATTTTTCGCAATAATTTTAAAAACGGATTTTCGTAGTTTTCTTTTTGTCAAAGAGCGTTTCTTCTTAACACGTGTTTCTCAATTTCCTGTACACAGCGCGAAGAGAGAAATTCTGGCCGCCAGGTTCCGTCGCCAAATCCCTTGGCAAATTTTCCCTCCGCATTCTAACGGCGTAGTAGCATTTTACTTGTATGGAACCTTTTCTTCTTTACATAGACGTTCTTTGTTTAGAATAATAATGGGATTTGGCGACATCATGATGCGCAGTAAACGGGTCATTTTGGTCTTGGCGACAATTTTCAAACTCGTGCCAAAGCCTTACCGTATACTAGAATTTTACCGCAAAATCTTTTTAAACTTTTTTTTTTTTTTTTTCTTTTTAATAAATACCTTGCCATTTTGCAGTAAAATAAAAAAATAGTAATCAGTCATCTAGGCTAGCCCTATATTCGCTAAAATATCGTTGATTATTCTAATTCAATTTTTAAGTAATTATTTTTATGTTATTCATATAATTTAATGTTGCTTCTTCCCTCTAAATTTATTTATTATTAGTAAATAATATTTCCAAATTTCAGGAAATTTTCTCTGGCATAATCCTAAAATTAATTATAGCAACATGATGACATACCGTCACGAAATTTAATGCACATATTTTTTCCTTATGTATGCTGCAAAATAAATATAAAATACCTCAATTTATTAAAATAGATTTCTTTCTTTCGTTTAGCTGCAGAATGTCTGCAAAAAAAGCCTTATTTTATTCCAGATTGGGAAGATTCTAATCTCAATCTTCAGTGGAGAAAACAACAACTATTATAATTATATTTGTGTTTTCAAGTGTTAAGGGGCCTTTTAAGAACATACCTCACGCAAATTAAATTTACCTAAAATCTAACCTAACTATTTAGCATTGCGTTGTGATTTATAAGGACCGGATTAGCCTCGTGTTGAACTGGTGATGATCATGAGTAATAATTAAATAAAACATACATTTGTTATCCAATGTATATATCTTAAATTTTATTAAGTTTCTTAAGTGGAAAACTAAACAAAATTATCAAACAAAGTATACCAAGAATAATTAAGAATAAATGTCCTCTGGGATTTATTGAATAATTAAGTGAATTTGCTACACAATATAAGTAATACCATAATTAATTTACCTCTTAGCACAGCCAACGCACATTACGCGGATAGACTGGAATTTTCTTGAAACACACCTGGAAAACCTGGAAAAGTCAGGGAATTTCATTCTCCTGTTTGAGTGGCAACCCTGTCTCTATGTTTGTTTGTGACACCATATCCTCCGCAATGGCCGGATTTGAGTTTCGAAAGAGTTACCGTCCGTATTCCAAAAATTCGTGAGAAGGCATTTCGATAATTCTTATATTCGTACGACTTTAATCAGCCGCTATATTAATCAAAAACTCTGAAAATGCTGGTTTCCATACTCATTTTCCCCAGTGGCAACAGTGGCGCTCGCTGGAGATAAAAATATTGATTTAAAAATGTTGCCATTGTTCGCTTTCAAATCGTAGAGTTCCTTAATCAAAAGTTCCTTAATCAAACATGAAATGTAATTCAAATCTTTAAGCAATTCACACTCTTACATGAATCTTTAAGCAATTCAAATACTGGATTGGAAGTAAAATAATAAAACGCTTTGAGATCTCAGGGATTGGGAAATAGAGTGAATAATTTGGATAAAAAACCAAAACAGTTTTAAACATATTAAAAAAACTGAAAGGTTTTAGATTTTGTGATGTAGCCGTTCCTCAATAGACACTAATGCCGGCTAGCTTTAAGAGGATTTATTAACAGAGCACACAGGAACGGTTACAAACAAAAGAAATATACATAAAAATGAAACATATACCAAATGGAACATCAAGCAGTTGAATAACAGAGACATAGTAAACTAAAACAAACTGGCGGCTGGAGGTCTACTGACGTTTTTTCATGTCGCCACGAGATGGCGTTTAAATAAAATAGTTCGGTTACAGTTCATGAGTTCATGGCGTGAATAAAATAGTTCAATTACACTTAAATAGGTCTGTTACAATTTTAAATTACGTCCAAGGGGCTTTTTTTTTTTTTTTTTTTTTTTAACATTTTGTGTGTTACCTTTATTTATTAAACATCATGTTCTTCGCACTTAAACCATTGAATTCAGTTCAAGAATAATATCGTAAAATAAAATAATTTTAAATTGATCATATCTTTAGAATTTCCGTTACACAATCTCACACACGTTGGAGATAAAAAAGGTTTTTTTTTTTTTTTTTTTTTTTTTTTTTTTTTTTTTTTTTTACAACGTTTCCATTGCTCGCTTTAAAATCCTTGATTCTGTTAATAAAAAATTCGTTAAAGTTTTACAAAATATGAAATCGTTAATAAAACAAATTCCAAAATTTAGATTTGGGCTTCCAGATGCCCATATTGGCAGTAGGATTACGTCATTCAAAACTGGATGGCTCTAGGTACCGATGTTTTATCACAATGCGAGAAACATAAATACATTTATGAAGATTCTTCATTATGTAATTTCTTCAAATATAATACAGGGCGATAATATTTGGTGGCAACAGTTTGAAAAGGGAAACGGACATTCAGAGTGATTCGACGCAAAATCGCAAAACCCTCAGGTCCCTCAGGCAATAGTCCCTCAGAAACAAAGGCCCTTTGGACTAAAAATAAACTGAATTTACAAAAGTAAATAAATGAAAAGAAAAAAAAAAAAGGTAAAAAGAAAATCAGAAAGCTTTCAGATTTTATATTACGCCCCAAAGGGTGATTTTTAACGTTTTTATATGTTGCTTTTATTTATTAATATAATGTTAACTAGCATGTTCACTTAAAACACATAAACTCCAATTCATCAGCAATATAGAAAACAGCAAAACAGCATATGTTTAAAATTTCCGATACACAGTCTCGCACGCTGCAGATAAAAGTGCTTTTTTTCCCCTTACACTATTGCTATGACTCGCTTTCAAATCGTAGAGTTTGTTAGTAAAAAATTTGTAAGTTTTTCAAAACATGAAATAAAATTAGCATTGTCAAATATTAAACATATCATTAGTATACACTGTCATATTGAAAGTCTGACATTGAAGAAACCACTTGATTGCATGTGACGGCATTGTATACCGTAAATAGTTCGTTAATGTCAGCATTTTAAATAAACAGCTGCTGTTGATAACTTTTTGGTTTCAGGTTAGGATAGCTCACACAATATGTTATTGTCACGTTAGTTCTTTTATTGATATTGAAAAAACGATTTTTAAATCATAATGTAAATCACTAAATTTAAATAATGACATCATACATATTAATCTGAAGTGTCAAAAACTTTTGTTTCCTGGTTTGACAACAAAAAATATTTACAAATTGGTTGTTACTTGGAAAGAATGAACTGATTTTATTCATATTGAAATGTTTTTACACATTTTCTTTTCAGATGTACATAGAACTTATTAATTTTGTCTTGCCACAGCCCGCTTATTTTGTGGGTTTTGCCGCTAGTTTAAATGTAAAATTCCTTAAATCCGCCCAAAAAATATAATTAATGAAAGCTAATTTAAAATTTAATTCTCGGGCTTGGAGGTGCAAATGACTCGATTATAGGAATATGTATATTCAAACGTTGGTGACTCTAGATGCCATTGTCTTTCTACTTTGAGATGAACCGACACATTAATCCATAGAGTCTTCATTTTTAATCATTATAAAGATTGCTCAGCTATAGAAAAAGTGTTAAAAATAAGTAATTTGGAAACGTAGTAATACTTTTGTATTTATTTCCTTTTTTAACATACACAAAGGTATATAAAATGGCAGAAAAGAGTAGAATGTCATTAGATAAGGAATCAGTAAAAAAAAAAAAATATCTTTTACTCAAAAGATTTTAATTACGAATGTTTGAATTTCCTGCATTCATAGTTTTAAAGTTTTTTTAGAAGTAGATTTCATCCGTTTAAGGAATAACAATTAATTTTCATGTCTTTTCTTCGAGTTTAAACTTCTACATGTGTGAATTTATTTTTCTTTACGTACAACCATTTTTTTAAATAATTCGTTTCTGATTCGTGCCCTGGAGGATCATTATTTAATGCTGTGTAATGCTTTGTATTACCCGTGTTCTATTACTTTTACTTATTCCCTATCAACTTTCCATTTTTAAAAATTTTTCTTGTTTACTTTTGTTACTTATAATAAGTTTATGACTAATGATCGGTAATCGGTGATAAGATATTTGTCCCCGAAAGCCAACGGTGACTGACTGATATTACCATTCGAATGACTGAACCATAGTATGACTGAACATTACCATTCGAATTTTGAGGTGTTAGTCTCTTGGGGCCAGAGACTAAGCAATACTGTAAGTTTTGATCTATCCGTTTCTCCCGTCAGAGATAGTAGTATGATTGAGCAATACAATCTATATTTTTAGACATCTAACTCTCAGAGCCATAGACGAGAATGTGAGTGAGCAATAGCATCCAGCTCTTGAGATGTTTCATCGTTGGGGCCAAAGGTGATAGTATGACTCTGAGCAATACCATCCTAATTTTGAGATATCTAACCCTCACAGACAAAGTCGACAGTATGACTTAACAATAGCATCCCACTTTTGAGATGTTTGTTTCACGAGGCAGAATTGATAGTATGACTTTCAGCAATACCATCCTAATTTTTGAGAACCTCAGATATAGTCATATTAGAGACACTGATCTTTCTCACCCTCAGAAACCGAAGCGACATTGTGACTGAGTAAAGGTACCCCAATTGTTTCCTCTGGTCCAGGAAACAATTTAGGCCTAATTTTAAGCTACCTAAACTTCAGACTCAGAAGCGACAGTGGCATTGAAAAATAGCATCTCAATACTGAGATCCTTATTCCTTGCGGCCAGAGGTATTAGTATGACACTGAATTATCCCATCCTAATTTTGAGATACCTAACCCTCAGATAGAGAGGCGACAGAGTGACTGAACACTAGTAGCCTAATTTTTAGATCTTTTTTCCTCGTGGCCAGAAGTGATAGTATAACTTCTATCCTAATTTTGAGATAGCTAGCCATCAGAGTCAGAGGCGACAAAGTGACTGAGAAAAACCATTCCAAGTTTTAGATGTTTGTTCCTGGGCTCCAGAAGTGGTAGTATGACTTTGAGGAATATCATCCTAATTTTAAGATATCTAACCCTCAGAGACACAGTACCCTTGACAGAGTATTCGCTACTTTTATTTTATGTTTCAAACGCCAAAATGTTTTAAATAATTCTTTTTCACATCCATATATTATTGTAACATGTACTTTTAAAAATTTTTTAGAAGAGAGGCTTTACTTCATTTTAAACATTCATTTTAAAGAAATTTTAAAGAGGCTTCATTTTGAACTCATCATTTTATTTTTATATATCTGAAAAATAATCACTTTGGGCTTACACGTTTTACTTAGTTATTATTATTTATTATATTATCAGAGAATTATTAAACTGCGTAAAATCGATAAAAGAGGTATTGAGTGCTCTGCCAAAATATATTTACTAGGAGATTTGAATTTGATGATGAATATATCCTAAAACGTGTTTTAAGTCAAAAGTTTGAAACTTGCTGGCTAAATGTAAATATTATGCATGTTAAAATATACGTGTAATTAGGCACATAGGTCAGGTTAAGTTTTTATTAAATAGAGTAAGGCACGCAAGGACTATCTGCCTAAAGGGAGAGATGCCATCGCGTAGGAATTTGGAAGAAAAACATACCTTTGAGTGAGTATTAAAAATAATGCATATAATTTTCATTCAAATTATATTTATACACATTTCTTATGTAAAACTTTCGGGTATATGCTAAATTATTAAAAATTATTTTATTCGAGAAATATAGTATAGTGAATGCACAGAAATTAAAGATTTGCACATGCCTGAAATGAAAAATATGAAATATGTATGGGTATTTATGCATGTACTTGCAAAAAGCATGTAACTGCCTTTAACAAAATACGTAAATATTTATTAAATTATTAATAAATGTGTTTGAAATGAAGGATTTATTCATTCATAAACTAGTGAAAGTTACTGTGAAGAAATCTAATTATTAAATGTATCTAAATTTATAATGATTATAATGATTATCTAAATATATAATAAACTTAGCATTGAATTGTAAACATAAATTGAAATCCTGTTGACAAATACGTCATGTAAAAATATTCTGATAAGTATAATTAAAAGAATTAACCTCCTTACATTTTATAACTCAGTTACAAGTTTTAAATAATATTGTTAAAAAAAATCCTTATTTTATTCCCTTTCAGAAATATTCAGAGAAAGTTAAGTACTATTTAAAGTATTTCGCTATTAAAATAAAGGTTGCTCTAATTTGAAATGAACCGAAAGAGCATTAATTATAAATTGACTTACAGTTTTCCATTTAAAAGGATCCTCAGAAGCTAAAATATGCCATATATTTGAAAGTATTTCAGGAAGAAGCTCCATAAATAGAAAAGGAATAATGCATAATTTTAATATTACAAACACAATAAACTTTGATCTTAATTTTTAACCGAATAAAATAGAATTACCTTAAAAATTTTTCTAATGTAATTAACGAAAATTTGTGGAAATATTTCATTCAAATTAAACCATTCTAGGCAAACTGTTCTGTGAAAAGTATAGCATTTAATTCCGTTTAGAATGAAATGTTGTTTAAAAATGTATTCTTTTCATATACCTAGGACTCTGAAGCACTGTAGAAAAAGAAAATATATACATTTATATGTATATTTACGACGTAATTACAAAATATTTACATCCGATCGTGCCAAAACCCATTGAACTTAATGGTAAACTACTTAATGTTTTGGTTACCACGTAGGGATCGCAGGCTCAGAGCAGGGTATGGGGAAAACCGGTTAGGGCCACTCCATCTTATTTCCTACCTCCATGATTCTGAGGAGCTATAAAGCTTTCATTAACCTGTGCAGTAAATCATTTTCATCTTCTTAACCTCTATCGTACTGTATAGGTGTTTCATTGACATTTATAAAGATCAAGCGAAGAGAAGCTATTGTCAGAGGTGAGTTACATACCTCTATATGTTTCACACACACACGCGTATCATATTTATATTATTTATACATTATTTTATGTATGTTATTTATACTATTAATATTTCACTTACATATTTCAAACTATTCTTTAATGTTCCTAATGATAACATATGCACTTATATAGTTTCATATACACTTATTGATATTATACATACACAAAAAATTTACGTATGTTAAAAATGAGAGGGTGACACTACTCGGTTTTTCACTTATCGCGGCCTGTTCAGGTACATGTTAACCGCGATAACTGAGGGATGACGGTATTCATATGTTACTCCAAAATGCTTAGTAGTTGTGTTGTATTTTATATGTGTTGGGTATGTGCTCAGTGATGATTACAAGATGTACACAAACATCGTTTATTCTACATTACTCTTCTACTATACTATATTACTGTTATAGTTACATATATAACATCTCCCTTTTTTATAAAAAATAATAATAGTAGTAAAATTAAACATATTCTTTTAAATAATAAGGTTTCTTAACAGTCTTACCAGATCGAGTGATGTAGTTATGTCCATTTGAAAAATTTGATGATACTATACCTCTTTCGCTATTTGGTGACACAACACTTCTGTTAGATTTTGAAGGACTTACAGGCACATTTAAATTTGTAGTGCTCCTACTATTTTCATGTATCTCGGGTTCATCTATAACTTCATTCTCATAGTTGTTTTGTATTGCAAACTCTTCCTGATTAGTTCCTTTAAGAAGGTCTCTTCTGTTCCTTTCTACAATTCTTCTTATAATCCTATATGAACGTGGTCTTTCTGCTTCTTCTATAATTTTCCCTTTTTCATTTAGTTTTTTCCTTTTCTCTTTTATGTAAACATGATCTCCTGTTTTCAGTGGTTTTAATGGTATTGCATTCCTATCATAATAACGTTTTTGTAAGGTTTGTCTCTTCAGTAAATGTTGTTTATGGTCTTCATATCGTTTAGCTTGGACAAAATTCTCTTTTATAGGCATCAATCCATTTACTTTTCTTCCAAACATCAATTCTGAAGGTGACTTAATTTCATCTGAAATAGGAGAGTTACGATATTCCAGTAAAACTAAATATGGGTCCTTGTTGTCAACTACAGCTTTTTCTAACATTCGCTTGACAGTTTGAATATGTCTTTCAACCATTCCATTAGACTGTGCGTATTTTGGACTTGAAGTTCTGGTTTCAAAATTCCATCTTCTTGCAAAATCTTTATATTTCCTGCAATTATATTGTGGACCATTATCCGAATATACTATTTTCGGAATACCATGTCTTGCAAAAATTGATTTCAATTGCTTTATCACTGCTACACTTGACAAATCTTCCAAATGTCCAATTTCAACATATTTGCTAAAATAATCTATAACTATTAGATAATCCCTTCCTTGAAAGTAAAAGAGGTCTGTTCCCAATACTTCCCATGGACCATTAGGTATTTCTTTAGATATCATTGGTTCTTTAGTATTAGCTTTTTGTAAACTTAAACATGTTTGACAATTCAGTACCAAATCTTCAATTTCTTTGGACATTCCTGGCCAATATAATATTTCTCTTGCTTTGATCTTGCATTTTACTACTCCTAAATGACCATAATGAATTCTGCTTAACATATCTTTTCGTAAACTTAAAACTTGTAGTTCTTCATCTTTTTCTGTTTCCAGTTGAAAAACTTCCATTTTACCATTAGACATTGGTATACATTCTACAACTAATCCAACATGAGCTTCTATTTCTCCTTCAAAGAAATCAGATCCTTTATCAGTGAATGATCTTGATAATGCATCTGCTATAAAAAGTTTTTTTCTTGGTTTATATTTTACTTCAAACTGATATGGCTGTAATTTTATACACATTCTTTGTAGTCTTACAGGGCATTTATTTAATGGCTTTTTAAAAATTGATTCCAGTGGTTTATGATCACTTTCCACAGTAATATTTTTTCCAAATATATACTGGTGAAATTTCTCACACGCAAATACAATAGCTAAAGTTTCCTTTTCAATTTGAGCATAATTCTTCTGTGTATCTGTTAATGCCTTAGATGCATATGCCACTGGTAAATTATTCTGCAGTAAGACTGCTCCTAGTCCTTCTTGAGATGCATCTACAGATAAAACTACTGGCATGTTTATATCATAATACTGTTAAACTGGTTTATTTACCAAGACATCTTTTAGTCTTCTAAATGCTTTTTCATGTGTTGCATTCCAGTTCCAGATAACTTGTTTTTTCAACGAATCTCTTAAACATGATGTCAATTCTGATACATTAGGTATAAATCTAGAAACATATGTAATCATTCCTAGAAAAGTTTCTAATTCTTTCACATTTTTTGGTGGTTTTATATCTAGAATAGCCTTAATTTTGTCTTCATCTGGTTTTAAACCATCTTTAGAAAATATATGTCCCATATATTTCACTTCATTCAGCCCAAATTTACATTTATTTAAATTAAATTTAACATTCTTTTCTCTGGCTCTGTCCAACAACTTCTTTAATCTTGAATCATGTTCTTTTTTATCTTTACCCCAAACTAATAAGTCATCTATATATATTTGAACTCCTTCTAAATCACTAAAAATTTCAGAAAACCTTCTGTGGAAAACTTCTGATGATGAACTCAGTCCATATGGCAACCTCAAAAAAAAAAAACAATATCTACCAAACGGAGTGTTAAATGTAGTAAATTCACAACTTGAATCTGACAGTTTAATTTGCCAAAATGCTTTGTTTGCATCTAAAATACTAAAGACCTTTGCATTTGTCATTTGAGATGAAATTTATTCAAAGGTTGGTATGTGATAATGTTCTCTCAGTATATTTTCGTTAAGGTGCTAGGATCTAAACACACTCTTAAATTTCCATCCTTTTTCCTTACTACCACTAATGAATTCACGAATTCTGTTGGTTGGTTAACTTTCTTTATAATACCATCTTTTTCCATTCTTGCTAATTCCTTTTTTAATGGATTTAATAAGCTAAGTGGAATTTTCCTACAGGGTTCTATTTTACCAACAGCTCCTGGTTTTAATTTAATATGATATGTATATCCAGTTAAATTCCCAGTTCCTTTAAACAAATCTTGATATCCTTTTAAAAATTCTGGTAACTTTTCATTGGAATCAGGATTTACTGTACAAATCCTTTGAATTAGGTTTAATTTTTGCAAAGTAGGTAAACCTAAAATAGCTGGAACAGTTTTATCACATGCTACGACTTGAAATTCTACTTCATCCTTGTCCCCTTTGGATGTTTCACATAATAATTTACATTTTCCAACTACATCAATTGTAGTACCATTGTAATTATTTAAAGTGACTTTTGATTTAGTCAAACATTTCTCTCTTAAATTTAATTGTTTAAATTTAGGCAATGGTAGCACATTACACTGAGCTCCAGTATCCAACTTAACAAATAAATATTTAGATATGTTTACTTTTAGTTTTTCAAACCATTCGGTTTTATTTTTAGAAAATGGATTTGTATCTTCTACTGACCCTAAAATATATTCATTACCATTATTATGTAACTCATGCTCTAAATTATTCTGTACAACATTAACATTTTTAAAAGTGCACATTTTAGAAAAGTGATTTTTCTTTTTACAGTACAAGCAAATCTTATTATAAGCAGGACAGTTGTATAACTTATGAAAAGTTCCACATTTTCTACACGGTTTTGGATTATTGTACTTAGTTCCTTGATAGTTTGAAGAAGATTTAGTACTTTGTTTTACATGATAGTCTTTCTTACAAGGCTGACTTTTTTCCTCTGAAGGTCGAAATTTATTACGTTTGATAGCTTCTATTTTATTTTCTTCAGTTAAAGTTTTCAGCTGAAGTTCTGCTAATTCAGAAGTTTTACACATTTTAATACATTTCTCCAATGTTAACTGATCTTCCCTTAATAATCTATCTTTGAGATTTTTATTTAGAATTCCACTTACTATTCTATCCCTTATTAAACTATCTTTTAATTCTGCAAATCCACAGTTGCTACTTAATTTCTTTAAATCGGTTAAGAAATCATCAAACGATTCACCTACATGTTGTGTTCGACAGAAAAATATATGTCTATCAACACTTTCGTTTGCTTTCGGTATGCAAAAATTTTCGAAAGCTTCAATTACTTTGTCAACATTCTTCTTATCTTCTTCACTTAAATTAAAAGTATTAAATTTTTCAAGTGCTTCTGCAATAAAATAGCTACTTTAATTTCAGGTGATTTAGTAATACCACCAGACGCTAACATATAAATTTGGAATTTTTGTTTCCATTTCTTCCAATTTTCGCTTAAATTTCCTTCGAAACTTAGATTACTTTGTGGCTTTAATCCATCCATATTTAATTTAGGACTTTAAATAGTTTATATATACGTATTTTTAGCCACTTCCAATAAAAATAAACAACTCACTTACCAGCGATATAAGTTTCGATTTCACTGTAAACAACTTCCCACCATGTTTTTGTTTAGAACATCTTTACCGAGGCTGCATGGTTCTTCAAAAAAGATTTTCTTTTTTAATCAACGACGGGCTGCGCCATGTGTTGTATTTTATATGTGTTGGGTACGTGCTCAGTGATGATTACAAGATGTACACAAACATCGTTTATTCTACATTACTCATCTACTATACTATATTACAGTTATAGTTACATATATAACAGTAGTCTTTTCTGCACATTTCGAAGGCGTAATCCAACCTTTTTCTTCATTAGATTCTTTATTACTTGTAGTAGCTAAGCTTGCAGGCTTGAGAGGCTTCTTGTTTTCTTTGCTTTCCGGGAAGAAGAGTCATCAATAGTTTTACGTTCCAAATTTTCCAGTGTCCAAAAATTTCAATATTTTTACGTTCATTTTTCAGCATCTTTTTAAATTTAGCGAAATCGAGCCGACTCTTGTCTTCAATCGGCTTGCCAGCCTTTAACACATTTTGAAGATCGCCAAGTTTAACCGGCTCTTTATTGTTATCTAACATCCATCAGATAGATAGATCATAGATCATCACTCGTTGAAAAGGTATGCGACCCGGAGGTCTTTGCCTTTCTATATTTGTTCCGTCTAGGTATTCTAAAAAGAGAAAAACAGGCACAATCATGCGATCGTCCTTTAAAGCGGAAAAAAAAAATGGCTATCAAGGAAAATTATAAGCGTTTTAAGTTTCTTATATGCTGTATTCGTAAGTTGAAGCTGTTGATTATGTAGATAAACAAACAGGGAATGTGTCACTCCATACAATCTACAGGGCAAGAATTTCCACTTACGTAGTATTCGTTCGTTCCTGCTGTTTCCGGATACCCGATTTTAAAATAACACACCTTGACATATTCTTCTAAATGAGAATAATATTTTAAAAATTAGTACTCACTAATGTAGTACAAATTCGTGATTAACGGTGGTAAATTTTGGATGTATGTAGTACGCACCAGAATATGATTTTGTAAAAGCGTTTGTATATAACTAGCCTTTCAGTTACAAAATCTTGTACTATAAATCACCACTTCTTATATTAAATTTGATCCTCCTAATATTTCCTTTCTAGTCCGATCATAAGTGGGCTGTTTCCGGAAGAATTGTATTTAAAGTAGCGCACAGCTGTGAAATAAAACCATGCGCTTGTTATGAAAGTTGAGGTTTATTCACTAAAGCCAACGGATTTGATGAAGAAACTTACCGTTTCAGCATTGCATATGCTTTTTGTGACGGAATTCGCTTTCTGTCATAGACCTTTAAGAAATAGACTAACCCAGTGGGCGGGGCGCACGTCACCGACATGTCGGCAAGGAAGAGTAAGGACGATCTGGTTTACTTTAACATTGAAACCTATGGCGTTTGTATCACATAACTCTTTTTAATTACTAAATGTGATACGTTGTACAGTGATGAGATTATGAAAGCCACAGTTTTTTCCAAATAGGATGTAGTATATCTCATTAAAGCACTTTTTAATAGAGTAACCCAGTGGGCGGGCCGCGCGTCTCCGACATGTTGGCAAGAAAGAGTAGGGATGATCTTTTTTTTTTTTTTTTTTTTTTTTTTTTTTTTAACACAGAAACCTATGGCATTTGTATCATATAACTCTTTTTAATTATTAAATGTGATATGTTATATAGTGATGAGATTATGAAAGCCACAATTTATTCCAAATAGGATTTAATATATCTCATTGAAGCACTTTTTACTGCATTTCGCCCATTTTTTTTACCCGTAACTCTTGTACAAACATCTTTATTTTGGTAAAACAGTAAGAATTCTAAGCACAAAATTTATGAACTTAATTTTGCGTAAAAATTAAGTAAAATTAAATAAGATTGATAGTACGCGATGCTTTGAAATAAATGAGGTAAAATTAAACAAGATCTGATAATTTTTTTTTAAATTTTCCATTTTAATTAATTGAATGTGGCACCATTTTCAGCCATTTTTCAGACTATAATAACATTACAAACGATCATATTTATTTCATTATATGATCATTAAATTAATAACATATAAGTGGACTAGGTATTTTAATAATTCATAAAATCGGAGCATAAAATTTTCTGAGCGTAATGAAGGGAAAAAATAAAATAAAATAAAATCTAGCAGCACTTAGATTTTATATTACGCCCAGAAGGAACCATTTTTTTTTTTAAGTTTTGTGTGTTACCTATATTTATTGAATATCAGGTACTTCGCCCATAAGCCACATACATTTGAAAACAGAGTCTTTAGAATTTCCGCACTGGAGATAAAACCGTTATTTTCCGTACAGTGCTCGCTCTGAACACGTTGAGTTTGTTAATCAAAAATTCGTGAAACTTTCACAAAATATGAAATAGTAGATTGAAACAAATTCAAAATTCGGCCGTTCGGATGCCCATGCTCGAGTGGAAGATTACATTATTCAAAATTTGATGGCTCTAGACAGCCTCGGTTTTGTCTGAGTGCGAGAAACATACATGTATTCACGCAGATTCTTCATTATTTAATTTATTTAAATATAATACTGGGCGATAATATTTGGTAACAACAACTTGCAAGGAGACGCGGACATTTATAGTGAAACAGCGCAAGATGCCGCTTTGAAACTAACAGCCTTTCTACCGCCCCTTTGGGCTAATAAATTAAATTAACAGTAAATTTTAAAAAATCTTATGCAGAACTAAAAATAAATTTTAAAAAATGATCACTATAAAATACAAGCAAAATTAATTATCACGGTTAAATACAATTTTAATATTAGCTTTCAATGCATAAAAATTTCTAAGGAGTCAAAATTGTTTATCCCTCTGATTTATGAAATATAATTGAAATAAAATTCCTTTATAGAAATTGTGCTATGATACTCATCTATAATTTAAAAAAAGCAGCACAATTTAGAATTTTAAAGAAAACTTTCAAAAATTCGTTTTTAAATTAACTTTAGTAAGTTAATTCAAAATTTTCAAACTTTAAAAAATTCGTTTTTAAATATTTCAGTATTTTTTACTTATTTACACCAAGAAAAAGCATAAAAATTGCAAGAGAAAATTGTTTGTTTGAAAATTTCTATTAGTTCAGATTTAAAATATTATTTTCTAAAAGAAGCAGTTGCAAATTTCCTTACGGCGTAGAAAAAGCTAAAAAAATATCCAGCCCTGAAAGCATGCAATAGCTTCATAATTATTTGGAACGCTAATTATGCTTGATAAATATGCTAAATTTTTAAAACCCAATCCCAATTTAAAAAGTAAAAATATGTAGAAATTATAATTGGTGAAGTGAGGCTTTACAACCAGACTTTTCTTGACAATTATACACGCTGCAGTAGGCAACCACTGTTAAATTTCTGCAAGTAGTCCCTACTCCTCGGGATGTGATAAAGGTGACAGCCGGTAACGCCTCAGACGAGGGAGAAAAACCCGTTTGGGTTAGTCTATTTCTTATTAGTCTATTCCATGACCACATTACGGTGACTTTTCACGATCTGACACGCTTTGCTCCGCCCTACTTGGTCTGTGGCCGCCTCCTTCTGCATGAATAAAACAAAACCTTTAAGAAATAACTATAAACATTTATCAAACTATTAGTGCTATAAACATTAACCTAAGTAAGCATTTTAAGCGAGAAGCTTGGTCAATAAAATGTCAGAGAATTTTTATCTCAAGGATGGTGGCGATCCGATCCGAACAATTATTGCTAGGGTAGCGCGCCTGTCTCTTAAAGAGATGCCTTAAGGCACGTGACAATAGTAAGTCTGACGTGGTAGAGTTGTGAGAATGAGGTGAGGATCGTGGCCAATGCCAATGATTTGAAAATTACGGAGTTCCTATGGTTCAAAACCATTTACCTCCTCATCATAATTACTAAAAGCGAGCAGAAATGAGAAAGATTTTGCATAAGTGAATTACTTGATGCACACTAGAGGGAGCCACTGGCTCAAGAAAGTTTAGGGATAGAGATGAGATAATAAAAACTTAAGAATCATAATATTTTTTATAAGTTTTTAGGTTTTATAATTTTTTTGTATTTTATATTTTATACTTTTTTTGGTTTTTATAAATTTTTATACACAATACAACACTAAAGCAGAAAGCGGAGAGGAAAGATTTTAAGATTAATAGGCTCATTGGCATGTGGCTTGTGTAGGATAGTGCAAATAATAAATATGAACGCGTTGAAAATATTCATAGGCAGATTTTAAAAATCTGCGGGAGATGTGATTCTATGCGAACAGATTGATAACTTTGCGTGAAGATCTTGGTTGCAAGTAGAGATGGTCATAAGCAATTATATGGCAGCTCGCTGAAGAGACTTCCTTCCTTCTTGGCGCGGGAGCTGGAACTGATGTTGAGAGGGCGTGTCTTGCCCTTTTAGATGGAGGGTAGATGCCGAACTCTCGGCCAATCACGGCTCTTGGTCTCTTCTGTGAGCTGCGAATAGCAGGATCGTAGGCTGGCATCTGCTGAAGTGCTCGGTTATCAATCTGTTCAATTTTGAGGAATAAATTTTGACTATGTTTTTTGATAAGGTAATCAACAGGTTTAATGTTAAGGTCCGAATGAATCACATCTGTACGGACGTACCAAGCTGCGTTTAGGGCCATACGTAAGGTTTTACTTTGAAAAGATTGAAGTTTTTTCACATGAGTTTTTGCAGCAGTACCCCAGATTGTACATGCATACATAAAGACAGGTCTTATTATGGAAGTATAGAGAAGGATTTTGTTTTTAATTGACAGATTGCTCTTTCGAGCTAAAAATGGGTACAGTTGGGCTCTGGCACCTTTTGCTTTGTTGAGAACATTTTCGATGTGAAGGCGCCAGGTTAATTTTGAATCAAGTACAACTCCTAGGTACTTGTAAGAGTTTGACCAGGGAACATAGTCGTCAAAGAATTTAATATTAATGGAAGGGTACGGGAGGGGGCTACGTTTGAATATCATAGCAGCACATTTAGCAACATTAATTTTTATTTTCCAAGTGATGAGCCAGTGCTCAAGGCTAGAGAGATAACTCTGAATGTTTTGGACTAAGTCTTCCAGGCGTTTGTGTTGAGCTAGGATGGCCGTATCATCTGCATAAAGTGCAAGAGTGATACTTGGTGATTTTGGTATGTCATTTATGAAAATGTTGAACAAAATTGGGCCTAAAAGTGACCCTTGGGGGACGCCGCTTAGTATAGGACGGGGTGTCGAAATGATAGAATTAACTCGTACAGAAAAAGATCTATTAGTGAGGTACGAATTAATTATATGTATTAAATGGGCCGAAACGTCAAGTCGTATGAGCTTGATAATAATTCCTATATGCCAAGTCCTATCAAATGCTTTGGCTATGTCAAGAAATAAAGCGCCAGTAAGCATTTTGTTACGAAACCCTTCGTGAATGAACTCCACTGTCCTCAGCAGCTGGTGCGTGGTGCAGTGTTTTGCTTGAAATCCAAATTGTTCATCAATCAGAACGTTGTGATTTCGGAGAAAATCATTCAGGCGTTTAAGTAACACAAACTCGTATATCTTAGATAACGAGGATAGGAGGCTGATAGGTCTATAATTTTGGGGGTTAGAAAGGCTGTGGCCTGGTTTTGGAATAGGCACAATAAGTGCTTGTTTCCAGCTTTGAGGAAAATAGCAATGCTGTATCATAAAATTTATAAGCATTACTAAGAAAAATAGATACTGGGTGGGTAAATTTTTAATCATACGATTAGAAATAGAGTCCATACCAGGGGCTTTTTTGGGTTTGAGCTTGGTAATGTATTCGCTTACCTCGCTCATGGATGTATATTGTATTTCTCTCGCAAAAGGCGAGGAGAGGAAACGTTCAACATCTTGTGGGAAAGAACTTGCGCTGTTCGCAAAAATTCCTTCATTATGTGGTGTAAATTGAGTTTGAAGAGAATCCGCAATTAATTCGGATTTCTCAGCGTCTGTGTGAGCCACCACTGCGTCCGTAGCTAAGGACGGAATGTTAGATTTGTGTTTGCGTAGGCGGGCTGATGCGCGCCAAAGACTGTTATCATTGGTCGTTAGGGACTGAATGTAAGTCGTGTATTGTGATTGGAAGAAATTGTCACATGACGCCTTGATCTCATTTTGGAGAGCACGGAGTTGAATTTTTAAGCCAGGATTTCTATTTCTTTGCCAAAGTCTCCGTACCTTATTCTTTTCTTTAATTTTGAGTTTAATTTCTTGAGGTAATTTACGAAAATTGGGTCTGAGGGTGGGTTTTGATACTTCCTTATAAGTATCTGTTAAAATGGTCGTTAAGTGATCAACTGCCGAGTCTATATCTTGGCTGGATTTAATTTCAAGGGAGGGCAAACTTTTACTTTTAAGTTTGAAACTAAAATTGTCCCAGTTTGTAGAGACGAGTGCCGGAGAATTTTGATTAAAGATAGTACAGTTAAGGTCTATGATTACGGGGTTGTGATCTGAGGATAAACAGTTTTCCACAGTCACGTGATATCCAAAAGGGATGTTTCGAAAGAGTGCCAAATCGATGAAAGAAGGGGCACCCCGTGAACCATATCTAGTAGGGGAATCCGGCGCAATAATTTTAACTTGGGCGCACTGAGCCCATTTTAGAAGGCCACGACCAGCAGGGTTTGATCTATGGCATCTCCAATGCTGGTGGTGACAATTTAAATCACCAGATATGATTAGATTGTTGGAAAAGGTGAGCAATTTGTTAAAATCAACCACAGGTAAATTTCCACCTGGTGGAAGATAGGCAGAGATCATTACAAGGGAGGGCGAATTTTGAATGAAAATTTCGATGATTGTTGCCTCGAGTTTACTCATACTCGGAGTGTCAATTCTTTTGTGTGGTATTGAATTTTTAATATAGACACATGTGCCACCATGATAAACATCACGAGTATTAGAAGCTTGTCTGTCATTTTTATATAATGCATAATTTGCAAGCTTGGGAGCTCTCCCTGGCTGGAGTTTGGTCTCTTGGACAAAAATAATGTCAAAATCTTTCTCTTCCACATAGTCTCGAAACTCATGGAATTTGGATAGAATGCCATTTGCATTCCAAGTGCATAGTTTTAAGTTTTTCAATCCTTTCAAAGTATTGAATTTTACTGTCTGGGGATATCAGAGAATTGGAGAGTAATATAACTCTCAAAGATGTAGTAAGCCGCGTCAGCACCAGATGGAGCCACTCTGAGCTGCGGTAAGGCGTTTTTGAATGCCAAAAGAAGTCTGCTCTGGTCAATACCAGGCTGGTTTGAAATTTGAATGATTGCCAATAGGATTTCGGTGCAATTTAGCGTCGAATTAGCTCCTAAGGGGACCGATAAATTTGGAATAATTTGGGGTGCAGCTTGTTGCATACCCGTAAGTGCTGCGGAGAATGAAACTCCAGGTCGAATATTATTTGCACTGGGTGTAGGTGCAGCCGACAGTGTTGGAAATTGTGTGTTGTTTTTTAGATTGATATTGTTTGTGTTGTTTTTTTCAGTGGTCAGACTGGGTTTGGTGCTCGGTTTTGGGTTTGGTCTATTCTTCGATCCTGGAAATCTTGGGCATGAGCGCCAGTTAGCTGCGTGGTTTCCGGAGCAGTTGGCGCACTTGTTGGGCTCTTCAAAGGGTTTTGGGCAATCCTTGGCTTGATGTGGTCCAGCACATTTAACACATCGTCTTGGAAGAGTGCAAACCTCGGATGAATGGAAGAACCCTTGACAGCGCCAGCACTGTGAAGGGCCTTCCTGGCCTTTGAAGTGCTCCATAGCAACTTCGGTCCCCAGCAGCTCGGTGATATTGTAGATTTCTGAAGCCTTTAAACTGTTGTAGATTTGGAGATAGAATAGTGGCATCGGCATCTTAGTCTTCCATCGTTTAAGTTGGGATATTTTATGAATCTTAAAACCGAGGACTTCCACCGCAGTCTGCACAACACTGAGTGGTGTGTTTGAGGGTAATCCCCTAATAACTATTTTTAGTGGTCTGTCTGACTTTAAGGTGTGTGATTTAAATTCAATAGTGTTGTCTGTTAAAAATCTAACGACAGTCCTGTAGTCAGTTTCATTTGAGGTGTTTAGTTTTAAAAAGTCAATGTCCTGTTTTGATTGGACTGTCGGTGCGTGTCTTTTGAGTTGATTTAAGAGGAAGAACCAATCAGCTCTAGGCTTAATAAAAATTGGTGGGGGTGCCTGTACTTTTGGAATTGGAATGTCTGTCGGCTGCTGAGTAGGTTGTTCTGTTGAATTATTTGTTTGGATGAGATTAAAAGAATTTGGAGTGGTTATGTTACTATTAGATTCAGTAGAGATGGGTTGTGTTTGGGATTTTTTTGCAATTAAGTGTTTAGGTGGTATTACAAACCCTTCAGAATCTGTAGGGCGTGTGCGTTTTTTTGGGTCAGATTTAGGAGTTTCTATTGGGGTTTTTGGTTTTTCAGTAGGGGTGGTTTTAGGAGAATTTGGTGTGGTGTGTTCCGAAATGGGGGGTTGTGAAGATTTAGCCTGACACTCTTTAAAAAATTCATCTTCTGTGGCAGGAAGGGTAAAGAGGTTTACTCCTAGGTTCGTGCATAAGGTGTGAAGAGAAAATAAAATGCGCTCACCTTCGTCGGTCATTTGCTTTATCATCTGGTCCTTGGCTGGGTTGTCTGAACGCTGCAGTCGCTGGATATCGAAAAGTAAATCAGTATGTCTATTTTTCAAGGCGTAGATTTGTATTGCGCTTTTCGACAATTCCATAGCTGAGGGAGAGGCAGGTGGAGGAGTAGTCGTGTCCATATCGGTGGTGATCCTTAATTGAGATGAGGCAGCGGTAGAATTACCAGCTGGCGGCGCCGTATTCGGGTTCACATTGCTTTGCAGGAGCTCTGAGCTCTTACGTCCTTCACTCTCCTCGTTCATGACGAGAACTGGTGTCAACCTGAGGATCGTGGCATGAACTGCAAATTATAGAGGTCACAAATAATTTATACCTTGGCTGGTCTTTGCTGGTCTTAAAAATTCACTTTTCTAAATTGTTTAATAACAAAATAAAATATATTTGCTAAACTAACCCTTATCGCCATATGTTTCTATAAAAAGTATAATTCAAGAATAACAATAATTTTTATTTCATTTTTCAGATGTTTCATGACAGGGAAAGGACATTTCATTAGTGGGAGGAGCCAAACGATTTTTTAAGGAAAGGAACGTAACACGATGTGATGAACAAAATAGTAATGTAATGTAAAGATATTAGAAATTTGAAAGCATTTGGAAAAGCGAGATTAAAAAATTCATATCATTAAATAAACAAGAAAAATTATTAATGATGTGAAAGTTGATTAAATGAAGAAGCTTTACGGATAATTTTTTAAGATCCCATATTAAAATGTAATTAAGTGACCGCCGTACTTAGCCAAAAAAAGTTTTTTTCCTTTCGAAATTTAATTCATATTCCTTGACGAGAAATTTCAGCGCTTTTCAATTTAGCCAATATACACCAAACAGCACGATACATATCAAACAATGCTGAATCAACACAATAATTAAAAGCATGTATGAGATCTTCAAGAATCGAAAACTGAATTTTACTGATAAGTGAAAAAATAACTTAAATATTGAACTTATGGAGAAGTCGAGAAATTTTGTAAATATCCTGACGGCGAATTCTGTGTGTCGGGTAAATGTCCTGTCGGCTAACTGTTCGTGTCGGCTAACTGTGCTGTCGGCTAAGTCTCCTTGTCGGCTAAATGTCCTGTCGGCTAACTGTCCGTGTCGGTTAAAGGTCCTGTCGGCTAAGTGTCCTTGTCGGCTAAATGTCCGTGTCGTCCTGTGGGCTAAGTGTCCGTGTCGGCTAAATGTCCATGTCGGCTAACTGGTGTCGGTTAAGTGTCCCGTCGGCTAAGTGTCACGGACCCCTAGGGAAGTACCAAAACCCATGGGCGAAGAAAATTCAGCTGCGTGAGCAAGCATATCTTAATACTTACGAAAGTAGACGTTCATCAAACGGCTCTAAAATTATGAAAATTAAATGTATCTACTTTCAAGTACAAAAACCGGTGATGCAAGTTATATTTTCTTAGAAACTGGTTTTGTTTGTTTGATTATGGCAAAAGCACGATAGGGAAGGTTTTCGTTGTATTTTCTGCACTAAATAAATCTTGTTGAACAGAACACATGATGGCATAACTGCTAAAACCATGGTAACAGCATAATCAAAAAGTACTATTTTCCCATTTGTTTTCATTGCTCATGCATGTTTTTAAATACAAATGAACACTGACATTCCATGAGAAATATATGATCGTGATTTTCAGTTTAAATTACATATCTCAAGCAAAAATATATATGAAAAGATTTGAATCAACAAATGCATATTTAATTAACCCAAAATTCTACAAATTTTTTAATATCGCTTTTAAATAGACTTATCAAATTGTTCTTAAAGTTAAAAGTCACTTATGCTGATTCACTTCAGATTTAAGCAGAAGTGCATATATTTTCAGTATTATCTAAAAGCACTCTTATAATCCCTTACACTCAGTAGATTACTGATTACTGATACTCAGTAGAATACCAGTAAGATTTCTATATAACATTTATCCTGGCGTGATTATTCGCTACAGTAAATAATCTTCGATGTTCACACCTTATTCTTCCCTCCATGCATTAAATACAGAAAAATTAAAATGTATTTTTACACATATACACACAAATAATAGTAATAAACTTGCCGTACATCTTAACTTCAATTAAGCTTGTATACAAATTAAATATTTTTAATTATAATGTATTTATATCAGGTTAGTTTTTAAAATATTTTTATACTCAAAATAGTGTTCAGTATTTAATTATTTTTCTTTCTCTTATAATTAAAAATAAATTATACGGAATCAAAATTAAAACATATTCAGCAGTTAAATAACACAGAAGATAATATCTTACTTTCTCTTTCGCTATTTGTCTTCGTTCGGGGTCAAGCATGTGTAAGTTCATTCAGCATGTGTAAGTTCAATTAAATTACATCAAACATATACATAAGTTAAATAATACTGAAAAGAATGTGTATTCACTCATATTCGATGTTTGCATGATAGCGTGGTCGAAAAGTTGTTCTTTCCTCAGGGTGAAGCATGTATCAGTTTACTTAGTTCCGCAATGCTTAACCCAGACATTGCTTCAATACATAGAATTGCTTTTGGGATATAAAGAAAGTAACCAAAACACATACGCATGTGAATGAAGTTGGATAAGCTAATTTATCAATTATCTAATCCTTTAGGTATTGGTAAAATGTTACTGAGTTTAAATATTTCAATGTCATATAAGTCTCATTTACAAAATGAAGATTATGATAAAAAATAATTTAAGATGAGAAACGTTTTAATTTTAAAAGTAAAATACCAGTAAAATGAACTATAAATGTAAAATTACGTCTTAGTTATGTATGAAAACTGCATAAATTCATTAAAAATATAGTTAGCAATTTTATCTGGTTGTTAAGAAAGTTTTCCTTTAAAAACCGTTCTTAATAAAGCTAGAAAAAACAGCATGACAGCAGTTTCTATAGCGAGGGTATAAATCACCATGGAAATCTATGATTTATTCCAATATTTTGGTATAGTTTTTCAAAGCTTTCGACACATAAACTTGGTGGCCGCGAGTCCAAAAACAGATCAACCACATTTCGGACATCCTGTGGAGAATGGCAGATAGCACCAGCAAGATGTGGTTGCAGGCGTGATTGAGTCAGCACCCAGAAATTGAACTTGTACGTCAAATTTAAGCGATGCATAGCCCGAATAGTGGACATGCAGATGCACAAAAAGCAGTTTCTCAGAGGCGTGTTTATAGAAGCACAGAGCTACAGCAACTTATCAAAAGCAGGAATGCTGCCAGAAGGCAGTTTCAGAGATCTAGAAACAGGGACGATAAGCAAAGATTCAACCGCCTGTGTAACGAAGTCAGATCTCTTTTATATGTACAAGCACAACACAGCTGGACCAGGTACCTCCAAAACCTTACCACTGACGACAGTTCATTACGGAAACTATCAAGAGGTACACTAAATGCCACAACAATATTCCGCCACTTAAGGGGCCCCAAGGGATCCATTATACAGAAATTGAGAAAGCGGAACTCTTAGCTCAGCATCTGGAATCTCAATTTCGCGCTAACAACATTCACGACACTGATACAGAACACATGGTTCAACAGTTTCATTCCACTTTACCTACAAGCCCAAGCACAAACAACATTATTCCAGCCTTTCCTTCGGAAGTCTTCGCTATTATCAAAAATCTAAAGCGCAAGAAAAGCATAGGACTTTATGACATGCTCAAGAGGCTTCCACTCAAGACGGTTTTCATCTCTACTAGAATAAGTAACATTATACTGGACTGGCAATATTTTCCGAAAACATGGAAAACTGCTGAAATTGTTCAAATTCTTAAGCCTGGGAACCCAGCAGCGAAACCTGAATCCTATCGACCCATAAGTCTCCTCTCTATTGCAAGCAAAGTATTTGAAGCCATACTGCTGAAAAGAATTAATATGCACCTGGACGACAGAAATATTATAATACCACAACAATTTGGCTTCAGGAAACAGCTATCTACGACTAATCAACTCTATAGAGTTATTGAGACCATCTCTGAAGGTATTGCTACTAAGAAGATCACAGGAGGACTCTTCCTTGATATATCCAAGGCCTTTAATAGTCTGGCTGGATACTCTCACATACAAATTACACGTTCTGGGTTTCCTGGAATACATCATTAAAATTACTAATTCCTAACTCACTGGTAGACACTTTGATGTTCACGTATCAGGAACAAACTCTTCTCTACACCCAATCCTTGCAGGGGTCCCCCAGGCGTCCTTGCTGGGACCTATTTATTTTAATATTTACGTGAACGACATTCCCACCATGCACGACACAACACTTGCTTTGTATGTTGACGACACAGCGATCCTGGCACAAAGTGCATTTATTGGTCCTGTCATCCAACGATTACAAAACTACATACACGCACTAGAGGTTTGGCTTACCAAATGGAAAATTGCCATCAATGTTGACAAAACAAAGGCTGTATTATTTACGAAGAAGACTAAAATTAAAGGCAATCTGAAATTCTACAATACTAGCATCCCATGGGCCAAGCAAGTCCTTTATCTTGGGGTGATCCTCAATAATACAATAATACTCTTACCTAGTCCCCACACATCACTTCTATTATCAGTAAGTTCCGAGTTCGTAAGTCCCAACTCTACCCCTTAATTGCTCGGAATAGTGTATTTATTATCTATAGACTATTGTCTATAGATACCATTGTCACTTATTCACAAGTCCATTCTCAGACCTTTGTTATGCTAGGCAAGCCCAGTCTGGGCATATACTTGCAAAGGTTAATTCTGAGTTACTTATTTACAAGTCCATTCTCAGACCATTGTTATGCTACGCAAGCCCAGTCTGGGCACATACTTGCAAAACCAACAGGAAACTGCAAACTTGTCAAAATTCTGTACTCAGAGAGATAACTAATGCCACCTGGTATATTAGAAATAACAGGATCCAGGAAGAGCTGGGCATAGAGCAATTGAGATCCCATTATTATAAACTAGCAAAAAGCCTTCATGAAAAACAGAATCTTATCGATAACAGTAGTATAAAAATCTGCAATTACAATTATAATGACCTCAATAATATGGATAGGCCCCTTGCTCAGCTTAACATAACTATTACGTAACATCTGCTGTTTTGTAACCTCATCTTTCAATTTCGTTTTCATCTGGTATCATCTGTCTGTACATTTACATTTTATTTTAGTTTATTTGTATGTGTATATTCTTACTTTGTATATTTTTTAATGCATTACGGATTCAGGTTAGTAAAAATTGTACACTTACCATGTATCCATATGTGTTATCACCAGTTCGACGGTTTCTGTGACTGATCCTGCTAAACAGCTTACTTCTTCATAATTATTAATATTAATAATAACAATAATAATCATAATAATAAGATTTATATTAAAATTAAAAAAATATTACATACTTAATTGCATGATTATTTCCCATCATATTTCGTAGCAATTAAAATATTCTACGAGGGATAAGGCCTTCAGCCTAGGCACCGTGGTGTCACAAACACCGCTCCACTGGAATTAATGAATGAATGAATAATGGACATGGCAATAACGTCTAATTCTTTAGCTATCGGCTCTCTTGAGAGCATACGCAAGCCCTTGAGTGGTTGCATACTGATCTTCTTCAACAATTTCTTTCAGGCGGGACTCGTTAACATCAGTAAGCTGGACAAGAGTGCTCTGCTTCTTCAGTATCATAGTCCTTGTGTTGGAACTGTTTTTTTGTCCTAGTTTTTATACATTTCACAACACAATGTCCTAAAGCAAGTCCTTTTCTTTCAAATGCCAAAAATTGTTTGACAAAATATGATTAAATATGCTAATATGATGTGTTTGTGCGGATGATGTCTGCTGCAGTGTTACGATACTTTCATTAAAACCCGATAGCTTGTTTTGATTGTTGGGAAACACATTTCACGTCATAAGAAGTCTCGCATCTTTATTGTGCCCGGAAAATGTTTACTGGTACTCTGGTTCTTGAATGTCATGGTCGTTGTTTTCGAACTTTCACAACTAAACATTCACAGTGTCATACGATATAACATTAGTACTTAATATTGTACATATGATTTGGTGACATTGTGTAGCTTACCTTTTGCAACATATCTGGACGTAAATGATGATTCTAATCAGTTATAGTTCCATTTCTGACACCTTGTACTCAATAATAATGACATTTTAATAAAATTCACAATACACTTTTCTGTAAAGCAAATGATTTTCTTTCAAGTGCCAAAACTTGTTTGAGGTAATATGATTAAACATGCTAACGCGAACTTGTACTAAATACAAAATTCGTAAAAATATTATTCCTGGAAGCGGAATTCTTGTTGCCAGTAAATTAAATGTATGTCCTTCGATGGAAATATTTTTTGCAAGCTTCTGGGCTGTTGGTGTTGAGAGTGATTGTAAAGTAGTAAAACTGGGCTCATGGAAAACACTGGTTACATGTGAATAACTTATACCCAATGTTTCCATTCAGTAGGTAAACTTAAAAAATTAGTAAATCTTCATCTAAGACATAATAGCATAAATGAACATATGTATTCAATGCTATACTCTAACGGACTCCTACTGTCGTTTGTGTCCTCGACCGCAGCAACCACGTCAACATTCCATGCCTAAAAACAGCCTAATACCCCCAATGGTGAGAGCCACAACTGCAACCATAGACACATGACTTTACTCTGGACCAGCGGTTCTCAACCTTTTGACAAAGGCGTACCACTAAACAGAAATTGTAAACCTTTAGTACCACCAGTACAAAGTTCTACTACCACCACTACTTTTGAACAAAAAGCTCAAGTCGCATAAATTTACGAATGTTAGAGAAAAAAAACTCAATCAGGGTGTCGGAGGTTTTATTTTTTGAATTTAATAGTTAAAAATACTTTGCTTCTCTGCGTAACACTTTTTTTTACGTACCACCAGTGGTACGCGTACCATCGGTTGAGTTCTCAACCGATGGTTGATTGAGACATTAAGACTCTAAACATTAAGTGCAGTCAGTTTTTTTCTTTTTCAGTAGTGGCTGACGCAAAGAGGAATGCAAATTTAGCAACAATACGCAAGTGATTCTATGAACTAATTGCCTAACTACATCTTCAAAAATCGTGCCTTTCCTTTATTAAAAATTCTGATACGGAAACCATAGAACTTCCTTGTACGGCGTATTAAACTGTACACACTTTTTGCTGCATTTCATTTAAACATATTTCCTTGAATTTCATTAGAGGTATATTTCTTAATTAATTCAGTTTTCATTTCGAGGCAAGGTAAAGAGGAATATAAACTAAAAATATCTTCGTTAAAAATTGAAAAATATAGAAAAACATAAAAAACCAAATACAGTTAAAAAACAACTTTTACAATTAAAATTATAGTTTCGAGGCAAAAGTAAGCGATTCGGCCAGCGGGGAAGGAGGCACATTTTTCGCTTCACAAAACTACAAGGTTACTTTTGGTTCCTCTGGGCAAAAAGACATTGAAGGTAAGAACAACCTAATTCAATCACTTTTAAAGTAAAAAATTTACAATTAAGTAATATGTAAGAAGACATGATTTTTTAGCTTCTGAGGCATCTTTTAAATCGAAAACTATAAGTAAATTTATAATTAATACTCTATTCGGTCCATTTAAAATTAGAGCACCTTTTTATTGATTAGCGAAATACTTTAAATAGTACTTAACTTTCTCTGAATATTTTTGAAAGGGAATAAAATAAAGATTATTTTTTAAATATTATTTAAAACTTGTAACTGACTTATCTAAGGGGAATAGATGACTGATAAGGAGAATAATTCTTTTAATTATACTTATTAGATTTTTTTATCCTTAATTTCAACAATAAATACTCCAAAACTCTTTTTTTTACTTTTTAAGTACGCATCTCATAGAAATTGCTTTACAGTACCTTTTAACAGATTGCTTTCCAGTACGAACAATTCTTTCTTAAATAGTTTTATAACGTATTTGTCAACAGGATGTCAATTTATGTTTACAATTAAATGTTAAGGTTATTTATATATTTAGATAATATTTATAATCATTATAAATTTAGATGCATTTAATAATTAGATTTCTTCACAGTAGCTTTCACAGTTGTTTATGAATGAATAAATCCTTCATTCCAAATACATTTATAAATAATTTAATGAATATTTACGTATTTTGTTAAAGGCAGACGCATGCTTTTTGCAAGCACATGCATATTTCATATTTTTCATTTCCGGCATGTGGAAATCTTTAGTTTCTATGCATTCACAATATTTTTCGGGTAAAGTAATTTACACTAATTTTAAAAAGTACACGTTACAATAATATGTGGATGTGAACAAAGTTTATTTTATTTAAAACATTTTAGCGTTTGGAACATAAAAGAAAAGTAGCGAATACTGTATTAAGTGTATCGAAAAATGCATACGATTTTAAAGGTACGGTGAGGTATTTTTCATTCTTTAAGCATAACGTTTTTGCTAAAATCTATATTTTTGTAGTTCAACAGCTTAGAATTTTATAAAACAAATTCATAATCAAAATCGCTGTTGTTAGTTATCGAAAAATAACCAAGATGTGATTTTTGCGTAAATGTCACTAAACCATACAAATTGCTGTTATCCATCATACTAGGAATGTTTCTTTTATGCGGAAGTGTCCCGTTTTTCGATTTGTATGGAATAAATATGTTTTAAGAATTCTTTTATTCTTATAACAACTTTTCTTTTATAACAAGGTATGTAACTCACCTCTGACAATAGCTTCTCTTCGCTTGATCTTTATAAATGTCGATGAAACACCTATACAGTACGATAGAGGTTAAGAAGATGAAAATGATTTACTGCACAGGTTAATGAAAGCTTTATAGCTCCTCAGAATCATGGAGGTAGGAAATAAGATGGAGTGGCCCTAACCGGTTTTCCCCATACCCTGCTCTGAGCCTGCGATCCCTACGTGGTAACCAAAACATTAAGTAGTTTACCATTAAGTTCAATGGGTTTTGGCACGATCGGATGTAAATATTTTGTAATTACGTCGTAAATATACATATAAATGTATATATTTTCTTTTTCTACAGTGCTTCAGAGTCCTAGGTATATGAAAAGAATACATTTTTAAACAACATTTCATTCTAAACGGAATTAAATGCTATACTTTTCACAGAACAGTTTGCCTAGAATGGTTTAATTTGAATGAAATATTTCCACAAATTTTCGTTAATTACATTAGAAAAATTTTTAAGGTAATTCTATTTTATTCGGTTAAAAATTAAGATCAAAGTTTATTGTGTTTGTAATATTAAAATTATGCATTATTCCTTTTCTATTTATGGAGCTTCTTCCTGAAATACTTTCAAATATATGGCATATTTTAGCTTCTGAGGATCCTTTTAAATGGAAAACTGTAAGTCAATTTATAATTAATGCTCTTTCGGTTCATTTCAAATTAGAGCAACCTTTATTTTAATAGCGAAATACTTTAAATAGTACTTAACTTTCTCTGAATATTTCTGAAAGGGAATAAAATAAGGATTTTTTTTAACAATATTATTTAAAACTTGTAACTGAGTTATAAAATGTAAGGAGGTTAATTCTTTTAATTATACTTATCAGAATATTTTTACATGACGTATTTGTCAACAGGATTTCAATTTATGTTTACAATTCAATGCTAAGTTTATTATATATTTAGATAATATTTATAATCATTATAAATTTAGATACATTTAATAATTAGATTTCTTCACAGTAACTTTCACTAGTTTATGAATGAATAAATCCTTCATTTCAAACACATTTATTAATAATTTAATAAATATTTATATATTTTGTTAAAGGCAGTTACATGCTTTTTGCAAGTACATGCATAAATACCCATACATATTTCATATTTTTCATTTCAGGCATGTGCAAATCTTTAATTTTTGTGCATTCACTACATTTCTCGAATAAAGTAATTTTTAATAATTTAGCATATACCCGAAAGTTTTACATAAGAAATGTGTATAAATATAATTTGAATGAAAATTATATGCATTATTTTTAATACTTACTCAAAGGTATGTTTTTCTTCCAAATTCCTACACGATGGCATCTCTTCCTTTAGGCAGATAGCCCTTACATGCCTTACTCTATTTAATAAAAACTTAACCTGACCTATGTGCGTAATTACACGTATATTTTAACATGCATAATATTTGCATTTAGCCATCAAGTTTCAAACTTTTGACTTAAAACACGTTTTAGGATATATTCATCATCAAATTCAAATCTCCTAGTAAATATATTTTGGCAGAGCACTCAATACCTCTTTTATCGATTTTACGCAGTTTAATAATTCTCTGATAATATAATAAATAATAATAACTAAGTAAAACGTGTAAGCCCAAAGTGATTATTTTTCAGATATATAAAAATAAAATGATGAGTTCAAAATGAAGCCTCTTTAAAATTTCTTTAAAATGAAGTTTAAAATGAAGTAAAGCCTCTCTTCTAAAAAACTTTTAAAAGTACATGTTAAATAATATATGGATGTGAAAAAAATGTGTTTTATTTAAAACATTTTTGGCGTTTGGAACATAAAATAAAAGTAGCGAATACTCTGTCAAGGGTATCGAAAAATGTATACAATTTTAAAGATACCTTAAGGTATTTTTCATTCTTTAAGCATAAAATTTTTGCTAAAAATCTATATTTTTGTAGTTCAACAGCTTAGAATTTTATAAAACAAATTTATAATCAAAATCGCTGTTGTTAGTTATCGAAAATTAACCAAAATGTGATTTTTGCGTAAATGTCGCTAAACCATACAAATTGCTGTTATCCATCATACTAGGAATGTTTCTTTTATTCGGAAGTGTCCCGTTTTTCGATTTGTATGGAACTGTCATGTGTCGAAATACTATCAGAGCGCTGTCAAGTCAGCTTCTGAATGTAAACAAAAAACACCCCATCTGGTGACCGAAGCTTCGGAGCAGTGCTTCACTTCTAATGCCGATTTGGCCACTCCTTCCTTTCTTACGTCCATGGGTACACGAGAGCCTTCCCAGCTCGCCCCATATTTAGAGTGCCGCCATGGCGTACCAGCACTATACATTTACAAACATCCATGCCTTCCCCAGGATTTATACCCGGCCCTACGTTACGGCAGTCAGCGACGCTAACTACTATTCCGGTTAGCATATTTCACAAGTGCACATCTGTGTAGCCACCGAGGGAGTGGCTTCTAGGATGGACCAATGAGGATCCGGTAATATTTCTGTCATGTCACATGACCTTTCGCGTGCTTTAAGATTTAAGCAAGATGGTTGAAAATATTCTACAACGCAATTTTCTATACAAAATAAACTTTTCATTGCGAAGTTAGATCAAATTTAGGCAATTATGAAGATTTCACTACCTGGTTGAAATAAATCCAAACACATGTTGGATACGTCGCAAAAATATCGATGTGAAATATTACTTAATAAGTGGTAAATAAGATGAAGAAAGAAATATGTGATAAACATCTGAGCCCAAATGCAATTTTACATAAAACTATGCGTATGAGAAAAATATTTACATCAATTATATATGTAAGTAGAAGTCAGCACTTTTTATTGCAGTCTATATGAAAAAGATGTGTTATAATAATAACCAATGCAGAATTTTATTCAATGCGAACTTTTACTAATTTACATTCGTATACATTTAGTGTGTTAAATTTCACATTTAATAACTGCTCGCTCTTAAATACACTACCTACACAAGAAATACTCATCAAACATTTATCTTTCTCACGACGAATATATTCATTTTATTTACATATAATTTTTAATGTTAGCAATGGATCAATGTATTATGATTCTTACAGTTTAAAAATCAAAAGAATGCAAGCACTGAAATAAGAAGATTCATTGTAACCCTTCAGTCATTCTCAGCTCAATTAAAAAAATATACACTTGAATTCTCTTAATCCACATAATATGCCGTGAACATCAATTCAAATATTAATGCGTGATAAAAATCACGAAAGTGAAATATCAGCGATTAATTAAAATCGGAAAACGAAAGCACTACAAGATTTCTACTATTACGCCATATATTTATAACTGCGAAACAAATGCAAATTAAAACGCAAACAACATATGCTCACATGCACGAAGATTTAGCGTCACAAGAGCAATAGCAGCTCATTAGTTCATATTCGAAACCCCTCCCTCAGTGGCTACGCTGATGTGCACTTATGAAATATGCTTCCGGTTAGGCGGCAAAAGAAGATATATTATTACTAGTTGAATGGAGTAGAAACCTGAGCAGCTTTCCTTTAGTGTTCTTTATATTACTAAGGGAAGGCTGAAACGGTCTCTAAAACGACCACCTGCAGATCCAGATGCTTTCGGTTTTCTAAGCGCCGTATCAGTTTTTGGTCTTATAGTCGTATTAAAGAGTGATGTTGAATACTTATGTTTATTTATGTTATCAGAAAACCTGGAGGTTTTCAGAAGTAGTCGCAAAAACCTCATTTACTGTTTCAAAGCTATTTATTTTTCGTTAAGACTCTTTGCTTTTTTGAAAAGGAATGATTAATTAAATTTAGTTAATTGTTAATTATTATTTCATAACTGATTAATGATTAATTATTAACTTAATTATAATTATAAAATCAATCTTTAATGTAAATTTTTAGCACGGAACTGGTTAAAAAGGAGGTGAGGTAGAGTTATATTTCCAGCTATTAACACTTTATCACACTGCTCACGTTTCAGAAAACTGTAAATCAAGATATGGGAATTATTGAAATGGCAATAATTCAGATGTCTGAAACATTATTCGAAAAGAAGTGAAACACCTGACATCCTCATAAATGTTAAAATAACTTTGAATTCATGTAAGGGTTTCATAAGCTTTACGTGGGAAATGAAGAATTAATTAATTATTTCATTATGACAATTATTATGCACTTCAAAGACAAGTTTAATAAGTATTTTAAAATTATTAATCAAAAGAATAAAATTTTATTGATACATTGAAATCCAAATTGTTATTTAGTTATTTGCTTTAGATATCTAGCTTTGCGATTTATGTGAGATTAAAAAATTCTTCGTAATTTTGATTTTGGCTTGTGAAACACAGTGTAAATGTTACAGCACTAAATCTAAATAGAGAGGATTCCGTGATGAAAACTCGTGTAAATTTCATAATTCTATATTTTGTACGAAGCCTAAAACCTTCAAGCATTTAAAAATTGAAATCTTGAAATTTGTATTTAACAAATTCGTGTTTTGGGCAATGCGTCAGCAATTTCCATTTGCAAAGTATGATAATTCTGTGATACATTCGTATATCAAAGAATTATTGTCAAAAAATAACACTTCCTGTAATATCTCGCTATCCAAATGATACATAATTTTTAAATATTGGTACGTTATTTTTAAATATTAATGATTTGGAGCTGTGGTAAGCATTTCTGCTTTCAGATGAGCTCGTTATTTTAGGAAATTGCTTCAACTATCTAACTATTTCGTTCATTCGTGTAATAAGGAAGATAATTTTCTAAATAAAATAGAATGAAGTACATTTTAATAAGATATTATGTTCCTAACAAATTTCTTTTGTTTCATTACAGACTGGATTCGGATAGAGGTCTGTCAAGAAAATTTATTTTAGAGGGTAAGTACTACATTTACATTTATTTTACTTTGTAAAAGGAACTAGGATACAATCTTGTTGTTTTCTCTTTTGTTATTAGCCCAAAGACGCATTACCTAGTCTCAAAACGGCATTTTGCGTTGAATCACGTTTCAAATTGTTGCCATCAAACATTATCTCCCTATATTTTATTTAAAGAAATTAAATAATGAAGAATCTGCATGAAGGTATGTTTGTTTCTGACACCGTGAAAAATAACGGTACCTAGAGCCATCAAATTTTGAATAACGTAGTTCTCCATCTGAATATGAGCCCCTGGAACCCGAATTTGGAATTTTGCATCGTATTGTCTATTTTGTCTCTTATTGTCTATTCCATATGTTGTAAAACTTTAGCGAATTTTTATTTAACAAATTCAATGATGTCAAAGCAAGCAACGGCAACAATACACCCTCCCAAAAAGCATTTTTATCTCCAGCGCGTGAGACTGTCTGTGGGAAATTCTTAAGATATACTGTTTTTAAATATTTTTACCTCAAAAGGACGTTAGCTCAAGCACTGTCTAAACGTGTATATGTGCTTAAAAGGAAACACACACACACACACACACAAAAAAAAAAAAAAAAAAAAAAAAAAAAAAAAAAAAAAAAAACCGCCCGTTTGGAGGAAGCAGTTCGGATATTAAAAAAATTATTTGTCGAAAAGAAGTAAAAATATAAACAATAAGTTTGGATTATGATTATTTAGAGTATAAAAACTAGAGGATGTCTACTAAAGTCAAACTAATAACTTCATTATTTATTTTTAACATTTCAGCATTCTTTTCTTTTAAATTTATGTAACATTCTCTTATTTAAACATTATGTCTCATGCAGCGTGATCATGCAGTTGCTTTTATTTCAAGTCCGTCACTAGATGCGGCTGTAGACTAATTATTAGTGACTGGACTTAATTTGTATTACACTCTTCTCAAAACCTAGGCAATGGCCTCATACTGTAATCTATTCTGCTCGGGGAAAAGTACCTAGAATTTCTCCAATATCCATGGTAACTAGAATGGCATCATTGTGACAATAAAAAACAATCCAACGACCACACTGTCCCGGAAATTTGCAAGAATGCTTACAAAGGCTGTTCGCGCAGTTTTACATGGTTTGGAAATTTTTGTTTTAACTTTTGCAACTATATTTTTAGAAGCATAAATTATCGTCAGCTGCTTAACAGTATTGCTTTCATGCAAAATTGCATTTTTAAAGAAGCAGTGGATGTAAGGGTATGTTTCTGCTCTTTCCGAAGAAGCTTATTCGTATGTAGTTCATAAAAAAGTCTTTGAGAGCCATGGCCTTTCTATATCTAAACCTATTATAGGTAATGTTGCCAATAAGAAAGAACAAAAGTCAAAGTTTGGCTTCAAGTGGAAAAATACATATAAAGGAAAAAAGGAATATTTTTCGACTGCTGCAAAGGTGAAATCTTTAATGTTAGAAGACAATCCGTCAACCCAAAGACAGCTGCAAAATAATTAAAATTCTCCGTGTCAGTTGTAAACGAAGTGATTAATACTGATTTGAATCTTAAAAAAACTCCATTTATTATCTTCAAAGAGGAGAAAACAATTTTAAAACATGTTTCAAAGAATCTAGAAACGGGTTTAAAAAGGGGGTTATGATTGCTGTGGTGTCCGCCGATAACATCGCGGACGAAAACCTCGCGGAGAAAACAACGCAAGGCGAAAACGTCGTGCTACAAAACATCGTGGGAGAAAACATCGCAAAGAGAAAACATCCCAGTTCTAAAACATCGTGGTCGAAAATAAAGCGGTTCAAAAACTTCGCAGTTTAAAAACATCGTCGTCGAAAATATCGTGGTAAAAAATAAAGTATCTACAAATCATCGCATGACGATAACATCGCAGACATGGTTTTTTCAGGCTTTAATAACTGTAAATGGATATTTCCATAATGATTTGTGTGTGTGATTATGGCAAAGCCTCGAGGGCTATCTGCCTAAGGGGAGGGATGCCTTCGTGGAGGACTTTCTAAGGGAAACTGGCTCGTATACACGTTACACATGGGGAAAACCACGAAAACGCCCATGCAGCCAGCCCGTTCGCGGGATTCGAACCTCGGACCGAACTACCAGTGTTCAGCGACTTTACCGCTTGGCCGCTGGTGGGCCCATAATGATTTGTGAGCGTAAGATGTAAAGAAGGATAATCTTTACTTTCATATTTTTTTATTAAATATAAGATAGAATTTTAAATCGACATAGTTGCCAATGCCAATGATTTAAAAATTTCGGAGTTCCTATGGTTCAAAACCATCTACCTCCACATCAGAATTACTAAAAGCGAGCAGAAATAGGAAAAATTTTGCATAAGTGATTTACTTGATGCACACTAGAGGGAGCCACAGGCTCAAGAAAGTTTAGGGATAGAGATGAGAAATAAAAACTTAAGTATCATAATCTTTTTATAAGTTTTTAAAATTTTTTTGTATTTTATATTTAATACTTTTTTTGGTTTTTTATACACAGTACAAACACTAAAGCAAAAAGTGGATAGGAAAGATTTTACGATTAATAGGCTCATTGGCATGTGGCTTGTGTTGGAGAGTGCAAATAATTATTGAGATCGCGATGAAAATATTCATAGGCAGATTTGAAATCTGCGGGAGATGTGATTCTTAAGTAAACAGATTGATAACTTTGCTTGAAGATCTTGATAGTAGTAGCAGAGGATGAAATAAGCAATTATATGGCAGCTTGCTGAAGAGACGTCTTTCCTTCTTGGCGCGGGGGCTGGAACTGAAGTTGAGAGGGCGTGTCTTGCCCTTTTAGATGGCGGATAGATGCCAAACTCTCGGCCAATCACGGCTCTCGGTCTCTTCTGTGAGCTGCGAATAGCAGGATCATATGCTGGATCTGCTGAAGTGCTCGGTTATCAATCTGTTCAATTTTGAGGAATAAATTTTGACTAAGCTTTTTAATATGATAATCTACAGGTTTAATATTTAGGTCCGAATGAATCACATCTGTACGGACGTACCAGGCTGCATTCAGGGCCATACGTAAGGTTTTACTTTGAAAAGATTGAAGTTTTTTCACATGAGTTTTTGCAGCAGTACCCCAGATTGTACATGCATACATAAAGACAGGTCTTATAATGGATGTATAGAGAAGGATTTTGTTTTTAATTGACAGATTGCTCTTTCGAGCTAAAAATGGGTAAAGTTGGGCTCTAGCACCTTTCGCTTTGTTGAGAACATTTTCAATGTGAAGGCGCCAGGTTAATTTTGAATCAAGTACAACTCCTAGGTACTTGTAGGAATTTGTCAACACAGTTAACTAACAAAGACCATTAATAAATAATTTTTTATAAAGTTTTACTGGTAATTTTTCATAAAAAGTATAATCTATTAAGTTGCATTTAATTTTCTATGGTTAAGTTTCCTTCTTACTTTTTCAGCAAAAGTTTATTAGTTAATAGAAAAATATGAAAGTAAAAATTAGCCTTCTTTACACCTTGCGCTCACAAATTATTGTGGGAATATCCATTTACAGTTATTAAAGCCTGAAAAAAGTATGTCTGCGATGTTATCGTCATGCGATGATTTGTAGATACTTTATTTTTTACCACGATATTTTCGACGACGATGTTTTTAAACTGCGAAGTTTTTGAACCGCTTTATTTTCAACGACGATGTTTTAGAACTACAATGTTTTCTCTTTGCGACGTTTTCTCCCACGATGTTTTGTAGCACGACGTTTTCGCCTTGCGTTGTTTTTACCACGATATTTTCGACGACGATGTTTTTAAACTGCGAAGTTTTTGAACCGCTTTATTTTCAACGACGATGTTTTAGAACTACAATGTTTTCTCTTTGCGACGTTTTCTCCCACGATGTTTTGTAGCACGACGTTTTCGCCTTGCGTTGTTTTCTCCGCGACGTTTTCGTCCGCGATGTTTTCGGCTGTAACCGATTGCTGTTGGTTTTTCATATGACGTCAAATTAAAAGTAAAGGGAGTGGAGATAAATACTAAATCAACTCCATATATTATCAGACATCTATTTTATATCTAATTTTCAAATATGAGATACCTTCCCTTTACCCACACTGTCATCAACCAGTAGAAGTGCATCAAGACAAAGCAGACAACCACACGTCAAAATCCCCAGTTAATTTCTAAAATGGAAAAGGAAACGGGTATCTAGCACATATCCTTCACTCATATCCCTGCAAAATATCCTGATACATCGCCCATGGTGTTTTGCACTTCTGGACTTTAAAAAAGCAGACTGTCCAGACGTCGACCTACAACGTTTCTTGGACTTTGGAAAGCTGTTCCACAGAAATGCGATAAAGTACCGCTTCCGATATTATAAAAAGCTTTATTGTCTTGTAAATTACGGTAGAGAAAAGGTGAGGAATAAGGGCTTTGTTAAATGCAATGAAAAATGTTCTAAACATCGTGTGAGCAGCCTTTGTATTTGTAAAATTCCCATCTAAAAATAGTTTAATGAAAGCCAAAAACCCTACAGTTAAGTTAGTACTGTTTTGAAAGCTGTAATGCATACAAAAAATAAGGTAATTTGCATTTTAAAAATCGGAAGCTGTTAGAAGAGACAATATTTAACTATGAAACAAAAGAGCCTAAAAAGGAATTTTAGAATTATTAGAAAATTATGTAACATCACTTCATTCAAAACTATTTTATTTCGGTACTTTGTGCTCCTATTGAAAATATGCGGCTTTCTTATTACATTCTCATGCATTGATTTAAAGCTTTATACGCGTAAAGAATTTTTAGCATTATAAACTTAAAATCTATCCAGTGCTTTTTCATTAAACATAAAAATACACCTTCTGTAAATAAGAAACATCAACTTCACGAAACGCAGATTTAAAAAAAAAATGTAAATGATTTGTTGTTTATAGTGAATTAATGCAAAATGACGAAACGAAATTAATAGCCCTGTTGGGCAAATTGCCCCTTTGCCCTTGCTCGCTTTGAAATCGTTGAGGTTCTTAATCAAAGGGTCATAAAGGCTTTACAAAATATGAAATAGATAATAAAACTAATTCTAAATTAGGGCTTCCAGATGCCCATATTCTGTGAAGAGTTACGTTATTTAAAATTGGATGGTTCTAGGTATCGTTGTTTTATCACAATGCTAGAAATATACATACATTTACGGAGATTCTTGATTATTTAATTTATTTAAATATAATACAGGGCTCTAATATTTGGTGGCAACAATTTAAAATGTTACTCGTGGTTTATAGTGAATCAACGCAAAATGCCAAAACGAAATTAATAGCTCTACTGAGAAAATTACCTTTTGAGATTTAAATAGAATTGCGTGTTTCGCAAACAAGCAGGCTTTCAAACTGCTGTGGCAATACGATTAAAGAAATTCTAAGGTGTATGTGTGCGTAATATGTAGAACGTTCTGAGACATACTCAAAAAGTAATTTTATGGAGGGGCCAAGCACGGTGAGAATTTCAACCACTTTTGTGAACGCCTTAAAATTTTCTGATGAAATTCGGATTTTATTTTACGATTATTCCAAACAGAATTATAATACAGTGTGTTTATAAAGTCCCGGACCCATTTTGATGTTTAATAACTCATAAATAATGAAAATATAAACAAACTTATGGTATTTATTGATGGAATAACATATATATTTTCCTTTTCAGGTTTGAATATCTTTACTTTTGTAAATATCGTCTGCGCGTGTGGTTAATTTCAGATAATTTCATTTCCCAGTCTAAATATCTGTACGTTTCTAAATATCGTCTGCTTATTAATTGCATTTTCTCTCTTTTGTTTTTGGCATCTTTCTGGAATTGTTAATCGCCATAATGTGCGCATACGGGGATCTGAAAACCCCTATGAATGCCGTGAGGCACATAAGGATTCCCCAAAGGTTAATGTGTGGTGTGGACTAATGCACGACCGAGTCATTGGGCCTTTTTTTTTTTTTTTTTTTTTTTTTTTACAGAAAAGACGGTCTAATCAGTCGTATACTTAGACATGTTGGAAAACTTCGTATTTCCACAACTAGAAGAGCTTCAGCCACATGTCTTTTTGCAACAAGATGGTGCACCATCTCATTAGGGTACCATCCTTCGTAGTTCTTTAAATGACCATTTTACAGGAAGATGGATTGGGCGAGGAGGTCCAATTCCTTGGCCACCCAGATCACCTGATATAACGCCGCTGGACTTTTTCATTTGGGGATTTGTAAAGGACAACGTTTACAGGAGGAGAGTGTCGAACATTGATGACGTAAAAGCCAGAATTACAACCGCAATAGCCCCTGTGGATGCCGACATGCTTGCCAGTACCTGGCGTGAAATTGAATATCGACTTGATATTCTCCGAACGACTAAGGAAGCACACGTGGAAGTTCATTGACAAGGGTCATGAAACTTTTTGAGTCGATCTAACCATTTATGTTAGTAATTTTAATCTATCTTTATTATTGTATGAGTTATTAAACATCAAAATGGGTCCGGGACTTTATAAACCCCCTGCAATGAAATTAATAAATGCGTCTTCGTTCTATTGCATATTTATATAACAGAAAGGGAGAAGGTCCAATACAAATAATTTGCTCCTGAAAAAGCAAGACCTTTACTGAATTGAATTGACTCTGTCAATAGATATTGATTGTTTGTGGTTTATCTCACCCAATAGTCAGTAACATCAGATCAGATCTCTGATATCAGAGCAGGCCCACGAAGTCCATCGTGGCAAGGGTTTAAGATTACGCCTTATGCAAGAGCCTTGAGCACACTACTAAACTAGGGAGTGGAACTCCCTAGTTTTGAAGGACATTTCCCAGGAGGAATGGTTTGGAGGGTCTCCCACCCCTCTTCCCGTACCACATAACCCCTCGAGAATACTTTTTGCTCGCCACATATATAGAGTGCTCCCATGTCGCACAGGCACTATACATTTGCAAACATCCATGACTTTTACGGGATTCGAACCCGGGCCCTTCACTACGGCAGTCAGCCTAGCTAACCACTATTCAGGTTGGGTGGCCAGTCAGGTGACAGGTGACGGAAAACGGAGGCACCTAGCATCTACCAGAGGTAAACAGGTGCGTGCCCTTCGACCTCCGCTATCCAGCGCTTGTAGAAGAATTTAAGGATTTAATTGAAAAACATGGCCTTACAGGGTATAGGTGGCTGCGCAATGGCTACAGATTTGGGAACACAGGGTGCAAGAAACACATTGCATCTCCTTTTCCCAAATGTGTAGTCGTTGTACATTGGGCGGCCTGTCAATAAACGTACACATAAGCAAGCACATTACAGAATAAATGCAATCATTCTTTGAGATTTACTATGTTTGTTTTACTGTAACAATACTGAGGCGTTACTCTCAAAACATATGCAAATTCTCAATTATATTACAGAAAAGAATGCACTGAAAAATATATCACATGATAAGTTATCAAGCCGTTGTCACATGTTCGATGGGAAAAAAAAAAAAAAAAAAAACCCTAAAAAGATATACAACAGAAATCAAACAAATTAAGAAAAAGAAAAAATCACAAACGACTCAGTGACACTTAGAATTAACGCGCATGCGCCGCTCCTAAACGTTCTCCTCTGAGACAGACTGGTACCAGTATTTTCCTGCTTTTTCGTAACAATTGCAGACATTTTATTAATATATTAAGAGCTTCATTGGAAATTAATGTTAAAATATACTTGACTATTTCCTTTAAGGAATTATATGCATTAACTTTTAGACCAGCAACAAACAAAATAAAACAAAACGAAAGATTCTTCAGATACTACTGTTAGTTTTACCATGGATTTCTATCCTCCTCCGGTGTCAGAACAGTTTAAATCCCTCTAAGCGGCAATGCCGTATATATACTGCCTACAATATTTTTTGTGATATCTGTAAGAACGTATATATACGTGCATATTAAAATATTTCAAAGAAATTAAGTCAATATATCAAAAGAAAACAAATCCAGGTATGAAATACCAGGAGAGGTTTTACATTAAAGTCAAAAAAATAATTTGTTCTGATAGTAGTTTTGGGAAACTTGTGATTTCTTAGCGAAAACCCTGGCCGCTCAGAGAATTAAAGACTTATATAAGTAATAATGTACAGTTTTATAACAGCCAAATTTCTTCATAAAGTCCTTAACCAATGAATTACGTTTAAGATAGATAACTTCTGAAATCCCCTCTATAACTAATTAAGTAAGGACATGATAAATTCAATTGCAAATTTGTGAGTCATCTTTGAGTTATACTTTACTCACGTTGCAAATAAAAACAGAGACAGGTTTAGTTGAAATTCTGAAGCTTTCTTCCATTTTCTGTAACACAAACCCTGAAATATTGATGCTGAAGGTAAAAAAAGAACTAAAACTTTTTTTTTTCAACTGAAAGCTTTGTTTCTTTTTTGAAAACTTTTCGTAAAAGTCAAATAAAGAAAATTTGACCCGTAAACCAATTATTTTTTTATGCCTTTGGTTGGCAGAGAAAGAACAACTGTAAAAAAAATGTTTTAAGCTTCATAGGCTTTATGTTTCTGGAAGCACTTTCCTGAAAAATTTCGAAATGGCCAAAAGCAGACTATGCATACCAAGGAAAGACAATCTTTTTTTCCCTTTATTTCAGAAATACTTTGTGGCCTCAGTATCTAGCTTGCGTCATGTACATTGTATTTCTTGGCTTGATCTTTTTTTAGGTTATCATCATAAGTAAAATCTCTTGCAGCGTAACAAAGAATTAAATAACTGATGAAAAACGCATTCCATTGTTTGACAGAACGGCGAAACTAAAAAATCGCAACTAAAAAAAGTGGAAACTGCGTTTGCTTCTTTTAAATGAGTATTTGATTACCACATTATATTTATTTAAATTTATACAGAAAGAAATTTTACCAAGGAAACTTGACAATAAGAATGGCAACAGTCTTTTATCGAAGTTTTTCATCTTTTCTGTCAAAATATAAAAAATGGATAAATTATAAGCATTCTGTAATGGCAGACGACTTCTTATGTATTTGTAAGTTGAATGGTAAATAAAATTTTTATTTTTATTCTTTCAATTGCATATTATTATAATAATAAAATTGTAAATAGTATATCTATTTCCTGTAACATATTACAAGGAAATTTTATACGCGTGCAAAATATTATATTATATCAGGAACATAAATTAAAAGCTAGCAAAAATCAAAATTCTCCTAAACCAAAATTTAAACTTCTTGGCATTTCCTAGATTTGGCAAACCTCTTAATTTATGGCAACGTATTTTCATTTCCATTTTTACATTGTGCATGAGCGGAAAAAGATTAACGTCGTTCCTACTTTCAAATAAGTTTAACATAGTGCGTAAACCACATTTGATGTTATTATCGATTTCAACAAATATTTCAAATTTCAAAACACTCCAATATATAAATTTATATATGTCTTCGGAAATTTTGACCAAAAAGCTCTAAATTTTTTGCAGATGTGCTAACAAATACGTCTACTTTAAGATTATGCTAAACACGTTAGAGGTTATAATTCAAATTTTACGCACGTAGGGATGCCACGCAAAAACATTGTTCAAATGGATTCGAGAGCGGTCAAAATGGAATTATAAACGGAAATTACAGTTACATTTCGCGATTATAGTAATTCGCGGTAATTTCCGGTTACTTTTTTTTTAATAAAAGTTTTTTTTTAATCCCTGCATCATTAGAATTGAAAATAGTAGAAACACTTAGATTAGTTTATTTTATTTGCATAGAACTAAAATAAAAAAGAGAATTATTTAAAAAAATACGATTTCTAGATATTTTTACGTTTAGATGGATTCAATGGAACTAACATCATCTTTGAAATGCAGGAGATAGCCAAAAGAGTAGTACTATTAGAGTAAAATTACTTTACTAAGTAGAGTAAAATTTACGAATCGTTCTCCCCCCCCCCCCAAAAAAAAACTTCTTAAAATAAATTTCTGAGCAGTGTAAAGTACACATGCATTTGCACATACATGCGTAAAAAAACGTACACATACACAGAGCGTGTGAGAGAGAGAGTGAGAAATTTTAAATCTAATCCTTTGATTGCAGTGTAATACCCTAAAGTAATTTTTTAATTACCTTTAATAATGGATCGTAATATCTCCTTTCTCCTGTTACATTATTGAAACGGAAAATTAGATAGCCGTGCATGCCAAATAGCCGTATATTTATAAAGCGGTTTTACAAAAAGAAAAAAAAGGGGGGGAGGGAAAGAAAGAAAGAAAATCTGAAAGAATTCAAATTTTATATTACAACCAAAAGGACGTAAATGGCTTTCAGTAATCCTAACACACATACATAAGATAACAGTTCAAAATTACCTCCTCATCTTTCTACGTAGTCCCTATTGACGTCAATGCATTTCGCCCAGGGCAGCACAAGAAGAAATGCAATAGACACCAGAACCTCACCATTGGTTGTACAGGTATAATCCTACCGTATTAACTGCACAGCTCTGGCCCTATTTTGATTAAGAACACCTAGGAAGCGGATTCAGTGGTCTCCCACCTTTCGTCTTCTACCACTAAAAACTCGAAACAACTCTTAATTCACCTCTTTTAGGAGCTGCTTTGTTAAACAGATATTATAGGCCTGCAAACACTCGTGCTGTCTCCGGGATTCAAACTCGAGCCACATGAGTTGGAAGCCATCGTTGGTAATGTCTGTAACGATGAGAGCCGCATATACTTAGCACAGCGATCCAGCAATGTCAGATTCCAGCAGAAAGATCTAAAACATTACAGCATTGAAACTGAACGCCATGCTTCCAATTTCCAAAGTTGCCAACGTGAAGCATGCGAGAGCTGCGTTAGTTTTTGAAACAAGAAGTTCCTTGATGAAAATGGTGGTTGGAGAAGGATTATGATTATGTTGGTTAAGATGGTCCTGGAGAAGGCTGATATTCCTTATTGCTGAATCTGGGAAACCTGAGCCTATTGTTCTTTAGTGTTGTAGAGCAAAAACCATAATTTTCCCCTGAGTTTCTCACTATATTTTCCCTGTATTATGTTTCTTCAGCGTTGACCCGACAGACTAACATACACTGGTTATCATAAATTAAGGAAAAATCACAAAAATAGTGATAACTTCCTCAAAAATAAGCCGAACCGTGTAAAATTTGAATATGTTGCCAAGTAAGAGTAGCTGAGTAAAACTGCGATATGCAAATTAGTGGCGCTGCTTTCGGAATACGTCATCTGCGAGAAGCATAAAAGTCCATGTTTGAGAACAAGCCCACATATTTCACTGTGACAGTGACATCAGAAATCTGAGATAGCCAATGACCAGGCATCATTTGCGTGCAGAACTGCGATGGAGAGCCATTGGGAGAGTAGAGGCAGGACAAAGTCAAACAGAACTGGCCCAGATGGCTAAATGTGAGTCCTTCTGTGGTTCATAGACTTTGGAGGCAATTTCAAACCACAGATTCCTAGGAGGGTCATCCAACTGCTACGACGAGCGCCGATGATCGATATTTGGCATTATGTGCACGCAGGACTATAACCGCTACTCCGACTCTTCTTAGATCCTCCCTTGCTGCAGCCACCGGAATGTTCATGTTAACGTCAACTGTGCGTAGAAGACTTCACGAAGGTGGTCTGTATGCGAGGCGACCAGCGATTTGTGTGCCGCTCACGTCACGCTATAGGAGGGACCGTTTTCAGTGGGCACAACAATATGTCCACTGGACGCCTGATCAATGGAGGGCGGTTCTCTTTACGGATGAGTCCAGGTTTAGTCTAGAAAGCGATAGTACGCGTTATTTGATATGGAGAAAACATAGAACCCGTTATCAACCGTCAAACATTCGTGAAAGAGATGCATACGGGAGGGGCAGTGTCTATGTTTCGGGTGGCATCTCTTTGGGTGGACGCACAGAACTCCATGTCTTTCCAAGGGGAACCGTGAATGCTCAGATTTATAGAGATGACATTTTTGATGTTTATGTACGCCCATATGCCGGGGCAATAGGTGGTGCTTTCCTGTTACAGGACGACAACGCAAGACCACACAGGGCTCGCATCATACATGATTATCTACAGGAAACAGTTATGCGCATGAAGTGGCCAGCTCGATCCCCGGACTTGAATCCTATCGAGCCCGTTTGGAATGCTTTAGAGAGACGTCTAGCTGCTCTCAATCCGCCCCATTAGACCCTTGCCGCGCTTGCAACTGCTTTGCAAGAACGATGGCTCTCGCTTCCTATGGAACTGATAGACCGCATAATTGAAAGCATCACACATCGCTGAATGTGCTGTATTGCTTCTAGAGGCGATCATATTCCATATTGAAGGTACTTTTCCTATAGCAAACTGATACCTTCGATTTGTTCATTTTATACATGTACTAATTTCTATACTGCCATATTTGTCTGGTATTTTCTTTTTATGTTATTTGATAGCTTACTATGTGTTGTATATTGTGGGTAAGTTTCATTAAATTCTACATGTAACTTTTTCAGTAATCGTGATTTTTGTGATTTTTTCTTAATTTATGATAACCAGTGTAGTAAACATCTGTTATCCGGATTTTGTAGGGTTTATATTTAGAATCAATGATTCCTCTTTATCCTCTAGCCAAAATCTTCCTAGCAGATTTATGGGTTCTCAACTTGTGGAAATAGGCACTTTTACTGTGCTGTTTTGTTTCTTTTTTGTATCGCAATAGGACCCCCGGCGTTCTGACTATGAGATACTCTACTCCTGGGGTACATAAACTGCCTTCAGAGGATTAGAGCCACCGATTCTCCGGTGGTCCTTTCTGGCTGAGCATGGTCAGTCAGGGTACTGTCAAGTCTGTCTTGGGATGTGTGATAGCTACTATTTCATTTTCAAAGGTTGTCCTCGAGGATTTGCCTCCGATGGTCGGCTCAGGAGGCTGACGTTGTTTGACGTTATCTTTGTTTATTTCGGTGACCAGTGGTGCCCGGTTGTCTTGTCTTGCGCTTATATACCTAACTTTATTCATTACCGCCTGGGGGAGTGAACACTAGGAGCTTTCGCCTGTAGAGGTTGAGGAGTCATAGCACGTTAAGGGCTGCTTAAAAGGCCTAGGTCAGGGAGCCTGTACCTTTGAGTGCGCTGTATCGCAGCAGAGAAGCTATGTTTTATCCACTGCTACTAGCTCTGAAAAGTACTATTGCATGCATTATGGAGATTAATTCTCGAAATTCTGACCTTCTGGTGCTAATCTTCAATATCCTCACAAGTTTATACATGATTTCCGCACTAATTCGACTATGCCGCTGGTTTCTATATCAGTATGTCTCGTCTACTCTCGCAATCGCATTATTTCTCCATATGAGCACACGTTTCTTCAGTAGTCTCATCCACCAGACACTCTATTCGTAAAACGACGCTTTACCCCGGCTAAACATAACGACCAAATCTTACGTTAGCACAAAAAGGGGCAATATCATTGTAGATTGTAACTTTTCGTTCGTGAATACCTGCCGGTATTATGCTTATTTTTATCTTCCCAACAACCAAACAACGTTGACATTTTCGGTATTAACAGACATTAATGATTCACAACATTTAGCAGCCTCTGAAAAATCAGATGAAAAATATAGTTTATGAGATGAAGATGTGAGAATTATTAGATCCATTTCTTTTAAAAAATCAAACTAATACCAGAAATTTAAAGTACCCACCAATGGCCTATCGGCAAACGCGCTGAACGCTGGTTGTTCGGACCTAGGTTCAATTCCAGACGAACGGGCTTTCTGCATGGGTGTAATGTGTATACAAGCCAATTTCCCGTAAAAAGTCCTCCAAGAAGGCATCCCTTCCCTTAGGCGGATAGCTATATTATGCTTTGCCAAAATCTACCAAAACAACCAACTCAGATATTTAGATGAACTCCTATCCCAAGTAGGAGAATTTTTGCAGGTTCCTGGTTTTGAGAGGATGCCGACTAACTGTAAGTTCGTAATTTTAAAAGATTGTAACATTGTGTTTGATTTGTTAAGTGGTAGTTATTACTTTTATTCATTTTGTATGTGGTAAATATTTTTTTTGAAACGTTAGATTAAATTCCAGACATTAAAGTTTTTTTACAAATCTCAGGCTGAGAAAATTTCGTGAAATTTTATTCTTCTTCTTCCTGCGACTATTCTCTTGTCAATTTTTCTACAGCAAAATTACTGATCTAATTATTTATAATTACAAGCTTTCCCAATTTTTGACTCTAAGAATTACAGTAGTGGTAACGTTATTCTTAGGAATGAGTCAGGGCACTATCGGCGTTCATCCTGAAGCGTTCTTCTTTATAAATGAGCAGTTATTTATGAAACTATCACTTATAAATTCCACTCTTTTTTTATGCATACAATAACTACTTCACATTTCCTTGTGTAAACTATGTTCTAACCGATAAAATTATTTTAAATGATCCTACTTGTTAATTTTGTGATTTAAGGGAATCTCTGAAACGACGTTTATACATGAATTTACAGCAAAAAAAAATATATTTTATGTCAACATTTTACTTATTTTGAAATAAATTATTTGAAGGATATTACTTAATGTATTCTGATCGCAGACGCATAAAAATAATCATTGTAGATTAAGCTTTTAATATGTAAATTTGTTCATAGTAGCTGAATACGAAATGACTTTTATAAAAAAAAAATCTGATTATTTGTGTGAGAATGAAACTTCTTATTTTTTAATATTAAAAAAATTGAATCCTAATATATTCATATTAAAGCAAGTTTTACATTATTCAAGCAAGAAACAAAATTATTGCAGAGATTCGAATTTATTTCAGAAAATATTTCTAAAGCGCTGAAAAATAATGCATCTCCATACTATAAATTTATATAATTTATGTGGCACAATCAGTAATTTAAATAATTTATGTGAAAATTTAAAAAAAATTGAATCATCTCCTCTCCTCATCTCATCTCCTCATATCATCTTAACTCATCTCCTCATCTTATCTGCTCATCTCATCCCATCTCCTCTTCTCATCTCCTCATCTCATCTCATCTCCTACGAAGTAAAAGAAGCATTGTAATAGCGAAAAGTTTTGAGTATCATATTTGAACCTTTCCCGAATCTATCTGGACAATTGTGTTGCGTGACATTTATACGTACGGGCAGAATAATGGACCCTTTCCTCGAAAGCAGATTGTAAAATGGACTTAAACTAGATTAAAGACGTTCTTTTTTTCCGTGGCGTCTGTACGTACGTACATACGTGTGTATGTACCTCGCATAACTAAAGTAACGTAGAGCGATGAAATTTTATATACCATCTATAACATCATATCATGTAATTATGCACCTCCCTTTTTTGCTGCAATCGATTGTGCCAAATTATCCATATCCTTCTATATATTATATGTGCGTGTATGTATATGTCAAGCGCTCGCTGCTAAAATTAACATGCTGATCTGTCATACCATGACAAATAGGATTTACGCAGGAACTTGTGTCGGAAAATGCAGCCGGTAACCACTTGAGGCCTAATTTTGCAGGCGTACAGAGTGAAAAGGAAGGAAAATTTAAAAAGGAATGTAAATCCAAAGAGATGTTGGTATGATTTTTATTTAAACAACATGGTTAAATCCCAAAAGATGTTCAAAATTTCTTCCATTCGCCACAATGTATGCTTCACAGCTTCGACATGCGGATTCACGGACCCGTTCAAAATGGGCAGGTGTGTCACGGACTCTCCGCGATCCTGGCGACGAGATCACTCTCCGATGTAACGGACCAATTCTGTATCATGATTATGGAAGCAATGTAAATAGGAAAAGACCCTTAGCAGTGCTAAGGCACCCTTCTTAGCCTTCTGGCTAATTTACATGCTAGTGTTTATGTTTTTTGTGTATGTTTCTGTAAAAAAGATATTTATATTAACCAAGAGAATTAACTTGTGTAATGTAACTTGCATTTCTGTGTGTGTAACTGTATATACTCTATTAAATCCTTGTTCCACCTAATTCTTGTAACTCATAGTACATGCATAAACATAAACAGATTGATTGTATGGGCAGTTTCCTGCCAAAACGGCATTTCTTACTTACATATGCGCACTTACCTTTGCTCATAGATCACCTTCTAGGCAGCAGCCTGGTTTAGCTATGGACTCTATCGGCTTCATATTCTTCATTATGAACTTTTCAACATTATTACTAACTCTTATGTGTTGGAAAATCGGCTATTAAGTTATACTGGGGTAGCACCTAATTTGCAAGCACAGTTTTGCCCGAGTCGATGTTACGATCGGTGGTCTCTTGCACCATGGACCACAGGTAGAAATCTATGGGAGTCACGTCGAGGAATTGCGGTGGTCCGCAGCATCACATAAGTAATGCATATCTCCAATTCGGAGTTAGTAAACCGATTCATCCTTCACTTGTAACGTCCTCGCCTCAAATGATCCCGTTTTCCATACTCCCATACACCTGCGAGCATTGCTGTCTAGCTGTCAATGTCTGCGTCTTCGGACACAAGTTCCTACGTAAATCTAGTTTGTTATGGCATGATAGACCAGTATGTTACGTTTGGGAATTACATTTTCATACCCCTCTCTCTTTCTCTCTCTCTCTCTATATATGTGTGTGTGTGTGAAATTTTGGCAGTCGGGCATTACTTGGCTGAGTGGAATACAGTAGAAATGATAACACAGAAGGATTTCACTTTTTACTATTCCATATCTTTATTCCAATTTTCACCGCAGATCATTTTTACTTTAGATGAAATTCTCTAAATTACATATTCAATAGTGATTCAAACTAAACACCATTAAATTTGGACATTCTGCGTCATAACTATTCTAACAAAGGAAAGATGGGTTAAGCAGCGAAGTGTTGTAGCGCAAGAGGAGAGAAGCAATCTCAATTGTAATACAAAAAAAGTCAGAAGTAACTGGAGAGCAGGGGAGCAGGAATTTTGATTGCGTAGAAGTGTTGATCCACAATGACTAGATAATTAGAGGCGAAGGCAGGTTAAATCTTCAGTTTTATATTCACAACATGTTGCAGCTACACACACGTCGGCACATTTAATGTGCCTGTTCCAAAAAGGTTACATTTTAGATCATTTTGGAGTAAGAAAGGAGAAACAGACAGCAGTCCAACTAAGCCAAAGCGTAGAAAGCAAGCGCGTAATGTTCAGGATGAAATCTCAAGTCAGTTAGTTTTGGTCTTCAAAGCATTTTGATTGGATAATTAATATTGCTGTAAAATTACTATTGGCTAGTTCAGTTTTAGTTCCATTTACATCACCAGAATTACCTAAGAGTTATATAACATAGAGTTTTTCTCGAAATGACGCAGTGCAAATAGATGTTGTTATTTTTAGAATAGAGAAGAGAAATTAATAATATATACAGAGAGAGAGAGATGTATGTATATATGCACATTTAAGATAGTATGTAAATCAAAATTACAATAGCAATAGTCTCTTAATTTTACCCTCTGTCTCCAAAAAATAGTAATGCCTCTTCTGCAGTACGTGATGCTGATAACATAGCTAATTCGGAACTTGATTTCCAAATTCTGGAGCTGAAACGTTTTCTTAATAAGCAACTTAAACTTCTGTTGAAATTCTGTTGGTAAGTTTCCTTGCTGGATAACCACGCCTTCTTTTGTTCTGCTGCCTTGTTGTTCAGATGTTACTTTGCTGGCAAGGCGCTTAACCTGTGCTAGCTATTGTTCATCGTTCTAAAAATATAATCTGTATAAAATTTGGGGGGTGCGTAGCGCACCCACAATGATGATGGGCAATGAAAAAGAATATGAGTCCTAAGAATTAGTTATCAAGGAATAAAATTATGTGCGGAATTTATGATTACTTTTGTCTTTGAGTGTCATCTTTCTAACTATGCAATAAATCATTTCCGAGCTATTAAAGCAAAAAACCATCGCTAATCTATTGCAGCTTTCTCTGGGCCATCTAATTATACATATACATACCCTCTCACCCGTTACCCGGCTTCAAAGTCCTTAATCCACCCTCTCACCCGCTACCCGGCTTTAAAGTCTTTAACTTGGCCTTTATTTTCGAAATCGTTGGTCGTAGTCATATACGCTACTGGCCATTAAATTTTCAATACCAGGAAGAATGATCTGAGGAACGTCAAAATTACATGAAATTAGGAAGACGTTGGGATATGCAAATTATTAGTATTTCAGCGCATTCAGACGCCACAAGAAGGAAAAACGGCATCTGAAGCACTGCATAAAAGGAAAGGTGTGTGTAGTGGATTTCTCAATCTGAAACCGCTTTGCAAGGTCGGAAGTTTGCTCAATATCGTCTTATGCCTCGAATAATAATAAAAAATGTTTACCAGCAAAATGTCGGAATTCGAGAGAGGCAGGATCGTTGCCTATCAAGAGTTCGGATTATCGTTCCGTGATATCGCCCGTCGCACTAGTCGACGTCCAAACACTGTCATTCGAATATGGAATCAATGGTTTGCTGAAGGTCATAATGAACGGCGTGCAGGATCTCAACACCCTCCTATGACTAACATCCGAGACGACAGACATATTGTAAGGTCAGCCCTGCAGACCCGTACAACCACATTATGGGCCATTAGTCAGGAAACGGGCATGTTTGCAGCCCGTCTAGTATCCGCCCGTACGGTGCATCGACGTTTGCAGCAGCTGGAATATCAGCACGGCGACCATTACTTCGGCTTCCCTTAGAGCATAGAGAGAAACGGCGAATATAGTGTGCCGAACGACAAAGCTGGATACAGGAGAGGTAAAATGTCATCACTTCAGACGAGTCTCGGTTCTGCGTGCAGTATTCTGATGGCCGTATATGTACCTGGAGGTACCAAGGCGACAGCATATCGCCTGCTTGAGGCATAGGGGCCGTGCACCTAGTGTAATGGTTTGGAACACCCATTGGGTACACGACACGCACTTCTCTAGTTCTAATCGATGGTAATTTGAACGCAGATCGGTACATTTCTGACATGTTACATCCAGTGGCTGTGCCCTATCTTCGAGGCCTGCCAAACGCCATCTTCCAACAAGATCATGCGAGACTACATGTTGCACGTCGCATTCAGATCTTCCTCGATACATAGGGTATTCGATTGCTGCCCTGACCTGCACGGTCTCCAGATCTTTCACGCATTGAAAACATCTGGTCAGGAGTTGCTGAGAGACTGGCCTGCCACCCCTCTCCAGCTAATACGGTTGATGAAGAGTAGCATAGACTTAAAACAGCATAGAATAAGTTGCCCGTTTCTGTCATCCAAGCCCACTTCGGCTCCATGCCTAACTGGTTAAGGGCCGTTTTACTACTTTCGCACCCCTGTAAACCCCCCAACTCTTTACAGATTTAATAATTTTTTCCTTTATGAAGTTGCAATTTTAATGGCCAGCAGTGTACTTTCAATTACAGAGGTGTTTGAAATGACAGAAATGTTCATGATTTTCAATTTCAAATTTAAAAAGAATATTTTGAAAGTAACGAAATATAGCTTTTAAGACGGTCTTCAGGTTCTTATAGTTATACTTGGGAAAGTTTTATAGTCGTTATGAAAAAATAAAATTATAAGAAGTTTGACTACCTTACGACAAAAATTGACCAGAATATTTAATTTCAAAATTTGCAGTTTTCAATGTCATTTTCAACTTGCCTCCAGGAATCGGACAATTAAATTAGAATAGATCGAGAAAATAAGTTTAAATTAAGAGAAGCAAAATATAAGTATAATTTAATAGGCAGTAAAAGGTGACCACAGCAGATTGCTTTTCTAGTACAAATTAAGAGAAGCAAAATATAAGTATAATTTAATAGGCAGTAAAAGGTGACCACAGCAGATTGCTTTTCTAGTACAAATTAAGAGAAGCAAAATATAAGTATAATTTAATAGGCAGTAAAAGGTGACCACAGCAGATTGCTTTTCTAGTAAAAATTAAGAGAAGCAAAATATAAGTATAATTTAATAGGCAGTAAAAGGTGACCACAGCAGATTGCTTTTCTAGTACAAATTAAGAGAAGCAAAATATAAGTATAATTTAATAGGCAGTAAAAGGTGACCACAGCAGATTGCTTTTCTAGTACAAATTAAGAGAAGCAAAATATAAGTATAATTTAATAGGCAGTAAAAGGTGACCACAGCAGATTGCTTTTCTAGTACAAATTAAGAGAAGCAAAATATAAGTATAATTTAATAGGCAGTAAAAGGTGACCACAGCAGATTGCTTTTCTAGTACAAATTAAGAGAAGCAAAATATAAGTATAATTTAATAGGCAGTAAAAGGTGACCACAGCAGATTGCTTTTCTAGTACAAATTAAGAGAAGCAAAATATAAGTATAATTTAATAGGCAGTAAAAGGTGACCACAGCAGATTGCTTTTCTAGTACAAATTAAGAGAAGCAAAATATAAGTATAATTTAATAGGCAGTAAAAGGTGACCACAGCAGATTGCTTTTCTAGTACAAATTAAGAGAAGCAAAATATAAGTATAATTTAATAGGCAGTAAAAGGTGACCACAGCAGATTGCTTTTCTAGTACAAATTAAGAGAAGCAAAATATAAGTATAATTTAATAGGCAGTAAAAGGTGACCACAGCAGATTGCTTTTCTAGTACAAATTAAGAGAAGCAAAATATAAGTATAATTTAATAGGCAGTAAAAGGTGACCACAGCAGATTGCTTTTCTAGTACAAATTAAGAGAAGCAAAATATAAGTATAATTTAATAGGCAGTAAAAGGTGACCACAGCAGATTGCTTTTCTAGTACAAATTAAGAGAAGCAAAATATAAGTATAATTTAATAGGCAGTAAAAGGTGACCACAGCAGATTGCTTTTCTAGTAAAAATTAAGAGAAGCAAAATATAAGTATAATTTAATAGGCAGTAAAAGGTGACCACAGCAGATTGCTTTTCTAGTACAAATTAAGAGAAGCAAAATATAAGTATAATTTAATAGGCAGTAAAAGGTGACCACAGCAGATTGCTTTTCTAGTACAAATTAAGAGAAGCAAAATATAAGTATAATTTAATAGGCAGTAAAAGGTGACCACAGCAGATTGCTTTTCTAGTACAAATTAAGAGAAGCAAAATATAAGTATAATTTAATAGGCAGTAAAAGGTGACCACAGCAGATTGCTTTTCTAGTACAAATTAAGAGAAGCAAAATATAAGTATAATTTAATAGGCAGTAAAAGGTGACCACAGCAGATTGCTTTTCTAGTACAAATTAAGAGAAGCAAAATATAAGTATAATTTAATAGGCAGTAAAAGGTGACCACAGCAGATTGCTTTTCTAGTACAAATTAAGAGAAGCAAAATATAAGTATAATTTAATAGGCAGTAAAAGGTGACCACAGCAGATTGCTTTTCTAGTACAAATTAAGAGAAGCAAAATATAAGTATAATTTAATAGGCAGTAAAAGGTGACCACAGCAGATTGCTTTTCTAGTACAAATTAAGAGAAGCAAAATATAAGTATAATTTAATAGGCAGTAAAAGGTGACCACAGCAGATTGCTTTTCTAGTACAAATTAAGAGAAGCAAAATATAAGTATAATTTAATAGGCAGTAAAAGGTGACCACAGCAGATTGCTTTTCTAGTACAAATTAAGAGAAGCAAAATATAAGTATAATTTAATAGGCAGTAAAAGGTGACCACAGCAGATTGCTTTTCTAGTACAAATTTGAACAAATTATTTTCCAATGTTTTAATTATATTGCATTTATTAGCAAAATGGCCCATTTATTAGGTCTAATTTTTAAAGCCCATTATTGGGTCTACATACTGTAGTGGCCCAGTTATTGCATGAGTAATAATTATTTTTAATTTTGAGTACTTTATATTTTTACATGTGTTTAATTATTTTGCAAAATTCAAGTAATGTTAATATTCATATTTATATTTATTTTATGCTCAATGGCAAAATGTAGTTATTCGTGATTATTTTGTTTTCGAGTTTTGATTTTATTGTTATTGCTATTAAAAGTAGCAGCTTATTTTTGATAGCAAAAAAATTAAAATATGTATTCCTTTACGTTCAGTGGCAACATGTAGTTATTCGTGATTATTATGTTTTCGAATTTTGATTCTGCTGTTACCGTTATTCAAAGTAGCAATTCATTTTCGACAGCTAAAAAATAACAACAGTAAATTTAACTATTCCTTAGTGATTCTTGCTGTTTCTAAATTATAATTCACTTTGAATACCTGTAGTTAAGACTACGATACAATGTTGGCAAACATGAGAATTCAGTTGTTTCAACTAAATTTATCATGTAGTATAAAGTTGTTTCTGAATTCAATAGCAACCTTCATGTATAAATTTACAGAATTCGTGTCGTCTTTTAGCATTGCACATAACAGGATAATAAGAGAACGATGTTTATATCAAGAATTTCTCTGAATCTTTATGTATGTTATATTTTATAAACATTTCTGAATTATTTATAGTTCTTAACCAAACTCGTTAAACAGCGAAGAATAATACAAGAAAAAAAAATGCACGTACAAGTATTTTACGTTTTACTCTCTGTCGAAAAATACCCTTCCTATTCTATTTTAACTCAATTTTACCTTCGTTTCCGATCTCAGAAAGTAAACATTACTATTCTAAACTTAACTTTGAAAGAACACGCATTACTTGAAATTCCATCTTATTTCAGGAGCCATTTTATGATCTCGAAATAGCAGTAATCATTTGTACCGAGAATAAAATGATCGAACACTTTGGATTTAGTTTTTCGTTGTGCTTCCTGTTTTGTGTTTACTCGAAAGAATTTTCTCTATTTTTTTTGTCTTATTGTAAGCATTGAATTACTTTCAGGAGTTCTTCAAGTTTTTTTTTTCTTTTCATTACAATATTCCCCAAATTCTTTGTTTAAATGTTGCTAAACTTATGTTCATATTTTTATTTTTGAATAATACTATTTTTTTGTGCATGAATATTTTATACCTTTGTGTTTACTGTTTATATTTAGGTATACGTTTTTTAAATTACAACGTGTGTCCGATTTTATCGAGGTTTAACGAAAGTCTCTTGCCACCACAAACATCGTCTGCACAAGCTGTTCAGGTTTAATTATGTTTTGTCAAACGATTTTTGGCATTTAGAAGGAAGAAACTTGCCTTAGAACAGCGGTTGTCAATCCTTAGAACTTCACGGACCACTACATATATAATTTTATATTTGTTGGACCACTAATATGAATAAGAAAAAAACCCTTAAATCAGACCTTAAAAAGAACATATGAATACGCAAAAGCAATATTCAACTTTCCAATACATGTAATTCTAGTTTTCATTTGTTAATATAATTTTCGAAACATTTGCTGTTCCGCAGCATGCCTTTATGGCATGCCTTTTCAGTTTATATAAAAAAACTGAAAGTGTTATGGCACCAATTTTTAATTATTGTAAATATAATAATCGTCGTTTACTCAGCAATGGCGCCATCGATCAACAGTTAGACAAAACAAAAACTAAAACTTCCAGTGATGTAATAATAAACAAGATATCATAAAAATCCATCAAGTTACCTATTGACATGGTGGAAAACTGTATTATTAACGACTACAATAGCATATGTTTGTTTCAAAAGGAAAGAGAATTCCAGTTCACGCTATTATTGATAACATCAGTATATCTATGGATGCCAACTCTCACTTTCAAATGTCGCAAGATACACCTGCAAAAGTAGCTAAAATGTCTCTAAATTCAGATGGAATTTCGCTAAAAGTAGTAACTAAAATTTAAAAAGTCTAATTCATATTCCATAATAGGTTTGTCACTCGTCATTTTTTAAAATTGAATCATCATAAAAATATAAATAATATCCCAATTTTTTGCGGACCATCGAAAAGTTTTCGCGGACCACCGGTTGGCGACTGCTGCTTTAGAAGACTGTGTCGTGAGATTTGTAAAAAGATATCGTTTACATTAAGGTGTCTGAAATGGAACTATCATGCTACCAGATTAGAACCATCATTTACTTCCAGATCTGCTGCAAAAAGTCAGCTACAGAATCTCACCAAATCATGTACAACTTTAGATACTAATGTTGCATCATATGACACTATGAAGGTTTGGTACCGAAAGTTCGAAAACACTCGACTATGACATTCAAGGAGCAGAGCGCTCTGGCACACGCCTGCAAGAACTAGTAGATGACGATCAGTGTACAACTCCTCCATAGTTTGCTAAGGAGGTTAGACGTTAGTCCACGTCCATTAGTCTCGCTATAAACTTGATGTACAAGTTCAATCGCTGGGTGCCGCATGAGCTGACGCAAACAGATAAGGATAGACGTGTTTGGGCCTGCACTAATCTTCACGAATGTCAACGCAAGGACAAAATTCTGAATTGGATCGTCACAATGTGTTATTGAAGTGTATTTACTTGAATAACACAGCAGGTCGAAAAGCAGGTTTGTCTTTCCCCAGTGATCCCATCGACTGCTAACAATATCTGCTGGGATTGCCGTGGTATAATCCACAAAGAGTATCTGGAAAGAGGTAACACCGTCGGCAGTATGGTGTACAGTGAGATGAGATGTTAGTCTGTCTTGACGTTGCTATTAAGGAAAGACATCGAACTGAGTTCTGGCACGAAAAAAAAATCAAGATAAAAAAAGATCAAGATAAAAAAATCAAGACAAAAAAGATCAAGATAAAAAGATCAAGATAAAAAATATCAAGATAAAAAAAATAGATCAAGCTATTTCCCCCTAACTTTATTAAGAACGTTTTTTGACGGAAGACCTTCGCTACAACCATATATTTGCTTCTATTAAAGCATTTGTTTTAAATCAGGGATGGGATAATTAACGGAATAATCAATGGATTAAAATCGTAGCTGTGTATCAGATTCATTGCAGAGCAATCGAATTTTTAATCGGTTTAAGAAATTTATCTTTTCTTTTCTTTTCTTTTTTTTTTTTTTTTTCAAATTCTTGGGAAATAGTGTTAAAGATGTGGACTAAAAATGATTTCGCACGACCCTTTCCAAGCTTTATTTACATATTATTTAAGTAAATGACCTTCAAATCGTACTCCGCCGAACTCTAAGTTTGTTGTAACTTCCCTGGAGGTTAGGCAAGTGAAAAGCGAAACTGCATAGTATTTTTTAATACCATGTGGACTGCGAAACTAAACTTTGGAAATAATTAATTAAATATACTTTATTTCTATTGTAATTACTACCTAAAAGAATGTAAAGTAGAAGATTGATTTTTATAATATAATGCAGTAATTATTTCCTTTTTATTCTTCTATTTAAATTGTATACGACATTCATATATTTTCATTATTTTTTAACATTTACTTTTCTGAGAATGAAGAGACTTTCACGTACACACACATACACATAAACATGCCAAAAAAATTCTTTCAGTTTTTTTTTAACGCCCAAAGGATCCTTTTTTCCTTTACATGCAGACAGTCGTTTAGAGAAAGCAACATGTCTTTAGAACTTCCGTTAGACAATCTCGCGAGCTGGAGGTAAAAACTTTTTTTTTTTTTTTTCGTACAGTGTTGCCATTGCTCGCTTTGAAATCGATGAGTTTGTTAATCAAAATTCCTTCAAGTTTTACAAAATATGAAATACACAATGAAATATTTAAGAACATCATGTCTTTAGGATTTCCAATAGACAGTCACCAACACTGGAGATAAAAAGGATTTCTCCCGTACACTGTTGCCATTGCTCGCTTTGAAACAGTTAAGTTTACTATTCAAAAATTCATTAAAATTTAAAAAAATATGAAACAGAATAGAAAACAAATTCCAGATTTCAAATTCGGGCTTCGAGGTGTCCATATTGGATCGAGGACTATATCATTCAAAATTTGACCGTTCTAGGTATCGTTGTTTTATCGCAATGCGACAAACATGCATACATTCGGGCATAATTTTATTATTTAATTCCTTTAAATATAATACAGGGCGACAATATGATACGCCGGTTACAATGAACCGACGCAAAAGGCCCTTTCGTGACTAATATTTCTCCTGGGCTAACGCTGCTGTGAGCTAAAAACTTTCTCACTTTCAGCGGTGGGCTCTAGACATTTATACAAGTGTTGGCCACTAATAAGCCAGAAGGCCAAAGTGACGAGATGAAATTTGTTTCACAGTTAAAAATACAAGTTAAAGCATTGGCTTTCGAAGGTTTGCGCGAAAGCACACGAACTATTCCGGAGACAGCTAAATTTCTGTCTTAGTCAAATTTGAAGGTCGCAGATATTGTTCCTAAATGATACAAATATTATTTACATAGCTCAGGAAGCAATTGATTTAAAAACGTTTCAATAAACTGAATGATGGTTCTGGATGTTTTATAAAACAGATTTGACGATTCGTTGTCATTGATGAAATTGAAAGGAGAGTAGGCAGATACAAGAATTCGTGAAACAGGCAAAAAATATTATACGTACCTGTAGCATCATTGCTAAGTGAACGAACTGTAATTCGCCCGCCTCATCCGCGACCATAAGCGCTAACACGCATGCGCCATTCGGACCGAATTATTCTCAAAATAGGGTGGGACTTTCTTTCCTTCCAGCATAGTTCTTTCCGGAGAAGAGAAGACCTTTCACGTCGCAGCAAGTAATACCGTCCCTTTTGGACGAGTCTATGTGTGTTTTGGCAGAATGCCAACCAGAGTTGCGCTTGATACGGTCGAACTATATTAGTTTCGCTGGCAGTATTGCATCTTGATTTAAGTTGAAAATTTTTAATAAACTAGCGTGTTTGAAACCGGGGTTAAATAGAGAAAATTAATAAGTAATAAGAATTTCATAAAGCAATTAGAGATGCATTTTCAGTAAATCTGGGTTATTTAGTCATCTATTCAATGCTTTCAGATTTAAGCAATTACTGAGTCTACTTTAATTTTTTCATTTATAAATTTTGTCTTCCTTATTGTTACAGGAGCATTTTAAAGCAATATGAAATTTTGTCATTTGTTAATGACAAAAAAATGCAATTCATTATTCAATGAACTCATCAGCCTTAATCTGCTATTTGAAATTCGTCAAGGTCTGACGACTTTTATGATACGTTTCGCGAAATATCACCAGTATGGTGACTTTCTGTAGATTCTTGGACATATAACGAGCTTTTCAGTATATGTGCCAGAATCGCATTTACGAGAAGACTAGACGAATATTAGAAACGCAAACTCGAAATTTTTTTCAGTAACACAACCTACACAACTAACTAGAACTTATCCAGTGCTATCTCAGAGTTCTAGAACTTGAACAGTTTGCGAACTTAGTTTGCATGAATAATAATATTACATTTGAGGATTGAAATGTAAACAAAAGGAGAGTATTACAGTTTCGTTAGAATATCAGGAATTTAGTGGTTATTATTAATAGTTTTGCCTTAAACATTTCTGATCTTTGCTCTATGCTGTCAGCAAAATTGAATCGATTACCTCTCATTTTAAACTGTTGATTCAATGGAGCTTTTGTATCCCAACAGAGTAAATGATGCTTTATGCATAGTGCGCAACTTGATCGTATTGCTCATCTGACTTGATTCCCCAAGAAATTTCTTTTCTTGGCACTTTTCAAAAGTAGAGGTTTTCTGAAATATTCATTCTTCTTTGTTTCTACTATTCTTATAGAAAAATCTTACAGGGTTCTTAAAGAGCTATTAATTTCGTTTTCACATCTTGCGTTGATTCACTTTCCGCGTTGATTCAGTTTTCAAACTGTTGCCACCAAATATTATCGCCCTGTGTTATATTTAAAGAAATTAAATAACGAAGAATTTGCATAAATATATGTACGTTTCTCGCAATGTGATAAAACAACGGTACCTAGAGCCATCAAATTTTGAATAACGTAATCCTCCTCCGAATACGGGCATCTGGAAGCAAAAATTTGGGAATATGGAATTTTTTTTATTATCTATTTAATATTTTGTGAAGCATTTAGGAGTTTTTGAATAAGAAACTTAACTATTTCAAACGAGCAACGGCAACAGTGTACGGAAAAAAAAACTTTTTATCTCCAGAGAGCGAGACTGTGTATCCGGAAATTCTAAAGACATGCTCATTTTAATATTGCAATATTGCTCTTGAATTGAATGTTGCGGTGTAAGTGCGAAGAATATGATATCTAATAAATAAAGTAATACAGAAAAGATTTAAAAACGCCCTTTTGGGCGTAATGTAAAATCTGAAACCTTTCAGATATTTTTTTTTTAATTTTACTTACGTCAAATATATATGCCACAACTATCTTTCACTTACTGACATTAATAAATAGAGCTTATGCTCAAATTTGTTTATCTTTCTTAAATATAATTAATCTTTCTTAAATATTCATTCAAATTAATAATTAATGCGCATGCCAATATTATTTAAGCAAATTTAAATTCGTTGCCAATTTTTTTCATAGATGTAGTTTGGGCATTAAAAACAGATTTGCCACTTTTAAATTTTAAACTGTCTGTTTCTAAAGAATTTTAAATTTTGATAAGTAAATAAAATAAAATAAATCTTCTAAAGCCACGAAAGTCTATCTTTTTTTTTTAAATACCTCAAGCTGATTAATTATATCAGTTTAAAGTTATCTGGCAACTGTTCTGTTCAATATTCTTTCTGTGTCATTCTCTTTACTGAAAGAAATAGCCCCTACTTAGAAAACGTCATTCGAACATGTAAAATGTCAACAGCACCTGCTTCTGTTGTCTCGTCTTGTTAGAGAACGTCAGAAAAGATGGAACAGGACAAAAGAAAATGGCGAAAGAACATAAAAAAGACAAAGCTCGTAGAAATGAGTTTCCCGCTCCACTAGCTCTTAAAGTGATCTCTTCACTTCAGTTGTTTTACGTCTCCAGGGATTTTGTTATGGGCAAAACGTTCTGGTTTTATGAGCGTTTTTTTATATATCTCTTGCTTTTGCAGTTGTTGTAGGTTTATGAAGCAAATTAGGAGGAGTGAAAGTTTTTCTCTCGCTGCACTTTTCTCGCTTCTTTCTGTTCTTACTTATTTTCCTGTAGTAAATTAGGATTCTACAAATAAAAGCTAAATATGTCTCTTGAAGATATTAATAATCTGCCTTGTGGCAGCACCGGTGTACGTTATTTTTATGGTTAAAAATATAGAAGTGGTAATTATTTCCGGCACTAATAAACTCTGGAATTGACGTTTTTGTTAATGAAAGGATATTCATGTTTTGAAACCTGGCTTGCTTAAATTAATAGAATTCTAAAGTGAGATGACTTCATGTTATTAAAAAATTTTAAGACTTACAAACTATTTTTAATATACGATTTTTTTGATTGTTCAATAATGTAATATTCAATAATTTTTCAGTTCCTTGGGGTATGTTTTATCAGAAATGCATTATCCATTTTTACGTGAGAAGCATTCTTAGCGAAGTGTATTTTAGAGCGTTACGATGCGATAGCATAGATACATAATTCACTCACCTTGGCAAATGCTGCCACAGAGCGAAATATACGCTGTGTAATTTATCTTTCATGCGGTTTCTTCGACTATTTCCATTCGATTATACGTTGCATGTTTAATTTATCTCTGAATCAAATCAACTTTTAAATGATTAACAAATTGAGCGAGTTTAAAATAAACGTTCGGAAACAATAATCGTATTTTCTAATAATTTTAAACAAGGAGGTTAGAATATATGGAGTAAGTATGACGTCACAAAATTGAAGCCAAGGAAATGTCAAGAACGTGACGTCACGACTTATCATGCCCCCCCCCATACAAAACGAGGCTACGAAACATATTGTTAAACTAAATAACACTGAATCTGAAAGCAAATGTCAATGTCCGCAGGATCAAAAAAGTGTTTTAAGGCATTTTTGCATAAGCTTCCATTGATCTTCCAGGTTTACCATGGAAGCGTTTTATGTTATAGTTGCGATTTACGCCATTTGCATGGATTTTTAATAAACTTGAAAGAGTTATTTGCAATCCCATCGAATTTTCTCTTTACTAAGTAGAAAATATTTTATGTTAAGTATTAAATGGAAGACTTAAAAACGTACAATGATGAATAGCTAACTTGTAGACAACGCCGATTAGAATGTAAACAAAATGAACCAGAAATCCACTTATGGCATTGGCCATAATGGTTTGGTTTGGTTTATTTAATTATGGCAAAGCACGCTAGGATCTGCCTAAGGGGAGGAATGCCTTCGTGGATGACTTTCTAAGGCAAACTGGCTCGTATACACGTTACACATGGGGAAAACTGATACGCAGTCGCATGGACCTCCGACCTAAGGTTCTACACCAATCAGAGTTATATGTCCATGCGACGGAAAAGAATCTACAATCCACCGCCAGCGGCATTCACTGAATCAATGATAATAATAGTACAATGCTAAATTGACAGTGTCATCTATACAATAATTGTTACATAATCCGTATGAAAATAAATATACATACTAATAATCCGTATGAAAATAAATATACGATCAATTAATAATTACATTGTCATAGATAGGATCTATGTTGTGGAGAGTGGAACTTATATATTAACCAGTTTTTAAACCTATGTCTTCTTCAGTACGTCATAACTTCATGTTATCAGTTACACACCTAATGATGTGTGTCCGTATTATTTTTGCAGTTATCCACAGAGTAAGCCAGTCATATCAGTTCAGGCAGTTGATAGTTCCATAGCCCAAAGTATATGATGTTGTGTAGATTATTCTATTTTCACTTTTGTTAACTTCATCGTTCACGTAAATACTACTTGTCCACTTCGATACATCATAGCTTCGTGTCCTTAACAGTTTGCACACCTCATTATGTGTGTCCATAGCAATTTGCACACCTCTGTGTCGCAATTATCCACAAGTCAATCACTAAATTGCAATTGGGAAGTTCATTGTAATATGTACACTATTTTACTATTATCCACAGAAGCAAATGTTTTGTAAATAATGACTTGGCTCCCAGATGATAAAAAAAGAAGGAAACTAATCCTTAAATTTTTCAATATAATTCTAAATTGTGCAAAATACAAATTTGTTAAACAGTTCCAGTCAATACAAAATGACTGGTATTCCAACAATATAAAGCACATATTCTAAAATAAAACGTCTAATGGAAAACAGAAATTAATTCCCAATTAAAATAGACATAAAATACATAATTATTTAGCACATATCATACCATAAAAATACACATGTTTCAAATGCTCTAACTAATTTTTCATTACAGTTAGAATATTTACCAATCAAACATACTACAAATGTACATGTTTAAAAAAAAACTGCAACTAATTTTTTTTTTCATGGCAGTTAAAATAATAAATTTCTATTATACAATTATAAAAAGCACAAATAAACGATTTCAATCTATACAAATTGACAGGTATTCCTACAACATAAGAACACATATTCAAATATAGCTAATCATTCTTGTAAAATGGCTATAACAGTGCCCAATTTCTTCAAATAATTAACAACATCTACAGAAAAACAGGAACCAATTCCCAATTGTAACAAACATGAAATAACAAAAATTATTCGGTACATATAATATACCAATCAATTATACCAAATAAATGCACATGTTTCAAATGCTGCAACTAATTTTTTCATTACAGTTAGTATAGTTATCAATCCATCATACTATATAAATGCACATGTTTCAAATACTGCAACCAATTTTTCATTACAGTTAGTTTATTCCAATTTGCCAGCTAATAAAATAAATCCGCTCTAAGTTGAATTGGCTGTAATAGTTCACAATGCTTAAAATAGTTAATCTACCGGAAAACAGAAACGTATACCCAATTGTGATGGACATGATATACAGAAGTTGTTCTGTACAAGGCTGTTATAATTCCAAATCCTATAAAAAGCTACAAAACATCCTCAGATATTTCTTCTTATATGCAAATACAAAACACTGAACTCTCTATCAAATATAGAAGAGACATTTACAAATGCTATCAAAACTCGATAGACTTAAATATTTCATACATTTAATTATAACTCTAATAACAAGGAAGCATTATAACCCAGAAAATAATTAGATACAGTTCTAAATGCCTGTTCTTACTGAAAATGCAGATATTCTAAGAACTGTAATGAACTTTTTTTTTCCTTTTTTTTACACAGTCAGAATATTCCAGTTTACCAGCTAAGAATAATTGTAATTAACTTACAAAAATGCAAAAATAATACAATAATAACAAAATGGCAAAAAAATAATAGAAAGAACAAAATAATAACTATAAAATAACAAAAAAATCATAATTAAAGGCTATAATATTAACATACAAACAGACAATTCCCATGTGGAAGTGCAGAGCATATCCAGTACTTAATAGTCCTAAATATTCTACGCATTGAAGTTAAACACACAACTATCATTACAACATGTCAAATGGGAAGGGAAAAAAAAATTAAAGGCTACCCATAGTGCAAATATTATGCGAAGGTTGTTGTAAACGTATACATTTTATTCCAAATATTAAAAATTTGAGTTAATCTGTGCTGAAGAATTTGTCGTTTTAATAGTGTTTTAGTCCATTCACTCCAATATAAGTCAGATGGTCTTTGCAGATGAAATTCAGCGGTAAGTGGGCAAGAAAACGCAAAATGGTCTGGAGACCCAATACTTCCACAGTGACATTTGTCATCTTCCTTAAGATGAAATCGGAATAAATACGACGGAAAGGGACCGTGTCCCTTGAGAAAAGTTGAGTGCGCTGCAGATGAAACCAAAAATGTTTCCGAGACCTTTGGCAAAAATTTAAAAGTTCTTCTGCCCGTTGTGGAGTGTTCCCATTTTTTTTCCCATTGCTGGAGTAAGTTCTCTTTTGTATATCTGTTAATATAAGAAAATGGTAAAAGCAATGAATATTGAGGAAGATTATTCCCTCTTACCGCTTCCTTTGCCAACTGGTCTGCCAAGTCATTGCCATAAATCCCCCTATGAGCGGGAACTCAGCTCAATAAGGGTCTAGAAGGGGCAGGAAGGTTAAGAAGAAGGATTTTTTATCTCTGCTACTATTGTATTTCTTGAATTTTCCCCCTTTATGGCCTCCAGACTAGAAAGTGAATCACTGTAAATTTCCACTTGTGATGGAAATTGACTTGAAAGATGTACTGCTTTTTTTAATGAGAGTAGTTCAGCTTGAAAAATAGAGTTCGCTGGCCTCAGTCTTCGACGCCATGAATGCATTCGTTTGCCATTTTGAATTACACATAGTCCACATCCTGTTCCTTGTTCCGAATGAGATCCATCTGTGTAAATCTGGAATTGACCTTTTGACTCATTCGAGAAGGTTGTCCTTATTGCACATGAAATGTCATTTTGTGCTGGATGACACAGAAGTTCTGTGCTCCTACTTTCATAACTAAAAGGATCGTATGAAATATTCTACAGTTTACTCTCTAGATGAAGACGCAAAACTCGAGCCAGCACCGCTTCCCTTTTTGCTGTTAAGTCCAACGGAGGAATGCCGGACAAGACGTGCAAAGCATCATTGGAAGTTGTTCTGCAACTTCGACTGATCATTAGAAGAAAAGATCTTTGACTAGAAATTAAGAGTCGTTTCTCATGTGTCGTAAGAGAGTAAGCCCATATTGCTGAACAATATAAGAGTATTCTTTCTATTACAGTCAAGTACCATATTTTTAAAATCCGCGATAAGATTCCCCAATTCTTACTAGTTGTTCGTTTCATGTGAACTGTGAGTGACATTACTTTTGTTCTGATTGCCTTCAAGTGAGTCGTCCAAAAAAAATTGGAATCAATAATAAGACCTAGGTATCTCAAGCTTCCTACAAATTTAATAGATTTGCCTTGCAATTTTAAAGGTGGTTTGCGTTTGAGGGGTTTAGATGCCCCTATCAACATTGCTTGAGTTTTACTGGTAGAAATAATCAGTTTGTGCCTTCGTGCCCAGTTTGTTATGATATCCAGATAAGCTTGAGCCGCAGAAGAAATACCCGATTTACCTTTAACAGTTAGCATAAAATCATCTGCAAAAGCTATGAGTTTACAGTCTGACTTTCCATCAAACTGTCGCAAAAGAGAGTCAGCTACTATCGTCCACAAAGTGGGGCCGAGACAAGATCCCTGAGGACACCTTTTTGTAATTCTTGATCATATTGTCCTGTATTTTATGTAATAAAAGCCATTGCTTTAAAACGGTTAAAAATAAGGCAGTATTAAGAGCAAGTTGCCTGTTACGCGTTGAAAATTTCTGAACCCTTTTATTTAAAAAGATTATTTAATGAAAGTGCTGAAAGTCTTTTTTTTTTTCATATTCTCAAATATGAATTCCTGAAACTAAGCTGATAATTTGTAAAAACAGAATATCGTTTAAAAAGTGAAACTCTGGTTTTATCGCTTTTCTGTATGTTCAAGATTCTTATGCCATTTGAGTTTTACACGCTGTGTGACACTTTCTGCTTTTTAAGAGTTGTGCAAAATTTTCATTTCTGACTATTCTTTTCTCCAACTAAAAACATCCACCATAATCTCACAGTTTTATTGTTATATTTTTCTTATTGTTTGCTTAAACATTGCCCGTATTCTTCAGTAAACTCAGTTTCAAATTGCTTTCTCTCTTATCAATACATTACGTTATTCAGTCTACAAAGACCCTATTTTAAGTTTTAAATGTTAGAAAATTTACAACATTCCTTGTTAATATGATTTAAACTTCATCGACCAAATAATATTATTATAAATAGAGATACAGTTAAAATTAAATGAATTAATATCATAAAGAATAAAAATATTTTTAATGCGTATAACCTTTGCATTTGAATTGCAGAACAAGATTCATAATTTATATATATTAAAATTGAAATTAAATTCATTATTGGCTCAGAAGGGCTGTTAATCTAGAAAAATACTAAACACTTGCGTCGGAACACTAAAAGCGTTGAACCATTTTTCAGGTTTTTACTACCAAATGTTATCGCCCTGTATTTTAATATAAAGAAATTAAATAATGAAAAATGTGTTGTTATTGTTGTGACTTATCTCACTTGTCTGACAGTAACATCAGGACAAGCCTTTGAAATTCCTCGTGGCGAGGAGTGCAAAATTGCAAATATCGTTGGTATAGTTCGACCATCTGAAGCGCAACCCTGATTGGCATTCTGCCAAAACACATAGACTCGTCCAAAAGAGCGGTATTACTTGCTGCGACGTGAAAGGTCTTCTCTTCTCCGGAAGGAGCTATGCTGGAGGGAAAGAAAGTCCCCATCCTTCTACCCTATTTTGAGAATAATTCGGTACGAATGGCGCATGCGTGTTTGCGCTCATGGTCGCGGATGAGGCGGTCGAACTATAACAGTACTATACAGATGACTGTGCGACTTTTCTCAGTTCTGGCCCCCCAATTTTGGTGGACAGTATCCCGAGCGACGGATCCGAGGATCTCCCTCTTTCCTTACCACCAACCAATCAAGAGAACTTTCGGCACGGCATATTTCGAATTTTCCTCATGCAGCATAGTCACTAATGCATTTACAAACATCCGTGCCTTTTCGAAGATTAGAAGCCGAGGCCCTCGGCACGGTGGTCAGTGTCGCTCACTACTATCCCGATTGGGCGGCATGAAGAATGTGCATTAATTTATGCATGTTTCTCTCAGTGTGAAGAAGCAACGGTACTTAGAACCATCCGATTTTGAATAACGTAATCCTCCACCCAAATATGGGCACTTAGAAGCCTAAATTTGTAGTTTGTTTTATTATCTATTTCATATTTTGTAAAACTATAACGAATTTTTGATTAAAAAACTCATCAATTTCAAAGCAAGCAGTGGCAACACTGCACGGAATAAAACATAGTTATGTCCTGCGCGCGAGGTTGTCTATAGGATATTCTAAATATATGCTCTTTTTAAATATTTTTAGCGCAATGTGGCGTTATCCCAAATGTTCCCGAAACGTGCGTATGTGTGTAACTGAAAAAACACCTCTTTGGGCGTAATGCTATAAAATCTAAAAGTTTTCATTTTATAATAATTATTATTATTATTTTGTGCGGAATTAGGTACATTCGTTTTTCATTAGACATAGGAAGGGGGAAATAAGCTGATTATACTTGGGCCCTTTCAGTTTTCTTGTAATTTCAGTTTAACTTAAATTCAACAAAATTCTTTTTCAGGTAAAACGTTATTAAATACTCTTTAATTCATCAAATTATTCTTAAAATTATCTATCTACATTCATCGAAAATCAACGGAATTAAATTTGAAATTTCAATTAAATTCCAGATATTATGCAAAGTGCTTTCAAGCGTTATATGAAAATCTCTCTTTTATATATTTTTCGTTTTTAATTTATACATAAAAGCGCTATGCTCATTGTTTTCCTTTTTACTCATTTATATTATTCCATCTGTTTAAGTGACTCAAAATGAGGCAGATCTAAAATGATTTCGGGAAAATGAGGGAGTATATATTAATGCGTAGAGTTTGTCTGTAGAAGTAATGTCAGTGTGTGGCTGAAATTTGCCTAATTGAAACTATGATTTAATTCGACAGAAAACAAATTTTGGCATTTTTTTAAAGTAGGTGAGTACAAAAAATATCGTATTTACACATGCATAGACCACATTTTTTGCCCTTAAATTTTGGCCAAATGTAGAGCGAGCGACCGAGTGGTAAAATCCCTGAATACCGGTAGATCTGATATTATTTCGTTCCTAAATTACTTAATGGGAGGTTTTTTACACTTACATAATAAAGAAAAGAATTTATTTGCTGAAAAAAATTGAGTACGAAGTTTGCAACAAATATTGGGTTGAAACATAGGTAATAGCCGTTTTTTTTAAATTAAAAAAAATTTTTATAACAAAACAGAAAACAATAAATTAGTCAATAATATCCGAGTTTTTGGATTTTCCCCATAGATCCAAGATGTCGAACTCTAGTCATTTGGCTACAACACATTCGTTCGGCTAATTCTCCAGTCGTTTGACGCTCGCCTTTGTGCAGAAGTTGAATCAAAAGCTCTTCATCAAACTCCTTTGGTCGTCCGGAACGAGCAGCGTCTTCGAGGTCGAAATTTCTATTTTCGGAATTTGCAAACCAATTTCTTGCAGTTTGTTCAGGCATTGCACCTTCTCCATACACTTCACAAATCCTTCGAGCAGCTCGAGCTCGATTAAATGCTCTTTATTCAGCATTTAATCGAGCTCGTCAAAAATGCTTATTTTTGTCGACTTATCACTCCATTTTAATGATCTGGAAAATAACAAAAATTAGCTCAGGCCAAAAAAAAAAAAAATTAAATACGCTATCTCTATTAAAAAAAATTAAAATACGCTAAATTAATACGCTAGGGAAAGATTCTCTTTTGAATAACACAAAACATTATGTCCATACATTTTAGTTTTAATCCAAAGGACTATTGTTTTCCCAAAGAACTATTCCTTTGTCCCTGAAGGACTATTATTTTCGTTTTGCGATTCTGCGTTGGTACACTATAAATGTCCGTTTCACTTTTCAAACCTTTGCCACCAAATGTTAGAGTCATGCATTATGTTTGAAGAAATTAAATAATGGAAAATCTGCATAACTGCATGTATTTTTCTCGCATTGTGATAAAACAGCGGTAAATAAGTACCATCGAATGTTGAATGATGTAATCCTACTGCGGATATGGGCATGTGGAAGTCCAAATTTGAAATTTGGAATATGTTTTGTTACCGATTTCATATTTTGTAAAACTTTAACGAATATTGGATTAACAAACTCCAGGATTTCGAAGCGAGCAATGGCAACTTTGTACAGAAAAAACATTTTTATAACCAGCGCGTGAGACTGGGTATCGGAAATTGTAAAGATATGCTCAGTTTAAAAGTATTTTGCGATATTGCTCTTGAATTGAATTTTATGGTTTAAGTGCGATGAACGCGATATTTAATAAAGATAAAAGACAAAATGTTAAAAAATGCCCCTTTGCATGTAATTTAAAATCTAAAACCTTTCAAATTTTAATCCCTTATATATATATATATATATATATATATATACTATTATTACCGTATAACTTTAAACACAACATAAACAGCCATTACTTATGTTTCAACCCAATACTTTCCATAAGTGAAATGGCAACAATTAATTTTTTACTACGGCGCAAATCCGAGTAATAATAATACCTTCTTATATGTGGTTAATATAGAGGATCGGAATTATTAAACTGAGCGCGAAGTCTAAAAATACTTTCCATGTGGGAAATGGCAACAATTAGGTTTTTACTGTAGCACAAAATTCGAGTAATAATACCTTCTCGGATGTTGAAATACAGAGGATTAATTTTTACACCCACATGTTAATATCCAGAAAAAGAACTATATATACACAAACGGGACAAAATTCTTTCAATGTTTATAATTTTAATGCTTTAAAAATGAATGTTAATAATTGTATATTTTTCATTTTGCTTCTTTGCAAAATATAATGAACCTTCGAACCTAAAATTTCACTCTAGAGACATCTTTCTTACTTGAAATTACAAATAGTTCTTTACCAAAACAAACAAAAATTCCCAATTTTTACAGTTTTAAGTCACACGTGACACTGTTTTCGTCAAGAGATATGCTACACTCCGTTCTCTTCAAAAATATTTTCGTTGTCTCTTAAAAATATTTTTCTCTAGCAAAACGGGAATTAAAAAAAGCTTTATATTTTGAGTGTTTTGATAAGAAATAAGAGAGCACATTTTGAAAGCTTAATTATTATGAAAACGGAAAATTACTCCTGCATCAAGGATTGTTTGAAATAGCAGACATGTGATCAAATTATAGGATTTTGTTTTGAATTTCAGAGAAAACGCATTTTTTACCTCCAGAACAATTTTTCTTTTACAAAATGCGAAGCTTTTTTTGTTTTTTTAAAAATTTTTTTAAGAAATGTTTTAAGCTCATGACATTTCTAGAGAAGGAGAAAAAAGTATAATCTAGAGCAATGTAAATTATAGAGCTTAAAATGTCTTCTTTAAAGAAATAAGAATGCAGATAATATTATCTCTTACACTTTTTGCAGTTGTTGGTGCTTCGCTTTTGGCATCTTAGAAAATTAAATTCTTCTTACGTCTAGACATCAGATTTTAACAAGCAAAAAGTTTAACAAGCAAAAGTTTTTGGTAGTTCCCCTCCGAAGGCTTGCTTTGCATTATACTGTGGATATCAAACTTATTATGCCGAATAAATCTTTAAATACCCTTCATATTTTCTGAAAATTTCTGAATTCACGCGTAAAAAACTGTAGTCCAAAAGAAAGGTTAGTCCCGAGCGGAATATTACTCTCGAAACGCCATTTTGCGTAGAAACGCTTCAATGCGTTGTATCACTTTTCAAATTGTTGCTACCAAATATTGTTGCATGCTTACGGTTTCGTAATAGACTGAATGCACAAGTCCGATAAAAAGTTAATAAAATCTATCATCGCAAGAAATAACACAAAGTGTTGAAATTTTTTCTCACAGATATTTGTACAATATCACAATATCGCACTTGTATTTTAAACTACTAAAACGTTAAATAGGACGCAATCCAAACAGAAATCTCACCGCGAGTTCACTACAATCAACAACAAGAACTAAGTAAACAAGATAACTGAGATGCTTTGCTCAGGCTTTTATAAGCTTTTTAATCATGCACGAGAGCATTCTGGTATTTTTTCAAAGTTTCTGGAAAGCAAAAGAGTGCAATTACGAGATATTTATTTATTAAATGTTAAATGTGCGTGCTCCTGTGTTTTTATTTTTCCGGCGTAGTTTTCTCTTAAAACTCGTCGCGCGCGCTGTATTGCACGAGAAAACAAAACAATTTTAATTATAATTCTATTACAAATAGCAAACTAAATACCAACTCCGTAACAATATTATCGCCCTGTGTTATATTTAAAGGAATTAAATAAGGAAGAATCTGCATGAATGTAATCATGTTTATCACATTGTAAAAAAACGACGGTAGCTGGAATCACCAAATTTTGAATAACATAGTCCTCCACCCGAACGTGGACACCTGGAAACTCGAATTTTGTATTTCGAATTTGCTTTTTTATCTATTATTAGTTATTATTTATCTACTATTTTTATTATTTAATAAAACTTTGATGGATTTTTGATTAACCAACTCGACGATTACAAAGCGAGCAGACGCAACACTGTACGGAATGAAAGGTTTTTATTTCCAGCATGCGAGATTGTGTAGCCAAAACTCTAAAGATATTAAAAAAAAAAAAAAAAAAAAAAAAAAAAAAAAAAAAAAAAATATTTAGCGATTTCACCGTTGAAAGGAATTTCATGATCGGTAAGCGCCAAAAACGTAATCTTTAATAAGGAAAGTAAACACATAAACGTAAAAAAGCAAAGAAAAACTTTTGTAAATCCATCTTAGTAAGAAAACTGAGCATTGACATGATAAATGAGAAAACACACGCACACACACATACACACCAAGGGGGGGGGGGAAACAGAAAAAATGTATGCCAACACTTAACGCTGCGTTGGGAGTTTTAAACGTATACTTCTATGACATTTTTAAATATTTTATAATTTTGCTGTTGAATTGTATATTGGATAAATGCGGAGAAAATGATGCTGAATAAGAAAGCTAAAAAGACAAAAAAAAAAAAAAAAAAAAAAAAAAACTGGTTTAGTAGGAGCGAGTGTAACAGCAAATTCTTGGAATCTGAGCTCAGCGAAAACATAAAAAAAATCCTTAACAAATCCTTTTGGGCTACAGTTCAAATCTGTTAACTTTTTTTTTTTAAGTTTCTAATTTTTATTCATGATCTTCCAAACGATAGTTGGAAAAAACAAACAAACAAACAAATATTTTATACTTCAGTTCTCTTCTCAAGCATCTGTGATGATCGGGGTGGGAATTCAAAATATAGATAGATATAGAGATCATACTGCTAGCGCCGCTTATTGTGATTGTGGTTAATATTATCAGTCGGATGCTATTATTGAATTGCCGAAGCGCTTCCGATTTCTATATGAGGTTAGGTTAGGTTAAGTTATTTAATTACGGCAAAGCCTCGAGGGCTATCTGCCTAAGGGAAGGGATGCCTTCGTGGAGGACTTTCTAAGGGAAACTGGCTCGTACACACGTTACACATGGGTAAAACCACGAAAACACCCATGCAGCAAGCCCGTTCGCGGGATTCGAACCTCGGGCCGAACTACCAGTGTTCAACGACTTTACCGCTCGGCCGCTGATGGGCCTGATTTCTATATTGTTACGAATTTGGTATTTAAAAAGCTAATGTTAGTTCAATTATAAATTAAATGGTTTTATTTCTCGCGCAGTGCAGCGCGTGACGAATATTAAAAGAAAGCTAAGCCGGAAAAATTAAAAATACAAGAGCGCGTGCGTTAAATAAATAAATTATTATTTGATTTCGAGAAAGTACTGGAAAATTCTAGCGCGTGATTTTAAAATCTTATAAAAGGAGGAAAACATCTCAGTTTGTTGTAGTTGCTTAGTTTGTTGTTGTTTAAAAAAACTACTGTTGTTGATTGTAGCGAATTCGTGGATTAGCGTTCTTTAGCTGTTTTGAATTACGTTCTATTGGACATTTGAGTAGTTAAAAGAAAACTACTGTGAGATGTTGTAATACTGCGTGATAATTTGAGAAAATTTAAGCATTTTTGTTGTGATAATAATAAATTTTTGTTCATTTTTTTTTCATCGGACTTGTGCATTCATTTCATAACGAACCCGTACGCACGGAACAATTTTTGGTGTCAGAAGTGGGATTTGAATGCCAATAACAAGAGCGATGGAAGAACAATTCAGGCAAATGATGACTGCATTTGCTGCTTTCCAAGAAAAGATGGAAGGGGTCGTCAAATCCGTTAAGGAAGAAATGAAATTGGGCCAGGAATCCGTTAAGGAAGAAATGAAATTGGGCCAGGAATCCGTTAAGGACGAAATGAAAGCCGTTCAAGCTGGTCAAGAAAAGATTGAAGCATGTCAAGAAGAAATGAAAAGAGAAATTACCTGCATAATAGAAAATAAATTTGAAGCTATGGAAGGCAGAATTGACAAAGTTGAAAATAAAGTTGGACAAATTGAAGAAAAAGTTTCTTTCGTAAAAGATCAAATTGAAGAAAGAGTTTCTTCGGTGAAAGAAGAAATAGAAAAAAAAGTTTCTTCTGTAAAAGAACATATAGAAGGGAGAGTTTCGGCTGTGGAGGAACGAATTGAAGGAAGAGTTTGTGCCGTCCAACACCAAGTCGAACAACAAATTGATGAGAGAGTTTCTGCAGTTGCCAAAGAAATGGAAACGTTAAAGAAATTCGTAGCGACGGCAGGGAGCAAGAATGATGATTTTAAATTCTTACCGATGCCTGCTCGTCCATTTCTGAAGCTATCCACATATGATGGGAAGACATCCTGGCAAGTGTACAAGACCCAGTTTTCTATCGTTGCGGATGCGAATGGATGGGATTCCCAAGCTAAGGCCTGTCATCTCGCCGCTTCTTTAAGAGCCGACGCAGCGGATATCCTTCAGACTCTTCCCGAAAACAAAAGGTTAGATTTCGAAGCTCTGTCCGGCGCTTTGGAGCTGCGCTTTGGCGAGAAATGTTTAAAAGACTACAGCAGGCTTCAATTAAAATCCCGTCAACAGAAGCCCACCGAATCACTCCAGGAGCTCGCCACGGATGTTGAAAGGCTGTCCCACCTCGCCTTTTCGGAGTGCCCGACAGAAACAAGAGAAATCCTGTCGCTGCAATATTTCATCGACGGCATCCGGGATCCTGAAATACAGAAAGCTCTTCGAATGGCAGATGTAAAGGACATAAAAAGCGCTCTGTTGTACGCCATGAAGTTCGAGGCAGCCCAGCAAGCAACTCTTAGAGATCGCTACCCAGTCAGAGCTGTGCGAGTCCACGACCCAGGGGACCAATTGATGGCTCGTTTAGATGATTTATCCAGACAAGTCGATGCTTTGATACGGAGTAGCAGTGAGAACAAAGTGGCTGTAAGATGCTGGAGATGTGGTTCTGAAGGTCACCTACGACGGCATTGCAGAACACCCCAGGGCACGGATAATAAAACGGATGAGTTGACAAGACCAGTGAATGCTTTAAGACGGAATAGTCTTGAAACGAAACCGACCCTAAAGTGCTGGAATTGCGGTGTTGAAGGCCACCTACGAAGGAACTGCAGAACTCCCCAGAGCACGGAAAATAAAGCATACGATTTAAACAGACAATTAAATGCCACGTGAAGGAAAAGGACTGACAAGAAACCAAAGTGCTGGAACTGTGGAGCTGAAGGCCACGTACGAAAGAATTGCAGAACACCCCAGGGTACGAAAATTGAGACAATTTCTGAGCAACGACGCAGGAAACAAATTAATGACCATATCAAGGAACGGAGGTTGCCAGATAATGAGAAACCCTGTTTTAAAGCGCTTAAGATCTCTACAGTGAGTGGCAACAATAACGGACTGTCCATCAATGGGAATATCGATGGAGTTCCTTGCAATATGATCATTGACACAGGAGCTAATGTTACCATCATTAGGAAAGATTTAGCTGAACAGTTTAAAGATAAACTTATTTGGACGCCATCCTATGTTACCCTTCAGACTGCGTCTGGTGATAAGATCGACATAGCTGGGAAGTTAAACCTGAAAATCACGTTTGGAAGTGCCGCCTACCATCACACGGCATATGTGCGGATATTACAGATCCATGCATACTCGGATTGGACTTTTTAAGGAAATACAATTTTTCCTTAGATTTCAAAAACAATAAGCTGCTTTCAGCATCTGATGGCATGACTATCCATCCTCAAAAGGGATCCTCGCCTGGAAATGTCGACGCCTTGTCCGAAAGATCGAGCTCGGGAAGCTGCCGAAATCATATCAGGGTCGAAAAGAAACGCAAGACTATCAGCTATTCTCCATCTCAGAAGTTCTTCGGTCAAGACCTTCGTCTGCCTTGTGACCGCCTGTTTAGTCTCCCTACGGATGCGCCTTCATCGCCTGAGGAACACATCCAAGATGCCCAGGCCCGGTTTGAGGGGATGCACCGTTCTGCACGAAAGCGAGTCAACTTGGCGACGGAGAAAACGAAGACCAGATGCGACACAAGAGCTACTAGACATAGATCCAACAAAGGAGACAAGGTGTGGTTGTGGAACCCGATTCAACGAAAAGGACTGTCACCTAAATTACAGTCACCTTCGGATGGTCCATATACAGTGCTAAACACGAATGACGTCGTGGTTCGGATCCGTCAGTCTTCGAACTCTTACGACAGGTTAGCTCATTACTATGGCCATAGTACATAATGTAAATAATTGTAAATAGTATCAGACCATGGTCCTTTTTGTTTTTAAATGTGTATTTGATTTGATTTGTATTTAGTATTTGATTTGTATTTAGTATTTGATAGCATTTGATTTGTTTAAGTTAGTTATTGCATTTATTGTTCGTGTTGTTTATTATTGTAATGTAATGCTTATTATTGCATTTATGCCACAGTTGTAAGTTTGCCTTCCTGTCCAGGGATTGTACTGCCCGGGACGTGCAGTCCTTGGGAAGGGGGCAGTGTTACGAATTTGGTATTTAAAAAGCTAATGTTAGTTCAATTATAAATTAAATGGTTTTATTTCTCGCGCAGTGCAGCGCGTGACGAATATTAAAAGAAAGCTAAGCCGGAAAAATTAAAAACACAAGAGCGCGTGCGTTAAATAAATAAATTATTATTTGATTTCGAGAAAGTACTGGAAAATTCTAGCGCGTGATTTTAAAATCTTATAAAAGGAGGAAAACATCTCAGTTTGTTGTAGTTGCTTAGTTTGTTGTTGTTTAAAAAAACTACTGTTGTTGATTGTAGCGAATTCGTGGATTAGCGTTCTTTAGCTGTTTTGAATTACGTTCTATTGGACATTTGAGTAGTTAAAAGAAAACTATTGTGAGATGTTGTAATACTGCGTGATAATTTGAGAAAATTTAAGCATTTTTGTTGTGATAATAATAAATTTTTGTTCATTTTTTTTTTCATCGGACTTGTGCATTCATTTCATAACGAACCCGTACGCACGCAACAATATGAAAACGTGGAAAATATATACCGTATTGTGATCAGTCGGTCGGTTTTCATTATCAGAATGTTACAGATTGTTATAGAATGTTGGATTTTTGATTGAATTAATCAAAATCTTACAGATTGAATTTTTTAAACAGACGTATTGCCGCTAAATATAAGGTTAAATTGTCAAATGAAATCTAAACAGAGTGATGGTCTTCAAAGTTTGTCAACTCAAAAAAACCGTTACAAAAGTTTTTTTTTTTTTTTTAATTTTTATACAACACATCCTACTCTTAAACAAATATACCTTAAAATAATATTTAAACTAGATGAACATGTTACAGATATTGTCAACGAATGTTTGGTATAGATAGATGATCTTAGTGAAATTACATGTGAAATGGTTGTATTTTTCTGTAAAATGTAACATGAAAAGCTTGACAGAAAAGATGCTTTGCTGAAAAACAAAAATACAGAGCAAATCTATTTAACATTGAGTGAATGGTTATCTCTCTAAATTGGCGAGATAACACTAAGCTGAAAACGGTTTTGGCGACTAAAGTTTGTTGTCAAATTTGGCGACCATTTAGTGACATTTTGGTCGGGCATTACTGTAACGGCTATCGTAATTGAATAACTGTAATTGATCTTTTATACAACTGTAATTGCATCTGTTCCTCATATGCCTTCCTGTAATTTCCAGAAGTGCTAGAAATTTCTCGATTGCCGGTGGAAAACTATATAAGATTGCGAGTGCATCAGTCTCTCAGCTGTTAGTTGTTAGTTCAGCGTGGTTCGGAGTAAGGTGATATCTCCGTGTTAGCTTCGCTCTTCAGATGCACTTTGCATTGGTTTGTGTTTAACGTCCTTAGCAGTTTGAAGTTCAACTACTGATTGTACTCTGTGATACTGTGAGAAGCTGTAAAATATTTTTTGTGTAAAATTCCAGAACTGTGAAATATTTCTTTTGGTAAAATAAATTTTATTAAGCCATCATCGGTTCAGTGTGCATTCATTCTATGATAAGTCCGCGCGCACGCAACGGTATTTATGTAAAGACATTTAAAGAAAAAGTACTGTATTATTTAATGAAAGATTTCAACGTAAAATTATTGTAATTTATTAATGTATAGCATTAACTTGTGCTCGAGGCCTCGCCTACTCTTGCATTACATTTAGTGACAGGGGTGTGTTTGTACTGTTTTACACAAAATTTCCAAGTCAATTGACGTTATCCTCAGTCGTATTTCATAATATAAATATGTATATCAAATTTTGGATTTAATATTTTTAGCCGAAAGGGCGTTAGCCCAGAAAGGTTATTGTTAATTTCGTTTTGGCATTTTGCGTTGAAAACTTTAAATGTCCGTTCACTTCTCAAACTGTTGCCACCGAATATTACAGTCCTGCATTATATTTAAAGAAATTAATTTAAAAAGAATCTGCATAAATGTATGCATATTTCTAGCATTGTGATAAAACGACGGTGCCTAGAGTCATCAAATTTTGAATAACGTGCATTTTCACCCGAAAATAAGGTTACAGCCGAAAACATCGCGGACGAAAACGTCGCTGAGAAAACAACTCAAGGCAAAAACGTCGTGCTGCAAAACATCGTGGGAGAAAACATCGCAAAGAGAAAACATCGCAGTACTAAAACATCGTGGTACAAAACATCGTCGTCGAAAATAAAGCGGTTCAAAAACTTCGCAGTTTAAAAACATCGTCGTCGAAAATATCGTGGTAAAAAATAAAGTATCTACAAATCATCGCATGACGATAACATCGCAGACATGGTTTTTTCAGGCTTTAATAACTGTAAATGGATATTTCCACAATGATTTGTGAGCGTAAGATGTAAAGCCTAATCTTTACTTTCATATTTTTTATTAATTAATAAATTTTTGCTTAAAAAAGTCAGAAGGAAACTTAAGCGATTATTTGTAGACACTTTATTTTTTACCACGATATTTTCGACGACGATGTTTTTAAACTGCGAAGTTTTTGAACCGCTTTATTTTCGACGACGATGTTTTGTACCACGATGTTTTAGTACTGCGATGTTTTCTCTTTGCGATGTTTTCTCCCACGATGTTTTGCAGCACGACGTTTTTGCCTTGAGTTGTTTTCTCAGCGACGTTTTCGTCCGCGATGTTATCGGCGGACATCGAATATAAGCATCTGGAAGCTCAAATTTGGAATATGAAATTTGTTTTATTATGTATTTCATATTTTGTAAAACTTTAACGAATTTTTATTAACAAACTCAACGATTGATTTCAAAGCCAGGAATGGCAACAATGTACGAAGAGAAAAATCATTTTTATTTCCAGTGCACGAGACAGTGTATCAGAAATTCTAAAGATATATTTATTTTAAAATTAATTTGCGATATTTCTGCTCAATTGAATTTTATGGTTTAAGGTCAAAGAACTAATTTTTATTAAATAAATGTAACACACAAAACGTTAAAAAACGCTTCTTTGGGCGTAATGTAAAATCTTAAAGCTTTCAGATTCTTTTTTCTGTATTTTGTTTTTGTTGCCACATACGTTGAGAAAGGTTTTTCACTTTTCCGAATTTGATCGAAATGTTTATAGCGGAGTGAAAAACGTTTGGATACTCTGCATGAACCTGCAAACAAAATTTTAGGAGTTGCTCTCAAATTTAGATTTGTACGTCGAATCTGTTTATGCATCAGTTCGTTTTCTTATATTGGCAAGCCTTCTGATTTATCATAGTACTCGAACGGACTTACCCAGTCATATACAGTTTTTTTCCTCTGGTAGGTATTCTCTTATAGTTTTTTCATTTGAAAAAGGTGCTTCATTATGTAGAGTCATTAGGATTTTTGAAGTAGGAAACATGAGATATTCCTCGACGGGATTCGAACCTGGATCTCTGGAATACGCGCCGAGTGTGCAAACCGTTACACCACGAATGCATATAGAAAGGAGGGAGAAAATAACCCTGCTAAAACAAAAGCATTTTTACAGTAGTGCAACGGAGCAATGCCTGTGTGAGCATATGCAAAATTCTGGTGCCCCGTCCACTTTTCCCTGTTTCCTGTATAAAAGCATTTAAGTTTGCCAATTTAATTGCTTTGTTAATTTGTAATTGTAATTTATTAATTTACTAATGCTTAGTACCGCAGTCTGTTCAATAAAGAGTCTGTACACATTTCCACTATCAAATCTCGCAAAATTCCGCAAACTAAACAAATTCAAAATTTGTGTACAAAACCTGTATTCATTACATACTTATACAAACAGTAAGTTATGACTTAGTAATTGAAATATGTAATTTATAGAAAATTTCAGTTGTTTAAAATAATTTTGCTTTGAATATTACTGTCCGTCCCCAAAGTTGCTGAACATTTTTTTTTTTTTTTTGATTGGATTGCAGAAACTAACAATCTTTACTTGGATTTCGAAGTTTCATATATTTTATTATTGAATCGCAAAGATTCGTAGAGATTAAAGCTCGTAACGTGTCAATACATTCTCATTTATTTATTAAATAAAAGCTTTATGATAGGATTTAAATATCCTTTTTATTTATTTCATTCAGTTTTGTTTTTCTTTTTAGCGCAAAACGACATTAGCCGAAATGGACTATTGGTCTGGAAACGGAATTTTGCGTCTTCGCTATAAACGTCGAAAAGCTTTTCAACAGTTGCCACCAAATATGTTAGCACTGTACTATCTTTTAAAAAATTAAATAATGAGCAATCTGCATGTACGTATATATGTTCTTTGAACTATAATAAATCGATGGTACCTAGAGCCGTTAACTTTTGAACAATGTTGTCTTCCACCAAGCATGTCCACCTGGAAGACCGAATTTTGAATTTTGAATTTGTTTCATTATCTATTTTATAGTTTTCATACTCTAATGAATTTTTGATTAACAAACTCAACGATTTGAAAGCGAACGGTGGCAACACTCGAGTATGTCTGTGGGAAATTCTAGAGATACGGTGTTTCTAAATAGTTCATGATTCTGATGTTGAATTGAATTTTATGGGGCGCAAGTGCGAAGAACTTGCTATTTAATACGTAAAGTTAACACCCAAAACGTTAATAATAAAAAGACAAAAATAGTCTTTTGAGGGCTATCTTACTAAGAAAACTGGGCATTGATATGGTAGAATGGGAAAGACTGTAAAAAAATATAAAAACATATGCCAACATTTAACACTGCATCAGGAGTTCGTAATATATGCTGCTATGCTGTTTTTAAAATTTGTAATTTTGCTGTTGAATCGCATATGACATAATTGCGAAGAAAATGCCGCTTAATAATAAAATTAGCAAAAGTGAGTGGGACAGCAGAGTGGTAGGCTGCAAGCTTAGCGACAGCGTAAAAAACCACAACAAAACCTTTTGGGTGATCGTTAAAACTTCAACTCTTTCAGAGTTTTTTTAATCATCATTTTCCTTACTTTGATTTTTGTTGTTGGAACTTCTAGTGTTCTCGTATTTAAGTTGTATTCTCGTATTTAAGTTGTTGTTCTCGTATTTTTAATTTAAGTTTCATTTAAAATTTCGTGGCCCGGATCGCCTTCAACTTTTTCCAACATCAATTCAATACCCTTCCTTTCATTCCTAAAGACATTTCCAACCTCTTTAGACAAGTGCTTCGTGAGAAATTTTGCGTTCTAACCTGTAACAATTTTAGGACCTTTACTTTAAATTCGCACTGCTTTTCCTTCTGCAGAATCCTCAGAACTGAAAATAATTTATTTTAAGTTGTTATTTCTGCAATATCCCTGATTTCCTTTATCCACTACATTGTAGTAGCTCCTCAATTTTTCAGAAAATGTTCAAGAAATTGTTTATTTCAAAGACGTTTAGCTGCGTAGATGATATCTCAATCCACTGGCTCTGTGACGTTTCTTTATTATTAACGTTTATTTGTGCAGTGAATGCTATTTTGGTAGCTTTCAATAAAGTGACCAAAATAAACGAAAGCCGGATTAATAGGATCAGAATTAATGAGGGCTTAGAATGCTGGCAAGTTATCTGTTACTCGCTAGTTGGAAGAAACGGGTTTACGCTCCGACCAGGTTCCTTATGAATAATTTTCAAAACACATAAAATCAATTTATGTAAAATGTGATCTATAATTTGCCAAAAATTAAGCACACAATTACTTCTCAGTGTACAATACTAATCAATAACGAACCTTCGAATCTTATTCTATTCTAATTATGAATCTCTAAGAACTCAGCAGAGAAAACTCTGCCATAAATTACATGATACAATAAATTGCCATTTAGGCTTGTTTTATTGTTTGGTTTATTTGATTATGACAAAGCCCTCGAGGGCTGTCTGCCTACTTGCCACTTAGAGATATCTTTGAAATAATCTAATCATCAGACTAAAATCAATTTTAAAGTAAGTTAAGAAATAACATATTGAGCTATTGAGCATATTGAGTATTGAGCACATATTGAGTATTGAGTATTGAGTATATGCTATTTTGTGTTATCTACTAGCCACTGTAACAATCTTATAGTGCCGTCAGTATGACCAGTTAAAATAAAGTATTTATATGTGTTGGATCTATCCCTCTGATCTATCCCCCAGAGTATTCTTCATCAAAATTGAGGCCGAGTACGCAGTTAGAGTAAGGGGAAAATACTTGTATTGTAAAGATCTTATTTTGTTCTAACCAATTGTTTTGATTTTAAGAAACTTTCCTTTCCCATCTGATTTCAAATTCCTATCAGAATGCAAATTTAAATTACGTATATGCAAACCTAAATGAACTCGAAAATAGCCTTTAAGTAGCAGAATTTAAAGAGTTCGCGGCAGAAGAGTTAGTATCCAGTTTATGCCGCACATTTGAAGTATCTCTTGTAGTTGAATATTTTTGCACTAACCACTTACTTTAGATTATACTGATTTTTTAGATCGGCTTTGCTGTGGGCAGCCGTTTAAGCTATTTCGATTGACTAGGAGTCAGTCGTGTAGCTAAAATTTAATTCACTGTGATTGTATATGTTACGGTGAAACACCGAAATCTGGAGAATGTCGACTTTCACCGGTGAATGTCAACATTCACATAGTCTCTTTGTGTATGTCCGAAATATTTTCCACTCCAATTTCGGTCCTTTCACGATAACATATATACTATTTTGTGTTTAAGTTACCTCGAGACAAATGGTGGTTAAATCATAAGCACTGAGTGAATGCATGTTCAGTTCCGTTTAGTTAAAATAAAAAGGTTGTTATAGCCTTCGTCTGTCTGAAAGGATAGTAGTAGGATCTATAGTTTATGCTCCCAAAAGGAACAAGAGGACTCTACAGTATGGCCAATCGCTAAACCCAGGTGTCCCACCTACTTCTGCCTATACCTAATCTGCATTCATCGGTGTCAAAATTTCAGTTTATTTGCTGCCTTAACGATGTAACAGAATGGATAACTGTTACACCATGACCTACATCAGTATTGTATACTTCAACACAAAAGAAAATATAATGCGGAAATTGCATTATTATCAGCGTTATCTTAAATAACAAAATACTCCAGACATCCTATATACAGAACAAAATCCAATGGGCCGCTACAGCCAGATCAAATCGTCAGATTTTGCAAAGATTTCAAAATAAATTTCTTAAAACTATTACAGACTCACCGTGGTTTGTAAGAAACACTGCAATACATCGTGGAATGAAAATCAAATCATTAGATATAGAGATCTTAATTGTTTCACATAATTTCTACATCAAATGTGATAATCACGGAAATGAAGCTGCGCATAGCATAGGAGATTAAGATTTTACAGTCATTCAACGCTGCAAAAAACCAAGAACGATACACTATAACGAGATGTGGTGATCGATGTACATAGTGTATATAGTGTTTTTTCTACTCTCATTAGTTACTCTTTATTACCTTTACTTAATTATGCTGGCAAAGCGATATGGACTTTGCGCCCCCCGGGGCAGCGCTTTGATGTGTATTATGTGTTAAAAATTTAAACGACTGGTCAGTGCAACTATGCTCCGCCCACTTCTGTTATATGCCTCAACTACTACGCCCACGGTATTCTGTTGGCTTCAAGACACGGAGGAAGAAGGACGCTACAGCCGTAGCACCTACGAGGAGAAAGTTATGCCAAAGTTTTTATGCTACAGATGTGCAAATTTTCTTTTATGATATGAATGTTATGCTTCAGATATGTTAAATCGCTATTTTACCCAAGTTATGCCAGTGTTACATTACGCCACATTGGATGTGATTCAGCACTTCAAGTGCACAGGTTTGTTCCAAGATTTGGATTTATTTTTTCACTTTAGGATACCCACTTAGGACAGATATAGATAGGTAAAGACTTCATGGTCGTATACCTATTACATAAGCGAAGACCTATGACTTATAGAACAAAATCCGGAAGTCCAGTATCCAGACCTCAGGACAACAAACACTCAAGAAAATGGCAGATGTGCGGTAAAAACAATTATTCTCCGATCTAACAGAGATTCTTGTCGTGTGGCTTAAAAACTTTTATCTGGCTTCAACAGTAAGTGAAACCTCAAGACATATCTATTTGGAGTCGAATTTAGCTCACAATGGTTTTCTTTGTTTGTAGCGGGAGACGGAGAAAGGATTACATTCTAATGAATTTAAATCAGTTAGCAAGTGAAACCTCTGCCTTCGTTAACTCTCTCTAATCCTCAAATATTCTTTGAAGAGCTTTCCATACATTTTCCGCTATGTACATATTCCGCACAGTGTTCCGCACAACATAAAAAAATATATATACTGGAAATTAAAAGGAAATCCTTATGATGTAACAGTGGGGTATTCTTTTCCGTAAAATCCGTAGGAACGAAGTTCAGATATTTTATCTTCCTATATTTCCAAGTGCACGCTTATTCAAACATACTGTTTCATAGTTTTTAACCTTGGTTTCATTATGTAACGTAAGCAATGGCGCTTCTTATACTTGCTGCATATTGCTCCATGTAACTTGCTCACCATGGTGTTCCTTCCCACATGTATTGTATGTTTTATAACAATGCAGATTAAACACAAACATCTAAAAAATCCTGTTTTAAGAATTACTTAAAACTTCAGCGTAAGTCTTTGGTAGTGACATATTTGTATAATACTGATAGCAACGTAAAATGTTGCAAGCTAAGAAACTTGAATTCACCAAGCATTTTGATTTCCTCGTTCAGTTCTGAAAAACGATATCAACAGTTTTCTCGTCTTCTTGAGAAAATAGACATCAATTTCAAAATAGACATAAACAACTTCTTCTTGACAAATAAAGAATTAGACATTGCGTGTAACATAGCATAAATAATTTCCATATTGATAAATGTCTTTAAAAGCCTAAAACCTACTTATAAACCAACCTGCAAAAATGTGCTAGTAGATTAGTTGTAGATCCCTCCGAATAAATTTTAAAACAAAAACTCCCTTAGGAACAACCGTTCCACGCGAAAAGAAATGTTCGCGTAAATCTAATACTATCGTGGTAACTCATTTCAAATTAATCTGGAACGGAACTTCGCTTTGCAACAACCGTTCCATGCAAAAGAAATATTGCGAGAGAGAACCTGTACATGATCGTCTGCCAAAAAGAAAACCATAAGAAGTCTTAAAAATAAATGAATTGTCATTCAAGCCCCACCTGCACAGCAAATCAAGCATCTTTATTAATTACAGTTTCAAAGCTATGTTTTGCGTCCACTCCTAATTACAATTCAACACGTAAGTTAAATGTTTCTCATAAATTAAATTAAATTGAAATATTCCTACGTTCGTTTCGAGTTATATCATTCGATATCGGACGAATTTTAAACAGCGGTAACATTTCATCCCATCCAATTAGTTGTTATAAATACATTTTGTTTCTAAGCAAATATTTTTAATTCAAATTAAAATGGATTGTGGGGAATTTTTGAGTCATAAAATCGAGCATTTTTGTTCCTAATGATTTATTATTGAATGATTTCCTGGCCAAACGATTTTATGTCGAATATTCCATTATGATAAACTGTTAACTCTCGAATACGATTTATTTCCTAGCTTTTGATGATAAAACATTTTTATTTTTATCCATTCATTTCTGAATATTTTTAACAAGTGGTTATCGACATTTTTAAGGAATTATAATCAAACATTGTTTTTCTAAAGATTAATTATACAATATTTCTGTTACTAAGAATTAATGTTAATTTAGATTTTCATTGACGAATATTGTTTCCTGATAAGCGATTATGGAATATTTATATTTCTAAGACTTAATACTCTTGGATTTATCCAATATTCATTATCGAATATATTTATTTATAATATTGTGATTATTGAATATTTCTTTTCTGACGGCGGATTATAGAATATATTTTCAACCATTTTTTATATTAAGATGCATTGTTATTTCTGTGTCTTTTGAATGAGAATATTAATATTGTCAATTATATTAAAATATATGATGTGGACAAGACATGACTTATTTCTCCGGCCTATTAAATTATGCACATTTTTTGCCGCCCTTCACTTAAATGTATTTCTTCGAATTTCATTAGAGATATATTTATCATTCAAACAATTCAGTTCTCACTTTGCGCAAGGAAGAATAATAAAAACTCAAATCACCTTCATTAAAACTTGTAAAATACAGAAAAATTTAAAACAGCAAGTGTAATTGAAAAAACATTCTAATTTTAACTGTAAAAATTAAAATTAGAATTTCTACGAAAACCGAGCAATTAGGCCAGCGGGCAGCGGGTAATTTTTCAACTGTTTTACGAGAATATCAACGCTTGAAAGGCTTACAAAAAAGACCCTATATCGAGGCAAGGCTTGTAAAAGATAGTTACTAAATTTGAAGAGACTGGAGAGTGTTGAGTGCTGAAAAGAAGAGGACGGATTGACTTTAAATGAAACTGTGAAAAAAAAAAAAAAAAACGCAGTCGAAAGAGCGTCTAGTTCTCAATATTCTTCGACAAGTGCTCGAGCGGTGTCACGTGATTCGTCTCTGTCGACAGTTCGAAAAGTTCTACGATCATATTATGGTATCCACACAGTATCCAAGTTCTGCAAGAATTGCATTCTGAAGACCGAACACAAATTTTGTTAGCCTTCTTTGGCCAAAATAGCCATTGACAGTCTATGGGCTTCAAATCTTTTATGGCGGGACGAGTCGCATGTTACCCTAAATGGAGAAGTTAATACTTAAAACTGGTCGCATGTGGGGTACTGCAAGTCCTAATGTTGTGCATCTTAATTACATTACTGCGTGGTATGGGTTTACAGCTGATTTCATTCTTTGTCCCTTTTTCTTTGAAGAAAACTCTCTTCAAGGCGCTCAAAAGTTATTCCACGCTTGTTGTTGTGAATTTCTTCAACAGCAAACCAATCCTGCTATACATGAAGAAGAATATTTAGAGTCTGAAGTGCCACTGAATTACGGATAGACATGTCTATGCAAATTTTGTAGCACTGCGCCTCATTTAGGCTCACATGAAGACGTTGTGGTAATTGCATACATAGCTAGTATCATGATTGTTGTTAATCAGTTTTCTTTCAATTAACAGTCTGAGTAAAACTTCTGATTTAGACAGTTTCGAGGGCGGACAGATAGTATGCGCTCGACGCATTGGCCATTTAATTTCAGAAATTGTCTGAGGGTTAGGATTTGCAAGGTCAACAGTGTCAAGAATATACCGAGAACATACGAATGGTGGGAAAGAGAAACAGCGATTGCGCAAATTGCAAAGAACAATTAGCCTCGAACGAGTGTGCTGTCAGAAGGTTCAGCCGTATTGTACATAGTCAACGAAGCCAAACATTAGATCAATTTAACCACCCAGCTGAATCAGGGCTACAGTCGTATAGTCAGTAAACGAATCGTGCAACGCACGCTTCAAAATATGGACTTCGGGAGAACAGACCACAGAAAATAGGTTGTAGAGGACTGGAAATAAGTAGTATGGAGTCATAAGTCTTGATTCCGAATAAATAATACCGAAGGGAGGCTGAGGATATGGCTTCAGGTTCATGAAAGAAACCTTGCATGCCATATTGGAACTCTACAAGGCTATGGCGGCTCAATCGTGGGTTCGGGTATTTTCTTTTGGCAGTGTTTGGGATCTTTGGTACTTGTATCAATTTGCCTCAATATTATTCGGTACGTAGAGTTACTAGGTGATTATCTCCATTAATTTATGTTGTCCTGACGTTCGCACGGAAGCTGAGTATTCTAGCAAGATAACTGCACCTCTTGGTGTCCGCCTAAAATATCTCCGAAAAAACATCGCGGACAAAAACGTCGCAGAGAAAACAACGCAGGGCAAAAACATCATGGGAGAAAAGAAAGCAAAGAAAAAACATCGCAGTTCTAAAACATCATGGTACAAAATATCGTGGACAAAAATAAAACTATTCAAAACTTCGCAATTTAAGAACATCGTCGTCTAAAATATAGTGGTAAAAATCATCGCATGATGATAACATGTCACACATGCGTTTTCAGGTTTTTAAAGTTGTAAATGCATTTTCTCATAATGATTTGGGATCGCAAGAAGGAAAGAGAGATTCTGTTACTTCTATATTTAATATTTTTGAAGGAACTAATAAGTTTTTGCTGAAAAAAAAAAATAAAGAAATTTAAATAAGGAATTTTTAAAAATTGAAAATGAATAGAAAACTAATGCAACTTACAGAACTTAACAGAATTTTAAATTTACGTGATTAATTAACAAATGTCATTAAAATTAACCCTTTTTTCCTAAAGTTTTATTCATATTTATTTATGAAAAATAGTCTAAAAATGCTTAGAAAAAGGAAAAGAAATAACTGCACGAGGTTACTTCTACAAAAATTGCTTAGTTAATTATGAAATTATATTCTTTCACATTTATTAATATGATATTGTTTTAGTGAAAATTATATTTTTGTTTTGTTTTCCTTTATTCCTAAAGTGTCGTTAACATTTTCATGTATAGTGCAATCAATTTTTTGGATGTCGATTTGTTAGTTATGACGAAAGTCAGTTACACAATATGTCAGCATGGGATTTGATAAACGCATGCGTGCGATGTTACTGTCATGCGATGATTTGTAGGTACTTTATTTTTTACAACGATATTTTCGATGACGATGTTTATAAACTGCGAAATTTTGAACAGCTTTTTTTTTTCGACCACGATGTTTTTAGAAATGCGATGTTCTCTCTTTGCTTTCTTTTCTCCCACGATGTTTTGTACCACGACATTTTCGCCCTGCATTGTTTTCGTCCGCGATGTTTAGCTCTAACCGTAGTTCTCACAGGTCCTGGATGGCTATTGTCTGATTAGATTAGCATTACTTTGACTTCGCGATCATAAATTATCTACTTAGAAGCCTTTGACTTAATTTCTATTCAACACTTTTATGGTGTTTTGCAGAAATGTGTAAAACCACATCACGCAACACTAGCGACTCTTCCTAATATCAGCTCTATCCGATGTTTGGCAAGCCGAGAATGCTTCAGCAAACTTATCGAATCTATGCCTCATCATGTGGCTGACAGTATGAATGCCAGAGGATGTCCCAAGTGGTTATTGACTAGTTATCCCTAATTCAGTGGTACTTCAGTGTATGTTCATGCAAGATGATGCATTTCCTCTCATTTCCAAACCACAAATGGCACTGTTTCTTGCACAATTTGGAGACGATCGGGTAATTACGCGAAAGTTTTTGACTGTCTGGCCTCCTCGCTCTCCGGACTTTAATCCCAGTGATTTCTGGTTGTGAAGAATCCTGAAAGATGGTGTATGTAGAAGTAACATGCGAATTGTGCTTGAATTGAAAGCCAGCATGTCCTGTTGCTGTATTTGATCGAGACACCCTTCGTAGAACCTTCAATGAAATTCTTGGGTTCAAATATCTGCAAAAATATAAACTTAACTTGTAATATGTAAATATCAGTAATTTTTCAATGCTTTTTATCAGTAATATAGATGCATAATGAAATGATAGATTAACATGGGCAACAATTTTTGCTTAAATGGTATATAAATATTGCTTAAATTAAACAGAGAAATTATTATGTTTGCTTAATAAAACAGATATTTGCCTAACTTTATAACTTTATTCACATTACGTAAAATTAGTATTTTTTTAAATTCTGGCAACCTTTAAAAAATTGAACGAATAAGTTCACCCCAATCGGTGTTTGTTTCAACTCCACTTATGGATGTGCATCATCAAGCCATGCAAAGGACGAAAAAGCATTATGAGATTATTTTCTAAAGTTGCCATTCGTCATACATGTATTTTGAAGATTTTTTGGTAAAAATTCAGAAGGGATTTCTCTCGAAGATGTAAAAAGCTGGGTTGTAAAATTAATTACAAAGATAGCAATTTAAAATATTAAAATATGCAATTTAAAAGAACCTGTTAGAAATGTTACATTACAGCACAGGATTCATTAATCAAATCCATTTTCAATTCCCGAAATTCAACCCGAAATGAATAAAAATTAATTTACGGATACATTGTTACCTTTAAATTAACTACTTCCATTTTTTTACCCTTTGTCCTATATATATATTAAACCTTTGAAACAACCACATAAATAAATATATCTTTCTATCTCTGTGAAATAAATGAGCTTCGTTTGGCTTAAAATTAATTGCTACACCGGCTGATTTTCAGATGCATCTTTTTTTGTGTGTGTGTTGGAATAGAATTTTGCCACCGGTTAAAAATTAAAACTGAATGATAAATATACTGAAAACAAAGATGCTATGCGGAAGCCTTTTCGTTGAACTAATGATGGTATCAAGCAAAAGTGTGTGCTTTATTACTGCAGGCAAGACTTTGTTTTCTAAAAAAGTTTTTCTACTGTTGCCATTCTGTGAAGAAACAATAATAATTCGCGGAATGTATATTTGTTTACAAAAAATATTGTGTTGCCCTTCGCAACAGAAATAAATATTGTAGATTTTTTCTAAGTTTTCACCAGCTGGTTTTTCTGCTATTGTTCGCAACGGAAAATTTTATTTTTCGTTACACGCTGCATAAACACAGAGAAAGAAATGAAATAAAACTTTAGGTTTGTAATTATTTTGCATAATAAAATTTAAATTGAATTGAACTATCACATACCAAATTAAAAATTTAGCAGAACTAATTAAACATAGCAGAACTATACGAATTCAGAAGTCAAACAACAAAAATCAGCGTTATATTTTCAAATTTTCACAGGACTAGTTTCGATGGTTTTACCGAACCACCATCCTCAGCTGCAAAAACGCAAATGAACGAGATAGGATGTAATGATCTGATAAGATAAGAAAGCCTAGACAGAAAATAAGCTAGAGGCGCCATCTGTTGATGAAACCAGAGCTAAACATAATTTCTTTAAAGGACGAAGGCAAAGATGAATTGGAATTAGGATTGTTAACTAGAACAGAAAGATTTTTTTGAATGTGAAATGCCTCTAGAAAATCCAGTTCTCCAATGGAAGATGTTTTTTGAATAATTTTGGCAGCAGAAAAGTTGAAAGTGTGATTTTCTGACCAACCATGTTGGGCAACAGAAGACTTCTGTGTTTCTTTTTCTCTAACATATGCCTCATGTTCCTTGACGCGAAATTTTAAGGCTCTCTTAATTTAGCCAATGTAAATTAAACCACACTGCTAAGGAATCCTATAAATACCCCAGGAATTCATATCCGGAATGGGGTCCTTGAGTATGGAACTCGGAATTTTATTGATGGGAGAATAAACGACTCGAAAGTTAAATTTCTGCAAAATATGTGCAACTTTATAGCTAATTGATAAAAAGAAGGGAATGACAACAGAATTCTTATAATCTCCTAAAACAAGAATGTGCCTTTTAGTGTGTTGAAATGAGAATTTTTTTTGTTGTTTGACTTCTGAATTAGTATTTGTTCGGCGTGTTACTGTGTCTTAATTATAGCAGAACTATATTTTATTACACGTATTAATTGAGTAAACAGCCACTGATTATCACAATATTGATACTTTGTTGGTTATTCTGTCATGCAATGGAAGATGCACTACTCCTCTTTCCAGATTTCTGAATGAGTCCCCTTATTAATATTTACATCCAAAGATATATAAATTTACATCCAAAGATGTCCGTTCTGACATCTTTGGATGTAAATATTCAAACATGAAGCTTCTCCAGTTGAGATAGCCTTATAAAGGAAAATGAGAAGTGAAGCCCTGAGCTTCGGTGAGATCACGATATTAATGTAAATAGTAACGTACTTTGCGGGGGGGGGTACAGTTCCATAGCTCCTGTTCTACTGGGCCGATTGACGAAATTCAAATTGCGTTTTTCATGTCTCGAAAACGCAACTTATATATATTAGATTTATATATAGCATTGTTCTAACATAGGTATTTCGTCACAAAATGGGAATTTTTCTGAAATAACATACCAATTTTTCCATATTTCGATTCTACGATTCAAATTATGGCTAAATATTAAATTTTGTAAGTTCTGGTGCGAAATTTACGGAGAAATTCACAAATTTATCCTGGAATCCTTTTTTTCAGTTTGCACCAAGAATAATTCACCTGGCGATCTTCTTAATATATGGCAATTCATTTTCCTTTTCCTTCCATTGTGAAAGACTGGAAAAAAAGTCACATTGTTCTCCTTTCAAATAATTTTGACGAAGTGCCTGAATGTTATCGCTTTAAAAAAATACGCCAAATTTCAAAACGCGCCAATATATAAATTCACGTATATCTTCAGAAATTTTGCGTAAAATATTTTAATTTTTTGCAGGTATGCTTAGAAATACATCTACGTTAAGATGATGGTAAAAATTTTCTAGATTATAATTCAAAATTGTTTTCGAAAAATATATAAAACCATTCAAATTTTACGAATAAATGATAAAAAAATGGGCGAATTTTATTTGGAATGAACCTAAGTTTCGAAATGTAAAAGGAAGAATCAAATAAATTTGATTAAAAAAAAGATATTAATAACTATGTACAAACTCAATTGACATTGAGCAGCTAAAATTTGGAGAGCTAATATTTTAAAACTATTAGGGCGATTTTTACAAAACTTGGTAGTTTTGTGTAATTTGAGTGATAAAATTGAAATATGGAAACAAATTGTCAGGTTATTTCAGAAAAAGTCCTATTTTGTGTTAAAAATACCTATATTAGAACAATGCTGTATATAAATCTAATACTTATGCTAAGTCGTATCCAAACATGAAAAACGAAAGTTGAATTTCGTCAATCAGCTTAGTAGAACGAGATATATTTTTAGCTGTGCCATTTTTTTTAACTATTCCCTTTTATTTTTCTGAAATAACATACCGATTGTTTTCCATACTTCACTTCTACGACTCAAATTACGCCAAACTACCAAATTTAGTAAAAATCGCACGAGTAGTTTTTAAAAAATCAGCTCTCAAAATTTTAGCTCCTCAATGTTAATTGAGTTTGGTATATATTTATTAATCTCTCTTTTTACTTCCTTGTACGAAGTAAAAAGGAAGTATTGTAATCGCGAAAAGCTTCAGGCAGCATATTTCAACGAAAATATCCACTTTGACCGCTTTCGAATGCAATTTAACGATGTTTTTGCGTGATATCTGTACGTAAGGACTGAATAAAAGACTCATTTCCTTCAAAAAAACTAAAAAACTGCTTTAAAATGAATTCTGAAGAGAATTTTTCGTGGCGTCTGTACGAACGTATGTACGTACGTGCGTACGAACGTACGTACGTACGTATCTCGCATAACTCAAAAACGAGTAGCCTCAGAACGTTGAAATTTTGTATATAGGACTACTATAACATGTAGATGTGCACCTCGTATTTTGGTTTCAATCAGCCGCGCCAAACGTATATAAATATATTTATAAATATATCCACTCCGTTACCCGGCTCAATGATCTCAGTTTCTTTACTCTTATATGTTTGTAAATTATACATTTTTTTCTTTAAAAATGATTGAATTATGTTGTTTTTTTCTTCCGGTTAAGGGGTTTATGCCTTTAGTAAATCTGTATGTAATATTTTTAGAATTATCAACAATTTAAAAGTTGTTTAAGTGCTGCTAAGCCTTTTTTTTATGGCGGCCATCGCTTGTTTACATTTGAAACAGCTGAGTAGTGCATTTGTTGCCAATCTAGAGAAACGTAGCTTCGCAACAACAAAGATTATTATTTATTATTGCGATTTAAATCATGCTTAATCATTTCTGGAATTTTTTCGAGGAAATAAGTGTTTAAGATTTACTTAATTTTTAATAATTTATATTTTAATCATTAGTAATTTAATTTTTAATAATTAGTTATTTTTAGTGGACATATTTTGAGTTTTAATGTATTTTACCTTGTCGCGAAGTGAGAACTGAATTAATTGAATGAGAAATACTCGATCGTCTGTGAAAAACTGTTTCTTTTTTTGTTTGCTTAATTTCTTTTATACATCGTTCTAGCTTTACTATAGTACTTGAATAGAACATGTGGCAACGATTAGATAATTCTTTAAATGATACAAATATTTTGTGCATTCTGAGTTATAATATGAACGAAACATACTACTGTTAAGTGAACCTAGCGCCAGAGTTTCGCTATGGTAAACAAATAGAGTGAGTTTTAAAGAATGCACTTATTCTATTGCGCTGTCGGCGAAGTAGATATAATTAAATCCAATAAGTTTAAACAAAATGCAAGAAAAAATGCGTATAATTTAATAATCCGTACAAGGAAGTCATGTGGTGTACATATAAGATTTTTTTATTAAACTTATTTAATCTCTCTTTCCACATTTCGAAATTTAGGTTCATTCCAAATAAAATTCACCCATTTTTTATGATTTATTTTTAAAATTTGTATTTTAAAATAACTTATATAAATTTTTTAAAACGTTTTTGAATTGTAATCTAGAAAAATTTTACCATCATCTTAAAGTAGACGTATTTCTAAGCATACCTGCAAAAAATTACAGTTTTTTATTCAAAATTTCCGAATATATATTTGAATTTAAATATTGACCCATTTTGAAATTTAGCATATTTGTTGAAAGCGATAAAACATCAAATGTAGTTTAGACACTTTGTTAAAATTATTTGGAAGTAGAAATGAATTACCTTTTTCCCCGCTCATGCACAATATAAAAAGGTAGGAACGAGGTGCCTTTGATCCGCAACGGCATAAAGGAAGGGAAAGGCAAATTGGTTGCCACATGTTAAGAAGTTCACCAAGTGAATTATTCTTGGCACGAACTGAAAAAATTTCTCCAAGATAAATTTTAGAATTTCTCCATAAATTTCGCACCAGATTTTACAAAACTTCATAGCTAAGCATAATTTGAGTCGTAGAATCGAAATATATAAAAAAAATTGGCGTGTCATTTCAGAAAAAGTCCGATTTTTTTGTCAAAATACCTATGTTAGAACAATGCTATATATAAATCTAATATATATCCTAAGTCGAGCTTTCGAGACATGAAAAATGCAATTCGATTTTTGTCAATCCGTCCAGTAGAACGGGAGATATAGAACTTATCCCCTTCCCCCTTTTTTGCGGAATGTACATACATAATGTTATTAAAATCAACGTATCCATAATTTTATAATAACATAAAATCAACGTATCCATAATTTTATAATAATATAAAATCAACGTATCCATAATTTTATAATAACATAAAATCAACGTATCCATAATTTTATAATAACATAAAATCAACGTATCCATAATTTTATAATAACATAAAATCAACGTATCCATAATTTTATAATAACATAAAATCAACGTATCCATAATTTTATAATAATATAAAATCAACGTATTCATAATTTTATAATAACATAAAATCAACGTATCCATAATTTTATAATATTTATCATGTTATCCGTTTGACTGCTACGCGGCGCAAAAGCGTTGCGTTCATTTGACTCGGAAACTGTTGCGCTGCGAGTTTCAGTGCGTCTTTGTTGCACCGTTGTTGTGAACGTACGTACTCTGACCTCACGCGTACTTTGTAACACGAGTGCATTCTAAAATAACTAACTGCGTCGCGGTTTTCGAGACAAATGAACGCAGCGCTTTTGCGCCGAGTAGCAGTCAAACGGTTAAGCTAATGTATAATAATAATTATTATTTAATAAAAAATGCGTGTATTACTTATAAATCGTAATAATATTATTAAAATTACGTATATTGTTTTTTAACTAGATCAGACGGCTGCGCATATCACATTTTTATATTCTAAGTATTTTGTCGTGAGGAATGGAATTAGTTTTTGAGCATAAACAACTTTCCAAATGACGTGCAAAATTAAACTAGTTTAAGGCGATTCAGTAGCAGAACATGATAAGAAAATGGAAAAATTAAATCAAAAGTGCGTATTCAAATTAAATTAACTAGTATTAAGAACTATAGACGCGTTTTTGGATAAGTATTAAGAATAATAAAATTCGTAGTACGAAAAAGTGGGTTGTGAAGAAATCTTTATGTGTCCGCTGACTCAAAAGAAGGAGCTAACAGATTTCTTCTCTCTCTTTCTTCTTCTAGTAGCGGAAAATTGAAACCGCCTCTACACTGTCTTTCTGGTTGTCATCGCTGAAGCAGCAAACTCGCCTCCCTTCTGCCACGTGATGTCGACGGACTTTTCCTAGAACTCAGATACTTATTGCTAACGTCCATTTACTACCTTTAAAATTCTTATGCCGAGGCACTTATAGCTGATAATTATTTTGTTATTAGTGGATGTGTGTTGAAGGATTATATATTTTCTAAATTGTTTTCTATAAATTTATACCAGCCCACCAGCGGCCGAGCGGTAAAGTCGCTGAACCCTGGTAGTTCGGTCCGAGGTTCGAATCCCGCGAACGGGCTGGCTGCATGGGTGTTTTCGTGGTTTTCCCCATGTGTAACGTGTATACGAGCCAGTTTTCCTTAGAAAGTCCTCCACGAAGGCATCCCTCAACTTAGGCAGATTGCCCTCGAGGCTTTGCCGTAATTAAATAACCTAACCTAATAAATTTATACCAGCACAATCATGAATTTTTCGTTTTTCCCCTTTACTTTTTTAGGGCTATTAATTTTGATTTGGCATTTTGCGTCGTCCACTATAAAACGGAGTTTCACTTTTCAAATTGTTGTCACCAAATATTATATTTAAAGAAATTAAATAATGAAGAATCTGAATGAATGTAGGTATATTTCTCGCATCATGAAAAAACAACGGTACCTAGAGACACCAAATAGTGAGGTGGAGGACTACGTTATTGAATAATTTCAAATAACGTAGTCCTCCGATCGAATACGGCCAACTGGTAGCCCAAATTCGGAATTTGTTTTATTACCTTTTTCATATTTTCTATGTCTTTAACGAATTTTTGATTAACAAACTTAACGATTTGAAAGCGAGCAATTGGTAACACTGTACGAAAAAAACATTTTTATCTCCAGCGCGCGAGACTGTGTATCCGGAAAATGTAAAGATATGCCCTTTTTAAATGTTTTTTGATATTGCTTTGAATTGAATTTTACAGTTTAAGTGCCGAGGTGCCAAGAACATGATATTTAATAAATAAAGGTAACCCACAAAACATCCTTTTGTGCGTAATTATAAAATCTGAAAGCTTTCAGGTTATCTATTTATTTATTAAAAATTGATTTCAACGCGCAACTCTTTCCCAGATAAAGCCTATCATTATATTTTGCATTGTTATTTTTGAACGATTTTTGCCATATATATCTTTTAAATACTTATTTTCTAGTAAATACGTTATATCCTATTTACTTGACAATGAGACAATGCTTTATTTCTGTTCTTAAGTTTGATACGATCATATAAACGAGTATTTCGATAAATGATACTGCAGAATGAGAGGAAGAAGATTTAATTATCATATTATATAAAATAATTGAACTGTTTAAATAATAAACAAACCATTCAAGTTATAACCGTGTGCATTAACTAGCTAATTATAACGGCCATGTTTGTTCAGCGATTTCAGTTTAGATCTGCATCCACTGTACTTATTATTGGTATTCCTAGAAAGAAATAAGTAATAATATATTGTTAGTTTCCGGTAATTTTCCTTCGTATACCATAAAAAATATTGCATATTTAATTGAAGATTACTTTTCCTTCTGATTTGAAACAAATGAAAGCAATAAAAAATGAATGGAAAAATATGTAAATGAATTTTTGATCACAACCATGCTCTCATCAAAATGTTTTTATTTCTTAAAATTCACCCTGAAATATAAGAGAATCTTATGTGCGCGTAAATATGGTATAAAGTCAAAATCAACTTGTCCTTCTAATCGGAAACAAATTAAAGCAAAAATAAATAAATGGAATAAAAATACTGGTGATTATTTGATCAGAACCGTACTCTCATCAAATGCTCACCTATATTTTTATTCTTAATGTTCACTCTAAAATGTAAGCGTCTTATATTTGCGTAAATATGGTACAAGTTCACTCTCATAAGGTACAAGTTCAAAATCTGCTTGTCTTAACGCGATTCTTAAAGATATCGTTATCCATATTCTGAACTCTCCCATTTTTTAACCTTTGAAGGCCGAAACGCCCGAGACAGCATTTCATTCAAACGACCACAACCGCCACAATGGCCGAGATTGCGATGTTGTTTTTCTTTCCTAACAGTAGCAGCTGCAGTTTCCCTAAATGCATTGTATTAGTTTATTGCATACAACGTCTCCTAAAAGGCTAATGGAAGCTTCTTTGTTAGGAGGTAGAAAGGATGCCATTTAAAATCTTCATACCTCTTTGTGCGTTAATGGACAATAAGGGAAGTAACCGGACTCGATGAGCAATGGACGAAAGAGGGCGTTTCGGTATTTTAAGCATACAGGTTAGTGAAGGCCTCTCTTTTCTAAGGGTTAAAGAAAGCTGCGGAATGATTATTATGAAGCCCGCAAAAAAAGGTCAAAGCAACTGTCCGGCAATCAGCTCAATATATGCAGGCATAAATCTGAGAGGCGTTACGACCGACCACTAAAAACAAGTAGTTCAGTCCGCGGATTGGATCCCGAATGGGTTGGCTGCATGGGTGTTTCTTTGGTTTTTCCCAATTATAATGTGGACACAAGCCAGTTTCTCTTAGAAAGTCATAAAGGCATTTCTTCCCTTAGGCAAAAGGCTTCGAGGGCTTTAATCAAGTAAAACGAAAACCTAATCTTATTTGGCTGGAAAATTTGTTAACCTTATCAAGGGGACCCAGTGGCCCTTTGTTAAAGAATATAAAGCAATGCAACAATAAAGTAAGGAAGAAAAACTATACAAGGTGTGACACAAAAGAGAGTGGTCCGATAAATCATTGTATTTACAGAATAAGTTCTCCGTGACATTATCACCTTCAAAATAGTTCCCTTCAGCATTCAGGCACTTTCTGTGTTACCATTGCTGATAACAGTTCTCGAACGAGGTTTTTGGAAGACCCTTCAGAAGATTCTCCTTTTTTGCCTGAACCTCTTCAGCTGAGGTAAAATAACTTCAAGTAAGATTTAACTTTCAAAAATAAAAATAGTCGCATGGAGCCAAATCAGGTGAATAAGGAGAATGCTCCATCACAGTAATGTTTTTGCTGGTTAGAAACTGCTTAACAGATAGGGTCGTGTGAGCAGGTGCATTGTCCGGGTGCAACCCGTTGGGAGGAACCAATCATCACTCCACAACTGTGGCTTTTTTTCCCTAATTTTTTCAAAGTTCCTTTAGTACCTCAGTGTAGTAATATTGATTCCCAGCATGTTCATCATCTTCCTAGCTGTCCTTTACACCTGAAAACTGCTGATGCCATTCACACGTGTATGAGACAAAGTTTCATCTCCATAAGTCTCGGTTAACATTTGAAATATTTCCTCCGTGACTGATTTCTTAATTTTCAGAAGAAACTTGATGTTGATTCGCTGTTCGGTTTTTGCATTAAACATTTTTCTAGCAGAACGCAGTTGCACGTGTTTACTCAATGACGCAGTACTCTCCACCGGTGTGCTCGATTAAGTCGAAACTGGCCGCATGGATAGAGGAGGAGTGTGGCATAACGTCACCAAAACAGTTGTTGCCAACTCCCCTCTATTTTCAAGCTACACACTTAGTCTCGTTTTTTTCGTGTGTCACACCTCGTATATAAAATATACAGATAGAAAAAAGACTTAATATAATCTTCTCTTGCTCTTCTTTTGTAAATGTAGACAGGATTTGCCATAACGAAGATTTTCATGCCTGAAAGAGACCTGAAATTTCTAAAAGGGAAATAAATGTTTTATGGTTCTTAATAACAGTGTTATTTCTTTACAGCATTGGATGCCAGTCTGGAAAGGTTACAAATGGAGTACGTTGACATTGTGTATATCAACAGGACGGATCCCATGTGCCCCATCGAAGGTAAACATTTAATAATATGATTCTTAATAATTAGTTAATATGCTTGCCAAAAGATGGCGCTACATTTGTGAGCAAAAGCTTACATATGTTTAGCAAAAATATTAGTATTTTAATATCAGATATTTATAAACAGAGGTTGTTCGTGCCTGCACACATGCCATTAACCACGGGAAAGCAATGTACTGGGGTACATCAAGGTGGACAGCTATGGAAATTATGGTGAGCATTTCTTTGTACAATTTCAGTTAATTTGATAATTATGGTGAGCATTTCTTTGTACAATTTCAGTTAATTTGATAATTATGGTGAGCATTTCTTTGTACAATTTCAGTTAATTTGATAATTATGGTGAGCATTTCTTTGTACAATTTCAGTTAATTTGATAATTATGGTGAGCATTTCTTTGTACAATTTCAGTTAATTTGATAATTATGGTGAGCATTTCTTTGTACAATTTCAGTTAATTTGATAATTATGGTGAGCATTTCTTTGTACAATTTCAGTTAATTTGATAATTATGGTGAGCATTTCTTTGTACAATTTCAGTTAATTTGATAATTATAAGATTAATATTAGTGTGTTCACATTGAAAATTGGTGACGTTTAAAAGTTTTAAAGCATACGCAGTTGATTCAGTTATTTGAAAATTTCAGAGAGATATATCTGTGTAGTGATACCACCCAGTTTCAAGCAACATTAGTAGCAGTTATTAATTATTAATAGCAATAGCTGTTTTTTCACAGTTTAATTAATGTTTAAGCGGCGTTTAAAAGTACAAAACTTTGCAAATATAAATAGTAATAAAGAATGAATTTACTGCAATAAAATAGCTCTCGTTGCTCCACTCATTAACAGAGGTTTTTTTCGAATACAAAACCAGAAATTGTTTATTTAATTTTTGAGCCAATTTATTTAAAGGAGCATTTAATTTAAACATTATAGCATAAAAAAGGAATGAGATATTTGTGAGCGTGTAACATCTAACGTTTATTATTATTTCTGTACATAACTAAAAGGAAAATACAAGGGGAGATGGAACAAAAATTGTCTAACTCTAAATCAAAATGTCTAAGAAAAAATTTCACGTTGCACTGTGCTTTAGTTTGAACTCTTAATGGGTAGAAAGGGTATTCCACATAAAGTGTCTTTATGTGTGATTCCTACTTGAGCTGGGCTCACCAGCGGCCGAGCGGTAAAGTCGTTGAACACTTGTAGTTCGGTCCGAGGCTCGAATCCCGCGAACGGGAGCTAGCAGCATGGGTGTTTTCGTGGTTTTCCCCATGTGTAACGCGTATACGAGCCAGTTTCCCTTAGAAAATTCTCCCCAAAGGCATCCCTCCCCTTAGGCAGATAGCCCTAGTGTGCTTTGCCTTAATTAAAAACACCAACACCTTCTTGAGCTAAGAAATTAGCTACAGAAGTAGAAAATCATCAAAGGAGAAAGGTACGATGGTAAAGCAAAAAAATACCAAGTTTATATCTATTCTAATGTATTAATAATTAATAATTATGTGTTATAACTTTTGCATAAAACAGGTCTAAAAGTTTAAAACGTATTAACTCTTCAGTGGTAGATGCATTTGATAAAAATGTCTCATAATTCAGTCGAAATTTTTTTAAATATAGTAATGATATACAGAAGGAAAATTTTTATCTTAAACTAGGTATCCTTGCATATATCTAAAATACTGTATCCCTAATATATGCCAATATTTAATTAACTAATCGCTACTTTCCTATTACCAGAAAAACCTCTGAAAGAGTTATTACACAAAGTATGAATAGTCGCCAAAAACTATCGCCAATTGAAAAGACAAATCATCGTATGTCGTTTCGAAGATTTTTCAGTATTATCATTGAATACCAGATAGACCTTTTTTCAGTGTTAACTATGATTACCAAATACACTTTTTTTCAAAGTTAGCAATGATTACTAGATACACGTTTTTGATTACCATATAAACAGATTTACAGTACAATATTTTTCAGTTTTTTAAGGTTTCGCTACTAAAAATTTTGGTTTGATTTGGTTTATTTGATTACGGTAAAGCACACGAGGGTTATCTGCCTAAGGGAAGGGGTGCTTTCTTGGAGGACTTTCTAAAGAAAGCTGGCTTGAACATACATTCTGCTAAATGGAATATACCAAATAATCATACGATTATAAGCATTTTAAACTAGTTCAAATAACCAACTGTTTCATTTTTTATTTGCAAACCTGATTTAACGAATGCCCTGGCGGCTTTTCATTTGCAGGAGGCTTACACTGTTGCTAGACAATGCCATCTTATTCCACCGTCCGCAGAACAAACGGAGTATCACATGTTCCAAAGGGAAAAAGTTGAAATACACCTGCCGGAACTCTTTCACAAAATTGGTAAGTCCTGCTCGTTTACATTCCGCTTCAGTTTCACAATTTAAATTTCATTAAAATGCTTTGTGATGTATTTTCATGATTTATAACTTTATGTGGTTTATGATATTTTTTAATTGACCCTGTCCTTTTAAGGAATTTTTGCTATGGCAAACGTATAAGTACCCTGTTACCCAGCTCAGTAATCTCAATATTTTTATTCTGATATCTTGGTAAATTGTGCACTTTTTGCTATAAAAGTGGTTGAGTTATGTTGTTTTAATGTTCCGGTTAAGGTTTATATGCCTTTAGTTAATCTGCAGATCAAAAGTTCAAGAGGCGCTAAAAGCTTAGCGAGGCTAACGAGGCCGCCATTTATTTATATACATAGATAACTCTCGTAAAATTTGGTATTCTATTAAATCAGTTTGTGCACCAACTTCAGTTTCCTTCTGCCCAATGGAACCAAAAGTTAACTTTCAATTTTGTGCATTGAAAATTGTGCCTTCCTGCTCGCTGGCCGACTTGCTTATTTTTGGTTAGAAACTTAAATTTTAATTGTGGAAATTATTCTTTAATTCTTTTAACTGTACTTGATGTTTTATGTTTTTCTGTATTTCACGATTTTAATGAGGATTTTTTGAATTTTTCTGTATTTTTTTTGCTTTGCCAAGGAATAAGAACTGAATTGATAAAATGAGAAATACATCTCTAATGATATACTAGAAAATAGGTTTAAATTAAGTATTAAAAAATTATTATAACTTAATAGGCCGTAAAAGGAAATCATATGGTATCCACATCAGATGTTTTCTTAAGCCCGAAATAGCTATTAACCTCGAAAAGCGATTTTGCTTTATTTCACTTTTCTTTCGAGTCTGTTGCTGCCTGTGAAAAGATAGGATATTAGTCTTTTACATTTAATTAGTCCTTTATTAATTAACAGACTTAGCAATAGATGCAGTTATTAAAAACATTATTTTTTAATTTTCGCTCTGATTGATTTAAATAAAAACGTATTTAATTCACGGTACTCTTTTTAAAAGCAATAAATACTGCCAAAAAATTACATTACATGTTTTTTCAATTTTCGAATCTACAGAAGATATATGTAACATTCCATGTTAATCAAAATTCGCATTCATCTGACGTCCTGAGGTCAAATTCTAAAAGATCTCTTTGGTGCATCTGATCTGTTTCAGATTTTTTTTTCTTAGTTGTTCATTTTAAATTTTTACATAGATGTATTTTTATCTCAATTAGATTTTTTGGCATCAGCTGGTATTTTCGGGAAATATCTTCTTTCTAGTTCGTCTCTTTGCGGCATTTTGGGAAAATGTTTTGCTTATGACGTACACTTCATCGCTGGAGCTTAATTCAAAATCTAAAGTTGCTTTTTAGCCTCTTTTGAATCAGTATGGTATTTTGTCCTGTTAACTTTAAAAGGTGTTTCTCCCACCTTCTTAGCGTGCCTTCATGGTGTGGTGGTCTGCACGCTGGGTGCGTATTCCATAGATCCGTAGTTCGGTTCTCGGCGAAGACCTTGCTCCTTTTTCAAGTCTCCTGCTTCCAAATAACTAAATGTTGCTATACCTTGAGTTACAAAGTTAGAATAATAATTGAAGAAAACCGGAAATGGGAAAGTTATATTTAATGTTCCTTTTTAATATTTATTTTACTAGGACGTATTACTTTACTAATTGGATAAAGCCCCAGGGATTATTGATAAAAATATTTTCCGACAAAAGCTCAACAGAAACGGATAAAAGAAATGGTGCATTTGTCAGGCATAATACCAGTAATAATTTGCATTCTGGTCATAGTTGAGATTTTTATGTCCGAAAAAATAATTTGAATTTTGATAAGAATTCAGATGCTCTTCACACGCGTTTTATGTGATTTTGATTCGATATGCAGAAATATTTTAAGCAAACTTTTTGTGTTTTAAACGTTATATTCGATAATCCTTATCCTTCCCTATCTTTCCACATCGTGATTTCCAAGAAATTAAACCCTTCTGTAATATATTTTATCCCATTCTTCTTGAAGAGCTTTCCAAAGTCTAAGGAGGGTTGTTGGTCAACGTTTCGTCAGTCCCCTTTTTAAAAGTCCAAACACAGCAGGAGATTTGGTAGGGATATGCGATTACTGCGATATACTGTATTGTACTGGGTTTCTATTGCCTGAGCAATACTTCCCAATCATGCAAGGAGTTCCATGCGGAGCCTGGTATTAGAAAATACCTGATTGAGTTTCCTCTGAGGGGAGAAATAACAGGGAGAAAAGGGGGTTACGGCGCAATTTTTGCCTGGGCTCTGGAGCTGACGCGAGCTATTTGCAACACTGGTCGAACCAAGACAAGTCCAAAGTTTACATAAGAGTCAGGCACATGGAAAGTAAACTACGTTAGATTATGTTTGGGTGCTAGGATTTTTTTAATCATCTTTTAATCTCTCTCTTTATTTAGTTATTTATTTTATTTTTTATTTATTTATTTTTTTAAAGTTTACTATGTGCAATAATTTAATAGGTTACAACTTTCCTCCATGCAGGACCAACGATTTCACAAAAACCCCATAAATATATGACAGTTGTGTCAGGATAAGCACCCGCATGTAGACATTTAGCAAGTCCAGAAAATCCACGGCAGTTAATTTTTCAGGCAGAGTCCTCCTATCTTTACTTTATCTAACACAAGTTTCTGTCTATTCTAACAACGATTCTTAACAGACTTCTGATTGCTTCTTTGCTTAATTTTAAGCAGTTCCTAACAGGATACTCTTTCCCCGTACGACAATATCCAAGCTGACATGTAGACTTTATGAGGCTCTTAGCCGTCTATTCGGCTGCGTTCCCGGAGCAGGATAGAGCAGAGAGTAGATGGTTTCTGCCAGGAAGATAACACACTGTGAGGCTAAGGCCAGGTCAGTGGTCTTCCTTTGTGGCGCTCACTCACTCACTCACTCCAAAGTCCGTAAGCCTGCTGGCACTTCACTGTGATTGGTCGAAATCTAGATTGGAATCCTTGTCAGAAAAGATGATGTGGAAAGATGCTCACGGAGCGTCAGCACGGAGTACTGACGAGTAACACTTAATTATTGGCTTGCCTAATTGAGTGTGCAGCATAAGGTAGGATGAGCAAATCGTCCGGGATGATTTCATAGCTCTGAATATACTCAAAGTTAGCTGTACTGTTGGTCTTTGCTTTCCTGAAAAAGTTTCCATTTATCTTGGATAAGTAGTCCTTAATATAATCAATATGAAGGTCGCGATGTAAATCTTCATTACTAATATAGTATGGGGCGTTAGTGATGGTTCTCAGGATCTTACTTTGCAGAACTTACTTTTGATATCCGTTTCTTGTTGTAATTTTTTCCAGGAAATTAACAGTGGATGTTGATGTTTGGCTACTTGCTTTGTCTTGGTGCACTTACATTGATTGATGGCTCTTTGTATGAAGAGTAGGTTTTACATATTTGAAAGCTGGGTATAAAATATGTTCCTGATAAATATGCGGAGTTAATTTTAACTCATCCTCCTATTCTCTTTACTTTCAGTTTGCCGGTGTATAAAAAACCAGCAAACAATAATAAATCCCTTTGAAAAATTTTCTTTAGATTCTTTGAAGCATGTTTTAACATTTTGAGGATAAAATAAATGGATCTCTTTTTATTGTAGTCATTTAAATACACCGACACCCAAGATTTATCTTTTGTGGCAAAAAGTTTCCGTTTTTGTTCGAATATATAGATAAAGAATTATATAGCTATATAGATAAAGGAATTATATAGATATATGGATTAAATATACAGAGTTATATAGATGTATGAATATAATTATATAGATATTATATAGATATATGGATCAAGAATTATATAGATATATGGAGAAAGAATTATAAAGAAATATATACATAAAGAATTCTGCAGCGCGTTCTGCATTCGGCGCTATGTCGTGGAGAAAGACGATGCACATTATGTTTCTTCGCCTTTTCAAAATTCAAATAACATTAACCACTGTACGGTATTTCTCCCGCCTTCCTAGCGTGCCTTCGTGATGTAGTGGTTCTGCACCCTGGGCCGGTATTCCAGAGGTCCGTGTTTCGATTCCCGGCGAAGGCGTTTGCTAATTTTTCATATTTCCTGCTCCCCGCTTTAACCTAATGTCTCTACGGTGGCACCCGAATTAAAAGGGTTGTGAAGGATGACTCTCCACACCCACGATTTGGCGATTGGGTGCCCTAAAAGCCCAGTTGCCCTTTAAAAGGGGGAGTATATAAGGTATTTCTCCCGCCTTCCTAGCGTGGTTTCTTGGTATAGTGGTTCTGCTGGCTAGGCCGGTATTCCAGAGGTCTGTGGTTCGATTCCCGGCGAAGGCGTTTGCTAATTTTTCATCGCTCCGGTTTAAAAAAAATCCTAATGTCTCTCCACCACTTTGTTTAAAGTCGACACTGAGCATTTTAATCATTTTGCTACTGTCCTTTGAGTTGGCGAATTTTCTTTTAAGATTAAAGAACTTAGCTTTCCAACATTCGAAACCATTCCATTTTTCTCTTGTATATGCATTTGTCTTTTTTTTTTTTTTTTTTTTTTTTTTTTTTTTTTTTTTTCTTGTATATGTAGCTGGAACAATTTTTCCACATGAAGCCAAGCTCTAACTTTTATTTTCCTTTTTTGTTGACAATATTACCTACCGTAGCTTTAGGTATGGAAAAACCATAGCTTTCAGAGCGTTTATTAATAACTAGATTCGATTAATTTTCTTGGGAACGAGTACAATCATACCCTTCCATTCATTGCTTATTTAAAAGCGCCATTTTGCATGAAAATAAATTTGTAAATTAGCAGACGATTATTTATACCTTCAAAAACATAGCTGCAATTAAAAAAGAATTTCAAAGCAGGCGATTTTTATAGCAAAGCAAAATCGTTTAAAAAATGTGCGAACAAGCTCTGTATTTTACTGTAATTTTGCTGTATAATATATTTTAATTTTATTGCATATGTATGCTGAATGTACGTATACTGTATATGCTTACCCTATAAAATATTTTACTGTAATTTGATTTTGTAAGCAATACAGCTAAATGCTAATATACCCTTTTAATTCATGCAAATAAATAGGAACTTAAAGTGGTTATTGGATGATGCTGTGGAGTAATTTCCTCCTCCTCAATAGCTATATTCCAGAACTGTTCCTGTTTTAACGCTTTCATTATAATGGAACGCCATTCCTTCGCTGCTTAACGCGTCCCGTTCTAAACCTTCCCAGAGAACTAGAACGACCTAAATTGAAGGAATCGTTCTCAAAGCCTCTTTCGAAAGAGAAACTTTTGTGGGTTTCTAAAGGGTCATTTCTAATACTGTTCAAAAGATGAATGTCTTTTACCGCCAATTTGCGACACCTACGGTTCTGAATTTAAGGCAGTAATCACTTACAACAGTAGTTTCGAAATTAAAATCATCCACAAATACGCAGTCTGAACTCCGTGTAAAGGTGATGTTCTATATCGTTGTTTAAATTAGGCTAAACTCATATTTAAACTGGTATTAATTTTAGGGGAATGCTATATACATTTCAAGAGAATAACAAAATGATCACGCTTCTCAAAAAAAGAAGTCTCCTATGATCGGTAATCTCAGATTTCACTTTATAATTTTCTCTCTCATTTCCGCATGCCTTCGTGTTGCAATTAGAAGCATACTCGACGCGTATTCCAGAGGTCCAGGGTTCGAGTCCCGGCGAAGACACTGCACCTTTTTCACGTCTTCTGCTTCACAAAAAAATAATGACTCTACAAATGGTGCTCGAACTGAAAGGTGGGGGACGATAATTCGTCACCACCATGATTTGGTGACTGAATCCCCCAATTCCCAGCCGCTTTTTAAAAGGGGAGTATATTAGGTGTTTTCCACCTCCTTTCCGCGTGCTTTTCTGGTGTAATAGGAAGCATACTCGACGCATTTTCAAGAAGTTCATGGTTCCTGTTCCGGCTAAGGTATTGCCCATTTTTCACGTCTCCTGCTTCCAAAATAAAACTATTGACAAGTCTACAGCTTTTATTTGCATATGTAAATTTGAACGCAAATATATAAGTTTCAAAAGCGGTATCAGTAAATAAAGTTATCGACACTCTGATTTTAAACGCAGGTCAGCAAATCTGTTGTTTTTGCCGCGTCCATATTGCATGGAACAATAGTTCCCAGAGCCTATTCCGAAAAGAGATTGGACTTCTATTCCCCCCCCAATTTGAGGAAGAACACCCCGGGGGGGGGATCTCACTCCTCTCCACTCCCACTAATCGACAAGACGGGACTTTCGGCTCGCCGGATATTTAGAGTGCCGCCATGCCATTGGCCATGCCGCACCGACACTATACATTTACAAATTTCCATGTCTTCTCCGGGATTCGATCCTGGGCCCTTCGGTACCGTATTAAGCTTTCCTAACCACTATATCGTCTGTGCGACGAACAAATCAGTAGTGCTTGTATATAACTCGTGTTTGTAAGTCTTAAAGGCATATTTTCGGCTGAACGGTGAAGATACGGACTTCTGTTTTTGTAAGTTGCGTCTTCATAGCCTCAGTAGCACAAATATCAGATTTCATTGACATGTGAATTAGAATCTGTTCGAAAGGGCTGTAAATAACCAATTTGTGTACTCATAGATTTAAAATTTCTTTCTACAATTTTATGTTATAATTTTATATTTTTACTGTTTCGAAGTTTACAAATATAGGACAGTAAAAATAAATTTTGATACTGTTTCAGTGGTATAAATCTGTGAATATTGTGGTAATTGCATAAAATTCATAGTTTATGCAATTACCACAAACTCATTTCCTATAATTAAAATATCTAATATTTTTTCCTTTCAATAGGAACGGGCACAATTACTTGGTCCCCTCAAGCCTTTGGCCTATTAACAGGCAAATTTGACGAGGGTGTCCAACTCCTATCCAGGGGATCCTTGAAGGTAAGCAAAAAGAAGTATTGTATTTAAAATTCCATATGGTTTCATTTAAATTTGCACCATTTTAAAGCAGAGTACTGATAATTGACAAAAGTCGACCTTAATTTGGCTTTCATTTCAAATCGCAATCGTCAATACTTTCTTGAAGCTCGGCAACATAAATATAAATCATTAAAATAAATTTACCCAAGCTGCAATGCCGTATATATACGGTCTAGAATATTTTTGTGATATCTGTAAGAACGTATATATACGTACATATCAAAATATGTCAAAGAAATTAAAGCAATATATTAAAAGTACACAGATCCAGGTATGAAATACCAGGAGAGTTTTTACATTAAAATCAAAAAAATAATTTGTTCTGATAGTAGTTTCGGGAAATTTGTGCTTTCTTAGTAAAAACACTGGCCTCTCAGAGGGTTAATGCAACGATACTTTAAATATTTGGTACAAATTGTTTTGTGTACGTTTTGTGAGCAATATTTTTGATATTATAAAAGTAATGAAAAATATTTTGGGTTTTAAATTCAGATAAAAAATGATTTTGGGTGGTAAAAAGATCACCGATTTCAGCTCAGCACTTGGCAGCTCATTTCAGGATTGTAAGAGAAGATGTAACATATATATATCTATATATAAGTGAGAGTGTTTAAGATAAAAATTATTCATATCAAAGCAATAGCCCCTTAATCTCTCCGATCTCTATTCTAAAAATAATAAGGCCTTTTTTCCTGCACTGCATCATTTCTAGAAACCTTTTTCTTAATAGGCTGCCAAATTTATAACTGCGCGCTTTTGCTTCTATCTCTCTTGCCGTTAAGATGCTGGCTTGCTGCCTTTCTTCCTAGTATCAAAAATCTAAATGCTCTTGAATAGGCACTATTAGAGTGCAAAATGAATTTTATTCATAAATGTCAATTGAAATAAAGATGAATATTTAATCTACTTCTATTGTTAAGTTACATCTCCCGTATGAATCAACATTTGAACATTCTTGCAATTAGGAATAAATCTACGCAATCAGTTGTCCGACACTTCTACATCGTCATCATTAGAGAAAACACCGCGGTTCTAAAACATCATGGTACAAAACAGCGACATAGAAAATAAAGCAGTTCCTAAACTCCGCAACTTAAAAACATCGTCGTCAAAAATATCGTGGTAAAAAAACAAAGAACCTATAAATCATCGAATGATGATAACATTGCAGACATACTTTTTTCAGGCTTAAAACGTTGTAATTGATATAATGATTTTAAAATAATTTAAATTCATATAATGATTTGTAATGGCAACAAGGAATGAGAAATACTTTTAAATTCGAGTGTTCCTTATGACCGATGTAAAAGCGAACTAGTTTTTGTTAACGTTCCTCTACTGAACCAGTAACCGAGCGGTAAAATCGATTAACACTGATAATTTGATCCGACAAATGAGCTGACTGCATGAGATTCTCGTAATTTTCCTAATGTATAACTTTGATACAAGCCAGTTCCCTATTATGTCTTCACAAAGGTAACCATCCCCTTAAGCAGACAGCTAGTGCACTTTGTCATTGTAGAGACATTAGGTATTTTTTGGAAGAAGTCAAGATGACAAATGAGCAACGCCTTCCGTGGGAATCGAACCACGGACCTCTGGAATACCGGCCCAGCGTGAAGAACCACTACACCACGAAGGCACTCTAGGAAGACGGGAGAAATACCTTATATACTCCCCTATTAAAAGGCGACTGGGATCTCTTTAGGGGACCCAGTCGCCAAATCCTGGGTGAAAAGATCATCATCCAATACCCTTTACATCCCTTTATATTGGATGTAAAGGGTATTGGATATATTTTTATGCTGCTTTTAAAATTTTTATAATTTTACTGTTGAATTGTATATGGGGTAAAGTGCGAAGAAAATGATGCTCAATAATAAAGCTAAAAAGACAAAAAGCATATGAGTTAGTACTAGTGAGTGTAACAACAGACTATGAGTTCAGCGAGTGGGTAAAAATTTATCCTTGAATACACAAACGTGTGATGATTTGGGAATGTCGATTACGATTATGCTGAAGCACGCACAAAAGATCCATAATGAAGAACAAACTTGCAGTCGACGCAGATTTAAAAAGAAGTAATCGTAGTAGATTTAAATAATGCTCATTTTAGTTTAGTTAAAAATTTTGCCGCAGGAAATAACATGGTAAATTAATCGTGCCTCTTCCAGAAAATAACATTTACATTTTTGAGATCTTTAAGGAAAGGGGATAGCAATGCAGCAGCATCCTAGATAGGCCAAGTTGCAGAAGCAGATTTCGTTGTGTTTGAGACGAAATCTTAATTCCAAATGGGTTAGTTTCATTTTCAAAACATTTTAATTGGATAATTAATAAAGCTCTAGAATTATCATTGGTTAAACCTTATGTAAGTTGTTTTCGTTAGACCATTATCTTAAAGTTTTATGGTATTGATCAGTTTAGAAATGACGCGGACCAGAGAAAGTTATTATAAGCGATTACTATTTTTAGAATAGAGAGAAGGACTACCCAAATTAAAATGAAAAATTTAGGGTCTCTTGCTAATTTAAGTTACAATTTTGATTTACGTATTTTTTATTTTACATACATATGTAATCCCACTTTAATTCATTCCTAGCTAGTCATTACTATAATAAGCAAATTTTAATTCCTGTTCCCCATTCTTGTATCGAAAACCGACTGCATTTGGTGGGCCCACACTTTGTTTTCATTATATCCTGAAAGGATGTTTGTCACCGATTCAAGACAGTGAAAAGCAGAAGATTTATAATATGTTGTTTATCGTTTACTCTTAGTACTAACTCAGTTTTGTTTTACTGTCTACTTCACTTTAAAAGTCATTTCTATATCGCTTCTGTCAAACTAAGATTTGATTTGATAGTATCGATTTGCTAATGCTTCTACGATTTCATCTTAACTGTATTATCATTAGATAAATCTTCCTAACTTAGTTAGTTATTGCAATCCAAACAAGTGTTCACTTTGTATTCCCCGGCGTTATTTAAAGTTTTGTAACTTGTCCTGCATATGTAATCGTAAATAAAAAGATAAACAAACATAAAGAAGAAGAACGCCTGAGTTTCGTTTTTCTTATCCTGCGAGTTCGTACTTGACGAATCTTATTCGCAATAACAAGCATAGAGTGAAGAGCTGCTGAAAATAGATTTTCCCGGCATGCAATATTTATGAATTCCTGCGCCGTAGAATTTCCTTTCACTCGCCCGACTGAAAATCCAATCCCGAATAATGAGGATTTTATTCGATAGGGGCCGCTGCTTTACATTCCCAGCTCGCTGCCAGTATTGATGTAGAAATAAATCTAAGTTCACGGTTTGCATTCTGTAAATTGTTTCGGGTTTCAAAGCACATATAGAGAATGTTGAGGAAGAAGTAATTCGGCCCTTGAAGTTTTGTTATTTGCTCAAACGTACATTCTTCTCGGCACAAGAAATAAAAAGTATTTTTTCAAATTTTTGTACTTTGATCTGAATCCTATAATTTAAGCATACTGTATAATTTAGAGAACAAAGATTGTATAATATCGTATAATTTAGAGAACAAATATAGTATAATATCGTATAATTTAGAGAACAAAGATTGTATAATACCGTATAATTTAGATAATAAGGATCTTGAAGTAATTTTGAGTATTTCTAGCATATAATTTTAGCTTGGTTTGTGTACGGTTTGTTTGCCACAGAATTGAAAAAGCATTTTAAAACATTTTATCATATTTGTGTACACGATACACACCATAGTGGCGATAAAACACTTTATAATTAATTGGTTTGTGTACGGTTTGTTTGCCACAGAATTGAAAAAGCATTTTAAAACATTTTATCATATTTGTGTACACGATACACACCATAGTGGCGATAAAACACTTTATAATTAATTAGTGTGGTTTGGCTCAGACGATTATGACAAAGCACACTATGGCTATCTGCTTAAAAGGAAAGACGCCTTCGTGGAGGATCTTTCTAAAGGAAACTGTTTCGTATACACGTTAAACATCTGAAAAATCACGAAAACATCCATGCAGCCAACCCATTCGCCTGCAATCGAAACTAGGTTGGAACTAACAGTGTTCAACGATTTTCCCGCTTTTCTAACTCCGAAAATGTAAGATTTCTTATACTAAATTATTTCTGTGATTCAAATTAAATAGCGATTCAGAAAGAAAAAAGTAGAAGGTAAAATTCCAAGAATTGTGAAGAGAGTAAAGTAAATGTGGGAAGAGTACTGTCTCCTTTACTGCATGTGTACCAATCTAATGGAAAGCAATGAGAGACAAGAGTCACACCGCACAAAAAACAGGTAAACGTTGGCAGTTACAGGTTAGGTTGCCAAGTTGTGATCTCTAAGCATGCGAGTAGCAAATGATCTAATCCAATTACCTTCTCGAATGAATTGGCAACTAAAATCTTCTGAAAATTTTGCAGCATTACAGCTAAGTTTTGAAGAAATGCATGTCCTCATGGATCAATTTGTTTCTAATCAGATAATGAGCATTACAATTACTCAGAATGACATTTACATTTACTCAGAATCTTATTCTGTACTGCTTGAAATTTGTTGAAGTCAGCTTTTGAGGATGATGCCAAGGCTGCAGATGCGTAGTAAAGGGCTGGCGTTATAATGCATAGATATATCCTCCTCTCTTTGTTGAGAGGCAGTCCAGAGTGATTTCCAAGAAGAACAGAATGTTGGTTGGCGATGCGACATATTTTCCTATGACGTGCTTATTATCACAAGTCCACATGGGCCTTTGGTTAATGATAACACTTTGATAACTAAGAATCATCTCTGCCCAGTAAATTTTTATTTATCCATCTTTAATTGTGCCATCCACTCAGTTCTCAGTTTAGCTTCCAACAGCGTGCAGCGACAAGAGACACAGCTGAAACATTCCACCAATGCCAATGCCTTCTTTGCATACGTTATCATCACTATCCCGCATACTCACCTGATCAAGTCATGGTATATTATCGTTTACCCTGATCAAGCTCGATGATCGTTTCACCAACTGCCATCCAAAAATTGCTATTGCTATCTTAGGGAAGAAAGGTTTTTCGCTGGTAAATGCCCTAGGAAAACGTCGCCAAGGAGTGCAACCGAAGGAACACATGGACTGCGAACTGTTAAGTCGTTCATTGCTACTCTGCTAGAATGGAACTTTTTCCCTTTGGAACATGTGATACTCCGTTTGTTCTGCGGACGGTGGAATAAGATGGCATTGTCTAGCAACAGTGTAAGCCTCCTGCAAATGAAAAGCCGCCAGGGCATTCGTTAAATCAGGTTTGCAAATAAAAAATGAAACAGTTGGTTATTTGAACTAGTTTAAAATGCTTATAATCGTATGATTATTTGGTATATTCCATTTAGCAGAATGTATGTTAGGGAAGAAAGGTTTTTCGCTGGTAAATGCCCTAGGAAAACGTCGCCAAGGAGTGCAACCGAAGGAACACATGGACTGCGAACTGTTAAGTCGTTCATTGCTACTCTGCTAGAATGGTGGCTAGATCTAGGCCCTCTGTGGCCATGGCATGATACTTTAAAGGATTAAAAAAAAATATGCGCTTCGATCATAAACAGTGAGAGAGCCATTCTTTATCGGCGAAAAAAATGAGTGCAAATTCTCCAAAGTTCCGGCATTTAGGCCTTTTTTGACCCAGTTTACACAGCACGTAAGCATCTTTGCTGCATGCACAAAGCTAGTTTATATTCAATTTCGAGTTACAGACTATTACATACCTTAACCGATTTACTGATTTAAAATGGAAAAAAAGGTTAAATATAATTTCAAGTTTTCAGAATTTAGGGAAAAAATTATCATCATTTTGTGTATGCTATTTAACTCAAATATGTTCGCATTTTACGTCGTATAACTCATGTATTTCATTTGCATTCATTAAACTATTCATATTATCAGATGCATAAAAGGGGCATAGTAATCCTCAGTTTTGTATTCTGTTCAAAGATCAATTACATCACCACAAAATTCATAAATAAAATTTAAAATTCAATAAACTTAGGAATAAACTTAGGCGAAACTGAAGCTTTTTTGTTAAAAGTCGCAGGTGTTTGTAAGAATTTCTACTTTATATGCAAATATTGACTTTCGAAAGAAAATTAACTGGGAAGATGAGGTTAACGATGAAAACATAATATAATATCAAATTAGTAATAGTTTAAGCTTCCTATTTTATTTTTTAAAATGTTTTAATATTTCGTTTTTCTCATTATCATTTTATTTTCTTAAATTTCTTATCTTTTGTTTAATAATGCACGAATTAGCATCTCACTCGGTCTATTCTACTCAAATTTGATAATCAAGTAAATGCTTGAATTGTATTGCGATGCGTATTTTTGCGTTTTCAAGGATTTCGAAAAACATCCAAAATTAATAACTCGAATATTTACAAAGTTTAATTCATTAATAAAATCTCTGGATACTCTCACTCCTGTGCAATATAAGAAAATAATATCATTATCATTGAAGATATTGATGATAAATCCTTCAGAAAACAGAAACAAATTTTCCATCATTTCATTCTAAAATATACAGTCAAGATCAATGAGCATGCAATCTCAAATTAAATCAAAGCAGATTCTGAAAAATAGTTTATCGAAAGAAGAGTTGCTTAAGCTGATTGAACTCGCTGTCCCGCTGGCTCACTAAGAATCCGATTAATAAACAAATCCTTAAGTACAAGTTTTACTAGATGAGGGGGGGCCCACCAGCGGCCGAGCGGTAAAGTCGCTGAACACTGGTAGTTCGGTCCGAGGTTCGAATCCCGCGAACGGGCTGGCTGCATGGGCGTTTTCGTGGTTTTCCCCATGTGTAACGTGTATACGAGCCAGTTTCCCTTAGAAAGTCCTCCACGAAGGCATCCCTCCTGTTAGGCAGATAGCCCTCGAGGCTTTGCCATAATCACACACACACACACACACACTTACTAGATGAGGAAGCTACATTAGCTGGCTAGTTAGAAACTGCCTTACATAAATTAACCTCCCCAACCTCCAGATGCCATCCGAGAGGGCACCACTCCTCTCGGTCAACCCATGAGGACTTCATATGTCAGACACCATCCGTCCCCAAGTTTTGACTAAGGGGCATCCCTCGGATAACCTTGACCATATAACGTTCCTACATCCAAGGAGCAGACAAAACAGTACCAGTACGGTCCCTGCCAAGCCTGAACCAACCACCAAATAAAAGATGGCAGTAATCCTGTAAAGACTGGTTATTCACCCTCAGAGGTCGAGGCTGTCTAGACATGGGTCCAGCCAGTTTGCTGGACTGAACCCCGGATCTTCTCCCATAAGATGGTCGATTCCGGAAGTTCCAATCCAGTCGAAAACCAGGGATGGTGTCCGATATAATCAGCCCAGGCGAACCTGTTTACCGGCGGGATCCACGAGGAGGCCATTGTCGGACGGAGATAGGAGAGGCTCTATGGTAGCACGTCACTGTCCCGGTAGCTACATCCATTCTCAGAAGGTCCAGATCGAACCCCGGGTGTACCCCCATGAAATGGTCGGTACCAAAAATTCAAACCTTTCCAAATTCAATGGAATTCAACCTTTTCGGAAAATTTATAAAAATTGCTAAAAAGTAAAAATTTTTAAAACAAATCAGAAAATAACGGAGAATTTTTTTACTTTGAAAAAGAAGGAATCAAGTAAGTTCAATAGAAAAAGAGATATTAATAAATACATTCCAAGTTAAATTAACACTGAGGGAATAAAAGTTTGAGAGTTAATTATTAAAAACTACTGGTGCGATAGAATGTCATTTCAGAAAAAGTCCGATTCTGTGTCAGATCACCTATGTTAAAACAATGCTATATATAAATCTGATATATATCCTAAGCCGCTCTTCCGAGACATGAAAAACGCAATTTAAATTCCTTCAATTGGCCCTAGTGAACGGAAGATTGAAGGAGAACTGTTTCATCTTCTTTTGTTATCCTTTGTGTGTGTGTGAAAGGTATATCAAACAGTAAACACCGACTGTAAATACACCGGAGCTGAAGTTATTTAATTAAGGTTGTTGCAGGTTTTCTCAAGGGGGGAATTACAGTTTAATAATTTATATGTCAAGAGCACAGTCTAAAATAAAATATTCCATTTTTAAATTTATTTAAATTCCATTCCATAAATTATATTTATTTAAGATTTTAAAAATATTTTATATTATATTGCTAGGTGTTATATTGTTAGATATCATGGCAATGATTTCTAGCCTGCGGTAAAGCGATTTAGTTTCTGCAAAAGATATCTATTTATTTTGTTTCTTTCTAGGATCGGAAGCAATAAGTTATTGGATTGTATTAAATGCAACTAGATGCATTGTCATTGTAATATTTGCTTTTATTTGGCTAATTCTTAGAAGTATACAGATGAGATCGGATAGTATAGTGATAAGTTTCATATTCTTACCGAATAGTTAAATCTTAAATAGAGGTGTGATTGCATAAATGGATGGAAGGAAAAGAAAGTTGGTTTTTCTGATTGTTGTTTTTTGATTTAATGATTGCTGTTTTTGCAGAGCTTGTCGGCGCTGCAGGACCGGCTCAACACAGACGGCAGTCCGAAACATCAGTACAAGATGAGAGAGCTCAACCACATTGCGGAGAAGTTGGGTTGTACTATGACACAGCTCACAATCGGCAAGTGAATCTTTTCACTCTCTACATTTACTGCAAACCACGGTAGAAATAACACTGTGATTAATTACACTGTCCATCATCCTTAAGTACATTTTGATTCATTACACCGATCGTCAATCAGTAGCAGTTTTTTTCTTTTTCTATGGTTTTCCAGAGTATTTCTTACGATTTACTATTGCATAAGCTCAAACAGGTTTAACTTTCAATATAATATTTATTTTTTTCTGTAAACAACATTAACCCTCTAACCGGCAAGGACGTATATATACGGCCTAGAATATTTCGTGATATCTGTAAAACCGTATATATACGTGCATATTAAAATATGGCAAAAAATGAAGGCAATATATTAAAAGTACATAAATCCGGATATAAAATACCAGGAGGGTTTTACATTAAAATCAAGAAGAGAATTTGTTCTCATAGCAGTTTTGGGAAATTTGTGCTTTCTTAGCGAAAACCATGGCATAATAATCTAATTTTCTATACACCTTCGGTATCAAAAATGTATTCGAAGTTAAATGACTGAAAATCTGGTGCTCTTTTATTTTTAATCATAAAAAAGTATAGATGTTTAACTAATCATAAGTATCTGATATAGTAAATATATCACACAAATAGATTTATAAAAGTCTGATGTGGCCAACTCATGACATCCCATCAATTCCATGTTTAAATAGCAATGAGCTTTAAGAAAAGTGTCACTTCAGATTAATTTTTCGAAAATAAAATACCATTTATTGTTCCGATGAGCTTGTATATAAAATTTTGGATTATATTTTATTAGATATAATTGGCCATATGTAAAAAACTGGTTTCTATAAATTTATTACTTACATAATCAAACTTTTCCTCCTTTATTTTTTTATGAAAGTTACATTTTATTGGGCAGTCTGGTAGCATACAATTTAATTAATTTTTAATTAAAGAAAATTAAGTGTTTATATTGTATTTAAAATCAGTACTTTGAAATGAATACCATAATTTACTTTTCTTCTGTGTTTTTTCTGTAATATCAATAAATCTAAATTCATTTGATCTGCATGTACATGCTTGCGATGTTTAGGTAGTGGTAAAATATGTTCGCTCAACTGCAACTGCAACTGTTCGCTCAACTGCTCGAGGGCAACAATCGGTATGAATATATTATGTTGATAGCTACAAAACTGTTATGGGCCTCAAGTAAAGAATCACTTCTGGTTAGCCAAAACCTGATCAACTCTTTATATGAACGCTAAAAGCTTTAAATAATGGAAATAGAAATTTTTCAATGTTTGATATGAGGGTAGTGTCGACGAAAAACTCGTCACACACATACAAACACACAGATTGACAGACATCATTGTAAACATAATAAAAACGTTGTCCGGGAGTTACAAATTCACTCCTTCTCATTGGAAACTCACTATCGAATTTTTGGACAGAAAATGTTTCCTTCCTTATCTGTTTTATTGGCTGGTAAGGAGGTAAAAAAATACTTTTATTGGTACTTACATGTTTTCCTGTTAACCATTTATTTTCCTGACCGTAAAATAAAACAAAATTTGATTGACTAATTTTTACTCAACGCAAAGACCGCCAACAGGAGTCCATGCTTACAGTGCTGAAGCGTCAATTCCTGTGCTTTTTCAAAATTCTAAACCATAACTATTCGTTTATAAAGAGGTTGCGGGTTAATTAGAATTAGGTTAAACTTTGAATGTCTTCTGCCAATCTTTGTAGAGCTCTCCCGCATATATTGATGATTCCATATATGAATTTGGCTCGTGTCTGACATTTTAGAAGTCGTTTAGTGCTCCACCCCAAATCAAATACCCGTTGCATACGTCATATTTAAACAAAAGAATGGTTTCTCAAGTCTTCTAAACAGCATCTTCTAGTACTTTGGCCCTACGATTAAAAATAAATTGGTTAATCATCGGATTATGGTAACTTGGCGATTTTCTGGCGAAAATTTGGCGTTTGGCGACCAACCCTGCTACAGCAACCTGCTAGTTTTTTCTTGGACGCCATTTTGTTTTCACAAAGTAAAGGTATGTTTTTTTTTTTTTTTTTTTTTTTTTTTTTTTTTAAACTCAACATTTTTTTCCCAACAATCTGCTAGCCGAATTACTCTTATGCTAGAACTTTTATGGTACAAAAGTGCTTAATCATGACGAAGATTAGGTGCGAAATTGGGGGAAAGTGCAGAATCGCCCACTGCTTGCCGCGTTTTTAAGAATTGTACATACACAGTATCCATGTACACGTCGACCTATTTTCACTTAAAAAAACATCCCAGAATTCCACAAAAATGGCATTGCACACACTCTTGACTTTATCCATGTACACTGCTAAAGTCCTAGCTAGTAACCTTTATTGCCTTACCAAAATGTCGCCAAACTACCTGTTACCATATTCCAAAGAATAGCCAATAAATTATTTAGCTGAATATAAGCTTTTTATTTTGGTGCATTTTTGTCACAAAAGCTTTTCTCAAAGAACGTTCTTCTAAATATGTCGCGAGAAACGTGATGAATGAATATGCGTTGTGTAAATCGTGTAATATATGAATTATCGGTTATCATTATTAAATGAATGCATTATCATGCAAAATCATTAACTAGAAGACATGAATATGGTTTCAAAGGCTCAGCAACGACATAAATGTTGAAATGCTGTTTTAAATATGGACAAAGAATTTTGAACATTCTTAAATATATAGAACTATAGAACTTGTTTGTGTATGCTTTTTTTAATTACTATTCAAAAATTAACTTAAGGGAATTTTTCGGAAACTAACTTAAAGATTAAAAATTTTCTGTTCCAGTATTTGAGAAACTAGAATTTATTTATTTTTTTCTTTTTAGAGGATGTTGAGGTCACTGGTTAGACTGTATACTAAAGACAACTTTACAACAAAAACAACCAATTTTACTTTGTGGACTGTAATATAACTAAAAATCAATATCGAAAATTCCCGACCATACGGGATCAAAACCAGGTACGCTACGCTAGGAGTTCGAGTTTTAACAAACTGAAATTGCCCAGAAGCAATGCGCTGTACATAGCTTTTATTACCGCGTAGGAGGCAACAGAGGATATTAGAATTAATTCATCTAATTTCACAGCAGCTGTAGGTAATAATTTTTTATTACGGTAGGGAATAAAAGTTGAATTTATAATTTTTGAAGTTATTATTAAAATATATAAATTGAACACACATATTCGTTATATGAGATACACATTAAAATTATACTAGTACGAAACTTGAAAAAGACAATGCAAAATAGCAGATAATTACAGATATCTAATGCGTACGGTCCGGGAGCAAAAGTACGTGAGTATATTTGAGTTTAATTAATATTTAATTTGTATAGTCGTGAATATTTTAGGAATTTATTCCAAAATGCTAAGTTATTTCGAGCGAACATACGCAATTTCTGCTTTATCTGTGTAATTCTCGTTACAAATGTCATAAACGTTTAGCATTTCTGATACCAACCATTTTTATCCCTAGCATGGTGCCTGAAAAGCGAACAAGTACAGTGTGTGCTACTGGGAGCCCTCTCTGTCGACCACTTGTACGACCAACTTCAAGCCTTGCAAGTAAGTTTGCAGAATGATAAATACCAAATAACGAATATACTGTCTCTCCCTCTACATTTTCTTGGTTTAACAATTTAAAAGGATGTATTGAAGAGTAAATCCAGTTCTTTGAGTTAAATGTTTTCACTACATTATTAAAACCTTTTATTTTACTCGAAGAATTTTATTGACGTGATATTAAAACGCGCGTTTATCGTGAAGTTAGTCTGACCAATCGCTCATCTTAATTTGGAGACCTAGTACTCTTGCTGCCACTTCATAACACTTTCATTCCATATACATATCCAGCTGCTTCTCGACAAAATTTTAGAGTTAAATATCAAAGATGAAGACAGGCGGTAGTTAATAAAGCTCTCAAATTTATCTCTTTATAAAAATTAGCACAGGCTTGAAGTACTCAAATTGACACTTAGACAATATTTAGGGATACATTTAAGAGAATTTTCACCAGAATGGTAAACAATGGCCTCTAAACCTTGTAGCAGTTGCCTGTTTGTTGAATATTGCTTAATGCATTTGCCTAAGTTACGTTTATCAATATTTCTTCTCTACGAATTATTGCTTTTAACGGACCTATGGTGGTCTCTGTGGGAAAAAGCTTACGTACGAAAAAAGAGAATGAAAGTGATCACGTTTCATTTTATTGTAAAGAAAAGCCTATTTTTTAAAAGAAGAAACATATCGGGATTACATTTTATTTGAAGAAAGTAATATAAAGTAAATTATTTAAGCCAAATGTCATCCATCAAGGTGAATAATATTTACTGAGAAACCTAGAGTCACGTTCCACTCACAGGGTCAATAAAGCACAAAGTTAAATGTTCACCTTAAATTTTCAAAATTGAGGGAAATCAAAAGAGAATTAAAGAAATTATGAGAACACAATCCTACTCAAACTAGAGCAAGATTCAAATAGGTGCTCAAAGGGACGTCCAAGAGTTCCGTTGCAAAGTTCACACCAGCGAATGAAAGTCCGTGGCATCATCTCGTAGATTCCTCATGTTAAATCTTGTCTACTGCAATAACAAGTCTTGCAACGCGAGTTTCCTCAGATCTCTCTTGCACCAATGATTTTATGTGCCCCAGAATAAGCCTAGTGGATTAAGATCCAGTGAGCTGGAAGGCTAAGCCCTGTGTCTACAATGTCGAGTCCACCGTTCAGGGTATGTGGCATTCAGGAAGTATCGGACCGTTGAGATAAATTGTGCTGAGACTCATGCACAAAATACATCCATCTGTGTGGTGAGCGGAAAGTCTGAAGCGAACCGAAAAGGCGCTTGCTTCAGAAAAGTATAATATGCTGCACCTGTGAGACGTCCTAATAACAGGAAGGGATTCCACAAGCAATCACAAAGATAGCTGACTTGATGTTCAGGGTAAATTTTTGCTACAGTATTGAGATAAGCAATGACGGAGCTATTGCCTTGAGCCCAGATGTATTTGTTGAGAGTGTAAAAAATGTATTTAGAGCTAAAACAGGCTTCTTCCGGTGAAATAATAACGCTTAAATAATAAAGTGAAAATTGCTAGTTTTCATCTGTGGAACAAGCACCTCACAAACTCCAACTATAGGAATATTTATCTGCCTTAAAAGTTCTGCACATGGAAGGAGTGCATGCAATACAACATACCACCCTATACTGTGACCACCAGCCATCCAATACTAGTGTCGAACACTTTCGTTTGTGTACTGTGGAAGGAGCTGCTACAAATCTTCCAAGATACGCTCATCCATTTTCGGCATCCACACATTTTGCTTATGTCCCGTATGTTTCTTTGAGTTAACGAAAGATTCACTTTCACGCAAATGTTTCTACCAACACTCGAAGTTATACCGGTTTAGTAAACGACGATTCGGAAATAGCTGACTATACAAATCCTTGTGCTTCGCATTCGTTTACGTTAAATACATCTCTGCCAAAGCTTCGTATGTGCAAATCCGAGCTTCATGAAGTTGTTTAGGCCATTATTAACACGGTAATAATCTGAAGCGCTGAAGATGTGACGCATTTAAAGGACATTTGTTTAAAGGACTAACTTTCTTTTGGATCTTGGTGAGCTAACTAGCAGCAATTATCTGTACTTTTCTTTTCACTAAAAATTTATTTATGCCAAATGCTTGTTGGTCTTGTTCTATGTTACTTCTGCGGCAAGACAGAATTGGCGTCAGAAACTGCATTATCAGTTAATTCAGATTAAAGCTATTCTTTCAAAATCACGTCGTCGTTATCAAGACTTATCGAAGTTGGAGGATCATTACAAAACTTTAGGTATGGAAAAGAAACGGGAAAATATGTTCGTTTCTGATGAGGAAACTATGCGGAGAGTTACTAATTATACATATAGGTCAGAATAGATGAAAAATATTTTACTGACCCTTATACATTGCTCATTATTGAATATTTATTTTAATGGAACGGCAATTGACCAATATATTTGCAATGAATAAAATAAAAAAGTAATTAAAAAATCTCAAGAAAACTAGGAACTCGGAGACAAAAAAAAAAAAAAAAAAATCTGAAAAGATTTCAGATTTTATATTACGCCCAATGTGGCATTTTTTTATCGTTTCGTGTGTCATCTTTATTTAATATCATTTTCTTCGCACTTAAACCATGTGAAATTCAATTCAACAGATATACCACAAAATATTTAAAAACAGCACATCTTTAGAATTTCCGATATAGAGTCACCTGCGCTGGAGATAAAAATTGCTTTTTCCGCCATTGCTTGCTTTGAAATCGTTGAATTTGTTAATCGAAAATTCGTAAGTTTTACAAAATATGAAATAGGTAATAAAACAAATAAAAAATTCCATATTTCGCGCTTTCAGGTGCCAATATTCGGGTAAAGAATTGCGCATTTCAAAATTTGATGGCTCTAGGTACAGTCGTTTTTTCACAGTGCGAGAAACATACATTATTCATTCAGAATTTTCATTATTCAATTTCTTTAAATATAATACAGTGCGATAATATTTACTGGCAACATTTTGAGAAGTGATTCAGAATTTTAGAGTGATTCGACGCAAAAGGCCGTTTCGACATTAATAGCCTTTCTAGGGTAATGCTCCTTTGAGCTAAAAAGAAAAATTATTTTACAAATAGCTCAAATGAGGCCCGCTATTTGTAACTGACGTAGCTAATTTGTACTTTTCTAAATTTGTTCTTCTACATTACCGATGCTTCCATTTTATTGCAAACAAAGCATAGCCGTCGCTATTTATGTTCAAAAAACATTTCGAGATTTTAAATAAAACTTCGAGATTCTTAATGTTTTAAGTTTTGGTGCTATAGCTCTTTCGCTATATTTATAATGATGTGGTAGAAAGTTTCTCCCTACGCTCCGAGCTTTTCTACTGTTCTAAGTCCTTATCTACACAAATTTCTTAGTAATGATTAAATTTGCCGAAATGTGAAACCCACTTAAAGAGATGCCTAGTGACGATATTCTTGGTAAATCGTGCTGGGTATTGATAAATGTGTTGTGGTGCTGCCATCTATGTTGAAAAATTATAACTAAACCTGAATTTAGTTGATTAGTTGGCTACAGTGAATTTTATGTAATCTATATAAATGGAAGATATTTTCTTACCAAATATTTTTTATTCTCAATAATAACACTCAATATCACTTTTAATTAAAATTTATAAAATTATTTTTCCTTTTTTAAACTCAGTTTCTAAAGGGAAACAAACACCGGGTTAGATGATCATCTTAAATTCAAATTTTATGTACATCAGGTTCATAATATTTTTAATTTATTATGAATGTAGTCTTGTATTATAAAAACAATTTAATTCTTTCGGTGCGTACTAATGGCAAATATCTGTAATAAATATACACTGAATCTATTCGAACGTAGGTATCACAGGAAACTGCCTAAAGCACCAATTTTCAGAGAGCGCTAACCTAAGTTTCTCTTAAACTTTCAGTTGAATAAATGTATGCTAAGCTTCTTACAATATGTTTAAATGAAGTTAAATTATTAATGTGTTCATACGGAGTGTCAACTCTATTAATTGCTTAGATCGCCGAAAATATACACTAATACATTCTGCACGCTTTTACTGCATGCACACACACAAGAAAAGAAAAAAAATGCAACAGGTATATCTCTCGCTTTACTGGACCGATTGAAGAAATTTAATTTTATTTTTCATGTCTTGAAAGCGCTGCTTCCGATATATAGTAAAGGTAATACAGGTAATTTGACAAAAAATCGGGTATTTTTTGGAACAGCATACCAATTTTCATTCCATATTTAAATTCTACCACTCAGATTGTGTTAGAATATTAAATTTCATAAAATTTGGTGAGAAACTTATCGGCAAATTCAAAACTTTATCTTGGAGCACTTTTTTTTCCCCACCAAGAATAATGCATTGGCAAAATTCTAATTTATGGTCGCCTATTTTTCTTTTCCTTTTTTAATTTTTCACAACAAGGAAAAAGGCTATTTATTCATTTTTTCAAATAATTTTAACAGAGTGCGTAAAGCATATTTGGCGTCATTATTGCTTATAACAAATATGCCAAATTTCAAATTGCACCGATATATATATAAATCCACGCGTATCTACGGATATTTTGAATAAAAAACTCTAGTGTTTTTTCATGTGTGCCTAGAAATACAGTTACTTTAAGGTGATGGTAAAATTTTGAAAGGTTATAATTCAAAAATGTTTTCGAAAAATTAGTAAAAATCACTAAAAAATGCAAATTTTAAAAATAAATCAGAAAATGGCTACTACTTTTATTTGCATTGAACGTTAATTTCGAACTGTGAAAGTAGGAATCAAATGAGTTTAATAAAAAGAGAAATAAATATAATAATAAATATATGTTAATAAATATATACCAATTTCAGTTTACATTGCGAAGCGAAAATCTTGAGAGGTAATATTCCAAAAACTACTCATACGAATTTTACAAGAATTTTTTAATTTTATGAGATTTAATATTTAAACACTTTGGCATAATTTGAGTCCTAGAATCGAAATATGGAAAAAATAGGCATGCCATTTCAGAAAAAGTCTGAGTTTGTGTCAGAATACCTATATTAGTTTAGTTGTATATATAAATACAATAAATATCCTAAATCGAGGCTTTCGATACATGAAAAAAAGCAAGTTAAATTTCTTCAATCGACCCAGTAGAACGGGAGATACAGAACTGTTTTTTCTTCCCCCTTCCCCTTCAAGGTGTGCATGCAGAATGACAGATGCATTCCAAATAAAGGAACAAAATAAGAGAGGTACGAATATTATGTGTTTATTGCAAAGCCGCTAGGAGCAACGTGAAAGAACGCATATAATCTAAAGGCATTAAAAGGGAGTACAATTTACGCGATCTTCTCATGATCCTTCAGTTACAGGCATGATTTTTCGTTTGGAGAAGTATCTGGAAGTGGTAGAAAAGCGTCTCTTTCATTCCTAAACTACCCTTTGTGGTCAATATGAAAAAATAGAAACATATTGCAAGGAAGATGATGGTGCATTTATGACAACGTAATCGAGGACTATCTGCCTAAGAGGAGGATGTTCGTTGAGAACGTTTTAAGCGAAAGTGGCTCGTATACACGTTACACATGGGGAAACGAACGAAACCACGAAACGCCCATGTAGCCAGCCCGTTCGCCGGACATCGAACCCCGGACCGAAGTACCACTGTTCAGCTATTTTACTCCTCGGCCCTGTAAAGAAGAGGAATAAATTTAGAAACGTTTATTGTTTACAAAGTAATTAGTTTCAGTTATAAATACTAGGCATCATTTGAGTTATTTGTAGTATAATTTTTCTTCTGTTCCTTAGTTCACAATTTTCTTGCTATGTTTTATTCTTTTTCTCCTTTGTGAATATATTAATCAACAACCATTGCATTAAAATAAATATTTATTTCAGAATTTAACTTTGGCCCAAATATGTCATTTTATCAAAACAAAAGTCCTAATCTTGTATTCTTTTGTTGATAGATCATTCCTAAGCTCACGACCAACATATCCAACGAGATTGAGAAGATCCTCGATAATAAGCCGACAAGGCATCCTCTGCAAAGGTGACTAGTGCAGAGTCGAGGCCCTTCTGCGGACCTCGGCTCGCCTGCAGATCAACCTCTTGATGCTCTCAAGGGCAGAGACACCAACCACACGGCTACCTCCCCGACTGGAGAGCCCCGCAACGACCAACCGGCTACCAGCTTCATGGACAATCTCAGAGCCACCTGCGTCATGCAATGACCACTGAAAGAATGTTTCAGTTTTGTCTTTCTCTCTTGCATGCAGAAAAATTTCTTTATTGCCTTCCTCTGCATTTTGGTACAAAGCTGGAATTGTTCATATTGTCCAACTACAAGCTGTGTGACTTAAGCGAGGTTGCCAGGAAACACATATTTGCGATATAATTGACTTCATAATGGCGTCAAGAACAAGAGAAAATGAGTGAGGCTGATAGTTAGTTCAACTTTAGCTCAAAATAATAACTATACTTTTAATTTAACCGTAATTTGACGCTTTAAAGTTTTTATTACTTCAATAATATGCATAAATCAAACTTTAACTAAATTCTTTCATTAATATTTATTAGCTTCATAATGAAACAAACGCTGTAATTGCATTTTAAGGTCATATGTTTTTGATTTCTACATTTATATAATGCTATAATTAAAATTTTTTCAAACTGAGTAACCGCAATTAGAACAGTTATAAAACTTCAAAGTGTTTTTTGAGTAGAAATCGTATATCTAATTCTCCAAGCCGAGATAACTTCGAAAAGAACAATCGTTGTAGCCAAGCTTATGTTTTAACGTAGCTAAACGTATAATAAAATCTGAAAAAATAATATTCTGTAGATATAAAATCTTGAAATATTAAATACATAATCTCTTTCGTAATTTTATAAATGGACGATTCAAAAAAGTATTTAGTGAATAATGATGTAAGATCTTGTATAATAATATCAATAAATTAGTTCTGCAGTATTATTACCTTATAAGAAGAATTAATGAATAGTGAGTTAAAGAGTTTAATGAGGTTTTTTATTTTTTGCATATTACAAAATATTTGTTAAAGTATGCAAAACAAGAATATTCGATTAGGCTGAAATTCATTTTTTAGGAATTACTCAAATTATTAGATTTTCTCTGTGATGTAACAAATAGAAGTGGCATTTATACTAACCAGATCAAATATTTGTATTAGTTACACCGAGGAAGTGTACAAGTTAATGGTTTGAAGACCGTGAATAGTTTAAAAATCAGTTAAATAATTAGAAGAATATCATGCTTGTGATTTTGACGTCTTACCATGAATCAGCTGAAAAGCAGCATTTAGGGGAATCATATTATAGCAAATTTGGAACATATTCGGACGATTCTTCGTTAACATAGAATTATTAAAGAATACTAATAAAAATATAGAGCTTAAATTAATATGCTTAAACGCATAAGAACAATGTAGCAAAAATAGACATAAATTATAAAAATAATATGATTGTAGATAAAAAATATGAGTACTGTAAAGTGGTTTTTAAAATGCCAGTGTGTTATATTTATTTTTTCGTTACCTTATTTTCAAAAGATCATTTCAGACGTTTATAATCTACTGACGAAAATGAAAATTCGTACAGATTTCAAAACTTAAAATCTGTACGAATTTATTATAAAAAATATTATTTGTTATTAGTGATAGTTAAATTATATGTATATGTGTATTTAATTATGGCAAAGCACACTAGGGCTATCTGCCTAAGAGGAGGGATTCCTTCGTGGAGGACTTTCTAAGGGAAACTGGCTCGTATACACGTTACACATGAGGAAAACCACGAAAACGCCCATGCAGCCAGCCCGTTCGCGGGATTCAAACCTCGGACCGAACTACCAGTATTCAGCGACTTTACCGCTCGGCCGCTGGTGGGCCGATAGTTAAATTATGACTAATTTATAATATATTATTTTGAATTAATTTTAGTTGAATTTTATATTTCATAATAAATGAAGTGCATCGGTTATTACATTTTTATCCCTGCGATGCTATTTTCAATGTCAAAAGTCGATGTGGACTGATTTGCTGACTATGTAGCCATATATAGCAACGTATGTATGCTTGTGTATTATAGAGGATGTTATATGCTGGGTACATGTATTTGTCGAGTGGGAAAGTATAACATATGGTTATTAGTGAGCTTGTACATATTCATATAAGGAACCCATACTAGAAGGTGAATGTGAGAATGAAATACTTGAATGATTCGTTGTGAAGATTTATGTGAATGTGGTAAACTGAGAGTGAATCCTTATGCATAAACTATTTTCATCGGATTTATCATCGGAACTTCTGAATTAAAAGAACACCTTGGACCAAAATAGTTCTAGATCTCCAGTTTTACTTGACTGATTGATGAAATTTAATTTCAATTTTTCATATCTCGAAGGCACGACTTAGGACATATATTATATATATATATATATAATTGTTTCATAAGAATAAATTGAATTTAATTAAAGAAATTTAATTAAATATTCTTTACGCCATTGCTGCAAGGAATGAAATTTAAATTTAAACAAATTTTAATTTAAATTTTAACAAACACGTATAAAAGTAATAAAGCAAATTTAAAGCCAAAATAAAGGGGGAAAAAAAGAAAAAAAACCAAAATAATATTTACAAAAATTTTTTAAAAAATGTGCAAACATATAAAAAGATTTAATTCTCGAACTAATTTACAATATCATTTAAATTCAGAAGCATAAGCAAGTCAAATGCAAAATGGATTAGTTTTGCACTTGATTTGCTTATGCTTCTGAGTTTAAATGATATTGTAGATTAGTTCGAGAATTAAATCTTTTTATGTTTGCACATTTTTTTAAAAAAATTTTTTAAATATTATTTTTTTTCTTTATTTTGGCTTTAAATTTGCTTTATTACTTTTATACGTGTTTGTTAAAATTTAAATTTAAATTTGTTTAAATTTATTATATATATATATAGCATTGTTCTAACATCGGTATTTAGCACAAAATCAGACTTTTCTTGAAATGAGTAATCGTAAAAGGTTAATACAAAAATAGATATTAATGAATATGTTCCAAATTCAATTAACACTGAGGAGCTAAAATTTTGAGAACTATTTTTGAAACAACACGTGCGATGTTTACGAAATATTGAAAAACATTGGTATATAATTTTAGAAAAAGTCCTATTTTGTGTCAGAATACAATGCTGTATATAAATAAATCTAATATATATCCTAAATAGCGCTTTCGAGACATGAAAAATGCAAGTTATATTTCGCCAATCGGCCGAGTAGAACGGAACTAGAACTGTCCCACTATTATGGTGTGTGTATATGTTAGAACACACGAAAAAAAAATGTACGGGTGTATTTCAAAGCCCCGTACCGAAGGGCAGACTATAATAGGTAATAAGGTAAGTTTATTTTTGAGGACTCAAGCCTAGTAAAAAAGTTGTAATAGCTAAATTTAAACTTAAATTTTGTGCCTACTTTCGAAAGTCATATGACTCAAAAAACATATTTCATTTTCAAACCTTTTCATTTAAAAATAAAGGTTAAATATACATCTCTAATGATTTTATTCTATAAAATACAAATACACATAAGAATTTTCCGAAAACGCTACTTATTTTTTAATCCGGAATTATTCCTTAAATTCCCCTTGACTTAAAGAACTATATTCAGTAGAAAAAAATATATTTATATTTTCTTGAAGTAGATTATTTCCCTTGCTTTATTCGTTTGTTATGTTAAATTACTGCGAAACACGGTTTTTTATCCTAACCATTTTTGCAAAATGGATTAGAACACTATTTTATTTTGTATCGTCAAACAGTTTCTCAACTATCGACCCTAAGGATTCATTAAATTACAGCAGCGCGCATGCGCTTCAGTATTTTCAGCTACTGAATTACAGTCTAAAACAATTTTTAACAGAAAAAGTGAAAATATAAGGGTCGTTCGAATGAAAGTGGCACTGCAGTCGATTTGAGAAATGGTTTAATGATATTAATATAAATTAGCATACAAAGGAAAGAAGTAATACAGACGTAACTGATAGGCTAGATAAAGTCACTTTGTAGGTTGAAAGAAGTATCCCAGCGGTCAACGAGACGATGGATACCTTGGGTGAAGATGTTTCGAGGTTGCTTATGGAACCAGTTTTCAACGGCAGCTTCTACCTCATTATTGCCGACTATTTGCTGTCCCTTCAAAGATTTCTTGAGTGGACCGAAGATGGGTTCATTACACGGTGAGAGGTTCGGGCTGTAACAGGGATATTAGAGAATCTCCCGGGGGAATTGCCGTAACAATGTTTGGCATGCCACAGCCACACGAGGACGATCATTATCATGCAAGAGGATAACCCTGCGTGACAGCATGCCACATCAGCGGTTCTTGATATTCTGTCTCAGTTTCTGCAATGTGGCATGGTCGTGCCCGCAGTCAGCCATTCGTGACAGTCGTGCCCGCAGTCAGCCATTCCAACAATAATGGGCCATCGACGTCAAAGAAGCACATAACATGCCTTTACCAGCTCTGGTGGACTTGTGAGCCTTCCTCGGGTGTGGAGATGAAGAGTATCGCGATTCCATGCTCAAGCTTTTGGTGGCTGTATCAAAGTACTGGCACCATGTTTCAGGAGCGGCAATGATCTTTGAAAGGAACTGTTTACCATTTCGTGGTACCGTATAAGGTGTTGCATGGAAACAGACATGCGACGAATCTTATGCTCCTCTGGTCATATGTTTTAGCACCCACTGCAGACAAACCTTGCGGTTTCGCAAACTTTCACGCAGTATAGTGTGCACATTTATCTATGCTCATAGACATTTCCTCTGCTATCTTTCAAGTGGAGATTCCCCAATTCATTTTCATGAGACGGTTCACATCTGCAACTGCTTCCTGGGTGATCAGCACATGCGCTTGACCAGCTGGTGTCCTGTCGTCAGTGGTGCTTCTTCCACTACAAAAATCCCTAAATCACCGGAATACCGATCTGCGCTTCATACACTGCATGCCAAACACATTTTGCATTCCACGATAGATTTCAGAAGCATTCACATTTTCCGATGTTAAAAATTGCAAGATCGCGCGTTGACACCGTTTGGGGCATCCATGATAACAACGATGCCTTTTAACATGCTCTGACGCTATCACACACACATCTGGCGGGATCTGACGACATCGCATGCTCTCCCATCATACTTTGCCCTGCACAGGGGCATGCACAGTCATCTTTCTCTTCAAATGGCGGAGTTATTACAGCAATGCCACTTTCATTTTAATGAAACCTTATATTATTTGCGTTGGCTATTTGTCGCAGGAGGATTGTATCTATTTAATGGCGATAATTCCATGCAGTTCAAGACTTCATGAAAAAAAAAAATTTAAATAAAATAAGGCCTTTAAAACTTTCCTTGATATAATACTTCACAGCAATGGTCTGTAAACTGTGATCCATGAAACCCCCTGTAATTCCTGTAGAAGTTCCGCTGGTAAAAATCAAAATTCAAAATATTTTATGGTACCATAAGAACTGCGAAATTCTCTCATTTCGATGTTTCCTCCCCCCCCCCCAAAATGATCTATATTTTAATTTATTGGTTATTTTTGGTGTTTTGGCACTGGAAATATTCTTGGGTATAAGATTCGAAGGTAAATTCTCCATAAATAAAGGACACTAACTATTCCAAATGGTATTTTAGTGTTTATACATTACTGAAAAGGCTCTGGCTTTCAGCCGCAAAAAAAGTTACACTTCAGAACTTAATTTTTTCTGTCTAGTCGTCTGTTAAAATTTGCATCCTTTACTGTATTTTAATTTACTGTATTTAAGTTACTGTATTTTAATTGAATTATAGCTAATTGTTTGTTCAAATTTGATTAAAAATTAGCATTTCAAATTTTTTATATAATGATTGTGTCTTATAGCACTTATAATTTTCATGCCGTAGAATTTAATACTTAAATTAAATATTCAGAATGTACATGTTTTCTATGCCCTTTAAATTTATATTGTTATGTATCTACGTGCTACCAAAAAAAAAAAAACAGCAAAAAGTGTTTTAACCTGACTGGGCATGTCCACACTTTGGATCAGACGAATAAGTTCTACGTTATGTCTGGATATTCACTAGACGTCTATAATCTAGGTTTCCCGGAAGTGTTCTATTGAATATCCAAAAGATGATATACTTGGATATCCTGAAGGCTGCCTAGTAAAAAAAGGGGGGGGCTTTATGTGGATTCCTTTGGACATTCTCTAGGTATCCACAGTACCTAGGCGTTCATTTGACAGCATTTGGATATCGAATGGCTTCCAGGATCGATATCATATCGTTATTAGAAAATTTAAATTCATGCAAGATTTTACTTACGCTGAAAACTCTAAAAGTGGTTAAAAAATTAATAATTACTCTACGTCACTGAAATGATCTTTGAAATATACATAATTTTTCTCTTATTACGTTTCTTTCAGTATACAGTAAGACCCCGCTTAACGCGGGGGATACGTTCCATCAAAGTAGAGCGTAATGCGAAACAGCGCTAAACGAGGCTATCTTTACATGTAAATATTGGGGTTAGGGGAAGACGGCTAGGAAATTGGTTAGGTATTAAATTTAAAAAGTATGTTTTTTTAATAAAAATAAAACCAAACATTTATTTCTTAAAGCCCAAATTAATACCACATTATTATTTCTTGCAAAAATAAAAACAAAATATAAATAACAAAACAAACATTCTTAAAAAAAAAACAAATAAAATTCTAAGTCAGTCATATTTAGTTAGCCTTACGCGTTTTCAGTGTTCTGCCTTTTTGTGACAAAAGCATCTAATGTTTGCCTTTTTCTTTTGCGTTGTTCTCTTAAAAGTTCTTCATAAACGGATAGAGCATCTCTAACACCACGCCTTACTTTTGAGCTCCTGTCAAAATTCGGATCATTTTCAATGAATTGATCCATTATTTCAGTTATGGTAGACAAACTCCTTTTTACAAACGCCATCGAAAGTTCTTTTTGCTCTTCTTCTGGATCACTGCTGTCAACATTTTTGTTTTCTTCTTGTTCAGTTAATTCCTTGAGCTCATCATTAGAAAGACTAGCCGCTGCTTCTTGAATTATTTCTTCGACATCTTCCACATTTACCCCTTCAAAACCTTAATATTCTAATCACTTCCATTTTAGTTTTGAGTGAAATGCTTTTTCTTTTTGCTTTCTTTTCTTTTTCATTATCACCCATAATAAAAAACTAAAGATCAAAATATTTGACACTGTAATATAGTATTAAATATGTAAATTAATACCTAATTACAATAATGTCAACAAATGTTTCCAATAATAAAAATATGTCTGTACAATACCGCACCAAACAAGAAATACAAGTACACTCTTTCGGATATGTATTTGAAACCTATCGCTGCATAATATTTCGGGGAATCCCCGTATGCTGCGAGCGCTTTCGTGGAATCCCCGGGTTGAAATAAAAGAGCGCTAAACCGAAACAGCGCTAAACGAAACAGTGTTAAGCGGGGTCTTACTGTATTACTCTTTACGTATAAAGGCATTTTGATGTTACGCTTTAAGACATTCTGAAATATATTGGTTTTTCAAGCTTACTTTTGGTCTATGCTATTCTATCATATCATACAGAACTAAGTGACCTTAAAGTTGTACATGGGAACACAGTTTTGTTTCATGAAATATGTTTTTTTTTTTTTTTTTTTTTTTTTTTCAACTTTAAATGTTATGGAAATATTTGGAAAGGGTAAAAAACTCAGCTGATTAATGAAAAATATGTGGAAACGAAACTGAGTGAATTTGTCTATTTTAATAGACATGAAAATAAATTCGAATTGTCTGTTACATGAGAAGAAAAAAGCAAGATAAAAAATTGTACATATAATTGCATCGAATAGAGAATAACTTCAGAATTTTTCATAAGTTATTTTGCTATTGCTGTTAAGATACAAATATTGAATTCACTGCAGATTTCTAAAGCACAATGTAATAAAGATTCAGGTAAAATGTTGCACGAAATTATTTTCAATAACCATTGTACAAATATTATCTAAAGTAATCTATACATAATTTCCTAATACAATTATCTCCGAGAATGTTGTGAAGATCGTCTGCTGTTGGATGCGTATATTATCATTTTATCTTTTCTAATTTGCTCAAAACATCATATAACAAAATAAAGGTGATCAGATGTTTCAGATGCCAATCCAGAATAAAACATTTTTCGGCTAATCTTTAGAATATGGTAAGAGGTAGTTTGGCAACATTATGGTAAGGCGATAAAGGTTACTAGCTAGGACTTTAGCAATAATTTGAAAGTACACAGTTCGAATCATAGATTATTTTGTCTCAGAGAAATGAGAGATCATGAGACATGTAATGTGACATTTTCCGGAAAATTCCAATCGTGATTTTAGCTAATAAGCACTTAGAAACAATTTCGCTGCCGAAGTGCAGAATCGCCCACTTATTTGTTTGGCCCTTTTTACAAGAGTAAGAAGAATTGGATTTTTGTCAATTTTCTTTGACTTTTTAAGTGAAAATAGGTCGATGTGTACATAGATAAAGTCAAGAGTGTGCTCAATGCCACTTTTGTGCAATTCTGGGATGTTTCTTTAAGTGAAAATAGGTCGACGTGTACATGGATACTGTGTATGCGCAATTCTTAAAAACGCGGCAAGCAGTTTGCGATTCTGCACTTTCTCCCAATTTCGCACCTAATCTTCGTCATGATTAAGCATTTTTGTTCCATAAAAGTTCTAGTATAAGCGTAATTCGGTTAGCAGATTGTTGGAAAAAATGTTGAGTAAAAAAAAGAACATGCCTTTACTTAGTGAAAACAAAATGGCGTCCAAAACAAAATTAACAGGTTGCTGTAGCAGGGTTGGTTGCCAAAATTTCGCCAAAAAATCGCCAATTTACCATAATGTAAAGATTCACCCATTTTTCATTAAAAAAAAAAAAAAAAAAAAAAAAACTTTTTATGCATAGTGTGATTTTTTTTCCAATCAAACTTTATATTAGGGCATCAAAGTAAACTTCACATTAGGACATAAATATTCAAGTTGTATTCAAGTTGTATTCAAGCAGTCATGTAAAACTGCAATTAGATTCCCAAAACCATTGCTCTCTGATTCATCTAATAAATAACCGCCATATATTACTTTTTTCATAAATCGTTGTTAACGTAATCGACTAATTTCGACATGTTAAAAAACTAAACTCAGTCATTGTTTTAATGATTGAAAAGAATAAGTACCGTTCTCATGAGGAAAATGGAATTTTGTTCTCATGAAGAAAAAAAAACAAGATTGTGGAATATTTATGATTTTGAAGCTGTCTAAATTTTGAGACCTTAGGCTTTAGTTTTACAAACCTATCGGCAAATGCCCTAGTAATATTGCATTTTATAATTATCATACCGACATTAAGTCTCCAGCCTCGCCTAAGTGCCGTATTAACCAGGTTATTTCAGAAGTATTCAATTTTGATAATTTAAAACAGAAGCACGCCGTAAAATCCCTGATGAAACTTAAAGGGATATGAGTGTGTAGATATCAAATTCTCCTTCCTATGATTCCGTGTGGTAATTTAAGCTGTCACCATGTGTCACATGACTCAGCAGATAACATAGCGATATCTTCGCTGAAGTAGATTTAAGGGGACTCATACACCTTAAACTCCTCATAATCTTCGAATATGTGACTGTTGCAAGAATTGGGATATTTTATTTATTTTAAAAGCAATTATTTCCAACTTTTTACAGCTGACTACATAATACAGCTGCTTTGGAAACTAGTAACCAGAAAGTTTGTGTTGCCACAAATATTTTTGTAATTTAATCCTCTTTGTGACAAAATATTTCGCCATAAAATATCGTGCGCGCAAGGTTTCCACCTTGCGCGCACAATATTTTAAAAATGGCTAATGGTACATACTTGAAATTAGATGGAATTCTTTATATGGGCGTTATTTTCTAAGTGAACCAACAATATGATGAATATTTTAATACTGAAAAATTTTATGGACGAAAACATTACAAATTTTGTTAATAAAATACATTTTATAAACTCAACTCAAAATAAAATAAAAATTTAACACGGAAATTTTAGAATTTTAGGTTCACAGTAGTTTCCAAATGTTATAAAAGCTATATATTAAATATGGAATTAATTATGAAACAGAATGTTTTAAACTGTGCGCGCAATTTGGAAACATGACGAAAAATGTTGTCACAAAGCGGATTAAATTATAAAAATATTTGGGGCAACACAAACTTTCTGATGACTATTTCAGAAAGCAGCTATATTATGTAGTCAGCTGTAAAAAGCTGGTTGTAATTGCTTTTAAAATAAATAAGTCATCCTAATTCTTGCAACAGTCACCTATTCGAACATCTTATGGGTTTTAAGGTGTATGAGTCTCCTTATGTTTATAAGGAAAGCGAAATTCGTTACTAAAGAATAGCTCTCTTTTCGATTTCAAGCCGTAGAAGATTGTTTGTTAATGGAAATGTTCTATCTGCGATTGGCCTAAGAAATAAAACAAAAGAGCTCTTTATGCAATGTCTTTTGTATTTGAAGAATAAACTGAGCATATTTGCTTCGTCTTCCAACAAAGATTAAGAAAAACAGCATTAAAAGCGAGTCATGAATTTCCGATTCTCCATTCTATATTTTGGAAAATATCGTGAAAATGGCGCAAATTCATTCCAAAACTGCAACTATTACAGCACTTGAACTCGCTTAACAAAACACGCCATTTTGTCTTTTGAATATTTTGGGACATAGTGTTTGTCAGCATCAGTGCATGAAAAGAAATTGTGGACAATTGCGCCATACCTGTATGCACTTAACTTCATACATGGATGCACATATCCATTCGAATTTCATAGCAATATGTTTTGCTCATACGTTCTTGAAAATTGTGTACTTCATTTATAATAATCCCACAATTACGGTATACCTGTATGCACGTAACTTCATACATGGATGCACATATCCATTCGAATTTCATAGCAATATGTTTTGTTCATACGTTATTGAAAATTGTGTGCTTCATTTATAATAATCCCACATTGTAGAACATGCATGTTTTTTGTTGCTGAGTTCTCTCCTAGACACAGTTCCTTCATTGATTTTGCAAGTTTCAAAAAAGCATGATTGTTCCGGAAATCAGAGGACAAATTCTCGGTTCGTTTCGCATCAGTTTCAGTAATATTCCTAAACTATTGCTCCAAATGATATAGACATTCTTTAGAAAGCAATAATAATACAAATAATTCGGTACTAAATAACTTTCCTCCGTCAAAATATTTTCGTGATATAAAAATTAATTTCTATCCACTTCTTTCTGTCTTGCTGTATTTTTCGATGATCCGTACGTGGGATGTCGTCTTTCACGACCGACAGATGGCGCTGCATGCTGAAAGAAATTTTTTTGTAAAAAGAAATGTAAACTAGGTGGCCATGACAACAACAAAAGAGGTGTAGTTGAATTTTATTTCATTTTAGTATAAAATGCTAAAATTCCGAATTCGAATTAGTTTCGAATTATAATCATACAAAAGCACTTCCGTCATCAAACGCAAAATTCCCCTCGTGTGATTCCATAAAAATTTAATGAAGTGAGTATTATCAAAATAATTTGGGAGTACTCCACACAGTCCGAAATATCTAGTCACCGTAATGTAACGTATTCTCATTTGATGAAAATGAAAGGATTTCGAGTATCGATTTCTTAAATGTTCCTTAAAAGATGTCTATAATTATTGATTATTGTAAAATATATATATGCTGTTACGGCAGTATTTCTAACTTTAAAATTATGTGAAATTTTTTTAATTAATTTGCTAGTTTTGAATAATGTGAATGGATATGAGTACGAGTAGGCTAAGTATGCACATATCACAAAAAATAAAGCTTATAAAAAATTGGTTAGTACATTCAATGCTATAAATTTCTATAACATTAGAACACTGCATTTAATTAAAATTAAAAATAAACAAATTATTAAATGTTAATTCTAGTTTTAGATTTAATTTCACGCGTTAGAGCTTTAGATAAATGATAATTTGAAATAAATAAGATATTAAGCATTAATTTTTAAATATCAAGTCATAATGTACAAATAAAAAAGCTGTAAAACTTTTTGACTGTTAAGAATAAACATAAGTCTCTTTATTGATAAAAGATCAATCATTAGAGGAAAATTAAGTACTTCTAAAGCGTTATAATCATCCGATAATTAGTAAGCATTCACAAACAAAATGGGACCTTTTGAGCTTGTCTTTCTTGTTTGTCTACTCAAAATCTACTTGCACTATTTTGTTGGTGGATAACGTCTGTAAAACTGTTGGTTTATATTCATATATAATCATTGCATTTATAATTCGGCATTTAAATATTTTGTAGTATTGATTGCATAATCATAACTAAACGTCATTATTGACATAATAAACTTAATTTATTAATAATTAGTTCAGAATCATATTTGCTTTTTTGAAAAAATAAATGTTTGTCCATGATGAGAATGCAGTGTATTGATATCGCAGAAATAATTTATTGAATTCTTTGTTCTCTGGCATATCAAATTATTAGAATGGCTAGAAATTTATTTTCGCATAACTTTTCACTGTTGGCTTTGCCAGTGTTGACTGGTTTTTTTTTAGCTTTAACGTATTCTATTCTAAATATTAAATGCATGACATATCTTGAGATTAACGATCTTCAAATCAGGTTTTCTTTATTCCTTTATGCGGTGATAAACAAGTGTTAAAATGACTGTAGAATTAGTGAAAATTTGAGTTCTTTTTCTATACACAACTCTGTGAATTTCGTAATTGTTAGCAAGTAACTATACTATAAGTAGTTTAGGCATCGCCTTAATTATCAGAATTTTACTTTCTGTCATTTTTACTAATTAGAACGACTTATCGAGTAAACTTGAATTGACCTATCATAAATTTTTTACTCAACATTATTGAAGATTGTATGCTGCATATCATATGAATGAGCAGTCATAACATAAAAACATTTCAATTTTCTAAGAATTATATTTATATGAATTAACAAAACGTTTTTCATTGTATTTGTAAATGAACTTTGCGGGTACTTACGTGTTATCTCGTCTACCGTGAAACTGTCTACCAACGAACCATGAAAATTGGCGAAGATTACACCAAGCGTTTCTGCAGAATTTTTGAGCCACTTTTTTATCTACTAATCTTACAATAAAGTATCCATTGAAGCTCTCTACACAATTACTAAAACTGCGATCAGATAGCGCCACGAGCACATGCTCACAGCTCTACGAAACAACCTCACTCAGTACCAAAGACTCACCACCTGTTTGGATTTTATACTTCATTCTTTATAAAGCCATAAGGAATAATTGAAACCCGGTAAAGGCCATCATATGCCGCAAACCTTTATACGAACGAAGATCCCATTTCCTTAGTTTCTGCGCTTCGTAAAAATGCACTTATTGATTTTCTACTGATCTGCACTTATTGATTTTCTACCGTTCAAATTTACCGAAAGCTTTGTATAGAACGCTTTATGTGTACAAACTTCCCGCAAGTTGATTGTTCCAATTTTGCTAATGCTGCGTCTACAGCTGTTCTTTTCCAGTTCAATTGATGTTAATTCTTTCGACCAGCTGTAAATCAGCCACAATACAGTTACAAATGTAATTCTACATCCCTCCTATACTATTTTTAAAAGCAAGTTTAAAAGAAAAAGAGTAATAACAGTTAATTTATACCCTCGTTCATAAATATAAAAGATGGATTACATCTAATCAGAGTTAAATCATGTGCAGGTGTTATGCGCCAGATGTCTCTTATCCATAATTGGCGTTAAATAGAGCTGCTTGGCGGCACTTTCACGGTCGACAGGATAACACCTAAGTACCATCTTGTGTAACAATAGAGTTGATTACTGAAATTTAAGCTTGAACTTTGAATTTTCAAGTTACTGAAAAAGAAAATGTTTATTTATATGTTAAAAAATGGTTTACCTTTATTTTATGACCATATCTGCTCAAGTAATTGGATTTAGTTTTTAAGAGTAAACCAACTGATTACAAATAATGTAAACTTCGATTTTTGCTTCTAAATCTCGTCAACCTTTTATTATTATTATGCAGAGATATATATAAATACGCAATTCCTAAATGCGATCTCCCACAAAAAAAATTGAAGGAGTAAAGAATTTTTTCCCCTTTAATATATTAGCAGTATTGGAACATTATTTAGAATAAAGAATACTTTTATTTAGAAAAAAGAATATTTAATTAAAGAATATTTTTTCTGTGATTTCATATGATTCTCAAATTAGCTTTTTGAAGTTTTCTTTATTATCTCAAAATATATGTTATTGAATAACAATAAAAAACGTAGTCGATGAAGTTTAGTTAACAAAAGCAATTTATAAATATCTTATAATAAGATAAAAATGTTTTAATAAGCATACAGTAAGTAATATTTAACTCATAAAAAATATGCAGAGTGATTCGTAATTCTTTCCGAAGTTTCGGAATAACTGTAGCATGCGCATAGAAAATGCGCAGGAATTCTGCAGGAACGCGCGGTGTAGAAAATGCGCATAGAATAACACCTAAAATATCTCTGCAAGTCTGCTGTCACAATGTGTCACGAAATTGTAAATTTGACCGCTAGGTAGCAGTAAAACGCAAACAAGGGCTTCAGTTGTGAACGCAGGATGAGAATTCTCTAAATGTGAGTTAGTTGTGATAGTTGTAGGGGACATTTTGTAAGAAATATCCCGTAGAAGCACTTACAACTCGTGCCACAGGCGCAAGAAACCTCGCTCTTGTAATGTGCAAAAGTAAGCCAGCGTATCGTCAGCTGATACCGAAGTCTGCTGTATCATTAATGGTGTACATGTTACGGTGAAACACCGATATCTGGAGAATGTCGACTTTCACCAGTGAATGTCATCATTCACATAGTCGCTTGGTGTATGTCCGAAATATTTTCCAAATACTCTTATTTCTGACTTACACCGGTGAATGTCGACATTCACCATGTACTAATGGTGAATGTTGAAAATATAAAAATATTATATTTCCTTCTTCGTAATTAATTCGCAAAAAACGCACTTGAGACTCAATAAGAACTTAAGAACTTAAAACACACAGTATATTCAAAATGAGAAAGGAAAATAATAGAAGTTATAAACTTACCAAATTATGTGATTCAAATCTTATTTATTGCAACAACTTAAACTATTATGACACTTTGAATTGCACAAGAGGCCTTTGCTTTTACAACTGCATTTATTTGTGGAACACTTCCTTTTGGAATGGCAGCGTGTACATATACTCCTCTCTTTTCGACCTACACCAGAGCATATCTGTGATTGTCGACATACACCGGTGAACGTCCGAATGTACAAGAATGTAATGCAATATTCGATCTTTCACAGACGTATCTGGTGAGTGTTGACATTCTCCAGTGAAAGTCGACATTCTCCAATTTCGGTCTTTCACGGTAACATACATACAGATCACCAGTAAAGCTCTTATCAGACCTACGAAAGCGATTCGCAGTTAAGAAACTTTCCGAGAAAACAAGTGCGCCCGAAGTATTAAAGACCCCTGAGAAGTATGCTATGCAGAAGCAGGTCCCTTCTCTGATTGGTTGACCTGCGTAAAACAATGCTTCGGGTAGAATCTTTTCCCCATCATCGTTAAATATTGTGGGTGCGTATGCGAAACAGATTGCTAAATGCAACATCTTCCAAAAAGTTGCGGAGCCTGACGTTCGATCTGTTTCTGAAAGGAACACGTTCCTTGGAAAAGAATTGTTATTCTGATTCTTTTTGTATCCATAGGTCTGATAAACCTTACAAAACTTGGAGTAATTTTTTATGTGCTGATAGACTATATTTACTATGGTTATTGCATTACAGAGTTTCGAAACCCACACAAAATTACGAATCCCTCTGTGTAACATTTAGTCTTTGAAATAGATTTTAGCTACTAAATATTCCAGGCATTTTGAACTACTCAATTACCTACAATTTGGTAGAAAAGTACTTTTGGTCTATTCAGATTTACTAGGTAACATAACATTACTTCCTGTTTATGCCATACTATGTGCTTAAAAGACGTCTTTAAATAAATCCGTATTTTGAGTTAAATCTCGGTAGCCCAATAGGCAACGCTTTGGTCTCAAAATTAAGTAATATCTTCGGTTTGAATCTTGTTTAAATGTGATTTTCAGTTTATTTTCTTTTCATCCATATCTGCATCGATGGAAAATGTGTGATATCTAGCTGTTTATTTCTTTTGCATGAAGTAAAATAATTTAAAGAGTGTCATTTATGTGTGGTGTATTGTTTATCAAATGTGATGTGTGATTTGAACATGACCCATATGGAGGTTGAGTTCAGTGATGATATTTAAAAACGGCATTTCAAGTGCAATTTCCCATAAGTAATCATTAATGTTGTTTCCTGTTATAAGAAAAATATTCAGTAATTTTCATATGTACTTTCCTTTTTTATCCGTCCATTAAACTATTTTGTAACTAATGGACCACTTGCTCCTTGTTTACAGTACAAGCTCACATCCATGCTCTCTGTACAGCACCCTCATCAATTTGATTTTATTGTTACCATAAACCACTACAAGAATGGATCTATTGAGTATAGTGCGAAAAACAGTGTCCTCTAAAGTGATTTTTATATGATAATTATACTACTCATTATTTAATTTAAAATTTGAATTTACAATTCTTACATAACTATTTTAACTACTGTATGTCAATAAATTTTACATAATATTCAGTTCTTCAAATCTAAAGTCCGGAAGTTCTCTTTAAAGGAATAACTCGCCTAAATTAAAAATGGCGTTTTCTCAAACAGGCTTCTTTATCACTCTAATCCTTTCTGCAAAACATAATAAGAAGGGGTATTTTTGTTTAATAATTAAAAGTTTCTAATTAAAGAAAAATGTGAAACCTGAATTTAATGAAAACACTTTTAGCAATATTTTTTTAAAACACAGACATATAATAAATTTGTGAAGACAATGCAAACGAAATTGAGTAGAAGAAATGTGTGTTTTAAACAGAATTCAGAGGTTCATCTTATGAAAATAATTTGACAAATTTTATTTAAATAAAAGTTTTTTTCTGTGGTGGTTAACAGTTTTCCAGAATAGTTTTAAATCTAAGCAAGTGTAGAGCAAGGTTATTTCAAGAGTTACCACAGATAAACATTTATATTTGAAATAATGAATTATCTCTAAAAAACTACGAGTATTAGAACTTAATATAGGGCCAGCTCAAATTGTAATCTTTTTTTTTTTTTAATATATATATGTAGGAACGGTACTTAGCGTGAAGGAGTATAACATCTGTGAACTTACCTCCGAGGTGGCTGCCTAGGGGCTAATAAACTAATCCGATTTACAAATAACTTGAATATTTATTGGCAACGTGAATAGTTGTTGTTACAAACTACAAAATAATTACATGCGTAGAAAGGAAAACATGAGATTATTTACAGATGAAGAGAAGTAATCGTTTTTTACATTCAAGCATTCGCGTCAGCGTCTTAATCCGTAATCGCCCGTATTCTCTCATCGGATGCTTCAATTTAAATGACGATCTTAGACGGAAGAAAAAAGATTTGTTTTCACAGCTCGCCGCGTCATCCGATTATTATCGACGATGCCATCCTACATATATGTAGTAAAATATTTATTACACTGTGCAACAATAAATTTAATCGTTACAATTTAATATATTTAATGGTTATTTAAATTAGGCTTCGAAAAATTCGAACAAAGCAAAAAAAGAAAAGATTTAAATTTTTTAATCTCTTTCAAGATTCTAGAATCGGAATGCTGTATCCCTATTTAAGATATTTTTAACCAAGAGTAACTTTTTATACTTTAATCATAAATGTAATATAGTTAATTTTGTATACATGCCCATTATAATTATTTTTTCTAACACAGCAATTAATTTAAACATTCTCTGTTCTTATGATACAATAATACGCTGAACAAGTATTAATTTAGAAGTCAAGCAGCAAAAATCAGAGTTATATTTTGAAATTTTCACAGAACTAGTTTCGATGGTTTTATCGAACCATCATCGTCAGCTGCAAAAGCGCAAATGATCGACATAGGATATAATGATCAGATAAGATAAGAAAGCCTGGACAGGAGATAAGCCACTGGTGCCATCTGTTGACGAAACCAGAACTAAAGCATAATTTCTTTAAAGGCCCAAGGCAAAGATGGATTGGAATTAGGATCGTTAACTAGAAGGACTTTTTTGAATGTGAAATGCTTCTAGAAAATCCAGTTCTCCAATGGAAGATGTTTTTTGAATAATTTGGCTTCAGAAAAATTGAAAGTGTGATTTTCGGACCAACAATGCTGGGCAACAGGATACTTCTGTGTTTCCTTTTTTCTAACCTACGCCTCATGTTTTTTAATGAACGTCTCTTCCTACATCTCTTCATGATGAGTTCTTGGGGTATTACAGGATTTCTTGCCAGTGTGGTTTAATTTATATTGGTCAAACTAAGAGAGCCTTAAAATTTCGCGTTAAGGAACACGAGGTGTATATTAGAAAAAAGGAAACACAGAAATCTTCTGTTGCCCAGCATTGTTGGTCCGAAAATCACACTTTCAATTTTTCTGAAGCCAAATTATTCAAAAAACATCTTGCATTGGTGAAGTGGATTTTCTAGAGGCATTTCACATTCAAAAAAAAATTTTTCTGTTCTAGTTAACGACCCTAATTCCAATCCATCTTTGCCTTCAGCCTTTAAAGAAATTATGTTTTAGTTCTGGTTTCATCAACAGATGGCGTCAACAGTAGCTTGACTTCTGTCCAGTCTTTCTTATCTCCTTCATTTGCGCTTTTGCAGCTGAGAATGATAGTTCGGTAAAACCATCGAAATTAGTCCTGTGAAAATTTCAAAATATAACTCTGATTTTTGTTGTTTGACTTGATGTTGTTTGACTTAAATTAATTAAAATTGAATTAAGATACACCAAACATTAACAAAGCCATTAACTCCACTATATAAAAGTATGTCAATATTAATAATTGTTTAGATTAAAATGCGACTTCAGATATCTGCAAAACAATAAAATTTCTGGAAATTTCCAGAATTTATATTACATATTCAAATACAACGAAGATGTAAATAAAATTTTAAATAATAATTAAATTTGAAAACTCAGAAGCTGTAAGTTATGTAATTCTACTTTTCTATTCTTATGCTTGGTTGTACTAGTTTTAAATCCAAACAAGCATAGACCTGAGAGTATTATTTCAAGAGTTAGCAATGATCAGCTCTAGACTTGAAATAAATTCTCCCAGAAAAGATTTATTAATATTTTATTATATTCTATTAAATATCAACAAAAATAACCTTTACAAAGTTATCAGCTAAACTGTTTAATAGCACAATTAGAATTTCAATTAGACAAAAGATTGGAACAACGAAATAAAAGCAAAGATTTAAGTTTTTGAATCGTTTTCAAGATTCGAAGAACTCGAATAATTGAGTTTTTAAAATACCATTATTGTTGTTTTTCTATTTTCTGCAAATGATAAACATTTATTAATGTTTCAATGTTTTTGTCAAGAAATCCAGAATTTTACAATAATGTCTGTAAGAATCCCTGCATTTAACATTCAAGAACTTTCTTGCACATAACTCATTTTACTGAAACTCTTAAAACAATTCTAAAATGCACTATCTGTATACAACAGAGGTCTCAAAATTCTTTTCAGAATAGATACCTTCAAATGTTTCTGAACTTGTCATCAACAATCCACTTATATTACAATTATGACAAGACAAGGGGGGGGAATATCAGGTTAAAATATGTTTTTACGAAAAATAAAAAACTTTTTTTTAAATTTAAAAAAATTTAATTAAACTGTAAAATACTGAGTAACTTGAATAAGTTCTGGAGAAAGATTATAAATCAAAATTTGAAAAAAAATGAAAATTTAAGAAATTTTCAGAAAATTTATTTGTATCTTTTTAAACTGATGAAACAAAATTAAAAGTAGTAACTTAGAATATCTTTTAAAAATAATTATTGTTATACAAGAAGTAGAATTTTATTAATTTATTCTCCAGTATTTTGCACGGCATTCTTAATTAAATATTATTTTTCTCTCTATATCTATAATAATAAAAGCAAGTGTAATGTGTCTGTCTGTCTGTCTGACCGAGCTCTCCAGCCAAATCTATCGCACGCAGGGACCTGGAATTTTTTATACGGAAGCACAAAGGGGCTGGCCACCAGACCTCGAAGCCCGATTTTCGATTTTTGAATTAGAAAAATTTTAAAAAAATTATTTATAATTAATTAATCACGGTTTTTTTGACTCACTGATATTATTATTTGTTTTCAAATAACGTTCGATTGTAACAATTGATTTCTTTATTCTAGCGTTAGTTTGCTGTTTTGACGATACATTAAATCGATTAATTACAATTCATTTCTTTTTTGTAGCTTGTGGGGGGGGGAAGAGAGAGAGACAGTCTACATGTCCTACACTACTATTCCTGCATTTTCACACTTATCTGCATTTTCTAAATGCACGGGCAACGCCGGGCGGGTACAGCTAGTATATATATATACATAATTATGTTGAATATAAAAATTACATAGATAGATATATGTGTATATCTATATATATAAAACAGCACCAGATTAATTTTGACACTACTGTTTAAACGTAAATTAAATTACTAATATAATAAATAATATTACAAAATTATTAAATAATAAATTTATAATATTATTTATTATATTATTAATTTAATTTACGTACTCTATCGATCCCTCTCAATGTCATATCAATCACTTTGGCGATGTTTGGCGTAATAAGGAGCATCTTGTATAGCTTTACAACATTATACTACAGTTTGCATTAGAGAAAGCATTTAAAATTAGCTTGTAAGACGTTTTTAGTTATATTTTTTAAATGATGCGAAACAGAACATTTTCGATTCTATTTAAAATTCTCTGAGAAATATTATGATTACTCAAAACACAATACTACCTTTTCGCACTTTACTCAATGGTCATCTTTAATATTTCAATTTGTTAATCTTAAGTCTAGTTCTATAAAATTTATTATACAAGGCAAGACTTTTCTGAAAGCTTTTAAATTTTGAATTGTTTGAAGTAAAAATTTAGATGTAGTGATGACAAAAGCTCATATTGAAAAGATACTTTAAATATTGACTTGTAGAATTAATATTAGAATCTTCTACTTCTTTAGATGCGATATTCTTCATTAAAGCTATTGTATGAAAAACAAGATTTAAGAATATTAAGCTTATGTAACCATATTTTCAATAAATTTATTGCATATCTTTCATTATGAGTGTGTTTATTTGTATATTTGTTATATTTGTATTATTCACATTATTTTATAATGAAAGATGTGAGGTATTGTAGAATTACAGGGGTTGGACAAAAATATGGAAACACCTTTAAAAAACACGTTTCTTTGCTTAATATGGTGTAGGAAACCCATTGGCATCCAAAACAGCTTGCAGTCTTCTCGGAATGGATAAATACAGTTCCTGTATGTTTGCCAAGGGAATATTATACCATTCTTATTGCAAAACGGTGGCAAGTTCAGATAACGATGTTGGCGGTGGATAACGAGAACGCACTTTCCGTCCCAATGTAGACCACAAAGGTTCGATAATATTCAGGTCTGGTGACTGTGGTGGCCAGGGGAGGTGGGACAACTCATCCTCGTGCTCAGAAAACCAGTCCTGGACAATGTGAGCTGTCTGAACAGGGTCTTTGTCGTCTTGGAAGACACCGTCACCATCGGGGAACAAAGTTTGTACCATGGGATGAACTTGATCGGCCAAAATGTTCACATAAGTCTTGGCAGTCATGTGCCTTGACACAGTTATCATGGGGCTAGCAGAGAACCGCGATATGGCTGCCCAAACCATAACAGGACCCCCGCCATGTTTCACACTTGGCAACAAGCAGTCTGTATTATAGGCTTGAGATGGCGTTCTCCAGACGTAAACTCGGCCAGAAGTGGGAAACAATGTGAAAGAAGACTCGTCAGACCATATTACTCGCTTCCACTGCTCTATAGTCCAGGCTTTATGACTTAAACACCACCTTTTCCTGTTACGGGCAGTAGCATCACTGATGAGTGGCTTCTCAATTGCAGCACGGCCAGCAATTCCCTGTTTATGAAGCTCCCTTCTAATTGTTTTGGTACTCACAGGGTTCGGTAACACAACATTCATTTCAGCAGTAACTTTTGCAGCTGTGGTCTTCTTATTTTTCGTCACAATTGCCCTTAATGATCGTCTGTCACGATCACTCAGGAAACACTTTGGTCCGCGCTGTGATTTAGCAGATGATGTTTTTCCGCTTTTCAAATATGCGGAATAAATCTTCGATACAGTACCTCTTGAAACACTAAACACCTCGGCTACCTTGCTTACGGAAGCACCTACCATACGTGCTCCAACAATTTGCCCACATTCGAAGTCTGTTAACTCTGACATAATGCAATGACAACCTCACATAACAGTACTCCGACAACAACTGAACTGTTTAGCACATTTACGAAGTTGTATAGGTGGCGTCAGTAGTCAAAAACGCCAGCGCCACCTACATATTTCATTAAAATCAATCTTTCTTTTCAAACATGCATTTCACAAGGTGTTTCCATATTTTTGTCCATTCACTGTATATTCTTAGTATAACTCATATGTGAATTCACACTCTTCTAAACATGAACTGATAAATACTGTGCTTTAAGCAGAGTATTACTTATTAGCTTGACTTGATAATAAATGTAAATGCTAACACCAAATAGTTGCATCAATATTCCTAACTGGCAGCGTCATTGTTCAGTTGGGTTTAGAATTTAGAGCATAAACAAGTCTTTTCGAACTTCTCAAAAAATACTAGATAGAATTTATTGAAATTTGGGACAGATACAGAATAATATAAGACAGCAATCTATGCTATACAACTGTGAAAACATCCAAGAATAAAAACAGGTGATGCTCATCAAAGCAGGAATGATTGACATTCCAAAATATGACCTCAAATAAGATTCACCTTTAACTGAGGCACAGCAAGGGGTCATACTGTTATTGAGATAGCTGATGAGTCTATCCACTCCTACTTGATGCAGGTTGGAGAGGGCTTCTTAGTTCCTGGATTGTTCTCAGAGGCAGTTGTGAATTGCAGCTGCAGTCCTAAATTCAACATAGATTTGTTCAGTCGGATTTAGGCCTAGAAAACAATTCAAGTGGTTAACGAATTCTTGAGATTTCATAATTGTTTTTAACCCATTAAAGAAAGTAAAAACCACTTGAATCTTTAAAATGTGACATATACTAATCCGATACCTAACTTCTATATCTTTGTGTATCAAGGAGTATTTGTGTATCTATCAAACATATAAACTAGTGCGCAGTCATCTAAAATGTCGGCTTTATGCTGGACGTGGCAAAAGCCTTTGACCGCATCTGGCATGACGGGCTTTTTTCAAGCTCATCAACCTTGGATTGCCTAGAGAATTAATTCTCCTGATTTATTCCTTTTTGCAATATCGCAAGTTCTTCGTCTCACTAGGCAATGAAACCACTACTCTGAGACCTATAAGATCTAGTGTTCCACAAGGAAGCATCCTCGGACTGGTTCTTTACCTGTTTTATATCTCAGACTTTCCTCATCCTGCACTTAACAACTACTCTCTTCTTGCATGCTACGCTGATGACACGGCGATAGCCATCAAGTCTATCAACGCTAATCATGCAATTGATAAAATGCAAGATTTTCTTTACACTGTAGAGGACTGGTGCACCATTTGGAGAGTTAAAATTAACGCCAGTAAGTCTCAGCTTTTAATCCTTCGAAAAAACAAAAAACGCACTAAGTTTAAAGAGCTTTTCCTTTTTCTAGAGCCTGTTCCCTTAATTACATAAGCTAAATACAGGGTGATTATAATTAAAGTTTAAGTTTCAAAACGCTATAAAAAAAGAACCACTGATGGAAATGATGTGAAATTTGAAAGGAATGTTATTGAAGAAGGCGGAAAGCGTATGGCAGAAGAAAAAATTTAGTTTCAAAAGTTAGCAACAGATGGCGCTGTAAGCGGGAGAATCACGACGAGAAACGAGAAATGATTCGTAAAACAACGGGTTAAGGTGGAAGTTACACATTAAAACGCATTGACAAATTAGAATTGTTGAATAATTTTATTTGCATGACTGTACATATCACATCGAAAGGGACAAATCGGTTTCAAGAGTTTTGCGGCGACATACCGCATAAGAACCATTCATCAAAGCAGTTCGGAACTGTCGCGAGACTGGCGCAAAACATGTTCAATATGGTGTCCACCGTTGTGTGCAACAACTTGAAAGCGACAAACAGCATGTTCCACAACAGATCGCAGTGTCTCCGGGGTGATGTTCAGAATGTGTTGCGAAATGCGTGCCTTTAATTCCGCTAAATTTGCAGTTGGAACACGGAACACAACATCCTTCAGATATCCCCTCAGCCAGAAATCACACAGAGTAAGATCAGGCGATCGGGACGGCCAGGCTGTAGGGAAATGACGGCTGATAATTCGAGCATATCCGAAATGGCCCCTCAGCAGCTGCTTCACGGGATGTGCAATGTGCGGAGGAGCGCCATTTTGCATAAAAATGATTTCATCCACACATCTACGCTGTTGCAGAGCTGGAATCACGTGGTTGCGCAAAATCGACGCATACCTCTGACCAGTGACGGTTGCGATAACAGGACCGGAAGCACCCGTCTGCTCGAAAAAATATGGTTGTAGGATGAATGATGCCGTAAAGCCACACCATACCGTGACCTTTTCAGGATGAAGTGGTAAGGGGTGCGTTGCCAGTGGATTTTCTGTTGCCCATATTCGACAATTCTGGGTATTCACGTATCCTATCAGATGGAAATGGGCTTCAACTGTCCACACAATTTTCCACGGCCATTCATTATCCACTTCCATGCGAGCCAGGAATTCTAACGCAAACGTCTCCCTAGCTGTCAAGTCAGACGGAAGCAACTCCTGCACATGGCCAATTTTGTACGGATAGCATTGCAGGATGTTTCGTACAATTTTCAGCACCGCGCTCGTAGGCCTGTCCAATGTTCAGGCAATTTCTCGTGCACTGCACGGTTGCACACCACCGGCCGACCCCTCTTGTAATGCTGTGGCCACTTCTTCAACTACCGTCGAATGCAATAGTTTTCTCCCTCTACCAGATTGCACATCAAACGAACCTGTTGTTTCGAATTTTTGCCTCATTTTCTTTAGATCTACGACACTCATTGGACCAACGCCTTCTTTTATACCCTTCAGTGTCCTGAATTTTTGCAGAGCTACTCTTGCACAATCGTCATTCTTGTAATACAGCTTTACCAGCAGACGCGATCCTGCAGTGAAACACCCATGGCGAACGTCTGAGACGCGAAATGAGGAACAGCCTGGTACCTGGCGGCTTTATAACAGTGAAATTTAAGTAAAATTTTAATTTACGTCTTCTTCCGCTTGCAGTGCCATCTGTTGCTAACTTTTGAAACTAAATTTTTTCTTCTGCCATACGCTTTCAGCCTTCTTCAATAACATTCCTTTCAAATTTGACGTCATTTTCATGAGTGGTTCTTTTTTTATAGCGTTTTGAAACTTAAACTTTAATTATAATCACCCTGTACTTAGGAGTGATTCTTAACCATAATCTCACTTGGATCAACTATATTAAGAATGTTAAAAATAAAGCAATTGGAATTATGTGCAGATTTCTTCCAGTAATTGTACAATTTTCTAACCTTAGCCTAAGAACCAAGAGACATTTATACTACTTGTATCCGACCTATTCTTTGTTATGCATCTCCAGCTTGGAATACTGCCTCTCCTAATCAGTTACATCAACTTCAAATAGTGCATAATAAATTTCTTCGTATTATCACTGATGCTGACTTTCTCATCCGAAATGAACTTCATAGAAATCTTAAGCTTGAAACCATCACAGAATTTATTAAAAGAACTAATGAGAAATTCTTCTCTAAAGCTGTCTAACGCGACTATGTGAACTATTCCCAAGTCTTCAACTACGAAATACTCAGTGAAGACCGTAAAGTAAGACCACCACTTGCTGCTCACACCTTCACAGGATGAGACATCTGCTTCTTCTCTTGCTCCTCAATTGGAGGCGGTAATTTCTTTCATTTTATCTGATAAAAGTTAGGTTAGGTTAAATTACGGCAAAGCCTCGAGGGCTGTCTGCCTAAGGGGAGGGATGCCTTTCGTGGAGGACTTTCTGAGGGAAACTGGCTCGTATACACGTTACACATGGGGAAAACCACGAAAACGCCCATGCAGCCAGCCCGTTCGCGGGATTCGAACCTCAGACCGAACTACCAGTGTTCAGCGACTTTACTGCAGAACTGTGTATTCGATGAAAACATTCATCTATAAGCACAGCCTCTGTACAATTCAGCAACCTTAATAGTGATGCATAACCAGTTCAAAAATCACATTATCTTCAAAACACATGAAGATTTTAATTAACCTAAACAGTTTGTATGTATTTGTGTTAGAATAAAAGATGACTGCAAACACAGATGAGATGAATTAGCTTAGCAACATACTTACAACTTGTACTTATTTTACAGTCGTCTTACTCCAAATAAAAATAAGTATGCTTAGTGAATAGCTTGCTTATGAAAACAAATTCAATATTTACATTTTGGCGAGGTTCTCCAGATCTAGCAATATGAGAAGACAACAATTACACACGATCATAATATCTTCATCTACTTCACATGCAGTCTGATCCACTTTGAATTAAATGCACAGTGAAGCACATAATGGCAATATTAAACACTCACGCTCAAGCACATATTTAAACGAAGTGTATATGGAAGACGACAAAGGATAATGGCATCGAAGATTAACATACAGTTTATCCTATCTGCTGATTTTTAAACTGTTGTCCTTTAACTCTTTGAGGTGCAGAAAAAGGCAATTAACTTTTTCAGCAAAACTCTTGTTTTATTTACTATATGAGGTGTTACAATGAAATTATTTGCAACAATTACACATATTTTGTCCAAGACGCCTGAAAAAAATGACCACTTTTGGTGGTTATAGTATCAGTGACCACCGCCCACAGAACACATCCCTACAAATCCGTCTCTATGGTACTTATGGAAGCAGTTCTTCTTTTAGAAGCAGAATGAGACTTTGAATGTGCTGCATTCCCACACTGTTCTTACAGGCTTTTGCTTGGTGCTGCAGAGTGCACATCGTCGGGATGTTGTCTTCGATGGCTGATGCTTATTTTCTTGAAGACGAATTGCTGCACCAACTACTTACTGGCTTGTGTTTCTTGATTGGCTTATGTTTCTTGATTCCCATCTAGTGAGCTACAAAGGAACTTCAGAAAGGGTCAGTCTTGAAAAACCATTCACACGAATGAACGAGACGTTTAACTGAAAATGTGGTTACTGTAGGTAACCACCGCCCTTCAAAGAGTTAAAAGGCCTTGAGAGTTAAAGGTAGAAGTACGTGTAGAACCGATTCTCTGCTGCAGAAGTACAAACTGCACCAAGTTGAAAACATAAGATTTAATCGGTAATGGTAATTTAAGATTTAACAAAATAGATGAACATATCATGCCAGACTATGACACATTTTATTTACACAGGGTATTTTCGATCCGCAAGGGTTCTTAGCTCCTGTGTCATTACCAGGTAAGTTATTCGTTTAAGAAATTTGGTCTATTAAAGCAGATTGGGATTCTCCTTTGTCAGAAGAGGTCAATCAAACATTTTTGAAATAGTATGTGAATTACAGATCTTATCAGATTTGAAAATATCCCGCAGAACAGGATATGGAAACAAACAAACTTGGATTTTGCATGTTGTTTGTGACTCGAGCTAGAAAGCTTACGCGACCGTGATTTTCTTACGTTGCGAAAACAATGGTGACACATTTGTAAATTTTCTGACCGCAAAATCTCGTGTTGCACCTTTAAAAAAGATGACAATACCACATCTTGAACTTTTAGCCTGTGTTTTAGAAGTACGTCTAGCGAAGTATGTTGTAGAGGCATTATCCTTAGACGAAATTGAAACACATTAATGGTCTGATTCCACCACAGCTCTGTCATGGATCTAGCGCAATGATGAATGGGGAATGCTTCATAAAACTAATTAAGCGAACCAACCTTTTAAGCTAAAGGAATTTTCTTCCTATCTTACACGTTAAACCGGCACACTTATTTCTTTTTCGTGGGGAGGGGAGCATTACTTGCCTTAATTATACATAAAATTCATGAATTCACATAAAATTTTACATGAAAGAGAATTATTAAGCTTGAAATATTTCTCTCAATATATTCCTTACATGTGAGACAGAAAGATTAGAATTTAACATTCTACTCATGAACATTAAATCCCTATTCTTTTATATTTTATGAATCAAAAATCCATTATTAATAAAAGCAACTGTTAATCAAATGACTTGCTTCACATAGTCACTTGATATGTAATACAGTAAGTTAAAATAAAACCCTGGTTCATCAGTAAAATATATTAGATATCTACAGTTAATTGTTCATTTCGAATATGATAAAAAGAAACTTTTCATTCAAAGAGAAACATATTGACAAAACAATGATTCTTATTTTCCTAGTAATTTAAACTAAAGCGCTGATGTTTCTTATGAAGATGAGATATTTTCTTAGACATGTTTCTAATGAAATTAGTATATAAACTTCTTTTAAGAAAGAAATTGACTTTACTAGAAAATCTATGACAACGTAAGACAGTGATCGGGATGACTTAGAGAAAGTAAGTCTATGTCTGTATAAGCTGGGTTAAAAGTCTCCGTTTTCTACACACAAATATATCAGTGTCAGAGAAAATTAATCTATCCCTATAGTAAGATAAAAATTTAATTTCTTTTCTCAAATTCTGGTTCAGCGTTGTAGAGATGTTGAAGTTAAATCTTCCAGCCATGTAATAAAATTATTAAATCAAACAATATAATTGTTTAGTAACAATTTGTTCTCAAGTCCTTACAAGGCGCCGTAAAAGAGAAACAGGAAAAAATGTGAAAATTCAATAATTTGAGGTGGAAGCAATGAAAAAGTGTTAATTTTCAAAGTGTTCAGAAGGTTATTGATATGGTACTTCACAAAACGGTTTATGAAAACACGATAACATCACAGTCATCCACAAACAACTTCCGTCAAAACTGAAAATTTTCTGCTCAAAATTTTTTGGAATGCAGGAAAAGAAACATTAAAGGATTCAAAATGTAGATACTCATGTAAGCTTTCCGAAATTGTTCAATATAAATGCATAAACAATCAATCCCATAGTTAATTATAAAACATAAACATTAAACATTCTGGAGTAACATGAGAAATTATAAGGTGTAAAAATATCAATGTGTAAACTCTATTCGAGAACATAGCTATTGGTGTAACAAGAGAGAACAAAACATAAACATTTATTTCTAATACATATGATAATTTGTGTTGTGAACATGGATGAGCAATAACCCGTTCTAGAAGCTAAAGGGATTCAGTGTCTTAAAAATAATTAAAATTAAACAAACAATTTTGTAAATAAATAACATCTAGCATTTATTGTTAGGGACATGTTTAAGATACAAAGTTACATTTTCAAGTAAATTGGTGGTGGCTGGCCATCAACATTTCTGAAGAAACATAAAAAAAAATGAAAACATACCTTTAAAAGTTAAATATAATTTAAGTCACAGGGGGGACCCCACACAAAGTTTTTTGTGCTTTAACAATCAATGCTGGGCTCTGAGATTACAATTCTTCTGCGGGGAAACATCTTTCCTTCCGCGCGGAATCTTGTACACCACATTGTCTATAAAATAAAGGAAAATGGTAAGCACTAAATTGATCAACTAAGGACGAGGTCCGGTCCCATTCTACGCCCTAGGTAGCAATTCCATAGGCCATTTTTTTGTGAGAATAATATCTTAGGATGTTCTTCTCAGCTTCCTGGTTCTAACATAGGTCTCTGTCTCCTCTCCGAAGCTCTCAAATCACGCTGCAGAAGCTTCTTCTTCATTGGTGAGGTCCTTGAATTTGGCGAAGAGAGATGATGGAAAGGTCACCCAACTACGGCAGCGACAAGGGAGCGAAACCTAGAAACCGTATCACATACAATATTTGTTGCAGGAACAAAACGTTTGGAGGAACAATTCTGAGAATCGCGCTTCCGCGAAATCGAGTTACCATCTTCACTTGGTAAACTGGCTAACAAGAATCACTTATCGCTCAGATTGGCTAAAGTGACGTTGCTTTCAAGTGACGATTGCTTTTCCGTGTTATATTTTGTATCGCTCACTCTTTTCTTTTTAAACTTTATTGTTAGTGATGGAAAATAATAGAAAGGTGATGGCTATTAAGTAAATCACTTTAATTTCGACTCTGGCGATTCTAAAAGCTAAAGTGGTTCGAAAAGAGGAAAAACGTGCAAAGAGAAGTCCTATTCTGTTGTATATATTTGATTTTATTAAATATTATTTTTGTAAATATTTTATTATTGTAAATAGTTACTGATTGATTTTATTATTGTGAATAGTTATTGAATCTATATATTTATTTAATGATTTTTATATACATGATATAATGTCATATTTGCCATATTTGTTTTGTGATGAGTCAAAAATTTTTATTTCATCCCCAAAATGTTAAATATTTCATAAAGAACTTGCTCAATTTTTTTTGTTTAAATTCCCAAGTATAGTTACAAATGCAAAGGTTGTGTGTAAGTGGGTGAATTTTAATGACTAGCCTAATGCACAAAATGCACTTCAATTGTTTTTCAACTGTGTATTCCATATCCATGATAATGTGCAAAGAAGTGATGACTACAATTGCTGACAGTTACATAATCGTTATATGAATTAGAAGTAACTTCAAATAAACTTTTTAACAATGTTCAGTTTTGTATTCATACATATATATATATATACCCATCTAATATTTACCTAAACATAGTGAGAGAGATGCGATAGTTTAGAAATTGCTGATGTATGTTTATTAGTATTAATTAAGGAATAAGCTTTTTATTAATGAATGTATATACGAATGTTTTTCATCATTCATAATAATAAATCCATAAATTTCCAACGTTTGTAGCATTTATAATAAAAATATAGTTCTTAATGTGTTTATAATATAAAAAGCATTTCATTAATAACATGAAGATAATAGCTTACAAATTCAATCTGTATCCTCATTATTAAATAATCTATGTTTTAATAAATATACATAATCGCTGATTTTAACCAGCAGAAACCTTGCACCGATGAAATCTGTTGTTAAAATGAAAAACTGATGGTCTGTGCACATAATGCTGCTTTCTTTTAACAGTGGATAAAAAACGTTTCTTGTTTCAAGAGGCCAGTGAAAGAGAAATTACCGTAGAGATAGTTGGGAAAAATTTGTTTTGTCGTAAATAAAGTGACCGCAGGCGAGCATTTGCCCGCCACAGTGTCTCTAAAAGCCAAAGAACCAGGTTCTTTTCCAAAAGCTATTTTGAGCAAGGTACAAGGGAACTTCCAGCACTTGGCAAGCTATAGAGTAAAACGTAGAATTCCAGAAAGTAAGTTCTGCCTGCTGAAAAGTAAAATTTTGTTGAAAGAAAACAAATTGCTCTCAGAATGCTTCGAGAAGAAGTTTAGGAAAATTAATTAAAACATTGCCTTTATGCGTACCTAATGCGCATAAATTTTCATTATAATTACAGATCCGATGCATATCTCTTTTGTCTATATTAAACTATTGTTCAAGAATTTAAACATTTTCGAGCATCTTTTGCCCTATTTATTATTTTATTCTTCGACATGAAAGACTTTGCCAGTCCTGCTCCAATTTAATTGCCAACATTTGCTAAATGAAATAAGGCGAATATTGTACCAAATTCAGTAAGTACACAAACAGCTTATTCCAGTTAAATGGGTAATGGGATTTTTATAAAAGAAATTAAATTGTGTAAGTTAATGTAAGTGTGGATATGAATAAAAAATGACAAGTTTGATGAAAGAAAATAAATAAGTCATTTTGAAGATCTTCAAATGAAGAAAATATATATTTTTTTCAAATGTATATAAAAATTTAGCTCATGTAAAAAATTCATTGAAAAATTTTAGCCTTATATATGAATGTTAGAATAAGGATGAAGTAATTTAAATTTTTATGAATATCAAGATTGTTTTCAAATTCGTAGTGGTTTTTAACCAGAGGAAAATTAATTTTAAACATAAGGACGATTAAAACGCAGAAATATTTTTGATAGAACATTAAAATGCTCTTGGAAAAAAATGCTTGCATACCTTTTTTTAATGTTCGTGGAGAAAGGGAATAAAAGTAAAGTTCCAGAAATACACTAAATATTTTTAATTCATAAACTATACTTCCAGTGTTTTAGAATTTATACAATATCCGTAAAATTGACGAATGAAAGATACCATAAAGGCGGTAATTTGTTTTCATTACATGCGGATTCGTAACTTTTCATAAAAATACTTTTCATAAAAATAACGTCTGGAAGATAATGACAAAGAGTCAACAGTATCTTCAGCCTTTTTTATTCGTATAAATTTCATAAAAGTAACGTAGAAAAATATCATGCCTTTATTTCACCAAAATTTTATATGCATATTTTTGGAGGCCGGGACGTCTCCTACGATGAACACTACATTTATCTACATTTTGTATTTGCATCATAGATGAAGGTGGTGGTGTATTTAATTATGGCAAAGCACACTAGGACTATCTGCCTAAGGGGAGGGATGCCTTCGTTGAGATTTTTCTAAGGGAAACTGGCTCGTATACACGTTACACATGGGGAAAACCACGAAAACAACCATACAGCCAGCCCGTTTGCGGGATTCGAACCTCCACAGATGAAGGAAACCGTAAGAATAAATGGCGCCAAGTCAATAGTTAATTCTTCAAATGAAGACTTATTTTACAAAAGCTCCCGCCTGCAACAGAAACATATTTTAACCTTCCCTTGAAGACATCTAATAATCCGCTTAATGCAGGTTAGTCATAATTTTACCTCACATGGTGTTGGTGTTGGTGTATTTAATTATGGCAAAGCACACTAGGGCTATCTGCCTAAGGGGAGGGATGCATTTCGTGGAGGACTTTCTAAGGAAAACTGGCTCGTATATACGTTACACATGGGGGAAACCACGAAAACACCCATGCAGCCAGCCCGTTCGCGGGATTCGAACCTCGGACCGAACTACCAGTGTTCAGCGACTTTACCACTCAGCCGCTGGTGGGCTTTACCTCACAAGACACGTTTCAATAAAGTCACTCAATATGTGAACACATCAGCACACGGACTAAAAATATATACAAAATTTTAACTATTCTAAATTACTGTCAAACGAGAGTTCAGATCATTGTTACTGAGTCAGTCGGTTCTTCTACAATTCTTCAGAACAGAGTGCAACTACAGGGTTGCCAAAAAGTACAAAGTCTAGTTATGGGCTTTAGCGCTACCTAACGGCAGTCACAATACACTGCCCCAGGATGAATAGCCATTACTGTTCATCGTCATTAAAAGACAAAACTAAATCAATCGTTAAGTATTTAACAATTTCAAATTAAGTATTTTAAATTCTTGGATAAAAAAACAATGTACTAAATTATACTTACATACGGTAGGCAAACAATATTCAAATTCAAAATACATTAAGGCTGGAATCTAGAATAATAAAAATAACAAATGAATTATATGAATAAATGAAAACATGCAAAAAAATATTTAGGCCTGCCCATTCAAGTATTAGTCCGTTAAGTCCAGTTCAAATTTATATAGGAATTGAAGGGGTCTCTTTATAATTCCTGCTGGTGTTTGAATCACACAGGATCTTTAATACATCCGTATTTCCAAAGATGCTTCGGTAAATTTTCGTCATGGATCAGCACTCATGGACCTTATAAGAAGTAGACTAACCCAGTGAGCGGGACGTGCGTCACACACATGTGGGTAGACAGAGTAGGGACGATTTAGTTTATTGTAACATTGAAACATATGGCGTTTGTATCACATAACTCTTTTTAATTATTAAATGTGATACGTTGTATAAATGATGAGATAATAAAAATCACAGTTTTCGCTAATAAGATTTTGTATATCTCATGAAACCACTTTTTAGTGCATTTTGAGCTTAAGAGTAATTCTTGTATAAACATCATTACTTTGATAAAACGGTAAAAACACTAAACAAAAAAATTATGAATTTACTTTTGCCTAAATAAAGTAAAATTAAGTAAGACTGATAGTACATGATGCTATGAAACAAATAAGGTAAAATTAAACAAGATTTGGTAATTTTTTTTTAAATTTTATGAACATTTTCAGGCAGTAGTAGCAAATATTTATCATTTCAAATGTTTATAGAAACCAACGATTGTTTTATTTATTTTTTCTGTTTTCAAAATTATTGTGGTATTAAAAGATGATCATTTATAACAATATTAACAACTCATAAAATTCGGAGCATAAACTTTTCTGAGTGTAATGAAAAATTTTTAAAAATATTCGCAGTAAATAAAAAAATCTTATGCGGAACTAGAAATAAATTTTAAAAAATAATTACTATAAAATATAAGATATTATATGTCCAATCTTAAATTTTTATCAATGTGCCTAAAGTAACCTTGTAATTTTATATACCTGTAACTACTTTAAGCAGAATGACTATACATCCATAAATACATATGTATGAAAGTAAACAATATAGGATATTTGTTGCATTAAAAAATTCGCTTACTTCACTTTTTATTTCAAATATTTGTGAAAACAAGATTATATCTATTTATCTATTAATGTAAATACACACACCTATATATATATATATATTTAGAGAGAGAGAGAGGAAGAGAAACTGATAATATGTTTTTTTTTATGCTTAAATAAAATTAATTTAGTAAATCTGCTTCGAATATTTTCTCTCTGTTTAGATTCATTGTAACATGCAACTGCATGATGCATTCTGATTTTTAAATATTGAAATATCACTGCTTTAATTAATTTAATCAGGTGGTTTTTATCTGGCTTATCATCATAAATATGGTCTTGAAGAGAAGTAAATATATGTGTTCCTACGCTTTTTAAGACTTTTAGAGTCATGAAATTTATAATATTTTTTTTATTCAATTTAAACTCCTCTTCAGTCTGCCTAAAAATTATTTCTGCATTTCTGCAGATCATTCGGACGTCACTGGAAGGAGAAGTCAAACCTTTACATCCAGATTTATAATATTTGAAACCTAGCAAACCATCATATGGTTCTGTTGAAACTAAAGCTGAGAAACAGATATTACATTTTACTTTATAAGCTAAGCTTTTAACAACAAAACCAGCTATATAAGATGTATACTTTTCGTTCTTAAATATTCTTATTTTTGATTAGTTATATTGCTAGGAATTAAAATTTACCTATAATTTAAAAAAGCAGCAAAAAATTATAAATTTTAAAGAAAAACTTTCAAAAATTCATTTTTAGGCATTTTAGTATTTAGCTATAGTTTAGTATTAGTTATAGTTTTAGTAATTGTAAGAGAAAATTACTTGGTTGAATTTTTCTGTTAGTTCAGATTTAAAATATTATTTTATAAAAAAAAGAAGTTACAAATTCGTTTACATCATAGGAAAAGCTAAAAATATATACAAGCATGCAACAGCTGAAAGCATGCAACAGCTTTATAATTATTTAGAACGTTAATTCTGCTTGAAAAACATGCTAAGTATTTAAAAAGCAATCTCAGTGTCAGAATTAAAAATATTTAAAAATTCTTGCTTGTGAAATGAGGCACTACAACCATCTTTTTCGTGACTATTGTACGCGCTGCAATAGCCAACCATTGCTAATTTCTGGAAGTCGTCCCTACTCCTTCGGATGTGATCAAGGTGACAGCCGGGAACGCGCCAGACAAGGGAGAAAACGCAATTGGGTTAGTCTATTTCTTATAAGGTCCATGTCAGCACTACCTCAACAACTTTAAATGATGAGGATTCTGATGGACTGACTCGATACGCGGAACGGAGTTCTAGCGGGTATTCCTTCCTCCAGCGTTTCCAAAAGTGGTTAATGGCTTGCTGTCGATATTTCAATTTTTTTGTAAGTATTCTTCTGTTGTATTCAGATCCAATGATTACAAACAATCCATGAGGCAATGATGTTAGTCGCTTTCCTACTAAAAATGGGCTAGAGTTAAAGGCTCTGGTTCGGAAGGCTGTTCGTAGATATAACACAATGGTCTCAATTCCAGTCAGTGTCGTTTCTATTTCTTCAAACGTAAAAAATGTCTTACCAAGGACCGCTTTCCGTGGTGTCTTCACTTTGCAAACCATCCTTTTCCAAAAACTGCCCCACCAAAAGGCTCTAAGCACAATAAATTTTCATGTTATTTTGTTTTTTTAGAAATAATCTAGAACTTTTTCTTTTGAAATGTTCCTCCAAATTTCTTTCGGTATTGAATCAGCTTCGATAAATGTTTTTGAGCAATCGCTGTAAATTATTTTACAAAGTCCTCTTCGTGCAATGAAGCTTCGAAGAGCTAAAATAAATGTATCAGTGTTCAAATTTGTTACCAATTCTAGATGTACAGCCCTAATTACTGCGCAAGTAAATAATAAACCATAAGCCTTTTCTGGACCAGATGACGTTTCGATACAAATTGGTCCCGCAAAATCCAAGCCTGTTGTCTCAAATGGTGGAGTTTCAATAATCCTATCTCTAGGTAGTGGTGCTATTACTTCCTTACCTGGAGCAGCATTAAATTTTTTACAAATTATGCAAGTTTTTAGAACAGATTTTACGCATCTTCTTCCTTTGATGATAAAATATTTCTCTCGATGATGTGATAATGTGGTAGCTACTCCAAAATGATACATTAGGGAGATTATTGCTTGCCATTAGGGAGATCACAATCCATAATCAACAGCTTAACAAATTTTGATTTGTCTGGAAGTACCCGTGGGTGTTTTTCTCGTTCTTGAAATTCAGAGAACTGTAGTCTACCTTTCAGCACAAGCAGTCCATTTTCGTCTAATTCGGGATTAAGGTTATACAAATTTGATTCCTTACTGATAGATTTTTCACATTTTAATTGGTCTATTTCAACGTTAAAGGACGATTCTTGAGTATATTTGATCCAATACAGTTCCGCCTTATCCAGTTCTGATGCTGTCAATGGACCGGAGACCTTAGAGTTTCTTTTATTCGAATTATGCATAAAGTGCATTATCCATGCCATGATACGATAAACTCTTCTGAGGCTGTTAATTTGTCAACATCTAAAACTGGATCCGGTATTGCGGTGCAATATAATTGAGTAATATGAGGTTTCATTTTTCTTTCAATTAACGCATCTTCGCTTAGTTCAGTTATTAATTTCGACTGCCATGAATGTTCTTCGATAACCAAACTGGACCTTGCCACCAGACGTTATTTCCTATAAGTGTTATTAGCTTTTCACTTCGCATCACTAAATCACCTAAATTTTCTTTTCCGCTACAATAGTTCCAATTTTCAGGATCAGTAAGGGATTGAATTTCTCTGACTCGGCTGGAAACAAAGGGCTTCCAATTCATAGCAGATCTTTTTATCCAATAAAGTGTTATTGTTGACTGTCTAAAACTTTATCTTCGAATTTTGAAAATCTAGTGCCATCTTTAAAGTTTTAGACATCTTTGCGGCAATTACGACACCCATTAATTGTAATCGGGGAAGCGTAATTCGTTTCACATGAGATACTCTACTTTTTGCCCAGATGAAACTTGTTTTAATTTCATAATTTTTAGTGAAGTACCTAAAATAAGCAACTGCACCAAATGCCTTAAGACTAACATCACAGAAAATGTGGATTTGTACCTGATCATTTAACGAATTCATTCCGTTTTGGAAATATTGTCTAGGTATCTCTAATCTCTTAAGATATTCCGTTTCAAAGCACCAACCCTTCCATTCATTTTCTAAATCTAGGAGTAACTCATCATCCCAGGCCAAACCTCTTTTCCAAATTTCTTGCAATAAGCCTTTAATTCGTATAGTGAAGGGGGTTATCACCCCGATGGGGGATCATAAACGCATAGTCTTTAAAACACAACGCTTTGTAGGTTTTACATTGTCTAGATTATCTATAAGAGGCTGAGCATCCAGTTGAAAGGTATCAGAATCGGTATTCCATAATGTTCCTAAAACTTTCAAATGGAGACGAGAAATTTCTTGTTCAATGCATAACATATTTTCTTTTCACAATTCTTTTAGTTTCTTAGAATTAGAATTAAACTTCCGTAAATGAATCCCAGCATCTTTAAGAATTTTAGCGGCAGTAGAAGATAAATAGTACGCCTCTTAAATTGAGTTTGAACCAGAAATTAAATCATCAACATACAGGCATGTGTCTAACATTTCATAAGCTATATTAATGTACTTTCTTATATTTCTGAATATGATATTTGATAGTAGCAGCTAAAATAAAGGGGCTACAAATAACACCGAATGGCACGCGCGTAAATCTTAGAATTTTGAATGAGTCAACTGCCATATCATCAATCCACAAAAATTTCAGATAATTTCGGTCTTCTGGTGTTAAGCCAATTTGGAGAAAAGCCTTTTCTAGATCCGCACAAAATGCGACTTCATGTTTTCGAAAATTGATAATAATACCTAAAATGTTTGGTTTTAAATTTTTCCTGGCCATAAACAATCATTTAAGGATTTAAACTGATATTCTTTTGAAGAAGCATCAAAGACCATCCTCACTTTCACTTTAGTGGTGGATTTGTCATCCCTCATAACGGGTTTATGTGGTATAAAATAACCGTTCTCAGTGTCATTATCTGAACATTCTTCAACTACCTTATTTTCCTTTCGTTCAGTAACAATATCTTTATTTTGTTGGAGAAGATCGTCATTTTTGGCGAGCTTACGATTTAATTTTAAAAAAACGATTCTTTGCTATTTTGAAATCAGTCCCTAATCCTTCCTTACTGTCCTTCCACAATAATTTCGCTTCATATCTGTTATTAACGAATTTTAAATCGTTTTCAAATTTATTAATGGTTTCTTTATCTATTTTTCGAAAATTCATCGTCACTAATACCAATTGCTTCAATGTCCCATAATTTCTTTAAATCTTCCTCTTCTGCATTCGCAACAGCTAACTTGAAAACGGAAGCATTTTTATTTTTTCGCTTTTCATTATTAGTTACGGAACCACAAAGCGACCACCCAAAAAAAGCTTTGACACACAAAAAGCGATTTTGTTGTTTTTTCTACTGTTCCTGGATTGTTTATTTAGCAGATATAATCGGCGCCAATCATTAAATGAATCTGAGTTTTTAATCTCACATTGAGAAACGGAAGTTACTATGGTATCATTTTCGTTTTTAGGAACTTCAGGGGGGTTTTCTTTTGGTTTCATGCATATCGAAAGATTATGAAACTTACTACCATATATTTTACAACGCTCATTTAAAAATTTACACTTTGCAGCAATATGGAATTTCCTAAAACATACAAAACACTTCCCTTTGTTCTTCAGTTTTTACGATTCTCAGGAATCGAAAGCGATTCACAGAAATTAGTATTATGTTCTGAACTGCTGCAAAAGAAACAGTTATTTTTAACACTAATTGACAAAGCAGATGCTGTAGGAATATTACGTGTAAAATTTTGGTTTCTATATTTTTCTGGTTTATCATGAGCTATCTTTACGGAACTATTCAAATGCATCGTACCTTCACGTCCTGCTACTTCTTCTTTAATAAAGGATATTAGTTCATTAATGTCCCAGTCAGAACTTTTGGCGCGTTTTCTGTTAAATTCCTGACCAATATCTGACGGAATCAATTTAAGTAAAATTGGGCATAATAAATGACCATAACTTCCAGATGCAACACCTAAAGAGTTTAAATTACGAATCTGAGTGTCACAGTTGTCATACAGCTCCATCAAAGCTCGTAAGTTAGAAGAATTTTTAACCGGATTCAAATTTAAAAGCTTATTCATATGGGCGTTAATAACGACATCGGTTTTACCAAACCGTTCTTTCAAAAGAGTGATAGCAGAACTATTATTTTGATTAGTTAATGAAAACCCAGATACAGCATTAGCTGCACTTTCCACCACAACAGCAGTGATTTTAAATTAAAAAATTTATCAACTGAAGTCAAATGTTCATTAATATTTGAAAATTGGCTCCAAACCTCAAGCCATAAGCAAGAATCACCATAATATTTTTCTATCGTAAGCTTTGGAAGCTTCATAAAATTAGGTCCAGTATTATTACTAGGAATACTATTTTCAGTACTTAAAACACTAGAATCATGAGAATTAATTTGAGGGTCAGAGTTCAAATTTTTATCTAAATACCGAATAATTCTATTTTTCCATTCAATAATTTTTTCATTGTAATCCTCAACAAATTCAATTTCGGATTCAATATCTTGAAGGGTTAAACCACTTTCGATTTCAGAATTAAGTTATTTAAGACCATTATACTTTTCAATTAACTGGTCTTTAAGAACACTTAATTGATCAATTTTTTGTTCATGAGGCAATTCCGACGTTTTCATTAAAATGGCTTCAATTTTTGTTAACAGTTTCGTAGCAGCGGTACGCACAACTGCGCGTTTCCGCTTCAATTTATCTAGATTTTCCATTACTTTAAACTGTATCAAAATATATCAAGTTATAAATAAGCATGCGCTTACCTGATAAATTATTTTAGTTCTGTCGCGTAGGACCCATAATAATCCGCTTCAAAGGCAGGTTAATTACAATTTTACCTCACAAGACACGTTTCAATAAAGTCATTCAATATGTGAACACATCAGCACACGGACTAAAACTATATACAAAATTTATTTACAAAATTTTTAACTATTCTAAATTACTCTCAAACGAGAGTTCAAATCATTGTTACCGAGTCAGTCGGTTCTTCTACAATTCTTCAGAATAGAGTGCAACTAGAGGGTTGCCAAAAAGTACAAAATCTAGTTATGCGCTTCAACACTACCTAACGGCAGTCACAACAGCATCCAGTTCCAAAACGCCGATTCTTGGAGACTGCCCAGGGGCCCGGTTCTCGCTGAGGAGAAGATAAACAGTTTTACTATCACAACAAGAAACACGAAAGCGAAAAGGTTCTGTATTCTTTACCTCTTATTTTAGTCTTTATATCCTTTTATACATATTTAGTCCTTATATTATTATCTTTATATTTATTATCTCTTAACTGTTGAAGTATTTCCGATGTCTGATTCGAATCCCAGCCCGTATTTTGCTCATCATTTTCTGTCAAGGCATCCACAGTTAGGGGGGGAAAATACGCGAATTTCTACATAACAACTAAAACTTAAATTCGGGGAGGGGAGGACTTTTTAAAGCCACAGAAGCTCTCAACATTTGGTTGGGCGTCATTTTGTAACCGTTGTTACATAAACGCAAGCGCCGACTAGCTCTAAAGGTTTACTACTCTAAACCTTTAGAGCTCTAAAGGTCGACTAGCTCTAAAGGCCGACTATTAACAAAGAACAGGAATGGTCACAAAGAAAATATACATCAAAACAGAACATATACCAAAACAGAATATCTAATATTTAGAATTAACTTTCGAGTAACAGAGGCAAAATTTTGGAGTGCCTACTCTTATCGCAGCTGAAAGTCCACTGACTGAATGGTATCTTCGTCGCCACTAGATGTCCCTCGATAAAATAATTTGATTAAAGCCGAAAGGTTTTGTTTTAATATTCACCACTTTTATATTGAACAAAGCGTTTTAAAAATAATTCATTATGTTTACTAGTATGTATCTTATATTTTAAATGATATCGAATACAGTGTGTGGCTTTAAGCTACTCGCTTATTAGTGATTGGAGTATAGTATAAGAGGAGAATACGTGGAGATTGTGCCTCTGCTATTGCAGTAGGAAGAACGTGAGGCCAGGGGAAGGAAACGATTACCCCACTAAGCGAAGTGAGGTAAAACGCCAGTTGGTTTCAAGTTCTCAGTGTGTTTTCTGATTTTGTACGCGTAGATGTGAAAGGCACTGAATTGTTACAGCGAAATAATGTCTACATTTCTGACTTCTTGTCTATGTAAAAGAATGTTTTAGAACGTGCATAAAAAAGTAGAATAATCGAAATGTGTGTTTTAATGGCCTTCAAGAAAGAGTTTGAGTACAAGAAGAAACATATATAGTTCTCAGATTTACCTTTTCATAATAATAATAATAAAAGTGATATTCGTAATTAACTTATATGTGATGGCAAAACGATAAGTAAACAAGGGGAGGGGCTTGGCTAGCTCTCCATGGAAAAGAAAACAGTTTACTTTAATGTCTGATCATAATTACATTACAGGTCTTATTTTTTATGAGTTTAACTACATTTTATTTTGTGCTGAAGTAAATATATAATAACTGGATTTGATCTTTAGCCACATTTGTTGTATGAATTTTAAAATAACAATGCAGAATTTACATATTTCTATCATAGTTTATTCAAATTAAGCTTTTTCGAAACATAAGTAATTTTTATAAGATGAAACATTTGAGAATTATATATACTTAGAATAAGTATAATCAAATTATAGTTTGAGTACATAGTTACTGTTTCGTGTTCACATTACTTTTATGGTTGCATTCATTAATTACAGGATGCAATTACATAATGTAGAAATTATTGCAATTACATAATGTAGAAATTATTGCAATTACATAATGTACAAATTATAGCAATTACATAATGTAGAAATAAAATGAAATGGCGAGAAAAGTAAAGAGGGCGTGAAGAATCTGCGATCCTCTACGACTTCCGGGAACAAAATTGGGTGTGTTTAGAGTGCGTCAGTATTTCTAAGCCACGACTACTAAGGGCATGCTCCCCCCCTTTTTTGGCTTCACTTGGGCTGTGTGGAGGGCATCTCCATGAGTTCTAACCTCCTTGATAGTATACGAAATCGTGTGCGATGAGAAATAGCGTCGAAAATCTCATTTCAAATTGTTGTCACCAACTTTCATCGCGATATCTTATTTTAAAAACATTAAATAATCAAGTTGTGTAATTCCTTGTGGTGTAGCAAAACGAAGGCACGGACTTATTAATAAACGTAGTACTCAATCTGAGAATTGATATCTTTATTTCTCTTTAATAAATTTCATATTTAGTTCAAATTTAATGAATGTCTTTTCGTCGCCACTAGATGGCACTAGATAAAATAATTCGGCTGTGGCCCAACATTTCTGTTTAATATTCACAACTTTATGAAGGTAGCAATTGAGAAACAACGTCGCCACTAGATGACTCTCAATAAATTAATTGAACTTAGCGCAATATTTCTGTTTAATATTCACCACTTTTTGTAGTGAAGAAAGTTGTTTAAAAATGAGCCATTGTTTAAGTTGGAGTTGTGAATCTTCAGAAGAATCGCAACTAATAAGTCACCTTGCAGCCCACGTGACAACTGGTCACGCCCCTTCATCATTAGCTCCTGCCCTTCTGGACTCACACTTCGAACTTATTCTCTTTTCAGCGCTCAAAGAGCAAACATCTGATGACAGCCGGAACACATCAAGCAGAATGCTTGATAATCTTGGCATAAGTGTAACTTGGAACTACTATCCTGATCCGGTCTGGACTACAGTAACGAAAACAGATAGACAGAAGATGAATGTGGTACAAAAGAAGATACTTCAATCTATTATAAAAGCACCCTGATTCATAAGAAACTCGCAGCTCTATGATAAGTTAAAAATTCTACCAATTCAGGAACAGATTCTGAACACGGCACACAATTTTTTCACAAGTATGCAAAATTCTCCTTACTCTGCCATAAGAAATCTTACTACCTACAATCCCACTCAGGAGAATGTTGTAAAACGCCCACGTTCAATCCACCACAACCCTCGGTGGTGGTGATGTACATAATGTAAATATTTCTTTTTTTTTTCCGTATCTTATTTACTCACTTTTTTTTTTTGTCTAATTTGTGTTTAGTGTTTTACACCAAGGACTGTAATTTTTATAAATCATCTTGACAAAGCGAACTGTGCACCGTTTTAGTATATAGCCAAGTTTGGTGTTATTTTAAAATGTTTTTTTCGCGTTTCTTCAACGGACTTTGATTTTGCAAAGCCATTGAACTGTGTAATTTAAATATTTACGAACGTGGAAATTACTTACTCTCTGAAGTTCAGTTAGAATAATACCAGCTAAATTCCATTGAATTACGAGCCATACGTGACCGCATAAGTGTTTACATTCAAAAGAAAATTATCACGTCCCAGTGTTTAAATTTTGACTTCTTTTTACCATTTAAAAATCTTAAAAGGGCATATATAAATGATTTTCAGTAATAATAAATTGTTAAAAGTTACAAGTATTTTAGATATTAGCTTTTGCGTCTCATGATCATAACCGCTCTGCTTAAAGCAAGGATCAATCTGAATTTCAGTCATGTGGCTTTATGATGTACTTGTTTCTCCTGCTCTATGCAAGCTCACGTAGCTGCTAACTGTGTGTAAGACTTCAGCCGCACCTACTCATGTATTTACGAAGGCATTATTGCTTAAATGGACTCATTCCAGCATCTTTGTTTAGATGCTTGAACTTTCATGAAGAAATGATTCTCCTGACTTGCCACCTGTGTTTCTTACTTTTTTCGTCCGCGGGTGTGCCTTTAATTGAAAAAGAAAATAAAATAAAAGCCCAAGAGCCAAGATATCTACTGGTGATTACTCTTTGTAGTAGAGGCCAGACTTTAAATTTACGATCCAGATACTATTCGGGTTGATGACGCCTACTTTCGTAAGTATTAAGATGTGCCTGCTCACGCAGCTGAATTTTCTTCGCCCACGGGTGTTGGTACTTTTCTAGTACCATTTATTTGGAAATATCTTTGCCTAGGGCACTTTCATGCGATCTACTGGCGAAAACTCTTTAGTAGTTAATGACCAGAAAAAAATAAGTCATAGTATTCCGTAGGGGATGCGAGGGACTTATTATGTTCTGAGTTTAGAAACGTTATGCTGTTTAGATTTCTCGTGCTGGTGTGTACGACTGAGGGATACTGTTCATCAGACTGGATTACAAGTCTTTTCTACTTCTGCTGTTGAGGTGCTTATAGTAGGCTTGTATCTGAACTTCGGTTCTTGGTACTGTAAAAGGGCCTAGCGTGCCTTAACGGCTTCATTGCTCGGATCTGTTTCTCTTGACGATCCAAGACTCGGATTATGGATTTTATTCGACAACTGATTGCTGATTACAAGATGCTGCGTGCTTTAAAGAAGCTTCTAGTCTGAACGAAGAAGATGCCATTGCTTTCCGGATTCTCACATGCATGATGAAGGTACTCTCCAAGGATTTTCCGCTTGAAGCAGATCTATTTCCCGGAATTGCCGACTCGTCTAGCACTGATTTAAACTATTTTCTTCTGTCCTTTAGAAGATTTATTTCAAGAAGAGGAGTATGTCGAATAATATATTCAGACAATGCAAAAACCTTCAAAAGAGCAGACAAGGATTTACAAAAACTATGGAATACCATCAAGGACACAGAAGTTCAAAAATATTTTGGTAATAAATGTATTGAGTGGAAATTCAATGTAAAGAAGGCGGCTTGGTAGGGCGGTTTCTGGGAAAGGCTTGTTAGATCTATCAAGTCATGTTTGAAGAAAATACTCATCAAGGCTTCACTTAAATTTGAAGAGCTGGAAACAGTTTTAATTGAAATTGAGGCGATATTGGATTCACGTCCACTGACGTATGTTTATAGTGAAGTTGGAGAACCAGAACCGCTGACGTTTTGTGAATCTTTAAATCCGGTAAAAAGAACATATATGAAATTACCTGATCGCGAAAACGTATATACCCTTTCCAAGGATGAACATTTGCACGTATAAAATAAATAAAATATCCAAAAACTTTTACCTCTAAATTATCTATTATAAACGTCACCAACAAATTCATAACGCAAACATTAAAAATTGTTGCAAATACTTAGTGTCAAATATTTAAATTATTTCCATGCACGTTTACTTCCACTGAAACGTATACCAAATTGCTACAAACATATAATTCACAAAATAACTATCATTTAATAAAAATATAATTAAATTAAAAAACACTACTTAAAATATAAATAAGCACATACATTAAATTAATAAAAATTAGCTTACAATCCTAATTACTAAATCATTGCTAATAACAATTTTCAATAATATTTTCCATATTACTTTATTTACTCTTTACATTTAGAACAAAGCATAAAAATAATATCCTCAAATAATTAAAAATATTAACTTACTTGATCTTCTTCAGAATCTTGATTACGTGGCAGATAAACTTTTCTTATAGATTAAATAATCCAGTAGTCAACTGGCATTCTATTCACCCACTAATAAAAAATTAATAAAATTTCCCCCATACTCAAACGACTTTCAGCAAACCACGTACCTAGGTTTGTTCTTGAAAAAACTGCTCTCTTCATGTTAGGCAGAGCGGTAGTAATTCAACTGCATGAGGTAAATGCCATATAGTGGGATATCTGATATGGGTAATTGGTTTTGCGAGTGAATTAGTCAAGTTAAATAATTTATAATAATGTTAGTTTCTTCTGCGTGCAAACCACGTAGCCTTCCTTACACAAAATGTCCATTTTCACCAGATTTCTTGCACCGCCATTTAAACTTATCTGTAATATCCTTCCTTTCACACAATCTCATTTCATTCCCACATGTTGGATATTCATACTTATCCGCAATTAATCCTACACTCATACACCATTCAACCAATTCTTTTCAATTATCATTAAAAATTTAGAATTCACTTTAGATAGCGCCATGCAATCCAAAAATTAATCAACACTCTTTCACATAACATACAATGAAGCTTAATACAAAATAATATAGTACTACAGATATTTTTCCAAATTTAGCCCCTTTTCCGATTAAAGAACTGTAATTCGTCCATTAATGTCACATGACATATCTCATGATCTCTCATTTCCCTCACACAAAATAATGCGTAATCGGAACTGAGTACTTCTCACATTATTCCCAAAGTCCTAGGGCCCACCAGCGGCCGAGCGGTAAAGTCGCTGAACACTGGTAGTTCGGTCCGAGGTTCGAATCCCGCGAACGGGCTGGCTGCATGGGTGTTTTCGTGGTTTTCCCCATGTGTAACGTGTATACGAGCCAGTTTCCCTTAGAAAGTCCTCCACGAAGGCATCCCTCCCCTTAGGCAGATAGCCCTCGAGGCTTTGCCGTAATTAAATAACCTAACCTAACCTAACCCAAAGTCCTAGATAGTAACCTTTATCGCCTCCAAAATGTCGCCAAACTACCTGTTACCATATTCCAAAGATTAGCCTTTAATTTATCTAATTTATCTAAAGTATATCTTCCTATTATGACTTGCCACCTCGACATTTTTCTCCTGCAGGCGCGATGCTAAAGCACCCTTACTAAATAAAAATTAAAAGTGAGCGGCCTCCGGCCTTTACTGGAGATATAGGCAAAAACTCTTTTGTAATTGATACCTAGAAAATGAAAAGGATGATCTTGATTTTGATCTTACTATTCAGGAATGAAAAATGTGTTAAATATTTAGGCATTTATTTCGATAAAAAACTAACCTTCAAAAACCGTATCGAAAATAACTGTAAAAAAGCCAACCAAGCAATAGGCAGTATCTATGCACTCATAGGGAGAAATTCTAAACTTAGTCTCACTACAAAAAGAGTTATTTATCTACAAACTTAGCCCGATTTTGCTATATGCTTCCCCAGCGTGGGCGGTAACTGCAAGAACTCACCGAAAAAATACAAAGAATTCAAAACAAGGCCATCCGAATAATTAGTGTGTTGAATTCCACGACGTTGCTTTCTCATTTAATCAATTTCATTTACTATTCTATTTGCACATAATAATCGCTGCTGACCACTGTAAACAAAAATTTGCTATTCGGTTTACCTGCAAAACTCACTTCTCAGTGCTCTGATCTGATAAGTGTATATATTTATTTACTCAATAATTATTTACAAGAATTGTTCATTCTACTATTTTATGATAGGACTATGTTTACCATAGACCATAGATAGGACTATGTTTACCATAGACCATAGAAAGGACCATAGATAGGACTATGTTTTTACTTGCAAACTTGTAGGACTTTGTTTTACTCATCTAGTATTTTATCATTTTATTTTACTATTCTGTTTCATAAAATAACGGTGTTTCACTGCTGCAAAACTTCAAAGTTACTATTCTGCTTACGTTTAAAAACTTACCCCACTTATGGAATATTAGCTGCTTTTTCAAGTTCCTAATAAATAAATTCTCGCATATTTGGGCACAAAGCTCATCCCATACGCTCATTTAAGTTCCCAGTAAATAATTGCTCGCATAATTGGGCACAAAATGAACAAATTTTACACATTTCGCAAGCACTTCAATTACGCATCGCTCGTTAAGCCAAACATACCTAGATGTTCTTTGGCCAAGCGACGAAGGTTACCATGCTGAAAATATGTCTATTGCGCATGCGTGAAGCGTAAACCATGCTAGGGCTAGACTCGACTTTTCCGTAACACTCTCAGAGCGCTTGCAATAATGACTGTAGCTGTGTTAATTGCAATCAGAATTATGATTCTAGAACTTGTAAAGAAAATAAAAGTGAACCTGCTACCTGCGCAAACTGTGGTCAAAAATCCCACAACTTCTTTCAAGGGTTGTGAAAAATACCCTGAGCAGATTAAAAATGATCAACCCAAATCATATGTAGACAGATTTATTGTAAATAAATCTTATGCCGAGTCATTAAAAACAATTAACGGACTGAACCCAAATATTATTAATGATGCTAAAATGTACTTGAAGATTTAACTACTTTAGTCAACTTTATTAAATACTTTGAAATCCACTACTTAGCTCAAATAATCAGAAAAAAAGACACACCCAAAGCGTCAGATGAAAACATAACTGCTGAGCATGTTCAATAGTTCTTCAAGACTTATCAAAGTCAAATTTCAGTGACAGTGATCACAATTTCATTACTTAAACACTGTTTCACGGACTGAATTTTGTATATATTGTATACAGTGTACAAATTTTTACATTTTTTCTGCATTATTTGTCTTTTATTGTTCAACTTGCATTATTAATTGTAACATCAGCCATGCTGTAGTAATTTGGTTCTTCTCGTCTTCTTCAACAGTCCAATCAGATCCTAACTTATTCATCAATCAAACCGCTTCTCTGATTTCAGGCTTCAAGGCCCCTTTTCTTTCTTCTCGCTGCCTCCGTTTTTCCTTAGAGAGATTACCATGCCAGGAAACCGTTATCGTCATGCACCTTTCAGACTTCATTCTCACTGAGTCAGCAAAATTACACTTTTGTGTAATAGATCCGGCGATATGTTTATAAGTTGAAGTAGCATACAAAAAACTCTCTTTATTTTTTCCATTGCCAGTGATTCTTCATCTTCTTTTTCTCTCAACTATGATCTTTCTATTCCACCCTTCTCACTCATTACGAGGATTTCTGATTTACCATGATCATCTCAGCCATATAAGCTTTCCTTCTCTTTTCGTTATCCTTCTTTTCTGGTTTCCCCCAACCCTTCTCATACTCGCTCTTCTGATGTGGAGGTGCGTGTTGTTACCACTGAGACTCCTTAATTCATCCTCATTGGCATTGGCAGACAAAACCTATATTTAAAACAGCGTGTCGATTACGCGCTTGACATTGAGGTATAGCATGTGTTACGGAAGCAAATGGTTGGATGCATAAAGGTTACTGGGTAATAGGAGAAATACGCTTAACTCACTCTTCAAATTGTTGACGACCAATTTGTTATGGAGATTGTATATTCAGGAAAACGAACGCATCTAGAGCCACAAACTGTTTAATAAACGTAGTATTCAATCTGAAAATGGGTATTTTGATTTCTTTTTAATTTATTTCATATTTTGTACAAATTTAATGAATCTTTCACAAGCTCAGCGATTTGAAAGCAAAACGTCCCAACACTATTCAAAATAAAACATTACATTTCGGCAGAATATAAGTTATCTTTCAATTTTAATCCAGAAATTGGACTATTTAAAAGCAGCGTGTCTCAACTGCCTCGAGCAGAATACGTATTATCTTCAGGCACCAGCCTGTTGCCATTCTGTAAAGCATAAAGTATTTAACTTCCAGATTTAATCCTTCTGAGTATTAAACCAAGTGAATGAAAAGCAATAAATCTAGTTCATAAGATTTTTTTATATTTTAATCTGATTGATTTAAATAAAAATGCGCTTATATCGGTGACATGTTTAACTATAAATAGTAAATATTTTTATGAAATGATTCTAGTTTAAATGATTATATAATATACTTTTATAACAAATGATTTAAGCGGTTGGTTGCTCGACTGCTTAGAATTCAAAGAAAAATATAGGGAACATAAAACAAAATATGCCATCCCTAACTCAATCGGGAATTTTAAACAAATGCTGCCTTTAAATATTTTGTGATTTTATTGTTGAATTATATGTGGTATATATGCGAAGAAAGAAATGCTTAACAATAAAGTTAAAAAGGCAAAGTAAAATTGAACACTCTGGTATTATCCCGTCGACCGGGAAACAGTCTCCAAGGAGAAGGAAAAATAACGACTGATTATGGATAAGCAGGACATGACACTCATAACACCTCCGCTTTCGTTTGATGCAACTCCAACAGATTATAAATAAGACACACATTTTGCTTTTATGGGCAAAAGTATAAATTAACTATCATTGTTCTACTTTCTTCCTACATTCTGAAAAAATTTTAATTTTCGGACAGAATGAACTTTTACAGAATTTTTCAGAATATTCCCTTTTACAGAATAAATAGTAAGGTGTGTATTACTCTCAAAGTTATCGAAACCTACCATAAAAACTGCGTGTTAATTTATACGATAACATCACCTGAATATGGACAACAAAATAATAATTCTGTGGAACAATTACCTGCGGGAAGACTGTTCTTGGGTGCTAGCCGTATCTTGAGTAGAATAGATAGCAATCGCATAACTTTTGCTAGTATAACATGGCATTATTTCGAAGTGAGAACTAGCAGAAATACTAATTCTCGTGTGATGCGTGATTAAAACTGACTCTGACGAAGATCATCATTCAAGAATGACTTCCAGCCGAAAAGCTCGGTTGCAGGTTTCCTCTTGGTAACAAACGGTTATTCTCTTTTCCATTTTTGTCTCCATGCTTCCGTTCTCACGATCGTCAACACGCCACAATTCTAGCAAAGTCCATTGTCAGTCAAACTTCACGCTTGCGCGATAAATCATCTATAATTCGATACTGATATTGCCTTATTATCGAGGTGACCGTTATAGGAGAAATGAAGATTGTAACATGCTGCCAGGTCTAGGAATAAAAGAAATTGTTATCTGATAGACATCTTTGTCATTGTCAGCGGTTTCCCTCTAAATCCGCTTTTTTGTATTCCTTGCAACGCAGGTTGCCAACACTGCTAAAGATATTTCCTAGAATTTATTGAACATCGCCAGCTAGTTCGCATTATAACGACTTTTTTACATTGTCTGTTTTTCACAAATACAATTTATTCTGTTTATTATTATTTCGAACAGTAACAGGGATTTTTGTTTTTTCCAAATGTTTAACTAACATTGTTTCACAATAAGAAAGACAAGGGCAAAAAAAAGGGGGGATCAGAGCAACCCATGCGGCCCACGGGGATCTCTCTGGACCAAGCTGATTTAATTTAAAAGAACGTATTTTTAATAATTTTAATTCCATGCCATTGCTTCTAAAAGTGCATTAAATGTATGTCCGTTAAGTTCTGCTGTTCAAGCTGAAGTCAAAAGTAAGTTTTTGCTAAATTTATCTCTGCTTTTAGTTATTTTATATCTTGTTTAATGTTCTGGTAATGGTCATCAAAGCTAAGACGGAAATTCAACAAACTGGCCTAGAAGCCACACTGAATTTACTGATATACAAGTATACTTGAATTATAAACTAGCGCCCGATGCTGACAGTGCACTAATAGCTTGTACCACGTATGAATCCACTCGGAAAATGAAATAAAGGTTATTGAAATCCTAAACATAACATACATTCTGTGACAGGCGACGTACCTTCACTCACATCTTGTGTGAAAAAATTCAACAGCTTTTATAAAATGCGCCAGCCTACCCTCCTGAGGCAATTACGTGAGAACTGCGTAAACTCTATGCATATCTGGACATATATAAATTTTTGATTGATTTTGACAAGATCTTCCTCAACTCATGTTCCCTTTATAATGGCTACATTTCAGTACAGCACACTGATCAAATTTAAAGTAATATACTACCCACCGAAAGAAAATCATGAAAATTGAAAGTATTGAACCTCAGTCGAATATAATCAAAAAACTAGGAAATTATGATTTCACAATTGAAAAACTCCACAAGAGGCCTCGGACTATTCTCTATAGCCGGTGGTAAATGTATATATTTGCGTTCTTTTCTTATTTAGCCAAGATTTTATTTCATTTTTCGTATAGTTTTACTTTTGAACTCACAATGCGCTATGGACTTGCATCTATTCTTGTGAACCGTGTCTCAATGTATAAATTGTGTTTTTCATCATTTTACTTCATGCCAATAATTGCTTATAGAAAGAATAAATTTTATGAAATTTTTAAAATGCCTTACAATTTATCTTGCAGGAGATGGCGCCACCATAGGTCCAGACAACTAAAATGCTTTTCCCCCTACTAATAGATGGCGTCACACGAGCGCCTCATTTCTTCAAAGTTCACTTTAAAGTACGGACGGCGGCACAGGAGCCTCCGCCACTAATAATCTTTGAGTTCCAGCACAACATGTGCACAATTACTTTCCATATTATTGGATACAACTTATTCGATACTTCACGCATTTAAAAGTCAAGTATAATGTATTGGTAAAAGCCCTTAATGGCCGATTGCCTCTTACTAAATGATAAGACATAGATAATAGACATCCTGTTCGGTATTTTAAAGAGTAGTGCTAAACTGAATGTAACTTTCCTTCATTTGCTCAGAACAATACCCCTGGCAACTCCACTACAAGAAAATCATCCTACAGCGAACTACGTTTATTTGCATTAAAAAGTCGAAGCACCATGAAGGAAGTGGTGGTTTTTGATGAAATTGAATACGTGTATAGCTTATATACAGATAATAAAAATGATTAAAAAAATGAAGGCCATAATACCTGTTCACGGCTCACAATCACTCACAGAGTGTTCAAATTAGTAATTGGTCGAACCATGCGTGGCGGCAATGCATGCTTGAATTCGTCGAGGCAAGGAGTGGTAGAGGTTCCAAATGTCATCCTGCCACACATTCTGCCAGGAATTCATCAGTTGTCGCTCCAGCTCTGCGATATTTTGTGGTGTCCTAATCTGGCGGCCTACAATATCCCAGACATGCTCGATTGGTGAAAGGTCTGGTGACCTCGCTGTGCAAGGAAGAATATCAACCGCACGGAGACAGTCCAGAGATATGCGAGCGGTATGGTCCTGGCATTATCTTGTCGGGAAAAAACCCCAGGATCACGTGCAATGAGGGGTAATGCAAACGGCCGCAAGATGGTATCAACATATCACATATCTTTGAGCTGTTAAAGATGTACGGAGGATGACTAAAGATGACCTGCTGTCATAAAAAATAGTGACCCACACAATCACACCAGGGGTTATGGCTGTATGCCTTTGTAAAACAAAGCCTGATTGAGACCTCTGGCCCCGTCCTCTCTTGACACGAACACGGTAGTCATCTGCTTCAAGAGTGAAGCGGGATTCATCACTGAACACTATACAATGCCAGTCTGACGGCAGCCATGATAATCGGCTGCGACACCACTCGAGAGGACTCCGATGTTGTGGCGTCAAAAACAAACGTCTTAAAGGGCTCTGTAAGCGTAACTCCGCCTCTGACAAGCGCTGTGAGATGGTGGACGGTACCATGGGAAGTATAGATGTGCTGTAGTGCGTTGAACAGTCGACAGTGATACCGTTGGGGTGGTTTGGGCCTGGCGAATAATCATCCTAGCTTGCCTCGCATTTGTGCTTCTTGGCCTTCCAGAGCCTTCTTTTCGTCGACAATTTCCTTGTAGCAACCATTGCTGCCAACATCTTTGTACAGCAGTTTTTGTACACTGCAGGTGGCGGCCTATTGCTCGGTAAGACCACCCAGCTACACGCAATTCTACAATGCGACCACGTTCGAAGTCCTTTAGTTGTCTGTAACGTCTTCGATATCGCCGTATGGCATCTTTACTGGCTTCTCTACGGAACTACAATAGCAGCAACAAAAAAAAAGATAAATTTTTCCGCCTCTGTTACTGGTTTTATACTTTGAGAATTGCGCGCTAGAAAGGCGCACTATGATCGCAATTCGTATTCATTTGCCTTGAAACATTGATCATTTGCATGTTCGATCAAGATGTTTTCGCATACCAAATTTCGTCACGATCGCAAAAGTCCTTCTTGGTGCTTCGATTTTTTTGGAAAAGAGTGTATTTATTTAAAAAACTATGTCCGAAGAAGGACAACTCAACCACATCTTTGATGTATTTAAAAACTGATAGCAATCTCAACTTCTTGCAAAATGTTCTTCAAATTATTCAAAAAATGAGAAATTCTAGACAAGACAAGTAGATAAATTAATATTAGGACTGCAAGCTCTTCAAATCATGTTAGCTTTTTCCGAAATTGACGATTTACTATTATTAACTCCAACACAAGACACCGCCCACTTATCCATCTCTTCACAGTTAAGCATTGTTTGATGCGCCATTGCCAATGATTCTTTACTCCTTTTTTTACTAACTCTAATTTTTCCTGAATTATCTTCTGTTTTCTCATATATTTATCTCTCCTCTCTCTGCTACCACTCAGACATTGTACGACTTCCTATTATTTCCTCCTTTCTTTCTTTTCTGTTCTCCCCAATTCTGTATATTTTTATTACTATTCTGATGTGGAGGCGTGGTTCCCATCCATGGGTACTCCACAATTTTTCCTTATTAGTATTGGGACGCTGTAGTGCAATGCTTCAGGCGCCAGCGCTATGGACACACTCAGCTATCTGCCTAAGGAAGGAATGTCTTCCTGGAATTTTTTTAAGTCACGGGTTCTCAAACTTTTCAAATTTTGTACCACATGAATATGAAACAAAAATATATGTACCACCATAAAAGCATTTCACCATTAAAAATCAATGCATCCTAAATGGAGTGTATATAACCAAAGAATAAAACCCTTTAAATTTATAATATTTAGTTATATTCGTAAATGAAACTTTTACGATAAATGCAAATAAATATACTACGAGTATACTGGAGTGCCGCTACGATTCTTGGAAATCGAAACGTCGAGAAATAGTTCAATGCTCTTGGAAAAGACATCATTTCAACATTAAAGCTAGAGCCGTAAAAGTCAAAAACTTGAAAAATATATGTGTTTCTGAATAATGAAGATAAAACAAAATGTTAAGATAGGAGCAATTTACCTTCATTTTGAATATTCGTTTAATGTATTTCTCCTTAGTGGAACCATAGATTTCCCAACTTAAGCAACTTTGAACTATGCCTATCCTCAAAATATTTCTGTAAATAATTAATAAATCTGATAAATCATGCTGCAGACTGAGAGGTCAGCACCCGGGAGGGTGAGTACCCATGTGACTTTGATACAGAAGTATTTATACAGGGGGTCTACTGCATTCGCAGTACTTCCCTGTAAACCTGATGTAATTCCACAATGGGCATGGTGATGAAAAATGCCAGAATAAATCCCATGGAGGGAGCAGTGAGCGGGAGGAAAAAGAAGAAAATAAACAGCAGTCAGGTGTATCGCCCTCTGGTGGCGGTGATACCCATGTGACACACTACACCACGCTCATAAAATGTAAATATTTATCTGTACATACTCCTGTATATTTGGAATTGTAAATATTTTAGTCAACATTAGGATTGCAACTCACTTATTTTAATACTGTTGGTTTGTCTATATGCGAATTATTTTCTGTAAAGTACGATTTTTCAGCCTACCAATACCTAGATAACTATTCACCACCATGGACCTTATAAGAAACAGACTAACCCAAACGGGTTTTCTCCCTCGTCTGAGGCGTTGCCGGCTGTCACCTTGTTCACATCCGGAGGAGTAGGGACGACCTGCAGAAATCTAACATTGGCTGCTTATTGCAGCGTGTATAATTGTCAAGAAAAAGCTGGTTCTAGCGCCTCATTTCACAAAGTAGAATTTGTACATATTTTTATTTTTGAATTTGAGATTGATTTCTAAAAATTTAGCATATTTGTCAAGCATAATTAACGTTCCAAATAATTATAAAGCTATTGCATGCTTTCAGGACTGGATATTTTTTTAGGTTTTAAGTAAGGAAATTTGTAACTACTTCTTTCAGAAAATAATATTTTAAATCTGAACTAATAGAAAATTTCAAAAATTTGCTCTTGCAATTTTTATGCTTTTTATTGGTGTAAATAAGTAAAAAATACTAAAATATTTAAAAACGAATTTTTGAAAGTTTTGTTTAAAATTCTAAATTGTGCTGCTTTTTTAAAATTATAGATGAGTATTATAGTACAATTTCTATAAAGGAATTTCATTTCAATTATATTTCTTAGTACATCATAGTGATAAACACTTTTGACTCCTTAAAAATTTGTATACATTTAATTCTAATATTAAAATTGTATTTAACCGTAATTATTAATTTTGCTTGTATTTTATAGTGATTATATTTTAAAATTTATTTTTAGTTCTGCATAAGTTTTTTTTATTATTATTTACTGTTAATTTAATTTATTAGCCCAAAGGGGCGGTAGCCTAAAAAGGCTGTTAGTTTCGAAGCGTCATTTTGCGCTGTTTTACTATAAATGTCCGTGTCTCCTTGCAAATTGTTGTTACCAAATATTATCGCCCTGTATTATATGTAAAGAAATTAAATAATGAAGAATCTGCATGAATACATGAATGTTTCTCTCACTGAGACAAAAACTAAAGTATCTAGAGCCATCAAATTTTGAATAATGTAATCCTTCACCCAAACATAGGCATCTGGACGGCCGAATTTCGAATTTGTTTTAATCTATTTACTGTTTTGTAAAACTTTAACGAATTTTTCATTAATAAAGTCAACGAGTTCAGAGCGAGCACTGTACAGAAAATAACAGTTATCTCCAGTGCGGAAATTCTAAAGATATGCTGTTTTCAAATGTACGTGGTTTACGGGCGAAGAACATTATATTCAATAAATGTAGGTAACACATAAAACTTTAAAAAAAGAGTGCTAGTAGTATAAAAATGGGCGTTCTGCATCAGGTGAATCAGTGGATCAGGGGGCGTGGTCAATGACATCACAGAGGGCGGGGCCAAAGGCAACGTCATCACACTAGGAGGCGTGGTTTCGAGTGGAGTTGAGTTGTTGGTAGACTGCTGGTTGAGTTGTAGACCTCCTGCTTTTCATTTAAAGTTAGTTTTTTAAAAATTGGCAACGGGAAATATTTTCTGCATCTTAATTTTGATGAAATTGCGATGCTGCCCTCTCTTGACGAAAAAGTGAATTATATGTTTTAGAAATATATTTTTTAAGTCTGGTGTTAAAATTATTCAATGCGCGACTCTGAAAACAATGTAAAAGAAACAAATATAAAAAAGACTTTCCTTTAATGATAGTTCATCATGTTATGAAAATGTAACTACAAGATAATTTGTTTTTATTACTCAGTTTTATTCTGATACTTTTATCCTTTCTAGTTTTCCATGAAACTTTAACTTATTTCTCAGGTTTTCTGTTCATAATAACATATTCATTTACTGTCATATTTTTTTAATACTTAACGTTTCTAATTTGTAATATTTTATTTAATTTCCACATACTATTTTTTTTAACATACCTTTCATAAATTTCATCATACCCTGATTTTTAACTTATATGTTATATTTCACAAACGTTCCCGCACATGCTGTTTATTTGTTACATTACTTAATTTTAGATGCAATTTCACACTTTTTTTAACGTTATAATGTTCAATATTTTCTGAATTTTAACTTCATTTACTTTTTTTAAACCATTCTAGTATTCTATACACACTTTAACTTAGTGGTTTGAAATTCTATTTAAAAAGAAACGTTTATTTTTTGTGATCTTAGTTCTTTTACTCAATTTTCTACAGAATTTCTAATCTCTTTTACATGTTTAACAATATCTTCCTTACATTACCGAATATTTTTTTTTAAAAACTTAAGTCTATAACTGTTAATTGCTTTTCTTGCGTTCTTGATTTCCCTTCTGTGTTTATATTTCTTAATTCTAGTTTAACTTATTTATTATAATGTTTTTATTTCCGTCTCATCACTCGTAATTCCAACATTTTATCCCTTTTTATTCATTTTAACGATATGAATTGTTTTCATTTACTCCATATTCAAACATTTCCTTACAATTTTTATAATACTTGTTTTATTCTCCGATCATAATAGATCATCTACAGGTTTTACTCAGAAATTTCCATTCACAACTTTACAGTTTAATACCATTTATATCTAAATGCATTTCTTTCTCATATAGTTTTATAGTCTTCAAAGTTTCTAACATCATGTTTAGTTTTAAATCCCGATTACCTTTAAGTGTGTTGATAATTTTCATTTCTAATTTTACAACCACGTTCAGTGTTTTATCCACACATACCAAAATATTTCTTACATTTTCTGATATTTAGTCTATGTCATATTTCAGTACTTCAAATGAATTTACACTGCTCACACTATTATTTTTTCATGTTTTAGAGACACTAATTATACTAATTTTACTATTTTTCCTGCACTAATTGCCTCTATGTCAGCACTCATGATAAACTAGCAATTGTTTTGCATCACATGCATAAAGAAATTCTTAAAACCAACTTTTTCAATATCGTACTCAAATTACTGTTTTCCAGATGGGAATTACCAGTATTCTTTGGTTTTACTCTGTTACATCTTTTTAAATTTTAACATCTTACTTTTAATTCTAACATACATATTTTAAACAGTTTTTTCTTTTAATGATAGCCTTACCTTATTTGTTCAAATTAATTCTTTCATTCACCTTCTTTACTACCTTTCAGTACCTTCCTAATTCACTATGCAAACGCAATGTCTTTCACTGACATTCTGTTTAATAATACCACAAGTTTCCTTAATTGACAAAAAGCGAATTATTTCTCATTTCAAAATAGAACTACTATATTTTTGCACAAACATTACCTTTATCCATTCAAGCCACCCCTTTAACCTGTAACTGACGTAGCGATAGGAAAGGAGATTCTTATCATATGCTCTTTCGACATTTGAGGTTTCTAGAACTTCTTTGACAAGTATATCAATACCATCAGAAAATATACTTAACACTTTTACCCAGTTTAAAGGCAACATACTGTTATAAGAATGGTTTTAGTTAAATTTATAACACAAATAAACGTATTTTGTGCTAAATAGGCATAAACATTTAGATTCAGAATATTTCTTTTAAATCCGATGTAAGACTTGAATTTCATTCATGATACGGATTGTCTCTTGATTTTCTTTTTGTTTACCTTACACTAATAGAAAATTTTTATTTCACAAATTCAGCTTTTAATGAAATAGAAATAAAAACTACGATACACCTGCTGTTTTTAAGAAAAGGAACTTTGATATATTTCTGGAAATGTAAATGCTTTTAGAGTTTTCTTTCAATAACGTTGATTTTCATTACTTTACTAACTTCAATAATTCTCTTATTAGCTAATATGAATGAAAGAAGATTGTCAAAAATGTGACACAGTATAATTCTTACGAACATACGTACCTTTACCAGCATACAGATATTACCGATTGAAATGAAGAAAGATACAGATATTTTACTCCAATCTACATTAAATTAAAAAAATATTTAAACTTTCATACATTCCAAAGAATAAACGAAAACTCAATAGATATTGTCATGTTTGTATATATGAGATAAAAGTTTTATGAATGGTATTTAAAGTAATGCTTAGAACTTCATAAAAGCGAACATTCACTATGTTAATACACATATCATCAGTTATTTACATTAATCAATGTAATATTAATCATTACATGTACTATATGCATATATATTTAAAGTTTAATTGTCTTACAATTGAATAATTAACTATTGAGAGAAAGAGGTTCATATCTTACACTATTTAATTCACATGGAACAAATTTTTCCATCAACCACATTGAACCACGTTTATTAAATTCGCCAAAGCTCTTTTATTTCTGCATTTTCACACTCACGACACATTTTAAATGTAACTATTGATTACCATTTCAAACACCGATATCATAACTCAGTGTAAAACTACATCATAACTCATTTTCCCCTACTAACTACAATTTTATATATTCAAGAAGTACATCTAAGACATGATCATTTTCTATGTTCTAGCAAATCGATTCAATTGCGAACATACTATTAAGACTTGCGATTTTAGAAGACTTGCATGTATTAACGATGTCAACGTTTCTTCGTTTTTGTAAGATTCGTATCAAACCATGTCGCGTTCGAATGTGGTGTAAGAGATCACTTTTTCTTTTAAACACTTGTAAACAATGGATGCAATTTATAAGAAGAGAAGTATCATGCTGTTTCAAAACATCATCATCAGCATATTTCTGTTTCTTTTGACACCAGCAAAATTTAAAAAAAAAAAAAAAAAAAAGGTTCGTGAGATTTTCTTCAAATTCTGTTTTACTTGAAAAAATGTCCGAACATTCAATACGATGTAAAGATTCATATTGTTTTAAATTCTTATGCTCACTAAATATTTTTTATCACGATTTACTCTTAAAAGTAACTTTATAAGTTTTCATATCCTTTTTACATGAAAAGAACTTGTGATTATTCACTACAAAATTCTAAGACGAGAAGCTTCGCGACTTTTCAAACTACAAACTTAAATTTCTTAGGACATACACTACATCTGATGTTTCTTTCATGAGATTTCAAATATCTCTTCAGATTACTCGTATTCAAGAAACCTTACAAATATATTACATAAGTTCAGCGAATAATCGCTTCATAAACTCTTAAATTTTCAACACGAGTGAATCACTTGAAGCATATACTGCACTGTAAACATACAATACTTAAAAAAATTGTTATAAAAAATAAAAATACATTCATTTCACCAAGAAGCTTTTCTATTTAAATACATTTATTTATTTCCAAAGAACAAGTTTCTGTATTATACATAAAATATACTTAGAATTTTCTTTCATTAGTTAATATCAAATTAACAACAATATCCATTTACTGATATTTGATATACATGTTTGCTTTAAAATTAAAACTAAAATTTCAATATATTTCTATTAAAAAAAACATAATGAAAAAAAAATACTCATAACATCAACCAAAGACAGAAATTTAAATAGAATAGCTGTACTTATATTAGTGCATTTTTATAATCTTCATAACATTTCGATTCAAAAAACCTATTACAAAATAAATGAAACATTTTTTTCTGCCTTAAAGAATCTCTTATATTTTTAAAATTAATACATAAAAATATATCTTCACCAATATATTTAATTCTGTCCTCAACACTTATTATAATGCAATCATGTCTTGTTTGTGAAGGATGATTTACAATGGAACCTTCGCATTTATATAGCTTTTTTATCACTGAATTCAGTTTTGATAGAGTTTATGAGTTCTTTAAAAAGTTCATCATCATCACTTACCATATCCGAACAATTGTTTTTACATTTGATTTGCAACGGTAAAATAATTTCAAAAATACTTTTATATAAAGTATTAGATACATCAGGAATAATTTCTTTCAATTTTTTTAAAATATCACAGTTTACTTTTAGGTATGTAGGTTTTAGTTTAAAAGAATTTTCATCTTGTTTAAAAACTTGTTGAAAAATACACTCACCTTCTTTGTTGAAAACTACCAACTCATTATTGCAAATGATGCTGGCACTCATATAGACAAGATTAAATTCATATATTTTTGAGGAAAATTCTTGCCATGTTGCAGGAGTTATAACAACACCGCGTGTAGTAGGGTATAATATTTTATTTTGTTCCACACATTCACGTAGATGAATGTTCATTCTGTTTTCAAACTGATTTATGGACACAAAATATCCCCAACCAAGAGTCCACTGTGCAATCAACTTCGAACTTTCTTTTTTCTGTTCTCGATTATTCGGCATGAAGATATTTTCAGGAACAGACTTCATATAGTGGGCAAACCAGTCATCCTCTGGAAGTTCATCCTCATTATCTTCCAAGCGTCGTTTTTTCATTTTCGAAATTTTTATGTTTCGGAATGTGATACTAATTCTAGGATCTTTAACGTCAGGTTGAGAGGGTATTCCGTGCATCCAAAATTGATTCGTTGGGTGTTTCATTACAAGGAGAGTTCCATGAATTAAGTCCACGCTTCGAGATGTGAAATTTCGCCTGGTAAATACCATTTGACGTTTTGCACCTAAACTGATGATAGGTATATCACTTTCAGGTTCGAGACAAGTTTCATTGTCTTTATGCGTTGAAATTTTCGCCACTCCGTCAGGATAATAGTTCAATAAAGCAAAATTATATTTTTTGCCAGTTATCGTTTCAACATAATCTTTTACATTTAGAAGAGTTTGAGTCCATGGTTCTGCACAAATGCTCGTTCCAGAGAATTCGTAACTAAGTCCTTCATCACCAAAACCGAGTACTTTTCTTCGTGGAACATACTGAGTCCCATTAATTTCAAAACTAATATTTTTAAAATCATAATTTGATAGTTCATCTAGCAAAATATCAGCTTCATTTCGTGATTAAAATTCTTCGTATAATTCCACATTTAACTCTGTATCACATATATTCCTCATATTCGCTTTTGAATCTAACGACAATTCTGAATGATATAGAAATACGTAGCATTCTTAAATAGCAAAAATTATCTAAAACATACATTAACGAAATGATTTCATCAACACTTATCGTAATACATTTTTGTCATGTCTTGTTTGTGAAGCCAGTCTTTCCGGCGTCATATGTGTAAAAATAATCATGATAGGATAGTGGGAAAGAGTTATAGTGTCCTAATGTTGTTATTCTGAACCTCGATATTACATATATGCATAAGGAGAATCTTAAAAGCATCATCCACTTATCATGATAGAGTAATGGAAAATTTCTAAAACTCTGATAATCATACGCGAAAGAATGTATTATCTTAAGGTTGTTGTTGCTATTCCAAGTTTGACAATACATACAGAAGTGAAGGAAGACCCTTGATGAGTGCTGCACGTTATCATGATAACGTGAAGTCTACAGCGCTTATCAAGGATCTTCCTTCACTTCTGTATGTGCTGTCAAATTTGGAATAATTAAATTTTTAATTTAATGTAGATTGGAGTAAAATATCTGTATCTTTCTTCATTTCAATCGGTAATATCTGTATGCTGGCAAAGGTATGTATGTTCGTAAGAATTATACTCTGTCACATTTTTGACAATCTTCTTTCATTCATATTAGCTAATAAGAGAATTATTGAAGTTAGTAAAGTAATGAAAATCAACGTTATTGAAAGAAAACTCTAAAAGCATTTACATTTCCAGAAATATATCAAAGTTCCTTTTCTTAAAAACAGCAGGTGTATCGTAGTTTTTATTTCTATTTCATTAAAAGCTGAACTTAAAATAAAAATTTTCTATTAGTGTAAGGTAAACAAAAAGAAAATCAAGAGACAATCCGTATCATGAATGAAATTCAAGTCTTACATCGGATTTAAAAGAAATATTCTGAATCTAAATGTTTATGCCTATTTAGCACAAAATGCGTTTATTTGTGTTATAAATGTAACTAAAACCATTCTTATAACAGTATGTTGCCTTTAAACTGGGTAAAAGTGTTAAGTATATTTTCTGATGGTATTGATATACTTGTCAAAGAAGTTCTAGAAACCTCAAATGTCGAAAGAGCATATGATAAGAATCTCCTTTCCTATCGCTACGTCAGTTACAGGTTAAAGGGGTGGCTTGAATGGATAAAGGTAATGTTTGTGCAAAAATATAGTAGTTCTATTTTGAAATGAGAAATAATTCGCTTTTTGTCAATTAAGGAAACTTGTGGTATTATTAAACAGAATGTCAGTGAAAGACATTGCGTTTGCATAGTGAATTAGGAAGGTACTGAAAGGTAGTAAAGAAGGTGAATGAAAGAATTAATTTGAACAAATAAGGTAAGGCTATCATTAAAAGAAAAAACTGTTTAAAATATGTATGTTAGAATTAAAAGTAAGATGTTAAAATTTAAAAAGATGTAACAGAGTAAAACCAAAGAATACTGGTAATTCCCATCTGGAAAACAGTAATTTGAGTACGATATTGAAAAAGTTGGTTTTAAGAATTTCTTTATGCATGTGATGCAAAACAATTGCTAGTTTATCATGAGTGCTGACATAGAGGCAATTAGTGCAGGAAAAATAGTAAAATTAGTATAATTAGTGTCTCTAAAACATGAAAAAATAATAGTGTGAGCAGTGTAAATTCATTTGAAGTACTGAAATATGACATAGACTAAATATCAGAAAATGTAAGAAATATTTTGGTATGTGTGGATAAAACACTGAACGTGGTTGTAAAATTAGAAATGAAAATTATCAACACACTTAAAGGTAATCGGGATTTAAAACTAAACATGATGTTAGAAACTTTGAAGACTATAAAACTATATGAGAAAGAAATGCATTTAGATATAAATGGTATTAAACTGTAAAGTTGTGAATGGAAATTTCTGAGTAAAACCTGTAGATGATCTATTATGATCGGAGAATAAAACAAGTATTATAAAAATTGTAAGGAAATGTTTGAATATGGAGTAAATAAAAACAATTCATATCGTTAAAATGAATAAAAAGGGATAAAATGTTGGAATTACGAGTGATGAGACGGAAATAAAAACATTATAATAAATAAGTTAAACTAGAATTAAGAAATATAAACACAGAAGGGAAATCAAGAACGCAAGAAAAGCAATTAACAGTTATAGACTTAAGTTTTTAAAAAAAAATATTCGGTAATGTAAGGAAGATATTGTTAAACATGTAAAAGAGATTAGAAATTCTGTAGAAAATTGAGTAAAAGAACTAAGATCACAAAAAATAAACGTTTCTTTTTAAATAGAATTTCAAACCACTAAGTTAAAGTGTGTATAGAATACTAGAATGGTTTAAAAAAAGTAAATGAAGTTAAAATTCAGAAAATATTGAACATTATAACGTTAAAAAAAGTGTGAAATTGCATCTAAAATTAAGTAATGTAACAAATAAACAGCATGTGCGGGAACGTTTGTGAAATATAACATATAAGTTAAAAATCAGGGTATGATGAAATTTATGAAAGGTATGTTAAAAAAAATAGTATGTGGAAATTAAATAAAATATTACAAATTAGAAACGTTAAGTATTAAAAAAATATGACAGTAAATGAATATGTTATTATGAACAGAAAACCTGAGAAATAAGTTAAAGTTTCATGGAAAACTAGAAAGGATAAAAGTATCAGAATAAAACTGAGTAATAAAAACAAATTATCTTGTAGTTACATTTTCATAACATGATGAACTATCATTAAAGGAAAGTCTTTTTTATATTTGTTTCTTTTACATTGTTTTCAGAGTCGCGCATTGAATAATTTTAACACCAGACTTAAAAAATATATTTCTAAAACATATAATTCACTTTTTCGTCAAGAGAGGGCAGCATCGCCATTTCATCAAAATTAAGATGCAGAAAATATTTTCCGTTGCCAATTTTTAAAAAACTAACTTTAAATGAAAAGCAGGAGGTCTACAACTCAACCAGCAGTCTACCAACAACTCAACTCCACTCGAAACCACGCCTCCTAGTGTGATGACGTTGCCTTTGGCCCCGCCCTCTGTGATGTCATTGACCACGCCCCCTGATCCACTGATCCACCTGATGCAGAACGCCCATTTTTATACTACTAGTGCTTCTAGATTTTATTTTATCTTTTTTTTTCCTTCATTACGCTCAGAAAATTTTATGAATAATTAAAATAACTAATCCATTTTAATGTTAATAATTTAATGATCATATAATGAAATAAATATGGTCGTTTTGTAACGTTATTATAGTTTGGAAAATCACTGCCTGAAAATGTTCATTAAATTAAAAAAAATTGTCAGATCTTGTTTAATATTACCTTATTTATTTCAAAGCATTTATTTCAAGCATCGTACTATCAATCTTATTTAATTTTACTTTATTTTTATGAAAAATGAAGTTCATAAATTTTGTGCTTAGAATTTTTATCGTTTTACCAAAGTAAAGATGTTTGTGCAAGCATTACGCGTGAAAAAAAAATGCGCGAAATGCAGTAAAATGTGCTTTAGCGAGATATATTAAATCCTATTTGGAAGAAACTGTGGCTTTCATAATCTCATCACTATACAACGTATCACATTTAATAATTAAAAAGAGTTATGTGATGCAAACATTCAGTGTTAATGTAAACCAGATCGTCTCTACTCTTTCTTGTCGACATGTCGGTGACGCGCGTCCCGCCCACTGGGTTAGTCTATCTCTTATAAGGTCCATGTTCACCACTCATATGTCTCAAAGCTCATCACTAGGAAACTGGCCACGCCCTAGTACCTGATATCCTGCCTCCTGAAACCTACTTTCAGAATTTCCCTACCTGCATCACTCATCGAAGCATCTAACTGAGATACCCGGAAAACAACCTGCATTTTTATTTCCTGGTACGAAGGAAGTATTGTAATAGCGAAAGGTTTCAAGCAGCATATTTCAACTAAAATATCCATTTTGACCGCTATCGAATGTAATTTAACGATGTTTTTGCGTGATATCTGTGCGTAAGGACAGAATAAAAGACTATTTTCCTCCAAAAAAATTAAACTACTTTAAAATGAACTCTGAAGAGAATTTTTCCTAGAGTCTGTACGAACGTATGCACGTATCTCACATAACTCAAAAACGAGTAGCCTCAGAACGTTGAAATTTTGTATATAGGACACCTATAACATGTAGATGTGCATCTCGTATTTTGGTTGCAATCGGCCACACCAAACGTATATAAATATTTATATATATATCCACTCTGTTACCCGGCTCAGTGATTTCAGTTTCTTTACTCTTATAGGTTTGTAAATTGTATATTTTTTGCTTTAAGATGATTGAATTATGTTGTTCTTATTTTCCGGTTAAGGTTTTTATGCCTTTCGTAAATCTGGAAGAAATATTTGTACAATTATAAATAATTTAAAAGCTGTTTAACTGCGGTTACCTTTTAAATAACATGGCGGACATATTTGTTTATATTTGAAACAGCAGAATAGTAGATTTGTTGCCAATCTAAAGAGACTAAGCTTCCCAACAACAAAGATAACACATTCATTTATTTTTGCGAATTAAATCATGCTGAATCCTTTCTGGAATTTTTTCGATGAAATAAGTGTTTAAGATTTACTTCGTAATTTTTAATACAGATATTTTGAGTTTTTATGTATTTTTGCCTTGTCGGGAAGTGATAACTGAATTAATTGAATGAGAAATACTCAATCGTCTGTGAAAAACTGTTGCTTTTTTGTTTTGTTTGCTTAATTTCTTTTATACATCGTTCTAGCTTTATTACAGTATTTGAACAGAACATGTGGCAACGATTAGATAATTCTTCAAATGATATAAATTTTGTGCATTCTGAGTCATTTGCCTAGCCTTTCAAGCCATTGAGATGATTCTGAACTTTGCAGATAAAGATTAATTCGCAGCTTCTCTCAAGACAAGCATAGTCGAGCGGCAGAAATTCTCTAGTTGCAAATCCTCACATCGTGGGGCCACGTTTACTTCTCTTCTAGAGACTCTGCACTAGGTGCAAAAAGTACTTTCCATCTTACTGGATTCAACTCATCATTAAAGACACCCTACTTATAATATATTGGTAAAGGCCGCACTAGGCCGATTGCCTCTTAATTGTGTTATGACATAGACATAGACATAGTTATAATATGAAAGAAATATTAAATGAACCTAGCGCCAGAGTGTCGGTATGCTAAACAAATATAGTGAATTTTAAAAGTGCATTTATTCTATTGTGGTTTATGCGCTGTCGAAGAAGTAGATTTAATTCAATCCAATAAGTTTAAATGAAGTGCAAGAAAAATGCGTATAATTTAATATTCCGTACAAGGAAGTCATGTGGTGTACACATCAGTTTTTTTTTTTTTTTCAGGTTAAACGCGGCAAACAGAGGAAGGTGGAATTGCTCACTGTGTACAAGACGGAAACGGAAATCAAAAATTTCCCCCTCCTAGCGTGCTGCTCTTATTAATATCTACGATGTTGCTACTGCATCATATTAGGTTTATTATAAATTTAAGTATCATTCAGCTATATCAGAACTTTTAGCATGTGAACTTTAGTATAGTTCAATTTTAATCCACGAACTGGGCTATTTTAAAGGAATTTGCTTCCAACTAATTTGAAAACAATATATTTTTATGAAATGGCTCTAGTTAATATCATTATCTATTATTTCTCCTTTATTATAAATATATTATTTCGCTGGCCACTAGACCGTCTATTTTTCAAAGAGATTATACAGCGAATATGAGAAATATATTGCAGTTCCTGATACTCTATCGAAAATTTTAAAAATACGCTGTTTAAAATATTTTGTGATTTTTGCTCTTCAATTTATGTGGCATATGTGCGCACAAAGGGATGTTTGATAATAAAACTTAAAACACAAAACGAAATTGAGGTACTATAGTTTTCTCCCGTCGGCCGTAGAGCGCTGTCCAAGGGATGTCTAAAACATGTGCGAACAGCCGCTGTATAATATTTCATGTGGAGTTTCCATATTTAAATTGATAGCAATTAAGATGACTTTTTATAGTTTAAATCGGAAATTTTTCATCCAGTCATAGAGTGTTTTTAACGTAAGTTGCAATTTTGACATTCTCAAGTATTGAGAATTTTCACTTATCTGGTATCTGGCATTTCCTGAGCTTTCCAAATACTCCAATACCTGAGGTTACAATACCAATACCAAATACTCCAATACTCTTCCAAATACCTGAGGTTTTATATATTAGACATCTTGCCATGTTCTCGTAACCTTAATGAAAACAATATTTTAAAAATTAATAGTTATGAATATAGCACAAATTAAAAATTAACTTTGGGAAAATTTACGAACTCGTTGTGGATGTATGTAGTATTTGGCTGAACGTGATTTTTAAGGTTAATTTAAAAGAGGTATATCTAAAACTCAAGTCACCACTTTCTGCATCAAATTAATAAACATTATAGTTTTCATTCCAGATTCCAAACATCGTTGTGATGGAAATTTCGTTTAGTATTTTGTAAAATGTGCGACACGCGCTTCTTAAATGAGTTATAGCAACAGATGGTAGTACGCGTGACGCTCGTGGTAGGCGTGAGAAAAGCAGCTGAAAAGAAAAGGAATTAGTTTTAATACTTTACCGACCGATAGCCTATTATTCACTTTTTATCGGGGCTACCTAAAAATAACCAATTAATCGGTGGCCATAGCAATAAACAATTGGCATTTACATCATCTGCATTTTATTATTAGTACTGAGGTACATTGCTTGCTTGCGTTAAGTGCGTTGCTTCGTAAACTCCCACAATTTCACACAGTTTTTACGATGAGCGAAAAAAAAATGGCACTGGAGAGTTTTATTTAGAAGATCTATCAGATCGTTCTGACAGTTATTCAGACCAGGGAGAATCTGCGGCTGGTCGGACGTGCGTATACTGTTGAACTGCTAGCGGTTGGTAAAGTGTTAACTATCGACTTGAAAAAATAAATCCTCCAACATCCTATTTAAGTTTTTTTCTCTAACACTCGTAAATTTATGCTATCTGAGCGTTGTTAAAGGACTTCAGCAAATATTTTCACAAATATTCTCTTAACCATATAAATTCCAAAAAATTTGTCATAAATGATTTTTCGATTGGAGTAATAGAAATGGATATTGTATTTAATAGAAAATAAAAATAATTTCCTAAAAATTAAAAGATAATATTGTCTCATTAATTCTTTTAGAGTCGATCAACTTATTAGAATGTCTGCACTTCATTCGCCACCATTTTCGGGCTTTCAATTAAAAGCATTTTTTTACGATGATTTGCTGTTTCTAACGGCAGGTATTTTGTCTTCTTGTTGCTTTGCATTGCTAACTTTTCTAGGCGATTTGAGAATATCATCATTTGTTTTTGAGGAACTCGTAATATATAGTGCATTTAAATATTTGTGAAAGAAATAATAAAACAAACCTAGACTTTCAAAATTGAAAAATGTCTAGGATTAACTAAGTGATTTTTCATAGGTGATGGATACAGGATAATTTGCTAGCACTGAGAATATTAGAAAATAATTGCTTATAAAAAATATAACGAAAGTTATTTTACCATTTGGGTATTCTTGGAATGGATATAAAACGGAACTTCAACTTCAATGTGTTGTTTGAGGTGAACTGTTATCCAACCAAAGTATGAAAACATTTTTTTAAAGACGTCTTGAATCTAAGTTTGCCAGTTTAAAGAATAAATCTGAAGAATATTTTAAGTGGAAATTACCAGAGCTCAAAAATACACTCATGTCCATAAATTAAGGATAATGCAAAAACAGGCAAAGGAAGAGTTAGAAGCAAAACAAATTTGACTTATTTGTAAAGCGTATTTATAAACAAAAGGTAAAGAGCAAAAAAGGATGCTATATGTTTGATATTATTAAAAAAATTAGCGATTTTTTCTCCCTAGAGCAAATTACAAAAAAAAATATTTACAAAAAACCAATATTACATGGCTAGTATGATTGTTAATACATTGTATGTCTCCCAGACGATGCAATACAGTCCGTACAACGCCTAGGCATGCTGAGTATCAAATTATCGATCTGATCTTGCGGGATATTACACCACTCAAAAAGCAATGCTCTCCGAAGTTCCGGTAGACATGTAGGAGGAGGTTGACGGGACGCAACTCGTCGGCCAAGCATGTCCCACACGTGCTCTACTAAATTCAAGTCTGGTGAGAATGCTGGCCAGTCCGTACGGGTGATATCCTCCGATTGAAGGCATTCGCTTATGATGTTTGCACGGTGAGGACGGTCGTTGTCATCCATAAACACAAATTGTGCGCCCATGGCGCCCCGAAACAAACTTACATGTTGTTCCAGAATGACGTCCCGATAGATTTGGCTTGTCATGGTTCCAATTTGAACATGCAGGTCAGTTCTGGAACCCAGAATAATTCCATCCCAAACGAGCACTCCTGCACCACCGTAACGTTGTCGTTCAATGATGTTTCCTTGGTGGTAACGAGTACCTGGAGCTCTCCATATGAAAATCCGACGAGAATCAGACTGCAAGCTAAACCTGGACTCATCGGAAAACATCACACAAGCCCACTGTTGAGGTGTCCACAATGCATTCTCTCTACTCCAGGCTAACCGCAGGCGACAGTGAGTTTCAGTAAGTGGAACGCGTCTGACAGGTCTACGAGCATATAGACCAATGTGCCCTAAGCGTCTGTACACGGTCTGCCTTGACATTTTCGTACCAGCGGCTGAAGAGAGCTGCCGAGACAGGTCTGACTCTTGTTTCGTCAGCTCCGCCTGTTTCTTTTGGCAGCAACTGCCAAATACCGGTCCTCATTCGGCGTTGTAACTCTGGGGCGACCTGTGCTGTAACGTCTACTCACATTACCATCATCTTGGAATCGTTGCCAAAGCCTGGAGATGACACTATGGGCAATTCCAAGTTCGTCTGATACTTCCAGTTGGGTACGCCCACATTCCAGGCGGCCGATAATTCTATCACGTAAAAAATCATCCAAATACGCCCTTTGTGTCATAAATATTCGGTTATTGCACTGAAATGCTTATAAAGCGCCTGCGAACAATTTTACTTCTTTGCCTGTATTCCTTATATATCACTCTCTTACACTCTCGTCATTGTGACGTACCATCGGTGTCATCTGGTTACTTCCTGAAATTTGAATATGATTCTTGAAGATGTGTGTAGTGATTTTACGGGTGATATTTTTATTTTAGAGTTCGATTTCCGCGTGACTCCGAATTATCCTTAATTTATGGATATGAGTGTAGTAAACAAGTCATGAAAGACTTTGGCATTTGAAATAAAGCTACTAAATTTTTATTGCCTTTTTTGCACAACCTATTTGTGTTCTCATATTTAAAACCTTCCATTCATATTTAAAAAATAAATACAGAACAAAATTAAAAGGAGATCTTAATTTACAGTTAAAACTAAGCGAAATATGATCATACATAAAGAAATTGATCTCCCTATTTAAGACTTTTAATTCCCTATATACTCAGAATTTTACCTTATTTTCTAAATCTTCTGTTCATAATACCAGATTTACATTCCGTAATCTTAATTACATTACTCATTTTTAGTATTAAATTTATTCTATCCAGAATTATTTTCATGCCTTTTAACCAATACTCTTAACTTATTTCTTATATTTTATGACTGTAATTCCTAAATCACGCGTTTTTGTGTATTATATTATTAAATGTCAGATGTCATTTTTAACCTTGTTCGCGTTTTTTAACGTTAGTGATTTTCAACATATTCTGTATTTTAACTTATTTCATGTATTTTCTGATCATATAGATGACCTTAATGTTAGATGTAGCATTTTTAGCTCGTTTTGCACATTTTAACCTTCATAATTTCCAATATAATCCTTATTTTAAAACAATTCGTACATTTTCCTACCATATACCTTTTATTTAACTTTAGATGTAAATTTTAACTTCGTTTCTACTTTTTAACGTTTTAAGTTTCCAACATACTCTGAATTTTTAACTAATTTGCTAGATTTTTACACTATGTACATGACTTTCATTTAATTTTTAACTACTTTCTTACGTTTTAACCTTTAATTTCCAAACATATTCTTAATTTTAGCTTAATTCCTCTATTTTCTGACCATCTATCTATGGGAACTTTATTTAATTTTAGATGATATTTTAATGTGTTTCGTACATTTTAAACCTTCATAATTTTTAAAGTACTCTAATTTTAAACTTATATATTACATTTTCCTACCATATACCTAACTTTTATTTAATTTTAGATGTAAATTTTAACTTCTTTTATATTTTTTAATGTTTTTGATTTTCAACATACACTGAATTTAACTAATTTGCTATATTTTCACACTATGTACATGACTTTCATTTAATTTTTCACTACTTTCGTAATTTCAAACAGGCTCTTAGTTTTAGCTTAATTCCTCAATTTTCTTACCATATATATGGGCTTTATTTAATTTTAGATGCTATTTTTAACTTTTTTCGTGTAATTAAGATACAATAACACGTACAAACGCATTTGTCTCGTACATTTCAAACCTTCGTAATTTTTAAAGTACTCTAATTTTGAACTTGTTTATTACATTTTCCTATCATATACACGAACTTTAATTAATTTTAGATGTAATTTTAATACTTTTCTGACACTTGTTTTCTTCCCAGTTTCTAACATACTCTAAAACTCCTTTTTATAATTTTCGATTGTACTCACGCATTTGATTTTACTATTTCAGCTAAATTTACATGTTTAAATGTCTTAAACATAGAGATAGTTTACAATTAAGCATTTTATTTTACAACCGCTAACTATTATTTAGATCCAATGCGTTGAATAGCCCTTACTTAGTCTATGTTTTATACTACTATTTTAATTTGCCAATTCTACAATTTACCATCCTGCAGTATTCTTACCATTACTAATTCGACTATTTTAAGTCATTATTAACTTCATTCAAATTTTCAAACTTTAACATTTCCTGCATGTTCTGATATTTCCTTAAAGTTTTTACATCATTTTTATCTGAATGCATGCTTTTAAGCTCTTCAGTGTTACCGATGTTCAGTTTTGAATCTAGATTCTCATTCACTTAGTTTAATAGATTCCGCATTTTTAGAATGAATTCACTACTTTCATGCATAATTTTGAACCATATTCACAGTTTCATGTACTCATACAGAAATCTTTCTTATTGTTTTGAACGTTTCAAACCTTTTAATTCGGTATATTTTGCTAATTCACTGCATCCTACATCACTTTAAATGTCCCGACTATGCAAATTTTCAATTTATCACATTTTTGTTCCACCATGTACGGGCATTTTTGCCTTCATGGGCAACTTTCAAGTGAAATTAGCGATTATTTACATTACATGTATAAAAGAAATTCCTAAGATAAACATTTCCAGTACCGAATGAGATGTGAATGACCATCGGTTTTACCCATTGGTTATCATTTCATATCTTGAAATTATGTTTAATCGATATAATTTTATTTCTAATGCATAATGTTAACACATTTCTTCGAACCTAATCAGTTCGAACTAAATTTCCCTAGATAATTGCATATATTGTCTATTTTTTAATTTCTTATACTAGGATTTTCTTTCGTGAGTGTCAGTTTTCATTAATTTATTCACCAATTTATTTTCTTATGAACGAAATCTTGTGAAACACTACCATACCTTTACAAAACATATATCATTACCAATATACATATAGTTACAGAAGGAACCACAGAAAGAAATAGTAAGAGACATTTTACTTAAATCTCAGCTATATTTTCGAATATTTTAACGTTCATCCATTTCGAATAGAGAAATGTCTTCATAAAAATACTAATTATATCAGTTAAATATTCTTTATTAATATTTATTTAATGAGAAATAACTTTTTTCAATAGAAGATTACACCCAAATAAGTGTTCCATTGTACATATAAGTTTGCATTATAGGAACTTTCTATGCATTTTCGAAAACTGTAGTAAGTTAACTAATGTTGCTACATATTTACCTTTTTCCAAGAGAAAAATTCTAAAAGCTATCAAAATCATTCATCTTCTTCTGCAGCATTTCGTCAGCACCGAATACCTATCTCAGAACTATTTTCTTAAAAACTAAATATGAAAGAAGCATTGTCTACTGTAGAGTATTTACTGCTTTAATCCAAATGAGGATAGAACCTTTATCGAATGTAAGCTTTTTTACCCAGAATTCCAATAAATTTTAGAAAATGTGCCATAGAGAGCAACTTATTTACCTAAAAATGAGTTTTAACAGATTCTTATCGGCTTCAGATTTACTATCAGTGGGAAAAATCTGAAGTTCACTTTATCAAGCCTTGTCCCTATACACATAAAAACCAGGAATCATTGTGCAGTACAATCAGCAGTTATATAATTTAATACTAATTCAAATAATTTTAATTAACTTTCCATTAGGATTTTTAAACGATAAACATATTTAAGCTACATAGTATTAGATTAGTCACAAACATTATTGGGGGGAAATGCAATTAAATATACAAGACCCACATACTCACTAAGAAAGTCCCACTCATTAGGAATATTAAAACTTTATGCATATTTCCATGAAATGGGAAATCTTGTAGACAATTAGTATAAAACCTGAGTAACAAATTATTTCCTATATACGGTTAAAAAGAGTATTCCTATGATAACTTATCAACCCTTAGAAGTAAGAGCAAGGTAATGAAAAAATGTTTTTAGGAATTTTACTTCATTTTCTAAATCTACCCGTTTATATGAAAGAGAAAATTCAATGAAACTCCCACTTTTTTCCTATGACGGCCTTCCTGCTCCATATCCCCTAACAGACGAACACGGAGCATTGCATTTATTCATAGATTCAGCTTTACGCTTACTTTCATCGGAAAAAGAAAATAATTCTATTTTAAAAATAGGATATCTTCTACTATTAGACCCTGAAATAATCACAATCAGATCTATATTTATCACTCAGTGGTTCAGTTTCAAACCAAATTTTGATACTTTTTAATAATACATGCAACGATTTTCCTCTCCGAGTTAAAATTTGTACGTCTGCAACATATATTTTAGTGGTTTTCATACTCATATTGTGTAAAAGACTACTAATTTTAACTATTTTAATTTATATTATTGGGAAATACAGTGATTATTTTCAGAAAGCTTCATTTCAGAACCATATTTTAGCACTCTGAAACTTTTGAATAAACCTTTCTACTATAATGACAACCAGATATTGCATTATTTTTTACAAAAACATGAATTTTTTTTTTTTTTTTTCTAATTCCGCTTCTAGAGATACAAATAAATTCTGCTCTAGAAAGAAGATTCAATTCCTATTATTACTCTATGCACTATTTGCAAAGAAAACAGACACTCTAGATGATAACATAGCATCATATCACGCATATATTTTTAAAAATTTAGAACAATTTCAGTAAGGCAAATTATCTACAGAATTTTCAAATACGGATATATTTCTGAAAGAAACTGCCTAACATACCGCTCTTTTACTTCTAAACCATTTAAATGAAACCAATCACTTAATAAAATATTTGAATTTTCAATATAGTACAGATATTTAATTGATGAAATAGCAAATTTTGAAAATAATAAGAGTAAAAACATCACTATTTCAAAACTTAAGGAAGAGATCTTCAATAATGAGAATGAACATAGACTGAAATTCATGCAAGATTTTTATCGTTTCATACCAAACATTTCAGTATTTCGTAGATTCTAAGAACATAACCCAATCGTTTTCAAAGAATATATATAATATCACATTAATTAGAGAGTGCCATGCAAGTTTAATTGCGGGTGCTTACTGAATGACACTAAAAATTTAAAAAAATCATATATTTTTCCTCTTTCATGAAAATTTGTGAATAAAAGTGATATCTCATAATCTATATTACATACAGAACATAGGCTACAATGCTCAAGGACCTACTTAAAGAATACATTAAACTGTTTAAAAAAGTTAAACACATTTTATATAATTCTATGCATATTTCATATATTAAGCACATTTTATGTGTTCAGAAATGTAGAATCATGTTTTCCAAGACGTATATCCAGCCTTATGAAAATGAGTCATTCTAAGGTAAGATGGGGTAGTTTTATTGTCTTAAACTGGTAATCACGTGATTAGGAAAGTGACAGCCTGTTAAATTAGGATATGTACATACCCTAGTTTAACAAGGCCTTACTTCCCTAATCGCGTGTTTACCAGTCAGACATCGCGTGTTAGAGACAATAATGAACAAAAATGATGAGCACTTTTATAAATTTTGAAGAATTACGAGATGTTATAACAGATGAAATAACCGGTTTTCAAAAATAGATGAAAAATTATAAAAATACGATAACTCGGGTTCAAAAATAAGTTTATCGGTAAGAAATTTGATTATGTTGTCAAATAAGAATTGCTGAGTAAAACTGCAGTATGGAAATCAGTGGCAATGCAATCGAAATACTCCATCTGCTATCAGCATAAAATAGAATGTTTCAGAATAAGCTTTCAAATTTCGCTGTGATGCTGGGATAGTCAAACTGTAATAATGACTTCCAGGTATCATTCCAGGTACCAGATATTCCAGGTATTCCAGGCACCAGAACTGCTATGGAGAGAGCTTTTGGAAGATTAGAAGTCGGCTCAGGCAAAGTCGAAAAATTTCGCAGATGAGGGTGCCTGCGTTTTAACGCTAACCCGGCTTAATGATTGTCGATTGTCAATTCCGTGAGTGTTCGAAAAGTTTATAAACACACATAAGAAGTTAAAAGTCCACTGGAGAACAAAGTTCGCAGTAAGGGTGAGCAAACGATGAGAGTCCAGACGAAAGCGTTGGCTAGGTTGCAGCTGCCGTAGAAGTATGATAGTCCCAGCTTTCAAGAAACCAGAATACACGTCGCTATAAACCCAGCAGTGTTACCTTAAAAGTTCATATACAGAGATGAAAATCGTTGTAAAATGTAAATTTAGACCTAAAAATTTTACTTTTAGAATTTTTGTTTAGAACGTAGCTTGAAAGTCACTCTTAAAGAGGCTAGGTAACACTTTAGCTAAACCTCCTATTATACCTTAACTCCGCTAATTGACGTTAACTGCAGTGCACGCTGTATTTATAAGTGCAAAATCTAAAAATCGTATGAATTGGGAAGCTAGATAAAAATGCCTTGATCCCTTTTTAATATATGACAGCTCTAAGACTGAACTATAAAGGATGTAGTTATAAAATGCAATTTGTTCACAAGGGCAGGTTTGGCAGCCGGTCCGCCGTCAACTTGCACCGAATTTCATAATTCGGATAAGGTTTTAAAATTTTCGGAAATTGAAGGTCTGCAGATTACGACGGCTAAGGTTCATTTTCTGAAATCTTATGTTAATGGTAAACGTAGGCTTTCCATAGTTAAATGTATAGCTCTTCACTTTTTTATAGTTTCAATCTGAAATTTCTTCCTTCACAAAGGGAGATTTTCTGAGATGAACTGTAATATTTATGTGCTCAACTAACCAGAATTCTCAGTTTCTGGCACACAGCATTTACCATGTCTTCCGGATACTGGAATGTTTGCATAATTAGGCACCCAACCACATTCCTGTAACATTAACGAGAAAGTATATGGTAATTTAAGTATACGGTAAAAAGTGCAAGCTAACGTTAGTAAAATTTATGAATTACTTCTGTTTGTGGGTAGTATTCGGGTGAATAAGATTTTGCAAGATGAATTGAAAAGCGATATGTCTGATAACAGATATTCACCAATTTTATAGAAAAGTTTTAGAATTCGTAATTTTCATTGCAGTGTTTTTTTTAAGAGTAAGCGCTAGTTATAGATAGTAATGAGTAATAATAACAGTTAGGTGGCCGCAGTTCAATAGTATATCAGTAGGTGCATTTAGTAACTTTCAGAGCAATAGCAGCGTCCAAAAAATGCTGGGTGTTCCGTTTTATCGTTAGATATGATATTAGCGCCGAAATTCACTTTTTGTTTAAGTCACCTTTCAAATTTTTGCAAAAAATGTTAGCCTCATAAATTATTCTATAAAAATTAAATAATAAAGAATATGTGTGAGGATATTTTCCTCGTGCTCTGTGTATTCAACTTGTATCCGGTATTCAACTAAACGTTCGAAGCGAAAACACTTGAGGGATCTTGCAGTGAAGGCTTCGGAAATCATGTGTAGGACAATGTTATCAAGAGTGTGATTTATATTCAATAATGTATAGGCCTGAGTTCACAGTACTTTCGTAAGATCTTCGTTTAGTTTTAGTGGTTTTTCAAATATCATAGTATTGCAAATAACAGAAGCATTTCTAAGAATGACCACCAGGGACCTATCGTTATAATCGCTGAGTACTGATACTTTGATCTGGGTTCTATTTCAGGTTAACGGTTTCACTGAACCGATGTTTTCGTGGGTTCTCCAAATGTGTAATATAGTAGATACGAGCCAGTTAATCTTGGAAGGTACCAGGAAGTCATCTATTCCTTAGGCTAATAGCCGTAGGGTGCTTTGCTAATGAAATGAGGAAGTTCTGTTTGCAAAACTGTCATTTATTTCGAGTACGTTATTTAACCCAACTGTTGCGGGCGTATATATACGCCTTGCTCAACCGATGCGTTAACTGATCCCGGCGTATATATACGCCCTTCCAAAATACTATCATTTGCTTTGTGCTGCTACCCGCAAAATTATTCGCAAAGCTTTCGAATGCAACACCACAATGACCTTGACAAAGTATGCGAAGAACGATACTATTTCAGAGAAGTTGTGGGGAGAAATTAGAGAGAGGGATGTGTCTAAAGAGGTGCAAGTAATGACTGCGCGGTACTGGCTGGTGTTGTTTGAGTAAAATGTATTTTTTTTTATTCTGTGTCCACCGTTTTCGTTTACTTTCTGCAGTGGTTGCAGGAATAAAGAAATATATAACGGACGTTTCAAACCCATTTATCTTTTTTGAATTATTTTTTGATGAACTGATCGTGCTTCATATTGTTACTGAAACTAACCGTTTTGTAGACGAGTATATGAGCCAACACCTTGCAAACGAAAAACCAAGAACAAAATCATGGCAATCAACCAGTTCGGAAGAAACATATGTTTTTTAGGCATACAGACTTCACAAGGAATAACACTGAAGCCTGATATTACACTTTACTGGTCTAAAAATGACTTGATCGAAACTCCATTTTAGGGACCTTTTTTATTATAAAAACATCATTCTTATTATACTTACATCTTTTTATTATACTTTTACTCAAAACATTAAATTTTGTGCATTCATGGTTTTACTTTTATTCTTTATTTTGTGAAAGTAAACAGTTTTTAGAAAGTAAAACTTTCCCTTCTTTTCCCCTAATACATCGCATAACTACGCGCGCCTAAACCGTGGCATTGGGAAATGAATCTTGTACGTTTTCCGCGGCAGTTAAGGGGTTAAAATAGCAAACTTCCGGCTGGTCTTCAAACAGAAGATATGTCAGACGAAGCTTATTATTCATTTTATTGAGATTTCTAAAACAAAAAATGGGAAAGCATTTTTCATCCTGTGTATAATGTACAGAAATATTGCCCTGTGTCTGAATATTTTGCAAAAGTAAAATATCGAAGGCACTTTGAACCGATACAAATGATGAGTGTTAAACAATAAAATATTTCCGAGTTTAATATTTCTCAACGTATTTCTCAATATTACATAAATTTAACGAAACATTTCTCAGTATTACGAAATTTTTATTTCGCTTTACAAAATCTCTTCCTACAAAGCAAAAATGACGTCAAGAGAACTTGCCAAACAAACTCCATTCAATACTAGTATAATTACTTGGAAAAAAATAATGCAACACAAATTATATTTAAGAAAACAAAATGTAAGCCAGGATACAAGTTTATCAGTAGGGAATCAGATTCTTATAAAATTATTCAAACACGTACTTTGCTATTTTGTCCTGAAACTTGGCTTTACCAATGTTTATTCTCACGTTTTTAATATCAACACCTTTCATGACATTTCCAGTAAGTCAAATGATTGCCTAAGTATTAAAATAAAGAGGAATATGGAAGGAAATAAAAGAAGAAGTAAAAAGAAAAAGAAATGAAACGAAACATAGAAAAGAAAAGTAAATCAGAGAAAGAAGACAATGGAAAAAACGAGAGAAGAAAATTATTCGGTTTTTAAAATATGCGCATTATCATTTAAGGAGGCTTATATTAGGTACGTTACTTCCTCGTGATTTTGTTTGTAAACGAACGCAGGTTTTTCTATACATTAATATACAGGGGTTGGACAAAAATATGGAAACACCTTTAAAAAAACATGTTTCTTTGCTTAATATGGTGTAGGAAACCCGTTGGTATCCAAAACAGCTTGCAGTCTTCTCGGAATGGATAAATACAGTTCCTGTATGTTTGCCAAGGGAATATTATACCATTCTTCCTGCAAAACGGTGGCAACTTCAGATAACGATGTTGGCAGTGGATAACGAGAACGCACTTTCCGTTCTAATGTAGACCACAAAGGTTCGATAATATTCAGGTCTGGTGACTGTGATGGCCAGGGAAGATGGGACAACTCATCCTCGTACTCAGAAAACCAGTCCTGGACAATGTGAGCTGTGTGAACAGGGGCTTTGTCGTCTTGGAAGACACCATCACCATCGGGGAACAAAGTTTGTACCATGGGATGAACTTGATCGGCCAAAATGTTCACATAAGTCTTGGCAGTCATGTGCCCTGACACAGTTATCATGGGGCTAACAGAGAACCACGATATGGCTGCCCAAACCATAACAGAATCCCCGCCATGTTTCACTCTTGGCAACAAGCAGTCTGTATTATAGGCTTGAGATGGCGTTCTCCAGACGTAAACTCGGCCAGAAGTGGGAAACAATGTGAAAGACGACTCGTCAGACCATATTACTCGCTTCCACTGCTCTATAGTCCAGGCTTTATGACTTAAACACCACCTTTTCCTGTTACGGGCATTAGCATCATTAATAAGTGGCTTCTCAATTGCAGCAGGGCCAGCAATTCCCTGTTTATGAAGCTTCCTTCTAATTGTTTTGGTACTCACAGGGTTCGGTAACACATCATTCATTTCAGCAGTAACTTTTGCAGCTGTGGTCTTCTTAATTTTCCTCACAATTGCCCTTAATGATCGTCTGTCACGATCACTCAGGACACACTTTCGTCCGCGCTGTGATTTAGCAGATGATGTTTTTCCGCTTTTCAAATATGCGGAATAAATCTTCGATACAGTACCTCTTGAAACACTAAACACCTCGGCTACCTTGCTTACGGAAGCACCTACCATACGTGCTCCGACAATTTGCCCACGTTCGAAGTCTCTTAACTCTGACATAATGCAATGACAACCTCACATAACAGTACTCCGACAACAACTGAACTGTTTATCACATTTACGAAGTTCTATAGGTGGCATCAGTAGTCAAAACGCTAGCGCCACCTAAATATTTCATTAAAATCAATCTTTCTTTTCAAACATGCATTTCACAAGGTGTTTCCATATTTTTGTCCATCCACTGTATCTTTCGAAATCCAATTACTAAATTTAAAATAATGAAAAACATTTAATCTCAGGCACCTGTCCAATAGGTGTCCAACCAATAGCTGTCTAGTTCTAACTTAGTACTATCAGATTGAACAGATATTTTTGCTTAAAGTTGACAGGGAAACACATTTTTGCCAAAAATCAAAGTTGAAGTCAACTCTATTCCAGATCAGATATTTTCTAATACCACACATATTAATAACCTACTAGCCAGAAATGTGAATAATGGAACACGATCTACTTCTATACGTTTCATAAAAGTATTGTACGTATATATATAAACTTTAATTGTAATTTTCATTAAAGTATATATATACTTTTTTCTAATTAAAGTATATATATATATATATATATATATATATACTTTTTTCTTAATTAAAGTATATAACTATATATACTAATAAATACATATACTTTAATTAGGAAAAATATTATGTTAACAAGGGCTTACAACAGTAATAATCTCCTGGAGTACTACATATTCTGGAGTGGGATTGTTTGATAAGTGCTATTTAGATGGTCAGTTGGTACATCTGAGGAAGTCATGGGGCATTTCATATTTATGCTAAATGCTTACCAGTAGCAGTTGCTTCGCCTGTAAGTCATTCGGTGTTCAAGAAAACTGCCGTTGTATGCATGATCTGCTCCCTTGAGGCATGACTGAAAATAAGTACTGAGAGAAGTAAATTGTCATGTAATCTGAACGTAGTATCAGGAAAATGACTTCTGGAATATTATATTAAGAATGTAGAGTACCAAAATCTAGCCACACCTACTTTTATTTCTAAACTCCACGACATGACCTACTGAGAGAGAAATAGAAAATTGTTTCAAATTTGAAGCCGGAAGTTATGATTACGTTTGAAAATTTGGAACAAAGAGTACTAATGAAATGAAAATACTAAATTTCATTGTTTGTATTTTCTTAATTATTTCTTCTTTTTGTTATAAGGCTGCTCCTTTCAAAGTAACCTATATATATATATACATTCGCTTCCAAAAGTTAAGCACGAAGATGTAAAATGCAAACTAATCAACAAATACTGCTTTCATTGACACAAAATTCGGCAGGAAAGTAGCATATATATTTATGCATAAAACAAAATCAATAATTATATACAGAAATGAAAACAATATTAAATTTTTGTAAGTTATCAGATCATGACATACTGGAGACTTAAAACAAAATTATGTATAAAGTGAAAGTAAACAGCATAAAATGAAAAAAAGGACATTAATAGGGTATGTGATCCCCCCTCATCTGTATACAAAGTTTACACCTTGTGACCATGCTTTCAATTAGGTGATCAACCACCGCAGAGCTAAGCAATCGCCATTCTTCTTGTAGAGCGGTTTCTAGCTCAATAAGAGTGGCTGGAGGTGGGAAAAGTGAACGTACAGCCCGGCCGAGAGCATCCCAAAGATTTTCAATGGGATTAAGGTTGGGCGAATAGGCTGGCCACTCCATACGCGCAATCCCTTCACTCTACAGGTAGTCATCGACGATGTCAACTCTATGGAGACGTGCTTCATTGTCCATTAAAATAAAAGTAGGGCCAACTGCTGCAGCGTACAATCTCACAATAGGTTCTAGGACTTCATCTCGATACCTGAAAGCCGTCAAAGAATCCCTTTTAAAGTTCTGCAGGTCGGTGCGGTATCCTAATGAAATCCCTGCCTACACAGTAATGCTTCCGCCTCGGAATGTGTGATCTTCAGTGATGTTTTGGGACTGATTGCGTGTTCGTTGTTCGCGCCATATCCTTATATCAAATCTTGACTCATCAGTAAACATGACATTGCCCCAGTCAGACATATTCCCGGTACCACTGTAATCGTGTCCCTCTTGATTGGTGGATAGAGGAACACAAACTCGAGGTACCGGGCGTACAGTCCACTCATATGTAATACTGGTGACCAGATTCAGACCAGCTTTGGGGGAAAAACGAAAGGTTCTGTGGCATGTGTTGAAGTTGTTCTATCTCTATTACCAAACTTCTAACATTTTGAGTTTGGTAATCTTTTTTAAATAGGAAACTGGTGCTTTTAGGGGTGTTTTTTTCAGGCATATTCGAGTCGTTAGCTGCTAGCTTAGCAAGCCTATCGGCCTCTTCGTTTCCAGCAATACCTACATGCGCTAGAACCTAGCTCAGGTTCGGTAGTTGGGACTCAGGGATTTGAAGTAGAGTATCCTTAATAATGTGGACAGAATCCGCTTTGCTTCTGAGTTCTTTAATGGCCAGTAGGCTCGATGCTGATTCACTCAGTATTCTGACTGGTCCTGTTACATTTTGCTTAATATAATCTAATGCTGCCTTAATTGCTACAAATTCCGCCTGAAATACAGTATTGTAGTCTGACAGCCTCCGTGACCAGGTGTAGTTGATAGTATTGCCTCGCATGACGCAGAAGACGCTACCTGTGCCAAGCTCCGTTTTGGAACCATCCGTATAAAGACAAATTTCGTGCCTAGCCGGAATTAAGGGCTCTCTGGTGACTTTATCATCATAATATATGTCCGCCGGATGTGCCAGGGAACTAGAGGAATGATCCTCGTAAATCACTTAATTTAAGAGTCAGTTAATTTTACTACACTTATTGACTTCCTTTTTCATACACTCCAGCCTCTTATTTGCGGTTTTGTCGGGTCATTTTATGATGCTCTTGCTCCCCCCCTTTGCCTCTACCCACTGTCTCTCCCTTCAAGTCCTACCTATCACGACTGCATTCATGTTATGTGCCTTAATGGCAATGTGTGTCATTGAACCGGACACGACACGCTCTGCTCGTTATTCGCGGAATATTAGAGTTCGATTCGATTCGACTTCGCTAAGTGATGCTTGGCTGCTTATTTACTGTGTTTAAAGCGACGCTTAATCCCTACATAAGAGTAAACGCTGTTGTACACTTGAAGAAAGGGACATGAAGGAATGAGAATTTATGAGGAAACTTATTGAGTAAAGGCAGCGTGTCAGAAATGATACGTGTTCCGTTTTAGAATTAGATGTGATTTTAGTGTTGAAATTCCCTTTTTGTCCAACTCAGTTCTCCAATTTTCTCGGCCAAATATTATGGCGATATATTATTTAAAAAATTAAGGATGTGTGTGTATATGTTTCCTCGTGTTATGTTAAAAAGATGGCACCCAGACATACTGAATTTTTAATACAAGCTTGCCTCAATCCGAAAATTTCACTTTTATTTCATATATTGTGCAAATTTAACGAATGTTATGCTAAAAATTGTTTTAGCGAGAGTGTTAAAGAGCACATTTGTAAATTGACATATTCAGCGAAAGAATAAAAAAACTTTAGCAAAGCCAGCGATGCGAGGTTAAAATCTGAGTAATTTTAGAATTCCTTTCTTCCGTTACTTTTCTTTTCTTTTTTCTATATTTTCCAAAATACCGAAGCATTTTTACATAGCAAACGAAACCAGACAGCAGCAGATAAGTTTCCAACAACAAAGAATTCTTCTTCACAAAAGATAATCATTTAACGGTCCAGTTCATATGTAGACTTTTTAATTTCTTTTATCGCCATAATTTAGGAACTTCTGAAATAAAGACAGGAAAAAATGTAATACATTCCATACTTTTTAGAAGAATTTCACAAATTATTTGATCTTCAACTGAAAACAAACAAATGATTTTCGAAATAGTCATGCGCAGACGAAAAGCGAGATACATTAAAATTTGTAAAGAAAAAAACTTGGAAAGTAGTCTGTAGATAATAGAATGGAAAAATTTTTTTTTTTTTTTTTTTTTTTTTTTTTTTTTTTTTTGCTGTTCAGCATTCTAAATTGACGCTTATTCTTGGTTTTAGTAGGATGGAAGTTTGTTAGAATAAAAAGTACCTATAGCTAAAAATTAGCAATTTCACTTTCGTAAATGTCGTAATGACTAATCACATAACCAAAACGAATATCTATTTCTTATCTCCCAAATGTACTGATAGCTAACACAAGTTAGATTACCTCTTACACTGAACGTAACAATGTTGAATAGACAGTGAGAATCAGAACAAGGTAGGAAATTTCGTCTCTCCAAAGGAACCAAAATTGAGGAACTTGGGATTTTAGACCTGTAACAGGATAAAGCTCATGTGCTATACTAGCTAAATGCCTGTAAACATACCAGTATCGGACTATGATGTAAAACAATATAAATGTAAATGTAAAACAATAAACGTCCGGCTAGCTTGTTATTCTCGTTATTGACAGGCCACGGAATCAAATCTTGCAAAATCTTAATTTTCACAAACTCTTAATATTCTTTAAGTTGCGTTTTTCATCTGAAACTTTTTCAAGTAAAGTTCACTTCTTAAATACCTTGCCAACTCATCTGCCATGTACTATTTCTTAATTCTGCTCTCTATTTTTTTATGATGTGGAGGCTGATAATATGTATCCCCAAGCACTTGAAAACAATTCATTTTTGTTCTTTGTATCCTCCATTCGACTAACAAATACTAACGTAACGATTAGTACTAAAGCAAGGCCTCCATCTTACTCTTATTGGTTTTTCGAATATCATAGGATTGCAAATAACAGAAGAATTTCTAAGAATGTCCCCCCTCAGCGACCTTTCGCTGAGCACTGATATTTTCATCTGAGTTCGATGTGTGTGTGTGTATGGTGTATTTAATTATGACAAAGCACACTAGGGCTATCTGCCTAAGGGAGGGATGCCTTCGTGGAGGACGTTCTAAGGTAAACTGGCTCGTATACACGTTACACATGGGGAAAACCACGAAAACGCCCATGCAGCCAGCCCGTTCGCGGGATTCGAACCTCGGACCGAACTACCAGTGTTCAGCGACTTTACCGCTCGGCCGCTGGTAGGCTTTCTCATCTGAGTTCGATTTCAAGCTAACGGGTTGACTGGATCGATGTTTACGTTGTTTCCCATGGACCTTATAATAGACCAACTCAAACGGGTTTTCTCCCTCGTATGACGCGTTCCCGGCTGTCACGGAATCTGTAATCGTCAGTTTCAATCAATAGTCCCAACAACTAAGAGTTTTCATCAATAATTCAGGTAGGCCATTGGCCGCTCATGAGTTTTTAAATAAATCAAGGGTGCATCTTAATGCACCGCGTCCGAGATATAACCTCAAAGAAGTAAAACACATAACACTAGATGGCGCCACAGTACCCACAGTTAAAAATATTAAGTACTTGGGTGTAATTCTTGACGATAAGCCTTACATTCAGGCCGCATATTATGTACACTCGTGAAAAAGGCCCACAAAGCTTTTAAGTCTATTTATACCTTAATAGGCAGACATTCAAAATTACAACTAAGTACTAAGAGAATTCTCTATCTTCAAGCAAAGGACCGATTTTATTGTACGCAGCACCAGCATGGGCCGCTACAGCCAGATCAAATCGCCAGATTTTGCAAAGATTGCAAAATAAATTTCTTAGAAACATCACAGATTCACCGTGGTTTGTAAGAAACACTGCAATACATCGTGGAATGAAAATCAAACCATTAGATAGCGAGATCTTAATTGCCTCACATAATTTCTACACCAAATGTGATAATCACGAAAATAAAGCTGTACGTAGCGTAGGAGATTATGACTATACAGTCATTCAACGCTGCAAAAGACCAAGAACGTTATGGTGATCGATATACATAGTGAATTTAATGTTTTTTCTACTTTTCATTGTTTACTCTTATTTTTCTTTACTTAATTATTGCAAAGCAATATGGACTTTGGGCCCCCGGAGGCAGGACTTTGATTTGTATTATGTGTATAAAATTTCAACTTTTGGTCAGTGCAACTATGCTCCGCCCACTACTGTTATATGCCTCAACTATTATGCCTACGCTATTCTGTTGCTCCAAGACACGGAGGAATGAGGACACCCAGGTGTAGTACCTACAAGGAAAACGTTATGCCAAAGTTTTTATGCTACAGGTGTGTTAAATTTCTTTTACGATGTGAAAGTTATGCTTGAGATGTTAAATCGCTATTTTGCCCAAGTTTTGCCACTGTTACCTACTGCCACATTGGATGTCATTCAACACTTCAAGTGTACAGGTTTATTTCAATAGTTGGAATTTTTTTTTCACTTTTAGGATTCGTACTAAGGACAGTTATAGATAGGTAAAGACTTCAGGGTCGTATACCTATTGAATAAGCGGAGACCTAAGACCTAAGACGAAGGATGGCCTAGTGGGGAAAGCCTCGGGTCAACATAGACCTTATAAGAAACTACTCTACTTGCGGACTTTCTTCCTACTCTTTCTTGCCTACATGTCGGTGCGCGCGCCCTGCCCACTGAGTTAGTCTATCTCTTATAAGGTCCATGCAGCAGCGCCTCGCGCCGCATTGGAGCTATGGAGTTACTGCGAGCTCGTCGCTTGGTGAAGTGTTCCTGATCGATCGTGCGCGTAAGTAGTTTCCGAGTTTGGTTTTTATTTTGGTAAAAGCGCAGAATAGGCTGCATCAACAAAGTTCAGTATGAGAAGCTGCGTGACGTCATTAAATGGGTGGGACTAAGCTTATGACGTCACAATGTAGTCTCGCATTTACACTACGTGTACTTTCTATTTTCTCTTAAAAATAACAATAATAAATTGTTTATTATTGTAAATTAATATCAAATTCTTCACTTTTAATTTACATTTATAACATTTAAGTTTAGGCGTTACTGATAATAAGTATAATAAATCGTTTATAAAATTACCATGATACAGTGAGCGAATTCTACCAATTATTAAAACGATAAACAACGTCGCAGTCTTTAATAGTTGTAGAGCTTCAATATTAAATTATTATTTTTTTTTATTAATTTTTTTTATTTATACAAATAAACTATTTTTTTTAAATTTAAATTCATATTGTGGAACATTTCAATTTTATCATTTTTACAAATTACCTTCTTGCTACGTAACGACATAATTCCTTACATACCAATAATTAGACAATTTTCATTATTTTTTAAAAATTTTAAACGTTACGTTAATAAAAAAAGAATATTTTTTATTGCATATGAACATCATTACACAGCTTTCATATCAGTTTCTAAAATTCCTAAATCACGCTATATTCTGTGCAGGCATGCTAGAATTCTACGCATTAATAAATAAAAAAATCTAATTTCTCAGAATGAAAGAAAATAATATAATAAAATAAATACTACAAACTTGGAACGCTAAGCAATGCTTCACATACGCACACACACACATATTATTTGCAATTACGATACCAAACACTACGTATTAAAATATGAGGTAAACGTTACTTCAAGGGTTAAAGTTTACAGTTTTGCTGCTGTTGAGTTGATCGTCGGACTATCCATATATATCGTAAATCGGAAAGCGTTATAAACATATCAAAAAACAAAAAATTAAAATTACAAATTAAATGAAAAATTATGTCTTAAATATAATTCACAACTAAAACAACAATACAAATTTAAAATACACAAACGATATGTTAAACATTGCACATAAATAAAGTCACATTACTCCTCGACATCACGCACAACCTCGTTTTCCCTTTTACACAACGATCAGTATTCGCTCGAAAAACATTAAAGAATTCCACAAACTCGGTGTCCTTGTGCTCATTTATCTATTTTCACTTAAAGAAAAATCAGACAATTGCTCAAACTCGGCACTGCGCACCACATTGGCTTTGCCCATGTGCACATCGATCTATTTTCACTTAAAAAAACATCCCAGAATTGCACAAACTCGGCATCGCGCACAAACTCGGCATTGCGCACCACATTGGCTTTTCCCATGTGCACATCGATCTATTTTCACTTAAAAAAACATCCCAGAGTTGCACAAACTCGGCTTTGCGCACCACATTGGATTTGCCCATGTGCACATCGACCTATTTTCAATTAAAAAAAATCCCAGAATTGCACAAACTCGGCATCGCGCACCACATTGGCTTTGCCCATGTGCACATCCATCTATTTTCACTTAAAAAAACATCCCAGAATTGCACAAACTCGGCATCGCGCAGAAACTCGGCATTGCGCACCACATCGGCTTTTCCCATGTGCACATCGATCTATTTTCACTTAAAAAAACATCATAGAGTTGCACAAACTCGGCATTGCGCACCACATTGGCTTTGCCCATGTGCTCATCGATCTGTTTTCACTTAAAACATCCCAGAATTGCACAACCTCGGCATTGCGCACCACATTGGATTTGCCCATGTGCACATCGATCTGTTTTCACTTGAAAAAATCCCAGAATTGCACAAACTCGGCATTGCGCACCACATTGGCTTTTCCCATGTGCACATCGATCTATTTTCACTTAAAAAAACATCCCAGAGTTGCACAAACTCGGCATTGCGCACCACATTGGATTTGCCCATGTGCACATCGACCTATTTTCACTTAAAAAAAATCCCAGAGTTGCACAACTCGGCATCGCGCACCACATTGGCTTTGACCATGTGCACATCGATCTATTTTCACTTAAAAAAACATCACTGACTTGCACAAACTCGGCATTGCGCACCACATTGGCTTTTCCCATGTGCACATCGATCTATTTTCACTTAAAAAAACATCCCAGAGTTGCACAAACTCGGCATTGCGCACCACATTGGATTTGCCCATGTGCACATCGACCTATTTTCACTTAAAAAACATCCCAGAATTGCACAAACTCGGCATCGCGCACAAACTCGGCATTGCGCACCACATTGGCTTTGCCCATGTGCACATCGAACTATTTTCACTTAAAAAAACATCCCAGGGTTGCACAAACTCTGCATTGCGCACCACATGGCTTTGCCCATGTGCACATCGATCTATTTTCACTTAAAAAAACATCCCAGAATTGCACAAACTCGGCATAGCGCACCACATTGGCTTTGCCCATGTGCACATCGATCTATTTTCACTTAAAAAAACATCCCAGAATTGCACAAACTCGGCATTGCGCACCACATTTCTGGATCTTTAAAACTCAAGCTATGATTGACTTTCAGGTGCGCATACCCTTCGAACTCGAGACAGTCGTACGCTTTCCAACAATCGGATATAATAATCGATCCTGGTAGAACATTCTCTTTAATGATTTCTAGCAATGTTTCGGCACCTCTGTTTTCAACAACTCTAAAGACGCATTTATCTGTTCCTCTCTCAACCAAACCAAAAACCCATTTTCCTTCGACTCTTTTCCCTCTATGATACTTTTGCTTGCCAAACTTGCTTTCGTCGATTTCGACAATGACACCTTCCCCACCCAACTTGACATTCTCCTTCAAACATAACTCCATGCATACTTCTCTACAAAAACGTTTCCAATCTGTCACCGTATTTTTAGCAATACGTAATTCCGTTCGTATAAAATCATTCCCGCACTTACCCGACTAAATATAAGTAACTCGCAAAACGTCACACATGCTCAATTTACTCTTCGCAAACCAGTTCTTTCGGACATACCTTGAAATTCAATGCATACATTCACCTCCAGTAACTCTGCACATCCACTCAAAACCGTCTATACGGTTTTTTCGCTCTACTAGTTTCATATTTGTTCCACAAATCGGGCACTTATACGATATTGCAATCAAACCTTTCTCCATGCACCACTCAATAACACATTTTTTATCTCTTCGCTCCAACTGATAAAAGAAATCCAGATTCAAATACTCATCCATTCTGCAGTAAGCACCGAATTAAACACACTCATGAATAATCAAAACATTCTTTAAGCAAAAGAATTCTTTTCTGTATTTTCAGAAGTTACGGTTATAATTTTTAATTCATGCATTCAATATTTTCAATCGTTTGCTAATGATCGTTTTCAATCGTTTGGTATCTTAATAATACATTTGTGAGAGATAATTCGTTGCGTTAAATGCTAACAATACCACACAACACACAAAAGTAGATTTACAATTTAAAAAATCTCGCACAGAACATTATAAACCTACTATTTCAACTCAGTTAAAATATAATATAAGTTTTCTTTAAATACGAAGCTATAGCATACTTATAACTTGTTTTGAAGAAGAGGCGTAACCAATATTACGTCATAAAAAGGCGTGTCCAAGCATAAGAGAAGTAAACACAGCATCGACTAATGCAGCCTATTCTGCGATTTAGCCTTTATTTTTTGCATGTGTTTTCTTGATGGACTTGCCTTTTCGTTAGGGACGGTAGGTTTCTTGGACTGTTGTAATGAATCCAAATTTAGAGTACATTCAGACCTTAAACTTAATGATAAAAATGTTATTGAAAATCTTATGGAAAGTGGTTCAACAGAGGAATTAGATGCTATATCTACCTATTCGCAAATCCAAAAAAATCTTATTTATAGTGGTGAAAAATAGTTGATCCAGAAGTTGAAAAATTGTTTCAGGTTATGGTAGACAAACTGTTCAGTAAACGGCAATTAAAAAATATTAAATCTTCAAAGAAAATTGATGAGATTGTAGGAATTGGTCAGATTCTGACCCAACAAAACATGAATAATGTCAATGTGCAAGACAATAACTCTCTTAAGCAGGGCGAAACTTGGATTAAACCAAAAAAAAAACGCACAAGCGTACTTTAAGTGAGAGCAGTAACTCATCTGTTACAACAATAAAAAATATATATTCTACCCTTAGAATAGATGACGGCATGGAAGTCAATCAAACGCCCAACAAAAACCCTCAGGATATGGACCAATCAGAAGAAGGCGAATTCATAGCCCCCAGAAAAACTGCAAACCGTGTACCGCCGATTATAATATCTGACGTTACGTCTTGAAAGCCCCTTAGAGATGAAATTAAAAAATTTACCACAGCTATGGAGTGCGTACAAAAAGGTGGAGACATCCACATAAAAGTCAAATCTGACGATGACTATCGCTCAGTCACCAAATTTTTGGATAATAAGGTAATACCTTATCACACATTTCCCCTACCAAGGGATAAGCCCATCAGAGTAGTAATAAAGAAGCTTTCAGTGCATACTAAACCTGAAGAAATATTAGAAGAACTCCAACAATTAAAAATTCCAGTTAAAACGGTTAGACAGATAACCAAAAGGATTGACAATGAAATTGTCAAATTCCCAGCTTTCCTTGTAGAAGTCCCACGAACTGTTGAAGGAAAAAAGATATTTCAGGTAACCTTGCGGTCAAACTTACCTCTTTCCAACCAACTCCAGGGCACAAACAGTGCCATAACTGTCAGAGATATGGACATAGTCGCTCCCACTGCAAACATAAACCAAGATGCTTAAAGTGCGGATTAAACCATATCACCATTAGCTGTACAAAAGATAGAAATCTTCCAGGAAAGTGTTACCTTTGTGCGGGACCCCCCGTCAGTTCTTACAGAGGTTGCGAAATGCACCCTGACAATATTAAACGTAAGATTACTGAAAAAAAAAAATCAAAGACATGCCTGGAGAAAGACAAGAACAAATCCTCTAGAAAACACTTGGAGAAATTCCCCCTATTACCGAATAGAAGAAACACTAACGAAAATGTTAATGAAGCCAGTCCCTCATCAACCAACCAGAATGAAGCTCACGAAAGAGAACAATCAGGCTCCGCCCCGGATTTCCGGAAATGGATCAAAAATCTATTTACCCAAGGCAAAGCGCTATTTGAACGCTTTTTTAAAGCCAAGTCAATAATGGAAAAGCTCCAAATAGGGTGGGAAGCCTTTGAACTTTTAGCAAATTTAAATTATGAATGTTAATATTGTAAATAACTATGCAAGCATCCAACTTACTGCCTCCAGCAGTTTAAATATCGCCTTCTTTAATGCCAAGAGTTCGCGGCAAGAACACTGAGATCATAAACTTTCTTAATTGCCATGACATTGATATTTTCTTAATTAACGAGACACATCTTCGAGCTAGTGATAAATTTAACATCCAAGGTTATAGAACCTTTAGAAAAGACAGAGAAAATAACAGGGGCGGTGGCACCCTGATTCTCATCAGAAGACACTTGCAGGCCACCTATTTTAATCTCCCAAGTTCTAGTAATATTGAAACTACTGCCATCATAGCTCACTCTCGCCCTAATGAACCTATTGTGATTATTTCTGCTTATAATCCTCCGGGACATAATATCAGCAACAGTGACATGAGCATCTTTAACGGCATTACGCTTCCTACAATAAGCTGGAGACTTAAACGCGAAGCATCACTCCTGGATCTCTCGACGTACAAATGCAAACGGGAACTTCCTTCATAATTATGCCCTTACAAACGATTTAAGTATCTTTGGACCAACGGATCCCACCAGATACAGCCATACTGGCAGTGCTGAAGTTATTGATATTGTTATCACAAAAAATATTGCACAAATTCGACTTCCTACAAGTTTCACACCAGCTAACTTCCGATCATCTGCCTGTCAGGTTTACTTATTACGGCTTTGAAAAAAATATTTCACTTCGAAAAATCACAAACTGGGAGAATTCATTCATTCTCTGGGAAAACTACCAGCGCATCCAGCTTTAGCCGATATTAGTGACATTGAGCATCAAATCACTAAGGTCAATAATTGTATAAAAAGTGCTCTTGACAAATCTACTAAATAGGAAGAATATAAAAAAGAAAAACTTCCGGATAACATTATTGACAAAATTAAGGACAAAAATCGCACCGCTAAAATTTGGCACCGTACTGCTGATCCTAATATCAAAAGAATTCTTAACAGAAAAAATAGGAGTATTAAAAATCTTCTAAGTGAATACAGATCTGATAGTTGGAATAATTTATTAGACTCAATGGACTTCAACACTGATACAGTGTGGCGTATTGGGAAAGCGCTCAGAAAAACTCATAGCGACAACATCAACATTGGACCGTTGCACACCGATACTGGAATCGCATATTCTGAAAAAGGTATGGCAGAAGTTCTTGCAACACATCTTGAAAAAACCTTCATGACAAATAACTCACAAGATGAAGATACAGAAGAAGAAGTTTTTAATTTCATTATTCAGCTTCCTGATAGAACGGATGGACAGCATATTGGTAACACCTCACCCATTGAAACTCAAAACATTATAAAAAATCTGAAAAATAGAAAGGACCCCGGCTACGACGGGATAACAAATAAAGTGCTCAAAATTCTCCCCAAGAGATATATTGTCTTAATTACCAACATAATTAATGCCTGCATAAGGCTTAACTATTTTCCGCAGCAGTGGAAAATGGCACATATCATTACTTTTGTTAAACCCGGCAAAGATCCAAAAAATGTTAACTCTTATCGCCCAATTAGCCTGCTTCCAAGCCTTAGCAAAGTTTTTGAGCGAGTTCTACAGAAACGGCTGACCAGACATTTGGAAGATAGAGGGATAATTCAAAATGAACAGTTTGGTTTTCGCCCACAGCATAGCACAGTACATCAACTTCTCAATGTTACTGAATTTATTGCCGATTCCTTTTCCAAAAAGAATACTATTGCAAGCTGTTTCCTACATTTAGAAAAGGCATTTGACAAGGTGTGGCATGAGGGACTCCTCTTTAAACTGCACCTTGCTCATCTACCTATAAATTTTATCAAACTAATGCAAAGTTATCTAAAAAATCGCAATTTTCATGTCAAAATCAATAATATTTTATCCTCAAGAAAAAGAATCAAAAGCCGCGTCGCCCAGGGAAGTGTTTGGGGGCCAATTCTCTTTAATATGTTTACTAATGATATGCCAATCCCACTAAATTCAAAACTTGCGAAATATTCAGATGACTCCGCTATTTTTACAAAATCTTTAAAACCACAGTTTGCTGTAGACAAATTAGAAGAAGCAGTTAACATCATCGCACATTACCTCAAATCTTGGAAACTTAAGTCAATCCGGCTAAATGTCGAATTCTGCTCATTAGAAGGTATCGAAAATTTGCTCCAGTAAACGTAAATATAAAGATAGAAGATCAGCCACTCCGTCGTCAATAGTACTAAATACCCAGGTGTCATTTTCGATTCACAAGTCCTCCTCAAGGAACAGACTGCATATGCCTTACGGAAAGCTACAGCCGCAAAAATGGCTCTGTACCCTCTCATCAAAAGAGACTCAAAATTAAACATTCAATTTAAGAAAAGAGTTTACATGATGCTGATTAGACCGACACTACTTTACGCAATTCCCATATGGCCTACAGTGTTCAAAACGTACAGACACAAGTTACAAGTCTTTCAAAACAAGATTCTAAGAGAAATAGTTAATTCTCCTTGGTTCATTAGAAATATGCAAATACACAAAGAATTAAAAATCAGACCAATTGCTGACCAAATTATTTCAACCTACCACAACTTTTATAGTAAAATTGAAGAGTCTCAAATATGATCATATTAAAGAACTAATCAATTATGATCCAACACTTGAAAATGCTGCTAAGCGTCCTAGGAGCATTTTTCATGTACATACTGTAAATATTTCCCCACTAGAGACTTTTGTGTTTTTTTTTTCAACTTATTTAGGACTTGAAAAAAGCTCAGTGGGTTACTACTTTATATCATTATTTTCAAGAATTTTATATTTTATTAGTGTTCCTATAGATACTTTGTTAGAACTATTGAACTTTGGACTTATAAGCTCTTTCAGGACACACAAACTGAATTAATTATGTGTGTTTCACCATCCCGCCTTCTGAACTGTGACTTATGCTGAAATATTGTGTTTTTAAAAATTACAAGTGTTTCTTAAAAAGTGTGTTTATTCCAGAACTTTGTACAGTGTGAACTGTTTGTGAATATTGTTAATTTATATGACTTTAACATTTCTCATACTAGAACTCACCAGAAATCTATTACTGTTGACTTATTCCTCATTTGAACCACTCCCACCAGTATAATTTTGATCCATTTCATTCTGAACCTGTTTCAAAACCATACTTAAGTTAAATTACTTAATGTTTATTTTTTCAAATGCTTTATTAAGCAAACATTTTCAGTTAGTTATATCTTTTGTCACAGCTCGAACAGCTCCCAGATGCTTTTGCACTCTACATACCTTTGTATTTGCTTCAGCTTCGCCTAATAGGGGCGGCGTTACACGCCCATTTTTTCAATTATATATACCAACACCTAAGGGCATTTTTTTCAAAAGCGGTGGTTAAAGCAGCAGAGGCTGCTAATTGCTTCCGAACCATCCAAAAAACAAAAACAAAGACGCCTCGCTTTAGTTATTACTCCAGTTCATTTCACAATACAAAGCTTGAACAACACCGTAACGTAACGGGATCCAACTTGCCTTAGGAAAAATGCACGGAAATGTCAACAATTTATACCGACAACGTGTTACTGATGTCAGATGATAGTTGAGGGCGTTTCTTTACCGTCACTCACATACTTGAACAGAATTCCCATTTCTTGTCAGCTTGAAAATAAGTGTAAGAGGATCTCGTCAGCTTCCTTGTCCTGCCCGAGATCCATCAGTAGAAGTTCAGCTCAGTCGTTAAATTGAGTAATATATATTATTTCAACCCATATTGCTTGTCCAGTAGTCCATAACATTTATCGATTGTGTTTCATTCTTTCAAAAATAATCGCTGTTAACTGAGCATGTTTCATTTTTACGTAGTGTGAAGTGTTAAAAATACGCTATTCTACAATATTTTGCTTCATACTATATAATCGATGCTAACTGCAGCAAGGCCATTGAAAAGGAAACCAGCGGCGGGCTCTTATGAAGGCAGGAGCGGACTCTCATCAGAGGTTTTACAAAAACCATTTTACATCTTGATAAGCACCTTTAAGCTTTAAAATGTAAGATACAACTTACGTGATGTTATCTGTTTATCGTATGCATTTTGAAAAAATAATTAAAATTTCAGATTTTTCTATTTATGACCGTAAACTTATGACCTTTAATTCCATAGTCCACCATTCAGTGGAATGTTTTCAGACCTACGGGATTTCACCTACGGGACTCATTTAGAAATGAGTACGTTAACGGGCGCATCATGCGAATGTGCTTTAAAACGGATAAAAAATGGTGATGCAGTCTGAAAAATTATGATTCGTAATTGGATAATATATTTTAATTTCGTAAAATTAAGAACTGCACACTACGGTAACTGGGATCAATTTTTGGATATTTCATATAATGTTTCATGTTGAGTTTTCATATTTCAGCTGATCATTTAAGATCATTTTTACTGTTTAGAACGGAAATTTCTTCCTCCATTAATAAAGATTTTCTAACATGAATTGTAATTTTTATCTCCTCAACTATTCAGAATTTTTGACTTATCTGGTATTCGGTCTTTCCTGAGGAGTCCGCATACTCGAGATTTTACATATTAAACATCTTGCCACTTTCTCCTGCACTTAATGAAAATGATATTTTAAAAATTAATACTTACGAATATAGAAAAAATTGGAAATAAATGTTAGTAAATTTTATAAACACATTCTGGATGTACGACGTATCAGGCCGAATAGGGTCTTATAAGGGTAATACAAAAGTAGTATATTTAAACAGTTAGTCACCGCTCTCGGTATAATTCTGCAGCTTTCTAAAGTTTTCATTCATAAACTTCGTTTGACTGTACACATAAAACGTAATTTTGTTTAAAGTAGCGCGTAGTCTCACATAAAGACTTAGCGTTTGTTATTTAAGTGGAGTATGAAGCTTTTGCAAAAGGGCAGCTGTAGCTCTTGATATGCTTTAAGTATGAGAAATCGCGTTTTGTCCATTTAGATTGTTTGCAGCAATATTATCGAGATGTATTATTTAAAAAGATTAGTAATGAACAATATGTATATATATATATATATATATACACTGGCCTTCGTCTGGCTTTTAAATGTAGCGGAAAAATGGCTGAAGGGTAACACCAAACGTTAAATTTAAAAACTGCGTAGAATTTTAACTGCAGAACATCTTCATAAAAAAAAAAAAAATATTACGTATAACAAAATTACAATTTCAAAATCATAAGAACTCAAATGGTATAAATAAGCTTAAGAATTTTGTTTCCTAAAAAAATCACTCAAAATTTTTCAATATCTTAAAAACACTGAAATGAGCAATAAATAACTTAAAAAGAATACAAAAAATTCTGAAGAGCAAAGTATAATTAATGATATTTTATCTTATACTTTCAAGAGAAAAAAAATTACAATGAAATAAGCTATATCCCTTAATACAAATATTAATTATCCTAATAAAAAAATTAACCAACGTTACGTTGAAGAAAAAAAGATCATGCAAAACTTTTCAATATCTTACAAACAGTAATATGAGCAAAAAATAACATGAAAGCAACTCAAAAAACATAAAATTCCGAGCAGAATTTTGCTCAGCAGAACAAGTTTATCAACAAAAGTCCGTAAAAATGTATTATATATATATGAATGACAATGAAATATGCCAATCTCTTAAAAACAGTGACATAAGAAATACGATGAAAAATTGTTGCCAAACCCATAGTTCTAAAAGAATGAAACTATTCAAAATGATGCGATTTCATCAAAAATGTATCAACAACAATAAGACAGGAAAATTGTTGCCAAAATCACATTTTTAAAGATGTGAGAAGTGCACTCGGAAACTTCATTTAAATTTGTTTTAAATACAAAATATTATCATTTTTCCAAAATTCTCTTTGTAAAAGCAGTCGCAAGGATAAAAGTTTAACGTGTCCAAAAATCAAAGAAAAATAAGCTATATATTTTTAAAAATAAACGTTTTTAGAAAAAATCCCGTTGAAAAGGTGTTAAGCTCCTTTTGTTGAATAAATTCGTATTTAATCAATTTATTGGAATACGACATTTATTTTAAGTTTGTAAAATAGCTAAGTGCCTACGTTTCATAACTATGTGAAAATGGAGTGTGTAGAGTAAAATCTCGCTTTCGTATAGCCCATTATGTCTCAAAATGACGCGATTTCGTCACAAAAACATAAAATAAAAAAATTCGAATTTCGAAAAAATCGCTTCGAGGTGCACTGGCTCTTGTCTAGATGCACCTATGTACCAAATTTCATAGCGGGTGGGTCTATTAGCTTACGCGCAACGCGAACGAAAGACACACACACACACAGACAGACTCTTTCTTTTGTTATATGTAGAGATATATGCTCCTCATACTGTCAGAATATGACGGGACGTACAGCCACGCACTTTTTTAATACACGCATTCTTCAGTCGAAATATTAGCATCTTCATTTGTTTTTAATTTATTTCATATTTTGTAAAATTTAACAATTTTTTCAGGGCTTTAATTCCGAGTAGCAGCAACACTGTTTTAAAAAAATGAACTACCATGAGAGATATTATTTATTATATTTGGCACAATATCTCTTTCAATTCTATTCACAAAATGGGCTATTTAAAAGGAATTTGTTTCCAACCTACTTGAAAGCAACAAATTTTAAAGAGATTCTCTAGTTAAAATCATTATACATTATTTCTCCTTTATCATAAGTTTAAAGCCGTTTATTCTTAAACGGCTGACATCTAGAGCGATTAGTTTTCAAAGACCTATTATACCAAATTAAAAGAAAGTATATGATAATCCCTAAGAATCTATCGAAAATTTTAAACATATGCTGTTTTAAATATTTTTGATATTGGCACTGAAATGTATGCGGTATACATTCGATGAAAGGGATGCTTAATAATAAAGCTAAAAAGACAGAAAGAATTGGGTAGTATCGTATAATATCGTCAGCCCTAAAACAGTCTCCAAGGAGAGGAATTCAACGCCGATATTGGATAATTATGACGTGATAATACACTCAAAACATATGTGCTTTAATTTGATGCAACTCTAATTCATTATCTGTAAGCCACACTTTGCTTTTATGAAAGAGGGTGTACTAATTGTTTCTTTCGTTTTGAAAAAATTAAAATCTGGTCCCATGTATAAAATAGCAAGCAGTTACTTATTTTCAAAGTTATGGAATTCTACTTTTAAAAAGTGCGTGGACACAATATAATCAGTTTAATATTAACGACAAAACATTTTTTCATTGAAAAAATTTGAACAAGAAGAAAACAAAAATGTTGACAGCAGTGATTCAGAAGAAGAGCAAAAAGACCTTTCGATGGCGTTGTAAAAAGGAGTTTGTCTACCATAACTGAAATAATGGATCAATTCATTGAAAATGATCCGAATTTTGACAGGAGCTCAAAAGTAAGGCGTGGTGTTAGAGATGCTCTATCCGTTTATGAAGAACTTTTAAGAGAACAACGCAAAAGAAAAAGGCAAACATTAGATGCTTTTGTCACAAAAAGAAAGAACACTGAAAACGCGTAAGGCTAACTAAATATGACTGAGAATTTTATTTGTTTTTTTAAGAATATTTGTTTTGTTATTTATATTTTGTTTTTATTTTTGCAAGAAATAATAATGTGGTATTAATTTGGGCTTTAAGAAATAAATGCTTGGTTTTATTTTTATTAAAAAAACAAACTTTTTAAATTTAATACCTAACCAATTTCCTAGCCATCTTCCCCTAACCCCAATATTTACATGTAAAGATAGCCTCGTTTAGCGCTGTTTCGCATTACGCTCTACTTTGATGGAACGTATCCCCCGCGTTAAGCGAGGTCTTACTGTATTTGCAAAGCTTGAAGAACCGTTATAAAAACGGAACCAACTTACACTAGGCTAAAAATCACGGAAATGTCCCAACGAGTGACCAGAAGTTTGTTCCAAGTATGTGGTATAGATATCGAAAGATGGTTAAGTGCGGTTTTTTTTTTTTTTTTCTGGTCAGGAAGGTCACTATGTTTGACCGGAATAAATTGTTCGTTCACTCTTTTTCAGCAGGAAAATTAAGCGTAATGTCTGCCCGAGAGTAATCAGAAGCTGAGCTCAGTGGTCATATCGCGTCGCATGTATTATTTCAACGTGAATTGTTTTGCGCAATTAGCCCCATGCCTGTGATCTAAAGAAACCACAACGTGGACGGTATTCGACCTCACCTACAGGTTGACAAAAGGCTGCAGATTTGCTCAATGATGACAGTGAATAGGGAAAATGGAATTTTGCATTTTAATTGAATAAAATGCTTGTATTACCCATGTTGCTACTGTTTATTTACACATTTTGGATGTTATGTGAGCTCCACAAAACTGAAACGATCTCAAATAAAAATCGAATAATAGAACCTGCGTACAGGGTGATTGTAATCAAAGTTGAGATTTCAAAACGCTCTAACGTTGAAAGTACCCGTCAGAATGACTTGATATTTTAACAGGATAATTGTGAGGGAATGGAATTTTGTTTGGTGAAGAAAACAATAGTTCCAAAATGGGCCGATAGATAGCATTTGAAGGATCGCATGACTTTTGTGTAGGTATGCACATTCCTAAGGCTTGACATGCGCACCGCAGACATAGCTGTGATAAAAATGCAGAACACTTGCGGTACTGAAATCATGACTGAGACTCATGATATCATGACTGAAAAAGACGGATCGCGCTCTGTTCGTGAAACTTTTCGATCGGAACTTTGCCTCTGCTTTAATAGCTATCTGAAAGTTCTGGACATTAAAACCCGGCCACATGACCACGTATGGCCTGCGAAAAATTATAGATAAATTCGAAGAGAGAGGTTTATTTGACATGAAACCAGGTAGAGGACAAAATCAGTTACGGTAGCGGTAGTGGAAGATGTGGCCACAACGTTACAAGAATACACGAACAGTGATGCCGGAATCAGCAGTGCATAGGGAATTATACGAATTTTGAATATGGCTACCAGCAAGCTGCGTAATATCTCGTGGAACACTTTCGCTGGTATCCATGCAAGATAACTCGTGTGCAGAAGTTGCTACTTGCTGGCTTGGGAACACGTGAATCGTTTGCACAATGATTTTTTGCACGGATGGAATTGGGCAATGGATGGTCTGGAACATCTGTGGTCTGGCAAAGCCCATTTCCAATTGCAAGGTTCTGTAAATACTCAAAATTGCAGGATATCAGCGATCTGAAAATACGTTCCCGCTACAGCTATTACCTCTTTAGTCTAAAAAGGTCACTCACTGTATGGAGCGGAATAATGGCAGCGTTTATCATCGGTCTGTTCTTCGAGATCACACCTGCGGGTCCCGTGAAGCTGTATAAAGTATTTTTACTTAACCATGTCCTTCCGGGAATTCCGCAGCGTCATTATGTGTATCGCACAATATTCATGCAAACATAGCGCTCCTCCGGACATTGCTACTTGTGTGAAGCAGCTGCTGATCGCTCATAAAATCATAAGCCGCCATTTTCCAGCAGGGCGGCTTCGACGTTCGTCCAACTAAGCCCGTGTTATTTTTAGCTTTCGGGATACCTGAAAAATGTTGTTTACTGTGGGTGGTTTGGAAATCTGGCTGACGTAAAGGCAAGCATCACGCACCACATTCACAGCATCAGCACTTCTAACTGTTATGGAGCATGCCGTTTTACGAATCCTACTAGTAGCGGAATAAGGCGGAGACCCATATGGAAAAACTTACGCGTTAATCATCCGTAAGGTGTTTCTTTCATGAAGATCCTCTCTTTCTTTTGTCACTATTGTTGTTTTCGTTGTACACACGTCTTCTTTAAACTGTTCGCTGTGAATACTTTTTTACGCCTGTCGTAAACACTTGGCTAACTCCTTTTGGCTAACAACATTCGTGTATTTAACGGTTGGGTCTTACCCTTATAGCGCCATTTATCGGCACATCTTGGAACTATTTTTTCCTTCCCTAAACAAAATTCCATAGCCTCACGATTGCTCTGGTACAATATCAAGTCATTCTGACCAGTAGTTTTAAAGTTAGATGGTTTTGAAAGCGCAACTTTAATTAAGAACATAACACCCTGTACTTTAGAGCATTCGTTTAATAAGTTGACGGCGGCGCGGACGTTCAATGTTCTTTTCGTGCGGCGGCGCTTCAATTAGCAGTATGTTTCGTAGAGCTCCGCAGCGGCAAATTATAATATTCAATTCTTGCGCTGCGGACCACCAACACCGATGGGTCATACTTGCCGGTTCCGTGCGGCGACATGACCCACCGGTGGGTCATGCTTGCTTATTCCACGGGACGTCAGGACTCACCGATGGATCACATTCGTATATCCAAAAATAGGTAGAACAAAATTTTATTTTAATTCTTCAACATTATAATCAAACATTGAATACAAAACAAATAACTGAAATTATAACTAACAAATTAAATATACACTGGTGTGCAAAAATTAAGGACGAAGTCAAAAAATTAGCATATCAGCTGAAAGAAGAGGCAGGGCGGACAGAAAGACCAATCAGGAGATTAAGTAAGGTGATGTACGGTAGCACATGCGCAGATATGCAGGTAGACGTAATGGGGGAGTGTCTGAGTAGTATAAAGCATGTTGTCGGTGTAAGATGAGTATTTCTGGCAAAGAGATTGCACGCCGTATAGCAGTTAAAATCACACCGAGTTACTGCCTCAGCGAAAAATGGCGAATAATCAATCTGTTAGACGACATCTGGATGCTTTTACCCGAGGTCGAATCATTGGGAAGTTGGAAGAAGGCCGCAGTGTGACAAGTGTGGCTGCAGAGTTCGGAATTGCTCACAGCATTGGTTCACGACTTTGGAGACAATTTCAAACTACAGGAACAGCTATCCGGGGGGTTTAGTACTGGTCGTCCACGAGAAACCACACCCGCAGATGACCGGTATATTACCTTACAGGCCAGAAGAAACAGGCGGCAAACAGTGGGAGAAATCGCTAGACACACGACACAGGCGACTGGACGACCGATATCGCGGTCGCAGTCGCCTGTGTCGCAGATTCATTTCTTCTTTCCTCATCATCATCATCATAGTCATCCTCGGCGTTCTAGAGCTCGTCATCTTCACTGCCATTCAATGAATTTGAAATGCAGCATTTCTTGAAAGATTTCACAATCTTTGGTTCTTCGATGCTTTTCCAGGCAGCAGAAACTCAGTGCAACAATGTGCGGTGCAGCACGCTTAATTTTTCCTGTCGGGGTCAATTCACGGTCATCGGCGAACTTTGCACTCGAATCTAATGCGCCATCGAATCTAATGCGCACCCCAATTTTGAATACTACATTTGGCCAAAAACGATGCGCATTAGATTCGCGTAAATACGGTAATTAAGTTTATAAAATGTAAAATCAATCATCAATATCTTCAAGAATCATATGCAAATTACCTTCTTCAAAGAACAGAATCGTTTACTACTCCAGGTCACACCTGCATATTTTAACTCGTCTCATCGACATAATCAAGGCCACTAGATATAAAGACAGGAGAAAGCCAAATACATTCTTTAACTTGAGATATTCTGTTTTCCAAGAATTACACAAATTACTTGATCTTCAAGTGAAAACAGAAAGCTAATTTTCAGAATTGTCATCAACAGATTAAAACCGAGATATTTTAAAATTTGAAAAGAATAAAACCTCAGAAAGGAGTCTATCTTTAACAGAAGGAAACGATTTTGTTTGGCTGTCCAATTTTAAAAGATTGGTTATTCTTTTTTTTTGGGGGGGGGGGTCAGATAAAAGCAAGTTACAATAAAAAGTATATATATATTTAAGAAATCAGCCATTTTACACTCATGTCCATAAATTAAGGATAATTCGGAGTCACGCGGAAATCGAACTCTAAAATAAATATATCACTTGTAAAATCACTACACATTGGGCAGATTGGTCTATATGCTCGTAAACCTGTCAAATGCGTTTCACTTACTGCAACTCACTGTCGCCTGCGGTTAGCCTGGAGTAGAAAGCATGCATTGTGGACACCGCAACAGTGGGCTTGTGTGATGTTTTCCGACGAGTCCAGGTTTAGCTTGCAGTCTGATTATCACCGACTTTCATATGGAGAGCTCCAGGTACCCGCTACCACCAAGAAAATATCATTGAACGACACCGTTACGGTGGTGCAGGAGTGCTCGTTTGTGGTGGAATTATTCTGGGTTCCAGAACTGACCCGCATGTTCAAATTGGAACCATGACAAGCCAAATCTATCGGGACGTCATTCTGAAACAACATGTACGTTTGTTTCGGGGCGCCATGGGCGCACAATTTGTGTTTATGGATGACAACGCCCGTCTTCACCGTGCAAACATCGTATGCGAATGCCTTCAATCGGAGGATATCACACGTATGGACTGGCCAGCATTCTCACCGGACTTGAATCCAGTAGAGCACGTGTGGGACATGCGTGGCCGACGAGTTGCAGCCCGTCAACCTCCTCCGACATGTCTACCGGAATTTCGAAAGAGCATTGCTTTTTGAGTGGTGTAACATCCCCCAAGATCAGATCGATAATTTGATACTCAGCATGTCTAGGCGTTGTACGGACTATATTGCATCGTCTGGGAGACATACAATGTATTAACAATCATACCAACCATGTAATATTGGTTTTTTGTAAATAGGTTTTTTTGTAATTTGCTCCAGGAAGAAAAAATCGGTAATTTTTTTAATAATATCAAACATATAGTATCTTTTTTTGCTCTTTACCTTTTGTTTAATAAATAAGCTTTACAAATAAGTCAAATATGTTTTGCTTCTAACTCTTCCTTTGCCTGATTTTGCATTATCCTTAATTTATTCACATGAGTGTATTTCCATAAATGTGGTAAATGTGGTAATCACTACTCATATAACCAAAACGAATATCTATTCCGTTATATCTAAATGTTGTGACAGCTAACAGATGTTGGATTACTACTAACACTGCACGTAATAATCTTGAATAGGGGACGAGAATCAGAGCAAATGAGGAAATTTCGACTCTCCAAAAGAACCAAAATTCAAGAACTTAGTATTTCAAGCCGATAACAGTACAGTGCGCTTATAAGCATAGCGGCTGAATGCCTGTATACAGAGCAGTATATGACTCTAGAATGCAAATGTAATACTGTAAATCCCCCACTGACTCGTTATACTCGCTATTGACAAGGCTCAGAATAAAATCTCCATAATCACTATCAATTCATCCAGCGTTTTACTGATCTTGAAATTTCAGTTTTTCTTCTTAAACGTTTTCAAGTCAGGTTTATTTCTTTTTAAATAGCTTTCCTTATTATCTGTCCTTATTATCTGTATTATTTCTTAGTTCCGTTCTCTATTTTTATTTTTATTTTTATAATGTTGCTTTTCTTTTAGCAGATAAGCCCCCAAAAATTAATATTTAGAACTCTCTTGATACTTGCACTTAGCAGAATTTCAGATACTTGAGTCTTCAAATGTGAAATACTCGCTATGATTTTCATGGCCTCTACTAGATGCGGAAATTTTATAAATATATTGTGTTTCGTTAATAAAGTGCTGTTTTGTGCTGTTCAGTTTATTATCTAAGATTTTAATCGGCATTGATGATTATTTCCATCAGCCAAGTGTTCTTTGAATTTTGAAAGCGATAGTAATGGTTTCCGAACGAATTCTCTTGTCTCATGACATCATCATTACAAATGTGGAAGCAGAGGATACGCAACCCTGGGCGCTGAGAAATAATTTATTTTTGGTCCTTGTATCCGGGATTCAACTAAACGTTCGAAGCGATACTTGAGAAAACTTGCAACAAAATTGTAAAGGACTCGGAAATCACGTGTAGGACAATGTTACCAAAAAATGTGAACGTTTTAAAATCCAAGGTCTTAATAAATTCTAAAGCTATAGTGTTAAAAAGCACTAATGTTAAAAGGATTTAAAAATTAAAATTCTCTTTTGAGTCCAAAATGCCACGTGGCGATTGTTATCGAAAAAAACAAGGAAAATTATTGTAATTTATAAGATTTCCTTTAGTTAACACTTTTCCGCACATGTTAAAATCTCTGCTATACTTTTTCCATTACTTTTTCTATTCCTGAATGTGTAAATGATAGAATTTTATATAGGAATAAGAATCGAGATTTGAGACAGACAAAGGATTGGCAGCTTCAGCCTGCTGTACAAGAATTACTCCATTTTGTGTTCGAGTTACCCTGCTATGTTATGTATGTGACATTCTTATTAGTTGGTGAGTTTGCCTTTGATTTGGAAATTATGTCGTAATTTATAAATAAGACCTGTGATGTCATTTAAAAGACCGGATCCGTTAGTAATTTTGGTTGCATATTATTCCCGATTGAAGCGGCATTAAATTTATGTTCATTTATATCTTCATTTCAAGTTGACGTCAACAATAAGCGTTTAATTATTTTGTATCTGCTGTGTTCGTTTAATGCTTTTGTAATGCTAGATAAAGCTCAGATAGAAAGTCAACAAATAGGCTCAAAATTGAACATAAGCCACATTTAATAACATAAAACAAGCCGCGATGAATTTACAGTTATCAGATAAACTGATGCCCGAGTCCGAGAGTGCACTAGTAACTCGCACAAATTAAGAATCCACTCAGAAAACGAAACAAAATTATTGAAGTACTGAATAAATATACATGCATTCTGTGACAGGCAATCTACCTACGTTTATTGGGGTTACATCTTGCGTGAAAAACATTCAAGAACGGTATAAAATGCAACAGCTTACCCTCTTGTGGCAGTTAACCGTGAGAACTCTGCAAATACCAGGCATATTTGAATAAAATAAATTTTTAATTTACATTAACATTATTAAGTTAATGTAATCTTTAATTCACATCAACATTAACAACTATCTCAAAAACTCATGTTCCGTTTATAATGGTTAATTTCGACTACACTCAACTGATCAACTCTGAGCGTAGTATAATGCACTTCGTTTTAGAAAATTAGGATAAAGGAAAATAGCATTTCATGCGCAAGGTTCGTTCCAAACTGAGGTGACATAAGCGCTCGTCTTAGGTATCATTTTCGGAGCTCGTGAAGACGATAAACATTATCGCACTTGTACAGGTCTAAAACTAGATGAAGGCTTTGGAGATTACAAGCTGGAACGTAAATATGAAAAGGTTAAACAGACACGAGTTCAAAAGCTGTTAGTAGTTTCTCTGTACATCGCTTCTTTGACTTTGGATGGATTAGTCGCTTTCAAAGAATAGTTTCCTTTTGTAGTTCGTATTTTTAACACGTACAGCTTCACAATTATCCAATTCCTGAATTAATTCAAATGAACTCTTTATTTTCCCACAACCTTCAACAAAGTGCTCGTTAACATAATCATTGAGTCTTCTTTTAATCTGATCCATAATTGCCAAGTCTTTGAGTGATTCAAAGTCTGTAACACCGACGATATGTAACTACTATTCAAGATAATTGCTTAATTCGTAAGCAACGTCTTTCCATAAGGTCCGAGGCTGTCTCTTGTATTCTAAATTTGAGTCGAAATGAATCAGCATTCGATTCGAATCTTTGGAGCAGAATCTTCTTTATGTACGAGTAATCTTCTTATTTGTTCTTCGGTTCCCGTGAAATAATACTTTAAATGTTGTTAGGCAAAAGATGTAAGATGTGAGTCATGTATTTCTTTTACGTAAACTTACACTATCTTTAAAAAATTTGAAGGAAAACTGCAATGTCAGAAGTTTCTGTAAACTTCAGCATTGCGTGTTGTATATTTAGTTCGATCGGTACATTTGAAGCAAAATCGCTTCAATTAGGGTTCGAGGCATCAGCTGCCGGATTTAAATTTAGACAAATGAATTCTAACAATAAGTCTTGCCCTTTTCTCTAACTTTCTCTTAGATGTTTTTTTAACTTTGTTTTTGTTGTTTAGCTTCGATTAGAGTTTCTAGAAGATTATTCATAAAGACTTCATATAAGCACCTTAAGCGTCAGATTTGAAAGTGCTGCTTGGATGACTACGTATTAAGGTCGACTAGGCTGCTTAAAATAGCCAATCTCGGGCTCGTCTTTAAAACGAAGAAATACCTGGTCAACCTTATTATTCACTTGACTGCCATTTGTAAAACACAAAGTATGAAACCAGGTTTCATCATTTCTTTCCGTAACGTATATGTATAAAATTACAAAACCTCATTAAAAACCAATTAAATATTTGATTGGTTTAATGTAAAGGAAATACTGTTCTGTGGCTGAATGCTCTGGATTAGAAACATATCGATGTTATTAATTTGAACTAAAATATAGAAGAAGAATTTTAAATAAAATGTCTGTAGCAATATATTTCTAATTTTAAAAATTTCTTGTTCATTTTTAAGAAATAACATCCTTGTGACTGTGAATTAAAGATCAGAAGAGTATTTTTTAAACAATTCTCGTTTAAATATAAGTTTCATTATTTGGAAAAAATAATGCAACCGAAATCATATTTAAGGAAAAGTAATGAGAGCAAGGTATAAGTTTATCAGTATTAAATGAGATTCTTCTGAAGTTCTCAAAACTGATATTTTGCTATGTAATTCTTTAACTTGGTTTACCACGCTACATAAATACAATGTCAACGCATTTTTTGACTTTTCCAGGAGATGAAATGATTGGCTATGTATTAAATATTATGCAAAAGAAAAAAGGCAAAGGATGGAAAAGAAAAACGAAACGGAAAAAAGTAAAGAAATCAAACACAAAGGGGAAAAAAAGGAAAATGAAAGAAAGAAATGGTAAAAATACATGGAATTAGCTTCTTTTTAAAATATGCGCATTAAGATTAAAAAGGGCTTATATTGTTTAAATATATTCGGTGTCTTATATCGTTTGAGTATATTGTCATATTGCTACACGAACCCAAGTTTTTAATTATATTAATGTAGTTGTTGATATACAAGCCTTAACTTAAAAATAATGAAAATAATTTAATCTCCGCCACTTCTCCGTATTGCCAATAACTGCCGAATGTAAAGTAAGGTTCTAACTTAACCCTCAGATTTAAGATATTTTTACTTCAATTTCTCGGTACAAGGACACCAAAGAATGATACACCACTTTTGCCAGAACTCAAAGTCTATGACAACTCTGTTCTAAATGAGATAATTTCTAACACCGCGCATATTAATAAATTGCTAGTCACAAATGTGTATGATGGAATATGGATATGTATATATTAATTTATTAAGTAGTCATCACTCCCGTCAAGAGAACATGCAACAGGCGTAATCGTTGTTGTAGATAGTACCCAGTATTAGGTGGTAGAACGCTCAATGTGCAGAGTATAATTTCGGTTTTTTACAATCGATAAACACAGCTGAAGCAAAGAGAATATTTGCAAAGCTAGAACAGCTGTTATGCAAACGGATCCAATTTACCTAGGCAACAGTGCACAGCATGTTACCAAGCCTTTCTAGACATTTATACCAATTATGTGCTTTAGATATCACGAGGGAGGGGCTTAAATCCGTATCTTCCCACTCACGTAGTTCAATCAAATAAGTTATTCGCCATTTCTCTTCAGCAGGAAAATTTAAGTTCAAGATCTTCTAGTCAGCTTCTGTTTCCTGCTCAGTAGAATTTGAGCTCAGATATTAAATTGTGTAGCATAAATTATTTCAACCTATATTACTCTGCACAACAGTCTATAACTTGTGACTGATAGCGTCTTGTTCTAAACATAACCGCCTTTTGCTGGATATGTTTCCGTTTTAGGTAGTGGAAAAGGTTATAAATACACTATTCTATAACAATCTACTTCATATAGCATAATAGTCGATACTAATTGCAGTTTATTGAAAAGGAAGACATCTCTGAAAGGCAGGAGAGGACTCTCATCAGAGGCTTTACGTTTTATTAAAAATAAATAAATAAACGCCTTATTTCTTGGTACGCCGGTTTAAAATTTAAAATGTAAGAAATAAGTGGGCCCACCAGCGGCCGAGCGGTAAAGTCGCTGAACACTGGTAGTTCGGTCCGAGGTTCGAGTCTCGCGAACGGGCTGGCTGCATGGGCGTTTTCGTGGTTTTCCCCATGTGTAACGTGTATACGAGCCAGTTTGCCTTAGAAAGTCCTCCACGAAGGCATCCCTCCTCTTAGGCAGATAGCCCTCGAGGCTTTGCCATAATCACACACACACACACAGTAAGAAATAAGTTACTTGGTATTTATCTGCTTATTCCATCCGTTTTGAAAAATTAATTGAAATTCCAGAATTTTCATTTATGACCTTCCATTCCCTAGTCCACCACTCAGTACACTATTTTTAGAATTACGGGATCTTGGTATATAGAAATGAGTACGTAACGTGGGTATCATGAAATTATATTTTTAATGTGACAAAAAAGGCTATGCAAACTGAAAAATTATTAAAAGCGTTTTATGTTTCGTACATGCTCTCTATCCATAATACGAAGCTGTTAATTATGTAAATAAACAGACAACGATGTGTCACTCTACTACAATTACAGGATTCACTGGGGCAACGTTTGGAGGTATGTTCGCGAACATTCATAACTGGATGGAATTTTATAAACAGGTAAAATATTTTAATTTCTGTTAATTTAATACATGCAAATTACGTTGTCTAAGATCCATTTTCCGAAATTTTTTCTAATATTTTATGTAGTATTTTCATGTTAAAGTGGATAGAAAACCTTTTCATAGTTTAGATCGGAAATTTCTTTCCCCATTAATTATGAGTCTCTAACAAAGTTTGCATTGTTTTCCTCCTCAACTATTCAGAATTTTCCTTTATCTGGTACTGGAGCTCTTCTGAGGATTCCACATACTCCAGATTTTAGATATGAGACATCTTATTACGTTCTCCTAAACTTAATAAAAATAACATTTTAAAAATTAATATTTACAAATATAGTAAAAATTGGAAATAAACATTGGTAAATTTTAAGACTCATTCTGGATGTACGAAGTATTCGGCTGAATAATGATTTTGTAAGGTGTATTTAAAAGTAATATAGCTGATCATTTACTCACCATTTCTTATACTGAATTTGCCACTCTTTAAAATTGTTACTCCTAACTGTAATCGTCTTTGTTTCTCCACTTCTTTCTCCAAATAACGCTTTGTCGAAATAAAGATTTAGCGTTTGTTACTGAGGTGTGGGATTTGATAATCGAATCTAGTGGCTTGAAATGTGCTATCAGTATTCAAAGTCGGTTTTTGGGTGCTTCACTTTACAAAATGATTTGTCGAGATGTCATTATTTAAAAAAAAATGAGTAATGAAGAATGTATATGTAGGTAAACTCCTCGTGATGTGAGAAAACAATGGCACCTACAGCCGCGGAATTTTTAATACACGTACTCCTCAGCCCAAATGGGCGTTACGTGTCTTGTGCAGACAATGCATTGAAGAGTGAACAGTTATTAAATGTGAAATTTAATGCACTAAATGTATAGGAATGCAAATGAATATTCATTACGCATTTAATATGATAGTAGTATCGCAGTTTTTACCTTAGTAATCTGAAAGTAAGTTAGACTGTAGTTCTCTGTCTAGGCAGCATAATTTTTAAGATGTGTACCGTTTCAAAAGGTAGTTTAATGTTAAATTAAAATTGCTTAACAGAAGTTAATACACAAGAATAGAAGTAAAGTTTTAAATAACAGTATGCAATTGTAGCACCACGAATGAAGTTCCTAAAAGGCACTGAGAAACTATATTTTGATCTGTGGATATGTATTTCAAGTTTTTTTCAGTCTGACATAGTATTCACAACATCAAACTAATTCTGATGAACCATGAGTAATTTTAAATAAAATAAAATTCTATTTACAAAATGTTCGTATTTTTAGTACAGCTATAATTCTGCTTAAATATTAGTAACATTTTAAATTTGCTTTTCTTTTTTATTTGTTGCATTTTATTTTTTTAATAGCTTCTCTCTCTGCAAAATAACAGCATTCATAATATTTTAAGTATTATATTTAAGCCTGAATAATTAAATAAATCTGGATTAAATGCTTTTTCTTCGCGCAGATGCCAAATACAGATATAATAGTAATATGAAATTGCATAATTTTATTAAGAATTTTAAAATTACTCTCAATAAATTTATGCAATTGTATTTAAAAATTTTGAGATAATTTTTATTCCAAATGTATAGAAATATATGTTTTTTCATCTGAACTAATTGTTGTAACTGAAACAAACTTTAAATAATAATTAGAATTATTATTCGCCATCAAAATTCCTCTTCCTGCTCCTGAATCAAGAAAGAAACTAAAACAGTATATTGTAATAACATACATATACTGTTTTAGTTTGTTTCTTGATTCATTTGGGCGAAAATTTGAAATAAAATTTTGATCACTGGCCGACGAAACGATTATCTTGAAAGTTTGCAGTTTGCGGGTTTGTACATGCTACAACAATGGAATGTTACAAACAGATTTTTTTTTTTTTTTTTCTTATTTCTTTAGTACTAAAATTTTCTTTTACATTCTTGATTAGCAATTAAAATAACGATCGAAGAATTTCAAACATGTGGTGGGAATATTTTAATGAAATTTGTACAAAAATGCAATGCAAAAATTAAAAAATATTTATTCTTAAGTTAATAACTAAACACCATAAACACAGACTAAAACTAAAAACATGAAAAACGTAATAAACAAAAGGTTACAAAATCCTTCAAAATATTTCAAAATCCTTTCAATTTGCAAAAACATTATTTTTTCTGCTACCTGTCGACGAATAATGCCATAATTCGTGATTATAATAAATATCATGATTCATGATTCTATTGTCACCAATGGTCCTCTTGTCATGTCACTGTTATTTCAGCAAGCAAAACAAAAACAATAGTTTAAGAGGCTACCTAGAACAAAAATTTAGTAAATTATTTTAAATATATGATGTCTTGTCTCTGGATCAATGGAATTTTAATGATTTAACAAAAATGTATTCTATTGCAAAAAATTTTGTATGGTTTTGATTTCCTATATGTTTAAGCACGGTATATCCACTGACATAACCAAGCATGTTATTATAATATACACTAATGATATAAATATTACTGCTTTTTTAATTTTAATTTGTATTCTTATTAGGTTGAAGAACTACACCAGCTATATGAGAATCGTAGGCTAGACATTAAAGTATTAGTTTCACAAATTTAAGATTCAGTAGTACCTTAAATTTATGATTTGTTGTAATTACAACAAAATTTACAATGAAAGTTTATGCATAAATGTCTAGTAAAGTGTGGAAATAATTCTCTTTCCCTATCACTATATTAAAAAATCTGAAGTTAATAATATTATTTAATCACTTTAATATGCTTTAAAGTTATTTTTCCACCATCAGCCAACATTAGTATTATTACGCAGTGCCAGCTCGCTGAAACAATTAAGTAAATGAGAGATTAACTTACATTTTCTATATCTGCGATATAGAATATGCGCTTTCTTATGTAAAGCACACATTAAGAAAACTAGAAATAACGCCGTCAAACGCGTAAATTTCTCTCCTAAAGGGGAAGTTCAAAAATTTCTTTCAGCAGTCACACCAGAACAGTCAGCAGAATTTTCAATGAAACATACGTAATTATTTAATTTGCTCACTTCGGAGCTTACGACGTGCCACTGACATTCGAAATTATTTGTGCAGCCCGAAACATATCATCTTTTTCAAGTGTGGTCTTTAGTGGCTAAATGCTTGGAATTCTCTGCTTAAAATACCAAACAGAAAAGCATCTGTATGCTGTAGCTGCTGAATGCTTGTATTTAAGAGAGTGTCCGAGTATGGTTTCTGTGTGTTCGGATTATTTGATAGGATAAATGAGCAGTTTCTTGTATTATTAGAGAAGGTGGAAAATTAAATATTTTGTTTTTTTCGCTTATAGAAACGAACCCACCAGTAGCATTGTTTAAAATTGCTGAATACTAGTAGTTTGATCCAGATCGAATCACAGAAAGAAATAGGACGTAATTTCGTGAAGATAAAATGTACGAACATTGCTAACAAGTCTATTAATACTTACTACATTAAACCTGCAATACATTTTAAGATTTGAGGGTACTTTTCCGTTTCGCCGGCGCAAATCTCGCCAAGTAGACTTTATTGGCGACAACATACAGTATACAAATAAAATAAGTTAACAAATGTTAGTTCTAAGAATTTTTTATTTTGAAGGTATAAGCATTTTAATATCGTTTAAAATTATTGAAAAAAAAGGCCAATAAATAAAGGCAATAAATTTGTAAAAATATATTAATTTAAGAATTTAGTATGGTTTAATTTAAGAATTTACATGGTTCAACATCCTGATTCGCCTTGTCATATCACATAACCTCGAGTCTCACGTAAACTACAAAATCTCTCTCAGTAATTATCTACCTCTATAAATTTCAAGTTGAATCTTAATTTGGAATACAAGTTTAAATGCAAGAATTATGTTAATTCGTACGAGCTTACTCAGAAATTATGTAAATCTGCAGTCCTAGTGCATTTTCTGCTTTACTTCGCTAGTGCATTTTCATTAGAATTAATGAATTTGACTTTGCCTTTTCTATATTTTCTCCTTATATTGCATCCTGATGTTGTCGTGTCTATGACAAAGTGCAATTATATAGCTACGAAGCTGTCAAAGACAGCTTTTGCAATCTCGGCAGCTCTATCAGTATAAAGTAGGTCCACTGGGTCTTCAATGCCGATGTTAAACAGTCTGGCCTGGATTGCTGGGCAGCTGAAGATGTGATGGCGAGACAGTGGGATGTCATCTGGGCAATGAGGACAAATGTTGGTGTAACTACGCTGTCCGTCTGCAGAAATCCTCATCCCTTTTAAGTGATGTGTTCAAAGTCTGGTTATGATAGTCGATATGGCTCTGTCACAGTTCAATTCCGGGATGGAGTTTCCTTTAACTTGACCGATTAGTCTTTGGCTGGCAACTGCATTGGCATCAACGAGGGTTAGGCAGTTGGATGGCTGAGGAGAATCATGGAATGCCTTTGCAAGCTCATCGGCCTTCTCATTACTAAAAATATTTACATGAGCCGGTATCTATTATATTGCATCCTAATTGACTTAATTACCGCGAATGGCCTTACGGCTTAAAATTAAACTATCTGGTAAAAATTCTATGTAATTGGATCCCAGTATTGAAAGAAACAATCGATCTGATAAGAAATGGCTGCGAATTGTTTTGAAAATGAGGCGTAAAAGGTTACCAGAGAGGATATTACGTTTGGCATCAGTTGTACCATTATTGGCGACTTTAACGTCTACGCCGGCAAAACGGAATAGTACCGATTTGAGAGTTTAGTAGAAAGCCTAAACTGTTATTTAAATATTTTTAATGGCTTAACCCTTCCTGAGGGTCTTAAGGAAAGTGATCCTGAATGAAATATTAATGAATGTATCCCTACATAAAGATTATAGAATTTCATTAAAATTATTTCAATTTTTCGTCAGATGTTGAATCATCAACACACATGCTTTAAATCGAATTTCCTAATTAAATTTTTAAAAGATTTTGCGGTACCGTAAAATAAATAAAACAGCAAAAACTCAATTTAAGCAAAAACCACCACTCTGACTGAAATACGTAAAGCAGTTTGATTTAACACTTCCTTTAGCAGCGAAAACAAATTGGTTATAAAACTCATAATAAATATAATCTCAAACCCTAAGTATAATTTTAAAAATTTATGGCGTTATCGGACGTAATTTGTTCCCATGTCAGACGCATTTTACGAAGAAATACAATTTTTTTTTAATTTGAAGATCTAAATTTCCGAAGTATTTGACAGTCCAACCTGCATATGCTGCATTCATTTGTTTAAAAGTCAGTAAAGTCTTCTCACAGATTTTCTTAAAATTTTTCAAAGTGAAGAAATATTGTCCTTAACAACTATTTAAGAGTAATCACAAAGCAAGTTTTGTAAAAACCAAATAAGTGTTGATTGAGTCATTCTTGTTATTTATAATCGAAATTATAACAAAAATCTAAAACGAGGACTTGTTGTATAAAATAGTTGTTGTTGTTACTAATCTCGCTTGTCAGAATCACATCAAGCCCACGAAATCCCTCCTGGCAAGGATTCAAGATTGCGCCCGTCTCTGGCAAGAACCATTGGCACCATACAGGTGACCGTACGACTTTATCCATTTCGGCGCTTAATTTTGAACGTGAGTACCCCAGGGAAATTTCTCAGACGGTCTCCTTCCTATCTTCCGCTAGATGCAAATTGTAGAGAACCAAAACAGGGGCATCCAATGGGTGGACCAAAGCAAGTACGAATGAAACCCAAGAACAGAGTGCGAAGCGAAAGAGAAACACTAAAACCCATCTCTGATGACGTAATTTACAATTACGATCGGGACTTACGGTTGGCTTTTAACAGAACAACTCTTTGGCTCTCCGAAATGAATTAAAAAATATGCATTCTGAATGGCCAGATAAAGCAAGCCCAAATAAACGCAAATAATTACGCATTTCAACACATTTGACAAACGTAACAGTGAAAATGGGACGTAGCCTTCCTTTTTACAAATCATGTATTTTGCTTGATAATCACGGAAAAAGCCTTCCTTTTTGATTTTGTAGAAGAATACGAAAATAAATTTCAAGATTTTTGGAAAAGAAATTTAAAAAAAAATTATCTTTTTTTACTCTACTTACAATATAGGTTTCCTCAACAAATCTTCGAATAGAAAACACAGATTTTCTCTTTTATATTTAGTTCAAGGATCATCGACGACGTCCTTTTGCTGCATTCTATAAATCAGACCTAGGAGGAGATATCTATGCCTTACTGCATAGCTACGCGTTATTTATTGTCCTCGCTATTTGAAAGTACGTATGTTTGTGAGCGAATATTTTCAATAGTGAAGCAAACTGAGACTAAAATTAGAACCGGAACATCGGATGACCACCTTGAGAACTGCCTAAGAATTTTAACCACTTCGCTCGAACCAGACATTAAAGTATTAGTTTCTAAAACTTAAGGTCGAATAGTATATTATTTCTAAGAGTTTTTGCAATTACAACCAAAATTTAAAATAAAATTTTATGTATAAAATCTCTATTAAAATGTGAAAATATTTCTCTTTTGCTATCAATATATTCAAAAATCATGAATTATTAATATTATTTAATTACTTAAATATGTAACTAATAATTATTTATAGTATAGTAAGAAATAGTTGTTCTTTACCATCAGCCATCATTAGTATTTTGCAGTGACGGCTCGCCGAATGAATCAAGTGAATGAGAGATTCACTTACATTTTCTAGATCTGCGATATAGTCTATATAAAGCACACATTAAGCAAACTAGAAACAATACAGTCAAACGAGTACATTTCTCTGTTAGAGGGGAAATTCAAAAATTTCTGTCAGTAGTCAAACCTGAGCAGATCGCAGAACTTTCAATGGACCTACATAATTATCTTATATGGTTATTTTTTAGAGCTCACAAGTTGTCACTCAAATTTATGTCTTATGACTTACTTTTTTCTGGTCATTAACTACTAAAGAGCTTTTGCCAGTAGATCGCATTAAAGTGCACTAGGCAAAGATATTTTCAAATAAATGGTACTAGGGAAGTACCAACACCCGTGAGCAAAGAAAATTCAGCTGCGTGAGCAGGCATATCTTAATACTTACGAAAGTAGGCGTTCATCATAAAAATTGTGCAGTGGTAAGCAATGGCATTAAATTGAAGCATGTAGGCAGGTTTAGTGAGTTGTATGACAAATGCAGGTGGTGAGCTCAATATAGCTAGTAAGAGTGCAGGATAAGCAATAGTGAGACATCATGAAAATGGCGCGAAGACAGTTTGAAGCTGTGAATGGCATAAGAGTTCAAAGTCCTTCAGAAGTATGCAGTAGTTAGATAGGCAGTAAAAGTTCAAAAGTTCGTAGAATCATACGATAAAGTAAAAATTCATACAAAATAATTTTAAAGAATGAAATAGTAACATAAAAATCTTGAATAAAAAATTTTCTTGATTAACATAAGTATAAGATGCAACACAAATAATAGGATAGAGTCCAATTAGAGTTCAAGTAAATTTTAAAATTAAAATTTACAAGTTACCACCATAACGAATTGTGATGAATTGTCCTTGGGCGTTTGACAGTATATTCAATGGTTGGATCATAATCCAACATTTGTTTAATTGCGTTATACTGACTATGCTTCATCTTCTCGAAGAAGTTGTGAGCTGTCATGAGTATAAAGTTATGCACAGATGGAATATCCAGGTCGTTATGAATTATACAGTTTCTTACGTACCAAGGTGCATTCACAATGCTACGTAGAATTTTATTTTGAAGTATATCCAATTTTTTGCGCTCAGTTTTATTGGCGATTGCCCATGCCGGCACTGCATATAGCATGATCGGTCGAATGAGAGATATGTAAAGCATTTTCTTTATTTTTAGACTGAGCTTCGATTTTTTGCCGATAATAGGATAAATTGCCATGTAGGCTGCATTTGCTTTGTTTAAGATATAAGAAATATGATCTTTGAAGTTGAGAGATTTATCTATGTAAACACCTAAATATTTATAGGAATTAGCTACAGGGATTAGAGTTCTATCTAAGTAGATATCAGTATTAACTCTTAATCTTGTTTTGTATCTCCGATAGAGCACAATACAACATTTAGAGGCGTTGAGCTTAATTTTCCAAGTCTTGCACCATTGATTGATCATATTCAGATGCATTTGTAAATTACTTAGAGCGAGCTGGGGACTTCTGGATTCAGTCAATACTACAGTGTCGTCAGCATATTTCAGTATTTTCGTGTTGAATGGGTGCGGGAAATCATTGATATAAACATTATAGAGCCGGGGGGAAGAACGGATCCTTGCGGCACCCCGCTATGAATTCTTTTTCTGACAGATAAGGCGTCACCGCAGCGAACTTGAAAAGTCCTGTTTTTCAGATAGGAACTAATGAGTTTTACGAAACTGTTTGGAAGCATAAAATTATTCAATTTATGCAGGAGGCCTGCATGCCACACTCTAGCCTTTTCGAAGTCGAGATAGCATGCAGCCACCCCGTTTTTCTTAGTAAAGGCTTGCGAAACAAATTCCTCCAAATTGAGAATTTGATGAGTCGTGCAGTGTCCACTGCGGAAGCCGAATTGCAGATCATCTATTAAATTGAGTCTTTCGAGATGGTTAGTGAGCCTTGAGCAGAGGATTTTCTCAAATACTTTTCCTAATGAAGGTAAAAGACTGATAGGTCTGTAGGAAGTGACGAGTTTAGGATCTTTCTTTGGTTTTAAGATATTGACTATTATGGAGTGTTTCCATTGCTGAGGGAAATAATTATTTCGGATGCAGGCATTAAAAATATTGACTATGTTAGTAATACAACGTCTAGGAATAGCTTTAAGTGCTTCATTGCTAATCTGATCATAGCCTTTGGCTTTCCTTGGCTTGAGTTTGTGAATAATTTCTCTTACTTCTCTTGGTGAAGTAAAGGGAATGAAATTTGTTATAGGATAATTGTTAATACTGTCAATGGTAAAATTAACTTCTTCTTCTTGGGAGTTATTCTCAGGCGGGTGAGGTTGAAATATTTTCTCTAATTCATTAGACATTATATTAGCAATCTCGTCCTCAGATTGATAGGAGATTCCCATGTGATGAATTGCATGAGTTTGATTTGGTCTGCTATTTCTTAGAGATTTAGCAGTTTTCCATACTGCTTGATCTTGAGGATCCAGGTTTGATAGGAGAAAGTCCCATTTTTTGTTTCTGAATTCCATAATTTCTTGCTTGATTTTCCTGTTTAAAAAGTTGATGTGCCTTTTGGCACGAGGGTCTGCGGACCGCTGCCATTCCTTATGTTTTCTATTCTTCTCTGTAATAATATCTTTTATATATTTAGGAAGGGAGAGAAAATTAGTGCTTTTGCAGGGATAAGTCGCATTATTGATTGCATCTTTCATTTTAGTGGTGAATTTATAAATTTCATCTTCGATATCACCGCAATGATTATAATTATTTCTGCAATTATAGTCTTTCATAGTATCAGAGAATTGGGTCCAATTTATCTTAGTTCTGTGTTTCTTCAACGGGGGATAAAAGCCATAAAAGTCGAAGTTCACTGGAAGATGATCAGAATTTAAGTCCGTTATTACTTCTAAGAGAGGGGTATGAGGAATATTTTTAAGAAGTACAATGTCCAAAACTTCGCCCTTTCCGTTAGCACCAAATCTTGTTGGAGAAGTGGGAGCAGCAAAATTGAGGTCGTTGCTAATTAAATAGTTATGTAAAATGTTTCCATTGCTATTAGATCCTCTAGAATTCCAAGCATTATGCTTTGCGTTCAAGTCCCCTGCGATGATAGTCGGGAAGTTGGTGGAGGTTAAGATATCCAGGTCATTATTACTCATCAGATTATTAGGAGGATTGTAAATAGAAATAAATAGGTAGGCTTCATTTAAAGCAGTATAAATGATAGCTGAAGTAAATTCGAGCAGACTATTGTGAGGAAGATCATATTCAGTATGCTTTAAGTGATTTTTAATGATAATTGCAGTACCACCCCATCTACTTCGGGTTCCGTCTTTCCTTATAATATTGTAGCCGTTTATTTTAAATTTATCGCAAGCTTTAAGGTGAGTTTCACCTATCATCATGACATCAATGTTGTACTTATCCAAGTAATCTTTAATTTCTTGATATTGTTTTATGACACCGTTCGCATTGAAATAGAAAATTTTTAAGAAGCTATTGGTAGCTGAAATCATCGCGTTTATATTGCTATGAGGTCTAAAAGTCATAGTCTAAAGAAGTGAAATATTCAATTGCGGCCATTCCGACCTCGAGTTTACCCATGATGTTTTTTGCTTTTTTAAATTCTGCAAAGAATTCTTTCGCTTTTAGGAGTTGGGTTTTTATCCACTCAAAAAATGAAACTTCTTTAGCTTCGCTTTCTTGTTTATTTTTGTTTTCCTTTTGAGTTGTCCAGCTAGGTTTATTTTTAGTATTTTCGTTTTCCGTAGCTCCAGGGAGAGTAGGAAAATCTTTATTTAATTGAAATTGTTTCTGTTCATGCTTTTTCTCGTTTTGATTGCTCTTATTGAAGACTCTTTATCCGGATGGTATTTACATTCCTTCGAGTTGCTCGGGTGGCAATCGCCGCACAGAACGCAGAGCGCTGGTAGTTTGTCCTTGTTCTTGTTACAGGCGTAAGTTTCGTGCGGTTCGGCGCATTTAAGACACCTAGGTTTGTAATGACATAGATCTCGAGTGTGTCCGTATCTCTGGCACCTGTGGCATTGCACAGGGCCAGGTCTGGATTTGTAAGCACGGACTATGACGTCTAATCCACGAAGTTGCTTTATTTGGTAGATTTGTTTACCCTTTTCGTTTCTTTTGACCTCGACTAAGAATATAGGTAGTTTAACAATTTTTCCTTCTCGGAATCTTTCGAGCTGACGTATCTTTTCTACAGAAATTCCGTGTTCAGTGAGTTCTTTGTGAATTATTTCCACGTTTGAGTTTCTAGGCAGTTTCTTAATTACCACTTTGATTGGTTTTTCGGAATTAATTTTGTATGTGTGGAATTGCACACCTCGTTTGGCCAGAAACTCCGTGATTGCGCGATAGTCATCTTTATCCCAGACTTTGATGTTGAGTGTATCTCCTGTGAGATTGCCTTTGACATTTTTTACTCCTAAATTTTCAATTTCCTCTTTTAACGTATCCCAGTTGGCTGTAAAATCTGAGAGAACAATTGGGGGAATATGTCCAGTGCTTTTTTTGGCGAGAGTAAATCCTGCGGACTCCGAGTTCAATTCCTGCTCCATGCGGTCATCGTCCTGTAGGTCATTGAACTTATTTTTCTGTACGGGTAGTTCAGCTTCCGATGAATTTGAATGCGTTCGTTTATGCGTGATGCGGGGGGTTTTAAACCCGTCGCTGTCAGTAGTAATTTTCTTTTTCTTATTCTTAGATATAGTCGAACGCTCTATATTTTTTGCATCGCTTTTTTGTGTTTTATTAAATGCTTTTGCCTTTAACATAGCATCGCTTTCGTTGTTATTTTCCATAATGGAATTGTTTGTTTGATTTTTATGCATGACGGCCAGATTTAAGAATGCGTCGTAATCTTGAATGATGCGTTCAAGTTCCGCTATACGTTTGAGATCATCGCTAGTTTTGTTTTCAACTGAGTTGAATTTAAGGAGATCAGCAATAGCTTGCTGTTTTAGGGTTATGTAAGAGCTAACATTGGGTGGGAGATTAGCTCTCTCTAAATGGATATGAATTCTACCGAAGGCTTGTTCGGCGGCTGAGATTTCATTATCTAAATTTTCGGATGGCTGACACTCACTGATATTTCACCGAGGTAAAGCATAGCGAGGGAATCAAAAAGCAAAAATATCTTACCTAAATCCAGAGCAGCAGCTTCGGTGAAATACCGAAAAGCGTACTCCAAAGAAAAGCAAAAATATCCAAATGGATGCGCAGACGATGCGTTGAAAAACCCGATCTGGACGCGATTAAAGAGGCAACCAGCTCAAAGCAAATTCCAACTCAGAATGCGAATTTGAATTATAACCCGAAATATATTTTCATTTTCCAGTGCGGTCATTGGTGGTTAAATGCTTAAACTTCTCTGCTTACAGCATCGAATAGAAAAGAGTCTGTATGTTGTAGCTGCTGAATGTATGTATACAAGGGGGTGCTCGAGTGCTTAGGAGTTAGTGAATATTTAAAAACTTAAAAAGTTCCATTTGACCTGATTAAGACCATAATAGAGAAAATAGAAAATATAATTGATAGATTAATAGATTTTTAATGAAATATATCTATGGACAAACTTATTCAGATACAGATTGATCACTCACGATATGCTTCGAAAAAATTTGTATCTGCATGACGGCTTTAATTTGCAAAAAGAATAATTAATTTTTATTCCTCAAAAACTATATAGATACCTCTTCCGTAAGACTTCACTCGCAAGCAATCAAAATAATCGTTCTACCCAGAAACAAGTTCTTCGATGAAGCAATGGCTCGCGCAATTTGAACTAAAATAATATCTACTTGGGTATAAGATTATGGAGTTCGCTTAATAATTTAGCTTTAACTGTGGTTCAAGATTAAGGTAATTGTGGATCAGATTGAAGGATCATGTAGTAGGTAGTTTGGAGTAGACAATCTCAGAAATATATTATCCCCGTAAATTTTATTAATATAAGTTTTAAATTTATTTGAATAGCCGTAAGGCAGCATGTGTAAAGAAAATAAAAAAATTAGAAAAAATATATCTGAAATTTGTGAACTGATTTCGAAGAGGCTAAAAAAATTTATATTGGAAAATCTCATTAATTTTTCTGAAACTTGCGAAGCAATTTCTTTATAAAGTTGGTTCAGAGAGAATTTGGAGGTGAATTAATTTGGTTCAGAGAGAATAGGAATCCATAAATTTGGTTCAGAGAGAATTCTCGATAAAATTGCTGTTTTTTCTGTTACATTCTCTTTAGGGTGACACAAAGCTAGAGCTTAAACTAAAGCAACGCGATTGGTCAAGCGCTACAGTCTCGTTCAAAACGAGATTTGTCATCAACGTAATAAAACTTTATATTAAATTTTTCTTAATTTTGCAGTCGTTTACCTGAACTTAACGGCAAATGTTTAAAAAGGCGTGAATAACTATAACATCCATCTGAACTTCGTTATTTAAACCTCTTTTTTAAAAAGCTTTTGCAGCTGAAACGAAGTAAAATGAAATGTATGAAACAGTGACTGAAATAATTCCAAAGTTAGTGCTGCAATGAAGCTGATATTCAAGTAATCACATTAAGAACGTTCACTGTAACGGGAACAATACTTCGATGCATTTTATAATATCTGTTTTCAACAAATTCCATATCAAACAGAGAGTCTTTGTTGGACTTTTCTTTTGTGTTTTGCGAAATTTCAAAAGATGCTTACTTCAATATCCATGCACTTTGCTTCTGAAGCGTTGAAGGACTGTAGTCGAACCTAGCTGTCATCTTGTGGTCTTCACCGACAACATTGTCTAAGGAGCACCAGAAGTGGTGAATTACACTAGCAATAAAGGAAATGTTCTGCTCCAGTTTTGTTAAGGACATCTTAGTTGACGCATCCAAATGTCTGACAGCCCCTTGCCTAATATTACACTTTCTAGAAGAATTTCGACTCGATAGTAGTTCGCGTCCGCAAACGGGAGAGATGTAAAACCATTGAACACTGTCAGTTCCGACCTGAGTTCGATTCCAGGTAACCGAGCTTGCCACGTCGCTTTTTTGGGCTTTTCCCCATGTGTAACGTGTGTATGACCCAGTTTCCCGTAGAACGTCCTACACCTAAGGTATCCTTCCCCTTTGGCAGATAGTGTGCTTGGACGTAATCAAGTGAGCAAAACCAAACCAAACGATACAAGCAAGGAGGTTAGAACTCATGGAGTTGCCCTCCACGCAGTCCAAGTAAAGCCAAAAAAGGGGGGAAGCATGCCCTTAGTAGTCGTGGCTTAGAAAGATTGACATGCTCTAACCACACCCAATTTTATTCCTGGTAGTCGTAAAGGATCGCAGATTCTTCACGTCCTCTTTCCCTTACTCTTCTCGCCATTTCATTTTATTTCTACATTATGTAATTGCAATAATTTCTACATTATGTAATTGCATCCTGTAATTAATGAATGCTAGCATTAAAAGTATTGTGAACACAGAACAGTAAATATGTACTCAAACTATTATTTGATTATAATTTCTTATTCTAAGTATATATAATTCTCAAATTTTTCATGTTATAAATATTACTTATGTTTCGAAAAAACTTAATTTTAATAAACAATGATAGAAATATGTAAACTTTACGTTGTTATTTTAAAACTCACACAACAAATGTGACTAAAAATCAAATCCGGTTATTATATATTTACTTGAGCACAAAATAAAATGTAGTTAAACACATAAAAGGTAAGACCTGTAGTGTAATTATGATCAGACATTAAAGTGTTTTCTTTTCTATTGAGAGCTAGCCACTCCCCTTTCCCTTGTTTACTTATCGTTTTGCCATCACATATAATTTAATTACGAATATCACTTTTATTATTATTATGAAAGGGTATATCTGAGAACTATATATGTTTCTTCGTGTACTTTACGCAAAGAAAATGCTCAAACTCTCTCTTGAAAGCAATTCAAACAGACATTTCGAATATTCCACTTTTTTATGCACGTTCTAAAACATTCTTTCACATAGACATGAAGCCATTATTTCGCTGTAACAGTTCAGTGCCTTTCACATCTACGCACACAAAATCAGAAAACCCACTGAGAATTTGAAACCAGCTGGCGTTTTACCTCACTTCGCTTAGTAAGGTAATCGTTTTCTTGCCCTCACGTGGCGTGGCTTATTTCCTTCCCCTGGCTTCACTTTCTTCGTATTGCAATAGCAGAGACGTCATCTCCATGTATTCTAACCTCCTTGGATACAAGGGCCCCCACGGCACAAAGAGACTATACACTTAATGACCGTCTAATGCCTTCTTCAGAATTCAGGAGTCTGTGACAATCGCTTCCTATTTGCATGCCATAAAACTGCTGAACAGAAAATATTTGAAACATTTTTTGGGTCAGTAGGCGAAAAAATTTATAGATTATGTCTGAAGTTATATTATAATCAGGATGAGACGATAATATAAGTTGTAAGATGTAAATATGACCAATATTTGAAATTATCCTTCAATGTTTTGGACTTTCTTTGCTTTATACAATTTCGAAGGCAACACTGTTGTCATTGAAGGATCCTTTACAATAACTTAATAAAAACACCCTTGTAAGTATATTCTAAGTCTGCGCAACTAGAAATAAATTGAAGAAATCAAATTCTATGATGCTTACTTTTTCTAAAGTCAGTAACTTCACCAAGGTAAAAATTTGCATTTCAGATTTGTTGATTTCTTTTAAGTCTGGAATATTAAAAACGTGATCTTCTAACAGTACAACAACAATTTATTTAAATATCGCATAATCGAAATTCACAACAAAGAATTTTAAAGTATAAATTTTTATTAAAAACTGAGTGATATATTTATATTGTAATGAAATTGCATATTTACATGTGTATGAAATGAAAAATAGACAAAATATAATAAAAACAAAGAAGTAAATTTAGTTCCCCCAAAAAAACTTTCAGTTTACTACAATACTTTTCTGCACAAAACTAGAGCGTTAGTGATTATATTTCAACATATTGTAGCAAAGAACGTCTTCAATTCTAAATCCATAATCATTTCGAAAATGAGTAAATTATATTTAAAAGTATTAATAAAAAGCTCTCAAAAAGGAACCTAATATATTTGAAATATTTAATTTATACAGATAAAATGGGGTAAAACAAGTTTTCCAATTACTACGATATCTAGCTTGATTACACTTAGTTGAAATTTCCAATAAAATGTTTCCATGGCATATATGATGGGGTGGAAGTGTAGCAGCAGGAGCCTGGTATCCAGAAGGTACCCCCAGAAATCGTTCCTCTACCGTCACTGGCAAGCAGTGTAGCAAGAAAATAAAACTGCGTAGAGGATATTTTACACATTTCACTTTGCCCTCAAGGAAATAAAACATTAATGAGCTCCTAACTGAAATAAAGACGTTGGTAGCCGCATGCAAATTAAAGCACTAAATATTCACTTAAACCCTCCAACCGTTGTTTGGCTCCGAAGGTCTCAAAGCTTCCAAAAATGCCATCGAAAAAGACGATGATCATAATTCCAAAATGCTGCTTCTATTTCTCTATCTCTCTATTTTTCCATTTTGTTATTGTTTTCTCCTAATAAATAACCATTCTTCGTTGTTTGGCCACATTTTAAGACTCACGTGCTCGATAATATTTAAAACGTTTCGTTAAAAATGTTCTTGGATTTATGCATACAGCCTGGCCAGTTTGGGGATTTTAATTTCTTCGAATTCTCCTAAATTATGTTGCGGTTATTTTATATTAATAATTGCATGAGAGGAAGATATGTAGCAACGCAACGATGCAGCTGCGGATTACAAAGAATTTTTAAATATTTAATGAAAGAGTAACGACTGGTTTAATTGCACGGACTGATGAAAATTTTCTAACATTTTCATAATTTTGGGTAGTTGTTTTAGAGCAAACATATTCGTATGTCACAACTCTATTTCTTGATGAGCATTCGCAATCAAATTCATATATCTGGAAATTTATGTTATAGCTTGAGATAAATCGGGTTGGCTATATATATCTATATAATCGCAGTTGAAAGAAATTTAATTTTCCTGAAATGTGTTATTACAGGTGAGGTGGAATGGGTAATAATGTAATATAATTACGTTTTAAAACGGCTGTTTCTAAATCGAGATCAGAAGAGGGAGTGGTTAGGTTATTTAATTACGGCAAAGCCCCGAGGGCTATATGCCTAAGGGAAGGGATGCCTTCGTGAAGGACTTTCTAAGGAAAACTGGCTCGTACACACGTTACACATGGGGAAAACCACGAAAACGCCCCTGCCCGTCCGCGGGATTTGAACCTCGAACCGAACTACCAGTGGTCAGCGACTTTACCGCTCGGGTGACCCAGAAGAAGGAGGTGAAAGGGAGATATGACTACTTACTACAAATCCACCGCTTTGCCTAATGTAAGCGAAGCGGTTTGGTTTCAAATAATTGGAAAAATCTGTTATCCCAATGTATATTTTATCATAATTTAAGTAACATATAGTGCAATAGTATACGAAAAAACTAGTGAGTAAAAAATTAGTTATAATTCTTTCATAATAAGTATAATCTTAAACAGTAGACATAATTTTGAAAATCCATAGCGCCATCGAATCTAAAACTGTTTCCATGACAGATGTATTTTACACAGAAATTTATTTTTACTTTCAAGGTCTAAATTTCCGCGCCCTTGTGGCAAATATATCATTGTGTAGGATACGCCGCGAGATTGCAGCGATTTCCCGGCAATAATGCAGGGATGGATGGATAGCAATGAACGAGAATATCATGCATTTATTCCGAAACAGAAACGAAGTGTTTGTCAGATTTCCTGCATGACCAAGTCTCAATTTATTACTTTTATATTAATCTCTACAAGACTGATATAATTTACGTGTCTTTAGGTACGAAAAATTGATTCAGTCTGTAAAAGAATTCATCTGCATTTCGTTTTATGGTTTTCTTTTTAAACTTAACTTCTTTTAACAACAAATCTGTAATCGATGTGCGCACTGATTTAATGACGGAAGTTCCCCCAGACTTCAATCATCTTCATACAAACTCTTGTAAATGTAAAATATATTTAAGAAAATAAAATATTCTGACAACTATCGTAATGCCAGGTCATATGAATAATTAAATCTGTATCATGAAATCTTTGAATGAGATTTGTATCAAAGTTTGTAGATTATCAGAAGCAATTAATTTAGTGGCAATCAAAATAGTGTGAAACTGGGTTAAAAATCGCTAACATCTTCAAATATCTGCAAATTCTTGCCATAAATATTAATGTCGTAATAATGATAATTAACGGAATGGAAAATGTATTCGCAGGCCGCGTAAGTTTGCTTAAATACCTCTAGATACAAACAACTAGCTTTTAGTATTAAGTGTTTTTTGGTACCAATAAAATGCTAATTCTTAACAGCGTTTCAGGACCATCAGTGGCCGAGCCGTTAAATCGCCAAAAACTGGTAGCTCCGTGGATTCGAATCCATTCGAACGGTCTGGCTGCATGGGCGTTTTCGTAACGTGTATGGGAACCACTGTTTTTTCAGAAAGTGCTCCACGAAACCGTGCCTTTACTTAAGCAGACAGCCCTATTGTGCTTCTCCCCGTACTAAAATAAACTAAGCAGAACTGTACAGAATTTCAGTCTAATAGGCCAGGGATTCGACTACGTTGTATTAACTACGTTCGACTGCGTTGTATGAACTACGTTCGACAACGTTGTATGAACAGCTTGGAAATCATATTGTTATTTTTAATGCGAGATAGCGAAAACCACACGGTAGTCCAATTTGCAAACCATGTTCGGTTGATTTGGGGGAACTTTATAACAAAGCTAAACTCCCTTTGAACACTCAACCTAACCGCTAACATTCCAAATTATCTTAACCTGTTGACGAATTAGTGTCCTTAACCACATACTTAATTGTAATCAAAAAGCATGTTAGGTGCAAATCCAAATAGAAGCCGATTAAATCGTTCTTGTGGTTCCTAACTGAAAACACAACATAAATCATAAAAGATGACTTGTTGTAATAAAAACATTACAACAAAGACGAGTCTGTTTTTCCCTTCCAGTTATATTTCAAATACTGACAAACACAAATCTTAATTCAAAGTTAAATATCTGATAGGTCTACAGTACAGTTAAACTCTTAAGCAGCTTGCCCAGTATCTAATTTTTACGTTCAGATGGAGTTTGCAGGAACTACCTATCTTTTACCGAGGTAGTCACGAAGACATCACTAACCGAGCTGAATTCCAACGTTTTAGCCCTGCCGTACAGTGTTTAAATTTGCGTAAATTTCTGATCTGAGCAAAAATTGTGGCATGAGAAAAGAAGGGTAGTACATCTGGAAATGTAGAAATTAGTAAAACTTGTGAATAGTTATGACAAACTTCCTAAATGTGAAATTCTTTTGTTCTCGTCCGGAACTTGGAATTCGTTTTAATATTTGAACTCAAGGTTTCCGCTGGAAATAAACGAATGTGTGTTTGTTATTTAAAGAGCTCAAGGACTTGAATTGATCTCGATATTCATTGAAAGAATTTTTATCTACGTGACAAGAGTTTCACCTTTAATTTGCAAAAAAAAAAAAAAAAAAAAAAACGCTTAATTTTTAATCTGCCAAGAAGAGAACAGATCCCCCTTGTATAAGACTTTACTCCCAGGCAAACGAATTAATCATTCTACTAAGATGAAAATTTTTGAGAAAGTAATGGCTCGCGCAAATTAGAGTCATGCAAATGTCTACATACACAGAAGATAATGGAGTTCACATAATAATTCTGCTTATCTTTGTGATTCAATATTAAGGTAAATGTTAATCAGAGTTATGGTTCAGGCTTTGGAGTACAAAAGCTTAGAACTGTACTACCTCCGTAAACATAAGTTTTAAATATAAAATGTAAGGGAGCAGGTATGTTGGAAACTAAAAAGCAATGAGAAATGTGTCTGAAATTTGTGAAGGAAGTTTGTAACCTCAAAAAACGTTATATTAGAGAAATCTTAAATTTTCGAAACTGGCTCTCGATAAAATTGTTTGAAGAGATAACTGACCGATTAATTTATTGCCAGACTACCTGTTCAGTTTTCCGGCTCAATCAAATTTGTCACATGGACTCATCACATGGTACTATCTGCCCGTAATATCCCAGAAAGAGCGGAGGAGGTGGGATTTGAAGAGATACACCTTAAATTTGCAACAAGAACGCTTAATTTTTATTTGTGTACCAGTGGACAAATCCCCCTTCTGTGAGATTTCAGGGACAGGAAATCGAAGTAATCCTTTTACTTAGACTGAAGTCGTTCACGAAAATAATGGCGTGCATGGCGTTCAAGAAAATAATGGACTGATGTAAATGTTTAATACGTATAAGATTAGGGAATTCACTTGACACTTAAATTAGTTTCTTTCATTCAAATTTGAGGTAAAGGATGATCGAAGTTAAGGTTCAGACTTTGAATTATAGAAGATTTGGTATATATTATCTTCGTACAGATTGCACAGATTTCAGAGCGAGTATCAAGCTACATGCCTTTCAGAAATCAAAACCAAAACATACCTTTCTCCAAAATTAACAGCTTAATAGCCCACAAGCTTGCTCAGTAACCTTTCAAAATCATTTTAAAAATCATCCTTTATTTCATACACAATTAAATTCCATTTGATGTTTGCCCACCACCAGTGCAGATCGGATTTCCCTACTCACATAGTACACTACATCAACTACTTAGACGGTTACAATGCAAAAGCTCCCACAGGAACGATTTTTTTACATGTCTCTAAGGCATTTGATAGAGTACGGCACAATGGCCTTATATTCAGTCTAATTAAATTAAATTTCCCTAATTATAATAATGTATTAATTGCATCCTGTCTCAATAGCCGGTCGTTCACAGTAAAAATTCGTAACACTCACTCTTCTTTTGCCAGGCCCATTAGCGCAGGTGACCTCCAAGCTCTGGTTTTTCGGCCAATTTACAACATTTACACTCATGACATTCCTAAAGATCCCACAATTATTCTAGCTCTATTTGGGTGAATTGTTCCAAATACAGCCAGCTTAATTGGGCCAATTCACACAAATCATATTCGTCTCCAACTACAAACCTACGTCATGCCACTTGAATTCTGGCCAACCGTCTGGAGGATAAGAATTAACAAATATAAAAAGCAGAATTAACACATACAAAAGCAGTTATATTTTGAAAAGGAAACTCAAATTACGCCCCACCACATTACCTAACTATTTGACGATAACATCCAGTGGGTTACCGATGTAAAATATCTTGGTGTCTCACTGGATAGCAAATTAACTTTCAGAAACAGCAGACAATTTTAAACCACAACAGCCTCAATGCTTTTAAGTCGACACAGTGTACTTCGCATCGCAAAGCGATTCTACGTTTACCGAAGCGATTCTGTACAAAGCGATTCTACGTCCAACCCCATTATGTAATAGTCCTATTTGGGGAAACGAAACAAAAAAAGCATCCAAAAAAATTCAAATTTTGCAAAATAAACTTCTGCGTGAAGTTAATGCATCATGGTAAATCCCAAAGAACACTATAAACATAAATCTCAACATTGACGCGGCCCACCAGCGGCCGAGCGGTAACGTCGCTGAACACTGGTAGTTCGGTCCGAGGTTCGAATCCCGCGAACGGGCTGACTGCATGGGTGTTTTCGTGGTTTTTCCCATGTGTAACGTGTATACGAGCCAGTTTTCCTTAGAAAGTCGTCCACGAAGGCCTCCCTCCCTTAAGGCAGATAGCCCTCGAGTGCTTTGCCGTAATCTAATAAACCAAACCAACATTGACGCACTGAATTATAGACATAGACTTGCTACAAATTTCTTCGTTTGGTAGAATTTCATCCACAACGCAAAAATCTTCAATCTTCGCTACTTTCCTTCCTTCCCCCTTGATCAAAAGAAGTACCCAGCTCCCACTTTCATGCCTTAGCACCGGTCACTACACGGATGCCACCATGACAAGTAACTTTAGTGCTAAGTTAACCTTTTATTTATATATATTAAATAGGTATTAAAAAGAAACAAATAAATTGCTGTTATAGCGTGCGTGGTTACCACGTTATAACGTGCGCTACTAAAGCCTCGCCGATTGATGGATGGCTGCAAGTTACACTGCCGACTCACCAGCCTCGAACAGCACATTGATTATCTCTCTGTCTAGATACATCAACCGAAACACAGTAGAAGAAACCTTGCGCACTGACATTTTAATCCAACATACGATCTCATCACTAAAACTCCCTTGTCAAGTAAATCAATAACCTTCTCTCAAGGTAATCCATAACATGCTTTGCCAAGTAATAAAGTCTTAATGTACACAATGAATTTGTTATAATTTTGAAACTTCAGAAATCCCTGCTTTTCCAGGGGAAAAATAAAGTCTGTAATTCTGCTTTGTCAGAAAATACTAAAGCACAGATAAGTGAATCTTGAATAAAACGAAAAAATGAATATATACATACTTAACATTCACCATTATAACGAATTATGTGGATTAATTTTAGTCATTTTACGACACTTTCTGTAGTGGGCCTTATAAGAGATAGATTAACCCAGTGGGCGGAGCGCGCGTCACCGACATGTCGGCAAGAAAGAGTAGGGATGATCTGGTTTACTTTAAGACTGAAACCTATGGCGTTTGTATCACATAACTCTTTTTAATTATTAAATGTGATACGTTGTATAGTGATGACAGTATGAAAGCCACAGTTTTTTCCAAATAGGATTTAATATAGCTCATTAAAGCACTTTTTACTGCATTTCGCGCGTTTTTTCACGTGTAATTTTCTTGTACAACATCTTTACTATGGTAAAACGGTAAAAACTCTGAGCACAAAATTTATGAACTTAATTTTGCGTATAAATAAAATAAAATTAAATAAGATTGATAGTACGCAATGTTTTGAAATAAATAAGGTAAAATTAAACAAGATCTGATAATTTTTTTTTAATTTAATGAACATTTTCAGGCAGTGATTTTCCAAACTATAGTTACATTACAAAACGATCATATTTATTTGATTACATGATCATTAAATTATTAACATTAAAATGGATTAGTTATTTTAATAAGTCATAAAATTCGAAGCATAAAATTTTCTGAGTGTAATGAAGGAAAAAAAAAGATAAAATAAAATCTAGAAGCACTGTTTTTTTTAAAGTTTTGTGTGTTACCTATATTTATTGAATATCATGTTCTTCGCCCGCCCACCAGCGGCCGAGCGGTAAAGTCGCTGAACACTGGTAGTTCGGTCCGAGGTTCGAATCCTGAGAACGGGCTGGCTGCATGGGCGTTTTCGTGGTTTTCCCCATGCGTAACGTGTATACGAGCCAGTTTCCCTTAAAAAGTCCTCCACGAAGGCATCCCTTCCCTTAGGCAGATAGCCCTAAGGTGCTTTGCCATAATTAAATATACCACAACACCACACCATGTTCTTCGCCCGTAAACCACATACATTTGAAAACAGCATTTTCAAAACTATAACATCACAAAATGATCATTTATTTGATTATATCATCATTAAATTATTAACATTAAAGTGGATTATTTATTTTAGTAATTTATAAAATTCAGAGCATAGAATTTTCTGAGTGTAATGAAGGGGGAAAAAAGGATAAAATAAAATCTAGAAGCACTCAGATTTTATATTACGCCCAAAAGGAAGATTTTATTAACGTTTTGTGTGTTACCTATATTTATTGAATATCATGTTCTTCGCCCGTAAACCACATACATTTGAAAACAGCATATCTTTAGAATTTCCGCACTGGAGATAAAACTGTTATTTTCCCCACAGTGCTCGCTCTGAACTCGTCGAATTGTTAATCAAAAATTCGTTAAAGTTTTACAAAATATGAAATAGATTAAAACAAATTCGAAATTCGGCCGTCCAGATGCCCATGTTCGGGTAGAGGATTACATTATTCAAAATTTGATGGCTCTAGATACCGTCGTTTTTGTCACAGTGCGAGAAACATACATGTATTCATGCAGATTCTTGATTATTTAATTTCTTTACATATAATACAGGGCGATAATATTTGGTAACAACAATTTGCAAGGAGACACGGACATTTATATTAAAACAGCGCAAAATGCCGCTTCGAAACTAACAGAATTTCCAGGCTACCGTCCCTTTGGGCTAATAAATTAAATTAACAGTAAATAAAAAAAATCTTATGCAGAACTAAAACTAAATTTAAAAAAATAATCACATTAAAATACTAACAAAATTAATTATTATGGTTAAGTACAATTTCAATATTAGAATTAAATGTGTAAAATTTGTTAAGGAGTCAAATATGATGTATTATGAAATATAATTGAAATAAAATTCCTTTATAGAAATTGTGCTATAATACTCATCTATAATTTTAAAAAAGCAGCACAATTTAGAATTTTAAACAAAACTTTCGAAAATTCGTTTTTAAATATTTTAGTATTTTTTACTTATTTACACCAATAAAAAGCATAAAAATTACAAGAGAAAATTGCTTGTTTGAAATTTTTATTAGTTCAGAATTAAAATATTATTTTCTAAAAGAAGTAGTTACAAATTTCCTTACAGCATAGGAAAAGCTTAAAAGATATCCAGTCCTGAAAGCATGCAATAGCTTTATAATTATTTGGAATGTTAATTTTGCTTGATAAATATGCTAAATTTTTAAAAATCAATCTCAATTTAAAAAATAAAAATATGTAGAAATTCTAATTTGTGAAATGAGAAGCTACAACCAGCTTCTTCTTGACAATTATACAGGCTGCAATAGGCAACCAATGTTTAATTTCTGAAGTCGTCCCTACTCCTCCGGATGTGATCAAGGTGACAGCCGGCAAAGCCTCAGACGAGGGAATAAATCCGATTGATAAAGTCTATTTCTTATAAGGTCCATGGTCGTGGGGTCATGATTTATAAGAACTTCGGACGTACCACGGTGTGTTTACAACTGTTCGCAAAATTTTATTTTCTAGGCCCATGATGATATTGCATAAAGAAAGATGGTAAAATAAAGGTTATGCAGACTGCCTTTTAAATTTAATACTTAAATTTGATTTTCTAACTATCAGATTGTATAAAGCCATCCATGAAAGCCGAATTTGCCTTATCATTGATGTAAAAGATATTGTTCTTTGAAAGAAAGCTTTTTATCCACTAACTATGCCTAAACATTTATAGGAGTCTGACGTATTTATTGTTGCCTTATCTAATTTAATTTCCATTCCTACATTCATAAATTTTTATATCTTCTATACAGGACCACACAACATTTTGCAAGTATTGAGATTTCACTTCTGTCAAAGCTGCAAATAAAAATTGCTTGAAACAGTCGTATTGGAACCCCATTTGCACTACGGAAAATTTATGTTAGGATTGCAAGGTGGATTAAAAGTCCTAAAAAATTTGAATTGAATGTTATATAATTAAGGGTGAATTATCTCTGTTTGTAGCCTTAAAATTGTTTTTCGGTGTTGTTTGCATTTATATGTGGTCCCTTTGCCACAAAGTTTGAATATTACTGATATGTAAAACATTTTATATCTGCTGAATGCAATGCGCTAATCCGATTCAAATTTTGAATTTGTTTCCAAATACCAAAAGGGATATGTATTCTATAAATAAGGGCGAATTTGTGAAGCGTTTATGAAGTATCGAACATATTTTCCTCTTTAAAATCGGCTGGGTTAAAGACAGCCTGAAAATGCAGAAGGCCTCAGTTTTCAGACTTGGAAAAATAAAACTATCAAACAGTTTAGAAAACTATCGAGCAATTTCATTAGTAAAGTACTAATATAAAATATTAATAATATGGGACATCCAACAGCGTGTAGATTGCCACTGAATTTCTGAATTAACAATGGAGCGTTAAAACAGAGGCGTAATACAAATATTAATCTTACAGTTGCGGTCGGGATTCAGGCCTGGACTTCAACATGGACGGATGGACTATTTCACGCTTCGAAGTGAATTGAAATAAAATCGATTTTGAATAGCCATATAAGGCAAGCTCAAATAAGTACGTATAATTATTTACATTTCAACACCCTAGACAAACATAAGCTAAAAATGGGTAACAATAAGCAGCCTTAGTTTTAGATTTGAAACAAGTATATGAAAACAGATCTCAATATTTTCGTAAAAGAGGTCAAATTTTTTGTAAGTTTGCAACTCGGGGCAAAAAATGATCATGTTTTTTTTTTTTTTTTTTTTTTTTTTTTTTTTTTTTTTGACTTTTATAAATCATGCCTATCGAAAGCTAAATATTCCTCGCTGTATAGTCATGCGTTATTCATTGCCATCATTATTTTGCAGTAAGTATATTCCAATAGTGAACCTTTGAAATAAAACTTTAAACTCTTAGTATAAAATCTTTAAAATTTAATTAAAGCTTGAATTTCTTACTACGTATAGTCAAATTAGTACCAGAACATCGGCTGAATATCTTGAAATCCCTCAGAGTTGCAACCTCTTCAATCGAACTAATATTGAATGCTGTACGTTCCGTTGTTTAAAAATAGTGGACTGTAAATTAACTTGATATTACTTCAGTATAGAACTCAAAAACCCTCAGACTCCTAACGTTGACCGAAACTTCTTTATTGACTTTCAAATAGTAAGTTAGTTGAGGAACGGCGAAGACCACACAAACTCCGACTTCAGTGGCGGCTTACCAACACAAACTCAGAAGAACCTCTGCCTAGTTGAAACTCCAGTAATTCACAGCAACCTCAAAGCTCTAAACGCGAGCTTTAAAAACCTAACAAATTTGCGTCTGCGCCGCTCCTCGGTACAAAGAAAGAAATACAATTTGCATAACATCGAACATACCCCCTGCCTTGAAGTCCCAAGGGGGTTCAAACAATAAATTTAAACTGTTGAACTGCATAAACCTGAAAAATAAAAATTAAAGTCTCTAAATCAGGAATTAAACGGCAAAGCACATAGCTTTGCTATAGGTCGTTTTATTTCACCATTAGACGTGCGTAAACTCACCACTCGAACTTTCTCATCCAAACCAGGATATACTTTAGTAATTCTACCCAATTTCCAACGTAGCGGAGGTAGATTTTCGTTCTTAATAAGAACCATATCACCAATCTTCAGATCTTGTTGTAACGTGCACCACTTGGGTCTCTGCTGCAATCCAGATAAATACTCACTGCTCCAACGATTCCAGAAATGTTGAAATAACCTTTGCACGTTCCTCCAACGGTCACTGCAGCTCATGGTTTCTTGAATTTGGTTAGATTCTGGAATAGCGCTTAAAGCTGCACCGGTTAAAAAGTGTCCTGGTGTTATCGCCTCCAAGTCGCTACAATCACTTGAAGCTGGTACTAAAGGCCTAGAATTAAGACATGATTCAATTTGGGTTATTAATGTCAAAAATTCCTCGTATGTTAAAATAAGTGTTCCTAAACATCTTTTTAAGTGATGTTTCATAGACTTGATACCCGCTTCCCAAAGCCCTCCAAAATGAGGGGCATAGGGAGGATTAAACAACCATTTAATATTTTCTGAAGAAATATAACCCTGTAGCTGTTCATCACGTTGAACAATAGAAAAGGCTTTCCTTAATTCTTTATTAGCTCCTATAAAATTCGTTGCACAATCACTGTGAATTTCACACGGTTTGCCTCTACGAGCTATAAACCGCTTAAGTGTTGCGAGGAATGATTTTGTTGAAAGATCTCCAACTAATTCTAAGTGTACTGCTCTTGTAGTAAAACAAATAAATAGACATACGTAACACTTAAAGATTTTGACTCCTCTACCCGGACGTTATTTTACGTTAAATGGTCCTGCTAAATCAATCCCTACACGAGAAAAAGCTCTACTTTGAGTAACTCTTGAAGCGGGTAAATCTGCCATTAGCTGAGTTGCAGTTTGCGCTCTAACTCTGCGGCAGATAACACATTGGTTTATACACTTTCTTATAATATCTCTAGTATTCACAATCCAAAATCTATGTCGTACGACAGAAGTGAGTAGCTGCGTACCTGCGTGAAGATACGTGTCATGATAATGCTTAATAATTAAACGCGTAATATTGTGGTTCTTAGGTAAAATCATAGGATGTTTCTGATTATTTGAAACTGCAGAGTTTCTGAGCCTTCCGCCTACACGCATTACTCCCGCGGAATCCAAGAAAGGACTAAAGACAGTAATTTACTTGATGTCTTCAAGGGTTTACCAGATTCTAAACAGAATAATTATTCTGGAAATTCGGCTCTTTGCACAATCCTAACAATCATAGAAGTAACTTCACAGAATTCTTCAGTAGATAAATAACCCTTTATACGCTCTGTAGGTAACTTACTACAATTATTTCTAAATCTTAAACACCACGCTAACACTCGACATAACTTTAACCATGATGAAAATCTTGAAAACACACTAGGCTCTTCAAATTTGGAAGCATTTGAACTGAAACTCTTTTTCAATTCCTTCAACATAACTTCACTCTCTAATTCTACACTTGAATTTTGCTGTACATGAATTAGGGATTCGTTTAACCACTGCGGTCCCTTCATCCATAACTCACATTGTAAGAATTCTGATGGAATAAAACCTCTGGTCCCACAGTCTGCAGGATTTTCTTTCCCAGCAACATAATTCCATTGAATACCTGGAACAGCTTCCTGGATTTTTGCAACTCGATTTGCCACAAAAGGTAGCCAACGGCGAGGTTCGGACGAAACCCATGCCAATGTAACCCGCGAGTCGGTCCATGCGTAAATATTGTTAATAGGCAGTTCTATGCATGATAATACTGCATGTAAGAGGTTGGTTAAAAGTAACGCAGCACACAACTCTAGTCTCGGAAGAGACTGGGTTTTTAAGGGCGCTACTCTGGTTTTCGATGTCAGAAGGCTGACTTTGGCTGACGAATCAAGGTTGATTGTTCGGAGATAGATGACTGCACAATAAGCCTTTTCTGAAGCGTCGCAGAAAGCATGGATATCAATCACTACTGCCTTCGGACACAAGACATACCTCGGAAATTGTAAGCTTGAAAGTAAGGGCAATTCTAGATAGAAACGCTTCCATTTCCTACTTATTCTCTTATCAACGAGTTCATTCCAACCCAGCTCTTGCAATAATATTTTCACGTATATTATTGTTGGCGCTAACCATCCCATTGGATCAAAGATTTTGGCTACTTCTGATAAAATAGTCCTCTTAGTAAACTCTTTATCACTTATGCATACCGAAAAGTGAAACGTATCACTAGAGTTGTTCCCAATACTTTTACTTTCTTGTCACTGTTTATTTCAAGAGAAATATTGGATTCTCGTTAGCACTCGGGAATATTCTCTAAAATAGCTGAACTGTTTGAAATCCACTTCCTTAAGCGAAATCCACCTCTTTTCATCTAGAACTAGAACATTCGCTTCCTCTTCATTTTTTGCCCCTGAAAGCAAATCATCAACATAAAAATCACGAAGGGCAATTTTTGATGCTAAAGGAAATCTCACTTGTTCATCTAATGCAAGTTGTTTCATTACTCTAGTAGACAAATATGGCGCACAGGCAGTCCCATATGTAACTGTCACTAATCTAAATGTACTCAAGGGCTCACTAGGACTATCCCTCCGAAGCATTCGTTGCCAATTTGTATCTTCTGGGTGGACACGAATTTGTCTGAACATCTTCTCTACATCGGCACATACTGCAATTTTGTGAGTTGTAAACCGTAGAAGAATTAGAAACAGCTCTTGCTGAACTCTTGGCCCAACCATCAAAATATCATTCAATGAAATACCCGATGTCGTTTTAGCTGAAGCATCGAAAACAACTCTCAGTTTAGTCGTAGTACTTGATTCCTTTAATACGGCATGATGAGGCATGTAATACGTACAGTCAATAAGAATCTCTCCCTCAGGCACTCCCTCCATATGTCTCAGCTCAAGGTATTCCCTCATGAAATCCTTATACTGTTCATATATCTGAGGCCTTTTTAGAAGTGAATTTTCTAAAGATTGTTATCTACGCATAGCTAATTGTCTGGAATCTCCAAGCTGAGAAGGCGGAGAGTGAAACGGTAATTTCACAGTACCCCACTTTCCTCTCTCGTATATGTAGATTTGAAATAATCTTCACATGCTCTCTCCGATTTAGTAAGCATGTCAAACGTAGGTACAGCATCCAATTTCCAAAAGTCAGACAGCATCTGATCAGTTTCCACTTGTATATTACTAACATAGATAGTAGGATTAATTTCTGTTGAATTATTCACACTACCTGAAATAATCCATCCTAGTTCAGAACGAGAAGCTACCGGTTTACCTTCTTCGCATTTAATTATTTCTCCCTTTAAAAGAGGTAAGGCAATATCTACGCCTAAAAGTATATCAACAGGCCCACTTTTGTAAAATGTTGGATCTGCTAACATTAAATCATTATATTCCTCAACGTACTTCTTATCCAATGTAAAATGCGGCAAAGTTCCAATAATTCTATTGATGATAAATACTGGTGTTTTAAATGACACTTTCGCCGGAAAATGCGGAACGAACTTTATTTCCGTAATCCCATTAGTTTTCGTATCCAAAGACCCTAAACATGAAATAAAAACTTTGGCATTTCTTCTTGCTAACCCTAGCCTTTGTACACAATCTTCTGAAATCAGGCTTGCTTGACTGCCAGGGTCAAGGAGGGCTCTACACAATTGGTATTCACCCGATGAATCTAACACTTTAATAACAGCCGTACATAATAAAACTTCACTCTGAAAATTAAAGTCTGAAACACAAGATTTAATTACTGGACTAGAACTTGCGATATTCTCCCCTGACCCAGCCGATTGAGCGCGAAGTTCTGGCCCGGGGAAAAAAGGCTTAGCCGTCACTGATAATTCATTCGAACTGTTTGTAACTCCTTTACGTGCCTTTGGTTCATTTTGAACTCTTTCGAAATGCAGTAGTGTGTGATGATTTTTAAAGCACTTTTTACATTTATGTGTACTTCTACACTCGAAAGCTTTATGGTTTGAAACCAAACAATTAAAACAAACATTATTTCTCTTGACAAGATTAACGCGTTCCTGAACATTCAGATTTAAAAACTTATTACATTTAAAAACTGAATGACCGGCTTTACAATACGTACACTGCGCGCGAATCTCTGAAGCCAATGAAGTTAATTTGTCTTTTGTAACTTGTTTTTTAACACCTTGCGTTTTACCTGCTTGCACGGTTCTGGCATGAGATTTCAAGAACTCTAGCAGATTATTAAGTGTTGGTATTTCCTCACTCTTTAACGTTCTTTCCCACCATCCACTCGTCGAAGAATCCAATTTAAACTGAACTATTAACATTAAAATAGTATCCGCGAATTGCTCCACTTTGAATCCTAGATTTTCAAACGAACATACACACTCTCTTACAGTGTCTACTAACGCTAATATCTGACTAGGAATTTCAGATTGTAAATTTGATAAATACAAGATTTTCTTTAATAACGATGAAAGTAATTCTCTCTTATGTGAAAATCTTTGACACAATAAATGCCACGCTATTTCGAAATTCCTGTCACAAATAGTTAAAGCTTGAACAATCCGCAAAGCATCTCCTTTTAAAGAACCCTTTAAATATTGTAGCTTTTGTGCACCTGATAAACGGTCATTATCCACTATCGCCGTTTTAAATAAATCAAAAAATGATAACCATTCTTCAGTACTGCCACTAAATACAGGAAGAGTTAGCTTAGGTAAGCGTATACTCGCTATTTCACAAGATTTAGTTTCCACACTAATGTCTTTAACATTCTTAGCTCTGGTTAGCATTAAAATTAACTCATCAACAGTATCTTGTATGACCTGTTGTTCTTCTATAAATACATCAATATCTTTTTCTTCACACACTACAAATATGTTACTAAAAATATCCGAAAGTTCGATCATTAAGTCATTTAATCTAGATTTAAAAAGTTCCAACTGATCAACATCAGCAGAATCGTAAGTCACTGCAATTTTCTCTTTCAGTTTACTTAACTTAGCTTTAGCTACACGCTTTTTAGTCTTAAGCGTTGTAAATTCCATTATCTAATAAGAAAGATAAAAAAACACACTGACTCACCAAATTTACTGTGACTCCGGCTCGACGGACCATAAAACATGTACGTTCCGTTGTTTAAAAATAGTGGACTGTAAATTAACTTGATATTACTTCAGTATAGAACTCAAAAAACCTCAGACTCCTAACGTTGACCGAAACTTCTTTATTGACTTTCAAATAGTAAGTTAGTTGAGGAACGGCGAAGACCACACAAACTCCGACTTCAGTGGCGGCTTACCAACACAAACTCAGAAGAACCTCTGCCTAGTTGAAACTCCAGTAATTCACAGCAACCTCAAAGCTCTAAACGCGAGCTTTAAAAACCTAACAAATTTGCGTCTGCGCCGCTCCTCGGTACAAAGAAAGAAATACAATTTGCATAACATCGAACAAATGCATTTATTTCTCAAATTTACGGTGGAATGCAATTACAACCAAAATTTAAATGAAATTTTATGCATAAAATGTCAAATAAGACATCAAAATAATTCTATGTTGCTGTCATTGCATTAAAAAAATCATAAATTGTAAAGTTTGTAAATTATTTTAATATATTTTTAAGTTATTTTTTTGTCATCAACCATCTTTATTTTTAGGCAGTGACGACTCGTCATCTAAATCTAATAAATCACTGATTCACTGAAATTTTCTATATATACACTTATATGTAGTACAGATTGAGGAGATTTTGAAATAACGCTGTCAAACCCATATATTTCTCTCATAGAGGGGAAATTCAAATATTTCTTTCAACCCTCAAAACCTCAGCAAAGCCGAGAATTTTGAATGAAAGGTACACAGTTGTATGATTTGCTTATTTTGGAGCATACGCGTTGCCACTAATGGTAGAAAATATTTGTGTAAGAAAAATTATCTCATCTTCTTAAGTGTCTGGTGCAGGGAAGCAAAACGTCTGCCCTCCTCTGCAGTAAAGCATTAAAGAAAAACCACCCTCTATGATATAACTGCTGAATGTCCTACATTCAAACGAATATCCGAGTGTATGACTAGTTACCATCTCTTCGATTATTTCTCAAAATAAATATGAAAATTCCTGTATTACTGGAGCAAAAGGAAAATTAATGTTAGTTCTTATTTCGCTTATAGTGTGGAACCCACCAGCAACCGAGGCGTAAAATTTCCGAACACCTTCAGTTTGGTCCAGGTCGAATCACAAATAAAGGACGGATCTTCATGAAGTTAAATAATGTAGTAAATCTTCTGACAAAACTTACACATTAGCTTTACATACGTTTTAAAATTTGAAATTACTTTGAAGTGAATTTTGGTACTTTAATCGTAAAAACTTCCTGTAGTGATTTAGAAACGTTCTCCTGATGAAACAGAATTCAGCTTTTTTAAGCCAAAATCAACTTTATTCTTTTGAAAAATTTTCAAATTTTCAAACTGCTCACTTGAATAGTTGAAAAATGTGTATTTTTGTATGTCTTATTTGGGAACGCATTTCTGGACAGAGATTTTGGAATTTCGATAAAATTTCCTCAATTGTATATCAAGTGTTGAATCCTCGTCACACAACTTCTAAATCAAATTATTTGAATTACGTTCCAGAAAGCTTTCGAGACGAAAAACATGCTGAAGAAATAATTTAAGTACAAAACAAAACAGAATTAAGACAGCTACAACTTATACGAAGCCACCGCTCTGCCACAGTTTCATTTAACAAAAGGCTATATCCCGCAAGAACCAGTATAATCTGCATTCATTTGTTTGGAAATTAGTAACGCCTTATGACGGGTTTTCTTAAAAAGTTATCACAGATAAAAGATAATATTGATTGATAGCTCCGAACGAGAATATGAGGCATTTTTTTAGAAACACAAACGAAGTATGTGATTTCCAGGACGACCCAATCTCAATTTATAATTTTTATATCTATCTCTACAAGACTGACATAAATTACATGATTCATCTAGGTACAGGGGCCCACCAGCAGCCGAGCGGTAAAGTCGCTGAACACTTCGGTCCGAAGTTCGAATCCCGCGAACGGGCTGGCTGCATGGGTGTTTTCGTGGTTTTCCCCATGTGTAACGTGTATACGAGCCAGTTTCCCTTAGAAAGTCCTCCACAAAAAACATCCCTCCCTTTAGGTAGATAGCCCTCGTGTGCTTTGCCATAACTGAATAATCCAATCCAATCCTTTCCGAAGAAGGGAAGACCTTTAACGTCGCAGCAAGTAATACCGCCCCTTTTGGACGAGTCTATGTGTTTTGGCAGAATACCAACCAGGGTTGACGGACCAGACGGTCGAACTATACCAGATTGTTTCTTAAATTTAGTTTCTTTTAATTAGCATGTCTGTAATTAATGTTTGCACAGATTTAATGCCCGAAGTTCCCAAACACTTCACTCATCTTTATACAAACTGTAGAAAATGTAAAAACATAATTAATGTAAATAAAATATTCTAACAACGATTGTAAACCTAAGTCATATAAATTAATCGCAATTGTATCCTCAAATCTTTCAATAAGATTTCTATCACAATTTCTATATTTCTAAATGAGTTACTCATGTTCAGTTATTTGGTAGCCAAAATAATGTAAAATTACATTTAAAACGATTAAAATGCCTACAAATCCTTGCCAAAATAATTAATATGAGATTAATGCTAATTAACTGAATGGAAAATATTACCTGGCAGCGTAACTTTTCTTCGCCGGCCTCTAGTTTCAGATCACTGGTTTACAGGCTTAGTGTTTTATTCGGGCTATGAAATGCTAGTTCTTAACAGAGTTTCCATCTAATAGCTGATGGAATTTACTATGCAAAATTATCTGAAACTACTGAAACTAAGACTGAGAAGTTAAAAAAAATGTAGAAAATTTCCTGACAAAATTATATTAATACTGAACATGTTAGACTCCAAATATGTTTTAACATTTGGAATTTTAGCGGAAAGAATTTACTGCTAAGTAAATATTTTAGTTTATAAACCCTTTTCGTGAGGCTTTTGCAAAAATTATCATGAATGAAACATAATTTAGCTTTCTAAAACTTAAATCAATTTTTTGTCCAAAAATTGTAAAACCTTCAAATTGTTACTTTTGCTTTTCTAGAAAGAATGGGCCTTTACGTATATTCCCGAAAAGGCAAACCTAGATAATGATTTTAGAAATTTCGTGTAAATTCTGTGTTTTACATCAAGCGTGAAATCTTCGCCACGCACAACTCTAAATCAAATTTCTGAACAACGTTCTTCAAAGCACTGTTGAGAAGACGAGGAAAAAAATGTGCAAAGGCCAAACACAGGAGGAAATAGATTTGCTCTGTATTCCAAACACAACGCTTCGCCTCAAATTGACCAAGCGCCGTTTAAAAATTTCAGCCAGGAGCAAGCTCATCTGTATAACAGTTTGTAGTTTAAAATTTATATAGCGCAAAGCGTACGAAAAAACTAGTAAGTAACAAATTGGTTAATTTTTTTTTAATTCGACCTCGCTGTGGAACGGTGCTTGCTACACCAGAGTGCCTGAGCCAAGGCTGCACCCCTTGTAGAACAGTTGGTAGCTTCGAAAATTGATATATTATTAACCAAGCAATTAAGGATATAATTTTTTTTAAATAATTAATTTACATTATCAAATGCAAATTGAATACTATCAGCTATGAGCAAGTCCACGAACCAGTGGATCAAGTGATGGCTCGTTTAGATAATTTATCCAGACAAGTAAAAGCTTTGATATGGAGTAGGAATGAGAACAAACTAGCTCTAAAGTGTTGGAAATGGGGTACTGAAGACCACATACGACGGCATTCCAGAACAATCCAGGACACGGAAAATTAAACACATGATTTGACCAGACAAGTCAGTGTGTTGAGAGAGAACAGGAGAGAGAAAAGAAACTAAAGTGCTGGAACTGCGGAGTTGAAGGCCATATACGAAGTAACTGAAAAACACCAAGGAGCGCGGAAAATAAGATACACTAGTTAAAAAGACAATTAAACGCCATGAAACGAAAAAGGCGTGACCAGAAACAAAAGTGCTTTAATTGCGGAGCTGAAAACCACGTACGAAGGAACTGCAAAACATTCAGGGCACGGAAATTAAGACAATTTCCCAGCAATGACGACAGCAAATTAATGACCATATCGAGGAACGGAAGTTGCCAGATAATGAAAAACCCGTTTCAAAGCACTTAAGATTTCTGCAGTGGCAAGTGCACCCGTTCTCTGTCACCTCCTAGTCTCTATAGTTCATATAAGCTCTTAAAAATTGTTGGTAGGGAAACCTCCAGTGGGTTGAATTACTTCAGTATGGAAAACGGTATTTTTATGGTGAACGTCGCTGCACTAACGCTTCTCGGTTAAATTTCTTCAAATACTAACTTAAAACAGTCTTTTGATAAAGGTCTTCTCCTCCGACTTACTTTGTTCTAAGAAAAAGAGGCGTTGTATTACCTTACCGTTACCTTACCTTTTTTTCCGAAGGTTTTGCTCCACGCTCTAAGTACTCGAAGTAAATTCCACATTCTAAATACGGTCAACATTTGGTTATCCGATCTTGAGATACCGAATTATTTTTTTACTTGTGGTATACAACTACTTAGAGGTTTTAATCTGTATCCGCTCTGTTTATGCCTTAGGACCCATTATCAACCGAGTAGCATATATACAACAAAAGAAAATGCTTTGCTTATTTTGGAACTGCGTAAAAATTATTATTTCAAATCATTAGCACAAAATCATTTTCGGAATGAGGAATAGGTAAAGAGAAGAACTTCATTCACAGCAAGAAATTATAAATTATTTGGGAAATCTTTCTTAAACTTCGGCATAACTTTCTCCTCGTAGTAGGTGCTACGTCTGTAGCGACTGACTGACTGACTGATAATTTATAGCCAGAATACCACTGAGATCAGTAGTTTATCTGGCTCAATCAAATTTATGCCGGATGGGCACAATAACATAGAACTATCTTCACATAATGTCCGCAGTAAGGAGGAGAAAGACGGATAAAGAATAGGAAGACCAGCAACGCAAGAACTCACAAGCAAGTAACCGGCCCGGTAAAGGCGTGACTAAGTGGGAGTCATAAAATGAGTGTAGAATGTGAATAAAACTAGTGAATTTAAGAAATACACAGTACAATAAATGAGTAAAATACAAAATTAAGAATGCTAATAAACACATTGGGTACATCATTTACAGGTGGGCACTAGGTGGGAAAGTTCGGGTCCCTGATAAGGTGGGCCGCAAGTGGGCGCAGTTTGGCGTCCTCCTTCCTCCGTGTCTTGAAGCTAACAGAATATCGTGGGCGTAGCATAGTAGTTGAGGCATATAACAGAAGTGGGCGGAGCATAGTTGCACAGGCCAATCCTTGAAATGTTTTACACATAATACAGATCAAAGTCCTGCCCCCCGGGGCGCAGAGTCCATATCGCTTTGCCAGCAATAATTAAGTAAAGTTAAATAAGAGTAAATAATGAAGTGGTCATAGGTCTTCGCTTATTTAATAGGTATACGACTCTGAAGTCTTTACCTATCTATATCTGTCCTTATTGGGTACCCTAAAAGTGAAAAATAAATCCAAATGTTGGAGCAAACCTGTGCACTTGAAGTGCTGAATGACATCCGATGTGGCAGTATTTAACAGTGGCATAACTTGGGCAAAATAGCGATTTAACATATCTGAAGCATAACTTTCACATCGTAAATGCAATTTAGTACAACTGTAGCATAAAAACTTTGGCCTAACTTTCTCCTCGTAGGTGCTAGGCTGTAGCGTCCTCCTTCCTCCGTGTCTTGATGCTAACAGAATAAGTCTGAGAAAGCCGACTGCTAAATTCTTATCTTGAGAAATAAAGAGTAGTTAACCCTTCTTGAGTTTACGTTCCTGTTCCTGAACTAAAACGAGTATTCGCTTATCAATTCACGAAGTTCCTACACAGCTGTTATATTAAAATTGGAACCTCAAAATACGGGAAAAAAAGGCCTAACATTCAAGCATTTAAGTAAATATTCTTTAGGTTTTAAATATCCCGAAATCATTCCAAAAATGTGTAAACACGGTGTGTTTATGAAGAAGGGCACTTGTAATTATTCAGAGGACTAACTTGGTTTTTGCTCACAAACGGCAATATTTTCTAAGAAAAAGGTAACAACACTGATTAAAATTCAAAGAGAATAAAAAAATAACGAAAACAAAAGTACAGTAAACTCCCAATTAACAACAGTAGTGGATTGATTGGATTGCAGATCAAGCTGACCTTGTCTGAAAAAAAGACGAATCGCGTTTGTTACAGAACGATGGAAAACTAACTATCAAAGCTACCAGAATAAAGTAAAATTTCAACCCACGTACAGAAATGAAATGAAAAGGCGTAAAATAACAACTGTGATCGCAAAGGTTGTCAGGACTTGTGTTTTTTTTATGTGCTTTGGAAACATGAATGATCCTGAATAGGAACAGGGAGTTTACTCAAGCTATGTTCAAGAAGGTGTGAAGTAGACAACATAAGCAGGAAGGATATACGAAACCCTTTATTTTCAATCTTTTACAGGCACTTCCGATCTTCGGAATACAGAGACCATCCACTTGTGGTCTGAACGTAAGAATATAAAAACTACTAACTAAAACGCTAACTTTGAATGAATTAGTATACAAATACCTAGCACTAAGACTGGCCTTTATTTAAAAAAGGTACGTATGTAGTACGCTGAGCTGCTGAAACTACTATGCGTCTGCAAATATCAAGAGGGTTAAACCTTAAAGGCAACCAGCAACCGAGTGAAAACTCGTAAAACTACAGTGGCAAGCGGTTTGCTTCCTAAAACTCCTTCTCTCTCCCGCTTGGAACTTTGCGGTTATACTGGCTTTCAGCAGGAAATTAAAGTCCTGCTCTTGCCAGTTCCTGATGTGATCCCATGTGGGGCCTGACAGAGTAGAAACCTGAAAGAAATTTTCTCTCGTGGAGGTAGAAGTGTGCTGGAGAGAGAAAAAGAAGCACTTTGCTCCTGTACTGCTACATTGGATGGAATCCGCCAAGCAGGGGCCGGAGAAAGAAACTTCGGATGACCTGTGTAGGATAGCCCGAATACTAACTGTTCATTCGTCACGTGGGAGGTCACCATCCCAGAAACTGACCCCGATCGATTCTGCTTCAAAACCAGTCTCAAGAGGTGGGCGGCAAATGGGCGGAGATTTTTGTCTTCAGCCAGGATTTCGTAGATAAGAATGTCCGTGAAATTAGCGGGATTCACATTGATAATATTATTAAAAAAGTTGTTGTTTATTCTGCTGAGGTAGTCCTGAATAGTATCTATTTTCAATTCGGAGTGGAGAGTCCTATTCCGAACATAGTAAGGAGCTTTTGTGATGATTCATAGCACCTTATTTTGAAGCACTTGAAGTTTGCTAATTTCGTTTGCTTTGTAGTTTGCCCAGGCTGGGGAAGCATACGTGAGAATGGGTCGGATTACAGTTTCATCAATCCTCTTTTTCAGTCTGAGGGTGAGGTTTTCATTCTTTAGGAGAGGGAAAAGCCTGAAAATGATCCCGTGTGCTTTTCCGCTTACTCTAAGCATATGATCCTTCCAATTGTAGTTCTTGTTAAGGGTAACTCCCAGGTAATTAGCTTTATTAACTGTAGGGATGATTTTGCCAAAAAGTTTAACCTCAGTTCTGACCCGTTTCCTCTGTCTGCGATTTCGAATGAGTAGAATCTTGGACTTTTCTGGCTGAATGCACGTTTTCCAGCGACTGCACCACCCCTCAATAGCAGGGATTTTAGCCTGAATTCTTGACAAGGCATACTCTGGGTTTAGGGACTTGGTGGCTATCGCTGTATCATCAGCGTAGCTGGCTGCGAGAACATTTGTATCCTCGGAAAAGCAAGGGAAATCGTTGGTATAGATGATGTAAAAAAGCGGGCCTAAAATTGACCTTTGAGGAATACCTGCGTAAATATTTTTGACACATGAAGTTGCATTTCCAACTCCAACGGTGCAAGTTCTATTTTCAAGGAAGGACTTGATAATGAGTCTCTCCCGCTTGGTAAAAAGCGACAACTTAAGTACTTGGGCGTTAGCAAGACAATTTGCATAAACAAGTTAAAGCATTTAATTCTGGCCGGAAGTAGAAAATAAGAAGTGAGAGTACAGTTTTAAAATAAAATAAACTTTAGTAAAACTTAGGATCCTTACAAGGTCACCTGCCAGCATGTTGCCATTCAGGAAAGCCTAAGCTACTTTCAAATTTAAAAAGGATGGTTATCGAGTAATAAATTAAGCGATTTAAAAGCAATAAACAGAGTTCCAAAGATTATTTTTGGGTACTTTTAGATGTAATTGAATTAAATAAACATGTGTTAAAATCTTGACATGTCTGATTAGAAATATTCAATATTTTTATGAAACTACACTAAACGGACTCGATAAAATAATCACATACATTTTTCTTTTTTATGATAAATGTTTTAGACCGCTGGTTACGTGAGTGGCTAGTTTTTAAAGAAATAATATAACGAATGTAAAAGTGTGTACGATCAGCTCTAACGCTGTATTGGGAACACTAAAGATATGTTTAGTTAATTCTCTTCGCAAAGGAATTTTTAAGGCAACTTGCAGTATTTGAAACTGGTAAAACATGCTGGCTTCTCAGCATGCCTTTGTGGTGTAGAAGTCAGCACACTCGGTATGTATTCCAGAGGTCCGAGGTTCGAGTACAGGCGATGGCACTGCTCATTTTTTATCTCTCCTGCTTCGAAATAGCTTTATGTCTTTATACCATCAGTTGCCAAATAAATAAGATTGCTGAAAATTGATCGTTTTTCCTTTGTATGATGATCCCAGGCCAACGTGGCCGCTGTATGTATGTTTTTCATGATTTTTCCCAAGTGTAAAGTAAATACCAACTAGTTTTCGCTTTTGTGTACTTTGCCATATTCCAATAATCTACGTATAACGTGCATGCACTCGGATTCCCTTAAAAATACTCCATGAAGCGAGTTCTGAGTGCTTTGCCATGATCAAAATAACGGAACTTTGTGGCGTTTGATTTATTTTATTATGGGAAAGAACGCAAGCGGCTCTCTGACTAAGTCTCCCTGAGAAGGATGCCTTCGTGGAGAACTTTCTAACGGAAACTGGCTCATATCCACATTACACATGGGGAAAACCACGAAAATGCCGATGCAGCCAGCCATCTGCAGCGATTTCAACCCAGGTTCAACTACCAGAGTTCACTAATTTACGGTTCGGCCACTGGTGATCCAAAACCACGAAAGGATTGATTAATATTTCCTTAACATTTGTTTTAGCCAGCAGAAAATGGAAAATTAAACCTGCAACCTCGGAGATTGTTAATTTATTTCGCAGCACAGGCCATCTTTAAACCATTCAGACTAACAACATAATAATTAACATTAATAAATGTCAATATGTTTAATAAAACTATTTTAATATTTTTACGGCTACAAAACACTTAATGAAATATATGTTATAGGAGAGGTTAGCTGAGGTCGTTTAAATATAAAAAGGCCACAAGGTCTATCTGCCTAAGAGTAGGAATGCCTTCGTGGAGGACATTTTTAGGAACACTTGTCAACTTTCTTTTGAAATATTTACTAACTTTTGATGTTTTTAAGCGTGAAAGACATATTTCAGTTCATAGTTTCATTGTATTAAAGGCAAGACAATACTTGAATTTTTATTTTACAATGCGTAACATTTAGGCACACAGTAATCAAATAATGAATAAATTTTAATTGTAAAATTTTAAATATAGCTGAAAACTCAGAACAAAATCTTCACATAAGCTTCATATCTGAACTCGGGCTAAATATCATCTACTAAATTGCATTAACAAATAACAAATGTAGTGAAACAAATCAGCTTCAAAATTATCCTAAATTTTACCTTTGACTGGCATTAATTCCAAAGAAATTTTCGACGCGTTTCGAAAGAATCTGACAACGGTCTCTCTTCTTTTTGACATACTAAACAAAAGTTTATTTACTAAATTGCAACCACAAATTAGCATTTCTTCTAAAGAAGCAATGCATGCAGACGGAATTCGAATCTCTCTTCTTTAATTAAGCTGATCAGTTGTTGAACAGCTAAAGCCACGATACAGTGGCAGTTTGGCTTCACTCAAGGAGGCAAACTGAAGAAACATTTTGTATAAAAAACTGAACAATAGGAAAAACGGTAGTAAAATTTTCTCCACAGCCACCGCTTTGCCTAAAACAGGCAGCGTAGTTTCATTTAAAAATATAGATAAACGATTATCCGCGAAATAGTACAGCCTTTAATCTTAAATTGCATATAGCGCTGTAGTATACGAAAGAAATTGTTCGTAACAAATTGCTTAGGTTCTGTATTCATAATAAGTATAACCCCAATTTTTAAATTAATCTTAACGTTTTAACTGTGCCACATAGGTCAGAAAAACGCATCAAACATTGAAAATATTTTTGACTATTTGATTTTGTTCTTTATATCAATATAAAAGTCAGGAAATGGTTATTTAGTAAAAAAAAAAAAAGAATTAAATGCAATAAGTACTATATTTGCTACTTTGACATACACATAAAAAAGTAGTGGGTTACAGACATATGATATTGAATTACATCAAAATAAACAAATTTTTGAAGCTAAATTTAATATAAATCGATATTATTACAACAGTGGGATTTGGAATAATCAAATTTCACAAATCGTTTACAGTATGATAAAGGCTAAAACACGGTATTGCAGACAAGCATGCATTGCCACTCTTTGCAATAAGCTCGTGTCTTACGTCGTATCCTCATCGGATTTGCGTAAGCATCATTGTCTGGTTGTAGTTTATTTTTTTTCCATTGTTGAAATGTTCTGAAAGTGTCTATCTGTTAGCCGCAGAAAATTTACACTAGGAAGCTCTGGCAACTGAACATCCGGCTTACTTTTTTTGATAGTTTGTTCGGCAGTTGCTATTCTGTAGTTCATAATATTTTTCGCAATTCCTGCTGAATTATAACCAAAGAACTAATTCCATAATGTCTGATCTAGGAGATGAAACAATAACTTTTGGTAATGCTGCAATAGGTTTTCCTGCAACAGGGTTGTCTATAACATATTGATTAACTTTATCAAAAAAAAAAAAAAAAAGTTTAAAATCATAAAACTTCCAAAAAAATCAAAACTTGATTTTTCTATCCCTAACCTTTCTCGAGCTAATGTAGCTCCCTCTAGTGTGAATCATGATAACCAATTAGGGAATGTTCCTATTTCTGCTCACTACTTAGATATTTTTCGGATGTGGAGGTACATGGTTTTGAACCATAGGCACTCCGTAACTTATAATCATTGGCATTGGCAACACCTCTCATAGGGTTTTTGTAGTCATGAATTACTTTTAGCTGCAATTTCTTTCACTTTTCACCTTTCCAAGCGAGAACGTCACCTTTCTTAATTTTGTTTTTGAAATCATATGGCAACTCCTTCCTAATTGAACGTACTGTGCCATATATTACAGTAGATTTCTTGCACCAGTACATGAGACGACTGTAGAAAAGTATAATTATCGGTTATCAGAAAATATCCTTTGCTAGTAATGGTTGTCATCAGTGACATAACGACCTGACCAGATATACCAAGATGTTCAAAATCGCTACCACACTTTACACACTTTTCTGCGTAAATAATACTGGAAAAATATATCTAGTCTAAATCCCGCATAACATAAATACCTTGACTGACTGACTGATAACTTATAGCCAGAATACCACTGAGATCAGTAGTTTATCTGGCTCAATCAAATTTATGCCGGATGGACACAATAACATAGAACTATCTTCATATAATGTCCGCAGTAAGGAGAAAGACGGATAAAGAATAGGAAGACCAGCAACGCAAGAGCTCACTAGCAAGTAACCGGCCCGGTAAAGGCGTGACTAAGTGGGAGTCATAAAATGAGTGTAGAATGTGAATAAAACTAGTGAATTTAAGAAATACACAGTACAATAAATGAGTAAGATACAAAATTAAGAATGCTAATAAACACATTGGGTACATTATTTACAGATGGGCACTAGGTAGGAAAGTTCGGGTCCCTGATAAGGTGGGCCGCAAGTGGGCGCAGTTTGGCGTCCTCATTCAATATTTCGTACGTAAAGATATCAAAATTTCTCATATGGTCACAGTTCAGAGCTTTCGTGAAGAATTTCCTGTTGATCTTATTCAGGTGCTCTTCTAGAGTTTCCAGTTTTAAGTCACAGTGCAGTGTAGCATTGCTCACAAAAAAGTGAGCATGGGTGATAAGCCTTAAGACTTTGTTTTGCATGATTTGAAGTCTTTTTATATCCTCCTTGGTAGCCGTGCACCAGGCCGGCGACGCATAAGTCATCAATGGCCTAACTACCGTGATATATACTAGCCTCTTTTTCCTGAGGTCTAAGCTAGAATAATTACCCAATATAGGGATGAGACTATTTACAACAGTGAAAATTTTTCTTCTCCTCTGTTATATGATCTTCCCATTTTAATCTTTCATTTAGCATTACTCCTAAATATTTCACCTTACTAACTCTAGGAATCTCTTCAGAGAATAAGAAGAGCTTGCTATTAATAGTCAACTGTGTATGTTTCCTCCTTATCAATAATAATTGTGACTTGCTGGCATTAATAGCAATAAGTACCTTGATTCGAAAGCGAGATCTTTTTAGGGACATGCATTGGATCCATCCCAGTCTAACGTTATAGAACATACGTAACCAGAATTAGAGAAAAGCTTTTACTTTTCTAAAAGAAAAAAAGAAGAAAAATCACTGTTAGTCACGTTTTGGTAGAAGAGAGTTCTTTTATATACAAAAATACCTCAAAATAACGTATTTTAAATTATTTATAAATTCTTATTTCACTAGAAAGCAGTGGTTATGCAGATCTTTGAAATCTAAAACGATATAAATTAAATTTATCAAGAAAAGGGAAAAAGTGGAAATTGTTTATTAATATGAAAGTTTTTAGTTGAAGCTAAAATTTAAAATCATCCTTTAAAACTGTGACATTGCTGTCAGTAAATGCACCAGCATTTATTTAAAAAAAAAAAAAAAAAAAAAGAATTCCTGAGACCCCCCCCCCCACACCTTTCTTCTTCAGTATAATGTGAGAGAAAATATACTGTATTAATAGCGTACATTTCACATTTATTTCCAATTATTTTAAACTGAAGGATCAGTGAAAGGAGAGGATTATTTTAAAGATCCATAGTGATAAGTAGTAATCTTACATCCTTTATTTGATGTATATGTCATGATGCGTAAGTCAGGATAGCTTCAGATTTAATCTGGATACTGGAACATTAATATAATGTAATAATTTATTACTGATATATTTAAGGCAATTATATCTTTCTCTTAAAGTGTTACTGCAATTCATTGCAATTCATAAAATGTTAATTATTAAAGCAAATATTAAATTTGATTTAAGTAATGTTAATTACCGTCTTTAACATTAAACAAGGCTCAATGAAATCGTAGCTCAAACCATTTTAGGTCCAACCATGGTCAATCCATTGTAGCTAAGGAAACGGAGAAAAGAAATATAATTACTACCATATAGCAGAATTAGAAATTTACCAGTATCAGAGAATTTTAAACTAGTATGCGAACTGATATGATTGCTTAAATTAAACCTGCATTCAAAACAAAAACTATTCGTTATAAATAATGCAAAAGCTAACTACTGAAAATAAGAAAATTAAATAATTATATTTACAAATTAATGCGTTATCATCCGCTGTTATTGCTGCTTGCTATCTCCTTTTTTTCCTGAAGGTCATTTTGTTTTACGCTGATCGATGGTAACATTATAATATTAGTACATTTTACACAATGCGATGAACTAATGTTACAATATTTTCTTTAACGCGGTCCGGATATAGAAACTGAGGTAATTAAAAAATAAAATTTTTAATAATACAATACATAAACATATATAATGAGGTATTTATAATTATTTTACTAATAGTTTCCACAAATATCAACATCATTAGCGTAATTAATGAAACCCATTTGAAACTAAAATAGGATTTGCTTTAGTGAATTATAGTTAAGAATAATGGCCCCTATTATTCTGAATAATAATTGGAATAATTTAAAGATTAAATCCGAGAGTATCTTAAGATGATTTTTCAGTCGGAAAAACGAAAATATAACTCATTTTCGATTCACCTTTCTTCGTCAAGCTTCACAGTGTATTTAAATTTATCTGTTACTAAATATTTTTTTATACAGGTTTCTACAAATATGTCTCCTTTGAGACTTATGCCTCGGCAAAAGCAAGGAAACTTTGTGTTATCTGACCTCTTAAATTGCAAATGTTGGTTAATTATTTTATTTATTTTTCTTTCTATTATTATTCTATTCATATACTTTCCAATCGATCGTTATTTACTTAAGGTATTTTTCTGCTGCAGAATGTTCAGTAAAATAGAATTTAAAGAAATCTCAAACACAGATGACACGAAATAGTTTCCTATAAACGCAGTTTAGTTTATTTGAAATTTTCAGACATTTCGATACTTAAACAGATTAACGCAAGGCATAAGTACATATCTTCATAAGTATAAAAACGTTGCTAATTTTTACAGAAAATATACATTATATACAATTTGAGCCATAAAATTTAGATCTATTTACAATAGCCACAGTTATTATAATGGGAAGCTTATAGATTTTGCAGACGATGTACTGTACATTACACATTTAATAAAATAACACTTTTCTTCCGAAATGTTCTTACAGTGGATGGAATATTTACATGGCATACTTTTTTACTCTGATGAGCAATGCACTCTTATAATACCGAATGTTATGAAATCAATACCTGGAGCACAAAGACAGTAAAACGCCGTGGGCTATTAAGGTCAGTCTACTGTCAAATTTCTCCGGGCATTTCACACTTTTTTTAACTTAAATAATTACAAAACATATTTTATTTCAGACTCCTACCTATACTATAATACACTGAGGGATTTAACGAGCGGTATAATAATAACTAGAATTAAATTAACAAGTGAAAAAATAAGTAAAAACAATATGAATAGGAAATTAATAATAATACAGTGGAACCTCGAGATACGCGTGCAATTCGTTCCGGCATTGAGCTCGTATAGTTAATTTCTCATATCTAGAAATAAACTTCCGCATTGAAATCCAGTAAATCCGTTCCGCATCCCAAAAAATATCGACATATAAATCAATTTTTCAAATAAATATGACAGGTAAATAACCCATAGCCATAGTTTACCTTTATGATAGTTTCCGACAAATGATAGCTTACGATACCGACATTTTAACTGCTTCTCCTTAATCTACACCAACAACAGCTTCTCAACATCTAGGAGTTTTGGACGGTGCTTGGACGTAACGGTAACTGCTTTGACTACATCAAGTTTCTTAATTTCTTCCTGCTTCTTCAGAATAGTGAAAATGGTCGATGTCGAAAGTCCGTAAGTCTTCGCCAATTCCGTCATTCTTACACCTCGTTTGTTTATTTATGTTTTCTTTCTTAATTTCAACAGCCATAGCTTCCTTATTTTAATTTGAAGCACTAGTTGAGGTAACAATCTACTTGGGAGGCATCGTGAAATAATTACTTTCACGTTAAATGTAAAAAACAATTAACTCACAAGTGCGTAGATCAACCGAGTGATCTGGCGAAGGGATGTCCCGAGTCGAGTCGGATCCGGAAATGGCACCACGCATACCAACAGCCTAGCTCATTGCTCGTTACTCGAGTCAATGCTCGAATCTAGAGACGAATTTTTCCCTCATACTTTCCTCGTATGTCGACTTTCTTGTATATAGAGGTGCTCGTATCTCGAGGTTTTTATCCTAGAAAAGGGATGAATATCACGCCTCCCTTTACAAGATGAGAAAGTTACGGAAGCATGCGAAAATATTTCATCGGTCGCAAGAGGTTCCGGGATCCCTTCAAGCTTTCCGGTAAAATGCGAGATCTCGACCTGCGCTTCCCTTCTTGCTTCCTTGGTTTTACCCACCGGAAAGAAATACCGATGCTTTTCAGGGCTCCTCCAAAAGCTCGCCTGCGCAGTCTTAGGATATATTTACAAGGAAGTACTTATTAATTAATTGTAAAGAATCCTTTAATGCCAGCAATGCTGCCTTCGAAGTGTATAGAAAAAGGTAATCCAAAACATTGAAGCATAATTTCAAATATTGGTCATGATTTATAACTTAATTATATCATCGTTCCATTCTGATTATAATGCAACTCCAAGGATAATCTATAAATTTATTTCGCCTATTGACCTAAAAAATGTTTAAAATATTTTCTTTTCAGCCGTTTTCTGACAAGGAAATAGAAAGCGGTTGTCACAGGTTCGAATCGGTGCTCGAATCCTGAAGAAGATATGGACGCTCAATTAAGTGTATAGTCTTTCTGCGCCATGGAGGCTCTTGTATCATTTGGTTTGGTTTTGCTTCTTGATTATGTCCAAGCACACTAGGACTATCTGCAAAAGGGAAAGGATGCCTTAGGTGAAAATGAGAAGGATGCCTTAGGATGCCATGTGGCCAGCCCGTTCACCTGTAATCGAACCCAGATCGGAACGACCAGTATTCAATGATATTACTGCTCGATCGCCTGCAGGCGAGTATTACTATCGAGTCGAAAGTGTTGTAGAGAGGATGATAGTAGGCAAGCGGCTGGTAGACATTTGGATGCGTCAACTAAGTTGTCATTAACGAAACTGGAGTGGCACTTTCTCTTTATTGCCAGTGTAATTTGTTTCTTTCTAGTGTTCCTTCGACAATGTTCTCGGTGATGAGACCGCAGAATGACAGATAGGTTTGACCACAGTCCTCGAATGCTCAAGAAGCAAAGAGCAAGGCACCTGAAGTATGCATCTTTTGAAATTTAGCAAACTATGAAAGAAAAGTAAGGTTCACTAAAGTATCTCTGTTTGATACGGAATTTGTTGAAAACAGATATTATAAATGCATCCAAATATTGTTCCCGTTACATTGAACGTTCTTAAGATGATTACTTAAATGGCAGCTTCATGGCAGCACGAACTTAATCAATTATTTGACTCACTGATTCATACAGTTAATTTCACTTCGTTTCAGTTGCAAAATCGTTTTAAAATAAAGGTCAAAAAGCGAAGTTCAGCAATTCTAAACCTCTGCTGCTGGATGGTAAATATGCACGAAATTGCATATTTACTCTAGCAAATAATCAAATGGATAGAAACCATACTCGAGCACTCCCTTGAATGCATACAGACTCTTTTCTGTTCGATGCATTAAGCAGAGAAGTTTAAGCATTTAGCCACCACTGACCGCACTGGAAAATGAAAATATATTTCGGGTTATAATACAAATCTAAGTGACAACTCGTGAGCTCCGAAATAAGCAAATCAGATAATTATGTAAGTTCCATTGAAAATTTTCCGGTGTGCTCAGGTTTGACTACTGACAGAAATTTTTGAACTTTCTCTCTAACAGTAAAATGTACTCGTTTGACTGTGTTGTTTCTAGCTTGCTTAATGTGTGCTTTATATATACTATATCGCAGATCTAGAAAAAGTAAGTGAATCTGTCATTCACTTGATTCATTCGGCCAGCCGTCACAGCAAAATACTAATGATGGCTGATGGTAAAGAACAACTATTTCTTACTATACTATAAATAATTATTACTTACATATTTAAGAGGTACATATTTAAGTATTAAATAATATTATTAATTTAAGATTTTTGAATGTATTGAGAGAAAAAGAGAATTATTTTCACATTTTAATAGAGATTTTATATATAAAATTTTAGTTTAAATTTTGGTTGTAATTGCAAAAAATCTTAAAAATAATATACTATTTGACCTTAAATTTTAGAAACTAATACTTTGATGTCTGGTTCGAGCGAAGTGGTTGAAATTCTCAGGGAGTTCTGAAGATGTTCATTCGATGTTCTGGTTCTAATTTTATTCTTAATTTGCTTCACTATTGAAAACATTCGCTCACAAACATACGTACTTTCAAATAGCGAGGACAATAAATAACGCGTGGCTATGCAGTAAGGCATAGATATCTCCTCTTAGGGCTGATTTATAGAATACCGCAAAGGGACGTCGTCTATGGTCCTTGAACTAAATATAAAAGATAAAATCTGTGTTTTCTATTCGAAGATTTGTTGAAAAAACCTATATCGATTGTAAGTAGAGTAAAGAACGATATTTTTTTTTTAATTTCTTTTCCAAAAATCTTCAAATTTATTTTCGTATTCTTCTACAAAATCAAAAAGGAAGGCTTTTGCCATGATTATCAAGCAAAATGCATGATTTGTAAAAAGGAAGACTACGTATTTCTTCCAATTTTTACTGTTACTTTTGTCAAATGTGTTGAAATGCGTAATTATTTGCGTTTATTTGGGCTGGCCATTAAGAATGCATATTTTTTAATTCATTTCGGAGAGCCAAAGAGTTGTTCTGTTAAAAGCCAACTGTAAGTCCCGATCGTAATTGTAAATTACGTCATCAGAGATGGGTTTTAGTGTTTCTCTTTCGCTTCGCACTCTGTTCTTGGGTTTCATTCGTACTTGCTTTGGTCCACCCATTGGATGCCCCTGTTTTTATTCTTCGTTCTTAACGCTGTTTTTTGAGTGGAAACCTATACACCTCTTACCGCACCATGACTTCACCATATCCATATCACGATCGAAGAGCAGTTGGAATGGGAAAGAGCCGGTAATATCGTAAACAGCACTGCGATAGGCCAGTAAAAGCAAAGGTAACGTCGCTGCTGTCTGGAAACTATTAGGCGAGAGGCTATTAAAGAATATTTAATTAAACATGTCTACCATGCTGTTTGACTGGGGATGTTAAGGTATCATTTGGGTATTGTCGATGCCGAATACCTTGCAGAGTTCTTTAATTGAAGCCGATACAAAATTTCTTCCTTAAACGGAATGTAGCTGAAGATACACCCCGAATTTGGAAATTCAATGTTGTATCATTTACCGTGGAATAGTAACAGCCCCTTGATCAGGCATAAGATATGATTCAGGCCACTTAGTGAAGTAGTTATTGAGAACGAAGATTTGCTGCAATAGGCATTTCGACAATCACATTTTGCATTAAACCGGGTAAAATCAATGAAAACTGAAAAAACTGTATTTTCTGTGTCAAATATTAAAAATATGTTTATTAGTTGTAAACGAGAATACGAAGAAAATGAAATACTTCTGATACTTTAGCTTTCTCGAAAGACTTCTTTGAAGTTACTCAGAGAACTGCGATCTAGTTAAAAGTTACTCTGCGATCAAGTTAAAAAACCCATTTGCGATACAAGCAGGTGAAAAGGATAATACATATTGTTTAGCCATTTTGATTAACAGCAACCATAGCTGATGCAAGGATTTATAAAAGCGAAGCAATGATAAAAGCACAGCATTTTGTGATGCGTCAAATGTGAAAAATATGTAAGGGATGTTCAAATGAAAAGGTACGAAACGTCAAAGCAACAAAACGGTTGAAATTTGAACATGCTGCTTTGGCATAACGCAGTGAGATATCTAGGGATCTGAATGCAGTAACCGAGATGGTTTTGCCCATGCGCAAGCGCCCGCACATGAGCCGGATTAGAGTAGGCAGTGCGTGGGATGACATAACAACGTTTTTAGCTCGACTCGTTGTTGCCACACGGGTAATCTTAATAACTATTCAAAACATTACATCATGTTGCCACTTAGGAAATCTTAATAATTATATAGAAACATTAAATTATGTTCCACTACATATTTTTGCGGAGTAACGAACATTTGTTTGCATTTATTTCAAATTCTTTCAACCAGGTATTGAAATCTTCACAATTGCTTATATTTGATCTAACTTTGAAATGAAAAGTTTCAGAAGAAATCGACGATGCTTTAATTATTTTGTACAGAAAGTTGGGTGGCAGAATTATAATATCGTAAGCGGCTATAGTCTCAGAGCGCTCTTTTATTCTGTCATATCTGGGAATAGAATTACTCATTATAACCGTACAAGTGTAGTGAGAAGTCTGTCTGAAATGCAGCCGTCATCAATCGGCGAGGCCACGTACAGTCAGAGGTATATAGGGATGTTATAGTCAGAGGGATATTGTTGCAAGTCAGTGTGGATTCTGTGTAGTGACCAGTGTTAGGGTATGAGAATGTGAGTTGGATATTTATGTTTGTCACGGGGAAATGGCGAGCAGGCGAAGATTCGAGATTTATGTTGTGGTGGAACTGTACAGATCGGGAGAATTTTGTGTATATACTCATTAATGACATTAATATTAAGGTCACAGTGAATAGTATTATTGGGGAGATGAACAATGGTGCATTTACTAGTTCGCGCAGCAATTTGTTCTGTAAAACTTGGATCTTTTTAAGGTGTGTTTTAACTGCATGTCCCCATACAGGGTATACATATAGAAGGGCAGGGCGTAGAATCATCTTGTACAAGACGATTTTGTTTGGGATGGAGAGAATGCTATGCCGACCTAATAGCGGTGGCATTGAGGCGGTGGTGACTTTAAATTTGTCAGCAGTCGCACAAAAGTGTGTTCTGAATGTTAATTTATTATCTAATGTGACGCCTAGATATTTAACATTAGTGACCCCACTCTATATCATCATCAAAGAGTTGCAGAGGAGTGGGGGTGTAGTTAAGCTCCCTTTTCGAAATATAATAGCATTTGATTTTTGTGTGTTTATTGCTATTCTCCAATGAGTTAACCAGTGTTCCAATGTCAGAAGATAGTTTCGTAATTGGATGCGGATATATTTCATGTGCACTGCTCAAGTTAATATGGCGGTATCATCGGCAGAAAAGGGCCAGGGTGATTGTGGGATCTTTAGGGATATTATGGGTGTAAATATTGCAGAGTAGGGGGCAACATTCGGGAATGCTCGCGGTTAATGGGACGGATAGAGGAGTGAGTGTTACGAATTTTGATGGTGAATGATATTGAGAAAGGATGCGATTAATCTGATGATATGATCGAAGAAATTTAATTAATTTATAAATGAGTCCTTTGTGCCATACCCGATCAAATGCTTTAGGGACATCTAAGAAGATCGTGCTTGTCGGAATTTTTTGCGTTATAGCCATCTGTAATGTATTTTACAACTCTGGGTAACTGATGCACTCTGCTATGAAAGTGTCGGAATCCGAATTGTTCGGGCGGTGTGTAGAGATTTGGTGGTTTTTTTTTTTTTTTTTTTTCTTTTTTTATGAATGAAACAAGGGATAATTTTTTCTGCGATTTTGGAAAGGCTACTGAGCAAGCTAATACGTCTATAATTTTGTGGAAAGATATAGTTTTGTTTGGGTTTCAGAAAAACTATTACAGTGGCTCTCTTCCAGGCAGTAGGGAAGTAACACAGTTTGATCATGGCGTATATTATTTTTGTAAAGCAAGTTATTGTGTTGATGGGGAGGTGTTTTAGGGCTTTATTGAGAATGCAGTCCTGTATTGAAGCTTTTTTATTTGAGTGCGCTAATATGTTGAGCCACGAGGGACGGAGTTGCCAAGAATGTGAAATTAAGAGGGACGGGGGAGTTGATAAAATTGTCTACTATGTAGTTAACGTGGTTAAGGTGATTTTTATCAGAGGGGGCTGGATTTGGGGTGAATGTGTCCTGGTTAATGTATTCAAGAGTATCTGCTTTATCAAAATATGAGTAGGCCATACCTGAGGGGCCGTGGAGGGGAGGCTCTTGTTTGTAGGGGTTTCTGAGTTTGCGGGAAATATCATATAATGAATTATCAGCAGTCGTCAGTGTGTTTAAGAAGTTTGTCCATTTGTTATTCCTGAAAGTTTTGATTTCTTTTTTAATGTTGTTTTGGATGTAATTTAATCTACGTTTAATTTGAGGGTCTCTTGTGTTTTGCCAGCCTTTTATCAGTCAGTTTTAACTATGATTTGGTCCTTAATGTAACGTGGGAGGGTGAGGAAGCGATTTTTTATTTGAAATGTATTGGTAGCGTCTTTAATTGCAGCACCGATGTTATTTGTGAACTTATCAATTTCTTTGTCAATATCATCTCTGGAGTGAATACTGGTGTTTCCTGGGACTGAGGTGAAAATGACGCTAGTGAATTTGGCCCAGTTAGTGAGGCCGATCAGAGAAGGGGAGGCAGAATTTGTAAAGAATTTAATGAGGACCGGATGCGTGGAGAAATATTTTCAAAAATCTTGTTTAAATCGTAAAGAACGCGAAAGATCATGTGACATGACATAAATATTACTGGATGCTCATTGGTCCATCCTAGGAACTACTCCCTCCGTGGCTGCACAGATGTGCACTTGTGAAATACATCCCTGGTAGTCTCCTCCCAACGGAATTTCTTCGGAGTCTCAGAGATTTCTTCTTTTACCGTCTTGACGTCGGTTCCTCCGCCAATTTTGGGTCCGCTGCTGGAACTTTCCTTTGTGTATTTGAACGCCAAAGGAGAGCCAACGTACGCAAAAACTCTTTTTCGTAGTGGTGTTAAATGCTAGGGTGAATGCGCGCAGTGCGCTTCCCTTATAGAATTAATTTTAACTTTCCTAATTAAATTCTTGGACTAATTTAAAAAGAGTTAACTTTTTTATAAATAATTAAAAATGGGATTGGTTTAAAATTTTCGAATAAAGAAATAGTGTGAAGATATGTAAAATTTGATTAATCAAATGTAAGTAAGGACTATTAAGAATCCTGCACCTTAGCTGCAATGATTTAATTATAATTAAATTAGAATACTACTATTAAAATTCTTATATTTCAAATTAAATTGATAAAGCTTATAAAGCGAAAGAATTACAATTTCAAGTCTAAATAAAATCCAATCTGTAAATTCGTAAATTTTAAGTGATATTAAACAAAGTTTTAAATTTAAAAAAGTTTTAGAAAATTTTTTTATAAGAATTAAATAAAAAAATTTAAATCGGGATGAAAAAATTGCTTTCTTAGCAATGGCCAATAGTAGTGGATATGTATAGAATAGTCCAAAAATTGTTAATGATAAATAAAGCCGTGTAAAAAAAAATTACTTAAAAATGAACAATTGAAAAGGTAATGAAATTAATTCTTCAGGGAGAATTAGCTTATTTCGCACTCTTCCTAACCGTTCAAACATAGTGTTTCGTCCTTGCTATGCAAATCGAAAGCGGAAATGAAATTAAATGTAAATATTTAATTCCCCAATTTAGCATACTCACATGCATATCAAGAATTCCCCTACACGATGTAAATTAATTTAAAAGTATTTGGAATGAAAAACTTTATTTAAATGCAAAAATACTTTTAGAACAAAACTTAAGTATCGAAACAATGAGATGAGCAAAACATGTAAAAATGTGAAAATAAAACATAATGCAAATGTAAATAAAAGAAGTACACTTAATATATCAAAAATATTCAATTAAATGAAACATCAAATTTAAAAATGATTTAAGCCAGAATAATTTAAAAAACAAAAACTTAATCTGTACGTCATTATAGTAACTATAATGAATGTTATATCATTGTTTTAAGTATGAATGTGTTGTCAAAACTATGAAATGAATAGTAAGTAATAAAATGGAAATCGAATTAGAGCATTCTCTAATTATTCTAACAAAGTTGCTTTGATCGAATTTTTATAATACAATATATTTTATAATGATACAATGTATGAACTCCAATGTAGAAGACATCTGAAGATTTTTCGTATAATCCTATATGCAGGTAGTAATATTAAAATGCATTTCATCTGAATGATATTTTCATACTACAAAAACAGGTGAAATTATGCAATATATAAAAAGACAGAATTTCAGACTATATAATTCATAGCATTAGCAAAGTGAATACATCGATTTAAAAAGTCCTGTTTAAGTTTATAAACATCCTTTCAGAATTTAAACACTAAGCAAATTTTTATACTCCAGGATACCACAACTCGTTTGAATTTGCAAATATTCTAAATTTATCATACTGTTAACTGATGTGTAAGCATATAGTGTCATATTTTTTTCCAAAATGTTACTAACATGCTTATTCCATTACTCCCTTTCAGAATTCCCAATATCTTCTTATGCCAATGCAAAAGTCTCACCCTTTGATTGCTTAGAGCATACGCAAGATTTCTACAGGAAAGACTAGTCGATTTTTCCCCAGATATCAAAAAGAGGGATAGAGTTTGAAATACATGGATTGGCTGCATTTTCTTGGTTTTTCCTTAAAGTGCGATATGTACATGAGCCAGTTCTCCTTAGAAAGTCGTGCATGAAGGCATCCCACCCCCAAGGCAGATAGCCGTCAAGAACTTTGCCATAATTAAATAAGCCAAACCCAGAACTGAATCAAGTGGTTAATCTCGCAAAAGGAACTGCAAATAAACTCCCTCTGCCGAGCAAAGTCCTAAAGCTATGATAAAGACACGCAAGAAGTAATCAAGCAACATATTGCAGAAATACTAAAGAATAAAATTACAATCTTCATAAATAGCCCTTAAAGCAGACCTGTAGTATTATGCAGAAAGAAAATTTCCCAACTATAGATTTTAAAGTATGGCATTTTGCTGTTGCTATAGAAAACTACATAGATAACAAAATATCCAATTTACCATTACCAGCAATAGAAGAAAAATTAGGAAAATAAAATCTACAAAATACATGATAACACTGAACCTTGTTGAGAATAATCACACTTTCTCCCTGGTTTAAGATTTAATGTTATATGTATATTAACCGTAACTATTTATATTTTGCTTAGGTTGTATTGGCAACAGTCGTTGTACTTTGGTTATTGTGTGATATGTAGTGCTGTAGAAGTAACGAGAAATTGTGTACCCGTATGTATTCGTTACTTGGTGAACCAGTACTCGTTACTATCGTATCGTTACTCGTTACTTTTGGTAAAATCGATCGGTATCCGTATCCTGAGCCTATTTTATCGGTATACGGCCCTAGGGAAACGGGCTATGCGATAGGGAGGTTGGCGTCGTATTTTTGGGTAGAAATAATTCACCTCCTTATGTGGTGCACAGGATATGATTAATTATTTAATTTTCTATTGCTGTCAGGGCTTAGTTTCTAAAGTCAGAAGCGCCTACAGAAGGCCTTCAGGAAAATAGGAAAAAATAAAATAAAAAAAGAAATAAAATAAATATTACAATAATAACATTAATTAGCAATTAAAATAATAAAAAATTACTTATTAAAAACTTAATAATTAAAATAATAAAAATAGTGACTAAAATAATGAATAATTAAAGTAAGATAATAATTAGCAACTGAAATATAAAATACTTATAAGTAAAATTTAATAAAAATGTAAAGACAAAAAAAAATTAAAATAATTTTTAAATTTATGATGAATAGTTAAATTATAAAGTAAAATACCAGACCTTGTCCTTTTGGCTTAGTAAATTTTCGTCCTTTCTCATTTCATCCCAGCTTCAAAAAGTGTCATTTCGTTCGCTGCCTTAGGTGTTTACTTTACAATAAGACGAACGTCTGTTTACTTCAGTTAAAATGGTTTAGAAGAGATGACTGTTTCTACTTCGACTTAGCTTTTGATTTCTAATACTATTTAATATTGTATGCAGACAAATTATGCTGAGCAGAAGAATGAATTTCAGACGTGTTCAAAAGGTGTTGTATCTGAATATAATAACATTTTTGTTATATAGTATCCATTTTTTTAATTTCACACATTTCTAAAGCAACAGAACTACGGTATCACTATTTTGGCACACACACCAAAAACATGTATAATTAAAATTAATGTTACATTCTTTATTAAAAATAATGGGTTCGGTCCTTCTTAAATGCAAGCATTCATGCTTTTTAGAGGATTTTACATGTGGTGGTGGTGGTCTTAAAAAGGTGATATTCATTACAATGTTTGTTTATGTTCTCAAAAATACAGATCTCTTAGAAAGTGACCTCTTGGAGATGTCGTAATTAGATGATTTGCTATAATTATTTTCTAATAGATAACGGAAATAATGTAATTTAATGTCAATAACTCGAGGAAGCAAGTTTAAATACGGTGCAACAAAAATACAGAAGTATTTTAAATGACGAAAATATTCATATTTTGTCAATGTCAAATTTTAAAAAGAATTAATTTTGGACAAATTATGAAATCTACCTTTTAATGTTGTCTTTTGGTTCCTATCTTTATATCTGACAAAGTTTTAAACTCGTTATGAAAAAATAAAAATGCAAGAAGTTTGAGTCCCGTAGACAGAGATTGACCGGGAAATTTAATTTCAAAATTTGCAGTGTTTTATGCCATTCGTAACTTGCCTTCGGGTATCGCTTAATTAAGATAGAATAATTCGAAGAAATAAGTTTAAATTTAGTGCAGCAAAAAAAAGCATAATTTAAATAGTGGTAGAAGAAGTCACATGGTATTCATATCAAATTTCACTTTTCATAATGACAATAAAACTTTCCCAAATACAAATAAAGAAACTGGGAGACTGCATTAAAGGTTAGATTTCGTTATTTGCCCGTTATTTGACATTTCGTTCACTGCTTCCCCCTCATTCCTTTCATCAGAATCGCTGAACACTGGTAGTTCCGACTTGAGTTCGATCTCAGGCGAACGGGCTGGCTTCATGGGCGTTTTCGTGGTTTCTTCCACGTACCAGCTTACAAGCCAGCTTACCATGTACCATATGAGCCAGCTTTCCTAAGAAAGTCCTCTACGAAGGCATTCTTCCTCTTAGGCACATAGCCCCACTGTGCTTTGTCATAATCAGCTAAACAGAATCATTTAAGAAATATTTCAATTGACCACTGCTCAGTGTACATCTGCTGTTTGCTTACAAAAACACTTTGTAAAGACGTTTCTACTATTTTGCTAATAATTCTAGAAGTCTCATAAAATCCGAAATTATGTTACACTAGCTAACGGAGAACTTAAGATTTAAGTCTGCTTAATGCAACAAAAATCTGCTTAACTTGCTTTCGTGTCTTTGGGAAACTTAAGTATATGCAGAAATAAATGTTAAAATCTATCACGTATATTTGTAAGAATGTAAAGCATACTGTTTTGGTTGTCGATAATGATAAACGACAGTTTTGAAAGATTACAAATAACTATATATATGCTAGACTTCTAACAAAATTTCTGTTACAATATGAATATGCATTTATTATTATATGAGTCGTAAAATTCAGTATTCGTCATTTTTACATTCTAGGTATATGACAAAAATTTTTTGTTAAACTTTCGTTTTGTTTTTTAAAATTAATTCACTTTATAGCTTTTCTTCAATTTATTATAAAGGAATAAGAGTTTAAATTTTGATTTATATATAATATGATATAAATTCATCATTCATTAATAATACTATGTATAACAGAAAAATTATTATTAATGTTTCAAATTTCAATTTTTAAATCATTTGTCTTACATTTAATGTTTACTTGTTGAATGCGTAGCTAAATATTTCAACTATACACAATAAAGATTATACAGAAAACAATTCAGCTGGCATAACAGCTAATTGCGGAAGAAAAATTACAGTCTTATTGTTCTTAACTCTTAGTACAAGCAGCCATTTTGAAATTGACATTGAAATAAACTAATTCTATTATCTATTAGAAAATAACTACACTGAATCATTTATTGACGACTTCTAAGAGGTCGCTTTTTGAAAGATACCTGTATTTTTGAGAATATAAACATACGTTGATAATTGAACATCACTGTTACGAAGAACACAGAAAATATATAAATTAAATACATTCAAAACAGTTCGTTCAGTTGCGGGCCTGCCTCTACCCGAGGCTGGGTGCATTATGAATAAAGACAAAGAATTCTTAATGAGTCATTCTTTATTTCCATCAAAACAGTATCACTCTTCCGAGATCAGCTTTCGTTCGTCTACACGCAAAACATTCGAAAACACTCAGCACGCAGGCTGACGTCACAAACAGCAGCGCCTCGCGCCGGTTATTACTTCAGTTCATTTCACAACATCCTCCCCCCCTTGAGACTCAGGTTGAGTCTCAAACTCATAACAAACATTATTTAAAAGATCAAGTCTTTTTGGAACTTTTACAAGTCGTCCAGAGGAGGAATATTGTTGCATCACCATTTTATCAGGTGCAATTCCCTTTTTTAACGTACACCCAGCACTAGAATTAGATTCCTCTGCACCCAGTTTCTTATCAGGAATTATGTTTCTATCTGTTAAGTTTAGGATTGTGTATCCATAGATCGCCAATAGATGGCGGTAATGTTTGTTTGTAAAAAGAAACTGTGATGTCAATTATGTATATGTATCAGTTCGTCTTTGGTGTGCGTGAATAAATGTTGTGTGGAAGAACGCTCCTCTGTTTATTACTTTAACTGCGATCCAGTCTGTTTATTAGAGATTTACACATATTTTGTTTATGGTGCCTGCAAACCGGGATTATTACGAACCAGAAAATCGACAAACTGAATATTTCGAAAATGGAGGGCGTTCTTGAAAATTTGAAAAAGAAACGATAGGTTGTTAGACAATTAACTACGAAACTGATAACCAAAGTCGAATCGAATTTAGCAAATAACATTCCGCTAAATGAGAAAATTGTGATAATCGAGGATTTATATGAACAGTTAATTGAGAAAATCAATGAACTGAAAAGTTTAGATTCAGAAATAGAAACGAAAGTAACTTCGGAGGAGATTGAAAATGAAGTTACCTTAAGTCAAGAATACCAGGATAAAACTGTTATATGGAGAGGAAGAATGCAACGATTTTTGAAGAAGAATTCGGAATCCTCTAGAACAGTTCATCAGAACGAAACGGCTAATGTTGCACTTCCAGTTGAAACAAAACCAGTGAAGTTACCACGTCTGCAAATCGGAACTTATTACGGAGATTCGTGTAAATGGTTAGACTTCTGGAACCAGTTCGAAAATACAATTCATAATCATAGTGGATTGAGAAAAACTGAAAAATTTGCGTACCTAAAATCCTTACTTGGAGGTAATGCTTTAGCTGCCATTTCCGGTTTCGCTTTAAGTGACCTGAATTATGATTCCGCAGTAGAAATATTGAAAGAACGTTTTGGAAGACAAGATGTTGTTATCACTTCGCATATGAATAAATTATTATCCCTTGAACCAGTGGGAAACATTTCAAAAGTTAAAGCACTGCGTAAGCTGTACGATGAATGCGAAGTCAACATTCGAAGTTTAGAATCGTTAAACGTTACTTCTGGAAGTTATGGAAATATTCTCTGTCCTATCATTTTGCAGAAATTTCCAGAGGAATTAAATTTGGAATTTAATCGAAGTCGAAATATGGAAGCAGGATTTGATATAAAGGAACTTATAGAATTCTTAAAAAAGGAAGTTAACTGTCGAGAAGCTGCAAGTTTAATGAATTCTGCGAAAACGAATCAGAAACCATACTTTCTTCTAAATGAACAACGCACGAAAGTTTATCCGAATTATAAACCGAAAGTTCCGACTGCTTCAGCTTTATCAACAATTGGATACAAATGTATATTTTGTGACAAAGAAGATCATACGAAATATAAATGTACTGAGGTGAACTCTGAAGAGAAACGAAACATTTTGAAACGTACAGGAAAATGTTTTCTGTGTTTTGGATGTAAACATTTAGCTATCAACTGTAAGAACAAACAGTTTTCCTGCAAAAAGTGCTGCGGTAAACATCATGAAAGTGTGTGTGTAAATCCCACATCAGCTGTCTCCAGTGTAAAAAATAAGGAAACCGAAACATCCGCGGAAATTGTTCAAAATTCTTCTGCCAAAACTGGATCTAATATTATGCTTCAAACGGTGTATGCTGTGGCTGAGGGCAAAAATAAGAATTGTATTGTGAGATGTCTTCTTGACGGCGGTAGCCAAATCTCTGCAATTCGAGAAGATTTATCAAGAAAATTACAGTTACCAGTGAAAGGAGAAACTGTTTTAAATCTACATACCTTCGGTGAAAAGAACGGGAAATATTGGCGTCGAAAGAAAGTAGAACTTACGCTCCGAAATATTAATGACCCTGAAAATCCATAAATCTAGAAGTCATTGAAGTACCAGTCATAACAAATGCCGATATACGAGTACCAGATGTAGAAATCAAATCCAACCTCCAAGCATTCGGCATCACTTTGACAGACTGTGGTGGCGCCGATGGAATGAGTCATATTTCCGTTTTAATCGGCGCGGACATTATGTGGAAAATAGCAAGCGAAGAAATAAAAAGGATAAACAGAAATGCCGTAGCTATGAAAACCTTGTTTGGGTGGTGTACACAAGGCAAATTTCCTTCATCAGACTTTCAAATCCATGATGCGTGTTTAAACGTAAGTGTAGAAGAGAAACTTCTAAAAAGCGTCGAATCGTTTTGGAATATTGAATCTATAGGAATTAAAAATATTTCTGACGAAGAACAAAATGAAATGGCCTTGCAAATATTTAACAACTCGATTACACAAAAGGGTGATAGATACGAAGTTAGACTTCCATGGAAAGATCAGAATGTGACTTTAAGAGACAATTTTAAGAATGCTGAAAGACGATTTTTAAATCTGATCGAACAATTTAAATCAAACTTGAACTTTTATGCGCATTATAAAGAAGTGATTGACTATCAGCTTAAGGAAAAAATCATAGAAAAGGTCGATCTTGGTACTCCATCTGGGAGACGAACTTACTACATACCTCACCGTGCTGTCATCCGTGAAGATCATAATTCTACGAAACTTCGCATTGTTTATGATGCTTCTTCAAAGGAAAAAAATCATGAATCTCTAAATGATAATTTACTACAAGGACCAAATCTTCTTCCTGAACTTTTGAAAGTTTTAATAAATTTTAGACTTCATCGAATTGCATTTACGTCAGATATTGAGAAAGCGTTTTTGCAAATTTCTGTTGCACCTGAAGATCGGGATTCAATGCGATTTTTGTGGATTGATGAGAATTCAAGTTTGAGCAATTCGAGAATTCAAGTTTATCGGATGTGTCGTGTAATGTTTGGAGCAAAATCAAGTCCATTTTTGCTGAGCGCTTGCATTAAGCATCATATAAAGAAATTTGAAGACATCCATCCCAGAACTGTAGAAATGTTAGAAAACTTCATGTATGTTGACGATTTTATTTGTGGATCAGATACGGAGGAGGAAGCTATACATATATATCATGAAGCCAATGATATAATGAAAAAGGCATCAATGACTTTGACCAAATGGAATTCTAATTCGGATACTGTAAAAAACCAGTATAAATCAAGTGACAACTTCGTTAGCTTCAAATTGCCTGACTGTGATTCCCCCTCAAAGATTCTTGGACTTCAATGGGATACAATTAAGGATATCTTCTGTTTTAATGCACAAGACGTTATTGATTTCATCCAGTCAAATGACCAAACAAAACGTTGTGTTTTAAAAGCTGCTTCAAAAATCTTCGATCCTATTGGGTTTCTTGCTCCATATGTTATTCAAGCAAAAGTTCTGTTTCAGGATTTATGGCTGAAAGGTGTTGATTGGGATGAAATTATCCCACCAGAATTGCAAGACAAGTGGAATAAATGGTATAGGCAACTATGTGATTTACCTAATATCCAGATACCTCGGTGGTATTTTCGTGATGTTGATGAAACACCTGAAACACTAGAACTACATTGTTTTTGTGATTCATCTCAAAGTGCTTACGGAGCAGCAGTGTACGTGAAATTCCGTAGCTTAAAATATTGTGGAACAAGTTTAGTGATAGCCAAGAGCAGAGTGGCTCCCGTGAAAAAATTATCTTTACCAAGACTCGAGCTCATGGCAGCAGTGTTAGGTGCAAGACTTGTAACTACAGTCCGTGTGCATTTTCCTCAAGCTAAGATTCATTTATGGACAGGTTCTCTTATTGTGCTTCATTGGATAAAAAAACTCACCACGGCGAGGAAAACATTCGTACAAAATCGAGTGTCTGAAATTCAAGACAAAACATCTCCGTGCATGTGGCATCATTGTCCTGGCTCAGATAATCCAGCCGATAAAATTACACGTGGTGTTAAAGTGAGTGATCTTGTAGTAGATCAAGTGTGGTGGCATGGACCTCCATGGCTTCATCAAGATGAAATAAATTGGCCTAAAGTGAACGAGCATTGTAACATAGTAGATAGTGCTGAAGAAAGAGTTGTGACTCAAGTTACTAGCAGTGTTCAACCTTTACAACCTGTGTTAAAAATAGAAAACTTTAATGACTTAGGTAAACTTTTAAGAGTCACGTCATATGTATTTAGATTCATTAATAATTTAAACTCACAGAATAGAGTGATTGGTCCTGTGACCAAAAATGAAATATGTAATGATATGTGTTATTGGATTATCTTATCACAAGGTGAGTATTTTTTTGCAGAAGTGAATGATGTTAAATGTAAAAAACCATTGTCTCATAATTCCAATTTGTTTGGGTTAAATCCAGTAATGGATGAAAAGGGTTGTTTAAGAGTTGGAAGTATATTAGTGAAATCATCATTAGATGTCGATGAAATTCAGCCTATAATATTACCAAATAATTATTTTGAATTGTCATGAAAAGGTACTTCATAGTGGTGTAAATGAAACTTTAGTGCAAGTAAGAGGGAAATTTTGGATTTTAAAAGCCAGACGTTTTGTAAAATCTGTGTTACATGATTGTAGAATTTGTAAAAAATATAATGCTAAAGCTGGACACGAGATATCGGCTCCTCTTCCTGCTGATCGAGTGGAGAAAGCTCAACCATTTGAGGTAAGTGGCATAGATTTCGCTGGCCCTTTGTATTTAAAGGATGGTACAAAAGTGTATATTTCATTGTTTACCTGTGCAGTGACTCGAGGAGTCCATTTAGAATTGTTATCAAATTTAAGTACAGAGTGCTTCATTCAAGCCTTACGTAGATTTTTTGCACGTAGGGGTATTTGTAGAGTTATATATTCTGATAATGCTAAAACCTTTAATACTGCTGATCGTGAATTAAAATATTTGTATAAATTATGTAAAGATGAAAAGGTTCTAAATTTCCTTGGTAAAAATGGGTTTGAATGGAAATTTATTGTAGAAGGTGCTCCTTGGTGGGGCGGATTCTGGGAACGTTTGGTAAGATCTGTAAAAACTTGTTTAAAACGTATCTTAGGTAAAGCTTCTTTATATTATGAAGAACTGTATACTGTTTTAGTTGAAGTTGAAGCTGTTATTAATTCTAGACCTATAACGTATGTATACAATGAACCAAATGAACCTGATCCTCTTTCACCATCTCATTTTATAACTGGATCTAGATTAACTGTTTTGCCTTCACCTGAATCTAAACTAGAATCTACAAGATCTCAGTTGATTAAAAGATGGAAGCATAGGCAATTAATATTAGAACATTTTTGGAAAAGGTTTTATAAAGAATATTTGTTAGAATTAAGATCAGTCATGTTTTCAAAAACTCCAAAGAATTCTCCCGTGTTTAAAATTAATGATGTTTTACTTGTACGGGAAGATAATGTGAAACGCTGTAACTGGAAGATAGGTAGGATTAAGGAATTATTTCATGGAAGAGATGATAGAATTAGATCTTGTGAGATTCAGTTGGATAAGGGTGTTGTTAGAAGACCAATTGAAAGACTTTATAATCTTGAAGTTCAATAAAATTGATGCATCCGTTACGGATGCATGGGGGGGAGTGTTAAGTTTAGGATTGTGTATCCATAGATCGCCAATAGATGGCGGTAATGTTTGTTTGTAAAAAGAAACTGTGATGTCAATTATGTATATGTATCAGTTCGTCTTTGGTGTGCGTGAATAAATGTTGTGTGGAAGAACGCTCCTCTGTTTATTACTTTAACTGCGATCCAGTCTGTTTATTAGAGATTTACACATATTTTGTTTACTATCATTGGACTGTATGTATCTCCAGAGGAAAGATGCGTTGTATTGGTCGTATAACTATTCCATGCCGGGTCTTAAGTTTAACCGTACGAATCTTTCCATCACGTCCAGGGATCAATTCTGTAATTCGGGCTAAAGGCCAAAATAAACGTTTTCTGTTATCATCCCCCATCAGTACTATTTCTCCTACTACAGGTTCCCGAGATCGTTTTTCATTATGCTTTTGAACCAGTTGACTAAGGTATTCTTTTCTAAATCGTTGTCTCAGATCATTTAACAATTTAGTTCTATACTTTAATCTCTTATTAAGACTTGACGAATTTAATTCATCAAGATCTTCAACATTGGAATTTCTGTTCTCGACAAGAAACATGGCGGGTGTCAGAGGTACAAATTCTTGCGGATCTTCAGAAACATAAGTTAAGGGTCTAGAATTAATTATAGTTTCACAATCACAAATAATAGTATAAAGTTCTTCATATGATAACACTGATTTACCTAAAGTACGTTTTAGCAATTCTTTTACTGTACGAACCAACCTCTTCCACCAGCCACCCCACCAAGCTGCAGTAGGTGGAATAAATTTCCAGATTATCCTTTCATTTCCTGTTTCCTTTAATACTTTAGCCCAATTTAGTTTTGATAAATCATTAGATGCACCCCGAAAATTTGTCCCGTTATCACTATAGATTATTCTAGGGCGTCCGCGCCTAGCAACAAATCGTCGAAGCGCCAGGAGAAACGCATCAGTAGAAAGAGAATTTACGAGTTCAAGGTGAATGGCACGGTACACAGCGCAGGTGAACAGCGCGATCCACACCTTTCCTCCATTTTTTAAAAACAGCGGTCCGGCCAAATCAATCCCTATGATTTCAAATGGCGCACAATCCGTAACTCGGTCTGGTGGCAGAGGTGTCGGTTCGCTTGACATAGCCTTAGTTTTAAATCTTTTACAAACGATACAGTTAAAGAGGACATTTTTAATGGCCTTTCTAGCTCTGACTATCCAAAATCTTTCTCGTAATATGCATTGCATCATCTGAAGACCAGCATGACAGTTCTTATTATGCACATTTCTGATTAATAACTTAGTGAAATCACATTTTTCTGGTAACAGTATTGGATACAGAAAAGATTCATAGTCATCTCTATTTAGTATTCTCGTTTTAACTCTTAGAATACCATCATCATCAATGAGCGTTTCAATAAAATTATAAGATTTCTTATCAGTCAGATAATAATTTTGAACAAAACGAATTAAAATTTTCTCAGAATTTTCAATTTCATACTGTGAAAGTTCAATGTTTCCATTCTTTTCAGAACCACCTTTACAATTATTTACAAATCTAAATATCCATGCAAATACTCTAATCATTTTATCATAATTGGATACACTGATTCGATGCCAAGAGGGTGCGTCTTTTGATAGATCAATATTCACTCTTTTTATCTTTTTTCTCTCCAATTCTACTTCTTCATGCAAATAAATAATCTCACCAGTGGGCCAGTTTTCAGGGCCTTCTCGCAACCACAAGGGGCCTTCCCACCATCTAGACCGAAGCATTTGCTTCGCAAAACATCCGCGCGACAACAAGTCGGCAATATTTAGTTTCCCTGGGATATGTCTCCATGAATGACCTCGCGTCAACTCTCGAATCTCTTTAACCCTATTTTCGACGAAAAAGGACCAATTTCCTTGCTCTGTTATCCACCAAAGGGCAGTGGTTGAATCAGACCAGAAGGTAACTTTTAAATCGGGCAAACTGAGAGCTTTGATAATAGAATTTGCAAGTCTAGAACCTATACAACAGGCCATTAATTCTAAGCGAGGAATGCTTAAAGATTTCAAAGGCGATACTCTAGACTTCGCCCGTACGAGATTTATTTTTACTTCAGAATTAAATATTGATCGAACAAAGACGCACGCTGCATACGCCCCCTTGCAAGCATCCACAAATACATGTAGTTCAGACGTGTCATTGATAAACAAGTATCGAGGCAAAGTAACATCTTTCAAAACATTAAGTTCTTTAAACCAGTTCAAAAATATATTTACATCATTCGGAGACAATTCATCATCCCATGCAATTTTCACTTTCCACAATTTTTGCAACAACAGTTTTGGAAGCAATGTAGTTGGCGTTAATAAACCAATAGGATCAAAAATTGTCTGCACAATTGTCAAAATTGTCCTCTTTGTGATTTTCGTATCACAGGTCAATGTATCTGTGTCTGTGTAGCACCTCAGCATATCATTATCCAAATTCCAAATTACCCCCAAAACGGAAGTATCCCCTGAATGTTTGTCAACATTTGTACCAGCCACATTGCTTTCAAAACCGCGCAAGTTAAAACATCCATTTGACATGATTAATTTGGAATGTTCAATAAACGTAAACTGTTCATCAATACTAAAAACACTAGATAAACAATTATCCACATAAAACGACGATTTCAATTTTTGAGCAACTTCACTATATTGACGTGGACAGTTTTCTAATAGATGCATTATAGATGCGTTCAACAAGTAGGGGCTCGAAGAAACTCCAAACACAACTCTGCAATGCCTATAAATTAATTGCTCTTCATTGCATGGGAAAAAAAATCTGAGAAAATCTCTATCTTTAGATGCGACGGATAACATTAAAAATGCTTTTTCAATATCGGCACTAATACCAATCGGATACATTCTAAAACGATCTATAATATCAGGTATTAATTCAATAAGATTTATTCCTTTACACAAACATTCGTTCAAAGAGAGTTTCCCTTTCTCAGATGCAGAAGCGTCAAAAACAGGACGAATTTTCGTGGTTTCACTTCCTAATTTGATTACAGGCCTGTGCGGCAAATAATGACATTCATTATTCAATTCGTTTTCTGGTACGCGTTCAATAATATTCAAACTTTCCCATTCCTTGAACACATTTTGATAATCATCGAAAAATTTACTACATCTGAGTTTATAGATCATCTTTTGATACCTTTTCCAGGATAATTCTTTATTATCGGTTAAATGTGTCGTATCACATTTCCACGGAAGTTCTACTTCATATCTTCCATTAAAACTTTCATTCATTTTTAACAGTTTCGTTTGGAGCGCATATTCCTATTTTTTCAAGTTCCCATAACTCATTCAGAGGAATTCTCCTGACATGCATTGAAAATGTTTTCAAAATATTATCCTTTACACCCGAATTTCGTTTTCCAAATACCGTCCATCCAAGTTTCGTTTCGACAGCCGTTACCCCGGACTGTAATTCAATAGAATTTCCCGTCAATAATTTTCCTATAACATCTGCTCCGATTAAAAGGTTAATTTCAATTTCCTTTCGCAATGGATCAGAAAATTCGATTTCTTTTTCTTTTAATTCATTCAAAATCTCTTTATCTTTAACCTTAGGAATAAAACCGCAAATCTTTTTTCCGATAATGCCTCAAAACTACATGCGAATGTTCCTTTTAAATTGCTGACCTCGACCGAAAACACTTCATGTTGTTTAGGTTTCGTTTCGTCCCCCCCCCCAAACAGTGCATGTATAACTGTCTCCTCCCGAAGTGGAGATGCTTTAAGCTGACTCATCATATTTTCACTAACGTAGCTACTTTGGCTTCCGCTATCAATTATGCAGCGAATAATTTTCTCGCGACCTTGACACCGAATTCGAACGCAAAGCGTTTGCAAAAATACAGTTTCGCTTTTGCCACAGTTAGAAAGAGAACTCTCTTTTGAAACATTTATCTGATCATTATTTTTTAGCTTTTGATTACACATTACATCAAAATGATTACAACTTTTGCAAATAGAACAACTTAACTTACCTTTGAAAGGACAAAATTTACTAATGTGACTCGCTCTTTTCAGACAAGAAAAACAAGCACCTTTTTTCAACAACAATTGTTGTTTTTCAGCTAAAGTCATTTTTTTTGCAGAGTAACATTTTTCACTAAAATGTTTCTTTTCACAAAAATTACAGTTCGGAACACTCTTACCTGAATTCTCAAGACTTACTAGAGCTGATGCTGTTACGGGATCATTTTGCTTTACCTGTTCGTGGTTAAAATCTTTCTTCCGATGGTTCTGTTGGGAAGCGAAACCAGTTCTTGCGAGGAGAACCATCTCTTCCCCCTTAACTTCCTGTTTTAAGAAATTCATTAAATATTTCAAAGATCGATTCCCTTTAGTTTCAATGGAGTTGTGATTTCTGCTTCTTTCCCATGCCATCAATACTTCTTCTGGTAAGCAACTTTCCACTAAGGGAGTCAAAAAATCCCCATATTTTTCTTGGGTTCTCCCGAAACTTTCCAACGCTCGCAATTTTCCTTCTAGTTCATCATACAGGGAGGGTAGATCCGTTTTTGCTCTTCCGGTTACAGCGTTCTTCATCACTAGGCTTAACAAGTCTCTCACATAGATTTGCACAAGTAAATCTTCGCGTCCAAAGCGCTCTCTTAGTTGTTCGATGGCTTTAGGATAATTAGCTGCCGTTGCCGGGAAGCTAAGGACTAGGCGTTCTGCTTTCGATTTGGGTTCCATGGCCTGCAATAGATACTGCATTTTATCTTCATCGGCGATACTTTTGTCATCGTGGATTTTCTGGAACTGATTCCAAAAAGTCAGGTAATCTTTAGCTTCACCACTGAATTTTTTAAGCTCAATTTTAGACAATTTAAATTTCCTAGATTCGGAATTATTTGAAGGAGAGGAGGCTTGTATTTCCGCATCTATTTGAGCACACTGTTCTAGAAACTTATCTCGATAATTCTCCGCTTCTTGAAAATCATCACTAAATAATTTTTCTCCATCTTCAGTCTGCAGAATTTGCTGCGATATAGCACTCTGGCATACGTCAAGTCTCTGGAATTTATCACAAAGTTGACACTTCAAAATCGAAAGTATTTTTAAATCTCTTACTTCTTTAGTTAATTCACTTTCGGTTTTCCTTGAGGTTTGCGAAAACGCAATTCTAAGTCCTATTCTTTGAGCCTTTAAAGCGATCAAATCCATCTTCAAAGTATATTCAAAATCGAAATTCAATATCAAAAGTTCAATCGGAAAATTCTAATTCAAAGCACCCGGTCCCGCCGAGGGTACCACTATGTTACGAAGAACGCAGAAAATATATAAATCAAATACATTCAAAACAGTTCGTTCAGTTGCGGGCCTGCCTCTACCCGAGGCTGGGTGCATTATGAATAAAGACAAAGAATTCTTAATGAGTCATTCTTTATTTCCATCAAAACAGTATCACTCTTCCGAGATCAGCTTTCGTTCGTCTACACGCAAAACATTCGAAAAGACTCAGCACGCAGGCTGACGTCACAAACAGCTGCGCCTCGCGCCGGTTATTACTTCAGTTCATTTCACAACAATCACTTTTTTAAGATGACAGAGCAAATGCACAGAGCTCCTAAATCCTCTAAAAGCATAGACGGTCACGTTTAAAAAGGCTGACTACTTCTAATATAGCATGTATATTAATGTTCATTATACATTTGTCACATATTTACATTCTTTCAAAACAGCGATACTACGATTCAATTGCTTTAGAAATACGTGAAACTAATAAAATGCGCCCTATGTTATAAAAACCTAATTACATTCAGATACACACCTTTTGAAGATGTTTGAAATCCATTATTCTTATCAGAATACTTTGTCTACAAAAAATATTGAATCAATATTAGAAATCAAAAGCTAAGATTAAAGTAGTAAGAATCTTATTGTCTAACCCATTTTAATTGAAGTAAACAGGTGCTTGCTTTATCGTAAAAAACACCTGTTTTTCAAACAGCTAATGAAACGAAAAAAGAGCCCACCAGAGCTCGAGCGGTAAAGTCGCTGAACACCAATAGTTCGGTCCGGGGTTCAATTCCCGGCAAACGGCTGGCTGCACGGGCGTTTTCGTGGTTTTCCCCATGTGTAACTTGCATATGAGCCAGTTTCCTTTAAAAAGTCTTCCATGAAGGCATCCCTCCCCGTATGCAATAGCCCTAGTGTGCTTTGCCATAACCGAATAAACCGAAACCGAAAAAAAAAGACAATTGGTGGTGGAAGGCAGCGACGAAACGTCGTTTTAGAAGAACGGGCTACATAAATAATTTTCTATCCATACTCTGGTAAACAGTACATTATTTGCTCATCAAAAAGCCTAAATTTAGCTAATATTCGACTTAATTCTTAAATTGCAATTTCAGCCACAGCCCACAAACAAGACGATGTCTCGTATTTTATTTCATTACTTAGTTATTCATTCATTTAAGAATTAATTAAATTTTTATTGAATTATAATAATAATAATTTAGTATTCTAGTTGCTAATAATTTTATTATTGTAATAGCTATTTTATTTATTTTTTTATTTTTATTTATTTATTTATTCATCTTTACTGATAGCCTTCCATAGAACTCCAGCACTTCTAATTTTAAAAGTTAAGTCCTGACTACAACCAACGATTGCGAAAATAAAAGGCTTTTATTATCGCCTTACTTGGCTTTTATTTTGTATTTATATATCTGTAGACAAGGATTTCTAAAATACATTGGTTTCTAGATTTTTTTTATTATTTTATATTAAAATTAATTTTTAAAAAATTTAATTTTTTAAGAAAAAGTTTAATTCTTGACTTTACTTGCTTGTTTCTCAAAAGACTTAATTAGTATTTTCCTTTTTGATTTTTAATTCTTAAATGTTAATACTTAAATGTAAATTTCTAAGGATACCACTTTATTGGAATTACTTTTGGTTTTGACTTTTACCCTTGCCTGCATGAATGACGAAACACGAATTGAATGATTGGAGAATTAGGTTTGGAGGCAACTTCCCCTTGATAAGTCTGTCTCCTGCCTACTCTACGATCATTCACATATGCATTTTTAAAAAAAATTGTTTAATTTAATTTTAATTTATTAAATTAGTAGATTTATTTTCATGGATAGATTTTGCACTTGATTTGCTTATGCTTCTGAATTTAAATGATATTGTAGATTAGTTCGAGAATTAAATCTTTTACATGTTTGCATATTTTTAAATTATTTTAAATTATTTTGGCTTTTTTCCTTTTTTTAGAATTTAAATTTGCTTTTTTACATTTTTGCTTTTATACGAATTTGTTAAGAATTTAAATTTGTTTAAATTTAAATATATATTGTACTTTACATTTAATTATTAATTATTAAGGCATATATATATATGTACTTTACATTTAATTATAATTTATTTAAAATATATATATATACATATTTACGTTTGGTATTACCGATTGCAATAAAAAGGGAGGTGCACATCTAATTGTTATAACGGTCCCATATACAAAATTTCAACGTTCTACAACTAATCGTTTTTCAGTTATGCAAAATGCATACGTACATACTTACACATAACGAAAAAAATCCCTTTCAAGTATCAACTTCATAATCATTAGTCATATATGATTATGTCTCTTCATAATCATTAGTTATAAGTATCAGGCTCAGAGTAAATGTTATTACATTTAACAATCCATTTTTGGGAAAAAAAAAAAAAAAAGAGTCCTTCATTGTGTTTGTGCGTACAGACGTCACCCGAAAAAAAATGTTCACGTGGATTCCGTAATCGTAAAAAATAGATATTTCCGTTGAAATATGATACCCACATGTTTTCTCGATTACAATAATTACTACCATTTTATTTGATACAAGGAAGTAAAGAACCTATATTAACCTGCATATTCTTATATAAACCATACCTAAGTGCAGTATATAAATATTTCAAATCAATAAAATCTCACTATGGCACGCTCAAGAAAAAAAATCAATAATCATCTAAATTTTCAAATTGCAAACATAAATCTTAATGTAAAAAGCAAATACAAAATAACGCTTCACGCTATCAAAATTGCTCATCTTCTTAAATATCAACTAAATAATATTTCAACTAAAATACATAATGTAAACAGGAGTTTGCCCGATGCCCAAAAAAATTCAAAATTATCAATGAAAAATATGAGCGCATTGTGACGCAACTGTATCATTCGTATTCGAACAGCGACCGCATCATTCGTATTCGCATAGAAACAGCATCATTCGTATTCGCATAGAAACCGCATCATTCGTATTCGAATAAACCGCATCGTACGACAGATGCGAGTAACGAATAGATGCGAATAACTAAATGAATTTGTGAGTCCCGAATCAGTACTTCGAGTCAACCCATATACCCGTTACTCAGTAACGAATACATGCGGTTTGCTCCAGCTCTAGTGATATGTAGAAATGTGCTGTTCCATGTGCGTAATTAATTCCATCATTTAATAAAGCCTCTACTTAACTATCATCGGCCTCTGATTCACCTCTTTTAAAATCTTTACAGCAGAGCGTGGTTCTGATATTGAACACTCTAGAGGCGAAGCATTTATATTTGTTTTGTGGAACCTTTTTGCTTGGAATGGAATCGCGCGTTAAGTGAAATTTGAAATGGCAGCACGTGATGAGAACACAAAGTATTGTTTTGAGCCGTTTAAGGGTAAAAACTTTTCTCTGTTTAAGCGCCGTGTTGAAGCTGTGTTTGCGGCTGAAGAACTTGATAAATACTTAGACGTTGAAGCGGATGAAACGAAAGTTGCTGAAACCAAAGATGCAAAAAAGGCTTAAGCATTGCTGCTAACCCTTGGTCGAGCGAATTTTCTGCATGTGAAATTTGGAGCAGTTTAAAGAATAAATACCATAAGGTGAGTGCAGTTAATCAAATATTAGTACGAAAGAAATTATCGACACTGAAGAAACGCCGAGATTGCAGCGTGCAGTCACATATTAACGAACTGTTGGCGATCGTAAATGAGCTGCGACTCTCGGGTGCTGAAGTCAAAGATATGGATGTGAATATTTATTTGTTGATGTCGCTACCTGCTGTGTACGACATTATTGAATCGACGATTGAGAACCAGCCAAATGAAATGCTTACGCTGGACTTTGTTATGCAAAGGATCTTGAATGCTGAAGAACTGCAAGGTGAGAGAAATTCTTACGATTCTCGTGTTTCTGGCTCAAGTAAATAACGTAGCTTTTAGCGCTGATAAGCATGATATCATCTGCCACAAATGTAAAAGTAAAGGTCATATTGCCAAGCTTTGCAAGAAAAAATTAGTTTGTTTTGGATGTGGACGCCCAGAGCATTACAAGAAGGATTGCGGATTTAAGCATAAATCAGATTATAGAGAATCGGCTGCAGTAACATTCATGGTTGGCTAGCCTGTTGGAAATTTCGTTCTGGATTCTGGAGCATCTACACGTGTAATAAAGGTGAGTGGTTTGAAGAAATTAAACCTTTTTCTGGAACTGTTTCATGTGCTTCGAAAAATGATATTTTAAAGTTAGAAGGTATTGGTGCAGTACCTTCAACTTTAAATGGAAGAGAAATATTACTTAAAGATGTGTTATATGTGCTTGAGTTGAACGGTCAATTAATATCTGTGAAGAATATTCAAAAAGTAGGTTGCAGTGTAATTTTTAAGAATGATGTAGCTGTTATTGAAAAGTGGAATGAAAAATTTGAGTTTGCTAAATGAGAAAGGACAGTATGTGAGTCAATTTGAACCTGTTAAAGCTTCAACATACATTGCAAAAGATAGTGCAGAATTATGGCACAGGCGCATGGGGCTCATCTGATAAAATATTAAAAGAAATGGGTTTGCCAGTATCTGAGTCACCATCAAGCTTTTGTGAAGAGTACGTACTAGCAAAACATTCCAACACTCCTATGAACAAAGGTTCTAGAAGCAGAGAGCATGTGCCGATGAGAATGGTACACACTGACATATGTGGTCCCATTTATCCACCCACTAGGGAAGATGAAAAGTATTTTGCTACAATCATATACGATTTTTCTTAGATTTACTGAAGTGCATCTCTTAAAGCATAAGAGTGACATAAATGAAGTGTTTAAATTGTTCCTAAAGCAGAATCCTGATCACTACAAAATCCGCTGTGATAATGCCAAGGAATACGTGTCTGGTGAACTAGCTCGTTATCGCAAGAAAAATGGTGTTATGATAGATCCTGCTCCTCCGTATTCACCTCCTTTGAATGGTGTGGCTCAGAGAGCAAATAGATATCTTTTAGAGAAGGTCCGAGCTCTAACATGTGAAGCAAAGCGTTCTAAATCCTTCTGGGGTTATGCTGTACAGACAGCTGCATATCTTAATAGAATTCCAAATTAGACTGTTGAAAATGTACCTTATGAGCTCAAATACGGGAAGCCGCCTGATTTGAATATTATTAAAGTGTTTCGATCTGATGCATACATGAGAGTTCCTGATAACTTAAGAAATAAATTGGATCAAAAATCAAAGTCACAAATCATGTTATGGTTTCTCGAAATGTATTGTTTAAATGAAGAGAAAAAGAAATGTATCTCAGTTCAAGATGACTTTTCCATAGAAAGTAAAGATCCTGCTAAAGATGAAGTAGTACAGTCAAAAGTCTTTAATCTGGACTCGTCGGGAGTTCGGCGATTCCGGATTATAGATCATCAGTTTAAATCTGGTAAGATGGAAGGCAGAAATTATAAAATTAAAAATATGAAACCGTAATTCATGAAATAAAGAGCAATTATGATCTAAATGGTATCAAATTTTACAAAAAAAAAAAGAAAGCTTTATATTTATTTGTTAAGCATATCTTTGAACGCGCGCATGCGTAAAGCATACATTACGCATAGTCGAAATTAGAAAATTGCAACAAGAAAACTATTTGATGTGTATTCGTGATATTTATAATGACGAAGAATTTGATTTAAATCGTATCAAAGACGGAGTACATTGAGATGAAATACTACACTTAGTAAGGAATTATAAGCTGAATAAAATAAAAACTTCTGCCCTGAAGATAAGGATAGTGCTGACAGATCAACTTCCAGTTCTTTGCGCGCCGCGTCGTCCCCCCCCCGCAGAGCAGCGTGAAATTGATAAACATATTTCGGAATGATTAGAGAATCAAAGGATATATCTTTATCCATTTTTTGCAGCAATTTCACTTTTTGTTTGATGGACATCGGAACATGCTTTCGCTTTCGTAGATCCTTTGGTAGCTCCGGAATCGGAAATTCTTTTTGACATAATCGAAAGTTCAAGCTTACTTTTATAAAATTGCTCTAACAGTCTGCAAAAAATAATAAGCCGGATCCAATTAGAACATTAAGGAACAACGCAATCTGCAACATTAACTGAAATAGATAATTATGTTTACAAAGCTATACTGGTTGCTCGTGGCTTTGAACAGAAGACAGACATTGATTACTTTGAGACTTATGCTCCTGTAAATAGTACATCATCACTTCGACTTGTGCTGGCTATCATTATTCAAAAGAACCTTGAAATCTATGCATTAGATGTAAAGACTGCATTTCTGAATGGTGATCTATAAGAAACAATGTACATGGAACAACCAATGGGCTACAGTGACAACAGTGGTTGTGTGTACAAGCTTCTTAAGAGTCTTTATAAGACTTAAGCAAGCACTGAGGCAGTGTTTCAAGAGATTTACTGATTTTATAATTAAGTTAAACTTTCAACAAGTCTGTAATCTTTCAACAAGTCTTCAACACTAATCTGCGAAGCATGTACTTTTGTAAGAACTAAACAGAGTGAAATATTTATTGTGCTGTATATGGATGACTTGCTAATTGCTGGTTCTAATGATTCAGAGGTAAGAATTGTGATTGAAATACTTAGAAATGAATTTGAGATGTCCAAGGCTTGAAGTTGCAAATCAATTTCTAGGAATAAGTTTTGAATAGTCAAAAGTCGTTAATACGGACCTCAAAGCTACAAACTTTCTGCGCATGCGCGTAATACGTTTACGTGTTTAATGTATAACGGACGGTATAAGCTAAGCTAAAATTATCTGATTATCATTATCTATTTCAGTAAATGTTGCAAATTACGTTGTTCCTTAATCTTCGATTTGGATCTGGCTTATTATTTTTTGCAGACTGTTAGAGCAATTTTATTAAAGTAAGTTTGAACTTTCGATTAAGTCAAATAGAATTTCTGATGCTGGAGCTGCCAAAGGATCTACAGAGGGAAAGCATGTTTCGATGTCCATCAAACAAAAAGTGGAATTGCTTCAAAAAATGGATAAAGGCTCCTCTGTTTCTCTAACCATTTCGAAATATGTTTATCAATTTCACGCTGCTCTGCTCGGGGAAGGGGAACGTCGCGGCGCGCACTGAACTGGAAGTTGATCTGTCAGCACTATCCTTATCTTCAGGGTAGATGTTTTTATTTTATTCGGCTTATGTTTCCTATAATTCCTTACTAAATGTAGTATTTCATCTTGATGTACTCTGTCTTTGATATGATTTAAATCAAATTCCTCGTCATTATAAATATCACGAATACAAATCAAATAGTTTTCTGGTTGCAGTTTTCTAATTTCGACTATGCGTAATGTATGCTTTACGCATGCGCGCGTTGAAAGAAATGTTGGTAAATAAAGTAAACAAATAAATATTAAGCTTCTTTTTTTTTTGTAAATTTTGATACCCTTTAGATCATAATTGCTCTTTATTTCATAAATTACGGTTTCATATTTTTAATTTTATAATTTCTGCATGCCATCTTACTAGATTTAAACTGATGATCTATAATCCGGAATCGCAGAAGTCTCGACGAGTCCGGATTAAAGACTTTTGACTGTATTCACAAAACAAACTTACTTTAGCCAAAAGGCTCATGTTGAAAAATTGTTAGATTGTACAGCATCTGATATCCCCTAGTGCCTAAGTCAACTTCATCAAATTTTGTGAATGGCGAAAGATTTCATGACCCTTATCGTGAACTTGTAGGTGAACCTATCTATGACAATTTGTCCTGATATTCTGTGAACTGTCTGAGTCAGATACAACAGCAACCCACTAACAGTGCTTGTGCTGGTCTGAAGCAATCTCTTCGATATTTAAAAGGGACATCTGAACTCAAATTATTATTTTGTAAATCTAATAGTGTTGATATTATGTTAAATGTTTATATTGATGCTGATTGGGGGTCAGATACAAATGACAGAAAATCTATTTCTGGGTATATTATTATCTTTAATGACCTGTAACTTGGTCTGTTAAAAAGCAAACATCTATTGCTCTGTCCTCTACTGAGACAGAAATTTTGGCTTTAGCAAAAGCTATTCAGAACCTAACTGTATTTTATAATGTATCTAAAGAAATTTTAGGAGTCGACAATATTAAAGTTTCAGTTTATGAGGATAATCAGTCTGTAATTAAAGCAATATTAAATGAAAGTAATTGTGCTAGACTAAAACAGTTGGATATTAAATTAATGTATATTAGGAATATTGTAAAATTGTATGATATAAATCTTATATATGTTTCTAGTGAAAATCAGTTAGCTGATTTGTTTGCAAAATGCTTGCCTAAACCAAGATTATATTATTTAAGAGATGAATGTAAAATAATATGTGATTAAGGGAGGGTGTTGAGAATAATCGCACTTCCTCCCTGGTTTATGATTTGATGTTATGTGTACATTAACCGTAACTGTTTATATTTTGCTTAGGTTGTAATGGCAACAGTCATTGCACTTTTGTTATTGTGTGATATGAAGAAATGTGCTGTTACATGTGCGTGATTAATTTCATCATTTAATAAAGCCATTACTTAATTATCAACGGCCTCTGATTCACCTTTTTTTTTAAAATTTTTACAAACCTCACCTCTGGATACTTTCAGATATGTGTGAAACTAGATGTGCCAAAAACCATATTTATTACCAATTCATAGGTTTATGATTTTGGTTACACACTGTAAAAAACTGATATCCATATTTAAAAACTACTACTTCACCAGTGATTTTCAATTTATCTTTGTATTTTACTTTCCCCTATTGTGGAATGGCAATGCTGTTTGTTAATTATAATCTTGATAGAAGGTAGTGCTATATTTACTTGGCGATCTTGTTAGCAAATGCTAAAATTAAGCTACATTTAACCGAATAAATAATTGTTAATTTTTAATAGCATATTCATTCATCTGGAAAACTTTTAGTTCATTTGAGTGATTTAAAAGGCATCCAAACCTTTTGGTTTCCTTCTTTTTTCTTAGAACGCTTTTTTGCTTATGAGAATCACCACGTTTCAAAGAGCAATCAATGGATATTATTCTAAGACCTGTGATCAGAAAATTTACTTAGATGTTATAGATACTTAGATACTTTAAAAGATACTTGGACTGTATCCTTAGATCTTTTAAAGGCATGATCTTCTATGCTTAAAATTTCATTTAATTATTTATAATATTTTAACACAAATTTGTACAAATACATAAAAATCTGCATTTTTTCATAACAGAATTCTATGAATTTAAAGCTTTATATTTAATTTGCTTTCAGTTGTTTGTAGAAATATTTCTCATTTCACCTTTTCTAAAATCATCACACAAATATAAAATTTATTTAATTTACAGGGATATAAATAGATATATAAATTTGTTTTACTACACCAGTATTCAGTATTGAGAAACGATTACCAGCATGGAATAAAAGACTTCTTAAGGGAAACATTTTCACATCTAATGTTAATACCAGAAAGATCAATATTTGTATCCAAAATTAATTTAGGCCTTTCATGAAAATGAATGTTTAGGAAGTAGAAAATACTTAACATGTAAATAATTAATCAAATAAATCAACAATAAATGAAATGAATGAATGCTGAAATCCTCTTATAATGAGCTGAAATCCTCCTATTAAGCTCTACAGGACACGTGTAAATGACTCAGGAACTACCAGGTATTGTATTTTTAAAACTGAATTTTTTTTTAATGTAATAGATATAAAATAGTTTCAACAGGATCATTTATTTATTTACAGTGCATAATTAGAAGATCGACACATATTTTAAAGTTTTATAAATGCATCCTGATAAAAGAGCAAATGTATAACTTAAAAAAAAAAAAAAAAAATGTAAACAAATTATAAAACATTTATTTGAAGCCCAAGTAACATAAATAATCTAAATGGTGGAAAGTCATTGTAAACATATTATATAGGAATATATTATTTACATAGTACATTTAATTTATGTAAGTATCACAGCAGACAATGTCTTTTTAATCAGACGTATGAGTAATGACACATAAAAATATTAATGAAAAAATTACACATATTTCTTTTCCATAAATTCTTTTATATAAAAACAAAATTACACATATTTAAGCAAATTTGAAAAAACATGGATTATACAGTTAATTGTTGCAAAACAAACAGCAATTGAAATGGAATTCAAAATTACATGTATGTCAATAATGTATCATATAATTCTTTCAGCAGATATAGTTTTGAACTTCCAAAATTCATTTTATATAAAATAAACTGTACTTATCTACCTTGGTAGAGCTTGCCAAATTTTCAGAATGTGCCAAACTGTAGCAAACATTGTGCATGAACTTTCTTCAGGCAACCACGCTCATATATAATCCTTCAGTCAAGCAATTCTGCCATTTTTGTATGCATTCTTTTTTGTTGTATTCCAAGTCCAGCAGGTTTTTAAACAAATCATGATATTTTTTGCCTTTACTTAGGTTTAAAATATGAACTTGTGAAATTGGCCAGCAACAGAAGAAACTGCAGTAAAGTTTTTGCATGAATATAGATTTTTATTGAAAAGTTTCTAAAGGAAATAATAAGCAAATACATTTTGTAGATAGCTGTTGTTGCCAAGGTTTGCGTGAAGGCAAATTTTCCAAATCCTCTGATGTTTCTTTTAAGCCAAAACAGATCAATCACTGTGTACTTCAGAAAAAAATAGCACAAAAAACAAAAAAAACAAAAACAAAAAAAAAAATACAAAAAGATTTGAATAATGTGTTTTATTTTTTAATGTATCACATAATTCTTACTTAATAATTAAAATTTATATTTTAAATTAATAAAGTATGTTTTCTTTTCATGTGTTGTTTATGTTTATTGACATACTATAAATATCAATAATTTGGAAATTTTTCTAAAAAAAAAAAAAAAAAAAAAAAAAGGGGGGGGGAGAGTATGAAAACCCACTAACTTGCACCCAATAAGTAACATCTCTATCAGTGCCAGTAATAAGTAACCTTAGTGAATTAAAAGACACAAACTGAAAACTAATAATGCAGATATGCCTGACATACACAGAATGAAACTAAAAATTAATGCATTAAAAAGAATAAGGTTTAAAAAGTAACACAATCAAGCATGATCATACAAATTAATAAAATTTTAGTTTTTAATACTATCAAAATTAAAACTATATGAAGAAGAGAAATTAAAAGGTAGAAGAGTACTATTCTTTAAGACACAGCTTTATACACACCATATTTTCAGCTTATTTTGAGAATAGCAAGCAGCTAACAAAAAAGAGCTTCAATAGGTACAAAAAATAATTTCTGCAAAGAACTAGCAAACCTAGATTTGACATAAATAATTTAAAATGTGATTGTTTTTCAAGTTTGCAAGATGTTTCAGCCATCAATTTTTTTTTTCTTTCATTCTTCCTTAAACTTTAGATAATCTTTATCAGATTAAAATTAACCAAAATCAGAACTCTTTATCAACCAGATAAATCATTGGCTTCATACAACATCTGATCATACAGCTCAGCTTGTATTATTCGTTCAGCATACATACGTCCATTCAAAGCATCTCGTGCTCTACAGGCCTCTGTAAAAATAAGAAATACTTTTCTTCCATGATTAGTTTGATAACAAACTTTCAATTCACTAAAACAAAATTACCTATAAATAAATACTGCAAAATAAAAGATGCCAATATTGATGCAGGTTATGGGGTTTGTTTCTTTCAATAATCCAGATAAATAGAATACTCTGCTTATCTGGATAATCCAGAAGCATAATAATAATCAGAAGAATTTAACCAATTAATTACCCGATAATCCAGAAGAATTTAACACTTTATTATTAAAATGAACGAGTCGCAACAACAAAAATAGTTATAAACACCTCAAGCAGAACATAGATATTAAGCAATTCCTTCTTAGTCCACCAAAAAATACTTTAGGCTCTCAAAATCTCTCACAAAGTAAACCTTAAAAAATAATTCAGCTAATTATTTTTTAACCACTACTCTCCCGGCTGATTAACACTTGACTTGTCTTATCTCTAATGCTGCTATCATACACGATTTGTTGCCGGAAAATAACGTTAGAAGGAACAATTCTCGGAAATGCACATCCGTGAAATCCGGTTACCATCTTCACTTAGTAAACAGGCTGAAAGCCAAACAAGAATCAGTTATAGCTCCGATTGGCAAAAGTAATGTTTCCTTTCAAGTGATGGTTGCTTTTTCATGTTGTATTTTGTATCATTCACACTCTTTTCGTTTTAAACTTTATTGCTAATTATGGAAGATAATAGAAAGGTGATGGCTATTACGTTAATCACTTTTATCTCGACTTTGGTGATTCTAAAAGCTAAAGAGAAAAAACATGCAAAGAGAAGTTCAATTCTTTGTAATTATCTGTTGTATGTATTTCATTTTATTATTGTAAATATTTATTTCTGTATCCATATATTTATTTAATAACTTTCATGTAGATGATATAATGCCATTTACTGATATTTGTTTTGTCATGAGTCAAAAATTTTTATTTCATCCCCAAAATAGTAAATATTTCATAAAGGCTACTTGCTCAATTTTTTTTTTTTTTGTTTAAATTCCCAAGTATAGTTACAAATGCAAATGTTGTATGTCAGTGGGTGAATTTTAATGATAGCCTAATGCACAAAATGCACTGCAATTATTTTCAACTGTGTGTTCCATATTCATTATAATGTGCAAAGAACTGATGACTACAGTTGTTGCCAATTACATAAGTGTTATATGAATTAGAAGTAACTTCAAATAAATTTTTTGGCAATGTTCATTTTTGTATTCATACGTATATATACACACACATCTAATAAGTCATATATTTACATACACAGAGATGTAATGGTTTAGAAGTTGTTGAAGTATATTAGTATTAATGTAATGAATAAGTTTTATGTTAATGAATGTATATACAAATGTTTTTCATCATTCATAATAATAAATCAATAAATTTCCAGGAAAATACATTATAAGCACATTAAGAACTAGATTTACAAGAAAAATATAGTTCTTAACATGCTTTAATCTAAAAAGTATTTCATTAATAACATGAAGATAATAGGATACGAATTTAATATGTATCCTCATTATTACATAATCTATGTTTTAATAAATATACACAATCGCTGATTATGTAATTTCAATTTAAAAGTAATAAAAGTAATTAGCAGAAAAAAAAATAAAGTCGTGCATATACAAACATATTTAAAAAATTATTCCCCTTAAAAAAAACATTCTATTACTAAACAATAACATTCTTTTCGCATGAGCAGTATGAAATACAACAAATTTAGCAAACTTTTGACGACAAATAATTTGTAAACAAATCATCGGAAATAGCACACCATAAAATATTGTCTATTCTGAAATTTCCACGATTATAAATTTAATAAATATATAAACATTTAAAAATGACTAGTTATACTACAACAAAACAGAAATATATATACGGCTTTTTCCGAATTTCTTCAATTAAATCATCTTCTATTTCCATCCTCCATGATTTCACAATGAGAGCCCTCGCCATGTTGAAAATTACCCGTGATCCTTCAGAAGCAAAACTTTCATCTGATTGGCTGATCTGTACGTAGAACACGGCTCCAGACGGAACATTTTCGGGAAGGTTTCAAAATGTTGCTCATAGCCGGGGCATGTTGCGCCTAGCTAGACGAAACATTCCTCGGAAACCTCCCATTTAAACCAGTGCTACTACAATTTTGTTTCTCGGAATTGTCCTGCCTCGCTTCGCGCGTCCCTAAAAGTGATAGCTGCTTTAGAGCACATGGACTTCTGGAAACTTCAGGAAAAACCAGTCACAGGACTCCAAAATGTATTTTCTTGAATCCTCTAAAAAGTCATCACACTGGCGAGAAATCATTAAACATCACCAACTAGGCAACAACATTTTTTGTTAAGGCTTATAAGGAGCACATATGACCGTCTTATGTTCTACGCGGGTTATTTTTGCAATTTAAACTTTTGCTGGATTCAAAGTAAAAAGATCTACAATTCTAGAACTGAAAATTTTATAAATTATACCTAAATTTGTAAGTAAACATATACCCATTTTCAAAAGGTTGTAAAAAAAGGAACCACTGGTCAGAATGACCTGAATATGCATGAAGTAATGGGAATCTGTCTGGTGAAAGAAAAAGATAATTAAAACATTTTTCCCTCCTTTTTTGTGCACATAAATTTACTGACCCATAGGCTTCATTTTTCCCGTTACCCTATTCCCAAATTTGATACTGAAAGCATGTTGGAAATTACGATTAAATTGGAATCAAATCAAAATCTGCCTGAACATTTAGAAAAGAAGTCTATGAAATAGATAAAAGAACTGGAGCTGCTGTCTGATGTCAAAATTCCTAGATGGTTTAACATTGTTAGATCAGATGATGAAGAAATTAGTCTCCATACCTTAAGCTATGGCAGCTACCTACATTTATACTTGAGTTATTAGGTATTTTCTCCCTCCTTTCAACATGCCTTCTTGATATAATGGTAGCAGCTAATTAGAAGACATGAACTGCACACCACATAATAAAACTTAATAAAATACATGAACTTACCATTATTCTAATATATGAGAGGCTTGTAATAAGTTTGTCAATAAACAACTGGGCTCTGCTCATAAAGCTTTTTTTACAAGAACAGTGTTTATGAAGAAGTTCCAGAATGCGTGTCTGGTCCACTGTTTGCAATGTTCTAGAATTTTTACTATTGACAGTACTTTGAAGACAGAAATGGGCTTTGTCTACCCACAAAGTGTTCTATGGCCATTCATGGTCTGCTTCTGTCCGAGCAAGAAATTGTAGAGCCGAAGTTTGTCATATTCGCAGGTCAACAGGAGGCAACTCTTAAATATGTGTAATTTTGAATGGACAGCCTTGCAGGATGCTTCATAAAATTTTATAGATTGTATTGGTAGGCATGTTTAAAGATTCTGCAATTCTCCTTGCAACACACATTCCCACACCACTTCTCATCTCTTTTTACAAACAAAAGCTTTCCTCCCTTTGCAGATCTCATATCAAATGAACCAGTCTCTTTGAATTTAAGAAAATCTTCTGCAGATCTTGCACAGATATGGGACTAGAGTCCAAATTTACGCCCTTAACCATTACCAAACTTCTTCTAAACTAAAAGCCAATGTACACAGAAATTTATCATACTTCATTACGATTGAATCATAGATATGTATCGGATTTCCTTTTTTACCTTCAACCATTACTGTCTGCTCAAGATGACTGTTATCGAAAGCTGTTAAGATTTAAGACTTCAACTGTGCATTCAAAGTCATTATACATATAAATAAGGTATTTTCTCACTCCTTACAGCATCTAATTGTCCAGCATCTAATCTATTGTAATCGGCACGTAATGAGAGGTTCAGGGTTCATGTCCCGGCAAAGGCACGTCTTATAGTTACGTGAACTTATAGTTGAGGTAAATATTGCAAAAAGTAATTAAGGTAACCTTAATGGAAGGAAGAAAAAAGTAAATAACTAAAAGAATATTATTTTATTTACATGAAAGGCTAATTTCAAACATGAGTTTTTTTTTCCCCCTTTTGGTTACAATCTATAAAAGTAAAATGGCTAATCATAATTGAAATTTAAACAGAAAACACATTTTAAGTTCTTAATCCTTTCTCTCATTACAGGATTCTTTTCTGCAGCGCTATTTCGCTGTTATCAATAAAACACTACTTCAGCTTGTGGTTCTTTAAGCAAAATTTTCTATCAATGCCTTTTCTTTGAAAAAATTCTGTCCTTGAGCAATTCCCAAACTGTTATATCCATAGCAATTGGTAAATTAATGATTGCTGTCAGATTTGCAAATTCCAAAAACCTCCTAAAAATGAATAACATACGAACATACGGTGAGAACACAAATGCAACACAGTGCTAACATACGATTAATGTGGCGAGGTATAAGATGTAACCAGATTTTAGCGAGATAACTGAGTTAATTCCCAATTCAATCGGGGGCGGGGGGGAGGGACTATAACAAAAAAATACCAAAATTTTTCCATCACCTTAAACTAGATCTATTTCTAGGCATACCTGCAAAAAAAACTTAAAAAATGAAAGTTTTATTATTAAATTTTCCAAAGATATACAGTCAAAAGTTGTTAATCCGGACTCGTCGGGACTTCGGCGATTCCGGATTATCGATTTTTCCGGATTATAGATCATCAGTTTAAATCTGGTAAGATTGCATGCAGAAATTATAGAATTAAAAATATGAAACCGTAATTTATGAAATAAAGAACAATTATGATCTAAAGTGTATCAAAATTTATACAAAAAAAAAGCTTAATATTTATTTGTTTACTTTATTAAGCATCTCTCTCAATGTAAGTTGTTTACGTTGCTTCGTTTTTTATGTGATAATACATTCTCTTTAATTCTATAAACAAACATAATTTCTTGTTCAGTTACAAAGTTCCGCTGTTCAAGTCCTATAATTGCTGTGTCGAGAATACCGACTAATTTGTCCACCGAAATCTTTTCGTTTTCAATAACCTCTGTCACTTTCTTCGCTATCGGAAGCGAATTATAATGACGAGGAATTTGATTTTAATCATATCAAAGACGGAGTACATCGAGATGAAATACTACATTTAGTAAGGAATTATAAGCCAAATAAAATAAAAATATCTGCCCTGAAAATAAGGATAGTGCTGACAGATCAACTTCCAATTCATTACGCGCCGCCGCAGCTTTGAAGAAAAACAAATTTTAGATGCACAAACATTACAGTTTAGATAAACAAAGGATATGCCTTTATCCACTTTTTGCAGCAATTCCACTTTTTGTTTAATGGACTTCGAAACATACTTTCCCTTTGTAGATCCTTTACATATTAGTAAATATTCGCAGCAGTAAAGGTCTTACGCGCATGCGTCAATACGATGCATGCACAGAAAGTTTGCAGCTTTGAGGTCCGGATTATAGATCATTCCGGATTATGGGTGTCCGAATTAACGACTTTTGACTGTATATGATTTTATATATTGACACATTTTGAAATTTAGCATATAACAAAATTATTAGAAAGAATGAATGACGTATCTTTTTTCCCCACTCATGCACAATGAAAGAAGAGAAAGGAAACTAGGTTAGTATAAACTGAGAATTTCACCATGTGAATTAATTACTCTTGGCACAAACTGAATATAGTGCATCAAGATAAATTTTTAAATCTCACATTAAGTTCCTCACAAAATTTATAAAAATTTAATATTCTGGCATAATTTGAGTTGCAAAATCAAAATATGGAAAAGAAATCTATATGTAATTTCAGAAGAAATAAGTTTTTTTTTTTTTTTTTGTTTGTCGTCAAAATACATCAGTTAGAACAATGCTGTATATAGTCGCACTTTTGAACAGAGCTGTGGAGTCGGTAGGGAAAATGACAGACTCCAGACTCCCTCCATATACATATGTAAACATATAACACGAGTTACAGCTTTTTTTTAATATGAAAGAAGTAACAGACGCTACAGGAAAAAAATTGATGCATAGCAAATTTTTTATATTAATTAGCATTTACTATGAAATGGAAAAACTGGAATAGTAATTTCGGTAAAAATATAGTTTAGGGTACCCCTTGGCAAAACTTGACGATTTTTGGCAGTACATGGATACCGATTTTGAATTCTTTGACTCGTTATTTTGGCTTGCGAAGCGCCAATTTTTGCACCGCTAAACAAAGCCAAAATAACAAGACAAACAATTGCACAAATTTGGTATCCATGTACACATCGACTTATTTTCACTTAAAAGAATCGATATATTTCACTTAAAAAGTCACACACATCGATATATTTTCACTTAAAAAGTCAAAGGAGCACCAAATTCTACAAAATAGGCAAACAAAAAGTACGTAATCTCAATAAAATACATTTTAAACCAAACAATAAAACATAAAAAAGGAAAAACATGTTACACATTTAAGCACTACCAAAAGCAAATATTCACTTACCATGATTTTCGAGTTCGCTTCGCATACCCAGAGCCACGTAAAAATCAAAATATCAATCATACTCAAAAGACTTTTTTCAAACCCCGTACTCTTTCTGATCGAACTCTTCACATAGTGACCATCTTACCTTTCTTCCTACAAACCCATTCAAATCCATCTAAACGGTTTTTACGTTCGACTAGACGCATATCCTTCCTACATACAGGACACTTATAATGGCTACTAAGTAAACCTTCATTTACACACCAGCGAATTAAAGCTCTTTTCTCCTTTCGCTCCAAATCGTACAGAAACTTCAAATTAATCTTACTACATTCGGCCATTCTACCGTCTAAAGAATCAAGCCAATACACACCACAAAAACACTTACAAAACATCCCATGACTCAAAATTTCCCAGAATCATGCAGCCGATTACATCACAATAGGGTTTTCATAACATTCAACTACTCAGGCTAGCATAAATGAAACAACAACTTGGCAATAAATCAAACAACAACTTCGCCATAATACAAGGGTACCTTAAAGTCTACCCTACCCAAAATACATAATCTCAATAAAATACATTTTAAACCAAACAATAAAATAACATAAACAAGGAAAAACATGTTGTACACTTGTTAAGCAAGTATTCACTTACCATGATTTCAGAGTTTGCTTCCTACACCCAGAGCCACGTAAAAATCAAAATATCAATCATACTCAAATGACTTTTTTCAAACCACGTACTCTTTCTGATCGAACGCTTCACATAGTGACCATCTGAACCTTTCTTCCTACAAACCCATTCAAATCCATCTAAACGGTTTTTACATTCGACTAGACGCATAACCTTCCTACATACAGGACACTTATAATGACTACTAAGTAAACCTTCATTTCCACACCAGTCAATTAAAGCTCTTTTCCCCTTTTGCTCCAAATCATACAGAAACTTCAAATTAATCTTACTTCATTCGGCCATTCTACCATCCAAAGAATCACAACACACACCACAAAAACGCTTATAAAACATCCCACGATTCAAAATTTCCCAGAATCATGCACCCGATTACATCACAATAGGGTTTCCATAACATTCAACTACTCAGGCTACCATAAATGAAACAACTTGGCAATAAATCAAACAACAACGTCGCCATAATACAAGGGGTACCTTTAAAGTCTACTCTACTCACCGAGAGAAGTTACACTCTCCAGATTTTAAAGAATTTTCCTCTTCCATTTTTTGGGGCTGAAAAGTAGCTAAACAATGACTTTTATCATACAACACAACTAAATGTACTATCTGCAGTCTCACATACAGTGACTGTTATCTTCCTATAACTTGAGTTATAATTCGAAGACACTCTGAAAGATAAAAGAAAACGGTGCATTTAACTATATGATACTCTGTTTCATGATTTTATGATATTATGATCAATGTAGATATATTGTTGAACTGCGATTTCAGTATATGAGAGATTTAAAAAACAATTAAGGTAGAGAAATCATTTTACACAGTTAATCCAACCAGTTTTACTGATATTTAAGCCCGATGGACACCTTGCCAATGCAAGTGCTGAAAGACACTTATATCAGTCGTGATGAATCAGTGGGAATGATTGTGAAAGATTCTAAATCTTTTAATATTAAACATAAAATCAGTTTCTTAACACTAATTCTATTCTTAATACTTTAAAGGCTTGGGCTAGAGTAGACTTTAAGGTACCCCTTGTATTATGGCGAAGATGTTGTTTGATTTATCGCCAAGTTGTTGTTTCATTTATGGTAGCCCGAGTAGTTGAATGTTATGAAAACCCTATTGTGACGTAATTGGGTGCATGCTTCTGGGAAATTTTGAATCATGGGATGTTTTGTAAGCCTTTTTATGGTGTGTATTGGTTTGATTCTTTAGATGGTAGAATGGCCGAATGTAATAAGATTAATTTGAAGTTTCTGTACGATTTGGAGCGAAAGGGGAAAAGAGCTTTAATTGACTGGTGTGTAAATGAAGGTTTACTTAGTAGCCATTATAAGTATCCTGTATGTAGGAAGGATATACGTCTAATCGAACGTAAAAACCGTTTAGATGGATTTGAATGGGTTTGTAGGAAGAAAGGTTCAGATGGTCACTATGTGAAGAGTTAGATCAGAAAGAGTACGTGGTTTGAAAAAAGTCTTTTGAGTATGATTGATATTTTGATTTTTACGTGGCTCTGGGTGTACGAAGAGAACTCAAAAATCATGGTAAGTGAATATTTGCTTTTGGTAGTGCTTAAATGTATAACATGTTTTTCCTTTTTTATGTTATTTTATTGTTTGGTTTAAAATGTATTTTATTGAGATTATGTATTTTTTGTTTGCCTATATAGTAGAATTTGGTGCTCCTTTGACTTTTTAAGTGAAAATATATCGTTGTGTATACACAAAGTAAAGGAAGTGTGCAATGCAAATTTGTGCAATTCTGAGAATTTTTTTTTAAAGTGAAAATAGGTCGACGTGTACGTGGATAAAGTTAAAAGAGTGCACGATGCCATTTTTGTGCAATTCGGGGATTTTTTTTAAGTGAAAATAGGTCGACGTGTACATGGGTAAAGTGAAAGGAGTGCGCAATGCCATTTTTTTGCAATTCGAGCATTTATTTTTAAGTGAAAATAAGTCGATGTGTACATGGATACCGAGTTTGTGCAATTGTTTGTCTTGTTATTTTGGTTTTGTGTAGCGTCGATTTTGGGGACAAAATCGCCACTTCGCAAGCCAAAATAATGAGTCTAAGAATTGTACAAAATTGGTGTCCATGTACCGCCAAAAATCGCCAAATGGTAACCTAAACTATACTTTTACCAAAGCTTGTTTAAGTTTTAATCTTTTATGAATAATAAAAAAATGCCCAAATTCTATTTATTACTTTTCTTTTAATCAACTTTATGATTCACCTTTGAAGAACTTGCACACTTCAAATACTGCTTTGCAGATCTGGCAAAAACTATATTTATCAAATATACTTCAAAAACAGAAGTCTGCTCTTTTTTCTCCTATATTTTTTTCTGCATACAGTAATAGCAGCAATATATTATTAACAATTTTCATAAATAACAAAGTATAACGTACCAGATGGCAACCTGAATTTAACAAATATTTTTACAATTATTTCAGCATCATCATCTTCGGATTGTCGTTCTTGATACACAGTAATTTGATTCACTATTCCGAATTTTTCACATTCACTTCTTAAATCTACTTCTAATTCATCATCTATACCTTCCACATCCACCATGTTACGCAAAACAATAACTGAAGACTAGAAAAAAATAAATAACGTAATAACTATAATAATAATGTAATATAATTACGCACATATATTCAAGAAAAGAAATACATTTACTTCCGCAGGTCTCATGATTTCTTGCATTGGAAACGCTGCGCAATAGAAAATCTATGAAAGTCCAAAGAAAAACAGATATTCTTCTTTCGCGCATACAACCGTCTAGCCCCTCACATGCTAGTTTCCTCCCGGTTCCTCCCTGAACATCTGCGCAGATTACTGCGCTTGTCGTCATTTTCCTGAAGGCGCGCTTACTCTGTTATTTACAAGAAGGCTAGAATACATGTAAATGGCGTCTCTACTATTGCAGTCATGGACCTGAGGTACGCGCGAGTAACGCGTGCCAACAAAAGTATAGATAACCTTACTTAGAGAAATAGCAATCTTAATTGAGATAGGCACTTAACATTAAGAATGAGATTTAATAAGGAGAAGTAATATAGATACATAATAATGGATTAAGGAAGCGTACCGCCCCAACACAGATCGAAATTACATATCACGTAGAAGGATCAAAACGAGTTGTTTCACAGACGCACACACACACACTGAAGTCGTTACCCAGAACTGCCGGGGAATATTCTTCTCTTCCCGTCAGCCCATAGGGTTGTCAAGCAGGTTTACTATTTCGCCAATTGGCGCTTTTCTCCAGAGTTTTTGAGTCTGTATCGCCTGTTTGGCGCTGCCGCTACATACTCCCTCCGCAGTGTCAACGAAATGTGACATATCGACGTGGGGGGGGTCAGATTAATCGTCCAGAACGAGTGATACCAATGTCCGAAGGTTTTTTTTTACAGTCTTTGGAACAACTTGTGAAGAGTCCATGGTTTCAAAAGCGGGTTTCAATCTATCTATGGAGATTGTTTGCTTAGTCCCTTTCATTTCGGAGGCCCACCAGCGGCCGAGCGGTAAAGTCGCTGAACACTGGTAGTTCGGTCCGAGGTTCGAATCCCGCGAACGGGCTGGCTGCATGGGTGTTTTCGTGGTTTTCCCCATGTGTAACGTGTATACGAGCCAGTTGCCCTTAGAAAGTCCTCCACGAAAGGCATCCCTCCCCTTTGGCAGATAGCCCTAGTGTGCTTTGCCGTAATTAAATACACCACACCACCACACCCTTTCATTTCGAGATCAAACGTTTTATCTCGTCTTTCTAGCACTTTAAATGGTCCATCATAGGGAGCTTGCAGTTGTTTTCGAACTCCGTCGTGTCAAACAAACACATGCGTGGATTCGTGAAGCCGTGGATGAACGAAACAGGTTCGCTAACCGTGGCTAGAAGTCGTAGTCGGGCGGACACTGGCAAAATGAGATTTTAAATCCTCCACAAACTGGTTGGGGGACGCGTCCATAGGTGTCGAATTGAAAAATTCTCCTGGGAGACGAATCGTCTTTCCATACACAAGTTCCGAAGTGGTTGCTCCTATGTCCTCCTTGAGAGCGGATCGGAAACCCATCAGAAGCGTTGGAAGAGCCGCCACCCAGTTATTGGTATCATAAGCTTTTAAGGCAGCTTTCAAAGGAAGGTGGAATTCCTCGATAAGTCCATTAGCCTGTGGATTGTACGGAGACGTCCTGATTCTCTTGATTCCCAATAACTGGGAAAGAGCTCGAAATAAGCCGCATTCAAACTGTCGCCCTTGGTCAGCAGTAATAACAGTTGGACAACCAAATCGTGTAATACAGTGGTCATAGAAAGCTTGTGCTACTGTGCATGCAGTTATGTCTGGTATGGGTACTGCTTCGGGCCATTTAGTAAACCTATCTATCATAGTTAAACAGTAATAATTATTTGGAGAAGGAGGTAGCGGACCAACGAGTTCAAGGTGGACATGATCAAATCTCTGTGATTGGTCTGGAAACTTCATTAACGGGGTTCTAGTATGTCTGCTTACTTTTGCTTTCTGACATGGAATGCACTGTCGTGCCCATTGTGCGCAATCTTTACGGATGGAAGACTAAACAAATCGAGAACATATTAACTTTGTTGATGCACGAATGCCGGGGTGAGACAAATTGTGCAATGTGGCAAAAACTTTCTCACGGAATTCCGGGGAAATGTAAGGGTGGGCGGTACCTGTTGACAAATCACAATATATTGGTAAACTACAATTAGGTAAGGTAACTTTTGGATCTTTAAGTAAAGTTTGTAATTCTGGACCAATTTGTTGCATTTTAGCAATTTCCTCATAGTCGATAGGTTTAGGCATGCTTATCGCTTCTATGCGCGAAAGTGCATCCGCGGCGATATTATCCGAACCTTTTATATGGTATATTTAAGTGGTGAATTGTGAGATAAAATCTAACTGCCTAGCCTGACGATGTGAACACTTATCAAAACGCTGTCGGAATGCATATGTAAGCGATTTGTGATCGTTGATTAAAAAAACGTTCCGTGCTTCCAACATATGCTTAAAATGCCTAATAGCAGCATAAGCTGCCAATAGCTCCCGATCATACGCACTATAGTTTCTTTCTGCTTGCGAAAGCTTTCGTGAGAAAAATGCGAGAGGCTGTAAGTTTCCATCAACTATTTGTGATAGCGTTCCGCCTATCGCGAAGTCTGACGCATCAACCTGTAAAACCAACTGGGCATCTTTCTTCGGGTGTGCTAAAAGAACCGCATTTGCGATTAACTGTTTACACTTTTGAAATTCATTACGCGCTTCCTCAGACAACTTCAGGGTTGTCTTATCATTTTTCTTAGCCCCTTTTAAATACGAAGTTAAATGTATTTGATTCTGGACTACGTTGGGTAAAAATCGACGGTAAAAATTTAAAAAGGCCTAAAAAATCTCTGCAAATCTTTTACCGTTTTAAGAAGTGGGTAGTTAAGTTTCGGTTTAACTTTGTTCGTCAGAGGTTTGGTACCATCTTTATTAATTAAATGTCCTAAGAAGGATATTTCTGGAACGCCAAAAACACATTTCGAAGCGTTTATTGTCAATCCATGTGTAGTTAATCTTTCAAAAGCAGTGCGTAAATGAGATTTATGATCATCTTCTGTATCACTAAATATCAAAATATCATCTAAGTAGACATAGGCAAATTTTAGATCTCCAAGAATTTCGTTCATAAACCTTTGAAAGGTTTGAGCTGCTCCGCACAGTCCGAAATTTAAAAAGACCAAATGGGGTGCAAACTGCAGTTTTCGGTATATGATCTGGATGAACTGGTTTATGATGATATGCCCGAACGATGCCAATTTTTGAAAAAATTTCCTTTCCGCTAAATGTATTATTAAAATCTTGTAAATGCGAGATTGAATATCTATCGGGTTTGGTGCACGCGTTTAATTTTCGGTAGTCTCCTACTGGCCGTATATCGCCCCAACTTTTAGAAACTACATGAAGAGGTGATGACCATGCCGATTTTGATGGCCTACAAATACCTTGATCCATCATAAATTGAAATTCTTTTTTTACTGCTTCATATAACTTAGGGCTTAACCTACGCGGTTTACTATGCAAGGGAAGACCGTTTGTTTCGATGTAATGAACCGTACTATGCTTTACTCTGCCCAAATCAGATTTTAACTTCAGTAAATCCGGACAGTCTTTCAAGATTCTGTGATACGGTGAATCACCCGATATTAGCTTTACCGAAAAATAATTTTCAGAATCGGAAAGAAAACCAATTCGAGTTAATTTCGTAGTATTATCGATAAGCCTACCTCGTTTTAAATCGATTAAAAGATCAAAATGTCTTAAAAATCGGCTCCTATTATAGGCACTGTTACATCGGCGATTAAAAACTTCCAAGAAAAGTTTCGTCTAAGTCCTAAATTCACATTTAACAATTTTGCTCCATACGTAGAAATTCTGGAATTATTCGCGGCAAATAATTGTAACGAATCAGGATACATTTTCTTAAACTTAGACGTCGTTGGAACACATGAGACATCCGAACCCGAATCAATAAAAAATTTTAAATTTAATCTGTTATCGTAAACATGTAAACGAAATGAATGCGCGACTGCCGACGAGTTTCGGTCGACAGCCGCTACTTCTAGTTTTCCTGAGCCGTAGTATTCTGAGAAAAAGAACAAGGTGCTTGACATTTTCGTGCATTACTACCAAATCGCGAATGAAAATAACAAAAATTGCTAACGTGCTCTCGAGAATGCCCACGTGAAAAACTACATGGTCTGTTATGTCAAAGAAAGTCTACGTAAAGAAGGAAAGGCTCCATAGACGTAATGTAAACCAGTTTTTCTTCTACGCCGCTAGAAAGAAGAGGGACAATTCGCCAAGGAATTTGGCGACGGAACCTGTTGGTGAGAATTTCCCCCTTTGTGATGTACCTGGGCGAACACGTGTACAGGAAATTGAGAAAGACGGGTTAAGATGAATCGTTCTTTGACTTTTCGCGATATTTTAAACTCAAATTTTCGTGCTTTTTTGCTTTATTAGTTGAACTTGTATTATCCGTATCGCAGTTTGATGTCTGATTTTATGTCTGTCAATATGTAAGGAAACAAAATGGAGTCACACAGCTTTAAACTCTTGGTAAACGTGACCGTCGAACCTGTTCGAACTTCGACATCAGCTTTGAGCTTTGGCGCTTTTTGGCGACAGATATTTCACGCATCCGCAGTTCTGTCCCTTTTCGTTCGGAGGGAGCCACTCTTGCTGCTGCGAAGCTTTCCTTCTTAACAATACATATTCTTTGGTTATGTGGATCCCGAGGGAATTTATTCCTCGTTTTTTCGCAGGAAAGTCGCTCGACCTGTTTACTTAGGGCAGAAATTTCACTCCTTAAAGCCTTAAGCTCTTCGAGGGGCCAGAAGAATTGTTCGGATCGCTGGGGGAACTCGCCGAAGCTGCCTGGACAGCGAACACGCTATCCGCGATTCAATTCACCTATAGATGGCGCTTTCACACATTAGTATGGCGGATAAAACTCGGTATTTTGATTTGTGATCTGACTTCGTACATTCAAAAATGGAGTTACTTAGCTCTTCCGAAATGTTTGATTTTGTTCAAGGAGGCGTGAATTCTCGCTGTATTACTGAAGCAGAGAGCATTTTAAAAAGCTGATCATTTGGTAATGCACGGAATTTTACTTGAAATCCAATGTACAAGTTTTGGCTTTCTATTTAAGGATAAGTTCTATAGCGTCCTGATCGAATGAAATCGAAGGACATTTCATTGTTCAAAAAGGACAAATAAAAATTTTAAAAAAAAATTCTTGTTCATGTAAAGGAGGAACTGCTGGCTGTTGTAGGAAATTGTGTCGCTGTTTTATTGTATTGTGACAGGTAGCTGATTTTAACGTTCACTGATTGTAAACAAATGATTCCATATGTGTTTTACTTGGGATTTCTTTTTTCTTTTTTTCCCCATAAAAATGATATTGAATCATTATATGTATACTAAAAATATATTGATCTATTATATGCATCTATTGTATTTATTATACACATGATAGCACTAATCATCAAATGCAATTTTGAGAACATCAACAAGCAAAGCACTTAAAAATGAAAAAAGACACTTGTTATAGAACTATTAATATTCTGTATGTATTATAGAAAATACATGCAATGAATAATACCATGACCAAACATTTCAAAAGAAAAAAAAAAGCAGATTAAGTATTACCTACCTCAGTACTTGAGAAAGCAATTGTGGCATATAACATGCAGTTAACTTTTGATTACATGATATTACAAGCATTTTCTTTAGTTTTGTCCTACAAGTGGTTTAAACAACTCAGTACTGGTAGTTTAATCTCAGCTCAAATCCTGGTGAACAAGCTGGCTGTGCAGTTTTTATTTTTTTGCATGTGTTTTGTGAATACTAACCAGTTTTCCCTATAAAGTTCTTCATGAAAGCATTCTTCTTCAGGCTGATAACCAATGTGCTTAGCCATATTCAAATAGCCTAATCTAACCTTACCTTTTCTTTAGATACTATATTCACATGTTATATCTTTATCTGTTAAGATTTGTTCATAACAGGATCACCAGGCTTCTACCAATCTGGCAGGAGCATACTCAAAACATGTCAAAACCATGTGATTTATAACAAAATCGATCATGTTGTCCTTGCAAACCTTTATAAATGTTCCAAATTTTCTTAATAATCTTATTATTTAGAAATGTGTTTATTGTTGTTTTTATATGAACAAAAGCATTTAAATATATCAATTTTAAAAATAATGGAAGCGTTCTTTTAATCAGTTTTGCTTTTCTAATGCTGTTTTTAATTAATAACTTTATATCTGAGCCAAAAATTCAAGAATAAGTCTATTAAAAAAGCCTGTGTGATAAGTCTATTAATTAATTACATTGTATGAACTTCAACATCTTTGAATATGAAACACCGAACTAACACTTTGAATATGAAACATTCTATATGAAAACACCGAGTCCATTCCAATCTAATAGAAGAATAAATTATACTTACGAATTCACAGTACGAGCTTCTCTGTATTATATTACACAAAGATTAAAAACCAAGTCTCCACATGGGAAATCTTACACTGATATGATGGTCTTGTATTGAAACAGAATTGTAGCAACATAGATGATATGAATTACATTATGCCAAAGAATTATTTCATCCTAAATAAATTATAGCATTTAGTTTAACCAAAGACTCACAAAACAAAATTTCAGATTTGGGTTAATCTTTGGATTATGGTAACTTGGCGATTTTTGGCTAAAATTTGGCGACCAACCCTGCTACAGCAACCTGCTAGTTTTTGTTCGGACGCCATTTTGTTTTCAAGAAGTAAAGGCATGTTTTTTTTTACTCAACATTTCCATTATTGGGGCTAATGTACATTGCTATCAGTTTTTGTTAGCCAAAAATGGTCGAAAGTAAAAATATTAGGAGTTTGACGATAATCATCAGTATACCATAATGTATTTGCATAGAAATATAATACCCAACAGCCAAAAATAAATTAAACTTATCAAATGAATTTTAGTATGCCATAATGGTTTCATGGGAAAATATAACATACCTCTTAAACAACTACAATAATACAACAGCCATTTCATTATAAAAAAGGCATAAATTATATTAATCAGATAAAATTTTTTGTAAGAGCTTCACTATCTGGTTATAATTCTTAAGCAAACAAGAAGCCATTTCCAGTACCATAATATAATTTTCATAAGAACTATCCCATTCCATCGCAGAATATTAAAAGCGTTTTGGTAGAAACAAGAAATTTTATGGTAATTTTCCAACCATATTCTAATATTCAGATTGTAGATTTTAAAATTTTATCATTTAAAAAGTACAATTTCATAGAATGCAAATTTTGGTACTTTTCCGTTTCGCCAGCGCAAATCTCGCCAAGCAGACTTTATTAGCGACAACACACAGTATACACACAAAAATATAGACAAATATTAGTTCTAAGAATTTTTTATTTTAAAGGTATAAACATTTAAATGTCATTTAAAGTTTTGTAAAAAAGCCAATAAATTTTCAAAAAGATATTAATTTAAGAATTTACTATGCTTTCATGGTAGAACATCCTGATTCGCCGGTTCACATCACGTGACCCCAAGTGATCTCATTTCACGTAAAGTACACTACAAAAATTCAATTCTCTCAGTAATTATCTACATTAATTTCAAGTTAAATCTTAATTTGGAATACAAGTTTAAATGCAAGAATTATTTCAGTTTGTACGATTTCAATAGCTTAATCAGAAATTATGTAAAACCACAGTGCTTTACTTTGCTAGTGCATACTGATTAAAATTAATGAATTTAACCTTTGACTTTGCCTTTTCTATATTTCTGCCATCGGGTGAGCGGTATGATAGCATCCTAATTCACATAATTACCACCAGCGGCTGAGCGGTAACGCCGCTGAACACTGGTAGTTCGGTCCGAGGTTCGAATCCTGCAAACAGGCTGGCTGCATGGGTGTTTTCGTGGTTTTCCCCATGTGTAACTTGTATACTTATAAAGTCCTCCACAAAGGCATCCCTCCCTTAAGGCATATATCCTCCAATTATGTTCTTAGAATGAAGATCTTCATTTTTTGAGATAAAATGTTTGTCATTTTTTTATTATTAATTTCTTAAAAATAAAGTTTCACTACATTTAAAAAATATTTTATATAATTTTGTTACAAATAGATTATAGATCTTATTATTAAAGTCTCATTCAGAAAGTTTGCTTTTAATTAATGGATAGAGCCCTATTTCAATGAAAATCATAAGTGTACGAACACTTTGGGAACCACTGTAGTTCTATTAGCAACTCGAAATATATATTGTGATATATTCTAAAAGCAAAATCATGTAAAACATAATGATATAAATTAAATGTATATAACAAATATATAAAGCTCTATAATGAATAATGATCATAACCGTATAATAAATGTGAACACACGTTATATCACGGTAAATAACACTGCTGTGAAATGAAGAATATTTCATTAGAAATTTACCTTTTATATATAGTTGATAACAAAATGTTATGAAAACAGGTTATACAACTTAAGAAACAAGTTATATGAAATGCCTGTTAAGTTACTGCAATATCATGACACCGTAAATAAGCATATCATAAGACATATTACCAAGATAAATATAATTTAATCCTTCTTTTACATCAATAATAAGTTTTTCTTTAAAAATTTTAGCACTAAATGCCAAAACAAATTTATTATCGGTGCCTTTGATGCAAGGTCACACGAAGATAAACTTGATTTAGCAAATTTCTGAAAACATTAAAATCAAAAGTGTTAAATTACAGCAACATCTATTAAACTATTTTCTTAAGCAATTGCCTGGTAAATTTTAACTTTTATATAAAAACTGAATTAAATTACAAATAAGTGACTAAGCTTGTACAGTATTCATGTTCATACATTGGAAATAAATTGCACTTAAATGAAAGAGCTGGAAATATAGTCTGCATGATGCATAAAATATGATCAAATCTATTTGTTAAATATTTGAATAAATGCTTACTTTCAGGGATGTAGCTAGAGAGGGACAGTTTTATATATCACTAGCGGGCAAGCCTGCTACATGAGGGAAGGGATGCTTTCTTGGAGCGCCCGCTTTATTCACGTTAGGTCACTTGATTTACGTATGCAATCACAAGATATATATACGCTAGCTTGCATGATTGCTAGCGGGTAAGCCCACCATTTGAGCGCCCTGAAGCCTGCTTTCATTGGCCTTTATTCGAAAGTTGGACCGAACTACCAGTGAAGCCCGCTTTCATTCGACGGGATTTAAAATTTGAAGCAAACTACCAGTGTTCAGCGATTTTTTTCCTGGGCTGCGCCCGCTGTATTCACATATGCATCCACAATTTCTGGACAGTACGCCGGGATTCGAAAGTTGGACCGAACTACCAGTATTCAGCGATTTTACCCGGGCTGCACCCGCTTTATTGACGTTATGCATTCACAAGATACTGCCAACATGTTACACATGCGGAAAATCACGAAAACACCTATGCAGTCAGCCTGCTTGCTGGGATTCGAAAATGGACCGAACTACCAGAGTTAGCGCTTTATTCACATATGCATACAGAAGATAGTGCTTAAACGATACACATGTGTAAAATCAAGAAAACACCCATGGAGTCAGTCCGTTCGCCGGGATCGAAAGTTGGACCGAACTACCAGTGTTCATCAGCTTTGCACGAATATGCATCCAGAAGACACTGCATACACGATACACATGCAGATTTTTATATATCATTCTAAAAAATAACTTGAGATTGATTTGCAACATTTTGTATAAATAAAGATATTTTTACCAAAGAATTAATATTATTTTCAGACTTTTTACTGTCGCACTAAATGTAGAAGCTGGACAATTTGAATATTTCATCTAACTTCTTCATTTAATGATTTAATGTATTTTTACTCCTCCGAAATATTTTAATGACAAATTTATTCATTCATTTACAAGATAATATCAAATCAATATGTATATCTGGTGTCACCAAAGGTTTTATTATCTTTAGCATTTTTTATATATACTATAATTTTCTTAGTAAAAGTGCTGTATGCAAACAATTACATACTGGCAATGAAAATTTTGAGATTGTGCCAGTAAAAAAAAAAAAAATCGCTAAACCTTCTTAGCATTGATGAGGCATCCAATATGCATATATTTTCGATGAGGCTTATAGTTACAGATATCAACACTGCATAGAATCGACACCAATTCTAGTTACAAACATATAAGCAACACGATAAAATCAAATTTTTATAATGACAAGAGGTAAGAGAATTAATGCATATTTGCCCCAGAAATACAATTAAGATAGAATATGTTTGAGATAATAAATATGGTTGCATCTTTAAATAACTATGCAAAATCTTATTTCTTGCAACTAAAAGGCTGTGTATTCATGTATTATTCTTATTCTACTAAATGTTCTACACATTCTTATTCTACTAAATAAAAGCTTGTTATAAATAAAACAGGAATACATAAACAATCTAATAAATTACTGAACTGATCCAAATCCACCGTCCTTGCTTTTATTTGCTAACCTGTATATCTGTATACACATGTCTGTGTACGCTGTTTAATTTATTCCAAAGTTATTTAGTTATATGCAATCATATTTTGAATAATGGCTGAGAAATGAAATTACTTAAAAGTCTCTCTATCAATATTTATCACTGAACAAATACTTAGGTGTTTTACATTACAGAACAACAGATTTTCTCAAAAAAGATACATGTGGCCGTTTGATATTTCAAGTGAGAAAAAATACTTTCATCATTAGCTAATTTTCACCATGGATAAATTTTTTAAGCTACTTTAAAAACTTTTTATTACTAATACTTACTTCAAAACGAACACTGCTATAAAAGATAAGAAAAAACATTTAACTGTGCTCAGCGAGTAACAATGGTATGTATATCATTTTATAAGAAATTGTTTGGTGCATGCTATTCTCTAGTGGAAAAGATTTGATATCTGTAATACTTTTTATACTATTACTCATACTAGATCATCATACCTATTTTCTGAACTGGAAATTTTTTATGCTAACTATCCTGAACCACTGTAAACAGTTCTAAATAGTTTAACAGGAAATGACTCACACACAGAAATTTCAACATTACTAGAATATGAAATTCAAAGTTCATCATTAACGTTAAAATAATTAACTTTTACTTTTATATGTGTCATTCTATAAATTTTCATTTAAATCATTGCTAACATAAACTGAAACACAATTTAAATTTCTGCAGGTAAAATGTGCATGAAAGCATAATTGTATATGTATATGTATATTAATAATATTTAAGAGATTAATGAGCTATAATGATTTATACTTCAATACACTAATATGCATGTTTACTTTCGAAGAATACACATACACGTTTATAAGTATGATACACGAGAAAGAAATTTTGCATATATAAAGAAACCTTTTCTTACGAGAAAAAATGTAATCAGTTTTTTTTTTTTTAAATGCTTAGAACGCACGTTCATATAATGTCCCACTTTCTTTCCAATTCGAAATACGCGAATCCACCCTCTTCGTTTTGCTATCTCGTTCGATATTTTTCGAACCAAGAATGCGATTGAAGCATAACTCAGGTTCCTTGCAAGCTCGTGATTTACACTGATGTACACAACAAAACATGCGGTCTGTACTTCTTTTTAAGTTATACATATGCCCACAACAATAAAAAATAAAACGTTTAATTACTTTTCGATCACAACACGCTTCACAAACTAGGTAGCATTGTCAAACGTAAATACCGAGCTTTAATGTTTCCACCTTTTAGCCACTAGATGGCGTATCAGAGCGCTGGAATTGCGGATTGTTCTTTGTCGTGCGCACTTCAGCTATCTTGTCAGCCATTTTTGCTAAATTATCTAAGTATTCAGAACTTATTGATAAAATGGCATGCACCTCGGCAGGTAACCTTTGCAGCCATAATGATTTTAAAAATTCATGAGTTATACATTTTCCACCCAATTCTCTCATTTTTCTCAATAAGTGAGATGGTTTGTCATCCCCTAAATGCAATTCAGAAATAAGTCTGCGTATTTGCTCGTTTTCCGAATCCGAAAATTCCGCTATTAACCTAGCTTTTAGGGATTTATATTTTTTTGTCGCGGGGGGATTAAATAAAATATCTGATACTGCAGAAAGAGTTTCAGGGTCTATGGAAGAAATCACGTGGTTATATTTCGTAATATTGTTACTAATCTTTGCTAGAGCAAAGTTACTTTCAACTTGAATAAACCAAAGTTTAACATTATTTTTCCATAAAGGGGGGAATTTTAACCGCCACGTGTGAGATTTGTGCCTCCTGTGCCACCACATTCGATTCGTCGTTGGTTTGGCCTTCCGATCCTGGCATGGGTAACAATTATAAATATATCGTAAATCGTTAACTTAATGTTTTGCACTATGCTTTAGGACTTACGTATCAGTTTAGAATAAAATAATGAAGTCATTCAATATCTCAATTTAATTGCGAGCACCAATATTACGCAAAGATAAATTTTAAACAATGAATAATTAAGCTTAAATTAAAACTATAATTTTAGAGCATAATATATCACAAAAGCACATTAAGACCAATCACAGATAAGGAAAAAAATTTGACCACATACCTGTAAATCCTCCTTAACAGTGTGATAAACCACGTGTAATCCGTACCATAAAATGAGAAAGAAATTAAGGAAAATAAATAGGATGGAGCAGTTATCACTCAGAAAAAAGAACATTTTCATCAAAATAAGGCATAATTTTAGCTTTATAAGTAAGATTGAGACAGATAGCCATTAGGAATCTGAAATAGAAGGAGCGAGAGACGGGTCACCAGTGAGGTATGCGAGAATAACGCGTGCCTACAAAAGTATAGATAACCTTACCTAGAAAAATAGCAATCTTAATTGAGATAGGCATTTAACATTAAGAATGAGATTTAATAAGGAGAAGTAATATAGACACATAATAATGGCTTATGAAGCGTACCGTCCCAACACAGATCGCAGTTGCATATCACGTGGGAGGCACAAGACGAGTTGTTTCACAGACGCACACACACACACACACTGAAGTCGTTACCCCAGACTAGCGTCTACATCCCAAAACGGCAGCCTATGAGAGAGGCGATTCTATTATTTTCATCGGGGAGTAGGGAATTTAGAATGGTTTTCTGAGGAACGCCAGCGGCAGTGCGCGATGTTTGCTTACATTAGGAAGTTCAGAAAATTGCAAAGGTGGATTGCCTTAGTTTCTGCGGTTACTTTCAGGGAAATATTAGGCAGTTTTTTTTGGTTTGCTGATAGATGGCAAATAGATAATTTACCTTTATAAATCCGCGTTTATCTATTTAAACTTCAGAAGATTTAAGATGAAGTGAATATATTTAACACAACAGAACCAAGCTTAAGACTTGTAAATCTTTTAAAAAAACAATACATCGATAATTAAAAATATTATTTATAGTTCATCACTAAAAACTTTTTATAAATGCATAGTTATCATATAATTAACAACTCATCCATGCATTATCTCATTATTTATTATAATTAAAAGAGAAGATATTTTTTACAGTAATGTTTAAAAATTTGCTGTTGTCTTTTAAAAGATTTACAAGTCTTAAGATTGCGTTCTGTTGTATTAAATATATTCTCTTCATCTTAAATCTTCTGAAGTTTAAATAGATAAAAGAGGATTATAAAGGAAAATTTTCTACTTGCCCTCTATCAGAAAACCGAAAAACCTGCCTAATATTTCCCTGTAAGTAACCGTAGAAACTAAGACAATCCAGTTTAGCAATTTTTTGAGCTTCCAAATGTAAGCAAACATATAGTCCACTGCCGTTGCATTCCTCAGAAAACCATTCTAACTCCCCTACTCCCCGATGAAAATAATAGAATCGCCTCTCTCATAGGCTGCCGTTTTGGGATGTAGACGCTAGTGTTACCCCAGAACTGCCGGGGGAAAATTCTTTTCTTCCCGTCAGCCCGTAGGGTTGTCATGCAGGTTTACTGTTTCGCCAATTGGCGTTTTTCTCCAGACTTTTTGAGTCTATATCGCCTGTTTGGCGCTGCCGCTACAGACCTTAAGGTCCATGATTGCAGTATGCAGAAAGTGAAGCGAAGGGAAGGAAATAAGCCAGCTGGTTTCAAGTTCTCAGTGTGTTTTCTGATTTTGTATGCATAAATGTGAAAGGCCTAAAAGACACTGAATTGTTATAGCGAAATAATGTCTACATTTCCGACCTCATGTCCATGTAAAAGAATGTTTTAGAACGTGCATAAAAAAGTAGAATAATCGAAATGTGTGTTTGAATGGCCTTCAAGAAAGAGTTTGAGTATTTTCTTTGTGTAAAGTACGCGAAGAAACATATATAGTTCTCAGATTTACCTTTTCATAATAATAATAAAAATCATATTCGTGACATATGTGTGATTACTTATATGTGACAACTTATATGTGATGGCAAAACGATAAGTAAACAAGTGGAGGGGGAGTGGCTAGCTCTCCATGGAAAAGAAAACAGTTTACTTTAATGTCTCATCATAATTCCATTACAGAGCTTACCTTTTATAAGTTTAACTAAATTTTATTTTTTGCTCAAGTAAATATATAACAACTGGATTTGATTTTTAATCACGTTTGTTGTGTGAGTTTTAAAATAACAACGTAAACTTTACATATTTCTATCATTGTTTATTCAAATTAAGCTTTTTCGAAACATAAACAATATTTATAACATGACAAATTTGAAAATTATATATACTTAGAATAAGTATAATCAAAATATAGTTTGAGTACATAGTTACTGTTTTGTGTTCCCAATACTTTTAATGCTAGCATTCATTAATTACAGGATGCAATTGCATAATATAGAAATTATTGCAATTACATAATGTAGGAATTATAGCAATTACATTAAGTAGAAATAAAATGAAATGGCAAGAAAAGTAAACGAAACAGAGCGTGAAGAATCTGCGATCCTTTACGACTACCAGGAACAAAATTGGGTGTGGTTAGAACACGTCAATCTGGGTTATTTACTCTGCTCTCTGCACTGCTGTGGTGGCGTGTGGTTGCTAATACAGTTCTCCTTTATATTTTGTTTTGATTATTATGTCTTCAGCACAAGGTCAAGAAAAACGGCCCTTTTCAGGGACAAATACTTCTGTTTCCTCAGAAGGAATTTTTGATTCTGATCAGGAAAGACTAATGGCCGATACTATTCGCACCAACATTAACCAAGCACGCGCAATGAGTCGTCGGATCCGTCTTTTGAACCCAATGTACCAATACAAAAGAACGGATTCTACGTACTCGAACTGCCTAAGTGTTGTAGTGAATATATTTTTTTAAAAGGCGGGTTAGTACCTTGGCGTAGTTTATCATTATTTAAGCGTTGGCGACTTTCAAAAGTAAACTTTGTTAACTAAATTAATAAAATTACTTAAAGAATATCCTGATACTATTGAATTTGCAAATTACTTTGAAATATATTATTTACAAAATACATCTGGCTGGGCATACTGTCACAAATTTTACAGTGGTATTAACACAAAAACATGCACTTCGAACGAATGCACTGAACATTAAAATATATTTATCCTCATGAGGAAAATGTTAAAGAGATTAGATAAGGCTATACATGGTATGAGATTTGTAAGAGATAAAATGACTGATCGCTTAATTACAGCAAATAAAGATAAATTGACAAGTAAAATATGGGATTTAAGAATCAGACATAAAATAAGTGAAACACTGTCTCTACAAGAACAGAGAACGAGAATGAGTGGTCTGTTTCATCGACCCATAGTACAGAACTATACACAATACATGAAAATATCAAAACTTTTGCATGCCACACACAGTGCATTGAGTGTAATATATGCGTTCACCGATATATGTGGAGCTGTATTGATTCATCGGTTAGGTGGAATATGTACAAACATATACATTACTTACATCAGCACACTAGAAATACTACTACTTATACAGATACTGCAACTATAATACATTATGAACAGTGGCGTAGCAAGCATAACTGGCGCCCGGGGCAAAATACCTTTTTGCCGCCCTCCCAAAAACTTTCAGTTATAGAATATATTCATAATAAGTATAGAATATATTCGTAACAAGAAAATGATGCAAATAATAATAAAATGCTGAATCTGCCATAAAATACTCAAAAATATATTAAGAATAGTCACTACCTAACTACAGTAGCTTTGGATTCGGAAATGCGTCTATGTCGGCGGAAAAATCAGACATACGATGATCTAGAAATAGTTAAAAAGGTGTTATTTATTTTGCATATTTATATAAGTGGTTTCAAAAAGTACAGTTTTTAAACAATTAAACGTTTAATATACAGATATGTGGGAACTTGCCTACTACAATTCAACTCTGCCACTCTGGTAACCCATAGCAACCAAAAACAAAATGATATTTATTCTATTCAATTGTTATAATTATTTAACGATCTGTCTCAAAATTTGTACTATCATAATTGATGACCTGTATTTATTACGAATAGCAACCTTCAATGTTGCATGAATATCGAGTTTATATGTCAAAATTCTGAGCAGCAGTAAGTTATCCAGTATAACGAGATTCAAGTAAGACATTTCACCTGTCATTTCAAGCGTTGTGTCGTATTCCGGCGAGTCAACATATTTCTGTCATAATTTCAGCGGATGTATGTATCGTCTGCTGCATTTGAGCCGCCAATTTCTCTGATTTCAAGTACCAAAAAACTGTGTCACTATATACATATTGATTATTTTTCTATACATATTATTATTGTGCATATTCTATACATATTATTATTGTGCATATTCTATACGTTATTATTATTGTGCATATTCTATACATATTATTATTGTGCATATTCTATACATATTATTATTATGCATATTTGATTGATATAAAGTGGTTAACAACGATGCTGCTTCCCAATTGGCGCGAGTGGCAGTTAATCCACCGTCTTTTAGTCGCCGAGACCCATCGTTATGGTTCATTCAATTGGATGCCAATTTAAATTAAGTCACATTACTCAATTTCGTACAGCGATCGCCGCGTTTGAATCAGAGGTGCTGCAATCGGCTCGTGAAATAATTTTGAATCCACCGGCGACGGACAAATCCAAATCTTAAAAAAAAAAAAAAAAAAAAATTAACTTTTGTTTATGAAGAATCCGAGATAGTTAAAATCAAGCAGCTGTTGCACGATTTACGGTTGGGTGATATGAGGCCTTTTCAGTTGCTGTCTGAAATGTCAGACTTATCCGCCGGTAACCTAACGGATAACATTCTTAAAACATTTTGGATGAATAGACTCCCATCTAACATGCAAACCATCTTAGCGGCCAGTAGCGAGCCACTTAAAAATCTTCCCAAAATTGCTGATAAAATTCACGAGCTGGTCATTCCAGCGCAAATACACGCAGTGCATGCTCCTGGTCCAGGTATTGTGGCGTTACAGGCTCAAATTAATGATTTGTCCAAACAGGTTGCTCAGGTAGTAGCCATCCAAGCTGAACATTTTCAGCGCAACCGCTCCACATCACGTGGTCGAAATACATGTCGTAGTCCACTGAGAAAATGTTATGAAAGCCCTCCTCAGGGTATTTGTGTTTACTACCACAAATTTGCAAACAAGGAAAACAAATGCCGCCCACCGTATCGTTATAACGACCAGGGAAAGGAGAAGGGCCGTTGCTCGAAGTCGTAAACGACAGCCGCCGGAATTTTGCACCCCTTTTCGTCATCGAAAAGAATTCGGGCTTAACGTTTCTTGTAGACACTGGGGCTGATGTTTCTGTCGTTCCACCGCATTTTCACGAACAAAAGCGCCTTACCAAGTTACAACTTTATGTAGCAAATGGAACTCCTATTCAAACTTTTTGCGAACGCCTGATATCTGTCGATTTAGGATTGCGCCGCAACTTCCAATGGCCATTCATTATTGCTACTGTTTCAAGTCCTCTTAATGTCGCTGACTTTTTACAAAAATTTTCTTTGCTTGTCGACCTTAAGAATCGCCGTTTGGTAGCTTTCACAACCAACATAACTTATCCCCGAGTAATTCGCAATAGTCAAGATTTGAGCATTAAATTGATTTCGGGTAACTCCCCATGGCATCAACTTCTCAGAGAATTCCTTACAATCACGCGCTCAGTTATGGGTATTTCCAAACCCAAGCACAGTGTACTACATTATTTTGAAACTACCGGACCTCCAATTGCCTTTAAACCAAGACGCTTACCTCCGGACAAGCTTAAAGCCGCCAAAGAGGAATTTCAATACATGATGGAACAGGGAATTTGCCGTCCTTAAACAAGTTCATGGACCAGTCCGCTCCATCTAGTTCGGAAACGAAATGGTAAGTGGCGATTATCGCCGGCTTAATACAGCTACAATTACTGATCGTTACCCAGTCCCGCACATTCAAGACTGTATGCACGCTTTAGAGGAAAAAGCTATTTTTACAACCCTTGATCTTGAGCGGACGTATCACCAAGTGCCCGTTAACCCAGCTGATATTCCAAAAATTGCAGTTATTACGCCTTTTGGACTATTTGAGTTTCCGGTCATGACTTTCGGCTTATGCAATGCTACTCCAACGTTCCAACGCTTCATGAATCAGGTGTTAAACGGCCTAGACTTTTGTGTACCTTATTTTGATGACGTCTTAATCGCCTCCTCTTCAGAGCAAGAACACCTATCACATTTGAGAACAGTTTCTTGAACTTTTTCAAAGGTACAGTGTCAGTCTTAATCCTTCCAAATGCGTTTTTCGCCAACCAAGAGTATCCTTTCTTGGTCATGAAATTTCCGCTGATGGCGTTCGACCCCTTCCAGATAGAGTCACCGCTATCCGCGATATGCCCGAACCATCTACAGTGAAGGACTTAAGAAAATTTCTTGCTATGCTCAATTTTTATCGACGTTTCTTACCTCATGCAGCAACCACTCAAGAACCTCTAAATTCGTTTTTGATTGGAAGCAAGGAAAACGATAAACGTACCTGGACCACAGAATCTCGCGAAGAATTCCAAAAATGCAAAAATGATTTAATTTCGGCAACAAATTTGCAGTATCCTTCCGCATCTAAACCTTATACTCTACGTTTCTAAGGTATTCCTCCCACTTTCCTAGCGTGTCTTTGTGGTGTAGTGGTTCTGCACGCTAGGCCGGTACTCCAGAGGTCCGCGATTCGATTCCCGGCGAAGGCATTGTATATTATTTTATCTCATCTGCTTCCAAAAAATAACTTAATGTTTCTGCACGTTGACGCATCAACAACAGGTATAGGAGCAGTTTTACAACAGAAAGATCAAGAATTATGGAGACCACTTTCATATTTTTCTAAAACTCTCACCAGCACAAACCAGATACAACATTTACGATTGCGAATTATTAGGAATTTATGAAGCTGTCAAATATTTTCGACATATGCTACAGGGACGCGTTTTCATGATCTTCACAGATCACAAACCCTTAACCTATGATTTTCAACAGCGTTCGGATAAAGCTTCTCCTCGTCAAATGAGACACTTACATTTCATAGGGCAATTTTCAACAGATATCCGTTATATTGAGGGTTCGCAGAATATAGTTGCAGACATCTTGTCTCATATTGAAGAACTAGCCGTTCCTTCGCCAATAAACTTTGCTGCCTTTGCGGATGAACAACACCGGGATTCAGAACTACAAACCCTCTTGAAAAGCAAGTCTTCCACCAATCTCAATTTGCAGCCTATGCAGCTGTCACCAAGAAAATCACTTTATTGTGATGTTCAGGATTCAAGATTTCGACCTTATGTTCCCTCCGGGTTTCGACGCGCCATTTTTAGTCAGTTACATCATCTGTCACATTCTGGCATCAAGCCTTCGAAGATACTAATACAGCAACGTTTCGTATAGCCTAGTATGCAAAAGGACATAGCCAACTGGACACGTTCGTGCTTGGAGTGCGAAAGATCTAAAATTGTCAGACACAACACCAGCCAACTTAAAAATTTTAATTCGCCCTCATCTCCCTTCAATCACGTGCACCTCAACTTGGTCGGGCACTTATATTTGTTAATAATAGTATAATACATGAATAAATTAATTACTATGTATACATTTTTCTTACCTTGGATGAAGCAAATTTATCATTTACTTCATCGAAGTCGATCCTTTCAAATTTTTCTCTTTCCACACTTTAAAATGCTAGATGACTTAGGGGATCTTGTCCCATCGTTGATTGTAAATATGTGAAAATTTATTTACTTTACTGAACAACATTTGATAATGAAATAGTAAGTAGTATTTGAAGTGCGACTTTTAGGTTTGAAAGAACATTTTCGCTATAGATCTGTAGTGGAGTTTTAGGTTCCGCTTCTTTTCTACGGCGGAGTAACGTCATGCAGTCACACTCACTGCTCAAAACAATTAGGGGACATTGTAAATTCGGTATGAAATAACCATATAATCGATAACCTTTTTGAACAAAAGGAAATAGAAGAGATTATAAAGGAAAATTATAACGTTTACAAAGTTGGGAATATGCAAATTTAATTTGTGACGTCGAAAACTATGCGTTTTAGATAAGGAGTAAGGAGCGACCTGCAGTATTCCTTTTGTAATAGGAGATTAAAAACAATTGACATGCGTTGAATGCTTCGTAGCAGTGAATATACGATGTCTCAGCAAGATGACTTAGTTGAATCGGTAGCCAGGAAGGCCATCAGTCGTTTACAGGAGAGTCAAACGCAATCCTTTGTAGCGGAAGCGTTAGGATTTTCCCAAAGTGTAATTTCCGGATTATGGAACTGAATTTTGGAAACTGGATATGTTTGAGAAATTCGGGAAAAGGTTGTGTTATCGTTTTAAATAAAAATTGAGAATTATACGTACATTTCGTTTTAAAAAATAAAAATATATCTCTACTTTGGAGAAATAAAGTGGTCAGAAAGAACGTTTTGGTTAATGTACTGCAAACATTTTATTACACATTTTATCAGACAAATCAAGAAAATAAATAATTAATTATATTACAATAGTTATTAATTTTAAATATATTTTCCAGAAATCGATCAAAATAAAAACTGAAATTTTCCAAAAAATCTTGTTTGGAGACCATTTGGCGCTCCTCTACGAGCGGCGCCCGAGCACCATGCACCCCCTTCCCTCGCTACGCCACTGATTATGAATCTCCACTTATTATAGTAGGTGATGAAAATGAATTAATTTTGAATGAAGTAGCCAAAAAACAAAACACAGACCCTGTCACTGGAACACAGAAAGAATTAGCTAAAACGACGAACATGATTAGATTCCTTTAAATCTGACAAACAATGTGATGAGTTAAACAGAATTCTAAAATCAGCGCCACCCCAACTAGGAGCTGTTGATATGTTAAATGCAAAAGAAATACATTTCCCAACTGCTAATAGAGATAATAAAAATATAATACCCCAAACCTGTAACCTAATAAAAATATAATACTCCAAAGATTTTCAAATGCAAAAAAGAAAAGGAAACTGACCAAAACCTCTACAGTAACTTCACAGAATGAAGACAATAATACAATTCTAAAAATTATTTTGGATCACAAAAATTTTACAAGAATCTTAACATATCTAGTGAAAAATATATATTTTAACAATAGTTATTAGTACCTATTCACAATTCTTTTTGTCCATTTTTATCATCTAAAATATCTTCCTTCAACTGCCTGTAAGTGTTTTATATTTTTTATGTACCAAGTGATACTTTTTTCTTATTTATATAATACCCTGTCTCTCTCTTATTCTTCAGAACTTCTCCTTAATAATAAGATAATTACAACTCTGATCCCTTAAATGATGAGGAATAATATATGATGCAGAAGGTCAGAACTGGGTTTTGAACCTAAATCTCTGATGCTCGCGATAGATTGAGTTATTCTGTGATTATTGAGAATTGTTCCTCTTCTTTGCCTTACTGTCTTCCTTTTTCACAAGGCCAACAATATCAAATATTGTCCATACAAACAATCATTCTTTGACTTTTATACTGTTCAGTCAATACATTATTAATAATAGTTTTAATGCACATAAATATATTTTGGTAGCAGTGAATCATTCCCAAATTTGAACTTCAAGCAATATTTTCTACTACTTGTTATTTAATATTTGTCAAGTTTTTATTTTCTAATTGTTCAACCACATATACGTTAACATGTTGTGCACTGGCCATTTTATTATGTGTAGAATTGTTTAAAACTAACTGAACATTGTAACAAGCTCATCACAATTTCAAAATCCCATCACAGTTTTGTGAATTGTCGCATACTGCTACATTTTTATTTTGTGGTTGTAATTATTAAGAATATTAATAATAGTTTTTTTATATACTATTATTAATACTTAAGAATTTTATACTTAAGTTTTTTATATACTAACTAGCTTTAATAAGGCTGACTTGTGCATTATGTAAACTTGCAGTTTATGCCAATCAGTCCTCCACCTCACTCATACTGATGTCAGCATTTATTCGTGTTCCTTACATTTTAAAGCAGAAATCTTATGGATATCTGAGGCATGAAGGAATACGTGAAAAACGCGTTTTGCCACCCTCCCTTGGGAGCCCAATTTTGAAAACTCCTGAAACTAGCTTTTAGGTATTCATATTCCATGTTACATACATTTCAAAACAAAAATCTTATGCACATCTCTTTCTTTTTTATATGAAAAATCGTAAAAACGCGTTTTGCGTCCTCCAGCCCCTTGGGTGCCGAATTTACAAAAATCGCTTTTAAAATGACGCCCTTCCGTGCAAAAGGTGTTGGTGTATTTAATTATGGCAAAGCACACGAGGGCTATCTGCCTAAAGGGAGGGATGCCTTTCGTGGAGGACTTTCTAAGGGAAACTGGCTCGTATACACGTTACACATGGGGAAAACCACGAAAACGCCCATGCAGCCAGCCCGTTCGCGGGATTCGAACCTCAGACCGAACTACCAGTGTTCAGCGTCTTTACCGCTCGGCCGCTGGTGGGCCCTTCCGTGCAAAAGGAATAAGCTCCTAAGTTTTGATATCTGTATCTCTAATAGCTTTGGACGATGATCTACAGATGAACAAATGGAAAAAATCAGGAATTCTTCCTTTATATAGAGATTTATAATGAATCATCTGAACAAAAAGGTGCAAAATGAAAAACATAAACCAAAATAACATATTATTTGACAGGAAATTAGAAGTAACCAAAAATGAAAATCAATATCTAACATGTAAATATTTATCTTAATTAAAAAGAAAAATATTGTAGAAAAACTAATAAATGAAATTGATGTGCACTGAGTAATGCGCACCAAGTTCGTAACATAATAGCGTGGCGCCGGTATCAGCTGATTCTTTCGGCATGCCGCGCTCTATGAAATAAACACGCTGCGCGTCAATCTGCGCAAATGGTCAGGGAAGAATCAGGAGGAAACTAGTATCTGAGAGGCTAGACGCCAGTCCAGTCCAATCCATACCGATATTGCAGGACTATCCCTGAAGACTCGTGATCCAACTCCAACTTGCTTTATTTGCCGCGATTAACCTGCGAAATCGCAGGTTGTGTTCCGGCTATCGAACTTTGGTGCTTCTAGGAGCGCTGCAGGTAAGGAAGTGCCGAACGTAGTTCTCGTGGAGACAGGATAGCAGATGCAGGGGGTGTGACCAATGTCACGTGATGAGCGATAAGACATCTGGTTGGCGATGAGGTATCCAGGCATCCTAGCGCTGTAAATCTGAAGTTTTACAATAGTTATACATAAAATAGTACTAAATCAGTTCATAAAAGGTGTGTGTTGCAGTCATAAATGCAGAAAATAAAATACGATTCCAAAAAGTAAAATAGTATATACAGGAAAAATATAAGTAATATCTTGTGGGCGTGGCTGTGAGTGTCACATGATCATCCGGCTAAGATTTCTAAACATCATTATTTACAAGTCAAATAAGTTTTTCAGAGTACTACATACTTAAAAACACAAATTATATTGGAAAATCCTGGTTTCCACTGAGTAGAAAAGCGGCATATGGACGGAGGTGCCTGTCCTCGTGTAAAATTTCATAGTGAAATAGGTTGAAAATGTCCATATGTTGGCACTCCTTAGCGGCGTCATAAAATGCCGTGTTAGTTCTTCTTAAATATTCCACTATTGTATCCATTTTTAAATCTTCATGGAGACGTTTGTTCTTCACATACGGGTGTGCATTTGTGATAATTCTTAAAAATTGGTTTTGCAGAACTTGTAATTTTTGGATTTCACCCTTCGTAGCGGTAGTCCATGCTGGCGAAGCGTACGTCATGATGGGTCGGATTGTGGCTAGATAAATAAGTCGTTTCTTGTCCAACGAAAGTTTTGAATATTTCCATATCATAGGATATAAACATTTCATGACTTTAATCGCTTTATCCCTGATTTGTTGGATGTGATGCTGCCATGTGAGCTTGTCGTTGATAGTGATGCCCAGATATTTGGCTTGTTTCACGATAGGCACAGCCTCGTTAAAAAGATAAACACTTTGCCTGATCGGAACATTTTTCTTCCTTTTCCTTATGAGTAGGAGCTGCGATTTTTGAGCGTTAATTCGTATCTTCCAATATCCACACCATTGTTCTATGGAGGGAATAGTGTCTTGGAGTTTCCGAATAGCATGATTGATGTTAGCAGACTTCACTGCCAGGGCAGTGTCGTGTGCATAACAGGCTACCATAGAATTATGATTTAAATGCAATCTCGGAAAGTCTGAAACGTAGAATAGATAGAGTATAGGGCCAGTCACAGAACCCTGTGGAACACCGCTAGTCATTATTTTAGTGCTGGATAATTCATTTTTTACCGAGACTCTGAATGTCCGATCCCTGATAAAAGAATGGATTAGTAGAATGAGTTCTCTGTCCAGTTGAAGGTCAATTAATTTAGCAATTAAGCCCTCATGCCAGACGCGGTCGAATGCTTTCGCCACGTCTAGCATGAGTATAGCAACATTAAGTTTGCAGTGAAGACTCGTGATGTTTCTGGCTCCTGACACATATGCCCGAAGGACGCCTGACATGGAAGAGTCTGAACCAATGAAGGAGAGGTCTAAGATGGTAAGAGAAGGGTGTAACCACTTGTCACAAGGCAGTGTATTTAATTATGGCAAAGCACACTAGGGCTATCTGCCTAAGGGGAGGGATGCCTTCGTGGAGGACTTTCTAAGGGAAACTGGTTCGTATACACGTTACACATGGGGAAAACCACGAAAACGCCCATGCAGCCAGCCCGTTCGCGGGATTCGAACCTCGGGCCGAACTACCAGTGTTCAGCGACTTTACCGCTCGGCCGCTGGTGGGCCTTGTCACAAGGCACAAAAACCAAATTTAAGCTAAAGCTGCAGACCAGGAGAGGCAAGTGTTGGTATGAAGCACGTCATGACTGCTTGTGAGGTAAGCAGATAGAACATAATAAAACACGAATACAAAATGCATAGTACAATTAAATACGTAATACAGAGAAAATATGATAAAACGCATATGTACACTATATACAAGCTGCATCAACTACGTAGGGAAGTTGGAATCGCAAACGTGGGCTGCAAGTGGCCTGATATTTCGATCTTCTGTGAGTATGATATAGTCGAAAACTTTGAAATTATCCATGTGCGGGCAGTTTAAAGCCTTATTAAAGAAATTTTTATTAACTTTGCGGAGAAAAGTCCTGACTCTTTCAATTTTAAGGTCACGGGGAAGCGTGTCATTTGAAACATAGAAGTGGGCGTTCGTAATAAGTCTGAAGAACTTATTTTGTATTATTTGAAGCTTATTCAAATCTTTATTAGAAATTGCCGCCCAAGCAGGGATGGCATACGTAAAGATTGGACGGACTATAGCGGTATAAAAGTGTCTTTTACGGAGTAAATCAAGTTTGCAGAATTTACCTAGTAGAGGCATGAGATTTTTCATTACTGCAATGGTTTTCTCCTGACATTTTTAATGTGCTTCGTCCAGGTGAATTTGTGATTCAAGATAACTCCAAGATAGTTTGCTTTCTTCACAATAGGAATTTCCGTGTTAAATAGCGTGAGTTTGACATCGATCGGTGTTCTGGAAGTTCTTTTATTACTGATAATAAGAAGATTCGAAGCATTAATAGCGATCCTCCATTTCGTGCACCAGTGTTCTATGTGCAGTATCATTTTCTGTAATCTGTTGACAGCTATGACTGGGCTCAGTGACTTCACTGCAGTAGCCGTATCAACCAATATAAATATTAATACCTGTCAAAGGCGTCGGAAAATCAGCAACATAAAAGAGATAGAGTATAGGCCCAAGAATTGAGCCTTGGGCTACTCCCGCATTCAATCTTTTTTTTATCTGAGGTGTCTTGACCAATGTTCACAAAAAAAACTCTCTATTTTTGATAAAAGAATAAATCAGAAGGGTCATTTCTCTGCTGAAGTTTTTGCAAATGAGTTTAAAAATAAGCCCTTCATGCCATACGCGGTCGAATGCCTTCGCCACCTCTAGCATGAGTAAGGCAACTTTCTGATTGTTATGAATTGCAGATCCGATAAATTCTGTTAATCGAACTAATTGCTTTGTAGTCGAGAGACACTTCCTAAAACCAAATTGCTCTGGGGGCAACCTTTCAAGGTACGTGTGATGTATGGGTGACGCCAACCAACAAGATGTATAGAGGGCGCTGGCTCTGAATCTGAAGGCGCCAAAAGTTTTAGTTTCCAAGAGGGAGACCGACAGAGAGGTCGTAGGGAAGGCTCGTGGGAGCCATTAATGAAACCGAAATTAACTTGTATTACTTTATATATTTCAGTTCTTAGTATTGTAGTTTAGTATTAGTTTTGTGTTTGTGAAATAAATGTTTAAAATACAAAAGGGTGGAGTTGTTTCTCTATGAGGCGGTGGATGAAGAAAGGGATGATATCACAGTACGGCTTCATTCTTTTGAGTATAATTCGCTCATAAATTTTCACTAATCCACTGATTGACCGATAACCATTGGGCTTAGTAGTGTCTTTGCCTGGCTTTGGGATAACAATGATTTTCGCCGTTTTCCATTTTGTGGGAAAATAAGAATTCTGTAAACAAACGTTTAATATACTTGTATACTTAGTTAAGACATTGATAGGTAAGTTCTTGATAGCTATATTAGTAATATCGTCGTAGTCACGCTAGAATCTTGTGAACTTTCTCTCTTCTTTCGAGCGGCGTAGAGGACAAACTGGTTTACATTACGTCTAGATCGTAGATCGTAGCTTTACTTCTGCCAATGCCAATGATTATAAGTTATGGAGTGCCTGTGGTTCAAAGCCATGTACCTGCACATCAGAAAAATATCTGAGTAGTAAGCGTAAATAGGAAAAATGCATATTTGGTTCTCATGATGCACACTAGAAGGAGCACCATTAGCTCGAGAAAGTTTAGGGATAGAAAAAATCAAGTTTTGATTTTTTTGGAAGTTTTATGATTTTAAACGTTTTTTGTATTTTTTAATTTTATATATTTTCTTTGGTATTTTTTTAAAAAATTTATAACAATTAAATACGACACTAAAGGAAAAGCGGAAAGGAACGATTTTACGGATTAATAGGCTCACTGGGATATGGCACTAATCATAGCGAAGTAAAATTTTTGCGACGAAATATACAAGGCAAAAGTGGGCATGATGTGATTAAATAGTGAACAGATTGATAAGAATGCAGAGGTGGCTACATTTCAGGAGTAGGAGAATGGTAGAGCAATTACATGGCAGTACGTCCTTCATGGGCCGGGTGCTGGAACTGAGAAGAGAGGACAAGACAAGACAAGTTGGATGGGTAGGCAGTATTTAGAATTACTGGCTACTTTAACTGCCTCTGTTGAAAAATTGCCCTTAGGCGTTGGAGGTAATAAAGGAAATAAGGCGATAACGCCGCGCCATGAAAGGCGAAGCTGGATTGTGTACTTTAAAGTACAAAGTTGAAAGTGAAGAATTTAGAAGGGGGAAGCATCTGGTGAAACCTCGTTGCCCGCCGCTCGAGCTGTGAAAGTCCTAACATCTTGAGGTAAGATGCCTGGTGTCTCGTTCAAGTCAAAGTCTAATCTTCAGACTCAGCAAATTCCCTCAGTCGTAGGGCGGCCTGGAAACCTCCTGCAAACTTCGCTGCGGTGTTGCTAGCTGCTCTAATTTTTTCTATACTTCCTATGATGGTACTTAAATTTTTTTGATCTTCTTATCCTGCAGCCATGAAAATGCCTCTGCTAATTCATAAGGTGGGGATTGAATCTTTCCTTTACCTTTCTGACTGTAAGTGATTCCCATAGCTCTCTTTTCAGTCATGTTTCGGTTTCGAATGAGTTGTGGGAAATCAGCTGCTGTCGGTACTGGCTCCTTGAGTCTAGGTTGGATCTTTTTCTTCTCGAAGCGTTTCTTGTAAGCATCGCAACCTCGATAAGAACTTACATGAGCTTGATTGCAAAAGATGCATGTTGGCTTCTCCTCATCGTTTAACTTACATAGCTTATTCCTGTGGGCCTGTCCACATTTGCAGCATTTCTCAGGGTTGGAGCAAAGGTGCTAAGAGTGACCATACTCTTGGCACCGGTAACATTGCAGTGGTCGTTTCTTTGGTGCGAATTTCTCTATCCTGATATTCTGTCCGAACATGTTATTCACCTGGTGAATTGCAAGTCCCTCAGACGTGTTTTCAAGTTCAACAATAGCTTGGCAGCTTTTCAAATTCACATTCACTTTTCGGACTTCTACGAAACTGTGGTTTCTGGGAACTTCCTTCTTTGAAGATCTTCCAGTAGAGCCTCTTCAGTGATGGAGTTGGGTAAATTCTTTATCACCACTCTTAGTGGCTTCTCGCTTTGCAGTTGGAATGAATGGTGCCGTATACTTCGCTCCTGTAGAATTTTAGTCATCTTCCTATATTCCTCCACAGTCTTGACGTTAACGCAGATTGATTTAATTTCTGCCTCGAATTCATCTCCGCCTCGAATTCATTGGTGCAATTTTCAACAAATAATTCACGAACCTTCAGCCAATCAGTTGACTTCTGCTGTAACACGTTGGTTTGGGCGTTTCCTCTGTTTCCTTAGTTCCTGCTACTTCAGGCTTTCCTGCAGCATTCAGTACGTCGAAACGATTTTCTTATATAATTTCCATCGGTGCTGCATTTTCCTCAGCTTTAACAGTCCTTCTTGGTGTGATCCAAGTAGAATTCCCTTCCTTCTGCTTAGCGTCCTTATTTTTGCTGGTCACAGCTTTTCCTTCTACCTGTTTTTCAATATCCTCTTTCTGTTGATTTTTCGTTTCTTGTATCGCCTCCATAATTTGGTCCGTTCCGACTTGCCTAATTCATTTAACCAACTCCTGAAGGCTTTTGTATTTTGAAGCAAATACGATTCTGATATTTGGCCATTTTCATTCAATTCTGCTACGAATAAAAATTTCAAAAGCTATGAATTAAAATTCAATTTTGCTATTACGGAAATTGTTTTTTGAAAATGAAAGATATTTATATACGTTTGAGGTACATCTCTTCTTAGAATATTTTGATTTCATTATTAGGTTTAATTTTGAAGCGGATTTAAAAATCGAAATGATTGAAATAAACATGGGAAATTTCAAATTACATGGCAGAACATTAAAATAGCAGTATTTAAATTTTAGTTGAGTTCAGAACTAAAAGCATCTTATTGCTACCCTTATAAACCTATGAAAATGAAATAAAAACAAAAGGTGAGATAACTTAAGTTTCTTTAAGTTTGTAAACGTAAGAACGAGTGTTACCGTTTCTCCAAATTAGTCATGTGAAAAAAAATTCATTTCGAAAGAGCACTTTTTAAAATGCATCTCTGAGCAGACCTCTTATACAATATTTCAGAAGCATAAATGTTTAAAGTATCTAACTAGTGTTAAAAAAATACTAATATTTGTAAAAATCCTATGTTCTACTTTGTAACATCATTAAATGTTTTGCTTGGATGAGGTAATCAGTTTAAATTTCCGTAAGAAATGACAGAGGCATATAGCAATTTTAATTTGGCTAATTTAACCAACTGAGTGGAGGGAAGCCGTTACTGATCAGTAAATATTCTCTGAAAATTTTGTTACTCTTCGGAAATAGAAAATACAAAAGATATTGTGCCTTAAAAAACAAAAACAAAACGAAACAACATAGAAACAAACAAACAAACAAAAAAAAAAAAACTGTAAATCCCTAAAAACTGCCAAGACACAGTGACGTCAAACACGTCAACTATGTTAATTACGTGATATTAATATATCCCGTGATCCTCTTGTTCTTTAGTTATTATTAAGCTTCTGTATGTGCTTGTGTTAACATTAATGTATCTATCGCTTATATTATTTTAGTTGCAGTAGAATAATATGTTATTAGTGTTTAAATCTGCATCGTATTATTTATGGATAAATTCCTCATATCATAATCATCAATAGTTTCGGAGACTCAACTGCTGCTACTGAGTGCACAAAAGGTAAGCTGATTTTGCTATCTTTATTCTTCAAGATGTTCAATAAGTCTATAGTCTCTTTGCGCTATGCCAGGTGCTTGAACTTCTGTTATTTGGTTTGGTTTAGTTGATTACGGCAAAGCACATTAAGTCTATATGCCTAAGGGTAAGGATGCCTTCGTGGCAGGCTTTCTAAGGGAAACTGTCTCGTATTAACGTTACACATTGTGAAAGCAGCGAAAACGTACCAGCATTCAGCTATTTAACCGTCCGACCGCTGGTGATCGCGAACTACTATCGAGCCAAAAGCCTTCTAAAGAGGGCGGTGATAGAAAAAGGGCTGGGAGACCTGTGGATCCGTCCCATGAGATCTTCATGAGCGAAACTGAAATGGAATTCCCTCTTTACCGCGAGTGTAATACGCCCCATCCGTCGCTTCTTCGACTATATTCTAGGTGAAATAAGACGCTAAATGACCGATAGCGTCGATCATACTCCTCAAATGCTTAAATAGCAAAGCGTTAATTTGTTGAGGTAAAAAAACCTTTGAAATTTTGCTAGATATGAAAAAGTTCAAAGAATGCATAAGCACTGTTTGATATAGCATCTAAGACGAACATATGTATTTCAGCTCTGAAATGTTTTCTAGTTAAAGTGTACTTTCTTTTGATGATTATTAATCCAATCCTTTTGATGAGTATTAGAATATACAATATATTCGAGCAGGAATTAAACAATTGTTTTGGTCACTGTTTCATTCATTTCATTCCATTTCATGTCATATGCAAAAAGTTTCTAAAAGAGAGATTAAAAAACGAAGTTAGATGGAAATGCAAGGGTTGTAAACAAATTTCTAAGAATCTACAGTTAAATTGAGATAATAGACTGCGTAAAGGATAATTCAGGGTAAATGTATATTTAAGGGTACCCCTTGGCGAAACTTGGCGATACATGGATACCGAGTTTGATCAAATCTCTGACTTGCTATTTTGGCTTGCGATACGCAAGCCAAAATAACAACGCAAAGAATTCACAAATTCGGTATCTATGTACACATTGACCCATTTTCACTTAAAAAAATCCCACAAATGCACAAAAATGGCATTGCGCACTCCCTTGACTTTACCTATGTACACATCGAACTATTTTCACTTAAAAAAACATCACAGAATTGCACAAACTAGGCTAAATCGCCGCTACACAAAGCCAAAATAAAAAGATAGAGAATTGCACAAACTCGGTATCCATGTACACATCAACCTATTTTCACTTGAAAAAAACCTCAGAATTACACAAACTAGGCTCTGCGCACTCCCTTGAGTTCGTCCATGTACACATCGAACTATATGCACTTCAAACGTCAAAGGAGCAGCCAACAAAAAATATATAATCTCAATAAACTACATTTTAAATCAAACACTGAAATAACATGAAAAAGGAAATTCATCTTTGCACTACACAAAGGAAATATCCACTTACCTTATTTACGAAATCACAACTCTTAAGTCATAGAAAATTCCTTAACAGCATCCAAAAACTTCCTAAAATTATCTGAACTAGAATCTGTATACTGGCGTCGCTACATAAATTTACAAAATAAGAGTTAAAAATATCCTTCGTAACGACGTTCGACCATACGCATTTCCTTCCTTCAAATAGGACACCTTATAATGGCTACTAAATAAACCTTCATATACACACCAGTCAAGTAACCAGTCAAGTCTTTTCGTACAGAAACATCAAATTAATCTTACTACATTCGGCCATTTTACCGTCTAAACCACGAAACAAGCGATATACTTCCTAACCAAAACGCACACAACAAGCCATTACGAATTTACCGCAATGATTATGTCATAATTGGCTCTCCATAACATTCAACTACTCAGGCTACCATCAATGAGACAATAACTTGGGGATAAATGAAACAGTAACATCCCGATAATACAAGGGATACCCTAAAGTCAACCGTAACCTAATTCAGTATACAGTTTTCAGATTGATTATCGTATTGATTGAATCGTTTGATACTGTTAGAATATTTTATTTTCATAATTATATTTTACTTTTACTAGAGTTTGTGGGAAGATAATTGAAGTCTATGGGAACTTCCGTCACTGAAACAGTGTGCACATCAATTACAGACTTGTTGTTTAAAAAAATAAGTTTAAAAAGAAAACCATAAGCAGATGAAATTTTTTAACAGTCTGAATCAAGTTTCCCTAACCTGTTAAGGTAACTGTAAGGTACACGTAAATTATGTCAGTCTTCTAGAGATTAATATAAAAGTAATAAAATTGACACTTGGTTATGCAGGAAATCTCGCAAATACTTCGTTACTGTTTCTAAACAAAGGCATAATATTTTCGTTCATTGCTATCCATCCATCCATGCATGCATTGCCGGGAAATCGCTGTAATCTCGCTCTGTATCCAGCTCAGTGGCGCATAACATAATAATGTCCAGACCGGAGGCAAACGCTATGTAAAATGGAGAAAAATGGGTGACTATGCGTTATGCAGCCATCTGTATTTATCACTCTTAACTGTAAAAGTAATCATCTCATAACAATTTACTAACTTTTAAACATATGAATACACCGTAAAAACGGATTGTACTGTCAAATACTTCGGAAATTTAGACCTTCAAATTAAAAAAAAATTCAAATTTCTATGTGAATTGCAGCTGTCATGAAAATAGTTTTCGATTTGATGACGCTATGCAATTTTAAAAATTATGTTTACTATTTAAGATTCTACTTATTATTGAAAAAAAATGTGATTTCTTACTAGGTAGTTTTTTCGTATACTCCAGCACTATATGTAGTTAACAATTAGAGAACGTTACATATATTTAAAAAGCAAATTTGTTTCTTTTAAAACAAATGGCTTTGCTTATAACAGGCAAAGTGGTGGATATGTAGTAAATATTTCTTTTTTCCTGTGTTTTCTCCTTTTTCTATTTATTACTGTGATGTGGAGGTGATTGTTGATAGTTATAGCGAATATAGTAGTTAGGTGGGACAAATATGAATGACACAAATGCTGCCGCAGAATGCAATTTATTAACAAAACACTGATAATACATCAATTAGAAATAATCCCCGCCGATGCCAATTCACTTCTGCCATCTAGCTGGCAGGTCCCGAAGGGGCTTTGCTAACCAATCTGTGAGGTGTTGGCGTATCACATATGGACAATTGCATGCAATTCGGCAGAAGATTCAACATGTTAGCCATTGACTGCGTCCTTCATGTTGTCAAGCAAGGCGTAGTCCGAGGTCAACCCACTGTGCACGCATATGTGTCATCTCCAAATCACCATGTACAATCGCCTGCAATGTTTCTTCGCAAGTATAATAATAATAATAATAACATGTCTCCTCCTGCATTTTGTTGAACGTTATGAGCCTGTTCTCTATGATCAAATCCGACACAGCTGCCACATTTGTTGCTATATGCGATATTGCTGGGCGTCCCACGCTGACACCTTTGGCTGCAGTCTCCACTTCCACTGCTGAACGTGGCCGACCAACCGGATATGGTACATTTTGAGGGTGTTTTCTTCCCGCACACTGACACCATGCGACGATGGATCTCACTGCCCTATATTCCTTTCTTTCATAGGAACCACGCTATCCAAAGCTGACCTTGATAATCATCTTCAATCATTGCTGTCCAGGCTCTCAGTGACGACGGCGAAATGGATGAGAGCTGACTTATACCGTTCGAGGATGGCAGTCAGCTCCATCTATGCATTCTGAGTAGCTCATGCCGCCTTGTGTCTATTTCTCTTGTTTTCCTTTGAATAGTAGTATAATAGTTTCGTTCTGAGGCTCGTTGTGTCAATCATTTCTGTTCGATCCAAGTATAATTCTAGGTAAATAAATTTAAAAGAACTAACTCTTCAATACATAAATCATTATCAAAACACGAATTGCGCAAACAAAAATACCTTTGCTTCAAATTCGCACAAGCAAATCGCTAAGTTACTTTCAACTGCGATTATATCTTGCCAGTTGATATATATCCAGCTTCATTTATTTCATGCTGCCGCATAACGCTATAACATATGAATGTGGCTGCGAATGCTCATCAACAAATAGAGTTATGGCGTATGTTCATCGTTCTTTATTTCATGCTCTAAAATAACTACCCAAAATTATGTAAACGATAGAAAATGTTCATCAGCCAATGCAGTAAAGCCAGTTGTTACACTTTCATTAAATTAAAAAAAAAAAAAAAAAACATTGTCTTGCATTCTATTTCAAAATTGCATCGTTGCTTTGCTACATAGCTTCTTCTCATACAATTGTTAATATAAAAATATAATTTAGAGGAATTCAAAAAAATTAAAATCCTCAACCTGGCTAAGCCGTATGCATAAATACAAGAACATTTCTAACGAAACCTTTTAAATATTATCGTGCACGTGAATCTTAAAAATTTGGCCAAACAACGAAGAATGTTTTTTTATTAGAAGAGAGCGATAGCGAAATAGAAAAGTGGCGAGCTAGAAAGATTAAGAAACAGAAGCCGCATTTTGGAATTATGATAATCGCCTTTTTGGATGGCATTTTTGGAAGCTCTGGAATTTTCAGAGCCAAACAACGGTCGAAAGATTTCAGTGAATATTTAGTGCTTTAATTTTCATGGGATTACCAAAATCATTATTTCAGTTATGAACTCAGTAAAGTTTTGTTTCTTTGCAGCCATAGAGAAATGTGCATAAAGTTCTCTATGTTGTTTTAATCTCTTACTACATTGTTGATCATTGACAGCAGAGGAATGATGTCTGAGGATACCTTTCGGATGTCAGATTTACCCTGTTGCATTTAAAGCCCATCCATTATAACATTAAAACCTTTCATAGCAATGTATAACTAAGTGTATTCAAGCCAGCCATTGTAGTAATAGGAAAACTCGTGAAATTCTTTTTCCAACGGCCGGCACTTACCTTTCCAACATTAGCAACTCAAAAGACCGGAAATTGGGGCCATTTTATTTCGGAAGCACCTAATAGGCAACTTTAACGGATTGGGCAGCTTCCGACCTGAGGCTACTTTGCCAAACGGAATTAAGTGCCGCCCCACTGCACTTACAAACTACCATGTTGCGACCACACAGAGCAAGGGCAGACAAGGCAGTATCCGTATGGTCCCTGCCAAGCCTTATTCTGTACCAAAAGCCCTCAAGCCTTCTCTGAAGTCTGTTTTTATACCCCCGTGGTTGAGACTGCCTAGGTACAGATCCTAACCAGTACTTCCCAGGCGTTCGCCTGAGTCATCCCTGAGGGAGGAACCTAATAGTCATACAGCCTAATAGTCTACAGACAGTTAGAACGACTCTTTTTCCGGGATTCGAAATCGGGCTTTTCGGTTTGGCGGTCGGCACTCCTAACCACCACCTGGGTGGAGTTTTAAAATCTGTGCCTGTACAAATTATCTACTACAAGCATATTAAGTGGTATTTTGAGAGTTCTAAGTAGTGTCCCTTTTCTAATATTTCTAAATAGAATTTATTCCATCTTGAAATAGTTATAGATTTTAGAACTGAAGTCTTTTTTTGGAGCAATGCGCTGCAATTTAGTCACCAAAGCTCTATTATTGTGTAGCAATTATTGTAGGAAAGTAAAAAGCTTATTTTTAGAGCCAAATTTGTTTACACTTTTAATTACACTTTATCTATTTTTAATTTCATACGCATATAAATATTCAATTTCATCAATGTAAATATATTAGTTTTTAATGAAAACTTATACTTTAAAATTCTAGTTGTGCGTTTTTATTGTGCGACGTTGTAATTGTTGTTGTAATTTAAGTACTTGAGATTTTTTAAATAACCAAAACATTTATTTTTTTCAACAGCAGCCTTGGGTTGAAAAATGAAGGCAAACAATTTCTGAGTTTTTGGACAAACATAAAACAATTTCATATTTAGTCTGAGACAACTATTCATAAGTTTCACTAACTCCTGCATCGCGAGGTGTTCTATACTTTTTTGCTCATCCAGCAATATTTGATCAGATCAGAAAGTTATCCAAATTTACACTCGCAGCCCAAACGGTATAGTGCTTAGGGAAACCGACTGCGATACCAATGGGTCTGAGTTTGAATCCCGGAAAAGGCATGGTTGTAAATGTCCGTTCTTTCATAGGAGGCAAATGTGGATCACCTATGAGATGCGTCCATAATAAAGTGACCACCACTTCTAGTAGACACTTACGAGTCGACAAGCCGAAGTCGCCTGGGAAGCCGTCATTGATTTTAAAAAAATTACTCTCACTGTGGCAGAGCTTGTAAGTATGAATTTAGCTCAGGTATTGGAATACTCGCCACTGTTTCAATAAAAGGTAGTTCCCGCTAAATCTATCTCAGGGCAAACATTAGATAGTGTCTCTACTACTCGTAAGCTATGTAAGAATTAATAGTAGTGAAATCCTATAACAAGGTTAAGTTTAAACTTTATGTTTATAAATATTTGAAATATAACTGCAAGAGAAAGCAGCCTCATCCTGGTCATAATACTGTTATTACAACAAAGCGTCGTTTTAGATTTCTGTTATATACTCGGTTACAACCACAAGAATGAATGAACACTTATTTCGATTATCTTGTTTTGTATGACAATTAAATTGTTGTTAAGGGCACTCTTCTTTCAAAAGGTTTATATAATTTTGAATGTTAGTTGTTAGGCTGAGTCTTCACAGTTTCCTGTTAGGTCTTTTTCGCTTATAGTTGGAGATCCAGCGGCAACCGAGTGGTATATTTCTGAACATTAGTAGTTTCATCCCTGTCGAAACACAATTAGAAAGAGAACGGATGTTCATGAAGTTAAAAACTATACATAATTTTCTGACAAAACTCTATTAACGCTAAACACGTGGGACATAGAACATCTTCCACATATTAAAGTTTATCAGAAAGATTACACTGTTAGTTAAATACTTACTTATAAACATCCTCGTGTGGGGCTGCTGAATGAAGAATAATTCAACGTATTAAAGCACAAATAAATTTTCTTGAAAAAGTTTTAAACTACTAATTTTTTTACTTGAGAAATATGCATTTACCCTTCATGTTGAGAGTAAATCTCTAGATAAGGATTTTAGAATTTCTTGCAAATTCTGTCAAGTTTACAATCAAGTGTGGATCAAACGCGCTGAGAGTGAAATATCTAAATTACGCCTCTGACAGCTTTTCCTGGTAAGAGCAAACCGAAAAAAGAATTTAAGTACGAAATCAGAATAAAAATAAGAGAACAGGATTCTATTCCCGATCCACCGCTGTGCATAAAAATGCACGGCAGTTTCATTTAGGAGAATAATTAAGTGCCTCGAGCATCTACGTAGCTACTCTCAATTTTAAAATACATAGAACGCAGGAATGTACGAAAAACTTTTTGAGTAATGAATTAGTTATAATTTTTTTTTCAGAATATGTATTTCTTCAAACTCTAAACGCAATTTTAAAAATCCATATCATCATGGAATCAAAACCTGTTTCCACGTCAGATGAATTTCATGAAGAAGTTTGAAATTTTTTGAAATTTGAAGAACTAAATTTCCGAAATATTTAACAGTTCAACCTATCTAAGCACGATTAGTTTAAAAGTTGGTAAAGGGTAGTCACACATATTTTTAAAATGTTTTCAGTGATAAATGCTAATATTCATCGATAGCTATGAACAAGAATATCATGCATTAGTTTAGAAACAGAAAGGAAATATTTGTGAGATTTCCTGCGTGACCCAGTTCCAGTTTCAAAAATCTTATATTAATGTCTACAGGTGTAACATAATTTACGTGAATGAACTACGTCCGGAAAAATTATTCTGATTGTGAAAAATTTGTTCATCTACGAAATCTTTCATCTACGATACGATCAGCTTATGACTTCGGAATTTTTATAACGTAGAAAATTTATACTTGATGCCATCCGGGCTTACACAGTTTTAATTTGACCGCAGAGAAATCTCTACTACCTTCCATTTTTGGAAGGCTTGGATTGGTTTGGTTCACTTGACTACCGCAAAGCACACGAGGGTCTACATCCACGCTCTAAATCAGATATTTGAATTACGTTCCTGATAACTTTCGCAGTACACAGCAAACCAAAGAAACAATTTAAGCACAAAACCTAATACTCGAAATAAGACAAAATCAACTTATTCCACAATTCACCGCTCTGTCTAAAATAAGCAAAGCAGATATATTTAATAAAGTATACATTACTCATTTCTTCATGCCTACGTTTAATATTAAAATATATAGGGCGCAAAAGTACACTTGAAAAGTAGTAAGTAATAAACTAGTTATGTTTTTATCCTCGTGGCATATTCGCCCACCAGCGGCCGAGCGGTAAAGTCGCTGAACACTGGTAGTTCGGTCCGAGGTTCGAATCCCGCGAACGGGCTGGCTGCATGGGCGTTTTCGTGGCTTTCCCCATGTGTAACGTGTATACGAACCAGTTTCCTTTAGAAAAACCTCCACGAAGGCATCCCTCCCCTTAGGCAGATAGCCTTCGAGGCTTTACCATAATCACACAGTAAATAGTGCCATATTATCTGAAGCTTAGTATTTATCTCTTCAAATTTCACGATTACTGTATTTCCTCCAGCCAGTTACCTGTCGACCTGTAATGTACCTTCTAGTCTCTCTACGGAGTGTCTCTCACATGATAGACTCTACTTTCATCGCCACTTAGGCATATTTATACCATGAAAACCTTGAAAGCAGCGTGCATATGTGCACATTCCGTCTGTTCTGTCTCTAGGCACTGACTTGCCTTGTTAAACTGTTTAGTCGAGCAATCATTTGATCGACTGGCTGCTGGAATTCAGCAACTTTGACTGTGTTGCGGTCTTGGCGAGTTACTTCTTTTGATGGTTCGAATTTCATGGCATACTCTAAAGCACCTTTTAAATCCTTGACATCGGCTATTCCCAGGTTTCTCTCTATCGCAGAATCTCCGATCGGGATCGATATGTTCCGATCGATATCTCCGATCGATATGTTTTTCGGGAAGAGTTTGAAGCATATCTGCTAAATCTTCTCTGTGAGACGCGGCAAGATGACAGACGTTTGCTTCGGAATCCCATCCATTTGTGTTTTCCTTTGTAGAAACTTGCCAGGAAGTCCTTCCATCATATATGTAAACGTATAATTAAAAGTATTAAAATCTGCCAACAACTGACTTAGTTGTTCCTCTATCGCTCTTGTCACCTGTCACTTCTAACACCAAAACTTATTGCGCGTTTACTGATTGGTAGTGGACTGAATGTACACAGAATCGATGATAGACTAATAGAATTTACTTTTCAAGAGAAACATTTTATAGTTCCGAAACGTTCCACAAATATACCTGTACAGCTCTTCTAATTACAAAAGTGCGCAATCAGTAATTACCAGCAGAACTTACTCGGAACATTAAATACAACACAAATCGAATCTAAAGAGCGAAGTTCACAGGGAAGGTATCTCAATAACTGCCAGTACCAGTATTGATTTAATCCTAAGTTATAAGGGATAGCGCGATTTTACCAGCCCCACCGCCGTACTGCCTACCGACGATCAGCTTATGACTTCGGAATTTTTATAACGTAGAAAATTTATACTTGATGCCATCCGGGCTTACACAGTTTTAATTTGACCGCAGAGAAATCTCTACTACCTTCCATTTTTGGAAGGCTTGGATTGGTTTGGTTCACTTGACTACCGCAAAGCACACGAGGGTCTACATCCACGCTCTAAATCAGATATTTGAATTACGTTCCTGATAACTTTCGCAGTACACAGCAAACCAAAGAAACAATTTAAGCACAAAACCTAATACTCGAAATAAGACAAAATCAACTTATTCCACAATTCACCGCTCTGTCTAAAATAAGCAAAGCAGATATTAATTCAGAAGTCAAACAACAAAAATCAGCGTTAAATTACAAAATTTTCACAGGACTAGTTTCGATGGTTTTACCGAACCATCATCTTCAGCTGCAAAACCGCAAATGAACAAGATAGGTCCTGTGAAAATTTTGTAATTTAACGCTGATTTTTGTTGTTTGACTTCTGAATTAATATTTATTCGGCGTGTTATTGTGTCTTAATCAAAGCAGATATATTTAATAAAGTATACATTACTCATTTCTTCATGCCTACGTTTAATATTAAAATATATAGGGCGCAAAAGTACACTTGAAAAGTAGTAAGTAATAAACTAGTTATGTTTTTATCCTCGTGGCATATTCGCCCACCAGCGGCCGAGCGGTAAAGTCGCTGAACACTGGTAGTTTGGTCCGAGGTTCGAATCCCGCGAACGGGCTGGCTGCATGGGCGTTTTCGTGGCTTTCCCCATGTGTAACGTGTATACGAACCAGTTTCCTTTAGAAAAACCTCCACGAAGGCATCCCTCCCCTTAGGCAGATAGCTTCGAGGCTTTACCATAATCACACACACACACACACCCTCGTGGCATATTCAAATTGAAAACTTGCTTACATGTCAGTTGTATTTAATGAAGAAATTTAAATTTTGTTTCGAATTTGAAGAATCATATATTTGAAGCATTTAACAGTCCTTAAAAAGGTGTCAGTGATAAATGGTAATGTTGATCGATAGCAATGAACGAGAAAATCATGCATATATTTGAAAAGAGAAACGAAGAATTTGTGAGATTTCCTGCACGACCAAATGTCAAATTCATTACTTTTATATTAACCTTTACAAATATAATTTACGTGACTGAACTAGATACGGAAAACTGATTCTAACTGTAAAAGACTTGGTCAGCATTTTTTTTACAAGATTTTGTTCTATAATTGATTTTTTTTATCAACATGTCTGCAATCAAGTTGTGCAAGAGACTTCAGTCATCATTTGACAAGCTGCGACAAACGAAAAACCCAGTAATGAAAATAAAATATTTCAAGAACGTTCAGAATCATCAATCAAATCTATATCTTTAGATCTTTGAATAATATTTACATCACAGGTTTTAGGTTTTCAGAGGCGGTACTCATCTTCGTTTTCAATGGTAATTAAAGCTAACGTAAAACTTGATGCTTCAAAACCATTATAATCATAAAATATCTTCAAATGGTTCCCATAAAAATGTATTTCGTAATTAACTAAATGGAAAATGCTTATACTGGCCGCGTAAAATTTCTTTAATGGCCTCTAGAATCAGACCGCTAACTTTTGGTATTAATGTATTTTTCGTACTATAAAATGCTAATTCTTTAAAGAGTTTCAGTCTGCCAGATCATGAACTCGCTTGTGTTATATCGGCAACTCGGAAATTACATTCTTTTTATTAACCTGAGAATGCGCGAAACGAACGGGAGACTAATTTGCAATCTATGCTCTCTTGAGCTGCGTAAATTTTATTACAAAGCTAAACTATCCGTGAACATAAGACCTAATGTCTAACATGCAATTTGATCTTAATTTGTTGAAACAATAGTGCGCTTTACAACTATTTAACTGTTATCTAAAAGCACGTTTGATGACAATCCAAATAAAAATTTATTAAGCTATTCTTGTGGTTTATAACGGAAAATATAACACACGTCTAAATCGATCACGTGTTGTAATAAAAATAGTTGTTACTAATCTCGCTTTTCTGTATCAGATGAAGCCCACTAAATTCGTCATGGGTAATGAGTCAAAATTGCGGCTGTCGTTGGCAAGAACCTTGGGGACCATACAGGACTTTGCTCAGTTCCGCCCCCAGTCTTGAAGGATATCACCTTGGGACGTCGCGTTCGAGGATCTTCTACCCCTCTTCCAGTACCATCATTCTCTTGAGTGGAATTGCGGCTTGCCGGATACTTAGAGTGTCCTATGCTGGACAGACACTATATATTTACAAACATCCATGCCTTCTATGGGATTCAAATCCGGGCGTTTCTGTGCATTCATTTAATAAACATCGTATCCTCGTTGTTAATTGAATCCAGAATGTTGGGGTGTCGTTTATATAATTATTCTTACTTGTCTACAGAACCTGCTGACTTATTAAGCCATTAAGTAGCTGCAGATCATTTCTACATAACCATTGAACTTCCATTAATTCAGACTCTAGAGGGTTGTATGTTTATATCATAGCTTGACTTTTATAAAAATTATTATTCTAAATCTTATGTTTCTATAAAAATATACTGTGCTTTAAAAATATGGATGATAGTATCAGCCGCTTTTTCAGCCACTTCATAAGCAACAGTTTGTTTAGAAATTAATTATACAGTTAATGTCATAAAATATTTTCATAAAATTCAAATAAACATCAAACGAAAATTCTCAGTTTTAGACAATTCGATTTAAACGAAGTAAAGTAGCAGACGATAAAACGCGGAAGGTAAAAATTTACTCTTACAAAAATTTACTCTTATTTTTTTTAAAAAAGGAAGAAAGAAAGAAATTTTAAAAAAAAAGTTGAAAATTTGAATAATGTCATCTATAATTAAAAAAATAGCTTTTCATATAGTATTAATAAATATTTATTACGCATCATTGAGGGAAAAAATTTCATATAATTAATTCTCCGTAAAATTTTACTTGAAATTTAAGGTTAAAATTAGCTGTGGCAATTCACTGTAACAAAAATCCATAGACCACATTTGGCGTTATTATCGCTCAATAAAAAGATGCCAAATTTCAAAACGCGAAAATATGTAAATTCGTGTATATCTTAGAAAATTTTGAATAAAAAAGTCTAATTTTTTGCAGATATGCTTAAAAATACACCTACTTTAAGATGATAGTAAACATTTTATAGGTTATAATTCAAAATTTTTTCGAAAATTTTTTTTTAATTATTTAAAAATAGAAATTTAAAAAATAAAATACAAAAAATGGGTAAATTTTATTTGGAATGAACCTAAATTTCGAAATGTGAAAGGAAAAATAATAAAAGTTTAATAAAAATATTAATAAGTATTTACCAAATTCAATTATTGAGGAGCTAAAATTTTAAAAACTACTCGTACGATTTTTACAAAACTTGGTATTCTGGCATAATTTGAGTCGTAGAATTGAAATATGGCAAAAAATTGATATGTTATTTCAGAAAAAGTCCGATTTTGTGTCAAAATACCTATGTTAGAATAGTGCTATATATAAATCTAATATATATATTAAGCCGCGCTTTCGAGACATGAAAAACGCAATTTGAATTTTGTCAAGCGACCGAGTAGAACGGGAGATATAGCACTGTCCTTTTTTAGTCCAAAGGGATTTGAATCCCGAAGGACTATTAGTTTCGTTTTGGCATTTTGCGTCGGACTCATAAATGTCGGTTCACTTTTCAAACTGTTGCCACAAAATGTTAGAGTCCTGCATTATATTTGAAGAAATTAAATAATGAAAAATCTGCATAAATGTATGTATATTTCCCGTATTGTGATAAAACAACGGTACATAGAGTCATCGAATTTTGAATAACGTAATCCTCCAACGAATATGAGCATGTGGAAGACCAAATTTGAAATTTGAAATTTGTTTTATGATCGATTTCCTATTTTTTAAAACTTTGACGAATTTTTGATTAACAAACTCAAGGATTTCAAAGCGAGCAATGGCAACGTTGTGCAGAAAAAACATTTTTATCTCCAGCGCGTGAGTCTCTGTATCGGAAATTCTAAAGATATGCTCGTTTTAAAACTATTTTGCGATATTGCTGTTGCACTGGATCTTATGGTTTAAGTGCGAGGAACATGATATTTAATAAAGAAAGGTAACACACAAAATGTTAAAAAAAACGCCCCTTTGGACGTAATTTAAAATCTGAAACATTTCAGATTTTTTTTTTTTTTTTTTTTTTTTTTTTTTTTTTTGAGCAGTGTACATTTCTGTGAGTTTTTTTATAATGAGACTTAGCATGTTCGAAACGTGGAGGCAATGTATTTCTTTTATCTCGCGTCAATAAACTCGACGCTTCACGACATTCACTTTCCCGCTTTACGAAGTCCAATAAATCTGATACATTAATTTCTTCATTTGGGTTTTTCCTTCGATTAAACTGCAGAGCGAACTCTTCTGGAATAGCTTTTAACAACACAGGTATTAATAACTGACAAAATGAATCTTTCGTAACTCCTTGCGCTTCCAAATTCCGAACTGCAATTTCGATTTCATCCTATAACCTACTTAAAGCTTTAATATTATTTGAATTCTTTACTGGTTCTAAATTTAACAGTTTGTTCATGAATTGACTAATTATTATTTCTTTTTTCCCGAATCTATCCTTCAAAGTTTTTATACTGTCATCGTAATTTTTTGCATTTAATTCGAATGAAGATACTATATTACTCGCGGCACCTGCAAGTAACGTTTTCAAGTATGCAAATTTTTCTATCTTACTAAGACTTTCGTTTTTGTCTATAGTGCTTTCGTCACTGTTCCATAACTCCGAAAATTTTTCAGGATCAGCTGAATATTTCTCTAAAACTTGTTTTGGAAGTTTTACAGTACTTTATACATTTTGCAGTTTAACCAAGTTTTGTTCAGGATCTTTAATACTTATTTTATCCTCTTTCAACATTCGACTAATTCGTTTAATAGCTCAAGAACATTTTTTCTGATATTCCTCAGAAGTAACTACATCCGCTTCCAGAGAATCTATCTCAATTACGGAATGAACTGCCTCGTCTAATTCTTTCAAATTACTTTTCTTTCTATTAATAATTCATGCACTTCGCATAATTCATCTGTATCTTTCTTTGCTAAGCTATCCTCGACTTTCTTTAGTATTTTAGATACTACCGTTCTCAATGCGGTTCTCTTTCGTTTTAATCTATCTAGTTCTGCCATTATTTCACGTTAATACGTAAATGTACCCAAGATTGCAAATCATGCTCTTACCTAGGGCATGGTCTGGACACATCCTTCCTCGTGAACTTCACTTTAACAAATCCAAATTTTCCCGGTAAGATGCGCCACGTAACGAACCTGCATCTAACTATGGCGGCCCGAAGAGCCAACACAAAGCCAGCGGTGGTTCAGTTTTTCTAATGCTATTTATTATCCTTTATATTCACATATTTACAACTGTCCTGTTGTTAGGCGGACTACCTTCACAGAAATCATATTGCCTAATCAAAACTATATTTCGTTTCTACTTACATGCATTGCGCTATTGCCAAGCTGCACCCTCTACTTCTCTCTTTACAACATCCATTGTTTCGTGCAAGAAAATGCCAAGATTGGACGGAGCTTATGTACACGATTTGATGCTTTAGTTGCGTATTCTAGTGTTCAGTAGAAATTTATCCTGCTCTTACCAGAGCTTATCACAGAATCCTTCTAGGGGCATCACACATAAAGGCTGTTCATAATTGTTTCATCATAAAGATGTGAACATTTGAGATTAATAAAATGAGACACGTTGTCTCTGCAGACTCACTTGCGGTGAGAGTGTGAGTCCAATCAGGAGCGAGAAAATAGCCATTTGAATCCCACTACGCGAACGTCAAAAATAGTAAAGTCCTACTTTACTAATGAAACTGCCCGATTATATCCTAAACAGTTTGAAAACTTTTTTCCCCAGTCTGAAAACCGAGGCCATTTGCTCTTCAGATTGTATTTAACCGAGACGATTTAAAAGAGAAAAATATATTCGATACTTCAAAAACGCTTAATAAAGCCGCCGTTGTCTATAGAATGGATATCCGATATGACAATTGGAAACAAATTCAAAATTTTAAACCTGTTTAGCGCATTGTAATTTAGCATATAAAAAATGTTTTGTATCAGTATATTCAAACTTTTTGACAATGGGACTACATAAAAATGCAAACAACACCGAAATATAGTTTCATGGACGTAAACAGAGATTAGACCCTTAATTATATAACATCTAATTTAGAAGTCAAACAACAAAAATCAGCGTTATATTTTCAAATTTTCACAGGACTAGTTTCGATGGTTTTACCGAACCATCACCCTCATCTGTAAAAGCGCAAATGAACGAGATAGGATATAATGATTAGATAAGATAAGAAAGCCTAGACAGGAGATAAGCCTAGTGGCGCCATCTGTTGATGAAATCAGAACTCAAACATGATTTTTTTTAAAGGCCGAAGGCAAAGATGGATTGGAATTAGGATCGTTAACTAGAACAGAAATATTTTTTTGAAAGTGAAATGCCTCTAGAAAATACAGTTCTCCAATGGAAGATGCTTTTTGAATAATTTTGGTAGCAGAAAAATTGAAAGTGTGATTTTCGAACCTACAATGTTGGCCAACAGAAGACTTCTGTGTTTCCTTTTTTCTAACATATGCCTCATGTTCCTTGACTTGAAATTTTAAGGCTCTCTTAGTTTGGACAATGTAAATTAAACCACACTGTCGAGGAATTCTATAAATACCCTAGAAATGCATATCCGGAATGGGGTCCTTGAGTATGGAACTTGGAATTTTATTGATGGGAGAATAATAATAATATGACCCGAAAGTTAAATTTCTGCAAAATATGGGCAACTTTATAGCTAACTGATGGAAAGAAGGGAATGACAACAGAATTTTTATAATCTTCTGACCGTTAACAATTGTCCAAAATTGAACATGAGGTCTATAAGCTACATCTGGAACTCGCTAATTCATATCCAAAATTCACTGTCCTTGAACAAAAGTCTTGGTCTAGAGCGGAGAATGCAGTTAACCGTCATAAAAACAACTTTGCAGTTAAATTCGAAAAACTTCTCTTACAGTCTTCCAGTTCAAGTAGTTCAAAAAATCTACCCATTGTAAACATTAAGCCAATAGTTAATATTTCTAATGTTAGTTTCTCAGAAGAACAAGAGAGAATTCTAAAATATAATTTTAACTTCTCACAAATCTGTAAACCCTCGATTCCAAAGATTTTGTCTCCTATCGAAAAAGCTTTCAAGTTCAGTTTCAGATTCACAGAAAGAAATGATTAGGCATCTTATCTCTCATAATGTAAAATTCAACAATGAACCATGGAAACCAAATCTAACTGCGAGAGAAAGAGCTACAATGCGTGAAATTCATTCTAACCCGGATATTATCATTTCAAAGGCCGACAAATGGTGGCCAGATAGTCGTCATGGATAAGAACACTTACATCGATGGTGTCACTAAACTCTTAAACGAAGGACCATATAATCGGATCCCTAAGATCCTTCACCTTCGGACCTGTCAAAAATAAGAACTGCGATCAAATCTTCCCAAATCATTTCAAGCAACTTAAAACATTCGCTTATCCCATCTGTTGCGAATTGTGCCAGATTATATTCTCTTCCCAAAATTCATAAAAGTGGTGTTCCTTTCCGCCCTATTGTATCAAATTTAGGTACTGCCTCGCATCCGTTAGCTAAATATTTAGTTTCTAGATTTTCAACTCGATTAGACAATAACATTTATACCACAAAAAATTCAATAGAGTTTGTAAAAAAGGTTAAAAACATTTCTCTTAGAAATTTACTCATGGTTTCTTTTCACGTAAAATCATTATTCACCAATGTTCCAGTGGAGGGTGCATTAAGATGTCTAGAAACCAGACTTCGCGAATTTCGTTTCTCTTGCATTGAAATTGATGAGCTAATTTCCCTCACTCAACTCTGTTTGAAACAAACGCATTTTGTCTTCCAAAATAAATATTACAAGCAAACTGAGGGATTAGCCATGGGAAGCCCCCTCAGTCCCATCCTGGCTGATATCTATACATATTATTATGAATCAAAATTGTTTGAAACATTAAATTTTCCAGTATGGTTCCGCTAAGTAAACGATACTTTTACCCTGTTTGAAGATAATAAAGATGATTTAAATAAAGTTCTTTCAACAATGAATTCTATTGATCCTGCTATTCAGTTCACTTTTGAACTTGAGACTTGCAATTCTCTTCCGTTTCTCGACATTCTGGTCACACGTAACACATCTAACTTCAGTACTACGGTTTACTGTAAAACTTAATCGGTTTTCCCTCCCACACTTTAAATCATGTCATGCGACTAAACAAAAGTTAGCTCCATTTTATTCCCATGTTTTCCGTGCTCTTCAAGTTGTCTCCTCCAAACTATCCCTTAATGAGGAACTAAATTATTTAAAAGTAATAGCTATTGACAGAGGCTTTTCACCCAACATTATTAATCAAGCAGTTAAAAAATTTTCATCTCAACACACTAAAAGGCACACTCTTGTTTTAGGAGATTATAAAACTTCTGTCGCCATTCCCTTCTTTCCATCAATTAGCTGTAACGTTGCACATATTTTGCAGAACTTTAACTTTCGGGTCGTTTATTCTCCCATCAATAAAATTCCAAGTTCCATACTCAAGGACCCCATTCCGGATATGCATTTCTAGCGTATTTATAGGATTCCTTGCCAGTGTGGTTTAATTTACATTGGCCAAACTAAGAGAGCCTTAAAATTTCGCGTAAAGGAACATGAGGCATATGTTAGAAAAAAGGAAACACAGAAGTCTGCTGTTGCCCAACATTGTAGGTCCGAAAATCACACTTTCAATTTTTCTGCTGCCAAAATTATTCAAAAAAAATTATTCAAATTCAAGAGGCATTTCACATTTAAACAACTCTTTCTCTTCTAATTAATGATCGTAATTCCAATCTATCTTTGCCTTCGGTCTTTAAAGAAATCATGTTTTAGTTCTGGTTTCATCAACAGATGTCGCCACTACCTTATCTTCTGTCCAGGCTTTCTTATCTTATCTAATCATTATATCCTATCTCATTCATTTGCGCTTTTACAGCTGAGGATGATGGTTCGGTAAAACCTTCGAAACTATTCCTGAGAAAATTTGAAAATATGACGCTGATTTTTGTTGTTTGACTTCTGAATTAGTGTTTGTTTGGAGTGTTATTGTGTATTAATTATATAACGTCTGTTCAGATGTTTTCGGACCTTATTTACATTGCGATCTTGCTAAAAATATTCAAAATGTGGTTTCAATACCACTTTTTTAAGGAATCTGCATTTGTGGCTTCTACAGAAATGAATCCTCAATACTTCAAAATGTTGTTGGATTCTCTATAGAAGATACAAACCATGTATGAATGTACAAATGGAAATTCAAGTAGCTAATGTAACAACAAATACGGCAGGCGCCTATGAATACTTAAGTATAATAATAAATAAAAGCTTTCTTTCAAAGAACAAATGTGACTGACAAAGCAACATCACTGACAAGGCAAATTTGACTTTCATGCTCTGTCTACAGTTTCATAGGAAGAAAATCAAAATTAAGTATTAACGTTGAAAGAACAATGCACATAACCATCATCCTCTTTGTATTTCCGATATTTTTCGCCGGATATTTGATTCGAAGTTTAGTTTTGATCGGATCGGTCTTTCAGACCCAGCGCACATATTCTCATTGTTGTAACATCGTTCATTTGTCATAGCGCAGAAAGCTGTAAGCATGTAGCGTAATTTATCCTATAAGGAAGAAACGTTACGCTTGCAAAAAATATTAGATGATGTATCTACTGGTGAAGAATCCATTGAAGAAACTGATGATGAAAGTGATAATGGATTTTTTAAAAGTTTTCATTGTAGTGATTCAGAAATCGAGATGGATTCTCAAAACAAAAATGAGAATGACATTTATTGCTTTATTGGAAAACTCAAAAAAGGCCAATACTCAAAAGAAAAGCCCAAAGCTGATGTGAGAACACCTGCTAATAACATTATTACTAAATTGCCTGGAAATATGGGTAAGGCAATTCAGAAATCGAGATGGATTCTGAAACAAAAATAAGAATGACATTTATTGCTTTATTGGAAAACACAAAAAAGGCCAATACTCAAAAGAAAAGCCCAAAACTGATGTGAGAACACCTGCTAATAACATTATTACTAAATTGCCTGGAAATATCGGTAAGGCAATTCAGAAATCGAGATGGATTCTGAAACAAAAATGAGAATGACATTTATTGCTTTATTGGAAAACACAAAAAAGCACAATAGTCAAAAGGAAACCTAAAGCTGATATTAGAACACCTGCTAATAACATTATTACTAAATTGCCTGGAAATATCAGTAAGGCAATTCAGAAATCGAAATGGATTCTGAAACAAAAATGAGAATGACATTTATTGCTTTATTGGAAAACACAAAAAAGCACAATAGTCAAAAGGAAAGCCTAAAGCTGATATTAGAACACCTGCTAATAACATTATTACTAATATGTGCAGACTCCAAATGAATCGTGGGAACGTTTACTAAATAAACAAATGATGTTGAAAGTCGTCAGTTATACAAATATTTATATTGCAGGTATTTCTGACAACTTTTAAATAGTGAGAGAGATTCTCTCACACAACTTTAACAGAAAATCGCGCTTTTATATGTCTTTGATATTTTGTGGTGTTCTAAGTCATACCATATAAATGTGCAAGATCTGTGGGCAACAGACGAAACTAACTTAGACATTTTTCTCAAAACTATGTCCTACAAAACATTTTTTATCAAGGTGTTTGCGTTTTGATGACATAGGAAGTCGAGTCGTCAGGAAAGAATCAGGTAATCTTGCACCTATAAGAGAGTTTTTTGAAGACTTTGTGAGTAACTCCCAGAAGTATTAGACTGTCAGCGAGTTCATAACAATTGACGAAAAGTTTCAATCTTTCGGACGAAGACATGCTTTCAAACAGTATGTTCCTAACAAACCTGTGAAGTATGGTATAAAGGTTTTTGCATTAATTGATGTAAGAACGTTTTATACGTGAAACTTGGAAATCTATCCAACTTTGCAACCACAAGATCCGAATTGTATGAAAACCTCACCGGATGAAATCGTGAAGCGGCTGTGCCAAAAACTATACAGATCTGGTCGAAATATCACTATAGATAACTGGTATACAATTTAAAATCTTGCAAAAGATCTGCTAGATAAAAGATGAATATCGTTGGAACATTTCGAAAGAACAATAGAGAATAAGCACAGAGTTTGTTTTCGGTAAAAGGCGAGAAGTGTTTTCGTCATTTTTCGGTTTTCAAAAAGATACAACTTGATTTCTTGTTTTCCTAAAAAAAAAAAAAAAAAAAAAAAAAAAAAAAAAAAAAAATGTGTGAATTTGTTATCAACAATGCATCACGACAATGCAATCGGTAATGAAACAGGCGAATGCAAGAAGGCATGAAATTGTAACAACCTAACGAACTAAAATTTTACAACCTAACTGTAGGGGCTGTAGAAGTAGTTGATGAAATGTCAGCTTCGTATTCTACATCCACAATGCATAAAAGGTGGCCTGTGGTAGTGTTTGGGAATGGGTTGTGTTTAGTGCATGGGAATCTCACTTGATGTATATTTATGTGAAATGTCTTTAGGGCAACATTTTTATTGACTCGAACGCTTTGTGGAATTCGCAATATCGCGGCGTAACTTTTATCCATACTGATCTTTATTTATTCCAGTTTCTTCTCTTTGGCATTCTACATATCTCAGGCCCCAGTTGGGTCACTAGACAGAATTCAATCATTCTCTATTTTAAGCCAATATAGCACGAAAGCATCAAAGCATCTTTATTCATCGATTGTCAGTTATGTAGTAATGGAAGGTATATCATTCGCTGCGCATGTGTTGGGTAACCATAACATTATTTTTTCAAAATGTAAAACTGTGTACGTTTTTTTATTTAAATTTTTTATGAACATAGTCGTGGTGTAGATTTTGATTTCACTTCGCCTGTCGCTAAGTATGTTAGATTACACTTCTGTCATTCTACTGTAACATTAGTTTCATGTTTGCAGATTTCAAATATTATTTCTCGAACAACCTCTCAAAGTCATCAAATACATCGAGATATTTGTCTCCAAGTTTCTTTCATCGCCTGATCTGTGGAGCATTCTCCTCATCGAACTTCAAAGTCAGGGCTTTTTATGCAGTTCTTTATTCAGCGTGTATCGAGCCATAACCTAATATATCTATAATACTATGTTATCGCTCTGGCATCTTGACATTTCTCTACCATTTCACTCCTCCGTTTGATTTCTCATTGTTACTTGCTTCGACCGCGCATTGGATACTTTGTTTTAACTCTTCGTTGTTAACTCTAGTGCTTATTAGAAGCGCTATGACTTCAATACTCTGTATTAATAATTTAAAAATAAAACTGTTCGATAATTTTCTAAAACTCTTTGATATCTTTATATTTGCATGGCTGAGGTAATAGTATTTTCTGACTGTCTTTAAATCAATCTGATTTTATAGAGAAATATCTTCTACACTTAAAGCACTGTTAATGGATTCGCATTCATCTACTATATAATACATAGTACAATGGACAATGGACAACTCAAGACCACACTAGTCTATAAAACTCATATTACGTAAAATAAAGGAAATATTTACAGAAATCAACGTTTACTCTTGATCAAGTAAATATTTGTAAAAAAATTAAATAATTCGCGAAGGTAAAATTCAAATTAGAAACAAATCGAAAATTTTAATCTCTGTGTCATTCTCTCATTATGATAATAACTTAACTCCAATGATAATCTATACATTTATTTCCCTCTAGAATGTCAAAAGAATTTTAAAATGTTTTCTTTTGAGGAGCTTTCTGGCATGGAAATATGGAAGTCGGTTGTCATACCTGTGATTACGTGCTCGAATCCTGAAGAAGGCGTGGGTGTTCTTTAAGTGTTCTTTGAAATTGTCTCTGTGTAACCGAGGAACTTGAACGTCTGTTGGTTTGTTTGGTTTTTTTAGATGATTATGGCCATGTACTCAGGGATATTCGCCCAAGGGGGGTTGCTTTCGTGTAGGACTTTTCAAGGAAACTTTGCTCGTATACGCTTCACACATACGATAAGAAAACGCTCATACAGCCAGCCCATTCGCCTGTAAACTTCAGCATAGGCGGAACTACCAGTGTTCAGCGATTTTATCGCTCGACCGTTGCTAGGAGTAAGCTACTGTTCAGTCGATAATAATCTTGAGAGCGTCATAATAGGAGAAGGGCTCGAAAGCCTTTCGATTCGATCCCTGAGATACTGTTAACCCAAACTGGAGAGGAACTTCTCCTTTAGAGCGAGTATAATTCGTCCCTTCTGGTGCTCCTTCGGAAATGTTCTCGGTGATGAGACACCTAAATGACGTTTATGCTGGACTGTACTCCTCGGAAGCTGCCAAACTGCCTGGTAGATAAGGTAAGCTTCTCTTGAAATTTTGCAAAGTATGAAACCAAAATGATTCTTAAGATGATTACTAGAATATCAACTTTAATTCAGCATCAATTTAAGCAATTATTTGGGTGACTATTTCATCCAGTTCATGTCACTTTATTTGAATGTTTTAAAGAAAGCTTAAAAAAACCACAAATTTATGATGAATTTTTAAATGAACTCCATAATCATATACATATTTAGACATTTGCATATGTGCATATGGTGCAAGTCAATATTTTCTCGAAGAACGTGAGTTTAAGTAGAACGAATAACTTTGATTGCCAGCGAGCGAACATGGACAAGGACCATGCGAGCGAAGCGTTACGGAAGGGGGATCTGCCCATTGTTGCCCATTGTTGACCATTGATCTGCCCATTGTTGTAATTTAACAGAAATTATTTTGGAGGAAAATAATTTCCTTTTCAAAAAGAATGCTTAAATTTTATTGGTCAAATAAACAGATCCCCTTGCAACATACTTCGCTTGCAAGTAATCAAAGTAATCGTTCTACTTAGATTTATGTTCTTCGACAAAATAATGACTCGCACAACATGGACACATATAAATGTAAGATTTTGGAGTTACTTTTGAAAATTTCTTTCAGTTCACTTTCACATTAGTTTGATTACAATGAAAAACGAATATGAGTGAAGCGATTGAAAACTTACATCTTATTCAAAGATTACAAACCTTTAATTAAGATTACAATCAGATCTATAAATCTTATTTAAAGATTTCAAGCTAAAGATTTGAGTATTTTTATGACTTATCATTGTAGTCGTTGTTACAATATTTTATTTTCACAATTATACTTTTTTAGCTTGTATAACGATGTATAGTTGACGTTTTAGTGTTTTTCCAGCATTAAATCGGTGCGAACATTGATTACAGACATGTTGTTAAAAAAAATAAAATTTAAGTGAAAAAAAGCCCTTATAAGAAAATGCAGATCAATTTTTACACAGTGTGAGCCAATTTTCCATACCTGATTTAGACTTGTAGAGATAGTTATTAAAATAATAAATGAACTTGAAATTTAAATGTTGGCAAATAAAGCTTCTAGTTAACATATCAGCTTCAAAATTAGCAGAAACGTTTTTGCAGAAAATCTCACAAACACTTGGTCTCTCTTTCCAAAACAATGTTTGATATTCTCGTTTATCATTAATCAATATCCGCATTTATCTCTGAAAACCTTTTAAGAACGTATTTGATAACCCTTTAGAAACTTTTAAAAAATGAATGAAGCTTATACAGGTTGGGTTGTCAAGTACTTCGGAAATTGTGTTCTCAGAATTTAAAAAATACTTGAAGTTTCTTAATGAAATGTGTCTGACAAGGAAACAGGTTTCCATTCGATGATACCATCGACATTTAAAATTAAATTATATTCATATTTTTTTTTACTAAATACGTGATCCGCGCTTAGGCACTACATGGAAAGGGAGGGAAGCCCCGGGGAGGTCTTTTTAAGGTATACTGGCTCGTATCCACGTTACGCATGGGGAAAAACACGAAAACGCCCATGCAGCCAGCCCGTTCGCCGGGATTCGAACCCCGGACCGAACTACCAATGTTCAGTAGCTTTTACCCGCATATTCACAGTTTGAGATTATAATTATTATGACAAAAATTATCATTAATTTTTAATCACCAGTTTCCTCATGTAATCTAGCACTTTATGTTTTTTTAAAATAATAGCCTTACGAAACTTCTCGAGAGAAATTTCTCTTTTAATAAAACTACTTTGCCTATTTCAGGCATAGCGGTGGCATTTGAAAAAATATATTTATCTTATATCTAATTATTGTTGTTGTGCTTAAATTGCTTCTTCGGTTTGGTTTTCACCGTAGGTCATAAATCTTTGCTTTTTTAATAGGTATACGACCCTGAAGTCTGTACCTATCTATACCTGTCCTTAGTTGGTTTCCTTAAAGTGAAAAATAAATCAAATGTTGGAACAAACGTGTGCACTTGAAGTGTTGAATGACATCCTATGTGGCAGCAAGAAACGATGGCATAACTTGGGCAAAATAGCGATTTAACATATCTGAAGCATACCTTTCACTTCGTAAAAGCAATTTAGTACATCTGTAGCATAAAAACTGTGGCATAACTTTCTCCTCGTAGGTCCTCGTAGGCTGTAGCGTCTTCCTTCCTCCGTGTCTTGAAGCTAACAGAATAGCGATTTAACATATCTGAAGCATACCTTTCACTTCGTAAAAGCAATTTAGTACATCTGTAGCATAAAAACTGTGGCATAACTTTCTCCTCGTAGGTCCTCGTAGGCTGTAGCGTCTTCCTTCCTCCGTGTCTTGAAGCTAACAGAATATCGCGGGCGTAGTAGTTGAGGCATATAACAGAAGTGGGCGGTGACTGACCAATCGTTGAAATTTTTAACACATAATACAAATCAAAGTGCCGCCCCCGCGGGCGCAAAGTCCATATCACTTTGTAAGCATGGTTTTCACCGCAAAAGCGTTCGAAAAGGTAACTCAGAAATATACTTTAAAAGTGTGCGTGTCACGATTTTTCTTTTGGTGATTAATATACTTGTTTGGTTATTTTCTGATTAAATCTTATACGCGTCGCCGAGAAGTGATAATAATTAAATAATGCAGTTATGAAGATTTTTCGTCATAACTTGTCGGTATACATGTAAATAAATTTTTTTCACAAATGGAGTAAAAGTCTGCTTATAGTTACCATTTCGAAGTTCCATATATACAAATTTTGGCTGAGACCAAATAATAATATAGGTTTTCTCTCGCAGTGCAATGTTTGCTTATTCTTTTATAAATTTTGTTCTACACAAATGTTTCCACAAAATTATTACAATACAACATTAAGCGTCCCCACCCTCTTACTCGTATTCACGTTCACTCGGCTCGAAAACTCAATAAGGGGTTTCGCACCACAACGCCCACAGTTCGATAACCTTAAGTTATTGACAAGTACTACCTAAACAGTAGATACCCAGTAAACTCGCATAGGTTTCAAAGTATCAGTTATGTCTCACTTCATCTGAGATGGTAAGGCGCAACAGACCAACAATAAAGTGTTATATTCGCATTCAATTTTCCCATTTTCAGCAATTGTCTATTTTGTCCTTTCCGCTCACTTTTTGAATATTTGATTTGATTGAAACGATATTTAAGATCGTAGATGCTTTGAAATTTATAATCCTTGATACTCGGATAATTAATTAGGAACATTCTCTCAGCGCAAGATAATGTAGTATTTCAGCTTGCAGGGAAGTACTGCTATATGCGGTAGAAGTACATCTGCATCAAGTTATGAAGCTGACCCTTTAACAGCTCTTTGAAATTTTCATATGTACGTGGATTTCTGTTGAAATTCAACTAGTTGCAGAAGCATAAAACTTCCAAATTTATTTTGAGATGGTATGAAAACAGTGCTGATGTGTTATCAAGCTAGATGGATGGATCTATGAGCGGCCGAGCAATAACTTTCCTGAACACTGGTACTTCGACGTGAAGTCGATTCTTGACATACCGGCTGATTGCATGGGCGTTTTCATGATATGCGTTCTGTTTAAGAAATGTATTAACTATTTTCCCTTAAAAATCCTTCCAAGAAGGCATTCCGCTTTAGGCAGACAGTCCACGCTTTGCTTTGCCATAATCAAATAATATGCCTAATATGCTACGTAAATGATGTTTCCAGTGGGTATATATTTGCCTCAAAGATATAAGTTGATAGAATAGATAAATTCACAATTTGAAGCCATAGTGTATAATCCATACACTGTAAATAATGTGTTCTCTCGAAGATACCTTTTCCAACTAAATATAGCTAAGTAAATATTTGTTTATTTGTATAATATACTGCTGATCAAAAGTTCACCCGAAATGCAAAATCTTAACTTAAAAAGGTGTACTTCAATTTCATTCGTTGAAGTTCAGAAAGAAATACTGAAATATCCTTAAATATTATCAACTCAACTGGATTATTCTTCACAGTTACAGAGCAACAGCATTAAGAGCAGAGATGCTTTCTTGACTTGAAAAGATTAGTCAAATCGTGGTGCATTTTGAAATTTTCCACGACAAATAAGTACGTCATCTGACAGCCCAAAATATCATAAAAGTATTGTTTTAAAGCTAAGAAATGTAATCAGAAAGAAAGTGTGTAGCGTTTTAATAGATTAAGCCATGCTATTTTTATAATATAAGACTATGAATAAGAAGGCATATCTGCTTCATTTAACGGGGTCAAAGGTAATTAGAAAGGAATAGCGTAAGCTCAAAAAGGTGTATCTAAAGGGTGTGTCACCCACGGTCTTTATGATCGTTTGTGGTAGTTTATGACCTTAGAAAAATTGGTGATGTTTGCCGAGGAGAGTTAACTCCACAGGAGTATGAATGAATGTAAATCCTGGATATTTTTTATACACCGATAACGCATTCATTCCAGAAATGGTTGCGTTAATTTCAATCTGCAGATGCAACACTGGTGTACGTGACTATTGGAAAAAAAGATAGACATTTTGTTATGAGCTTCCGGAAATAATTTGGTTCATCGGTTGGACTAATATCTCCTGTAGCGGGTTTCTGTGAATCACTTACAAATTAGTTAATTAATTATTACTTTCAGGAAATATCTCCAGACTGGACGATATTTCCTGAAAGGAAATAACCAGGGCAGGACCACGTCTCCGGTGTTCTGTCACACAGACACAAAATTCGTCGAAGCATATCGTCATTAAATTAAGTCTTTGAGCTTTCCAAATAACGGAAAGGATTAATTTATTTCCAGCTCCAATCTTCTGTTCAAAAAGAATGCCAAACTAATTTTTAGTTTCGGACGAGCAGAAAGAAATTTCACTTTCAGATGGCTTGTGACAGCTATCAAGTGATTCTGTAACTCTTCCATTTAGAGGTGTTCTATCATTCTTTAAATCACAATGTTCATAAGATCAGAACGTTATACAAATTTAAACTCAGTGCCGCAGAGCTTAAAAGGAGTTTAGCTCGGCTAGTCGAGTGTTTGCCACTGCTTCCCTAGAGGTAGCTCCTGGTAAATGCAGCTGAAGGCCAAAATTAGACGATGTTGTGCTACTGGTAAGCTACGTAAGAGTTAAACTCTAATGTAGACCTATCAGTGTACGTTTCTCTAGTATATTTATGTTTTTCTCTACACGTTCTGTTTATAAATATTTGAAATTCAACTACAAGCGAGAACAGTCTCATTATTGTCATTTTACTTTCATGCCTCCGGCATAGTGAATAGCGACCTCGAGTGCCGTACAGAAAAGCCCGGATTTGAATCCCAGGGAAGGCATGGATGTTTCTAAATATATAGTGTCTTTCAGCATAGGATAATCTAAGTATGCGGCAAGCCTGAATTTCAGTCAAGAGATTGGTGGTAGGGGAAGCGGAATTTGAGATCCTCAAACGCGTCGCCCCGAGGTGAAATCCTCCAAAATTGGGAGCGGAACTGAGCAAAGTCGTACTGTTACCTGTATGGTCCCCAAGGTTCTTGCCAACGACAGTCGCAACTTTGACTCTTATCCATGACGAGTTTGGTGGGCTTCATCTGATACAGAAAAACGAGATTAGTAACAATAACAACTATTTTTATTACAACACGTGATGGATTTAGATTTGTGTTATATTTTTCGTTATGAACCACAAGAATGGCTCAATGAATTTTAATTTGGATTGTCATCAAATGTGCTTTTCCATAATAGTTAAATAGTTGTAAAGCGCACAATTGTTTCAACAAATTAAGATCAAATTACATGTTAGACATTAGGTGGTATGTTCATGAATAATTTAGCTTTGTATTAAAATTTACGCCGCTGAAGAGAGCATAGATTGCAAATTAGTCTCCCGTTCGTTTCGCGCATTCTCAGGTTAATAAAAAGAATGTAATTTCCGGGTTGCTGATATAATACAAGAGAGTTCATGATCTGGTAGACTGAAACTCTGTAAAGAGTTAACATTTCATAATACGAAAAATACACTAATACCAAAAGCTCATTGTCTGAATCTAAAGGCCATTAAAGCAGTTTTATGCGGCTGGCATAAACATTTTCCATTCAGGTAATCATTATTTTTTATGGCAACAATTTGCAGATATTTTATGATTATAATAGTTTTTAGTCCAGTTTTACATTAGATTTAATTACCATTGAAAACGAAGATTCAGTAACGCCTCTGAAAATCTACCAACTTTGATATAAATATTTTTCAAAGATTTGAAGATATAGATTCGATTACGGATTGTGAACGGTCTTGGAATATTATATTTTCATTACTATGTTTTACGTTTATTGCAGCTTGTACAATGATGACTGAAGTCTGGTGCACAACTTGATTGCAAACATGTTGATAAAAATTTCAATTTTAGAATAAAATCTTGTAGCAAAATGCAGACCAAGTTCTTTACAATTCTAATCAGTTTTCCGTACCTAGTTCAGTCGGGTAAATTATGTCAAATTTGTAAAGATTAATATAAAAATAATGAATTTGACATTTGGTCGTGCAGGAAATCTCACAAATTCTTCCTATCTCTTTCAAAACATAAGCATGATTTTCTGGTTCCTTGCTATCGATCAATATTTAGCATTTATCATTGAAACTCTTTAAGGACTGCTAAATGCTTCAGAAATATGGTTCTTCAAATTTGAAGAAAATTCAAATTTCTTCATTAAACGCATCTGACATGAGAGTAAGTTTCAATTCGAATATGCCACGAGAAAAAAAAATATGACTATTTCATTGCTTACTACTTTTCAAGTATACTTTTGTCCCTATAAATTTTAACATTAAGCGCAGGCACGAAGATAGTTCACCCCTGACTTTCGAGTTAGACGGATGCTTTTCTCCTCACTGCTGAAAGAACGACCTTGGGCGTGATTCTGAGTTCAACGCGGAGCGTGACGGAGCTTCAACTCCCTGCACTTGATTTTGCGTACTTCCTTTTGCTGTTAGAGGCTAATAGTAGGTTGGTGCTTTGGCCCGGCTACGAACACCGTAAAAAGGCCTAGCGAACCTAACAGCACGACCACGTGTCTGTTGTTTCTACGACCTCTGCTCTTTACCTATTGAACATTGATTGAAAAGCTCTTTGACTTTCTCGGAGTGCTAATCACGGAGTACGAAGTGAGACCTGATGAGGAGAAACTCACTGATAAGGAGAGTATGGAACTACGAGTACTTCGCGATTTCAGAGCCACACTCCACAAAATGAATCTCCAAGGATCTGAAAATACTGACGTTAAGGAAAATATACCTGCTAGGAACCAACCGGAACCTGGACAGTCTATGACAAACTTGGCTGCGGAATCTATTATAGTGGATGAGACGCGGACTAGCAGTAAACGCCGCTCAGTCCCTACATTGAATTCAATATTCCAGGAGCTAACAGATTTTCCTTTGCTGAAGAAGGAACTCCACTGGACATGGACAGTTCGGATGATGGAAATTACACAGAAATTAAGAAATCTGTCCGGAAAACTAGGCGAACGCACGGGAAACGCCGTACCCCGGCTATAAACCCAAACGGTAAAGAAAAATCTGTGAATCCTGTTCCTCAGGAAGAGAATCTTCTGAATCCTGCCGCTGAGGAAGAAGAACCACGCGATTCGTCTGCCGTGATCGACACTACCTTTCATCAACCAATCAGTGTGGATGGCCCTAACACTCGAACACACGAGTTTGCTACCAGTAGTCATGATAATGTGGCGCCATCTATTGGGGCTACTGAAAAGTCAGCTCACGCGAGTATGTCTTTGGCAGAAAGAGTAGCTCGGCCAATCAACATCTTGGATGAGGTCACGTGCCCGGCTGGGCCAATGGATAGTGATGCTCGTGAAACTCAGACTGGAGCAACCCGAACTGAGCGTCAGCTTTCACTGAAGTGCTTGAAAAGGAACAACTGACCGATTTCATCGCGAAAAAGAAAGGTAAAGGCAACTATGAAATACACACAAAAAATTCGGATACCTTCCGAAACATGACTGCCCTTTTCGACAAAAAAGAATTTTCTTATCACTCGTTCCTTCTCCCTGAGGAGAAAAACCTCAAAGTTGTGATAAGAAATCTTCCCATTGATGCGAAACCCACGGACATTCAGGAGAAACTCTGTGAAAAGATTTCACTGCGCTCAAAGTGGAACAACTGATCAATGGCAGAGGAAAAGATAGGGGTAAAATGCCCCTATTTCTGGTCACTCTTTCTAAGAACCCTAAAAACAATGAGATATATCATCTGAAATATCTAATGTACTTGCACATGAAAGTCGAAAGATATCGTGGTCCGCGTGGGCCGATACAATGCTTTCGATGTCAAAGATACCATCACGCACAGGCGGCGTGTCACCACCCGCCTCGCTGCTGTAAGTGTGCAGGCCCTCATGAAAGCCGGGATTGCCCGGAACCTAAAGATTCTGAGCCGAAATGTTGTAATTGTCTCGGGAAGCATACCAGCAACTGGAGGGGTTGTGAGGCCTTCACAAAGCAGAAACCCAATGTCCCCAAGTTTGATGAAAGGGTCATTGTCAATAAATCCTACGCCCAGGCTGTGCAATCTGATATTTTCGCGGGGAAAATTCAGAAAGCTGTAGCGGACGCTCAGCAGGTCATGAAGAACCTTGCTGATCTTATAGCGCTTCTACACAATACAACAGCCATGGCAGAAAAGCAAACTACAGTGAGGCCCGATACTAAGATAAATTATGGATCGTAGGTCCTTAGTAAAAATGACCCCAGTGACGATCATGACATGGAATGCGCAGAACATTATCACCAAAATTAGCGAACTGCAGGACTTTCTCACACACTACAACATCGACATTGCACTAATCACTGAGACACACGCTACGCCAGCGCACTCCCTGAGTATTGCTAACTATGGCAGTTATTGCTGTGATAGGATCAGACACAGAGGCGGAGGTGTCGTAATCTATGCTAAATGGAGCTTGGCCACCTGCTTCTAAATTTCCGATAATTCTCATGGGTTTGAAGAAGTTAGGGTAGTCGTTCGGATCCCTAATTGGGGAAATATGCTTGTATGCGCCCTTTACAACACTCCAGATCTCAGGCTGCAAGATCAACACTTACAGAATTTGTTAAATAACCCCTTTCCCACCATAATCGGAGGTGACCTTAATGCTAAACATGTTAGCTGGGGGTGCCGCAAAACAAATAAAAACGGTGATATCCTTCAAAACTTCCTGTTCAATTACCCATACTACATTTACCCTCCAGGAGATTTTACTTTCCGGCCTACTCACCCAAGACAGTATCCAGACATACTGGATCCTTTCTTCACATCTGATGACTTACCGATCACTACGGAAGTAATCAATGATCTTTCTTCAGATCACGTGCCAGTTCTGGCACACCTTGGTATTGGCAGGCCTGAAGCAAGCACCACTTACAAAATTACTGATTGGGACAAATTCAAATCTGAAATTAACAATCACCTCCCCAAAACGGAGCAACTCAAAAATACGCATGATATCGACCAGGTTATCACAAGCATCACCACCTGCATTGATACGGCATTGCAAAATTCTACTACAGAAATTATTAATAAAATATCACTTCAAACTTCCGCAAGAAATTTAATTAATTAGCCAAACACGAAATAGACTCCGCAAGATCTTCGCCTACTCACGTGACCCAGCAATTAAATCGCAAATTAATAAACTTAATCGCAATATTAAACAGTTAATTGACTCTCACCAGACTAAACCTTGGAATAACAAAATTGAAAAATTAAATGCGGAAGACGGAGAATTCTGGAAGTCCCTCCGTTTAATGAAGTCGACAAAAACAAGCAACAAACCTCTACAGGACGAGGCTGGATTCAAATACAGCAAAGAAGACAAAGCGAAAGCCTTTGCCACCCACTTCGCCAAGCAGTTCACTCCAAATGAGACCCCTTCAGACCGAAATTTCATTAGTCACATTAACATGTTTGTCGATAATTGTATTAACCAGCACAGTGTCAAAAATCTCCCTGTTTTTACCTCTCCCACAGAAGTTAGCTCTATTATAGCTAAACTTCATAATAGAAAAGCACCTGGGAAGGACAAAATCTCTAATTCAATGATTAAACATTTGCCTGGTAATTTCATTAACAAACTCTGTAGCATTTACAACGCCTGCCTGTACCTATGCTATTTCCCAGCTGAGTGGAAACAAGCGGTTGTCATCTTAATTCCCAAACCCGGAGAAGATAATACAAGAGTGGATGGGTTTCGCCCAATCAGCTTGCTCCCTGCACTGGGAAAGATCCTAGAGAGAATTATCTGCAAAAGACTACAGCCAGCCCTAAACGCGCTTCCAAAACAGCAGTTTGGATTCCGTAAAGGATTGTCTACCACAGTGCAGCTTGTCAGAATTGTTGAGTTTTTAAGCGCAGCTATTCATAAGCACCAGACAACTGCTTTCCTTATGCTGGACGTGGCAAAAGCCTTTGACCGCGTCTGGCATAACGGACTTATCTACAAGCTTGCTTCCCTTGATCTCCCCAGGGAAACGATTTTGATTCTTCACTCCTTTCTAAGTGATAGATCCTTCTGTGTGAGGCAGGGCGATGTTTATTCTGAAAACACATTAATCAAAGCCGGCGTCCCCCAGGGAAGCATCCTTGGGCCTATTCTCTATCTTATATATGTTAAGGACTTCCCTATGATTGAAAATACAAACTGCATCACCGCCTGCTACGCGGACGACACCGCCATTCTTTCTAGTTCACTTAATCCACGACATGCCATGATCAGAATACAAAATCACACACACGAAATAGAGGAATGGTGTCGCAAATGGAGTACGTCCATTAATGCCACAAAATCTAAATTATTACTGATAGGACGGCATAGAAGAAAAAACACTGATGCAGATCTGACCCTTTTTAATGAAACGGTGCCCAAAGTCAGAGAGGCTACATACTTGGGAGTTCGTTTTAACGGCTCGCTTACATGGGGTCCTCACATTTCCATGACCATCGGGAAAGCCATAGGAGTCTCTAGGAAGCTCCGAAACTTTCTTGACGCCTCTTCACCACTGGATCTTGCTCGCAAGAAGCACATTTACACATTATTGTTAAGACCAATCCTTACATATGCCTCCCCTGCATGGTGCTCTGTTCCCCCTTCCGTATTAAATAAATTGCAGGTTTTCCAAAACAACTACTTACGAAAAATCACAGGAGCCCCCTGGTTCGTTCGCAATTAACAGCTATACAGAGAACTTAAACTCCAAAATCTGGCGTTATTCATCAATAAATTAAATAATAATTTTTCAAGAAAGCCATCACCAACGCGGAGGTAAATTATTCTGACAATTTTAAGTACGAACTCCTAGAAATTGACATCAATTTAAGGCCCTATGCAACCACATTTATCGGAATCCCCCATAAATACTCCTAACTTCTGCCAGCCAATTTTTGAAGTTTCTAAGTATGACTTCTTCATTTACACTGGCCTGGGCCACATCTACACAATCTTCCTGGAGTCCCTTATCAGGGTATTCCTGCGAAGGACTGTATGTTATGTCTCCCCTAACCTGGGTTATTTGAGGTGCCGGTAATAACGAGATAATATTCCTGCTGAAACAGGCATATCAAAAGTATCAAAGTATCAAAGTAAGGCACGAAGATGTGAGTGCTATGCATTTTATGAAATGTACCTGCTTTGCCTGTTTCAGGCAGAGCTGTGGATGTGGAATAAATTGTTGTCTTATTTCTTGTGTTAGATTTTGTTCTAAAATTGTTTCTTCGGTATGCTGTTCTTGGCTAAACTTTCAGAAACGTAATGTAGAAATCTGATTTAGAGCGTGGATATAGATAGCCCTAGTGTACTTTGCGGTGGTCAAGTGAACCAAACCAATCCAAGCCTTTCAGAAATGGAATGTAGAACATATTTGTCTGCGGCCGGATTAAAACTATACAAACATCAAATATCAATTTTCTACGTTATAAAAATTCCAAAGTCAAGAGCTGATCAACGGCAAGTGCACCGATAGGGCTGGTAAAATCGCGCTTTAACTCATAACTCAGGATTAATTTAATACTGGTAATAGCAGTTCTCAGTTCTTCAGTTCAGAGCCGTCTTCAAATTGTTGAGATATCTCCTTGTGAACTTCGCTCTTTAGATTCGCTTTGCGTTGGGTTTAATGTTCCGAGTAACTTCTGCTTGTAATTTCTGATCGCGCACTCTTGTACTTAGAAGAGTTCTACAGGTATATTTGTGGAACGTTTCGGATATATAAAATGTTTCTCTTGGAAAGTAAATTCTATTAGCTTATCATTGATTCTGTGTCCATTCAATCCACTACCAATTAGTAAACGCGCAACAAGTTTTGGTGTGAGAAGTGGCAGGTGATTGCAGGCGACAAGAGCGATAGAGGAACAACTCAGTCAGTTGTTGGCAGATTTTAATGCTTTTAATTATATGTTTACATATGTGATGGAAAGACTTCCTAGCAAGTGTACAAGACGGACGTTTCTACAATGGAAAACGCCAATGGATGGTATTCCGAAGCAAACGTCTGTCATCTTGCCGCATCTCTGAGAGTAGATATGCTTCAAACTCTTCCCGAAAACCCTAGGCTAGACATCAAAGCTGTATCCGGAGTGTTGGAGTTCCGTTTTAGAGAAGAGTGTTTAAAAGATTATAGCAGGCTTCAGTTAACCTCTCGCTAACAGAAACCCAAGAAGCACTCCGGGAGCTCGCTACGCATATTGAAAAGCTGTCTCATCTCGTGTTTTCGGACTGCTCAACAGAAAGAAAGGAAATACTGTCTCTGCAGCACTTCATCGTTAGCATAGGGGATCCTGCGATACAGCGAAACCTGGGAATGGCCGATGTCAAGGATTTTAAAAGGTGCTTTAGAGTATGCTATGAAATTCGAACCATCAAACAAGATTCCAACCTTCATGAACTCGCCAAGACCGCTACCCAGTCAAAGTTGCTGAATTCCAGCAGCCAGTCGAGGCATGTCAGTGCGTAAAGACAGAACAGCCGGAAGGTGCACATATGCACGCTGCTTTCAAGGTTTTCATGATATAAACATGCCTAAGTAGCGATGCAAGTAGATTTTATCATGTCAGGGGCACTCCGAACAGAGACTAGAAGGTACAAAAGAGGCCGACACGTAACTGGCCGGAGAAAAAACAGTAATCGTGAAATTTTAAGAGATATGCTAAACTTCAGATGTGGCGCTAACTACTTTTCCCCATCGTAGATGATCAATTTTTTCGCAATCAGAATAATTTTTCCGGACCTAGTTTATTCACGTAAATTATGTCACGCATGTAGACATTAATATAAGATTTTTAAAACTGGAGCTGGGTCGCGCAGGAAATATCACAAATACTTCCTTTCTCTTTCAAAACAAATGCATGATATCCTTGTTCATAGCTATCGATGAATATTAGTATTTACTATCTCTGAAAACATTTAAAAAATATGTGTGACTAGACTTTACCAGCTTTTAAACAAATCGAGCTTAGATAGGTTGCACTGTTAAATACTTCGTAAATTTAGTTCTTCAATTTCAAACTTCTTCATGAAATTCATCTGACATGGAAACAGGTTTTGATTCCATGATGATATGGATTTTTTAAATTACGTTTAAAGTTTGAATAAACACATATTCTGAAAAAAAAATATATAACCAATTCATTACTCACAAATTTTTTCGTACAATCCTGCGTTCTATGTATTTTGAAATTGCAGGTGTTTACGTAGGTTTCCGAGACACTTAATTATTTTCTTAAATGAAGCTGCAGTCCTTTTTTATGCACAGCGGTGGCTTGAGAATAAAATCCTGTTCTTTTATTTTTATTCTGATTTCGTACCTAAGTTGTTTTTTCGGTTTGCTTTTATCCGGAAAATCCCTCAGAGGCGTAATTCAGGTATTTCATTTTCAGCGCGTTTGATGATGGTTCCACACTTGATGTAAACTTGCCAGAATTTGCCAGGAATTCTCAGTCATTGTCTAGAGATTTATTTTCAATATTAAGCGTAAATGCATATTTCTGAAGTGAAAAAATTAGTAGTTTGAAAACTTTTCAAGAAAATTTATTTGTGCTTTAATACGTTGAATTATTCTTCATTCAGGAACTCCACAGGACGATGTTTATCAGTATAAGTAGTATTTAACTAACAGTAAAGGCTTCCTGATAAACTTTAATATGCTGGAAGATGTTCTATGTCCCACGTGTTTAGCGTTAATAGAGTTTTGTCAGCAAAATTATGTATATTTTTTAACTACATGAACATCCGTTCTCTTTCTACTTGTGTTTCGACAGGAATGAAACAACTAATGTTCAGAAATATACCACTCGGCTGCCGCTGGATCTCCCACTATGGGCAAAAAGACCTAACATGAAACTGTGAAGACTCAGCCTAATAACTAACATTCAAAATTATATAAACCTTTAGTAGCAGAGGCACTATCTAATGTTTGCCCTGAGATGGATTTAGCGGGAACTACCTTTTATTGAAACAGTGGCGAGCATTCCAATACCTGAGCAAAATTCGTACTTATAAGCTCTACCACACTAAATGTATTTTTATTTTAAATTATTGACGTGACTCCAGCCGAATTCGGCTTGTCTACTCGTAAATGTCTACCAGAAGTGATGGTCAGTTTATTATGGAGGCATCTCGTAGGTGAGTCACATTTGCCTCCTATGAAAGAACGGACATTTACAACCACGCCTTCTCCGGGATTCGAACCCAGACCCATTGGTATCGCAGTCGGTTTCCCTGACCATTATACCGTCTTGGCTGTGAGTCTAAATCTGGATAACTTTCTGATCTGATCAAATATTGCTGGATGAGCAAAGAAGTATAGAACACCTCGCAATGCAGGAGTTAGTGAAACTTATGAATAGTTGTCACAGACTTTCTAAATATGAAATTTTTTTATGTTTGGTCAAAAACTCTGAAATTGTTTGTCTTCATTTTTCAACCCAAGGTTGCTGCTAAAAAAAATAAATGTTTTGGTTATTTAAAAATTTCAAGTACTTAAATTACTCACCATATGCTCATTTGAATTACAACCACAATTACAACGTCGCGTAAAAAAAAACGCACAACAAGAATTTTAAAGTATAAGTTTTTATTAAAAACTAACTGATATATTTACATTTATGAAATTGCATATTTATATGCGTATGGAATGAAAAATAGATAAAATATAATTTAAAATGTAAATAAATTTGGCTCTAAAAATAAACCTCTCACTTTCCTACAATAACTGCTATACAACAATAGGGTTTGGTGACTAAATTGCAGCTCGTTGGTCCAAAAAAAGTCTTAGTTCTAAAATCTATAACTAAATAAATAATAAATATAATAAATGGAGTAAATTATGTTTAGTCCAGACACAGATTTTTAAAACTCCGCCCAGATGGTACGATGGTTAGGGGTGCCGACCGTCAAACAGAAAGGCCCGGTTTCGAATCCTGGAAAAGGAGTCGTTCTAACTGTCTGTCGACTTATAGAAGGCGACCTTGACTGCCTATTAGGTGCTTCCAAAGTAAAATGGCCACAATTTCCAGTCTTAGGAGTTACTAATGTCAGAAAACTGAATGCTCACCCAGTGGAAAAAGAATTTAATGAGTTTGCAATTACTACACTTGCTGGCTTAATTGAACATTGCTATAAAATGCTATAATGGATGGGCTGGAAGCTAATTCTATAATGGATGGGCTGGAAGTACAACAGGGTAAATCTGGCATCTAGAAGGTATCCTAGACATCTTTCCTCTACTGCCAATGATCAACAATGTAGTAAGAGATTAAAACAACATAGAGAACTTTATGCACATTTCTCTGTGGCTGCAAAGAAACAAAACTTTAATGAGTTCATAACTGAAATAATGATTTTGGTAATCCCGTGAAAATTAAAGCACTAAATATTCATTAAAATCTTCCAAAATCTTCTTTTGCTTTGAAAATTCCAAAAATGCCATCTAAAATGACGGTGATCATAATTCCAAAATGCAGTTTCTGTTTCTCTACATTTCTAGCTCGCTATTTTTCCATTTCGCTGTCGCTCTCTTCTAATTAAAAAAACATTCTTCGTTGTTTGGCCACATTTTAAGATTCACGTGCACGATAATATTTAAACGTTTATTTAGAAATGTTCTTGTATTTATGCATACGGCCTAGCTAGTTTGAGGATTTTAATGTTTTGAATTCGTCTAAATTATGTTTCGGCTATTTTATATTACTAACTGTATGAGATGAAGATATGTAGCAATGCAACGATGCAATTGTGAAATAGAATGAAAGATAATGTCCTTTTAAATATTTAATGAAAGTGTAACAACTGGTCTTATTGCACTGACTGGTGAATATTTTCTATCCTTTTCATCCTGGATAGTTGTTTTAGAGTTTGAAATAAAGAAAGATGAACATACGCCATAACTGTATTTGTGGATGAGCATTCGTAGCCACATTCACATGTTATAGCGTTATGTAACAGCGTGAAATTAATCAAGCTGGATATATATCAACTGGCATGATATAATCGACGGTTGAAAAAAACTCGATTTTTTTGGAATGTGTTGTTACATGTGAGGTGGCATGGGAAATGAATATAATTCTGAAACGAAATGACGGTTTCGAAATTGAAATTATCTGATTCTGGAGGAAAAAAAACCTAACTGAAAACAATCATAAATCAAGAGTCAATGTTTTCTATGAAAGGAAGGGAATCAGTTTACCATACAAATGTAGATACCCTTTTAAATATGACGGATGTAAATATGGTTACATGTAATAGTTTTATCGAAATAGGATTTCATAGGCTAAATGAAAATTGTAAACATTTTATTTATTTTAATTAACCACTTATTTTATGTTACGCATCTTCCCTGTGTGTACATTTCCGTTTTTCTGACAGAATGTAAATTTTAGCTGACGCATATTTAATGGGGGTAGAAAGAAATAGTATTTAAAGGAAAGTTTTAGACTGTTTAGTGAGAGCGTGTTCTGCCCGCTTAAGGCCACGTTACTAGTTTAAATTCTACATTAGCTGTCTGCTTCAGAGTTGCGTTATTCCTGCCATTAGTGCTTGTCGTGCCCATATAGGTTTCAGCGAACTTCCGCGCTAATCATTGCTACGTAGCCTTTCGGTTAGCTTAAAATTTAGTTTCGTTTAATTTTAAATTTCATTATTTTGTGATACGCCACTGTTTTCTAAGCAAAAGTGCCTTTTGTTAAAATATATTATGTTTTTAATAAAAGGAGGCTTTTACAATCTTCTTACGTTTCTAGTCTTTATCTATAATATATAGCGATAATTTGCCTAAAACGCACTGTAATTTCCCATTACAATTTTGAGAAGGTTCTGCGTACTAAACATTAGTTTTTCATAGCAAGAAATACAGGTGTAGTATAATACCTGATTATACAATTGAGAAAGTTAATATTTAACATGCAGGTAAAGCAAACCAGCAAAAGCTCAAAGGCGAGCAATTAATGCATACTTAAAAATAGACATAGCTAAACTATCACCATAATTCTGCCATTTTAAAAAGGCTAAATTATTTTATATAATAATATTCTCCTTCACCTTTACGTTACCTGCATATCAATTTCCTATACCTAATTGTTCTTTAATTTTGAAATGCGTGTAAATAGCGTTAAAGTCAGTGGCATAACATGAGCGATATCATCCAAACTTTATCTGAGTCGCCTCGCCTAGCAGCTTGCCATTAGCAATATGGTTCCGGAAGCAGTCGATGAATTGTAACTGAAGTAAAGTGCTGAGCTGGTGGGGAAACGTCGTACATGGCAGGCGGCGAGAAAGCAAATGGGTGTAATGAGAAGTGTGTGTTTGTGGTTATGTCAAAGCCTCGAGGGCTATCTGCCTAAAGGGAGGAATGCCTTCGTGGGGGACTTTCTAAGGGAAACTGGCTCGTATACACGTTACACATGGTTAAAATCGCGAAAACGCTCATGCAGCCGGCCCGTTCGCGGGATTCGAACCTCGGACCGAACTACCAGTGTTCAGCGACTTTACCGCTCGGCCGCTGGTGGGCCCGGGTGTAATGAGGAATGCAATGCAATGCAATGTTGTCTCCGATTAGCGATTGGTTTGTACGATTTCAAAGCAAAGGCACTCTCGTTTACGTAACTGCTCTTTGAGGATGATTTGTGGATTGAAGAGGTAATGCCCCTAAAATCTATTTAGCTAGAACTATATATTCACCGATTACCTACCTGCATATCAGAAGAGTGATTACAGTTAGATTAAAAGAGGAGAAAAGGAAAAATAAAAATTTGCTAGAAATCCACCACTCTGCCTATTCTAAGCAAAGCAGTTTGGTTTAAACGAGTTGTTCTAAGTTATGATATTATTATTTCTCCTAATTTTAAACTATATATAGCACAGGAGTATACGAAAAAACCAGTAGGTAAGAAATTAGTTATAATTTTTGCATAATAAGTATATCTTAAAAAGTATACATAATTTTGGAAATTCATAGCGTAAAACTGGTTCCATGCCAGATAAATTCCATATAGAAATTTGAACTTTTTTTAAATTAAAGTAATTGGCAGTGATATCGTTATACGTTATCGTTATTTTTAAAAAGTTAATAAAGTGTTATGACAGGTTTACTCTTATAATTAGTTAATCATCATCAGTGTTAAATACTGATGGCTGCTTGGTGCATAGTCACCCATTTTAGAACCCGTTTGCCATCTGTCTGGACATTACTATGTTATGAGCCCTTGTGTCAAATATATCATTAGGTCGGATACATCGCAAGATTACAGCGATTTCCCGGCAATACATGCATGGAAGGATGAATAGCAATGAACGAGAATATCATGCATTTGTTCTGAAACAGAGACGAAGTACTTGCGAGAATTTCTGCATGACTAAGTCTCAGTTTATTACTTTTATGTTATTCTCTATAATATTGACATAATAATTTACTCAGATTGTTAAAAAATTCATCTGCATTTTGTTTTATGGTTTTGTTCTTAAATTTAATTCTTTTAAACTACAAACCTGTATTCGATGTGCACACTGATTTAATGACGAAAGTTCCCACAGACCTCAATTATCTTCACACAAACTCTTGTAAATGTAAAATATTATTATGGAAATAAAATTTTCTAACAGCTATTGTAATGCCAATTCATATATATATATAATGAAATCTGTATCATAAAATCTTTGAATAAGATTTGTATTACAGTTCGTATATTTTAAAAAGCAATTAATATATTAAAATAGTGTGAAACTGAGATTAAAATCCTTAACATCTTAAAATATCTGCAAATTCTTGCCGTAAAAATTAATGTCATAATAATGCTAATCGACGGTAGGGAAAATTTATTCGCTGGCCGCTTAAGTTTGCTTAAATACCTCTAGATTCAACTAAGTACGTATGAGATTAGGGAGTTCGCTTAAAAATTAAGTTTAATTTCTTTCATTCAAAATTCAGGAAAAAAGGTGATCGAAGTTAAGGTTCAGACTTTGAATCTTTGAATTAGAAAAGATCTGATGTATATTATCTTCATAAATTTTATTAATATAAGTTTTAAATATACTTATATATAAAATGTAAGACAGCGTATAATAAAAATTAAACAGTAACGAGAAATATATCAGGAGTCGTAAATTTATTTAAACACAAAGAAATTATATTCGCGAAATCTCAGAATTCTCCTGAAATTTTCTGAAGACATCGAAAGAATTTCTTGAAAAATTACTACACATAAAACCTTTAAGATAGTTTCTGGATAAAATTCCTATCTTATCTATTACATTATCCTATAGTTAAACATATTTTAAACACTATTTTAGAATGAGACGAAGCTAGAGATTTAACTTTAATTTAAGCAACGGGTTTTGTGAAGTGCTACTGCCTCGTTCAAACTGAGATCCATAATCGACCTAAAAAAGGTTATATCGAATTATCCTTAATTTCGCAGTCATTATCTCAGTTTAAGTGCAAATTCATAAACATTTGTTTATAGCCGTAGCATTTTCACGTAACTTCGTTTTTTATCTATTTTTTAAAAACGTTTTGCAGCTGTTGTGAGGTGAAATTAAATGAATAAAACAGTGGCTAAAATAACTGCTAAATTCCTGTTGTAATATAGTGTCTATTCTATTAACCATCTTAAGAAAGTTCACTCTAACTAGAAAACATTTCGGTGCTGAAACATATATGCTCGCCTTAGATACCATATCAAGGAGAGATTCTGTATTCTTTAGATTTTTTTTTTTCACATGTTTTGCACAGTTTCAAAGGATTCTTACCTCAGCAGCTAGACACTTTGCTATTTAAGCATTTGAGGAGTATGGTCGACGTTGTTGGTAGATTAGCTTCTCATCTCCGAGAAAAACGGAAGAAGCAACGGAAGGGGCAAATTACACTCGCGATAAAGAGGGAATTCCACTTCAATATCTCTGATAAACATCTCGCAGGGCGGATCCAAAGGTTGCCAGCTTTCTTTCTGTTATCGCCCCCTTTTTGTGGCTCGATAGTAGTTGGCAACCACCAGCGGCAGGGCGGTAAAATCGCTGAATCTGGGTATGCTGCGATTTCGATTGCAGGCGAACGAGCTGGCTGCATGGACGATTTCGGTGCTTTTCCAATGTGTATCGTTTATACTAGGCCCTTAGAATGTCCGCCAAGACGGCATTCTTCCCCTTAGGCAGATAGACTTAATATGCTTTGCCGTAATCAACTAAACCAAACCAAATTGAACCAAGAGTTCAAGCGCCTGCATAGCGCAAAGTGACTATTCGTTTATTGAACATCTAATGCTTTCTACAGGTTTCGAACTTGAATTCGAAGCTATGGCAGCCGGCTTTAGTACCTCCATGCCAGAAAGCGGCTCAACAGAAAATATTTAAATATTTTAAAGTTCTTTTGATGTCAGTAGGCGAAAGAAATTTAAATTTATAGATTATACCTTGAGTTACATAATAATCATGATGGGAGGATGGTATAATTACGCTATAATCATTACTAATATTTGAGATTATCCACGAAAGTTTTGGACTGCTTTCGGCTAATAAAATTCAACGTAGAATTGTTGTCATTGAAATAAGCTTTACAATCACTTAATTGCAGCATTCTTATAAATATAAAACAAAACTGCGTTAAATAAGAAGAGTTTGTAGAAGTTAAGTTCCATAATGCGGACTTTTTCTAAAGTCAGTAACTTGAGCAGGTTAAGAATTTGCATTTATGATTTGTTGATTTCTTTCATTCAGTAAGACATTAAAATGCTAAACCTGATCTAAAAGGGCATTTTGTCAGAATGCTACAAAATAAAATTCTTTTCAAATTTAGAATTTTACTAAAAATTAGTTGATGTATTTGCATATATCAAAATTGCATATTTACATGTATATTAAATGTGTGCGTGTGTGTGTGTATTTAATTATGGCAAAGCACACTAGGGCTATCTGCCTAAGGGGAGGGATGCCTTCGTGGAGGACTTTCTAAGGGAAACTGGCTCGTATACACGTTACACATGGGGAAAACCACGAAAACACCCATGCAGCCAGCCCGTTCGCGGTATTCGAACCTCGGACCGAACTACAAGTGTTCAGCGACTTTACCGCTCGGCCGCTGGTGGGCCTGTATATTAAATGAAAAATAGATAAAATGTAATAAAAACCAGTAAATAAATTTGTCTCAAAAAATAAACCTTTCACTTTGCTGTAATAAATCTTACACAAGAATAGAGCATTAGTGATTTTATCCCAACTTGTTGTAGCAAAGAAAGTCTTTACTTCTAAAAATATGCAAACGTTTTAAAGTAGAATAAATTCTGTTTAGAAATATCAGATAAAGGACATTACTGAAAGCTCTCCAAAAACCGTTATTACAAGTACATAATTTGTTGAAGGACAAATTGGAAAGCAATTTCCCCATAAATAAAATCGCTAGAGCGTTTCACTTAGTCGTAAACTACAATGAAATATGTCCTTGATATATTTGAAGGACTGTTGCATGCGGTTGCGAGAACTTGCCTCCAGAAGGTAGGATCAGCAATCGTTCCGCTACTGTGTAAGGAAAACAATGAAATAAGAGAATAAACCTGCTTACAGGCTTTTTTGTATATTTCAAAAGACAAAACATACACGGGCACGTAACAAAAATAATGGTTTTGAGAATTGCATGAAATTTGAAGTTATATTCACTAAAACACTCCAAAGGGCTGTATCTTCGACTTTTGTTGTTTTATACTACTATTGCAGCTTGTATAACGATGACTGAAGCCTCAATACTTAAGAGAAAAAAATCTTGTATCAAAATGTAGGTGACTGTTTTCGCAGAAGAATCAATTTTCCTTACCTAGTTGAATCACGTAAATTATGTTAAACTTATAGAGGTTAATATAAAAGCATTAAAATTCAGATATCCGCGTTCATTAATATAGATGAATATTAATATTTATCTTTCACAAATTTTGAAGATCTGAAATTACCCTTTACTAAACTTTAAACAAATAAAAGCTTATACTAGTTACTCTCAGATACTTCGGTAAATTAGTTTTCCAAATTTCTTCATGTAATAATATATCTGGTATGGAAACGAGTTTCGTTTCGATTGCTGCCATCGCCATTTAAAATTATATTTAAAGCTTGAAATGATAAATTTTATGAAAAAAAACTGATAAATCTATTTGTTACGTTCTAGGTTTTTCGTATATTCAGGTTTTATATAAATTTTAAAATTATGCAGACGTACAATATAAAGTATCTGAAATAAACCACTTTTCTAAATCAAATTGCTTTGTTTCTTTCAAACAGAGCGGTGGCTGTGGAATAAATTGTTGTTATTTATTTATTGCTGTTCATTTTGTATTCGAATTCTTAAGTTCGGTTTGCATTTCATCACAAAAGCATTTAGGAATTTGAGTTAGCAGTGTATGACGATGATTTAGCACGATGTTAAACTGACAGAATTTTAAAGAATTCCAAAATCCCTATCTATAGATGCATTCTCATATATATGTATAAATGCACATTCATTTAAGCAAAACAAAATTAACAATTTGAAGGAAAATGTTTCAGAAAAATAATTGATTTAGACTTTAAAAGTTTTAAGTTTCATTCAGGAACGCTTTTGTTAAGCCCCACAGGAAAGTTTTACCAATACACTATTTAAATAACATTGAAGGCTTTGTGCTAAACTTTCAGATGTTAAAACATATTCTAAGTGTAGCGTGTTAAGTATTAATGTAATTTTGTCTAGAAAGTTTCTAAATTTTTAATCTTCACGATGATCCGTCCTATTTCTTTTGGTGATTCGTCCTGGATCCAATTACCAGTGTTGATCAATTTTGACCATCGTTTTCTGGTGGATCCCCAACTTTAAGCAAAAGAAACCTAATATTTAATTTTCCACGTGCTCCAATAATACACGAAGCTACATATTTACCGAGTTAAGTAATCAATTAAACGGAACTTGCTTGAATACAGTCATTTAGCTGCTTAAGCGTAGAGCAGGAGTATGCAAACTTCACTAGTATAGGAGCCCCATGATAGATTTTATGAACATTTGGGAGACGCAGCTGGATTTACAACAGCAGAAAATCCATATTCATATTAAAAAAATCATGAAATTTTGAAGTAAAGTAATTCGAATTTCGCATTGTTTTGTGAATCTATAGCTGCATAAAAATGAGGAGCTTTATTTCTTCTACTTTGTGTTCAGGAACTTGTATTCACCAACAAACTACTGTACGATGAATTTGAGCCTACAAAATTTTATTCAACTCTTAAATTTTTATTAACTGCTACGGCTAACAAAATAGAGATGAAATAACTAACAAGTTTTTAAGAAACGTAATAGCGAGATGTCAGAATAGACGTTATAGCGAGAATATCCCAGAATACCGCTAATGCTTGAAAATACCAGCAATACTAAGAGTTGACTAAATGTACTAAATATATTCACGTACTCTGCGTAGGTATGCATTTTATGTATGTGCATAATTTTTCATTCAGTTTATTCGGTGTCCTCCAAGCGCAGCGGAAATGTCTGCTGTTCTTTCTTGATCGCCTTGCTTATCATTTTTTTTTTTTTTGGATGATCTACATGTTTCAAGAAAGTGTCTATATTTGTCTACATCTTGCAAGGAAAGGTTATGGAAGAAAACACCCACTTACACGAAATCCGCATATGGTTCTTGATGTGGCACATTTTTCAGTTCATGCAATTTCACTTTATGAGAACCTTAGCATTTCGAATCTATCGTTATGCAAGCCACCACTATGTATTTCAATAGCAATGTTCCCAACAAAGCTCTGAAATGTATCAGAAGTTTCAAAAGTTTTAAATGTTATTTAGTCATTTTCTTACATTCTTCTTATATTTTGTTGCATTCAATTTTTTAATTTTTTATCGATGTTTTGACTACTCGTGTGCAAGCTTTTAAAAATTATTAATCAATTATATACACTGTCGAAAAAGGTTGGAGAGGTGAATTTTTATATTCGCTCAAAAACTGTTACACTTTTACAAGGTAGATAACTAGACACTATTAGAACTTCATAAATGCGAAACAATACTTAAACGGATTGATTGATTGATTGATTTGGAGCTTACTAAAATAGGACGCCAAATCAAAGGCCGAACTAGCCGTCTGTTGGCGTTTTGATGCCATATAATGCTGTGTATTTTTAATTCCAGAATTTCACTTAGGTACCTGCTCGGGATAATTTCAACACGAGGCTTTCTGTCCACGTATACTAGGTTGCAGAGAAGTACTGCGTTTTATACTAGAAAACCTTGGATGAAAAATATCTGTATCAAACGTTTGAAGCTTAAGGGACCATTGATTAGCAACCACCTCAGAAATAACAAATAAACGTTCTTTATTGAATCCATAGATTTCATGCAATTAAATCCGCTCAAGCTACTCATGCAATAGACAGAATGCAAAATTACCTCTTTGCCGTAGAAGACTGGTGCGCAAATTGGCGAGTAAAAATCAATGCTAGCAAGTCACAACTTTGAATTCTTAGCAAAACTAAGAAAAACATTGCTTTTAAAGACCTCTACCTTTTTCTGGAAGCTGTTCCTCTAGTCACAAATGACAAATACTTATGAATTATTTTGAACCAAAGGCTCACATGGTCTAATTGCATTAATAGTGTCAAGAGCAAAGCCATGGGCATAATATGCAGATTTCTCCCGGTCATTGGAAAATATTCAAATCTTAGCTTGCGTACCAAAAAACATATATATACCACTTGCATTCGACCGATACTTTTTTATGCTGCTCCTGCTTGGAACACGGTCACTCAAACTCAACTGCATCAATTACAAGTAGTGCAAAACAAATTTCTGCGCGTTATTACTGATTCACACTATCTTATCCGCAATAAACTTTTACACAGAGACTTAAAACTTGACACGATTCCAGATTACATCAGAAGATCTAATGAAAAATTCTTCAACAAAGCTGTGCAATGTGACTTTGTTAATTACTCCCAAGTCTTTAATTATGAAATTCTCTTCGAAGATAGAAGCGTCAGACCACTTGCAGCTCACACCTTCATGGGAGGAGATGACAGCTTTTTCACTTAGATCCTCAATTGTTAGCTATTTATACTTCCAATGCAACTGATTTTGATTGAAGTTCTTCTGTAGCTTCGTTGAATAATTGTATTCAAATTGTGTTGTATAGTTGTTTTGTATTGTGTTGTATTTAGCACTACTGATTGATGTTATTTAATTGTATTTGAGTTTGTCATTGGAACTATTGCTGTAGTGTATCTTCTCGTATTGTTGTCATTGATTTCCATTGTCTTGGGTCCTCCTTGAAAGCTATGATCGCTCGTCACATTTTGCGAACTTGTCCGATTGGATTGTCTTGCTCCTTTTGGTACTCCTCTTCTTCCCCTTATCTCCGTTTTCTCATCTGAGATTCTCTCCACGACCGGATTTATTTATGTCAAGTGCCCTTGGGCTTTAATTCTGGAACCGGCAACATTGCTCTTCGCAATAGCTCGGCCAATTATAGAGTCTAAGTCTAAGTCATCTTGACTATCGGGAAGAGACTTTTGCTTTTCTCCCTGAATGCTTTACCGTATTACTTAGTGGGCAAAGAATATGTATTGTTAAGAAGGAAAGCTTCTCAGCAGCAGGAGTGGCTCCCTCCTAACGAAAAGGGACACAACTGCGCATGCGTGAAATATCAGTCTCCAAAAAGCGCCAAAGCTAGAATTTGATGTCGAAGTTCGAACAGGTTCGACGGTCACGTTTATCAAGAGTTTAAAGCTGTGTAACTCCATTTTTTCCCTACATATTGACAAATATAAAATCAGACATCAAACTGCGATATGGATAATACAAGTTCAACTAGTAAAGCAAAAAAGCTCGAAAATTCGAGTTTAAATTATCGCGAAAAGACAAAGAACGATCCATCTTAACCCCTGTTCCTCAATTTCCTGTACACGTGGCGGAGGTGGAAAATCTCGGCCATGTACATCACAAAGGTTCGCCAACAGGTTCCGTTGCCAAATCTCTTGGTGAATTGTCCCTCTTCTTTCTGGTGGCGTAGAAGACAGACTGGTTTACATTACGTCTATGGAGCGTTTCCTTCTCTACATAGACTTTCTTTGTAGTGGGTTCGGTGACTAGCTGTTCGGCATGGAGGAAGGAGAACCCGGATCCCTCTATGCATTATTCGTGCAGTTTTATGCGCTAAAAGAAGATGTTGATAAACTTCAAGAACTAAAGGAATCGACAGGTATTACCGAGGAACAGGAAAAATGTCTTTGGTCTATGCGAACCGAATCGGAAGCGAAACATCATATGATATATCGCAAAGATGGTGTAGAAGTTCTAAATCAGGCATTTTCTAATACTAACAATAGGCAAAATTCACACAAATCAGACAACGGTTGGCAGGATGCACCCGTTTCAAAACGCGGTAGGAAACGTAGCAGTTCGAACGAGGAAACGTACCCTCTGTACGTACTCTGTAAGGAATTGAATTGATTTGCTAAAATCTGCAAATCAATTCAATTCCTTACAAGAGGTAAATTTAGATGGCAACAGAATGGAAGAGAACAATATCCTGGAAGAAGATAAGGTTTCCCCTAACCCAAATCCCTTCATTCAACCCAGACAGTATGCTGGGAAAATTCCCCCGCTAGTTATCACTAAGACCATTAACTGGAAGGATTTTAGGAAAGAATTAAAAGATAACTTAAAAATTAAAAAATTTGAATGCAAAAAAAGAAGGCGAAAATATGGTTCTTAAACTAAGCTCCGCCGACTCCGAAAGGTGCAGGATAAATTAGAAAAGGAGGAAATTCCGTATCACACCTTTTTGTTAAACTCAGATAAATGTAACAGACTGGTCATAAAAGGACTCACCACGGATTACGAGGCTGACGAAATTAAAGAAGAGTAAGAAAGTCAAAAAATACCGATCGATTACGAAGACCATTACGTCGGAGTCTTCACTAGAGACAAAATCACTCTGATTTTGAACTCTATTGATCAAAGAGACAGAGCCTTAGCTACGCTCATGAAGGATGAGATGCAATTCAGCACGTTTAGGCAGAAGAAGGAAACACCTTGTAAATGGTGGTAATGCGCGGACTTCCTGAAGACTCAGCTGTTGACGAAATTAAAGCTGAAATTATCAGAGATGGATTTCCTGTACTTAGCGTCTCGCAGGTCACAAGGAAAATCGAGGGAAAGGAAGTAAAGCTCCCAGTTTTCTATGCTTCATTCAAGAGGAATGATGAAGGAAGGAGTATTTACAAAAAGAAAACGCTGCTTGATCTCCGTGTCAAGTTCCGAAGATTCCGAGGTAACCCAAAAACAATGATCTGCTTTAGGTGTCAGCGGTATGGTCATGGCCAAATTTTCTGCAATAATGCACCCAGATGTCTCAAGTGTGGACAGAGTCACCTGACCTACACCTGCAAACTTCCTAATGATCAGAAGCCTACTTGCCCGAACTGCAAAATGGAACATATTGCAACGTCTAAGATATGCGAATTTCGGCCGAAACTTCCAGCTGTCAAGAAGAAACTGAATCCTGCGCGCCAAAATTTATCAGATACATCGCCGCCGTTGTCTGCATTCTTTACCCCGAAAGATGTGAATTTACCGACAAAATCGCACTCAGATGGTACATCTGCAAAAACGGACACTTCGATAGACGAAAATCTGCAGTTGATTGCCCTCAAATTCCTAGAATTTGTGCAAAAATGCAAGCAAATCGAATCTCCTCAAGGAAAAGTTCTCCTTGCTTTAGGAATGGTTGAAGAAGTGATGAAAATGGACTTGTAATTTCTCCTTTTCTCGGTAAGATGATTTCACTAGTTTCTCTCTTCTAGTTCCACAGTCTCCGATCGATGGCGCCACGTGAGGGATTTGACTCGCTGATGCCCTTCATCTCCAGGTCTGAAGCTCCTCCTCCACTTGTGATGTCATGCTGTCACCTCCATGGACCTTATACGAGATAGAGAAACCCAGTGGGCGGGGCGCGCGTCACCGACATATCGGCAAGAAAGAGTAGGGACGATCTGGTTTACTTTAACAGTGAAACCTATAGCTTTTGTATCACATAAGTCTTTTTACTTACTAAATGCGATACGTTGTATAGTGATGAGATTATGAAAGCCACAGTATTTTCCAAATAGGATTTAATATATCTCATTAAAGCAGTTTTTACTGCATTTCGCGCATTTTTTTCACGCGTAATTCTTCCACAAACATCTTTACTTTGGTAAAACGGTAAAAACTCTAAGCATAAAATTTATGAACTTAATTTTGCGTAAAAATAAAGTAAAATTAAATAAGATTGATAGTACGTGATGCTTTGAAATAAATAAGATCTGATAATTTTTTTTAAAAAATTTAATGAACATTTTCAGGCAGTGATTTTCCAAATTATAATAACATTACAAAACGATCATATTTTTTGATTATATGATCTGTAAATTATAACTATAAAAATGGATTATTTATTTTAATAATTCATAAATTTCGGAGCATACAATTTTCTGAGCGTTATGAAGGGAAAGATAAAATAAAATCTAGAAGAACTCAGATTTTATATTACGCCCAAAAGGAACCTTTTTTTAAAGTTTTGTGTGCTACCTATATTTCTTGAATATCATGTTCTTCGCCCGTAAACCACATACAGTTGAAAACAGCATATCTTTAGAATTTCCGCACTGGAGATAAAATTGTTATTTTCCGTACAGTGCTCGCTCTGAACTCGTTGACTTTGTTAATCAAAAATTCGTCAAAGTTTTACAAAATATGAAATAGATTAAAACAAATTCGAAACTCGGCCGTCCAGATGCCCATGTTCGGGTGGAGGATTACATTATTCAAAATTTGATGGCTCTAGATACTGTCGTTTTTGTCACAGTGCGAGAAACATACATGTAATCATGCAGATTCTTCATTATTTAATTTCTTTACATATTATACAGGGCGATACTATTTGGTAACAACAACTTGCAAGGAAAGAGAGTTGGACATTTATAGTAAAACAGCGCAAGATGCCGCTTCGAAACTAACAGTCCTTTTAGGCTACCGCCCCTTAAGGCTAATAAATTAAATTAACAGTAAATAAAAAAATCTTATGCAGACTAAAAATAAATTTAAAAAAATAATCACTCTAAAGTACAAGCAAAATTAATTATTACGGTTAAATACAATTTAATATTACAATTAAATGTATAAAAGTTTTTAAGGAGTCAAAAGTGTTTATCACCATGATGTATTATGAAATATAACTGAAATAAAATTCCTTTACAGAGATTGTGCTATAATACTCATCTATAATTTTAAAAGAGCAGCACAATTTAGAATTTTAAACAAAACTTTCAAAAATTCGTTTTTACATATTTTAGTATTTTTTACTTATTTACACCAATGAAAAGCATAAAAATTGCAAGAGAAAATTGCTTGTTTGAAATTTTCTATTAGTTTAGCTTTAAAATATTCTTTTCTAAAAGAAATAGTTACAAATTTCCTTACAGCATAGGAAAAGCTAAAAAAATATCAAGCCCTGAAAGGATACAATAGCTTTATAATTATTTGGAATGTTAATAATGCTTCATAAATATGCTAAATTTTTAAAAATCAACTTCGAAAATAAAAATATGGAGAAATTCTAATTTGTGAAATGAGGCGCTACAACCAGCTTTTTCTTGACAATCATACACACTGTAATATTCAACCAATGTTAAATTTCTGCAAGTCGTCCCTACTCCTACAGGTGTGATCAAGGTGACAGCCGGCAACGCCTCAGACGAGGGATAAACCCGATCGGGTTAGTCTATTTCTTATAAGGTCCATGGTCACCTCCCTTTTCCACTTCCTGACTCCTCAACCACCAGGCTAGACTTTTCGCCGTCATGCGCCCTTTGGGCTTAAGCGTCAAAAGCCGGAAACATTGCGTTATAACAGCAATATCCCGGCATAATCGATGATGATGATGAAGATGATGATTAGGAAGCCGAATTCACGTTAAATCAGTACCACAATATTTTGTTATATTGCTGTTGAATTCTTTGAAGGAACTAACATTCGAAAAAATTTATAAATTATTTAACATGACTAATTCACTCGCAAAACTTTAAAACCATAAACGAAATCAATAACAAATGATACTTTCGCTTTGTAGATCCTTTACATATTAGTAAACATATATCAGAAATTCTATTTGACATAATCAAAAGTCCAAGCTTACTTTTAAAAAATTGCTCTAACAGTCTGCAAAAAATAATAAGCCGAATCCAATTCGAAGATTAAGGAACAACGCAATCTGCAACATTAACTGAATTAGATAACTTTAGCTTAGCTTATACCGTCTGTTATACATTAAACGCGCATTCGTAAACGTATTTTGCGCACGCGCACACTCATATTCGCAGCCGTAAAGGTCTTACGCGCATACGTCAAAACGACACATGCGCAGAAAGTTTGTAGATTTTACGTCCGGATTATGGGTGTCCGAATTAACGACTTTTGACTGTACTTCGGAAACTGTGTTCTCAAAATTTAAAAAATATTTCAAGTTTTTTAATGAAATGTGTCTGACAAGGAAACAGGTTTCCATTCGATGATACTATCGACATTTAAAATTAAATTATATTCACAGTTTTAGATTATTATAACAAAAATTATAATAAATTTGTTAATCACCAGTTTCCTCATGTAATCTTGAACTTTATGTATTTTAAAAACAGACATCTCAAAATTTGTAACAAATTGTATACTGTTTTTTAATCAAACTGCTTTACCTATTTGAGGCGAAGCGGTAGCGTTTGAATAAGTATTTTTCTGTTATATCTAGTGATTGTTGAATTGTCTCTTCACTTTGGCTTACACCATAGGTCATACGTTTTCGCTTATTTGATAGGTATGCGACCGTGAAGCCTATACCTATCTATATCTGCCCTTAGTAGGTACGATTGCTAAAACACCCGCTAACCTTCACCCACGTGATCACAAAGTGATCTTATGGTTCAAAAAGGGGCGTCCCATTCACACCACGAGCGAAGGTAGCCAGCGACCCGGAGAGTTCCCCCAACAAAAGTTAAAACGCCAAATTAATAATAAAAAAAAGAAAGAACAACTAATCCAAAATATCATAGACAAAGCAATCTTCATATTTCACTTAAAATTCAAAGTTCCAAGAAACCAAGCCCGGTATTCCGAATAACTAAAAATGTTAGTGTAATCAACTAAAGAAAATAATAATTATACATCCAAAGCAAGGCTGCCATACAACTATGTAATTTTTTTAAAATAGATAGATTAACGACACAACAGGTAAGAAGAAAACCAAAAATAACTAAATCAAGAAAACTGTGTTAGTAAAAATGATAACATAAAATAAGGAAGAAAAACACACAACGAAAATGTGACGTACAATCACACATATCATCAAACAGGACAAAAAAGACATCCTAAAATAAACACTTTGAGAATAAAACGTACTTAGTTAAAAACCCCAATCGCATGTCTATTGCCATTCATAAAGGCCATCAATTCTCTTGCATATATTTTCAAATGTTTAACATCAAGATTCAATAAATCAAAATGTGTATAACTAAAACTACGTCTAATAAAATCAGTCAACTGGAAGTCCACCACGAAGTGTCTGGCATCACCCAAAACGTTACAATTTGTACATAGATAATTATCTTGTACATGAAATCTCTTAAAAAAATGAGGAAACCTACCATGTCCGGTGATAATCTGATTCATATCAATGTCATCATAGACTTTATCTGTAATTTCAATATTAATCAACAAATCATTTTCCTTGTTGAACTTTTCCACACATCTTTCCATACATTTATATAATATTTCTTCATACTCATAATGGCAATTTGTCTAGAACCAGAAATTTCCACAATGGGTGCGTTAGGTGAAATACAAACCTCCTTGGCCAGACTATCAGCCCTCTCATTACCAAAAACACCCATATGGGCTTTAACCCAATGAAAAGAAATTGTCGAACTGATAGATTGCAACAGAAATTTAATATCCATAATAATGTATAGTAAGTATCCTAAAAGTGAAATATAAATCAAAATGTTGGAACAAATATGTGCAATTGAAGTGCTGAATGACATCCAATTTGGCAGTATGTAACGGTGATATAACTTGGGCAAAATAGCGTTTAACATATCTGAAGCATAACTTTTACATCGTGAAAGCAATTTAGCACATCTGTAGCATAAAAACTTTGGCATAACTTTCTTCTCGTACGTGCTACGGCTGTAGCGTCCTCCTTCCTCCGTGTCTTGATGCTAACAGAAAATCGTGGGCGTAGTAGTTGAGGCATATAACAGAAGTGGGCGGAGACTGACCAATCGTTGAAATTTTTAACACATAATACAAATCAAAGTGCTGTCTGCGGGGGCGCAAAGTCCATATCGCTTTGCTAGCATGGTTTTCACCGCAGAAGCTTTCGAAAAGGTAACTCAAAAATATTCTTTTAATGTGTGCGTGTGACGATTTTTCTTTTGGTGATTGATACACTTGTTTGGTTATTTTCTGATTAAATATTATACGCGTCGCTGAGAAGTGCCAACAATTAAATAATACAGTTATGGAGATCTTTCGTCAGAACTCGTTAGTGTACAAGTAAATGAAATTTTTGCACAAATGGAGTAAAAGACTACTTATAACTACCATTTCGAAGGTTCATATACAGAAATTTTTGCTGAGACCTAATAATAATATAGGTTTCCTCTCCGAGTGTAATGTTTGCTTATACTTTTAAAAATTTTGTTCCATTCAAATGTTTCCACAAAATTATTACAATACAACATTAAGCGTCCTCCCCCCCCCTTACTCGTATTCACGTTCACTCGGTTCGAAAACTCAATAAAGGGTTTCTCACCACAACGTCCACAGTTCGATAACCTTAGGTTACTGGTGAGTACTACCTAAACAGTAGATACCCAGTGAAATCGCATAGGTCTCAAAGTATCAGTTATGTCTCTCTTCATCTCAGATGGTAAAGCGCAAGAGACCAACAATAAAGTGCTATATTCACATTCAATTTTCCCATTTTCAGCAACTGTCTATTTTGCCCTTTCCGCTCACTTTTTAAATATTTGATTTGGAGTGAAACGATCTTTAAATAGTAGGTGCTTCGAAATTTATAAGCCTTGATACTCGGATATTTAATTAGGAAAATTCTCTCAACGCGAGACAGTGTACAAGTATTTCAGCTTACAGGGAAGTACTGCTATATGCGGTAGAAGTACATCTGCATCAAGTTATGAAGCAGACCCTTTAATAGATCTTTCAAATTTTCATGTGAACGTGGATTTCTGTTGAAATTCAACTAGTTGCAAAAGCATAAAACTTCCAAATTTATTTTGAGATGGCATGGAAACAGTGCTGATGTGTTATCAAGCTAGATGGACCTATGAGCGGCCGAGCAATAATTTTCCGGAACACTGGTTCTTCGATGTGAAGTCAATTCTTGACAGACGGGCTGATTGCATGGGCGTTTTCATGATATGCGCTCTGTTTAAGGAATATATTAACTATTTTCCCTTAAAAATCCTTCTATGAAGGCATTTCGCTTTAAGCAGACAGTCCCCGATTTGCTTTGCCATAATCAAATAATACGCCTAATATGCTACGTAAATGATCTTTCCAGTGGGTATATATTTGCCTCAAAGATATAAGTTGAAAGACTAGATAAATTCATTATTTGCAGCCATAGTGTATAATCCATACACTGCAAATAATGTGTTCTCTCGAAGAGACCTTACTCAAATTTGTTTATTCGTATAATATACTGCTGATCAAAAGTTATCCAAAACGCAAATTCTTAACTTAAAAACTTGTACTTTAATTTCATTCGTCGAAGTTCAGAAAGAAATATCCTAAGATATTATCAACTCAAATGGATTATTCATCACAGTTACAGAGCAACAGCATTAAGAGCAGAGATGCTTTCTTGATTTGAAATGATGAGTCAAATCACGGTGCATTTTGAAATTTTTACGACAGAAGTGCGTCATCTGACTGCCCAAAATGTGATAAAAGTGTTGGTTTAAAGAAATATAATCAGAAAGGTGTGTAGCGTTTTAATAGATAATGCCATGCTATTTTAATAATATAAGACCATGAATAAGAGGACATATCTGCTTCATTTAACGGGGTCAAAGGTAATTAGAAAGGAACAGCGCTAGATGAAAAAGTGTATCCGAAGGGTGTGTCACCAACGGTCGTTTATGATCGTTTGTGGTCGTTTATGACCTTAGAAAAATTGGTGATATTTGCCAAGGAGAGTTAATTCCACGGGGGTATGAATGAATGCAAATCCTGGATATTTTTTATATACCGATAACGCTTTCATTCCAGAAATGGTTGCGTTAATTTCAATATGCAGATGCAACTCTGGTGTACGTGACTATTGGAAAAAAGATAGACATTTTGTTATGAGCTTCCGGAAATAATTTGGTTCATAGGTTGGATTAATATCTCCTGTAGCGGGTTTCTGTGGATCACTTACAAATTTCTTAATTTCTTCTTATGAGTAACTTCAACGGTTAAATATTCTGCTGCTTAAAACCGCTTGTGGATTTGTGAATTCTAATTGATTTTGGTGTCAATAAAATATTTGATGTTTTCTAGCGTTCTTTGATTTTTAGACTGTAAGGTGTTGCTTAGATGATGGTACATGAAGGTAAAATACTTACAATGTATTAACACGTGTATTGCTAATCTACTGAGCAAATGCAGCATTAATGAATTTCCGTCTGGCATTGTTATAAAAGAATGAAGGAAGATACTCATTATGAAGGAAAATATTTAATCACATATTGCCTAAAGACGTTGCTTATTTCTAGCTAATATATTTTAAGGTAATTTATTTAGCCACCTTTGCACTGCAGACAAATCTGAAACTTAATGCTCGGCAAAAATCAATGATATCTTGATTTTCGTTAAATACACACTGTTAATATATTTCGAGCAAGTATTACATATCTCTGATTTCTTCGCAAAACAAAAGCATTTTGCTTCATTTTGGTCATAAAAAGGAAACTGAAAGAAACTAAATAAAAGTAACAAAGTTATTATCTAAAAATTTTAGCATGCGTACTTAATAACTCATACGATATTTCCTTACTAATATGAAATGTATACGTATCCCAATATAATAACTGAAATCAGTTACTATAATCTAATAACATAAGTAATTAGTTTCTGTTTAAAAAATAAAAATTTACTATTCGTGTTACAAAATTATGAAACGAAATATATAATGTCGAAATAAATTAAGTCGACTGAAAAAAATAATGTTCACTTTATTGTCTTTCTTTTTTCGATGTATATGTTACAAACGATTAAAATATTTTCAGAAATATTTCTGACAAATTTATCAAATGAAGTATATAAACGATTGCAATGTTTACCACTGAAACGTACGAGTAAACTGCCAAATAATTCTTAAACAATATAGCCAGCTGATATTTCCGTTATTATTATTATTATTTTGGTATGCATTTTTGTGTTTTACTGTACTATTGAACGCTTTTGCAGAGCAGCGTATATATCACATGATTGGTATTGATAAATCACATGTTATATTCTCGAGATGTGGGAATTGGAATCCTCCCCACTCGCTAAACGGCAGCTGCTAAAATTTTGTAATTAGAAAATTTTCAAAAAGAAATCTCAATAGTATTCAAGGCCACAGCGTGTTGTGGTAGTCCCTGAAACTAAGCAAGTCGTTCACATACAAAATGTAAAATATCAGCGCCAAGATAGGGTCTTGAGGAACGTCCACATGCATGCTTTTAATGCTGGAGATCTCATTTCCATGTTTAACGTCGCAGATGCGACTTTCCAAGAAGGATTTAATCAGCAGAACCAGGCTACGAGGCGCTGATATATTCCACAACCTCTTGGTCTGAATCGATGTCAGCTGAAGAGGTGTTTGGGATGAATTGACTTGACAGATGCTCCGCAAAGATTTCAGACTTTTCGTGGTCAGATTACACGTAGCCACTAGTACTTTTAATTGAGACTGGTACATTTCACGGACTTAGCGTAGCTCCAAATAGAGTTAACCGTAAAGGTTAATTTTTTCAATGTTATCGTTCCACATACTGGCCCTATGAGTCTGAAACAGGTGTTTGATGCGTCGATTAAGTCTATTCATCTCTGTCTTAATCGCAGGATCCCATGAGGGATTAAAATCTTTTCGTAAACGATTGTGGAAAGTGATGATTTTCTTAATATGCATAGGGAGCTGGTGTTCGAACTGATTTCGGTCCAATGTTTTGCAAGCTATGCATTTTTTTTTTTTTTTTTTTTTGAGAAAACATGTCAATTTTTCAATGAAACAGTCTATATCCGTATTATCCTTTAGCGGCCAGACACTGAGAGTGGAAGTCATAAGCAGATTATGAAAAAGATCCCATTCCGTTAAATTTACTGGGAGCAAGTCCTTGGATTTGTTCACTCCCACATAAGCCAGAACTGGCAGGCGATCAGATACCATATCATTGATATGGATAAAGCCATAGGTACACTGGTCGAGATGAAGAAGTCCAGGATATTCGGCCTCCTATTCAACATATTAGGCCTATAAGTGGTTTCTTCTGGTGCATAAATATACACCGGATGATTATTAAATTAATATATTTGTGCACAGTCTGTCCAAATACGTTAGTATTATTGCAACCTCAATCTCAGTGCTTCGCATTGAGATCTCTTCCTAAAATAGTTGGGAAGTCTTTATCCAGTAAATCATCAAGATTATTGGCAGTCAGCCAATTATTCGGTTTTCTGTAAGCGGTACAAAATATCACTGAACCGAGTTTAGGCAGCTTGACAACTGCTTTGACGGCCCCAATTCCGTTGGAATTACTGGAAATTTTGACACATTATTCAAAAGTTCGTTTCACATATATTATTGCTTCACCTTCCCGGTGGTGAAGCCGGTCGCAGCGATAGAGATAGGAATTCGCAACCTTAAGCCGATGAGTAAGGTTAGCATGGGCATATGTCCACGTCCTGCTGGATTACAAAGTGATGAATCTCCGGATTTTTTGTAGCAATGTCCTATGCATTCCATAGCAGAACCTTTAATGGGTTATATTGCGATTTGGTGTCACTAGCCATGTACTTCACTACTAGTACTAGTAGAAGAGGTCCACAGGTCAGGTCAGTTATCTGATTTTGGCAGCCTTTAGCAGCCCACTGCTTTAACTGCCTGTCATGGTATTGCACTGGGGCTTGGTAAATGAGAAATAAGGCGGTAACCATGGACCTTATAAGAAATAGACCAACCCAAATGGATTCCTCCCTGTTCTAACGCATTCCCGGCTGTCACATTGATCACATCTGGAGGAGTAGGGACGACTTGCAGAAACTTACAATGGTTGGCTATTGCAGTGTGTATAATTGTCAAGAAAAAGTTGGTTTTAGCGCCTCATTTCACAAATTAGAATTTCTACATATTTTTAAAACTCAGATTGATTTAAAACAATTTAGCATATATATCAAGCATAATTAAAGTACCAAATAATTACAAAGCTGTTGCACGCTTTTAGGGCTGGATATTTTTTTAGCTTTTCCTATCCTATAAGGAAGTTTGTAACTACTTCTTTTAGAAAATAATATTTTAAATCTGAACTAATAGAAAATTTCAAACAACTTTCTTTTGCAATTTTTATGCTATTTATTGGTGTAAATAAATAAAAAATTCCAAAATATTTAAAAATGAATTTTTGAAAGTTTTGTTTAAAATTCTAATTTGTGCTGCTTTTTTTAAATTGTAGTTGAATATTATAGCACAATTTCTATAAAGGAATTTTATTACAATTACATTTCTTAATACATCATAGTGATAAACACTTTTGCCTCCTTAAAAATGTTTATACATTTAATTCTAATATTAAAATTGTATTTAAACATAATAATTAATTTTGCTTGTATTTTACAGTGATTATTTTTTTTAATTTATTTTTAGTTCTGCATAAGGGTTTTTTTTTTTTTTTTTTTATTTATTTACTGTTAATTTAATTTATTCGCCCAAAGGGGCGGTAGCCTAGAAAGGCTGTTAATTTCGAAGCGGCATTTTGCGCTGTTTTACTATAAATGTCCGTGTCTCCTTGCAAATTTTTGTTACCAAATATTATCGCCCTGTATTATATGTAAATAATTAAATAATGAAGAATCTGCATGAATACATGTATGTTTCTCGCACTGTGACAAAAACGACAGTGTCTAGAGCCATCAAATTTTGAATAATGTAATCCTCCACCCGAACATGAGCATCTGGGCGGCCAAGTTTCGAATTTGTTTTAATCTATTTTATATTTTGTGAAACTTTAACGAAGTTTTATTAACATACTCAACGAGTTCAAGGCGAGCAATGGTAACGCTGTACGGAAAATAGAATTTTTATCTCGAACGCAGAAATTCTAAAGATATGCTGTTTTCAAATATTTTGTGATATTGCTGTTGAATTGAATTTTATGTGGTTTACGGGCGAAGAACATGATATTCAATAAATATACGTAACACACAAACTGTTAAGAAAGGTCCCTTTTGGACATAATATAAAATCTGAATGCTTCTAGATTTTATCTTTTTTTTTCCCCTTCATTACACCACCGCGCCTTAATAGGCGGAGCTGGACTAATACATGAGTACGCTAAGTAAGTTTGAATTTAGAAGTGCATCTGGGAGAGCTGTTAGAGCTGGCAACAACATATAAAAATATGATTAGTTAAATAATAAACTAGTAATAAGCAATCATAAATTAATCACTAATACTTTGAATTCATGATTTAAATTAAATGGCACTCACCAGACTGAACTGCAATGAGTTCAACACAGTGGGTATGGCTTGAAACGTCGTAGGTCGGAAGTCACGTGAGGAGTCACCCTTCCGTAAACTGACCTCGTCCAATGCTTGTTGAAAAATTCACACTCCAGTGAATATAGTAACAATACTTGCAGATAAGCCCTGCCAAATAATAATGTTATAATGAAGAAATTAACCTTGAAAACACTCAGTACTTGTAAAGCATAGTAGTAAAAAATGAATACACAGTAAAATAGAAGAACACTTGAAAACCACCGACACAGTAGTTTTAATCCTGAACACTGTAGCTGTTATTCACAAAACGCGAAGTGGTGATTCTCTCTATATACACAATGTGTAGACGAAAGTAAAGATGTAAAAGTTACCTATGAGCTATGCCATTATCCATTTGGATGTCGCAAAGTCAATCATAATTAAGTAAAAACATAAACGAACAAGTCCATCTGAGGTAGAATAAAAATACGAAGAAATTCAATTAGCTTTTATCCAAAGTCCGATGCTGTGGGATATTATAATGTCTCATAAAATATATACAGTATGTAAAATTCACCACCTCGCGTTATGGAAGATGCTTCTGGGCCTTTTTGCTGCACTTTCCAGGGTAGTATCGTAGTTAATTATATCCCTTATATGGTCATAACTTGAGTTTGCAATTTTTTGATAGAAATTATGGCTTGTAGTAACTATCTCATCAGGAATGGGCCGGATCTTTAGTTCTTTATGAATCAGCAGGTTCCTGACGAACCACGGTGCATTGATGATATCGCGTAGAATTGTGTTTCGAAAAATTTGTTATCTTCTATAGGTTTTATAAACGGTAGCTCAAACTGGAATTGCTTACAGTAGTATTGGACGAATAAGTGTCTGGATCTGGATCGTAAATTTAAAATCTGGCCTCTACTACAAAGAGTAATCACCAGTAGATATCTTGGCGCTTGTGCTCAACTTTATCTTTTTTTTCTCAATCATTGGCCGTGTATTGGGGACGAAAAAACTGTGAAACACTGGTGGCAAGTCAGGAAAATCATTCCTTCGAGAAATTTCAAGCATTTAAACAAAGATGCTGAAATTACGAATAAGACGAAGATCATATGCTTTGTAATAGTGTCAGAGCGCGAAGCGCTCTTTTACTATGTTTCATATTAAAAATATCAGGAGTTAGAGTTCGTTAATGAGCTGTCCGAGACTGGTGTTTGAGCATAGAATTGAGGTGAGCCGTTCTTCAACCGGCGAGGCGGTGGTGGCGGGGCCACACTAGTCTAGCAGTGACGTGAAAGGTAATGTAGTGCTTTTGTATAGTGGTAGCTGTAGTGACGGTGTCAGTATTAAAGCCTGTGTTATGGGGCAAGTATATGTGCTGGGTACCTGTGTTTTTCAACAGGGATTGGAGTATATCGAAGGTTTGATATTTCTGGATTATGATGAAATTGGACTGATTGAAAGAAGTTGGTGGAGAGTTTGCGTATATATTCTGCAATGGTATTGATATTGAGATCTGTGTGAATGGTGTTATTTGGGATAAACCAAGGTGCATTTACAATTTCACGAAGCATTTTGTTTTGAAGAATTTGTAGTTTTTTTATGTGCATTTTTCCGCTTGTCCCCATATAGGGCAGGCATAGAGTAGAGCAGGTCTGAGTATCATTTTGTAAAGTATGACTTTGTTGGATATGGAAAGTACACTGTGTCTGCCTAAGAGAGGCCGCATAGTGGCCGCTGTCATTTTAAATTTTTCTGTGACAGCACTGAAGTGTTGCCTAAAGGTGAGTTTGCTATCCAGAGTGATCCCTAGGTATTTCACCTCGGAGACCCATTCTATATCATCATCAAAAATTTGGGGTGGTGCTGGGGTGTAATTCGAGGTACCTTTACGAAAGATGATTGCTTTTGATTTATTAGTGTTGATTGCTATTCTCCAAAGTGTGAACCAGTGCTCGAGTGCTATGAGGTATAGCTGTAATTGAAGTCGAATGTGATTTGTATGTATTGCCCTCGTGAGAATGGCCGTATCATCGGCGAACAGTGCTAGTGTGATAGTGTCATCTTTGGGTATGTCATATGTATAGATATTATAGAGTAGGGGGGAAAGAACTGCTCCCTGGGGGACGCCAGCTGTGATGGGTCGTATGGAGGAGTGCGTATTGCGAATTTTGATGGTAAATGTGCGATTACTAAGATATGAAGCTATAAGTCGAATAAGATGATCTGGGAAGTCCAACTTGATAAGTTTGTAGATGAGTCCTTTATGCCATACTCTGTCAAATGCTTTTGACACGTCTAAGAAAATTGCTCCTGTGGGGATTTTGGCATTGTAACCATCTGTAATGTAATTGATGACTCTTAGAAGCTGATGTGTAGTGCTGTGTGAATGACGAAAACCAAACTGTTCTGAGGGTGTGTAATGGCTGACTGGAATGTTTTTGTGAATGAAATACAAAATAATTTTTTCCGTGATTTTAGATAGGCTGCTAAGCAGGCTTATTGGCCTGTAGTTCTGTGGAAATGTATTATTCTGTTTGGGTTTTGGGAATACTATGATAGATGCATTTTTCCAGGCTGATGGGAAATATGAATATTTGATAATAGCATTGATGAGTTTAGTAATGTATGTAATTCCATTTATGGGGAGATTTTTTAATGCCTTATTTGGGATCCTGTCTTGGCCAGAGGCTTTCTTATTTTTAAGTGCACTGATAAATTGTGCAACAAGTGTTGGTGTGGCAAGAAAGGTGAAATTTAGTGGAGCTGGAATGCCAAGATAGCTATCAACCACTGTGTTGACGTGATCAATATGATCATTGTCATCAGGGACTGGATTTGGTGTAAAAGAGTCTTGAATGACATCTGCTATTGTGTTGGCTTTGTCAAGATCAGAGTAAACCATTCCCGACGGTCCATGTAAGGGGGGGATTTGCTTATAAGTGTTTTTGAGTTTACGAGAGATGTCGTACAGTGAGTTATCTTCAGTGGATAGTGTATTTAGAAAATTTGTCCATTTGCTGCTTTTGTACTCCTTGATTGCTCTTTTTATACTGTTTTGGAGTGAATTTAGTCTGCGTTTGGCCTGAGGGTCTCGGGTGTTTTGCCAGAATTTGCGTACTCTATTTTTTATGATAATCTGCTCCCTTATGTTGCGTGGAAGGGGTTGGAAACGTCTGTTGACATAGAATGTATTAGTAGCATCATTAATGGCTGCTTTGATCTGATTGGTGAATTGTTCAATTTCCTTATCAATATCCTCTTTATTATTAATGAGGGGGTTGCCTGGGACTGTACTGGAAATAATATTAGTAAATTTGGGCCAGTTTGTAACACCAATTGAGCGTAGTAGTGAAGGAGGGCTAGCATTTGTAAAAATTTTCAGTAATACTGGATTGTGATCTGAAGAAAGTGCTGGGATTGAGGTAATTTCATGCTGGTATGGAAAATCCCTTGCGATGAAGAAATCAATAATTCTAGATCTGTTTAGGGAGAAATGCGTGGGTTCTTCTGGTGCTAGCAGTGAGTAATGATTTTGATTAATGAGATCAAAAAGTAAGTTGCCGTTTCTGTTTGCTCGTCAAGGATTCCAGCTACGGTGCTTTGCATTATAGTCACCTCCTGCTATTGATTTGGGGTGTATAGTGATCAGGCTATTGAGTTCTGTAATGTTAAGGTGATTTGTGGGTGGTATGTAAATATTGGTAATTGCAAATGAGGTATTGTCAATTGTGATAATGACGTTGACGTTTTCAAAGCTGTTTGTGAGCACTGGCTTGTGGAAGTGTGAGATACTGCTTTTAACATACGTGATGACCCCGCCGCCTCGTCCTGAGAGTCTATCACATCTGTAGGCAAAGTAATTTGGAAAGAGGACCGTCCTGGCTGGCTTGAGATGAGTTTCCTGCACTAAAATAACATCCGGCTCGAATTCTAATATGAGATCGCTTAATTCATCTTTTCTGGAGTAAAGTCCATTGGCATTCCAAGTGAGAATGCTGTAGTATCTGTTATTATTTGCTGCTGGAGAGTTAAATGTGACTAGTGATTTTTTCAATAATGTCCACTATTATTTCTATTTTGTCAAATATTGAAGTTTTTTGTTTGATTGTTTTTATTCCGTTTTTGATGTCATTCCATATGACTTTTAGCGATTGGAGACTGAAGAGGTCATCAGAGCTTTGCATTATCTCTGAGGTTTCCGTCTGGGCTGCAGCAGCTGGTTCTGTGAGTGGCGGGAAATTTTCTGAATTGCTTGTCCAGGGGTTATTGGCAGGCGGCTGGCTTGGGATGAAATTGTCAGTTTTCCTTTTTGTCTTTGGTATAGCCGGGCAACCGGAAAAGGACGCAGGATGTGGTCCCCCGCAGTGACAGCACCTTGCAGGTTCTTCTGGTTTTAGTTTACATTCGCCGGACGTCGATCGATGTGGGCCCCCACATCTCACACACACCCATTCTCTTGTACATAATAATGAGTTGTGGAAGAACCCCTGGCACCTATAGCACTGTGGAGGTCCTGGTTTTCTTTTAAGTGCCTCTACGGTAACTCTGAGATAGCCAATGTAAGTGAGGTTGTAAATGGTTTTGTTTTGCTCGTTTCTTGGCAAATGCACTAGAAAGAGCGGCATTGGTTTGTTCTCACGTCTATTTCTAAGATTAGATATATAGGTAGCTCCATATCCTTGATTTCTTAATTCTTGTACTATGTACTGATGGTCCATAGTAACAGGAAGTCCTCGTATGACAATTTTTAAAACCTTTTCATCTTGAAGTTGGTAAGTGTGTGATTTTAACTTTTTCTCCTTAATGACTTCTCTCACATATCTGTGAGCATCTGCATCAGGGAGAGTCACATGCAATTTGGTGCCTTTTAATTGGCCTGTAATTGTTTTCCCTGTTTGAACACTAAGCTCAGCCAGGAATTTATCAGCTTGAGGGACATCATCTATAATAATTGGCGGGACTCTGATTTTTCTACTGTTCGAGGGCTCAGGGGCCGCCGGATTATGTGTACCCTCACTTTCATTATCCATTTTTTCCTCATTGTTGTTTATATTAATTTCGCTCATTTCTGTTTCTAGTCCACTGTATCTGTTAGCGGTTTTAATGGCAGGTTCAAGTTGTTCTGTGTCGGAGTTTGTAGAAGCCGAAGAACGGCGCCTATGTCTTTTACGTTGCTCCTTATATGGTTCTCCATGTAAGGCGTTCATTAAGTGGTCGACTTTTTGTTCTAATTCTTTTATTTTTTGGTCACGATATTCAATTTCAGTAATTGCTTGGTTTTCTTCTAATACACGTGTTTTGTTTAAGATGCATATTAGAAAGTGTTGCAGTCTATGTGAAGCATGATAAGTAATTGTTTCACTAGTTAATATGTCTTGAGCTAGTGCAGAGAGTCTAGCGCATTCCTCAACAGTGGAGAGGATGTGTAATTGTTTTTCCAGATACGTGGTGAACTGATCAGTTTCTGCTTCATTTTGGAAAAGCTTTTTTCTTTCTTCCGGATAAGCAATGATCTTTGAAATTGGTGAGCTAGGTGGTGAGTGCGACATTTTTTCTCTATTCTTTTCTGGGCTGATATCTGGTGGAATTGCAGCAGAATTCTTAAAATGATATGTCATTGTGTATCATGTAATACTCAAAAAGAGTATCGACCGCAGGAACAGGAGAAAAAAACAAAAAATCGAAGAGCCTCTTTGCCCGCACCGCGCCGGGTGTGCAATAGGTGGAATCTCCGATGAATACAACCAGTGCCTCTGTCAAGCGCCGACACGCAAGCTTGGAGGGTACTCTGGTTGCAGAACGACCAAAATTCTAAGATATTTCTTGTTAATCACAAGAAATTATTTGCACAGAGTGATTCTGTGCGATAAGCAAATATGGCACAATTGCTTCGTCGATACCAAAGCTGCCACGTGTTAGTCCTAGTAACTCCACGAGACGAGCGAGGGGACGGAGCACCTTCACGCTCGGAAGTCAGGAGACGAATGAAATTACGAATAAGTGTAATATACAATTTCTTTTTAACTCTAACATTTAGCTTAGATTTTCTGCCAATCAAGGGATGAAGAGTAATTTTAGCGGCTGTCGCTTTCTGAGTGCATATTCCGAATGTTCTTTGAAGAGCAATTGGGAGTCGAAATAGACACCTTAATATTTTGTGCTGTTAACCACAGAGACCCACTCTTAATTATTAATTTTAATGTTCACTTCTACCGGGGTGAATTTTCTATGTCTGCGAAAAAGTAAAATGTTGCTTCTAGAGGGATTAATACTGAGTCTTCACAATGTACAACATGATTCACGGCAATTTCGAGCTTATCAACAGCGAGTTGTGGCTTCATTGATCAGTTGTGGCTGTATCATCAGCGAATTTAACTAATTTTGAATTAAGTGGGACAAGCATGTCATTCGCATAAATGCAAAAGAGATAGGGTCCAAGCACGCTTCCTTGTGGAATTCCGCTTTTGATATATTTCTTCGTTGAATAAGTGTTATTAATTTTCACTTGAAAAGTACGGTTTCTCAGATAACTTTAAAGCTTAATGAAGTTAATTGGCAGATGAGCAAGGTGTAACTTCTAGATCAATCCATCATGCCTCACCTTGTCAAATGCTTTTTCTAAATCTAAAAAGCAACTTGCAATAGTATTCTTCTTAGCAAATGACTCAGCAATATACTCAGTTATATCAAGGCCAACTTATACTCAAGGCCTGTCAGACTGAACGAAATTCCGGTTCCCAGTTTTCAGTGGCTTTCGCGAAGTTCATCACTAGGTGGCGCTCGCATTGTGCTACACTTTTGCTATACGTTCTCTATTCGTAATGTGGCTTGTTATTAACAAAAAGTGTATTTTATTAAAACATGCCGCTGTAATTAATAGTAACATAGGATGGTAAATTGTTGCGTGTTATACTGCAAAGTTTTTCCCTTTAAAAATTTTTTACGATTGTATTTCAATAATTATTGCCAACATATAACTGTTCAACGGATAGCATTTATATCAGTTTCATGTAATACAGATTTAATACAAATACATAATACAAAATTTCTTAAACAAAAGCCATCATCACGTAAAATTTTAAAGCTTTAAAATTTTTTTGATATGTTTCTTTCCCTCAGCTTTTCTATTTAAACAAGCTTCTTAATATGTGTGTGTACGTGTGTTCAGCTTCATGTCATTTTTTCGTCTTTCTGAAGTAAAAATATCATATTTTTTTTTTATCACACTGGAGTTAATGTCTGTTTTCGGCATAAATGATATTTTAACCTATCATATATATGTATATGCATATATATTAGCATCTCGTATAGAATATATACATAGATGCATTCTTAAATTTTAATTGCATTAAATTCATATATATTATTACTTTTTAGCTCTGATATTTGTTATCTTTGATCCAAAAACATTTGAATGCTGTCTGTACTAGCTTCAAAATTTTACAGCGCATATCTCATTTTAATTAGTGAGATGCATCAATAAGCTGTGCATGAATTTGTGTCTACCTGGTTGAGCGTTTTGTGGTTGCACTTAACAGATTCATGTTGAATCGTTATATATATATATGTAATTAATAGAGGTAATACTTTTTGTTTTAGGGAATATGGCTTTATTTTTTAAAATATGCGGTCAATGATATTGAAATACTTAGTATTCAACACTAGCAGTCTCAAAATATTATATTCCTTTCTTACTGATGGATGATTCCCAAACTAGTTGCTACATTTTAAATAGGTGGAGTCAAAATAACTTTCGATGCAGTTTAGCAGATGAACATCAATAAAATTACACAATGTGCTATAAGGGAATGTAACGCTGCATGCTAGATTTTCATTCTCAGTTTTTACTTTCCGCAAATGTAGAGGGTTCGCAAGCTGTTAAGCCACGCCCCATTTTGTAAGGACTATACCGCCTGTATTTCAGAAAGATCGTGTTTATGTTATTAAGGCAAAGCCTCGAGGGCTGTCTGCCTAAGGTGAAGGATGCCTCCGTGGGCAAATTTCTGAGGCAAACTGGCTCGTATAGACGAGACAGATCATTGAATTTACATTTAATTAGCCTGAAGATTTCAAGCGATTACTGATGGATGAATCCTTACAAAATGGGGCGTGGCTTAAGAGTGTGCGAAAGCTGGATTTTGAAAAGAATTTGGTACTGATTTAAGGAGGGAATGCTTGGTAAGTAAAGTTGTTGTTGATTGATAACGTAGCACCCTGAAAATTCTGCAAAAGTGCAAACAGAATCATAAAATCTTCAGTATCTATAATCAGTACTCAAATGTAGCAACAAATTTGGGCACAGGAAGTATATGATTCATTGTGAGTAATGTCATACATGTTCTCGGAGGTTAGAACCAAGGCCAACTTATACTGAAAGTCATGGAAATGCCCTCCGCGCAGTCCAAGTGAAGCCAAAAAAGGGGGAAAGCATGTCCTTAGTAGTCGTGACTTAGAAAGATTGACGTGGTCTAACCACACCCAATTTTGTTCCTGGTAGTCGTAAAGGATCGCTGATTCTTCCCGTCCTCTTTCCTTTACTTTTAGCCATTTCATTTTATTTCTACATTATGTAATTGCAATAATTTCTACATTATGTAATTGCATCCTGTAATTAATGAATGTTAGCATTAAACGTATTGTGAACACAGAACAGTAACTATGTACTCAAACTATTTTTTTATTATAATTTCTTATTCTAAGTATATACAATTCTCAAATTTTTCATGTTATAAATATTACTTATGTTTCGAAAAATTTAATTTTAATAAACAATTATAGAAATATGTAAATATTACGTTGTTATTTTAAAACTCACAGAACAAATGTGACTAAAAATCAAATCCAGTTATTATATATTTACTTGAGCACAAAATAAAATGTAGTTATGAAATGGTAGAATGAAAGGTATGACCTGTAATGTAATTATAATCAGATGTTAAAGTACACTGTTATCTTTCCCATGGAGAGCTAGCCACTCCCCCTCCCCTTGTTTACTTATCGTTTTGCCATCACATATAAGTTAATTACGAATATCACTTTTATATGCGTACCTTTAAGGCCTTTCACATCTAAGCACACTAAATCAGAAAACACACTGAGAGCTTGAAAGCAACTGAACACAGAACGTTATTAATACGTTTTACCTCACTTCGCTTAGTAAGGTAATCGTTTTCTTGCTCTCACGTGGCGTGGCTTATTTCCTTCCCCGGGGCTTCACTTCGTACTGCAATAGCAGAGACGCCATCTCCATGCATTCTAATCTCCTTGTACGTTATCATTAAAAGCTGTAGGTAATATTGAAATAGTTGGTATTTATCACTAATAGGCTTAATAAGATTCATTGTAACTAATGTCATGTATGTCATTATTATATGCTGTAGGTGATATTGAAATACTTGGCATTATTTTGAATATCTATAGTGCTGTGTTTACTCTTCAGAGCAAATTATTATATATTTACTTGAGCACAAAATAAAATGTAGTTAAACACATAAAAGGTAAGACTTGTAATGTAATTATGATCAGACGTTAAAGTAAACTGTTCTCTTTTCCACGGAGAGCTAGCCACTCCCCTAACTCTTGTTTACTTATCGTTTTGCCATCACATATAAGTTAATTACGAATAGCACTTTTATTTACGTATCTTTTAGGCCTTTCACATGCACACAAAATCAGAAAACACACTGAGAACTTGAAACCAGCTGGCGTTTTACCTCACTTCGCTTAGTAAAGTAATCGTTTTCTTGCTCTTACGTGGCGTGGCTTCACTTACTTCGTACTGCAATAGCAGAGACGCCATCTCCATGCATTCTAATCTCCTTGTACATGTTATCATTAAAAGCTGTAGGTAATATTGAAATAGTTGGTATTTATCACTAATAGGCTTAATAAGATTCATGGTAATTGTCATGTATGTCATTATTATATGCTGTAGGTGATATTGAAATACTTAGCATTATTTTGAGTATCTGTAGTGCTGTGTTTACTCTTCAGAGCTCTAAATGTGCATTATTTAAAATTTTACTTTTTAATATTTCCTAAAAAAGTATTTTATTCTAATTAAAAAACAGAAAAAATCTTCAGTACCTAAAACCAAATCTCTTTTAGAAATACTTTTTCTCTTATGTATTAACAGATTTTAGATCATCATTTATTAATTTCTTAATTACATATTTAATAGTGGCTGCAAATTATTTTGTTGCACAGGACAACTGATATTAATACGATGAATATTTTGCACTGAAATAGTTTATGTTCTGAAGTTACCTGCTAACTTCGTACTATATAAATAATTTAAAAGTAAAACATGTGCTTTAAGTTACCCTTAAATTAGATTAAGTAACTCAAATAAGTACAATTAAAAATAGCGTATCTCTAGATGCTAGCAGGAATTAAAATCAGAATCAAGTAGTTTAGGTTATATACGCAAAAAAAAAAAAAAAAAAAAAAAAAAAAAAAAAAAAAAGATATGACTTGAAATTTCAGGCTTTCTTTCTAAATAAAAATATTTTATTAAAAAGAAATGTATAATTTCTGACTACTATAGATTAATCGTTTTTAAAATTTGCATATAACAAGACAATTATTTGTCTGGGGTACCATTCTGCTCATTGTTAACGTCGCAAAGGTAGCGGAATAGTATCGCCCTCTTGCGGTCATAGAAATTTCACGGAGGCCACCGAAAACACAAAAGAATATTTTTACACTGGCAGGCTTTGAGTATAAGTTGGCCTTGGGGAGTGCACAATAATAGCCGTGTGTTCAAAGCTGGTTTTGCATTGACCATATAACGTCCATGTGGTTTTGCTGTTGAGTCTAAAAGTAGTAGAATGAAGATAATTTTTAACAAGAATCATAGTCCCGCCTCCTCTATTCTGAGATTGGTCGATACGATAAGTCGTAAATCCCTGTATTTTAAATTTGTCGCATGCTCTGAGGTGAGTCACGTTTGCGAGAAAAAGTCAATACCATGACGATTAATGTAATTTAGTATCTCGGTATTTTTATTTTTTATACCATTTGCATTAAAATATGAGACATTTAAACTACTCGAGGCAGTGATGTGATAACTGGTAACATTGATATAAGGATTAAAATTCATAGTTCATATTGCTTAAAGTTCAAATACTTAAAATCCAATTTGAATTTAGTCGAGTAACGATTTTGCAGTCATAAATCTCTGGAAAAGTAATTTACCTTGGTTGAATAAAATTTTTAGACATAATATGTATCCGGGGCCGGAGTTTACTGCTTCTCCTGAGCTTTCTGAATTTTGATTGTTTTTGTTGTTATTATTTTCAACATTAGGAATTTGATTTTGTGTAGGAAGCGGCGGAAAATTTTCTAAATATCTTGGGAAGGGGTTGTTTCTTCTGATATTAAGATTTTCTTCTCTTGATTTCTGTTGGGCTATCTTCTCTCTTATATTATCAGGGTGCATTTCACTCCCACGATAAAAACTTATACGCGGACCTAAGGCACAAGGCAAAGGTACCAGGTAGATTTTTGTCCTTTTTACAAGTACACGTCGCATGGTTTCGGCCGCATTTTAGGCAACGCGTTTTATGCTTGCAGTGTGTTTTGTCCATACCTTTGACAGTTGTGACACTGTGTCGAGCCGGGCGTAGTTTTGAAGCTTACCATTTTAACTCCTAAATCTAGGATGTGCGTGATTTTACATATTTTTGTATTTATATGAATTTTTCCTTTTTATGTGTATTTTTCCCTTCAAGGCTTCTTTTTACTTCCACTAAAAAGACGGGCATTTTAACAATTTCGCCATTAATTTTCTTGATGAATTGCTTTGCAGCTTTAACTGGGATTCCTTTTCTGTGTTAACTCTTCGAAGATATCTTCTGTTTTAATGTGTGCTGGGACTTTTTTTTATCACAGCGCGTTTGGGTTTTTCTGTTGGCAGAAGAAAGGTGTGATACGGGATAGTTTTATCATCTAAAAATTTAGCGATTTTTCTGTAATCATCTGAACTTTTAACCTTGATGTAGATATCAGTGCCTTTAAAGTTGCATTCCATTAAAGTTGCATCCAAAGTTGCATTTCCGAGTTAATTTTTTAAACTTTATATTATTAGCTTTTTTTGGGGGGTTTAACGAATCCTTCTTTATCCTGTGAGTTCTGAGAACTGATGACCTGGACCATCGGCAGGGAGAGCGGTGTATTTGTTTTTAACAGATGTGATAGATTGATTGCTATCATCGCTAAGATTGCGTTTGTGATTTTTTTTTTGCTAAAAATCCATTCTTCTTTCTGTTTATCAGCAGCAGGCTGCTGATTATTATCTGGTGGTGTTAGTATGCTTCGCATGTTATTTTAATTAGTTTGTTGACTTGCACTAAGTTTACTAATAGAGGTTTTGAAGTTGGAGATTTATTATCAATGGGTAAATTTTCCTTAAGATCATCAGTATTTTTGAACATTTTCATGCCTAAATTAAGGACATCAGTGAGACTAAAAATTTCTTCAAGAATATCAGGAGCGACAGTAACATTACCATTCCGAATTGGTTACGATGGGTATTTAAGTCAATCCACAACTCATACTTATCCTCGGGAGTGCCATTATCAATAATATCATGAAATAAGTCCCTATTCCTAAGAAAATCCAAATCCATAACACTAACCTAAACTAAACGAGGTCCCTATCGTAACTCGTAGCAAGGCATTGTCCATCAAAAGAAACCATTCGCTAAGAACAAAAATCTTGAAAATGCTTAACAAGAATCCGGGTACACGACAGACAACCAGCCCAAAGCAAATATAAAACTCGAATCCCAAAAACCCAAGCAAAAAGTGTCCTCCAAAACGTATCGGAAGAGGTCCCCGACTTGTCCGTAATTTATATGGGGTGCTTGCCGCTCGGTTAAAAGCAATTTCATTTTTCCATTCTTGTGCCAGATTGGTTGTGATTCAAACTAGATATATTCTGTTCCGGTCACGAAAAATGCAGTAGCCATGTACAGTTTTGTACCAGTGCATACACTGTATTATTTTTCGTTAATAAATAAAAGTGGAGACCTTGAATTAAAAAATTCGCAGTTTGTTTTAAATTTATGCCAAATAAGGATATCTGTAATACCAATTTTTAAAGAGTTATCTTGCATTTAACACTAAAAAGAAGATTAATAACGTGCTGAAATATTTCATAATTTGTTAGTCAAAGGATTTAATTTTTCTGAAAAGTCGACAATTTGATAATCTATCAAGTATTAGGGATAACAACATTTTTTTTTTTTTTTTTTTTGGTTCAGCTTTCCTTTACCAGAAAGGAAAGATGGAAAATTCTGTAGATTTTAAACTAATTCAATAATAGAGCTGGAGCAAACCACATGTATTCGTTACTGAGTAACGCGTACATTGGTTGACTCGAAGTACCGATTCGGTACTCACAAATTCATTTCGTTACTCGCATCTGTTCGTTACTCGCATCTGTTGTACGATGCGGTTTGTTCGAGTACGAATGATGCGGTTGCTATACGAATATGAATGATGCGGTTTCTATGCGAATACGAATGATGCGGTTGCTGTTCGAATACGAATTATATGGTTGCGTCACAATGCGCTCATATTTTTCATAGATAATTTTGAATTTTTTTGGGCATAGGGCAAATTTTTGTTTACATTATGTGTTTTAGTTGAAATACTATTTAGTTGTTGATATTTAAGAAAAAGAGCAATTTTGATAGCGTGAAGCGTTATTTTGTAGTTGCTTTTTACTATTGCTATTTATGTTTGTAATTTGAAAATTTAGATGATTCATCTTTTTTTTTTTTTTTTTTTCCCTGAGCGTGCCATAGTCAGATTTTATTGATTTGAAATATTTATATACTGCACTTAGGTATTGTTTATATAAGAATATGTAGGTTAATATAGGTTCTTTACTTCCTTGTATCAAATAAAATGGTAGTAATTATTGATTTCGAGAAAACTTTTGGGTATCATATTTTAACGGAAATATCCGTTTTTGACGATTACGGAATCCATGTGAATTGTTTTTTGGGCTGACGCCTGTACGTACGAACACAATGAAGGACTCTCTATCTCTCTCTCTCTTTTTTTTTTTTTTCAAAAAACTTATTGTTAAATGTAAACTTATGACTAATGATTATGACTCTAAGTTGATACTTGAAATAGATTTTTTTCGTGATGTGTAAGTACGTATGTATGCATTTTGCATAACTCAAAAATGGTTAGTTATAGAACGTTGAAATTTTGTATATGGGTCCGTTATAACATCTAGATGTGCACCTCCCTTTTTATTGCAATCAGTAATACTACCAAACGTATATATGTGTATATATATCAAATAAATTATAATTAAATGTAAAGTACATATATATATGTCCTTATAATTAAATGTAAAGTACACACACACACACACATATATATATATTATATATATATATATATAATAAAAGCCAAGTAAGGCGAAAATAAAAGCTTTGGCTTTTATTTTATTTAATTATCACTAAATAAGTTACTTGACTTTTATTTTCGCAATCATTGGTTGTAGTCAGGACTTGATTTTTAAAATTAGAAGTGCAGGAGCTCTATGGAAGGCCATCAGGAAAGATGAATAAATAAATAAATAAATAAAAATAAATAAAACAACTATTACAATAATAAAATAATTAGCAACTAGAATATTAAATGATTATTATTATAATTCAATAAAAATTTAAAGACAAATGAAAATTTAATTAATTCTTAAATTAAAGATGAATAACTAAGTAATAAAATAAAATACCAAACATCGTCTTGTTTGGGAGCTGTGGCTAAAATTGCAACTTAAGAACTAAGCCGAGCATTAGCTAAATTTAGGCTTTTGATGAGCAAATAATGTACTGTTTACCAGAGTATAGATAGAAATTTGGTTATGTAGCCCATTCTTCTAAAACGACGTTTCGTGGCTGCCTTCCACCACCAATTCCCCCCTTTTTTTTTTCCGGTTTCGGTTTATTCGGTTACAGCAAAGCACACTAGGGCTATTGCCTACGGGAAGGGAGGCCTTCGTGTAGGATTTTTTAAAGGGAACTGACTCATATGCAAGTTACACATGGGAATAACAATGAAAACGCCCGTGCAGCTAGCCGTTAGCCGGAAATTGAACCCCGGACCGAACTATTAGTGCTCAGCGACTTTACCGCTCGAGCTCTGGTTGGCTCTTTTTTTCTTTTCATTCGCTGTTTGAAAAATGGGTGTTCACTTTAGGATAAAGTAATCACCTGTTTACTTCAATTAAAATGGGTTAGACGATGTGACTCTTCCTACTTTAATCTCACTTAGCTTTTGATTTCTAATATCGATTCAATGTTTTCTGTAGACAAAGTATTCTGATTAGAATAATAGATTTCAAACATGTTCAAAAGGTGTGTATATGAATATAATTAGGTTTTTATAACATAGGGCCCATTTTATTAGTTTCACATAGTTCTAAAGCAATTGAACCACAGCATCGCTGTTTTGAAAGAAAGTAAAAATGTGAGAAATGTATAAGGAACATTAATATACAAGCTTTATTAAAAGTAGTCAGCCTTTTAAAACGTGACCGTCTATGCTTTTAGAGGATTTTTGGAGCTCTGTGCATTTGCTCTGGCATCTTAAAAAAGTGATGTTCAATATCAACGTATGTTTATGTTCTCAAAAATACAGGTCTCTTTCAGAAAGCGACCTCTTAGAAGTCGTCAATAAATGATTCAGTATAATTATTTTCTAATAGACCATAGAATAAATTTATTTTAACGTCAATTTAAAAATGGCTGCTTGTACTAAGAGTTAAGAGCAATAAGACTCTAATTTTTCTTTCGCAATTAGCTATCATGCCAGCTGAATTGTTTTCTGCATAACCTTTATTGTGTATAATTGAAATATTTAGCTATGCATTCAACAAATATACAAGAAATGTAAGACAAATCATTAAAAAAATTAAAATTTGGAACATTAATGATAATTTTTGTTATACATAAAATATTATTAATGAATGATGAATTTATATCATATTATATATAAATCAAAATTTAAACTCCTATTCCTTTATAATAAATTGACGAAAAGCTATAAAGTGAATTAATTTTTAAAACAAAACGAAAATTAAAAAAAAAAAATTTGTCATATACCTAGGATCTAAAAATGACGAATACTGAATTTTACGACTCATGTGTGTATGGGTGTATTTAATTATGGCAAGGCACACTATGGCTATCTGCCTAAGGGGGGATGCCTTCGTGGAGGACTTTCTAAGGGAAACTGGCTCGTATATACGTTACACATGGAGAAAACCACGAAAACACCCATGTAGCCGGACCATTCGCGGGATTCGAACCTCGGACCGAACTACCAGTGTTCAGCGACTTTACCGCTCGGCCGCTGGTGGGCCGTTTTACGACTCATATAATAATAAATGCATATTCATATTGTAACAGAAATTTTGTTAGAAGTCTAGCATATGTATAGTTATTTGTGATCTTTAAATACTGTCGTAACATGATGCATATTTATCATTATCGTGAACCAAAACAGTATGCTTTACATCCTTACAAATATACGTGATAGATTTTAATATTTATTTCTGCATATACTTACATTTCCCAAAGACACGAAAGCAAGTCAAGCAGATTTTTGTTGTATTAAGCAGACTTAAGTTCTCTGTTAGCTAGTGTAACATAATTTTGGACTCTATGAGCCTTCCAAAATTATTAGCAAAATAGTGGAAACGTCTTTACAAAGTGTTTTTATAAGCAAACAGCAGATGTACACACAGCAGTGATCAAATGATATATTTCTTAAATGATTTGGTTTAGTTGATTATGACAAAACACACTGGGGCTATGTGCCTAAAAGGAAAAATGCCTTCGTAGAGCACTTTCATAGGAAAGCTGGCTCGTATGGTACGTGGTAAGCTGGCTTGTAAGCTGGTACGGGAAAAAAACCACGAAACGCTTATGAAGCCAACCCGTTTGCCTGAGATCGAACTCAGGTCAGAACTACCAGTGTTCAGCGATTTTACCGCTCGACCGCTGGTGGGCCATTTTTTAAATGAATAAAGGTATACTCATAGCATTATGAAATATTTAGTGCTTCACTATTATATCTAATAAAGTAACATAAAACTTTCCTTACCTTTTATAGATTTCTAAATTTCTTTTAAGTTCTTATTCTTACTTAACCTATACATTTGCGAATGTTTTTATCGATTTTATTGTTAAGTGTAAAAAGCAAGTTGACATTTATAATATAGCATTCCTTGTCTCAACAAATAACAGTCTCAACAAGGGGTTTTTGGAGAGGGGATGAATCGGGGAAATTTCACCCTTTCGTCATTAGCGGTTCTGATGAAGGGAGTGGGGGAAGCAGGAAACGAAATAACGAATAACGGACAAATAACGAAAGCTAATCTTTAATGCGGTCTCCCAGTTTCTGTATTTGTATTTGGGAAAGTTTTATGGTCATTATGAAAAAGTGAAAATTTGATATGGATTCCGCATGACTTCCTTCTACGACTATTTAAATTATGCTTATTTTTTCTGCACTTCATTTAAACTTATTTCCTCGAATTATTCTAACTCAATTAAGCGATACCCGAAGGCAAGTTACAAATGGCATCAAACATTGCAAATTTTGAAACTAAATTTCCTGGTCAATCTTTGTCCTACGAGACTCAAACTTCTTGTATTTTTATTTTTTCATAACAAGTATAAAACTTTGCCAGCTATAAATATAGAAACCAGAAGACGACATTAAAAGTTAGATTTCATAATTTGTCCAAAATTAATTCTTTTTAAAATTTGACATTGACAAAATATGAATATTTTCGTCATTTAAAATACTTCTGTATTTTTGTTGCACCGTATTTAAACTTGCTTCTTCGAGTTATTGACATTAAATTACATTAATTCCGTTATCTAAGAGAAAATAATTATAGCAAATCATCTAATTACGACATCTCTAAGAGGTCACTTTCTAAGAGATCTGTACTTTTGAGAACATAAACAAACATTGGTAGTGAACATCACCTTTTTAAGACCACGACTTGTAAAATCCTCTAAAAAGCATGAATGATTGCATTTAAAGAGGACCCATTACTTTTAATAAAGAATATAACATTAATGTTAATTATACATGTTTTTGGTGTGTGTGCCAAAATAGTGATACCGTGGTTCTGTTGCTTTAGAAATATGTGAAATTAAAAAAATGAATACTACATAACAAAAATGTTATTATATTCAGATACAATACCTTCTGAAGAAGTCTGAAATTCATTCTTCTGCTCAGCATAATTTTTCTGCATAAAATAATAAATAGTATCTCTTCTAAACCATTTTAATTGAAGTAAACAGAAGTTTGCCTTATCGTAAAGTAAACACCTATTTTTCAAACAGCTGATAAAACGGGAAAGAGGGAATTAGTGGGGGAAGGCAGCGAACGAAATAATACTTTATCGAGCTGGGGATGAAATGAGAAAGGACGAAACGATACTAAGCCAATAAGACAAGATCTGGTATTTTACTTTATTATTTAATTAGTCATCATAAATTTAAAAATTATTTTAAATTTTATTTGTTTTTACATTTTTATTAAATTGTACTTATAAGTATTTTATATTTCAGTTGCTAATTATTATGTTACTTTAATTATTCATTATTTTAATCACTATTTTTTATTATTTTAATTATTAAGTTTTTTGTTATTTTAATTACTAATTAATGTTATTATTGTAATATTTATTTCCTTTCTTTCTTTATTTTTTCCTGACGGCCTTCCGTAGGCTCTTCTGACTTTAGAAACTAAGCCCTGACAGCAATAGAAAAATTAATAATGAATCCAGTGCACCAAAAAATAATAGCCAAAATAAAGTGAATTATTTCTACCCAAAAATGCGACGCAAAACTCCCTATCGCAGACCCAGTTCCCGCGGGGTAGAATAGCTCACGTGATTCAATGCAATGCGACGTTTCAAGGCCCCTTTTAGGGCCGTAGACCGATAAAATAGGCTCAGGATACGGATAACGATCGATTTTACCGAAAGTAACGAGTACTGACTGGTTCACCGAGTAACGAATACATACGGGTACACAATTTCTCGATACTTCTACAGCACTATTCAATAAATTAAAGATTCATTTTAAGCAAATTTCCATCACTAGAATTAAGAAATTTATATAATACTTTCGTATCCTTAGGATTTGGGGAATCCTTAGGGATTTTCTAGATAATAAATAATCATGTATTCACAACAGACTTACAATTTTTAAAATACTGAGAGCGCAAGCGTATACGAAAAAACCTGTGAGTAGCAAACTCGTTATAATTTTTATCGTAATAATTATAATTTCAAACTGCGAATACAATTTTAAATATCGACGACATAATGGAATGAAAACCTGTTTCCATGCCAGACGCATTTCCTTAAGAAATCTGATATGTTTTTACATTTCAAGAACACAATTTCAGAAGAATTTGACAGCCCAACATGTATAATCTTCATTCATTTTGCTTAAAAGTTAGTAAACTGCTACCACAAATTTTCTTAAAATGTCGTCAGAGATAAATGCATGTCGTAAACGAAAGTATTAGCACAGTTTCCACTTCGAAACATTAAAAAAACTAATTTTTGGAGTTGTCTGATCGTGGTGAAGCAAGTTTCTATAGATCTTAAGTAGTAAAGCAATCATAAAAGTAGCCGCAATCTGTCTCTGGATAGATCATAGGTCTTTGCTTTTTTAATTCCTTGCACGAAGTATAAAGGAAATATTGTAATCGCGAAAAGTTTCAGGCAGCATATTTCAACGAAAATATCCATTTTGACCGCTATCGATGCAATTTAACCAAGGATGTTAGAACTCACGGAGATGCCCTCCGCGCAGTCCAAATGAAGCCAAAAAACTACTAAGCCGTGGCCTTAGTAGTCGTGGCGTAAAGATTGACGTGCTCTAACCACACCCAATTTTGTTCCTTGGTAGTCGTAAAGGATCGCTGATTCTTCCCGTCCTCTTTCCTTTACTTTTCTCGCCATTTCATTTTATTTTTACATTATGTAATTGCATCCTGTAATTAATGAATGCTAGCATTAAAAGTATTGTGAACAGAAAACAGTAGCTATGTACTCAAACTATTATTTTATTATAATTTCTTATTCTAAGTATACATAATTCTCAAATTTTTCATGTTATAAATATTACTTATGTTTCGAAAAATCTTAATTCTAATAAACAATGATAGAAATATGTAAACTTTACGTTGTTATTTTAAAACTCACACAACAAATGTGACTAAAAATCAAAATTAGTTATCATATATCTTCTTGAGCACAAAATAAAATGTAGTTAAACACCTAAAAGGTAAGACCTGTAAAGTAATTATGATCAGACATTAAAGTAAACTGTTTTCTTTTCCATGGAGAGCTAGCCACTCCCCCTCCCCATGTTTACTTATCGTTTTGTTATCACATATAAGTTAATTACGAATATCGCTTTTATCATTATTATGAAAAGGTAAATCTGAGAACTATATATGTTTCTTCGTGTACTTTACAATAAGAAAATACTCAAACTCTTTCTTGAAGGCCATTGAAACACACGTTTCGATTATTCTACTTGTTTATGACCGTTCTAAAACATTCTTTTACATGGACACGAAGTCGGAAATGTAGACATTATTTCGCTGTAACAATTCAGTGCCTTTTAGGCCTTTTAGATCTACGCATACAAAATCAGAAAACAAACTGAGAACTTGAAACCAGCTGGCGTTTTACCTCACCTCGCTTAGTAAGGTAATCGTTTTCTTGCCCTCACGTGGTGTGGCTTATTTCCTTGGCCCTGGCTTCACTTTCTTCGTAATGCAATAACAGAGACGCCATCTCCATCTAGGTCAGGTCAGGTCATAACATTGTTTTCAAGTTTCGTACTAATGAAAGTGCATTAGTCGAGCTATTTTTTCTATCCATTTAAGGCTTTAAAGTGGGGAAGTGTATAACCAATAAAGGCGTATATGAGTAATGATAAAAAATATTTGAAATAAGAGATGAAAAGTACCAGAGGTGGCACCATCTAGGTGCGAGAGAGCGAACTAGAATTGAGTTATAGAAACATCTAGTTGAATTGTATGTCACGTGGCTTATCCCATGATGTTGATTGGAGAGTCGATGAGAACTGTAGAATTACATAATTTGCGCATTTTTTAAATAATAAAGTCTATATACAGGTGCCGTTACATTTTTGTAGTATGAAAAGGAGTAAAATACTTGAGATAAATAATAGAAACAAATTCTGATGCATAGAAGGTACGTGGTAAATAAAAATCTTGCATATAAAGGTGTGTCCTCCTGGACCAATAGGAAATCTTGATTATAAGTGCAAATTCTTGAGTAAATAGTATGTAAAAAACAAATGCTTTACATTCAGAGTCCAAATATAAAGCTAAAGTTGAAAAAAATATACAATTTAAGCAATCTACCATTGAACATTGTGATGAATGGTGCGCGGTCTTTTATAAGGCTGGTCTATTGTAAAATCATAATTTCCAATATTTTGAATAATAGACGAATGATGGGCAGAAAGGTTTTCATAGAATTTATGAACACTTCTTAGAATTTCTTCATCAATAGTATTAATTTTGAGGTCATTGTGAAGTATGATATTGCGAACAAACCATGGAGCTCCAGTGATGATCCTAATAATTTTATTTTGTAAAATTTGCAATGGTTTTCTATTACTTTTGGCAGCAGCCGCCCAAACTGGGGAGCCATACATCATGACAGGTCGAATTAATTGTAGATAAATAATGCGCTTGGTTTGAAGGCTAAGTTTAGAATGATGATTAATGGAGTAAACGCTTAAGTATGCTTTTCTGGTATTTTCACAAATACATGAGATATGGTCTTTGAAATTAAGTTTCACATCCAGAGTGATGCCTAGATATTTAACAGTGTTGGCTCTGATAACAGGACTATTATTGATTTGCAGAGGATTACAGACAGGGTTTTTATTGCTTCTTTTAAAGATGATGTTGATACTTTTGTTAGGGTTGATTTTAATTTTCCAGTTTTGAAGCCAGTTTTGCATATTGTTTACAGCTAGTTGAAGTTTATGCTGAGCATGTTTAGAGTTGATAGATATGGAAAATATGGCTGTGTCATCAGCGTATTGAGCAATTTCTGTACCAGGATGTTTGGGGAAGTCATTGACATAAATTAAATAGAGGAAGGGAGCCAAGTTTCCTCCTTGAGGTACCCCCGCCATAATTTTTCTACGAGTAGAATATTCATTATTGATTTTGACTTGAAAAAACCTATTGCTTAAATAGCTATAAATAAGATTGATAACTTCCGGAGGAAAATTGTAGTGAATTAATTTGTATATTAATCCAGTATGCCAGACTTTATCAAAAGCCTTTTCGACATCCAGGAAAAGGGCTGCAACAGTTTCTTTTTTATTAAAGGCTTCTCCAATCTTTTCCACAATGCGGGAGACCTGATGAATGGTAGAGTATTTTTTACGAAAGCCAAATTGGTATGGTGAGAGGATATTATTATCTTGAGCATACTGATATAATCTTTTTTGAATGATTTTTTCGAAAATTTTTGAAATGGAGGGAAGAAGAGAAATAGGTCTATAGCTAGTAGTAAATTTGTTTTCTTTTCCAGGTTTTTTGATGACAATGATAGTGGCAATCTTCCAGGTCTGTGGAATATAATTATTGCGAAGGCAAGCATTGAATAAGTTGACAAGATAAATGACAGCTTTTTTGGGGAGATTTTTAATTGCGTTGTTTGTAATGTTATCATAACCACAGGCTTTCTTACTATTGAGAGATTTAATAATTTGATTAACTTCAGTAGGACTGGTAGGTATGTTTGCTTTACTCCTATTGGAATGGAGGAAGTTTTTAACTTGCTCTTCAATATTTTCATCAGTAGGGTGTGAAATATTATTAATTTGGAATTGCTCTTCAAAAGTATCAGCAAAGGCATTTGCTATATCTGCAGGATGATGAATAGTACTATTGTTGTGTTCTATTGGACCAATTTTATTATACGGGTTTCTTAACTTTCTTGCAAGTTTCCATACAGAGTGATCAGTATGGGAAAGATGTTCAACATAGGTATTCCATCTGTCTTCTTTATGATCATGACAGAGCTTTTGCACCCTATAATAAGCTCTTTTATAATTAATGTTGTCTCTAGGATTTTTTGTCCTTTGCCAAATTTTTCTGAGCCTATTTTTGTTTTTGATTTCTTCCTTGATATTATGTGGAAGTGAGTAGTCTTGTTTTTCTGCATTAAGGGTAGCTCTATTGATGGCTTCTATGCCAATGCCAATGATTTGAAAATTACGGAGTGCCTATGGTTCAAAACCATTTACCTCCTCATCAGAATTACTAAAAGCGAGCAGAAATAGGAAAAAATTTTGCATAAGTGAATTACTTGATGCACACTAGAGGGAGCCACTGGCTCGAGAAAGTTTAAGGATAGAGATGAGAAATAAAAAACTTAAGTATCATAATATTTTTTATAAGTTTTTAGGTTTTATAATTTTTTTGTATTTTATATTTTATACTTTTTTTGGGTTTTATAAATTTTTATACACAATACTAACACTAAAGCAAAAAGCGGAGAGGAAAGAGTTTAAGATTAATAGGCTCATTGGCATGTGGCTTGTGTAGGATAGTGCAAATAATAAATATGAACGCGTTGAAAATATTCATAGGCAGATTTTAAAAATCTGCGGGAGATGTGATTCTATGCGAACAGATTGATAACTTTGCTAGAAGATCTCAAATGCTGGTAGTGACGGTGATAAAGCAATTATATGGCAGCTCGCTGAAGAGACGTCCTTCCTTCATGGCGCGGAGACTGGAACTGAGGTAGACGAAGATCATATGCTTTGTAATAGTGTCAGCGAAGCGCTCTTTTACTATGTTTCATATTAAAAATATCAGGAGTTAGAGTTCGTTAATGAGCTGTCCGAGACTGGTGTTTGAGCATAGAATTGAGGTGAGCCGTTCTTCAACCGGCGAGGCGGTGGTGGCGGGGCCACACTAGCCTAGCAGTGACGTGAAAGGTAATGTAGTGCTTTTGTATAGTGGTAGCTGTAGTGACGGTGTCAGTATTAATGCCTGTGTTATGGGGCAAGTATATGTGCTGGGTACCTGTGTTTTTCAACAGGGATTGGAGTATATCGAAGGTTTGATATTTCTGGATTATGATGAAATTGGACTGATTGAAAGAAGTTGGTGGAGAGTTTGCGTATATATTCTGCAATGGTATTGATATTGAGATCTGTGTGAATGGTGTTATTTGGGATAAACCAAGGTGCATTTACAATTTCACGAAGCATTTTGTTTTGAAGAATTTGTAGTTTTTTGATGTGCATTTTTGCCGCTTGTCCCCATATAGGGCAGGCATAGAGTAGAGCAGGTCTGAGTATCATTTTGTAAAGTATGACTTTGTTGGATATGGAAAGTACACTGTGTCTGCCTAAGAGTGGCCGCATAGTGGCCGCTGTCATTTTAAATTTTTCTGTGACAGCACTGAAGTGTTGCCTAAAGGTGAGTTTGCTATCCAGAGTGATCCAAGGCCAACTAGATATCTACAGGCCTGCTCCAATCTGATGATCACATGGTCTGACGTCATAATCTTAGTCCTTCAATTTTGTAAGTTGACATTGCTTCGCCGTAGGACTAGTGCTAGTGAGATAATTGTTTACATGTGTTTTTTCTTCTGAAAAATTTTGTATTTTACCGGAAAGTAAAATATTATATTGTGAGTTCGAATTTATAAGAAAAAGTGTGTTTTAGAATGCCAAGAACGTGTAGTGTACCTAAATGCCGATCAAATTACGATAGCAGTAATGAACATGTGTCGACTTTCAAATTTCCTTCGTATCCTGTACTCTTTCAGAAATGGATAAAAAATATTAATTGCAAAGATTTTGTAGCTGGCAAACACAGTAGTGTATGCATTAAGCATTTTGAAGAAAAAATTTGTCATTCGAGAAGATAAAGCTGTTCGTGATGATGGAACGGCATTAGTAATGATTTTGCAAGAAAAATGGATCTTCCCTCTTCATGGATATTCATAACCAAAGGTAAGATCTTTTGGCTATCGAAATTAGAATTTTTAAACTGTTCAAAAGTGCTTGTATCTTTAAAAATATTGGACGATTTAAATGTAAGAGTTTTTTTCAATGAAAATGAAATTCCCATTGAAAAGTTCAAATGGATATTTGGAGAAGAAAAACTATGTGATAAATGGTTTAAACTTGAGACAGTGATTAGCCATTTGGATGGTTTTTCTGCTTCTGATATTCATGATGACTGCAATTTAAATTTAGATAAAATATCAGAACTACTGTTGAAATGTGCAGAAACAGAAAATAATCCACATTCTGAGAAATTTAAGTTTTTGTATCTGTTCATACATGCATTCAATTAATGCAAATGAAACAGCATTCGTATAGTGCAGAATTCTTTGCCAATATCGGCGCCAGGAAGTCACAATTTCAAGATGGCCGCTACACAAAACCAAAATAAGAAGTCGAAGAATTGCATAAGATCTGTGTCCATGTACACATCAATCTGTTTTTACTTAAAAAAAATCCTAGAATTGCACAAACTAGGCATTGCGCCTTAAATATGTCCATGTACACATCAATCTATTTTCATTTAAATAAAATCGGGAAGCTAAAACAAATTTAAAACTATTGTGGTAACCAGAAGTGAGGTTTCATCTCCAAAAATTTTAAAAAAATGTCGCCAATCGAAGGGGCACCCAATTCTACACTAAAGCCAGTTCATTTATCGAAATCTATACGAAACAACTGGTTCAATCAGAACGATTCAAACCAAACATTTTTTATACCGTCATTTGAAAACTCAAATATTGTTTACAATTCCAGTGTTCTACATTTAAAAAAATTGTATAAAATAGAAAAAAACGATAATATTAAAATGGCTCCAACTTTATCAAGGAAAGTTTTATTTCCGTCTTCTATAGAGGAACAGAATGTAAGTACTGCTATTAAACTTTTTGATGAAAAGACTTTAGCTGCTCTGCAAATTGAATCGCAGAATAATAGAATTCGGTATGGAAAAGATGTCTTAAGAACTAAACATTTTATTGATGTAATTTTAAAGTGGTGAAAAATTGTGAATGTTAAACACTCTAAAAAGGCCTTACAGTTTCGAGATGTATTTATGCAGCTTATAAGGACAACAGAAGATAAAAGCTTAGAATGTTTATCACAGTTTTGTTCGTGGCTTATATCATGGAACGAGTTTTGCCCAACAACAAAAAATTGTAAGTCACAAATTGGGGAAACTATCAAAAGAAGCCCAAGTTGCTCTTCTCCATACAACAGCAACATTGAATGAACTTTCAAAGTATTTGTTAAAAGAATTTAAATTACCTTTTATTCCTTCAGGAAAATTTCAGACAGATAACCTTGAGGTACGTTTTGGTCAATTTCAACAAATGAGTGGCTGTAATTATAATGTATCCTTACAGCAGATTATAAAGTCGGAAAGAAAACTAAAATTAATTAGTTTGCTTAAAATGCAATTTCTGAGAAAGGTTCATTTATTTTACAACATTTTTCTTGTAATGATATTGAAGATTTTAATGATGATCAACTTATTGATAAGGAATTTGGTGATGTTTTGCATCAATCCAACGATGTTAATGTTACAGAAAAAGATACAATGTGTCTAATTTACATTTCTGGATATGTTTGTAGATCTGTATTGAAGCATATAAATCGTAATCTCTCCAGGAAAAAATTAATTCTTGACGAAGAAATGATAGTTGAACATTGGGAAGATTTTGCGTACTTAGCTGCTATTGATCGAGGTGGTTTATTTTGGCCAACAGAATTCGTGCTTTTCATTAATACCTCTGCATTTAAAATATTTTCAATCCTAATATCTGAAATGTATGAGAAATTATATATTTCATCAAAAAATCAACATTCTATATTAATAAGTCTCATCACAGAGAAAGTTGAAAACAGGATTATTTGGAATGATAGTATTTGTGAATGTGGCAAATCATTGCATGATTTGTTGAAAAGTTGTGTCACACGCATTTCCAATATATTGCAGAATATTTACTGTAAGGTTAAAAATAAAAATTTAAAGGAAACCAATGACCAAAAAAGAAAAATGGGTAAATTAAATAAATAATTCTGGAATTTAGGTGAATTTTTTATGTAATTTTAAAGTTAAATAATTAGTATTTGCAAACTGTGCATAACTGAGCCATAAAAACTTGCTGCTGCCTACTAGTGGCTGAGTGGTAAAATAGCTGAAAACTGATAGTTTGGTCTGGAGTTCCAATCTCGGCGAACGGGCTGGCTGATAATTACCTTATACGGGCAAATAGAATTGATAATTACCTTATATGATCAAATAGAATCAAAAGTTAATTAAGTTTGAAAATATTGACAAGTGTGATAGAAGCTGATGAACCAACAAAAAGGAAGATGTTAATTTTAAAAGTGAAATAAAAACTTGGGAAATATGGGATGATAATGCGATAGCAAGAAATCTAATGAATTGGACTGTGACAGCTCCATAAGAGCTAAAATATGTGAATGAACAGAATACAAAGAAATGATGGGAGAAAATAAAAAATGAAATGGCGACAAGAACAGAAGATATTCATATCAAATGTAGAAAGAATTAGGTCAACTGAAAATGAGTCAAAACGAATCTGTAGATGCTTACATGAATACAGCTGTAATTCTGAAAAGTAAAAGCATTCAAGTTGGGATGAAATAAGAGATAAAAAATTAATTTACCTCATACTAGAAGGACGTTAAAGTTGATTGTTGTTAAAATTATCAAAAGTAATAAAGAGAAAGATATAGCTTCAATTATACAAGCTTTAAGATAAACAAATTGTAGATCATGTTTTAAAAGCAATTTTTACCAAAACTAAAGCAGAAGAAAAGACGAGCGAGAACAATGAAAAAAGGGTTGATCTTTACATTATGGTAACTTGGTGATTTTTTGGCGAAAATTTGGCAACCAACTCTCCTACAGCAACCCTCTGTTTTTTTTCCCCCGCCGCCATTTTGTCTTCACGAAGTAAAGACATGTTTCTTTTCTTTTTATCTACTGAACACTTCTTCCAACAATCTACTAGCCGAATTACACTTATGCTAGAAATTTTATCAAACAAAACTGCTTAATCATGACAAATATTCACTGCAAAATTGGGAAAAAGTGCACAATACAATACTCCTTACGCGTTTTTCAAAATAACACATACACATAAACCATGTACACGCCGACTTATTTTTACTTAAAAAAACATCCCAGAATTGCACAAAAATGGCATTGCGCACACTCTTCACTATATCCATGTACACTGCTTTTTTCTCATAAATTAGAAAAATTTCATAAATTAAAAAATACATGACAATTTTCTCAATCTTTAAACCCGGTAAAAAGAACATATAGGAAATTACCTGATCGCGAAAAAGTATTTACCCTTTCCAAATATGAACATTTCCACATATAAAATAAATAAAATATCCAAAAACTTTTACCTCTAAATCATCTATTATATTATAAACGTCACCAACGAATTCATACCGCAACCGTCCATTAATATCACATGACCATTAATATCACATGACATATCCCATGATCTCTCATTTCCCTCACGCAAAATAATGCGTAATCGGAACTGAGTACTGCTCACATTATTACCAAAGTCCCAGGTAGTAACCTTTATCGCCTCCAAAATGTCGCCAAACTACCAGTTACCATATTGTAAAGATCAGCCGAAAAAAGATTATGTAGTATGATGTATGAAATGATAGAAGAACTAAGTTCAATGGAGGCTCATGAAGTCTGGAAATTAGTTGAAAGATCTATCAATAAGAAAATTACGATGTTTACGAAAACTACAAAATAAGATTTTTGATGTAAAAACTGCATATTTAAATGGATACTTGAATAAACCAATTTATATGAACAACCACCTGGATTTAAATCAGATTCAGACTGTCAAGCATTAATAGATTGGATTAAAAAAACAAAACAAAGTAGTAGTTCAAGGCACATTAATCGAAATCCTTTGAAGTAAGCCAAATCAACTAGCTAAATCATGTTTATTTTTGTAGACCTCAAATCAGGGGCTACAATGATAAGCCTGTTTTGGCATTCATATTTCAAAAATTTGAATGGCAAACTTTTTGTTGATGTGAATTAATGACGTTTAACTTAATAATTAATATCTTATAACATTGTAATGATATGCTGGATTTTTCATTGCTTAATACTGCATGCATCTTTTACTATTTGTCTATTATTAAATAAATTTACAGTGTATATTTAATCAGATGTTCTTTCATAAGAATTTTTTATAGCATGATATGGTGCTCATTGGGGTAGATTGCATAGTTATGATCTCACTTTGTTTTCAGGGAATTTTATAATATATTTTTGGATATGCTACAAGATTTCTCGGATAATGTTCATGCTTTAAAACATCTTTAAAATAAAACTTTTTTTGTCATATATTTCCCAAAATGTTCACTTGTATGTTTATAATTAAAAAGTACCTTAAGATATTGGATTAAATGTTGAAATGTTTTTATGAGAAAGAAAAAAAAATGGCTTTTGCTTCAATAGAATTGCATGTAAAATCATAAATGTAAATCAAAATTTTATTTAAATTAATATCTTTATGAATTTTGTTATGAAATATCACATATCTTTTTAATATTTAAGCAGTATAAATCAATCTAATTAATTTAAGCAATACAAATTAATGTAGTAGTATGTGGTGTATAAAGAGTTTAAATATTTTTAAAAGAAAAAAAAGAATGTCTAAATTAATTGAATACTAAGCATCTGTAAACTATATCTATTTTGGTATATAGAATGACATAGATGATATATTGTAATATCAGTGAGTCGTAGAAACTTATTCAAGTTTATGAAGTTTATTTTTGTGGACCTCGCATCAGAGTCTGCAATAATAATGTTCCATTATTAATATTTAAAAAATTCAAATGACAACTTATTGCAGATGTGAAATGATAATTTCAACTGGCTAATCAGTATCTTATACTATCGTAATGACTCGCAGGATTTTTCATTGCTTAATATTGTGTATTTTTAATGAGATGTATTAAGAGTGTATTTTTAATAAGATTTTCTTTCATAAGAATTTTTTGGAGCATGATATGATGCTCATTGGGATTGATTGCATAGTTATGATCTTGCTTTTTTTAAGAGAACTTGAAATATATTTTTGAATATTCTGTGTAATGTTTTTGCTATAAAACATCTTTAGAATGAATCTTTTTTCAATATGTAGACTAAACTTCAGATATACTTTTAATATATTAATGTATTAATAAGATTTATGTATTTCACTTAATGTCCAGATGTGTATTTATTATTAAAAAGCATCTTAGGATCTCTGATTGAATCTTGAAAAATCTTTATGGGAATAAAGAAAAGAAAGAGTTCATTTTGCTTCAATATCATTGCACCAAAAACAATTATAAAGCAATATTATATTAGAATTAATATTAATTTTATTATGAAATACTATATGTGTTTGTTTAGTATTCAAGCAGTATAAATCAGTCTTCATAATTTAAGCAATATAAAATCATCTGAGAGCTTTAACATACTTTTTCTTTTTATTACAAAATGAAAACATCTCATGTTTAGTTCATTACATATGTTATATTTTCATTGATATTATCATACCGTATAATTTTTATAAATAATTTTTGTGTCCATTTTATTTCCGTATAAAAGTTCAGATATGTTTCAGTTTAATTTAAATCAGCTCTGCTAAATTTACAATATCACTCAAATCTTATTTTTATTTTCTGTTTAATAAATCGGTATTTAGTATTTAAATATCATTACGATATAACATAGTACGTTATTATTCCTAAAATTCGAAATATTAGTTGTAAAAATTAATTTGACTTGACTTTTGTGTTGGAAATAAAACGCTGCGCACTACATAAATGAAACAGTCGGCTGCGTCTACCGTGGGAACGATCGCCTTCGATTGTGACGTCACAAATCGGTGGAGCAGGCCTGTAGATATCTAGTTGGCCTTGAGTGATCCCTAGGTATTTCACCTCGGAGACCCATTCTATATCATCATCAAAAATTTGGGGTGGTGCTGGGGTGTAATTCGAGGTACCTTTACGAAAGATGATTGCTTTTGATTTATTAGTGTTGATTGCTATTCTCCAAAGTGTGAACCAGTGCTCGAGTGCTATGAGGTAATGCTGTAATTGAAGTCGAATGTGATTTGTATGTATTGCCCTCGTGAGAATGGCCGTATCATCGGCGAACAGTGCTAGTGTGATAGTGTCATCTTTGGGTATGTCATATGTATAGATATTATAGAGTAGGGGGGAAGGAACTGCTCCCTGGGGGACGCCAGCTGTGATGGGTCGTATGGAGGAGTGCGTATTGCGAATTTTGATGGTAAATGTGCGATTACTAAGATATGAAGCTATAAGTCGAATAAGATGATCTGGGAAGTCCAACTTGATAAGTTTGTAGATGAGTCCTTTATGCCATACTCTGTCAAATGCTTTTGACACGTCTAAGAAAATTGCTCCTGTGGGGATTTTGGCATTGTAACCATCTGTAATGTAATTGATGACTCTTAGAAGCTGATGTGTAGTGCTGTGTGAATGACGAAAACCAAACTGTTCTGAGGGTGTGTAATGGCTGACTGGAATGTTTTTGTGAATGAAATACAAAATAATTTTTTCCGTGATTTTAGATAGGCTGCTAAGCAGGCTTATTGGCCTGTAGTTCTGTGGAAATGTATTATTCTGTTTGGGTTTTGGGAATACTATGATAGATGCATTTTTCCAGGCTGATGGGAAATATGAATATTTGATAATAGCATTGATGAGTTTAGTAATGTATGTAATTCCATTTATGGGGAGATTTTTTAATGCCTTATTTGGGATCCTGTCTTGGCCAGAGGCTTTCTTATTTTTAAGTGCACTGATAAATTGTGCAACAAGTGTTGGTGTGGCAAGAAAGGTGAAATTTAGTGGAGCTGGAATGCCAAGATAACTATCAACCACTGTGTTGACGTGATCAATATGACCATTGTCATAAGGGGCTGGATTTGGTGTAAAAGAGTCTTGAATGACACTGCTATTGTGTTGGCTTTGTCAAGATCAGAGTAAACCATTCCCGACGGTCCATGTAAGGGGGGGATTTGCTTATAAGAGTTTTTGAGTTTACGAGAGATGTCGTACAGTGAGTTATCTTCAGTGGATAGTGTATTTAGAAAATTTGTTCATTTGCTGCTTTTGTACTCCTTGATTGCTCTTTTTATACTGTTTTGGAGTGAATTTAGTCTGCGTTTGGCCTGAGGGTCTCGGGTGTTTTGCCAGAATTTGCGTACTCTATTTTTTATGATAATCTGCTCCCTTATGTTGCGTGGAAGGGGTTGGAAACGTCTGTTGACATAGAATGTATTAGTAGCGTCATTAATGGCTTCTTTGATCTGATTGGTGAATTGTTCAATTTCCTTATCAATATCCTCTTTATTATTAATGAGGGGGTTGCCTGGGACTGTACTGGAAATAATATTAGTAAATTTGGGCCAGTTTGTAACACCAATTGAGCGTAGTAGTGAAGGAGGGCTAGCATTTGTAAAAATTTTCAGTAATACTGGATTGTGATCAGAAGAAAGTGCTGGGATTGAGGTAATTTCATGCTGATATGGAAAATCCCTTGCGATGAAGAAATCAATAATTGTCGATCTGTTTAGGGAGAAACGCGTGGGTTCTTCTGGTGCTAGCAGTGAGTAATGATTTTGATTAATGAGATCAAAAAGTAAGTTGCCGTTTCTGTTTGCTCGTCGAGGATTCCAGCTAGGGTGCTTTGCATTATAGTCACCTCCTGCTATTGATTTGGGGTGTATAGTGATCAGGCTATTGAGTTCTGTAATGTTAAGATGATTTGTGGGTGGTATGTAAATATTGGTAATTGCAAATGAGGTATTGTCAATTGTGATAATGACGTTGACGTTTTCAAAGCTGTTTGTGAGCACTGGCTTGTGGAAGTGTGAGATACTGCTTTTAACATACGTGATGACCCCGCCGCCTCGTCCTGAGAGTCTATCACATCTGTAGGCAAAGTAATTTGGAAAGAGGACCGTCCTGGCTGGCTTGAGATGAGTTTCCTGCACTAAAATAACATCCGGCTCGAATTCTAATATGAAATCGCTTAATTCATCTTTTCTGGAGTTAAGTCCATTGGCATTCCAAGTGAGAATGCTGTAGTATCTGTTATTATTTGCTGCTGGAGAGTTAAATGTGACTAGTGATTTTTTCAATAATGTCCACTATTATTTCTATTTTGTCAAATATTGAAGTTTTTTGTTTGATTGTTTTTATTCCGTTTTTGATGTCATTCCATATGACTTTTAGCGATTTGAGACTGAAGAGGTCATCAGAGCTTTGCATTATCTCTGAGGTTTCCGTCTGGGCTGCAGCAGCTGGTTCTGTGAGTGGCGGGAAATTTTCTGAATTGCTTGTCCAGGGGTTATTGGCAGGCGGCTGGTTTGGGGTGAAATTGTCAGTTTTCCTTTTTGTCTTTGGTATAGCCGGGCAACCGGAAAAGGACGCAGGATGTGGTCCCCCGCAGTGACAGCACCTTGCAGGTTCTTCTGGTTTTAGTTTACATTCGCCGGACGTCGATCGATGTGGGCCCCCACATCTCACACACACCCATTCTCTTGTACATAATAATGAGTTGTGGAAGAACCCCTGGCACCTATAGCACTGTGGAGGCCCTGGTTTTCTTTTCAGTGTCTCTACGGTAACTCTGAGATAGCCAATGTAAGTGAGGTTGTAAATGGTTTTGTTTTGCTCGTTTCTTGGCAAATGCACTAGAAAGAGCGGCATTGGTTTGTTTTCACGTCTATTTCTAAGATTAGTTATGTAGGTAGCTCCATATCCTTGATTTCTTAATTCTTGTACTATGTACTGATGGTCCATAGTAACAGGAAGTCCTCGTATGACAATTTTTAAAACCTTTTCATCTTGAAGTTGGTAAGTGTGTGATTTTAACTTTTTCTCCTTAATGACTTCTCTCACATATCTGTGAGCATCTGCATCAGGGAGAGTCACATGCAATTTGGTGCCTTTTAATTGGCCTGTAATTGTTTTCCCTGTTTGAACACTAAGCTCAGCCAGGAATTTATCAGCTTGAGGGACATCATCTATAATAATTGGCGGGACTCTGATTTTTCTACTGTTCGAGGGCTCAGGGGCCGCCGGATTATGTGTACCCTCACTTTCATTATCAATTTTTTCCTCATTGTTGTCTATATTAATTTCGCTCATTTCTGTTTCTAGTCCACTGTATCTGTTAGCGGTTTTAATGGCAGGTTCAAGTTGTTCTGTGTCGGAGTTTGTAGAAGCCGAAGAACGGCGCCTATGTCTTTTACGTTGCTCCTTAAACGGTTCTCCATGTAAGGCGTTCATTAAGTGGTCGACTTTTTGTTCTAATTCTTTAATTTTTTGGTCACGATATTCAATTTCAGTAATTGCTTGGTTTTCTTCTAATACACGTGTTTTGTTTAAGATGCATATTAGAAAGTGTTGCAGTCTATGTGAAGCATGATAAGTAATTGTTTCACTAGTTAATATGTCTTGAGCTAGTGCAGAGAGTCTAGCGCATTCCTCAACAGTGGAGAGGATGTGTAATTGTTTTTCCAGATACGTGGTGAACTGATCAGTTTCTGCTTCATTTTGGAAAAGCTTTTTTCTTTCTTCCGGATAAGCAATGATCTTTGAAATTGGTGAGCTAGGTGGTGAGTGCGACATTTTTTCTCTATTCTTTTCTGGGCTGATATCTGGTGGAATTGCAGCAGAATTCTTAAAATGATATGTCATTGTGTATCATGTAATACTCAAAAAGAGTATCGACCGCAGGAACAGGAGAAAAAAACAAAAAATCGAAGAGCCTCTTTGCCCGCACCGCGCCGGGTGTGCAATAGGTGGAATCTCCGATGAATACAACCAGTGCCTCTGTCAAGCGCCGACACGCAAGCTTGGAGGGTACTCTGGTTGCAGAACGACCAAAATTTCTAAGTTATTTCTTGTTAATCACAAGAAATTATTTGCACAGAGTGATTCCGTGCGATAAGCATATATGGCACAATTGCTTCGTCGATACCAAAGCTGCCACGTGTTAGTCCTAGTAACACCACGAGACGAGCGAGGGGACGGAGCACCTTCACGAGCTCAACTCAGGTAGAGAGGGCGTGTCTAGCCCTTTTCGATGGTGGGTAGATGCCGAACTCTCGGCCAATCACGGCTCAAGGATCAAGGATCAAGGAAGTGCAATTTACGGAGTTCATAGGCAATTACGCCTTTACCTCCACATCTTCAAAGGAAATTTAATCGTCCGAAAGAGGGTATTGTCAAATAGGGTAAAAATTTTGATAAGCCGAATGACTTGGAGTAAGTGCCTTCACACTGAGTCAAAAAAAGGCAAAAAACTCAGAAGGTCTTAATTTTGCGCCGAAAAAGGGCCAGAATAATTTAGATAGGGGCAGCCATAAAAATTTTGACTAGAAATATAAAAGGTGAAGTTTCCTTGAACCTTGATAATCATTTTCTTTGCATACGTCAGATGAAGGACACGCAGGGGAATTCCGATGCGCGCTCTTCGAGGTGGGGGGGGAACCTGTTCACAGGTCGAAAAAGTGGTTCTGTCAGTGATCAGCTGGGAGGGAGAAGTGTCATTTTTTTGACCGCTAGTCATTGCGGTTTTTAAAAGCCAAAAAGGACGCTGTTAAGCGCCTAAGAAGGTTCCTTCTTAGAGGAAGAGAGAAGTTAAAGTTTAAAGAATCTTTATCAGTTTTAGAGAGAACTTTTTCAGTTTTATTTTAGTTGAAAGATTATAGTAAGTTAAATCAGTCCTATTTGACTGTGATGTTTCTTGTTAAAGAAACGTTAAAGAGGTTCCTCGAGTTAATGCCGTGTGCATTAAAGAACTTTAGAGGCGGGGGGGGTTAAGGAACGAGAGGTAATTATTCACGTGGTTATCGGTGTGCTCATATCTAGCCCGTTTAAAAGGCAGAGCCGAATATTCCCTATTAAGTACCGCTCTGGGTCTTTTTCGGGAAGAAGCAACTGCAGGATCGTATACGGGTAGCATATGAAGCATAGGATTAGCGACACGTTGAATATTTTTGAAAAATTTTTCCGAAAGTCGCTGTATATAGCGATTAATGGGCATAATTTTGAGGTTGTTATGAATCTCTTCGTTCCGTACATACCACGGAGCTTTTAGAATTTGCCGAAGCATTTTAGATTGAAAAATTTGGATATGTTTTCTGTTAGTCAGTGCGCATGGGCCCCACACGGGACACGCATACGTAAGAACCGGCCTAATCATTGATTTGTAGAGCAAGATTTTGTTATCAGTTGACAGGTCGCTATGACTAGCTAAGAGGGCGTAGGGCGGTCTTGACAGCTGTCGCACCCGCTATGATTTTGCGGATGTGAGGCTGCCAAGTTAATTTTGAGTCTAGTAAAACACCTAGATATTTGTAAGAAGAGACCCAGGGAATAGGTTCACCGAAGAGCATTAAATTGGGTAAATTTGGGATATTTCTTCGGATGAACATGGTGGCAGCACATTTTGCGACATTAATTTTGATTTTATACAGACCGAGCCAGAGTTCTAAGGTCGAAAGGTAACTCTGCAATTGTGAGATTACCTGGAGGGTGTTGGAGTGTTGAGAAATGATGGCTGTATCGTCTGCGTATAATGCAAGATCGATATTTGGGGCCTTAGGAATATCATTTACATAAAGGTTAAAGATTGCGGGGGCGAGGAGACTTCCTTGAGCCACCCCAGCATAGATTGGGCGGGGAGAGCACAATTCGTGGTTAACTCGCACGCGGAAACTGCGTCCGGTCAAGTACGGGTTAATAATTTCCTTCCTTCAATCACGGCTCTCGGTCTCTTCTGTGAGCTGCGAATAGCAGGATCGTATGCTGGCATCTGTTGAAGTGCTCGATTATCAATCTGTTCAATTTTAAGGAATAAATTTTGACTATGTTTTTGATAAGGTAATCAACAGGTTTAATTGTAAGGTCCGAATGAATCACATCTGTACGGACGTACCAAGCTGCGTTTAGGGCCATACGTAAGGTTTTACTTTGAAAAGATTGAAGTTTTTTTACATGAGTTTTTGCAGCAGTACCCCAGATTGTACATGCATACATAAAGACAGGTCTTATAATGGATGTATAGAGAAGGATTTTGTTTTTAATTGACAGATTGCTCTTTCGAGCTAAAAATGGGTAAAGTTGGGCTCTGGCACCTTTCGCTTTGTTGAGAACATTTTCAATGTGAAGGCGCCAGGTTAATTTTGAATCAAGTACAACTCCTAGGTACTTGTAAGAGTTTGACCAGGGAACATAGTCATCAAAGAATTTAATATTAATGGAAGGGTACGGGAGGGGGCTACGTTTGAATATCATAGCAGCACATTTAGCAACATTAATTTTTATTTTCCAAGTGATGAGCCAGTGCTCAAGGCTAGAGAGATAACTCTGAATGATTTGGACCAAGTTTTCAAGGCGTTTGTGTTGAGCTAGGATGGCCGTATCATCTGCATAAAGTGCAAGAGTGATACTAGGTGATTTTGGTATGTCATTTATGAAAATGTTGAACAAAATTGGGCCTAAAAGTGACCCTTGGGGGACGCCGCTTAGTATAGGACGGGGTGTCGAAATGAAAGAATTAACTCGTACAGAAAAAGATCTATTAGTGAGGTACGAATTAATTATATGAATTAAATGGGCCGAAACGTCAAGTCGTATGAGCTTGATAATGATTCCTATATGCCAAGTCCTATCAAGGAAAAAAAAAAAAGGCATTGCAATGAAAATTACGAATTCTGAAAATTTTCTATAAAATTGGTGAATATCTGTTATCAGACATATCGCTTTTCAATTCATCTTGCAAAATCTTATTCACCCGAATACTACCCACAAACAGAAGTAATTCATAAATTTTACTAACGTTAGCTTGCACTTTTTACCATATACTTAAATTACCATATACTTTCTCATTAATGTTACAGGAATGTGGTTGGGTGCCTAATTATGCAAACACTCCAGTATCCGGAAGACATGGTAAATGCTATGTGCCAGAAACTAAGAATTCTGTTTGAAACTAAGAATTCTGTTTGAAAAAATCTTTGACCAAAAAAAAAATAATAAAAAAGAAAAAAATTTTTTCATTCAACTAAGGCACATTACAACATTCAACATACATTAACAACCATTACAAACACTTCCACCAATCCACACAGTTTGCATGTGATATCCCTCAGCCAAACTACAATCTTTCGCCTCGAAGAGACGGCATTGGATGCCCGCAAGCTTAAATGCTTAAATGCTAATTGCTTATGCTTATATTAGCACAGTTGGGCTTTAATAAGCTATATTGATCTAATCCCCTAAGGACAATCAGAATGTCAACTATCAGCTAGTTAGTTCCCAGCCAGGAAATCGGAGCGGGTAAGGAAAAGAGGGCCCATCGGCCATAGTGACAAAGTCCAATCATCAAAGTAACTTAACTCTTACCCCTGAGACAAGAGTAATAATCACGTGTATGGAGCTATGAAGATGCAAAAGAAATGAAAATACATGAAATGTGCATAGGATACAGTGTTGAACATGTAATAAACAAATGAAAGTGAAGTAATGTACGCATAAAAATGTGTTATTTACATATTTGAAAACGAGTGGGCTAAGTGACAAAATTGTGATCCCTCATTCTGTGAGCCGTAAAAGGCCTGATATTGTAGTCCTCAGGAATGCAGACATAGTTCAGTACAGCATTAAAGTTTCCTTTACTGCAATTCAAGCCTTTGTCAAAGAACTTGCTGTTAAGTTTTTGCAGATATTTGTCAATATATTCAACTTGTAAATCATCGTGCAGGAGTTTGTTACGGATGTAAAAATGCGCTCCTGTCATGGTGCGTAAGATTGTGTTTTGAGTCACCTGCAATTTGTTGATATCTGAGCTCGTAGCAGTCGCCCAGACAGGGGACGCATAACACATAATTGGTCTTAAAATGGAAATATAAATCTGTCTTTTCTTTCTCAGATCTAACTGCGAGCTGCGCCCTAGCAGTACTTGTAATTGTTGAGCAATTCCTCTGGTCTTGTTTGCAATGTAATTGACATGCGTACTCCACGTGAGTCTTCGATTCAAGTAAACACCTAAATACTTGGCCTTGTGTACCATCGGGACACGTTGGCCGAATAGGTAAAGTGGCTGAACTGAGACCAGTATTTTCTTCCTTCTAACAAGAAGTAGCTGTGATTTAGTCGCATTGATGGAAATCTTCCACCTGGAGCACCACTCCTCAATGTCCATAATTATATCCTGCATAACAGAAATTGCCCTGTTAGGCTGAATAGATCTGACCGCTACAGCGGTGTCATCCGCATAGCAGGCCAGCAATGTATTTCTGTTGAGTTTATCCCGCGGGAAATCAGCCGCATAGAAAAGATAGAGTACTGGGCCAAGACAGGACCCCTGGGGGACGCCTGCAGCGATAGTTTTGTATCCAGAATGACTTTGCTTGCAGCTAACTGTAAAGTAACGATTTGCAATATAAGATCTGGTGAGTAAGATCAGTTCTCTAGGCAAATTCATCATTATCAATTTATATATTAAGCCCTCATGCCAGACACGGTCAAATGCTTTGGCCACGTCCAGCATGAGCACTGCAGTACAACTCTTATGATGCAGAGCAGAGCCGATAAATTCCACAAGCCTAATCAGTTGTTTAGATGTGCAAAGTTCGCTCCTAAATCCATACTGATCTTCCGGAAGTACCTGTAAATAAGGCTGGAATTTCCTTAAAATTATTCGTTCAAAGATCTTGCCTATATTAGAGAGCAAGCTTATGGGCCTGTGATTTTCCGCCTTAGTGATGTCTTTTGCAGGCTTCGGTAGTAGGAAAACTTTTGCGTACTTCCAGCAGTCCGGGAAGTAGCATAACGTAATGCATATATTAAAAATGCTGGAAAGTCTTGTGATTCCACCGCGCGGGAGGTTCCTGATCATTAAATTTGTAACTCCATCAATACTTGGGGCTTTCTTGGGGTTCAATTTGGAGATAATATCCGTAACTTCTCTTGGATTAGTTAAACCATCGGCATTTAGAGCCGTGGGAGCACCTAGCCATTCTTCTACTTTCATTCGGACTTGGGTCTCAAAGTGAATATTACGAGGTGTCTGATTGGGAGAAAACTGCTTTTCAAGATGTGAAGCAAAAATCTGACATTTGTCAGTATCTGAATAAGCAGTCACGCCGTTGTCAATAATTGGCCTATCACACTGATGCGTCCTCTTTAACATTTTTGTAAACTGCCAGAAGGCATCACTGTCTAAGTTTAACTCCTCCATTTTAACATTCCAAGCCTCACACTTTAATTTATGCATTTCAAGCTTAATATGCTTACTGATCCTATTTAACTCCGTTTTAATAATTGGGTCCCAGGTGATATTATACCTCCTTCGCAGCCTGTTTCTTTCGGCTATGAGAGATTTGACGTACCTTGGAATCTTAGCGATTTTACAAGACCTTTGAGTAACCTTGGTGGCCTCATAGTAAGAGTCATTAAGACATGTAGTAAACTTATCAATCTCTTTGTCAATATCAGAAGGGCTTTTCATAGCACCTAATTTAGGGAGCCTCACTTTCACAACATTGTGGTACATTCTCCAGTCGGTATGGGTCTTAACATTCGTATAATTAATACTGGTGACCCCTAGTGTAGCAATCACAGGAGTATGATCAGAGCTTAAGTCGTCTCGAACCTCCAGCACCATATTAATTCCTGTATTAGTCAAGATGATATCTAGAATATCAGGAGTGTACCTGATGTTGCTGGGCCTGAACGTCGGTACGTCAGGCGCAAATATACCAACTGGGTGGTTACTGATATACTCTCTCAGTACTTTACCATTGTGATTAGTGCTACGGCAGCCCCAATCTTTATGCTTACTATTGAGGTCGCCACCAACAATCATTATTGAAGAATCCGGAATAATATTTTGTAACATTTCCTCAGTTAGCCTATTAGTAGGGGGGTTGTAGATTGCCGCAAATAAGGTATCTCCAATCTTAGGCAAGCTAATAGAGGCAATCACAATTTCATAGCCCTTCTCTCTTTCAGTCGAAATTAAACAAGATGAATATTTACAATGAACGTAGATGAGTGCTCCACCTCCTCTGTGATGTAACCTATCACATCGGTAGGTTCTATAATTTTTGATGCTAACTCTGTCTCCTGGGGTGATGTGCGTCTCGGAGATCAGGCAAATATCAATGTCGTTCTCATACATAAAGTCCTCCAACTCATCTTTCTTTCCTCTTATGTTGTTAGCATTCCACACTAACATCTTGATTGGCCTAAAATTATTATCTTTCCTATCCATGATTGGGTTCATTATTGACCGCGTTGAAACTACTAGCATTGGCGCTAGGAGCTAAATTTACTTGTAGAATGCCGGAAGCCTTAATAGCCTCAACAAGGTTTTTAAGCCCTTCAAAAATACTTCTAGCTTCATCTAGAGTATTCATTGTTTGCCCGCCAACAGCGGCAGCATAAGATTTATTGATAATTACTCTATCACTGAAATTCTTCAAAGGCGGATTTTGAGTATTTATTTTGGGAAAATTCGGGCAACCCCTGTAGTTGCTTGTATGATCTAATTGGCAATTTATACACTTAGGTTTATCTTCTCTTGGCTTGGGGCAGTCTTTTGAATAATGATCGCCAGCGCATTTCATGCATTTCGGGTCATGCATACATCCTGCCTGGGCATGATGAAATGCCTGACACCGAAAGCATTGTACCGGCCCTTTCCTTCCTTTGTAAGCTTCTACTTTAACATTCAGCAAACATAATTTAGTTATATTATGTATCCCTCTCGCTTTTTCATTCCTCTTCAAAATAACTAGAAACAGGGGCAGATTAAATTTTTCTCCATTTCTGCGTCTTACTAATTGCGAGACTCGTTCAACTGGGAAACCTCTATCTATCAGTTCATCAGATATCTCTGAGGTTGGCGTGTCGATCGGTAAGCTGCGTATAACAACTTTAACCTTCTTGTTTTCGGGTAAAATAAATGAGTGATATTTCACTCCTTTGGCATTAAGTAATGCAGTTAAACTCTTATGAGTTTCTATACTGTCAACTTTTAGCTCATAGTGGTCTTGAGCTTTCATTATACCTGATTTTAGCTTAATTCCTGCATCTTTAAACATTTCCTTATATTTTGACCAGGAGTATTTACCATCCTGTATAATAATCGGGGGAGCTTTATTGCTCACTTTATTTGGATGTATGAATTTATCCACATCCTGCTCATTATTTTCGGCAGAATTGGTACCAGTTTCATGATCATGAGCATCACCTATTAGCCCAGCCGGGCACGTGACCTCATCTGCAGCACCGATAGGCCGCACCATGCTTTCCGTCTGAGACGTACTCGCAGCCGGCTTTTCGGGGATCTCACTAGATGGCGCCACATTAGCGTGGGCTTTATCCATATTATCCACGACTGGGGCTGTATCCATATTATCATAAGTTATTTCCGTGGTCGGCTCAGCTGTCGAAACTTCTGACAAAACAGAGGAATCCGTCAGAGTAGACTTTCGAGAGGGTTTTCTTAGTCTTCTAGTAAAATCTCCTTTAGGACCTGAGTCCGTGTCGGAGCTGTCTTCATTCAGTGCTTTATGTTTTTTCGACTGCTCTTCATCTGAGCGCGCAGGGCTGCTGGCTCGTCTAACATTAGTTTTGTTGATTCCAGTTATTGAAGAATCACTGTCATTAACCTTAGGAGCAGGGATGTTTGGTTTGGGAAGAGAAGTAGAAGAACGATCAGCGTTCAGTTCTCTGTCAATGAAAAGTTTGAGGCGTCGAAGGAATTTAAGGTCTCGTGCGTCCTTAGATGAGAGAGATCCATCAGCTTCTTTGATGCATTCTAAGTTGGTAATCTCAGAGGCAATAAAATCAATCATTCGATCCATGGTGGAGCGGATGGCAGAAAATGAAGCAGCGGAGAAAGCAACCAGAGTCTATTGCAATGCCGACCTACTGCCCGCAAGCACGTGACGACACCAGCTCCTCCAAAACGCCAGCACGACTCAAGGTTCTTTAATATACTAAGGTTAGGCCAGGAACGGAAAAAGCGTGCCATTGGTTGCTGGCAGTGACGTCACCCGGGAGACAAGACGCATCGGCCGACGCGTCTGCTACATGATTTTGGTAATGGAAAAAATGTAAACTAAAGCAAAATGATCATTTTACATGTGGTAGATACACCGGAAATACCGGATATATACTTTCCGATTAAGTATTTAGTTAAAGAAAATGTTTATTTTATGCACAGAATTCGTACGAATGCTGAAAATAATTGTAAACATTAAATTCTTTTCGTAAAGCAAAGCATTAGAAAATGAAAAACGATATTTAAGTTAATTAAGGGAAATAAATATTGTAAAACAAGGTATTTTTCAATATTTTTTCGTAGTATTGTTTGCACTAAATAAATCTTGTTGAACAGAACACATCATGGCATAACTGCTAAGACCACGGTAAAAACATAATCAAAAAGTATTATTCTATTTATTTTCATTGCTCATGCACTTTTTTTAATACAAATGAACTTTGACATTCCATGAGAAATATATGATCGTGATTTTCAGTTTAAATTACATATCTCAAGCAAAAATATATATAAAAAGATTTGACTTAACAAATTCATATTTAAATACCATAAAATTCTACAAATTTCTTAATATCCGTCATTATACTTTTAAATAGTATACTTATCACATTCTTTTTAAAGTGAAAAGTCACTTCATACTGATTCACTTCAGATTTTAGCAGAAGTGCGTATATTTTCAGTATAATCTAAAAGTACTCTTATAATCCCTTACACTCCCAAGATTTCTATATAACATTTATCCTGACGTGATTATTTGCTATAGTAAATAATCTTCGATATTGGCATCCTATTCTTCCTTCCATACATTAAAATTGGAACAATTAAAATACATTTTCTTACACATATACGCACAATAATAATAATAATAAACTTGCCTTACATCTTAGTTTCGGCCCACCAGCGGCCGAGCGGTAAAGTCGCTGAACACTGGGGAGTTCGGTTCGAATCCCGCGAACGGGCTGGCTGCATGGGTGTTTTGGTGGTTTTCCTCATGCGTAACGTGTATACGAGCCAGTTTCCCTGAGAAAGTCCTCCACGAACGCATCACACCTATTACGGAGATAGCCCTAGTGTGCTTTGCCATAATTAAATACACCACCACATCTTAATTTCAATTCAGTCTGTACACAAATTAAATATTTTTAATCACTAATGTATTTTTATTAGCTTGTTTCTTAAAATACTTTTGTTATACTCGAAATATGTGTTCAATATTGAATTATTTTTCTTTCTCTTATAATTAAAACCAAGTTATATGGAATCAAAATTAAAACATATGCAGCAGGTAAATAACACTGAACAGAATATCTTACTTACTCTTTCGCTATTTGTATTCTAGCATTATACACAGATTTGTTTTCCTTCAGGTTCAAGCATGTGTAAGTTATGTCAATTAAATTACATCACACATACCTGTATGCATCAGTTAAATAACACTGAAGGAAATATGTCACTCACTCATTCGATGTTTGCATCATAGTGTGGTCGAGAAATTGTTCTTTCCTCACGGTGAGGCATGTATCAGTTTACTTAGTTCGCAAAGCTTAACCCAGACGCTGCTTCAATACATAGAATTACGTTTGGGATGTAAAGAAAGTAACCAAAACATGTGAATGAAGTTGGATACGCGAATTCATTAACTAATCATTCAGGTACTCAGTATTGGTAAACATGACACTGAGTTTAAATATCTCACTACGATGTAAGTCTCATACACAAAATGAAGATTATGATAAAAAATGATTTAAAATGAGAAATTTTTCAATTTAAATGTAAAATAGCAGTAAAATGAAAAATAAATGTAAAATTACATCACAGTTATGTATGAAAACTACATAAATTCATTAAAAAAATAGTTATTTTATCTGGTTGTAAAGAGTGTTTTCCGCCAAAAAACGTATTAACGTGTATAATTCTGACACAACGCTATAGCACAATTTGCCACTTCCGCTTAGGTATAATAGCAAATTAACAACACAAATCAAATCAAACTGTTGATGCAACGAAAGTAAACAAACGCCAAGAACTAACGCTGTCACCCACATGACGTCATGCGTATGTGGCATAACTTTCTCCCTGCACTGCGCATCGCTCTTGGGCCCCGCCTGAGCACGACTACTTCAGTCACAGTCAAGACTTCACCAAGGAAGGAAGCTCTGCCTTACTGCACGCCGACCGTGAAAAGCTGCCTCCGCGGACTTACCCTCCGGCTTCTAATTGCAGTCGCTTTTTATCATCCTACTTTTCGATTATGCCATACCATCGACACACCTACAAACGTATCCTGCTGAAAAGATATGCCATACAAAAACTAACAGCACTAAGGATCGAAAAGCAAAGAAAGACGTCGATAGGGATAGGACACTTCAGTCCAGGCGCCCTTCAAAAGGAACCTGCCGGTTCATGGATGATACAGAAAAAGATCTATTAGTGAGGTACGAATTAATTATATGAATTAAATGAGCCGAAACGTCAAGTCGTATGAGCTTGATAATAATTCCTATATGCCAAGTCCTATCAAATGCTTTGGCTATGTCAAGAAATAAAGCACCAGTAAGCATTTTGTTACGAAACCCTTCGTGAATGAACTCCACTGTCCTCAGCAGCTGGTGCGTGGTGCAGTGTTTTGCTCGAAATCCAAATTGTTCATCAATCAGAACGTTGTGATTTCGGAGAAAATCATTCAGGCGTTTAAGTAACACAAACTCGTATATCTTAGATAACGAGGATAGGAGGCTGATAGGTCTATAATTTTGAGGGTTAGAAAGGCTTTGGCCTGGTTTTGGAATAGGCACAATAAGTGCTTGTTTCCAGCTTTGAGGAAAATAGCAATGCTGTATCATAAAATTTATAAGCATTACTAAGAAAAATAGATAATTGGTGGGTAAATTTTTAATCATACGATTAGAAATAGAGTCCATACCAGGGGCTTTTTTGGGTTTGAGCTTGGTAATGTATTCACTTACCTCGCTCATGGATGTATAGTGTATTTCTCTCGCGAAAGGCGAGGAGAGGAAACGTTCAACATCTTGTGGGAAAGAACTTGCGCTGTTCGCAAAAATTCCTTCATTATGTGGTGTAAATTGAGTTTGAAGAGAATCCGCAATTAATTCGGATTTCTCAGCGTCTGTGTGAGCCACCGCTGCGTCCGTAGCTAAGGACGGAATGTTAGATTTGTGTTTGCGTAGGCGGGCTGATGCGCGCCAAAGACTGTTATCATTGGTCGTTAGGGACTGAATGTAATTCGTGTATTGTGATTGGAAGAAATGGTCACATGATGCCTTGATCTCATTTTGGAGAGCACGGAGTTGAATTTCTAATCCAGGATTTCTATTTCTTTGCCAAAGTCTCCGTACTTTATTCTTTTCTTTAATTTTGAGTTTAATTTCTTGAGGTAATTTACGAAAATTGGGTCTGAGGGTGGGTTTTGATACTTCCTTATAAGTATCTGTTAAAATGGTCGTTAAGTGATCAACTGCCGAGTCTATATCATGGCTGGATTTAATTTCAAGGGAGGGCAAATTTTTACTTTTAAGTTTGAAACGAAAATTGTCCCAGTTTGTAGAGACGAGTGCCGGAGAATTTTGATTAAAAATAGTACAGTTAAGGTCTATGATTACGGGGTTGTGATCTGAAGATAAACAGTTTTCAACAGTCACGTGATATCCAAAAGGGATGTTTCGAAAGAGTGCCAAATCAATGAATGAAGGGGCACCTCGTGAACCATATCTAGTAGGGGAATCCGGCGCAATAATTTTAATTTGGGCGCACTGAGCCCATTTTAGAAGGCCACGACCAGCAGGGTTTGATCTATGACAACGCCAATGCTGATGGTGACAATTTAAATCACCAGCTATGATTAGATTGTTGGATAAGGTGAGCAATTTGTTAAAATCAACCACAGGTAAATTTCCACCTGGTGGAAGATAGGCAGAGATCATTACAAGGGAGGGCGAATTTTGAATGAAAATTTCAATGATTGTTGCCTCGAGTTTACTCATACTCGGAGTGTCAATTCTTTTGTGTGGTATTGAATTTTTAATATAGACACAAGTGCCACCATGATAAACATCACGAGTATTGGAAGCTTGTCTGTCATTTTTATATAATGCATAATTTGCAAGCTTGGGAGCTCTCCCTGGCTGGAGTTTGGTCTCTTGGACGAAAATAATGTCAAAATCTTTCTCTTCCACATAGTCTCTAAACTCATGGAATTTGGATAGAATGCCATTGGCATTCCAGGTGCATAGTTTTAAGTTTTTCAATCCTTTCAAAGTATTGAATTTTACTGTCTGGGGATATCAGAGAATTGGAGAGTAATATAACTCTCAAAGATGTAGTATGCCGCGTCAGCACCAGATGGAGCCACTCTGAGCTGCGGTAAGGCGTTTTTGAATGCCAAAAGAAGTCTGCTCTGGTCAATACCAGGCTGGTTTGAAATTTGAATAATTGCCAATAGGATTTCGGTGCAATTTAGCATCGAATTAGCTCCTAAGGGGACCGATAAATTTGGAAGAATTTGGGGTGCAGCTTGTTGCATAGCCGTAAGTGCTGCGGAGAATGAAACTCCAGGTCGAATATTATTTGCACTGGGTGTGGGTGCAGCCGACAGTGTTGGAAATTGTGTGTTGTTTTTTAGATTAATATTGTTTGTGTTGGTTTTTTCAGTGGTCAGGCTGGGTTTGGTGCTCGGTTTTGGGTTTTGTCTGTTCTTGGATCCTGGAAATCTTGGGCATGAGCGCCAGTTAGCGGCGTGGTTCCCGGAGCAGTTGGCGCACTTGTTTGGTTCTTCAAACGGTTTTGGGCAATCCTTGGCTTGATGTGGTCCAGCACATTTAACACAGCGTCTTGGGAGTGTGCAAACCTCGGATGAATGAAAGAACCCTTGACAGCGCCAGCACTGTGAAGGGCCTTTCTGGCCTTTGAAGTGCTCCATAGCAACTTCGGTCCCCAGTAGCTCGGTGATATTATAGATTTCTGTTGCCTTTAAACTATTGTAGATTTGAAGATAGAACAGGGGCATCGGCATCTTAGTTTTCCATCGTTTTAGTTGGGATATTTTGTGAATTTTAAAACCGAGAACTTCCACCGCAGTCTGCACAACACTGAGTGGTGTGTTTGAGGGTAATCCCCTAATAACTATTTTTAGTGGTCTGTCAGATTTAAGAGTGTGTGATTTAAATTCAATATTGTTGTCCGTTAAGAATCTAACGACAGTCCTGTAGTCTGTTTCATTTAATGTGTTTAATTTTAGAAAGTCAATGTCCTGTTTTGATTGGGCTCCCGCCAACGCAGGGCAATTCTCCGAATTTTTGCGAAAATAATGTTATTGTTGACCAAGATATGAGTGAAATCAGGGATCCAGCTCCCCCTGTGCAATCAGTGTCGCCAGATGACGAACGCATGGACCTGGTGATCAAGTTTTATGACCTGAAACAACAATTTGAGGCCATACAGCGTCAGAAGAATTTCATGAAGAAGACGCCAACGCCACTGGATCAAAATGGATACGACCAGCTCGACCGGGCGGGTAAGTCACTTTTTCACAAGATTAATGATATTGCTAACGCTCTAGATGTACCAATTTTTCATCTTCCCTCAACCAGAGAGGAATTTTTAAATATATTGGAGAGCGAGCGCTTAGCCAAGATGGCCGCCGCTCAATCCGCAGAAGATCCTTGTAAGCACGAGGCATCTATTCCCACGCACGAGGTGCGGGGGAAACCAGTCCAGTCGACGTCATCGCGGAAGCGAAAGACTCAGACAATAGACTCAGACGGGTTTATCATCCCCGCGGCTCGAAAGCAAGGGAAGGCGCCTATTGTGGATCTTACAATAGATGATTTGGCTTTGAACGCTAAAGATACAAATAGTTCTATTCAAAATTCTAAATTAACAGCCACCGGAAAAAATGCTACTCCAAAAAAGGAGAGGAATACCAACAAATATGAAAAAATCAAAACTTCATTAATCAATGAGCATTCTAACGAAGCAGAAATTGTTACTGCAAGTAATAGTGAGGGAGTTAATTCCGAGCAGGCACGGAACGTCCCCCCCCACCGCAGTCTGAGATTCCGGCAATACATCTCAAAAGCAGCAAAAACTGGAAGACGCAGGTGTCTTTCATGAGAGAAATTGCCCCAAACTTACGGAGCATCCTGACTGGACCTTATCTCAAAATTTTTGTTCAGACAGAGCTGGAGTTCAGGGAGGTTACCCGCTGGATGAAGCAAGCCGGCATCCAGTTCAAAACTTTCGACTTAAAGCAGGACCGAACAGTCAAAATTGTTATCAGAGGCCTCCCTGTTGAAACTGAAATCGGGGATATCAAAGAGGAAGTTGAGGCGATGGGATTTAAAGTGCATCGCATCGTTCGGCTTACTCAGCCTGGCTCCAGACATCCAATGCCACTTGTATATTTACAAGTTATCCCTCACCCCTTCCTCGATCATCTGTTTGCCGTCACTGACATGTGGGGCACAGAGATCAGCGTTACCGCGGCCGCAAGGGCCCTACTCAGTGCTTTCGGTGCCAGGGCTTTTTCCATTCTTCGGAACTCTGCACCCTTCCAATCCGTTGTGTCAGATGCTCTGGACCCCATTGGGCACGTGAGTGTACCAAAGGATTAGATGTACCAGCCACTTGCTGCAACTGCGGTGGAGATCACCCAGCTTCGTACAAATCTTGTCCCCTATACCCAGGCAACAAACGGGCTCGCGGTAAAAATTCCGCGCCTAGGACTAGGGCAGCTGCTCAAACAGCCCCCCTCAGGGTTCTTCTAAGCCCCCAGCAAATGCTGAGACAAGGCGTCCCATGCCTGCTCCCCCGAGCAACGTCAGTTCACCATCTTATGCACAGATGGTGAAGAACACCACTGAGCACGGATCCAAATCCACGAATCCAAGACTGCCGGTTGCAGAAGCCCCTGCAGTGTCAGCCACAGCAGAGTGTAGCAATGATTCAGACGATGTCTTCTCATCTACACTAAAATGCTTAATTGAAATCTCCCGCGACCCAGCGGTAGACAAGCATATTCTGCTCCTTGCCTTCAAAAAAGCAATGCCTAAACTCAGGCAAGCAGATGCTTTAATGAGGGCATTTTATATTTATGAAAGCTATGTTGAGCTTTCAACCTAATTCGGCTTTTTTAGACCCATGTCTTCTGTTTTTCAGTGATGAACCTTTAACAACGGCATAAAATTCAATTGTATAAATAACAGTTCAAACACCATCAGAGAACTGACAATTTGCACATGGAACGCCAATGGTTTAACTCCAAAAATTCACGAAGTTCGTGATTTTGTAGTAGAGCACGATATTGACGTGTTTTTAGTCCAAGAGACTCACCTTACCCCAGGGAATACTCCCAAAATTGGGAATTATGACATTGTACTGACAGGGTGTCACAGGGCAGAAATCCCTGTGGCGGCACTTGTATCTATGTGAAGCGTTCGTTAAAGCACCACATGATACCGCCCCCTGATTTAAATTTTTTGGAAGCGACAATCATCAAAATTTTCCTTCAAAATTCCTCCCCGCTGACAATAGTCTCAGCTTATTTACCTCCACTGTCTACAGCACGTGGAAGGCCAGCTTTTCCTGTCAGTGATTTTGATAAAATTTTGAATATTTCAAATCACCTAATAATTGCTGGTGATCTAAATTCACGCCATACCGCATGGTTTTGTTCTAACAGGAACAGGCATGGTATTAGTCTAAATTCATGGTGCCAGAGTAACCATGTACAGATCATAGCTCCTACCCTCCCGACTTTTTACCCTCATAGAGGGTCCCCTGCAGTTCTTGATCTGGCTGCCTTTTATAACATATTCTTTCGGCATGAGATAAAAGTGATTCAGGAATTGGACTCTGATCACTACCCCGTTTTGATATCCCTAGATATTCAAAATCGATACTCAAAATTAGAGGAGCAAGTCTCAACAAATTGGGACGACTTTAGATTTATTTTGGAAAAAACTTCACTCCCTCCCATCAAAATTTCCAGCAATTCGGACTTTGACAGGCATATCAAAAGTTTGGAGTCTTTACTGAAAGAAGCGAGAGCTGCGGCTTCACGTAACATCCACGTAAACATCCAGGTGCTAGGCTCCCACCTGAGACTAAATTCAAAATTAAGCAGCGAAATTACTTGCGAAGAATTTGGCAAAGGTCACGAGATCCCAATATCCGTGCCCAATTTCGCAAGATACAGAACGAGATAAGGACCGAAACCCGCTTATTAAAACAAGCGGAGTGGAAAACATTCATTGAGTCCCTAACGACTGAAGACAAATCGATTTGGCGCGCAGCCGCCCGATTACGCAAACATAAAACACACATTCCGCCCCTTCAAACGGCCGATGGCGCGCAGATGGCCTACACTGACTCAGAAAAGGCAAATGTCATAGCTGACAGCCTTGCAACTCAATTCACAACAAACCACGACTCCTACTGTAACCGTCCGGTTACACAGGGGCGCATACAAGCACGGGTTAAAGATTTTCTAACACAACCTACCACATCTGAACTCAGGCCGACGGACCCTTCTGAAGTCATGGTTTTCATTGACAAACTGAAACCTGACAAGGCACCTGGCATAGATTCTATTTCGAATCGCATGATCAAAAACTTCCCCCCTATGTTTATCGTATGGATCACGGTACTCATAAATTTAATGCTCAGGAGAAGCTATTTCCCCGACTGCTGGAAAATTGCAGCAGTCGTTCCCATTATAAAACCGGGACAAAATTTAAACCTGCACGTCAATTACAGACCCATCAGTCTGTTATCTTCTCTCTCTAAGATCTATGAATTTGTCTTACTTAATCGCCTGAATGAATTCTGTCGGGATCAAAATCTATTAATCCTGGAACAATTCGGCTTCCGACCTAAACACTCCACGGTACACCAGTTACTCCGTGTAGTGGAATTCATTCATGAAGGCTTTCGTAAGCGAGAGAGAACTGGAATTGTCTATCTAGACGTTGCCAAAGCCTTTGACAGGACTTGGCATGACGGGATTATATACAAGCTCATGCGGCTTGGTTTTTCGGCTCATCTCATTAAAATTATTAACTCGTACTTGACCGGACGCAGTTTCCGCGTGCGAGTTAACCACGAATTCTCCTCTCCCCGCCCAATCTATGCTGGGGTGGCTCAAGGAAGTCTCCTCGCCCCCGCAATCTTTAACCTTTATTTAAATGATATTCCTAAGGCCCCAAATATCGATCTTGCATTATATGCAGACGATACAGCCATCATTTCTCAACACTCCAATACCCTCCAGGTAATCTCACAATTGCAGAGTTACCTTTTGACCTTAGAACTCTGGCTCGGTCTGTATAAAATCAAAATTAATGTCGCAAAATGTGCTGCCACCATGTTCATCCGAAGAAATATCCCAAATTTACCCAACTTAATGCTCTTCGGTGAACCCATTCCCTGGGTCTCTTCTTACAAATATCTAGGTGTTTTACTAGACTCAAAATTAACTTGGCAGCCTCACATCCGCAAAATCATAGCGGGTGCGACAGCTGTCAAAAACGCCCTACGCCCCCTCTTAGCTAGTCATAGCGACCTGTCAACTGATAACAAAATCTTGCTCTACAAATCAATGACTAGGCCGGTTCTTACGTATGCGTGTCCCGTATGGGGCCCATGCGCACTGACTAACAGAAAACATGTCCAAATTTTTCAATCTAAAATGCTTCGGCAAATTCTAAAAGCTCCGTGGTATGTACGGAACGAAGAGATTCATAACGACCTCAAAATTATGCCCATTAATCGCTATATACAGCGACTTTCGGAAAAATTTTTCAAAAATATTCAACGTGTCGCTAATCCTGTGCTTCATATGTTACCCGTATACGATCCTGCAGTTGCTTCTTCCCGTAAAAGACCCAGAGCGGTACTTAATAGGGAATACTCGGCTCTGCCATTTAAACGGGCTAGATATGAGCACACTGATAACCACGTGAATAACTACCTCTCGTTCCTTAACCCCCCCGCCTCTAAAGTTCTTTAATGCACACGGCATTAACTCGAGGAACCTCTTTAACGTTTCTTTAACAAGAAACATCACAGTCAATTAGGACTGATGTAACACACTCTAATCTTTCAACTACAATAAAACTGAAAAATTCTCTTTAAAACTGAAAAATATTCTTTAAACTCTAACTTCTCTCTTCCTCTAAGAAGGAACTTTCTTAGGCGCTTAACAGCGTCCTTTTTGGCTTTTAAAAACCGCAATGAATAGCGTTCAAAAATGAAACTTCTCCCTCCCAGCTGATCACTGACAGAACCACTTTTTCGACCTGTAAACAGGTTCCCCCCTCCCCCCCACCTCGAAGAGCGCGCATTGGAATTCCCCTGCGCGTCCTTCATCTGACGTATGCAAAGAAAATGATTATCAAGGTTCAAGGAAACTTCACCTTTTATTTTTCTAGTCAAAATTTTCTGGCTGCCCCTATCAAAATTATTCTGGCACTTTTTTCGGCGCAAAATTAAGACCTTCTGAGTTTTTTGCCTTTTTTTTGACTCAGTGTGAAGGCACTTACTCCAAGTCATTCGGCTTATCAAAATTTTGACCTTATTTGACAATACCCTCTTTCGGACGATTAAATTTCCTTTGAAGATGTGGAGGTAAAGGCGTAATTGCCTATGAACTCCGTAAATTGCACTTCCTTGATCCTTGATTGATCCTGTTTTGATTGGACTGTCGGTGCGTGTCGTTTTAGTTGATTTAAGAGGAAGAACCAATCAGCACGAGGCTTGATAAAAATTGGTGGTGGTGCCTGTACTTTTGGTTTTTGGGTGTCTGTCGGCTGCTGAGTATTTTGTTCATGACTATCAGTGTTTGTCTGTATAGCATTAAAAGAATTTGTGGTATTAATGTTTGGATTGTTTTCGGAAGAGATATTTTTAGTCTGTGATTTTTTGGCAATTAGATGTTTTGGTGGAATAACAAACCCTTCAGCATCAGTAGGGCGAGTGCGTTTTTTGTCAGATTTGGAAGGTTCAGGGGTAATTTTAGGTTGTTCAGTAGTGGTGTTATTTTTAGAATTTTGACTGATAGTTTCCGAAACATTAGGTTTGGAGGATTTGGTTTAGCATTCCTTAAAGAATTCGTCTTCTGTGGCAGGGAGGGTAAAGAGGTTAACTCCTAGGTTCGTGCAAAGAGTGTGTAGTGAAAATAAAATTTTCTCACCCTCATCTGCTTGATCATCAAGTCTTTGGCGGGGTTGTCGGAGCGTTGTAGGCGTTGTATGGCGAAGAGAAGGTCCGTATGCCGGTTGATGGCTTCTATAATTTTATTATTAAGTTTTTCAGTAGCTTCTTCTATTAATTTGTTGGTGGTCATTCTAGTAGTAGCATTAATATTATTATTGAGGATATATTTAAAGTCCACCCAACTGACTTTGGTGGGGTTTGGCGGCATATAGTGAATAAAATTATAGAGTGTGAACATGATTGGATTATGATCAGAGTCAAGCTCTTTTAAGTTGATAAGTTCAGGAATTTGCGGAATATTGCAGGTAATGAGGATGTCCAGAACATCTGGGGTGTGGTTATGATGAGAACTAATATGGGTAGGATCTGTAGTAGCCAGGATATTGATAGTGGAATTTTGCATGAGAATTAAAAGTCTGATACCATTGCTATTTGTGAATTTAGAGTTCCAAGCAGGATGCTTACAATTAAGATCACCTGCAATGATTGTAGGATATCCAAGGTTACAAATATATTCAATTTCAGAAGTGTTGAGTATTTTCATAGGGGGTTTGTAAACAGAAACTATTAGATAGGGTGTATGATTATTGCTGTAGGCAAGGCATGCACATGCTTCAATGCTATTGAAATCAGGCAGGAGGAATTCAGTATGTTTTATGGAATTTTTGGCAATTATAGCAGTTCCTCCACCAATATTATGAAGTCTGTCTTTTCTATAAATAGTGTAGTTTGCTATTTTAAATTTTTTATTTGGCTTTAAGTGAGTTTCATTTAATAACATGAAGTCCAGGTTTTTATTATTGATGAATTGATTTACTTGTAGATGTTGCCTAATAATACCATTGCAGTTGTAAAATGCTATTTTAGAGTAATTGAGTCTATTGCTGTTATTAATCTTGATTGATAGAGTCATAAATCTTTAATGCTTCGAAAGCAACCATCATTTTTTCAGTAGTATTAGATGCTTTGCAAAAATCATCATATAGTTCGTAAATTGACGACATAAACATTATAAATTGATTAATATTTTCTTCGGTACGTTCACGGGTGCCTGTTGGTCTATTGCATTCATTATTTTTAGGAGTAGGATTATCATTCTGCTTATTTTGCTGCTGTTTAGTGGTTTTCTTTAGAGCAGATGAATATGTATTGATATTTACTGATTGGTCCCTTGAATCACGTGGTTTATTTTCTGTTTGAGGTGCATTGACCTGGTTATTTGAACGAATAGGATTTTCCTCAATATTTTTCATAGCAGAATAGTTGATAGTGATAGGATTTGCAGTATTAGTGCTATTTTGTTGATTATTTCCTGGTCTTCTGGGGCAAGTTATGGAAGATGCTGGATGCGGTCCATGACAAAGGGCACATACAGCATCATAATTTTGAGTGCCCTTAAAAGGACAGAGATGAGATCTATGATTTTGTGCACAGCGTACACAGCGAGGTTCATTGTGATACGCTCGCTGCGTGTGGTTACAGCGCTGGCAATTATAGCATTGAGTTGGCCCTGGTTTGGAGTTATATTTCATAACTCTTACCCAGAGACCGATAATTTTTTCAATGTGCATGAGTTTTTTGCCTTCCTCAGTACGAGGAGCTTCAATGTAGTAGACCGGTATATAATTAGATTTTCCTTCGGTAATTTTTGTTAGATGTTTGACTTTTATGATTGGAATGCCTTGAACCTTTATATCTTCCTCTATTTCCTGTTCAGTCAGATCATTAGGAAGATCTTTTATGATGGAACGGACAGTTTTTTCAGAATGTAAAACATATTAATGATAGGTGATTTTCTTTTCTTTGAAATGCTCTTGAATTTTACGGTATTCTTGTAAGTCAAAGACCTTAATTATTAGATTTCCTCCTTTTAATTTTCCATCAATTTTTGTAATGTTGAATTTATCAGCAAGTGTTTTACTTAATTCTTTCCAGCTAATATTGGAATCAGTGATAACAAAAGGAGGTATTTTGTTAGCATATTTTTGTGGATGTTGGAATTGGTTGTTATTGGTTTCAGTTTCAGTTGTTGTAATTTCAGTATTATTCATCATATCTTTTTGATTAGCAGTTTGTACATTTAGTAGAACATCAGAATTTAGAGCATCAAATTTATTGGCAGTAGTTAATGCAGTTGAATTTTGACTAGTTATTTTCTGCGGAGATTTTTGTTTGGGTATGGTCTTCCATCGATTGCTTTCCAATTTTGTGTATTTTGTTGGAGTGGTTTCATAATTAGTATCTCTTTTACCTTCTGGATTATTTTGTATGATTTGTACTTCAGTGGGTGTTTGCGGATTTTCGCGATTTTTTATGGGAGAAAGTTCATCAGATACAGGTGTATCTAAGATGGTGTTATGAACTTCGATCTCATCTTCAATTTCTAGTAAGCTTTTCCTTTCCTCTTGAGTAAGGGAACCGTTATTTTTGGTTTCTAGATAAGTTTCTCTTTTACTTTCAAGTTCTTTTAATCTGTCTAGCCGCCAAAAGGGGGAGCCAGGTGTACGTGTTGGTTTAGTGCTTTGCGCACCGCTTCTAGTGAGCATTTTTCAGCTAAATTTAGTAGAATAGTAGTAAAGTAGTACGCTATTTACGTGATGCCAAGGAGAGTCCCTAACATGACCAAAAACATACTTACAATAGTCAAAAGAAGATCTAGAAGTTCTAGATGGCCAATGGAATAAGCAATTAGTCAGAAGTGACGTAAAGGAAGCATTTAAGTTTAAAATAAAATACTTAAAATTTAATAACTAAAAAAGAAATTAAGGCAATTATATGTCAAATCGTAAACGAGGAGCTCGAAAAAAATCCAACCTTGTCCCTAGGGGCTCAGCGGCTGAATGATGTGATGTGAATGTGACCATCTCCATCTATTCTAACCAAGGAGGTTAGAATACATGGAGATGCCCTGCGCGCAGTCCAAGTGAAGCCAAAAAGTGGGGGAAAGCATGCCCTTAGTAGTCGTGGCTTTAGAAAGATTGACGAGCTCTTCAGCCAATGAGGCAGAACCTAGCCACATCCAGTTTCGTAAATTAAAGACCGTGGATTCTTCGCGCGCTTTTTCCTTCACTTTTTCCCGCCATTTCATTTTATTTCTACATTTTCTATCATCTTGTAGACGGCTGCAATATTGTTCCGAGAAGCAATTTTTATTCCTGCCAAAATGGTAAATTCCTGCGTCGCTTTCGGCTGTACAAATAGAAGAATAGCAGGATCCGGTATTACATTTCACAGGTAAATATTCTTTTAACATATATACTATCATTTATTTAATTATACTTTGCTCAAAGTTAGATAAAAGTTTGCTGTGCATGTTTAAAACATATCCAAGGAAACGGCTGCAAGTGCTGATAATTGTATCAATTCTAATGATTATCAGGATATGAAGAGGGAAAATATATGTACAAAGGGACTGATTCCATTAAAATGAGTTAAATGAGAAATGCATTATGTAATTACATGCTGTCATTAATGAATGCTAGCAATAAAGGTATTGTGAAAATAAATAAATAAATACTCAAACCATTAATTGATTATATTTTAGTTATTCTAAATATATACAGGTATAATTCTCAATTTTCCATGTTAGAAATACTACTTACGTTTTGAAAAATATTAAATTGCATGAACAATGATAAAAAATAATATTTAAATTCTGCATTATTTTTAAAACTCCCACAAATTTCACCCCAAATTAAATCCTGTTATTAAATATTTACTTGAACAGAAAATAAAATTAAATACATAAAATATGACTTGTAATATAATATGATCACACCTTTAAAATAACGCGTTTTCTTTTCCAGGATGAGCTGACCACTCCCCCTTCCCTTGTTTACTTACCGTTTTGCTTTTACAACTCAGTTAATTACGAGTATAATACTCAAACCATTAATTGAAGAAAAATCTGAGAATTATAGATGTTTCTTCGCGCACGTCACACCGAGAAAATACTCAAACTCTTTTCTGACGGCTTTTCAAACGCACATTTCAATTATTCCACTTATTTATGCATGTTAAAAAAACATTCTTTTATATGGAAATGAAATCCGAAATGTAGACATTATTTCAATGTAACCATTCAGTACCTTATAACCCTCTCACGTCTTCACATAAGAAATCAGAAAACACACTCAAAACTTCAAACAAGCTGACGTTTAACCTCACTTCACATAGAAAGGGAAGCGTTTTCTTGCCCTCACGAGGCGTGGCTTATTTGCTTCCCCCGGCTTCACTCTCCTAGTATTGCGACAGCAGAGACGCCATCTCCATGTATTCTAACCTCCTTGTTTTAGATGGATACGAAGACAGACAGACAAACAGACAAAATAGACAGATGTCTTGTTTTGCACCCGCTAAGTCTTTCTGCACCGATGGGCGAAAAATCAAGCATAGGTGCGAAGGAAAGGTATATAGAAAGGGGGGCAATTTCGTATTTGAGGAGAGTATAAAGGAACTTCGTACATTTTGTACGAGTTCAAAAGGCCAGAAAGAAAAGATGGGACAAAATAAAATTTAAAATAAATGGCCCAAAAATAATAGAGGGGAAAAAAAAAGAAAGGGCCTAAAGAAAGAAAAGGAAAAGAAGTAGAAAATATCCTAAAATACGATTGTGTCCATGAGTGTAGTTAAGGAGTTCATCTGCAAAAATTAGTGTCTTTAAGAAGCAAACTTTAGCTAAGTTTAATAAAAAAAAATGAATGAATGAATTCCTACATGGTAATGTGTATGCCCTTATCTTGAGACCTAACTAGAAAAGACATATATCATCACAGAGATGTACATAATATTTTAACTAAAGTAACATTAACTATTGCCGTTCCCAAAAAATTCATGTATATTTCAGAAAAACAGTAATTGACAAAATCATAAATCCATACACAGTGTGAGAGCATATCAACAAAAATAAATTATACAGTTTATTTTTCTTAAATATTAGTTAAATATAAAATTAATTTATTAATTTAACAGTTGTAATTTATTATAGTACAAGTTTAATAAATTCCGTCACCCTGTATTTATATTTGATCATAATTCCAAGTTTGATACCTGAAAAAAAAAAAAAAAAAAAAAAAAAAAAAAAAAGGTCGGGGATCTTAGTTACAAAAATCACAATCTATACTCATCGATGGTCAAGAGATCCCCATTTTTTCCCTCTCAAGAAATTCCTAAGCACGAAGAGGGGGGCCTCCGAAGGATGTGAATTGCTGATAAGAACGGACTACTGATAAGGAATGTGGCGTCTCTACGGAATAGTTACGAAAAAAAGAACCACATGACTTGCTACTATTACTAACTATTGTATAATGCTAGAATCTTATGAAAAATAATAAATAAAGAAATTTAATTGCACTCTAGTGATAGAGAAACATATATTGTATAAAGAACAGAATGTTACTTATCTGAATATTCCGTGTCAGGGCCTCTTTTGGATTTCTCGTGTTGATAGTAAACAGCTAACAAAACATCTGAAGTTTCGAAGAAGCGAAGTTTCCTTTTTCAATTTGATGAATGAGACATTGCATAGGAAAGGTGAATTAAACTTTTTTAGAGAGTTGAAAATATTTACTGAAACAGTTATTTAAAAAATTTCGGAGCTATGTTTAGACACTGCCTCCAGCTTTCGAGGTTTGCAGATATATGCGACGACAAACGCTGAGAGTTTTTGATGGATACGAAGTCGGAAATGTAGACGACTCAGGGGAACGCAGTTCGTAGTTAATGGTCTCCCGCGCTAGGTGCGCTATGCCTGGGTTATAAACTGTAGGCGATTTTCGAACAAATATGCACATAACATACGTGAAATATCCGAAAAAGTCAGTCCGCAGTTCATAAAGGTGAGAAAAGTTCCTAAAAGGGAGAAAGACATGAGCATGAGAATTAAAAATCCGATGATGAACGAGTCTGTCGGGAGACGATCAGCAATTTCCGCAGCCCGACCTACAGTACTCCAGCGAGGACGAATAGTAGAGCGAGGTGGGCGGAGCAAGGAGAGTTCTCAGGTGGTCACCCACCCAAGTCCTGACCCTACTTTGTGCTGCTTGAAAACGTCATTCGGACTTTTGAACTCATAGAGTGAGTTCCTGATTTTTGCTCTCTCTGCTTGATTCTCTTGTAAGTATGATTTATCATATGCGACAAACCAGATAGCCAGCAGAATGTCGATCGATAACAAAGGCAAATGCCTTAATAAGCCGAAGCCTTCTTCTGATTTAGACAACGATGTTCAGCAAATTGTTCAGCACATTCAGGAATTAAAAGATGCCATAGAAAAAGTGCAACAACTTCCGATCACACAAGAAAGCGTTCAAATTCGTCGTTCTATGCAGGCTGAATTAAAAACCCAGGAAAAGAATCTTTACTCTTTTATTCCTAAACGAGATGTCGATAAAATTATCGCGCAGTTCCCACCTTCCGCTAGCAATAGCACACAAGACTGGTCAACCGTAAAGCCGGCTAAAAGATCGCGTCGTGATACAGTTCGTCCTACAGTTCACAAACTATTAGCACATCCTCACGCTTCGATTCACTAAATAACGAAGAAATGCTCGATACCAACAACGATGATATAGATATGACTCCACAAGTTGAAAAGACGAAAAAACCTACCAGCCCATACCCGAAAGATACTAAGATACCACCGATAGTAATTACAGATATTAAAAACAATAACTGGCTTGAAATACGAAAACACATTAAGGAAAATTTAAAAATTTCTAAGCTCGAAACCAAAATTGAAGGAGAAAATATCAGAGTGCAATTTTTTAACGAAGATGACTTTCGCAAGGTACAAGATTACCTATAAAAAGCTGCTATCCCATTCCACACATTCCTTCTCACTAGAGAAAGAACTTAAAAACAGTCATTAAAGGTTTAACTGCACAGACCCCAATTGAAGAAATAAAAGAAGAGCTCAAATTACACGGAATCACTGTCTTAAAACTTCACCAAATTCAAAGAATGCGAGATGGAATTCCCACATTGCTCCCGGTATTCTACATTGAAACCCCAAGAACGCCGCAAGAGAAAGAAGTTTTTAATATAACACACATTAGTGACATGCGAGTGCGAATAGTCGGTTACAACACAAGACCCGGCCCGGTACAATGTTACCGTTGTCAACGCTACGGACACACTCAGAGAGCTTGTCACAATCAGCCGCGATGCATCAGATGTTTAGATAAACATCAATCGTTTCAATGTCCTATCAAGGAAAAGAAAGAAATTCCTGCAAGATGTGTGCTTTGTGGTGGTTTTCATGGAGCTACAAGCGTTGATTGCCCTGAACACCCAAGCAGAAAATATCGCCAGAAACAGAAAATTCCGCAAAAAGATTTCCCAAATTTCATTAAACAAAACCCCGAGCAACAAATAACAGAAGATACCAGTAAAAAAACCTACGCAAATGTTACAGCGAATAAAGAAAATGAGAAAGGAAAGACCAAAATTTCAGATGTTAAAAACCTTGATGAATTTAAATCCTTAATCTTCAAACTAAAAGACCTTTATCACAAATTTACAAAAGTCACCAACAAAAATGAGGAACTTGATTTTGCTCTGCAGACACTCGAATTGTTTGTATAAGATCTATTTTGAGCTAAAACGACCAGATGAAATGCAGCTGAGGGGTATAGACCTCGGAACTTTTTGCTCCACGAGATTGCATCTGATTTAACTTTTTTACAAAAATTTCTGAAATTTAGAACATGTGAAGTAAGTGAATGATGAAAATTTCAGTATTTTTGCCAAATATTATTGCCAAAAAAGCTTTTATTAAAGCTCTTGAAGTTACCCATGATGTATTCGAAGTGAAATATATTAGTAAAAGTCTCACGACTGGTACTACTTAAACGTGTGAAGATCCAAGAAAACGTAGTCAGACATTGACAGAATTTCATTCGAGAAAATAAAGGCTTACATAATATCGACTGATGTAAATGTTTAATGTGTATAAGATTAGAGAGTTCCTCAATAGTTAAGTTTAACTTCTTTGATTCAAAATTTCGGGAAAAGATGATTGAAGTTAAGGTTCAGACTGTGAATTATAGAAAATTTGATATGTTTTATCTTCATAAATTTGATTAAAATAAATTTTAAATATAAAATGTAAGAGAGCATGTATAATGGAAATTAAAAAGTAACGAGAAATATATCAGGAATCGTGAATTTATTTGTTAAACGCAAAAAAATTACATTTGTGAAATCTCAGAATTAGCCTGAAATTTTCGGGAAATTCCGGAGCACTTTCTCGGTAAAATTGCTTCAGAGAAAACTTTTGAGATTGTTTCCTCGATAAAATTCCTGTATTATCAATTACATTAAGCTATAGTTTAATATATTTTAAAGACTTTTGTAGAATGAGACGAAGCTAGAAATTTAATTAAAGCAACGCGCTTGGTAAAATGCCACTGCCTCGTTCAAACTGAGATCGATAATCAACCTGGAAAACGTATACCGAATTATTCTTTGCTCACTCTATTATCTGATTTAACTGTAGATTCTTAGAAGTTTGTTTATAACCCTAGCATTTCCATCTAACTTCGTTTTTTTAATCTCTCTTTTAGAAACGTTTTGCATCTGACATGAAATGGAATGAAATGAATGAAACAGTGACTAAAATAATTGTTTAATTCCTGCTCGAATATAGTACCTATTCTAATAATCGTCTTAAGAAAGTACACTCTAACTACAAAACATTTCGGTGCTGAGATACATATATTTGCTTTAGATGCCATATCAAACAGAGCATATGCATTCTTTGGATTTTAAGTTTCATGTCCAGCAAAATTTCGAAGGATGCTTATCTCAGCAAGTCGAAGAAGCAAAGGAAGGGGAGGATTTCACTCGCGATAAAGAGGGAATTCCATTCCAGTTTCGCTCATTAACATCTCATGGGACGGATCCAAAGGTCTCACATCCCTTTTTCTATCATCGCCCTCTTTAGAAGGCTTTTGGCTCTATAGTATTTCGCGATCACCAGCGGTCGTGGGTAAAATCGCTGAATGCTGGTTATTTCCACCTGACTTCGATTCCAGGCAAACAGGCTGGGTGCATGGACGTTTTCGGTGCTTTCACAATGTGTAACGTTAATATGAGGCAGTTTACCTTAGAAAGCCTGCCACGAAGGCCATCCTCACCCTTGGGCATATAGACTTAATGTGCTTTGCCGTAATAAACTAAACCAAACCAAACCAAATAACAGAAGTTCAAGCACCTGCATAGCGCAAAGAGACTATACACTTAATCGAACATCTATGCCTTCTTCAGGTCTCGAACTTGAATTCAAGGCTATGTCAACCGGCTTTATTACCTCCATGCCAGAAAGCGGACGAACAGAAAATATTTTAAATTTCTTTTGATGTCAGTAGGCGAAAGAAATTTATAGATTATCCTTGTAGTTACATAAGAATCATGATGGGAGGATGATATAATTACATTATAATCATTAACAATACTTGAGATTATCCATGAACGTTTTGGACTGCGTTCGGCCAATAAGATTCAAGGTAGAATTACTGGCATTGAAACATGCTTTACAATTACTTAGAGTACTATTCGGTTTTGAGGACCGTAAAAAATCGCCAAACTATTGTTGATGCCAGTGCTGCCAAAAATAATTGCGGCAACCCTAACGCAAGAAAGGAAGTATTATAGTAAATAATTATCTAAGATTGATGTTTTAATTTAGATGAAAAGTTAATTTCATATAATACATTTTTATTATTATAAGTTATATAAAAAAGACTAAACATGACTGAATAGAAGCATAAGAGTAAATAACTATTTCAGATCATTATTATAATTTATATAAAAATTGCTAAATATAACTGAATGGATGCCTGCATCGCTATTTCGCTCCCGAGTTATCGCTAAAGCCTAATTTCATCTCGTTGATTGTTCAAACATAATTTTCTATAATGAATGATGCCTTTTCTTTGAAAAAAATTCTCGGTAAAGTGCAGAATTGCCCACTCATTTTTATGACACTTTTTACAAGGGTAACAATTGGATTTTTGTCAATTTTCTTTTACTTTTTAAGAGAAAATAAGTCGACGTGTCCATAGATAAAGTCAAGGGTGTCCGCAGTGCCATTTTTGTGCGATTGTGGGATTTTTTTTAAAAGTGAAAATAGGTCGATGTGTACATGGATACCGAGTACGTGCAATTCTTAAAAACGCGTCAAGCAGTGGGTGATTCTGCACTTTACACAAAATTCTATTGCAGACTTTTCGTCATGGGCAATTCCCAAATTGTTAAATCCATAGGATATCAAAAAAAGATTTAAAAATTAAACTACACTCATGTCCATAAATTAAGGATAATGCAAAATCAGGCAAAGGAAGAGTTAGAAGCAAAACAAGTTTGACTTATTTGTAAAGCTTATTTATTAAGCAAAAGGTAAAGAGTAAAAAAAGATGCCATATGTTTGATATTATAAAAAAAATAGCGATTTTTTCTCCCTGGAACAAATTACAAAAATATCTACTTACAAAAAAAATTTTTACATGGTTGGTATGATTGTTAATACATTGTATGTCTCCCAGACGATGCAATACAGTCCGTACAATGCCTAGGCTTGCTGAGTATCAAAATATCGATCTGATCTTGGGGGATATTACACCTCTCAAAAAGCAATGCTCTCCGAAGTTCCGGTAGACATATAGGAGAAGGTTGACGGGCTGCAACTCGTCGGCCAAGCACATCCCACACGTGCTCTACTGGATTCTCCGGTGAGAATGTTGGCCAGTCCATACGGGTAATATCCTCCGATTGAAGGCATTCGCTTATGATGTTTGCACGGTGAGGACGGGCGTTGTCATCCATAAACAAAAATTGTGCGCCCATGGCGCCCCGAAAGAAACGTACATGTTGTTCCAGAATGACGTCCCGATAGATTTGGCTTGTCATGGTTCCAATTTGAACATGCAGGTCGGTTCTGAAACCTAGAATAATGCCACCCCAAACGAGCACTCCTGCACCATCGTAACGGTGTCGTTCAATGATGTTTTCTTGGTGGTAACGGGTACCTGGAGCTCTCCATATGAAAGTCCGGCGAGAATCAGACTGCAACTGGACTCGTGGGAAAACATCACTTAAGCCCACTTTTGCGGTGTCCACAATGCATACTCTATACTCCAGGCTAACCGCAGGCGACAGTGAGTTGCAGTAAGTGGAACGCATCTGACAGGCCTACGAGCATATAGACCAATCTGCCCTAAGCGTCTGTACACGGTCTGCCTTGAAATTGTCGTACCAGTGGCTGAAGAGAGCTGACGAGACAGGTCTGAGGCTGTGCTCTGCGTGTTTCTTTTGGCAGTAACTGCCAAATACCGGTCCTCATTCGGCGTTGTAACTCTGGGGCGGCCTGTGCTGTAACGTCTACTCACATTACCATCATCTTGGAATCGTTGCCAAAGCCTGGAGATGACACTCTGGGCAATTCCAAATTGGTCTGATACTTTCAGTTGGGTACGTCCACATTCCAGACGGCCGATAATTCTACCACGTGAAAAATCATCCAAATGCGTCCTTTGTGTCATAACTTTTCGGTTATTGCACTGAAATGCTTATAAAGCGCCTGCGAACAATTTTACTTTTTTGCCTGTATTCCTTATATATTACTTTCTTACACTCTACTCATTGTGACGTACCATCGGTGTCATCTGGTTACTTCCTGAACTTTGCATATGATTCTTGAAGATGTGTGTAGTGATTTTACATGTGATATATTTATTTTAGAGTTCGATTTCCGCGTGAATCCGAATTATCCTTAATTTATGGACATGAGTATAGTATTTCAATGGCGTCTTAAGAAACATAAAACTATATAAACTTACGCAATCTGAAATCAACGCGTACGCTAGATTTGGCGCGCTGTTAAATGGGCACGTTTGCTAAATTTGGATCTCTTGCGCATACATTTTCGGTGCAAATTTTTTACGGACCTCAAAAAGGAATAGTACCTTACTTAGTTAGAACATTCTTATAAATATGCGACAAGATTGCGCCAAATAAGAAGAGTTTGTAGAAGTCAAGTTCCATCATGCAGACTTTTCCTAAAGTCAGTAACTTGACCAGGTTAGGAATTTGCATTTACGCATGACTTGTTGCTTTCTTTTATTCAGTAAGTCGATCTTCTAATACTAAAAAGACATTTTGTCAGAATGCTGCAAAATAAAAATCTTTTCAAATTTAAAATTTTACTAAAAACTAGTTGATGTATTTGCATATATCAAAACTGCATAAACGTTACATGTATATGAAATGAAAAATAGATGAAATGTTATAAAAACAAGTAAATAAATTTGTCTCAAAAAATAAACCTTTAACTTTGCTATAATAAATGCTACACAAGAATAGAGCATTGGTGATTTTATTGCAACTTGTTGTAGCAATACAGTCTTCACTTCTAAAAATTTGCAAATGCTTAAAACAGAATAAATTCTGTTTAGAATTATTAGATAAAGGACTTTACTGAGAACTCTTCTGAAAACGTTATTACGTTAGAAGACCATAATTTGTGCAAGAAGAAATTGGAAAGCAATTTCGCCAATAATTAAAATAAGGAAATAGTAAGCTGAAATTAAGAAGGACAGGAAAGTATCTTTAACTAAAATTAACTGTTAGAACCTTAGGATAAACTTTGCAATAACAATCAAGAAAAGTGACAAGATAAAAAGTCTTCTATACCATACAAAACCTGCATTTTCAATTAAATGTCACATAAAACCTTTATATTAGAGCAATGGATCTTACATTGCGCCATGGAGACAAAGAGTAATTTTGAAAATTAAACATTTTTATGTATATTCAATGCTCCGCGTCAGTGTGAGAAAGAATTCGGGAGTTTGTACCTTCTGGTGCTTTAAAAGATTATTGAAATGAAATTGTTATTGACATCATTACTGGTTATCGAAATCAAAGCTGGGGTTTAGAGACGATTTTTAAGACGAAATATAACAGTAGCTACCCTGGGCATCTGAAAATAATAAATCGTAATTTAATCGACACACCAATCGAAAAACATTCGATATTTCTGACCTAGAACCTAATTCGTCGAGCGGGTTACGTACCGACTTTCACAACATTCAGCATGTTCATGAGGCATAACTTTCATATTTCTGCTTTCGATATTCTACTAGAGGAAGCCATGAAAAATAAACAAGCTCTGCTGTGTGCATGAAATTGTAACATATCGCAAAGTTTCAGATTTAAAGTTTTAAACACTATCTTACTATGAAGAAAATAGGCCCTTGGCCTATAAAAGCAATAAATGAAATGTCGTAAAGACCTTAGGATTTACAGTTTTAGGTTGCTGTTATTGTTTTTTTTTTTGTTTTTTTTTTGTTTTTTAAGGTATAATATCTTTCTTATTTTCTATTTTAGAAGGGTAACAAAATTTTCAGAGAATATCTGCTGATTTAGTAACTGCTTCCCTCCACTCAGTTGGCTACATTAGCCAAATAAATGATGCTACATGCCTCTGTCATTTCTTGTCGAAATTTTACCTGATTACCTCATCCATGCAAAACGTTCAATGTTATTACAAAGTACAGCATAGGAATTTTACGAATATTAGTATTAATTTAGCACCAGACGTTAGTTACTTTAAACATTTATGCCTCTGAAATCTTATATATATGCGGCTTAAGTGTTTGTCGCCGATAGTTTATTGGTTGGTTGCGCAATTGTAAATTGTTTTATTCCCCGTGCAGTGCAGCGCGTGACGAATATTATAACAAAGCTAACCCGGAAAAATTAAAAATACAAGAGCACGTGCATTTAACATTTAATAAATAAATTTAACATCTATAATAGAATTCGGAAATATGGAACCAGCAAAAACCGATGAAAAAAAAATAAATAAATAAAATGAAATAAACAAATATATATATGCCGCTTAAGTGTCTGTTTGTCGCCGATAGTTTATTGGTTGCTTGCGTAACTGTACTAGCCAATGGGGTGATGTTTCCAAGGCACAAGGTTGCCGTTTCAATTGAGACGTAGACAATTTCCTGTAAAACTTGCCTTTTTGCTATGACCATCAATAAGACTCAGGGGACCTACCCAGCAGCCGTGGCGGACCTACCTGCAGCCGAGGGGTAAACCTTCTGAACACTGGTAGTTTCATCCTGGTCCAATTGCGATATGAAATAGGATGGATCTTCGTGAAGATAAAAATGTAGAAAATCTGCTGACAAAATCTGTATTTATATTTAACACATTAGACTTATCGTAGATTTTAACTTTTGAAAATTTAGCAGAAAAACCTTTACTGTTATTGAAATATTTTTAACTGGTAAAAGCCTTCTTCGGGTCCTTTGGAAAAAAGATCCAGAATGAAACGTAATTCAGCCTTTCAAAGCTTAAATCCATTTTCATTTTTTGAAAAATTTAAAAATCTTTTGACTACAAATTTTGTTTTATTGGATGAATGAGGTTTTAAGCATATTCTTGGGAATGAATCAATAGATAAGGACAGATATATTCTATACTTAATCAAAAGATAAGGACAGATATATTCTATACTTAATCAAAAGATAAGGACAGATATATTCTATACTTAATCAAAAGATAAGGACAGAATTTCTTTAAATTTAGTCAATTTTACATTAAGTGTTGAATCATCATCACATATCCTCTAAATCAAATTCCTGAATTACGTTTCTGAATGCGTTTTCCATGAATAGCAAACGGCAGAAACAACTTAGTTAATGTGTACCCCAAAATCCACGATGGCTATCTACTTAAGAGGAGGGATGGCTCCGTGGAAAGTAAGAGAAACGTTGTAACAGAAACTGGCTCATATATACGTTACAGATGGGATAAAGCACGGAAACGCCCATGCCACAAGCCCGTTCGCGAAACTCGAACCTTAGAGCGATCTAGCGGTGTTCCGCAAATTTACCGCTGAGCAGCTAGTGCGGCTAGTAGAATGAGAAAAGTACAATTTACAAGAAAGCCATCGGTCTGTCTAAAGTATCCAAAGCAGTTTCATTTTAGAAAGTTCAAACTAGTTACGACAAATTCTAAACGTTTTCATTCAATCCTTCATTATAATTTATACTGAGATATTGCATTAAATGCAACGTGTCCGGCTCGTGACAAGTATGCCCAAGCGGCACATGGCATATCATTGTCCGGACCACTAAACATTTCATCATCATCATCATCATTATCGATGTTTCCGGCTCATGATACTTAGGCCCAAAGGGCGCTCTACGGTAGAAAGCAATGACAATTGAAAACATTTTCGTAATTTTAAAATACATGTATCGCAGTAGTATACGAAATAACTAATGGGCAACGAATTGGTTGTATTTTATTTCATAAAAATAAAATTTTAAACTGCAAATGTAATTTAATAAATTCGTGGCACCCTCGAATCGAAACCTGTTTCCAAGTCAGATGAATATTCTGAAGAAATATGAAAAACTAAATTTCAGAAGAATTTGATAGTCTAACTTGTATAAGCGTTCATTTGTTTAAAAGCTAGTATATTATCACAATTTTTTTTTTAAATTTAGTTGAGATAAATGGTAATGTTGATCGAAAGCAATGAACGAGAATATCATGCTTTTGCTCAAAAACAGAAAATTTCGTATTTGTGGGATTTCCTGCATAGTATTTCCATTTGACTTTTTTTTTTTTTTTTAACTTTCTTTTAGAGTTTTTGCAGCTGAAATGATGTTAAATGAAATGAATGAAATGATGACTAAAATAATTGCTTAAATTCATGCTGTAATAAATTTGCTATTCTAGTTATCTAAAGAACTTTCACTGTAACTGTAAAATAATGCAGTGTTTGTAATACCTTACTCGCAGTAGAATCCATATCAAATAGAGATTCTTTGCTGAACTTAAAGTTTTATTTCATGTTTTGCAAAATTTCCAAAAGAAAGCCTTTCCAAATGAAGTGCCTTTTCCTCAGCTGAGGCTTTCGTCAGCAACCAGGCACTTTGTAACTTCATTCAAAGCAGTACGTTCGAACCTATTTTCACACTCTCTAGAAGACTTTCGGCTCGATAACATTTCGCGTGCACTAATGGCCGATGGTAAAATCACGGAATACACGTTCTTCCTCCCTGGATTAGATTCCAAGGGAACGGGCTGACTGCAAACGAGTTTGTGTGGTTACTCATAAACATTCAACTACGAAATCCTAGTCCCAAGCTAGTCGCCTAGGCACTGCTCTACTTATCGAGAACAGTTATCTCGGTGAGAATTGCCAAAGTCAGTGATAAAGAGAAAATCATAAGGAAAGCTGAAGTAGCTGGAGCACGTACTCCTTGGCCTGTATTAAACGACCCAATAGTTGATCAATGTCTGTGTCTCCGGATACCTTAATACTAGAATAACTGTAGATTTACTAATTCAGAAATCAAACAACAAAAATCAGCGTTATATTTACAAAGTTTTCACAGGACTAGTTTCGATGGTTTTACCGAACCACCATCTTCAGCTGCAAAACCGCAAATGAACAAGATAGGAAATAATGATTAGATAAGATAAGAAAGCCTGGACAAGAATAAGCAAGTGGCGCCATCTGTTGGTAAAACCAGAACTAAAACATAATTTCTTTAAAGGCCGAAGGCAAATTTGGATTGGAATTAGGATCGTTAACTAGAACAGGAAGATTTTTATGAATGTGAAATGCCTCTAGAAAATCCAGTTCTCCAATGGAAGATGTTTTTTGAATAATTTTGGCAGCAGAAAAACTGAAAGTGTGGTTTTCGGACCAACAATGTTGAGCAACAGAAGACTTCTGTGTTTCCTTTTTTCTAACATATGCCTCATGTTCCTTGACGCGAAATTTTAAGGCTCTCTTAGTTTGGCCAATGTAAATTAAACCACACTGGCAAGGAATCCTATAAATACCCCAGGAATTCATATCCGGAATGGGGTCCTTGAGTATGGAACTCGGAATTTTATTGATGGGAGAATAAACAACCCGAAAGTTAAATTTCTGCAAAATATGTGCAACTTTATAGCTAATTGATGGAAAGAAGGGAATGACAACAGAATTTTTATAATCTCCTAAAACAAGATTGTGCCTTTTAGTGTGTTGGGATGAGAATTTTTCAACTGCTTGATTAATAATGTTGGGTGGAAAGCCCCTGTCAATAGCTATTGCTTTTAAATACTTTAGTTCTTCATCAAGGGCTAGTTTGGAGGAGCAAACTTGAAGAGCACGGAAAACATAGGAATAAAATGAAGCTAACTTTTGTTTAGTCGGATGACATGATTTAAAGTGTGGTGGAAGGCAAACCGATGAAGGTTTACGGTAAACCGTAGTACTGAAGTTGGATGTGTTACGTGTGACCAGAATGTCGAGAAACGGAAGAGAATTGCAAGTCTCAAGTTCAAAAGTGAACTGAATAGCAGGATCAATAGAATTCATTGTTTATTCGGCGTGTTATTGTGTCTTAACTGTAGATTTGTCAACTATGTGATGAAGGAAGGAGGGCTGATGAAAGTCTAATTTAAGAATTTCTAGATCTTTTTCCCTTCTGACGTAGTCAAATCGTATACAGATCATGCACCAATCAAGCAACATCCAAATCGTCTACTGATTGTTAAATAAGAAGGAGATGGGAAACTTCTTTGGGGAATCGTTCTTTCTTTCCCCAACAGAAGGCGACACTATACGGAACTTGACTATGGACCTTATAAGGTCCATGAACTTGACTGCTTTCGCCATCGTAAATTGTGTTCGGGGTCAGAGAACGTTCTGAGACCAGCGGCGATCCAGTTTCTGTAATAACAAAAGCAATAGTTAATTTTTTTAAATTATTGAATTGTTAGTGAATTGTGTTTTATGATGTTAGCATCTTTTCTATTTTACACAAGAACTTCACGCAACCGATCTGATGATAAAAATATGTTAAACTGAAAACAACCGCCGTTTCTACAATTAATGACCTTGTGAAAATGATAATACAAAGTCCTGCCCAAGACTGTCTACCCGAAGATTATACATACATCATCATCTTGTAAACGGATGTTTTTCTTCACGTAGTTAATGTTTATTAGAAGTATTCTTGTCCAGCGCCAAGTTATTCTTACTTCCGTTTTGTATCTCGGTCCAAACCCTAACTGCCTCGCATAAGTGACTTGCAACATAGGCAGCTACTCGCATTATTTGTCCTCCGCTTCCTATGAAAATGGGTGAGAAATTTCTTTTTAATCCCCGTGAACTGTAAATAATATTCGTAATCGAATTTTTGTTGCATACATCATAGTAACAAAAAATAGCCGACTTGACCAAACAGGTTAATGACCTAAAGGCATCGGTTAAGAGACATCATAATCGTTCATTCGGTCGCAACAGGAAACCTTTCAGCCGCAGCCCTTCGAAATAACTCACAGCGTCGTAATAAGGTCTATTGTTTCTATCATAACAGATTCGAAGATAAGGGAAGACAATATAACTACCTTGCACGCAGGGCCGGATTTAAACTTGATAAGGTATTTGAGATATGTCCCTTTATAAGTCCAGATATTAGATGTCAGTCCCAAATATGATTTTTGGATACCTAGAGGGTTTTTTGGAGGACCCCCGAGAAAACGGGGTATCCAAACTATTGCTTGTGCAGGTTATATAAACAACCGGAAATCAGTAAAAACCAGTTAAAAGACTTTAAACCATAGTTGATCTAACGGAGTCTTCAGACAGGAAGCTTATCTGGCAAGTCATTTGAATCTACAACTCTTCAACAAAACAAATTTGGACCCTCTAGTATTCACTTCACAATTCGACCGCCATCGTTAACTACTTACGAAACTACTTTGTTAATATGTGGATCTTGGATCGGAGATCGTCACGTCTTTCTAAGTCGATTTGCAAACTATTTAAAACAGAGCTATTGAAATTATGGACGGAACAATAAATCAACTGAACGACTGAACAACAAAATTAACAAAGGGGCATTGAAGCGGAGGCTTCCAAAGCGCGTGTCAAAACCAGTATCAGTTCGACACAAGAGACGAGAGCGAAGCGCCAGATAATTACAAGCATTTAAACACCGCTCCCAGACTTTAGTTAACCGTTGCTATAGGGATTCAAACCTCGCATTCAGCATGGACGGACCGGCTTCTAGACCTTTCGAACTGGAGTGATACAAAATGCGTCCTGAATTGGACAAACATAACTCTAAACATGGCAAAAAACACGGAGTTTTACTTTCTGATTTGACAAGAATATGAAAATAAATTTTAATATTTTTCGAAAAGAAATCAATTTTTTTGACACAGTCGAAACTGCCGTCAAATTTTCAAGCAGAATACGCAGATTTATCAGCTGACATTCAGCTCAATGAAACGCTAATGACGTCTGTACTTTTGAATTACATAAATCATGTTTACCGAGACGTAATTATGTGTCACTGCACATTCATGTGTTATACATTGTGATCAGTTTTCGGCAGTACGTATACCTGTGAATAAGTATTTTCAATAATGAACCATATTAAGAGTAAAATTAGAACCCGAACATCGGGTGAGCATCTTCAGAACTCCTTAAGAATTGCAAGATCTTCAGTCCAACGAGACAGTAATGCATTAGGTTTTCCGAAACCAAAATTTCCAATGAAGTTTTATGTATGAAATTTCCAATAAAATGTCAAATAAGTCTGTGTTACTGTTATTACATTTACAAAACCATAAACTAGTAAAGTCTAAATTAGTTAAATAAAGTTATTCTCTTGAAATCAGCCATCGAGAATGTTAAGCAGCGAAGGTTCTGCAACTGAATTAATTGAATCACAGATTCATTTAAATGTTCTTCCTATCGGCTTTCTAGTATACACTGAGTAAATTTGAAATAAACTCAGCTAAACCCTCACATTTCTCTCCTATAGGTGACATTTAAAAAAAAAAATTCTAGCTTTCAAGCGTAAGCAAATCCGATTATTTTAAATGGATTTTACGAGGTTATATGATTTTCTTATTCGGGAGTTCATGAGTTGCGACTGATATTAGAAGTTATTTGTGTAGCCCATAATATCTCATTTTCTTCCAGTGGGACCTAGGGAAGCTAAAACGTTCGACCCCTTTGCATTAAATCATCAAATGGATAATCTCTATGCTATAGCAGCTGAATGCCTGCGTTCAAGCGAGTATCCGAGCATCAGAAGTTTCTAATTTTTGTATTATTTGTTGGATAAATATGCAGTTTCGTGTGTTATTGGGACACGTGTAAAATTAAAAGTTAGGTCACTTTTGCTTACAGCGGGAGACTAACCGGCAGCCGAGGGGTGAAACTGCTAATCACTGGTTGCTTGACACAATTCCGAATCAAAAAAAGGTTACTATTCCGTTAGAGCGGCGTCAGTTAAAATGCGCCGCTTTTTCTGTCACCAATTGTTGCCGAGTGTAAAGTTGTGAAATAATAATAGAATTTAAAAGACTAAAAAGAAATTAGTTTTCTAAAAACTAAATTTTTTAAAAATTTCTTAGAGAGAGTAAATTTTTAATTTAGAATATTCTACACATTAATAAAAAATAACAAAACGAAACAAAATTGAATCTCAACAGATGGAGTAACATTACAAATGGCATTCAATGTTGCAGAAAAATTTTCAGCTTTTGAATGGAACCGACACCACATAAATGCTATCAAATATGACTCTAAATTGTGGTGAACAGTGCCACCCTGACGTTTGTTTCTCCATTTAGCACTGGCCCACAATTGCTGCAGAGTTTGGGTATAGCATATGGTTCCTGTGCCTATAAAATTATAACCGTGATTCATAGTTAAATGTTCATACCCAGCATTTTTTAATTCCTTTTTTTACATCTTTCCCAGCAGTCTGGAAATATAATACTAAAATCGGTGTTGCTTTTCCGGCATAAACTCGCGAATACCCATTGTTCCGAAAGAACACGTCCAACGTTGTTTTTTACGTTTTGTAAAATGACTTTGAAGTAGCTGTTCCAATCTATTGTAGTATTATGGCTGATTTCTAACCGATGTTACCCAAATTCAATTGATGTCAATTCTTCACACCATAGATAGATTAAACGAACGGTTCTCAATTCATTTTTCTCCACAGCAAGAACGTGTTTAATAACACCATATAGCAGTTGAGTCAAAAGTTAACTTCATCGGATGATTTTGAGAACAAATTCTATTGCTATGAATTATTTCTTTGTCCAAAAATAATCTTATGATAGCCTTTTGGTCATCAGGTAATTGCCAAATTGTGTTATCCATCGTACTAAAAAAATGGCAAAATAATAACGAGTGATGATATTTAAAACGTAAACTAGAAATCTCTAGCCACGATATTTGACGTGTTGTAGCATTGTTTCCTTCTCATTTTTAAATGACACCGCTCTAACGGAATAGTACCCAAAAAAGGATATAGGATTGATTTCCGTGAAGATAACAAAAGAAGAACATTTGAGGACAAAACTAGATTAATACGTAACACCTTTAAAATACGTTTTAATATTTAAACGTATAGCAGAAAGATTGTAATGCTATTTAAATACTTTAATTGCTAAAAACTTCCTTTAGAAATGTACTTCTGAATGAAATGTTATTCAACGTTTTAAAGCCTAAGTCAATACTTTTAAAAATTTTTAAAGAAATTTAATTAAAAAATTTTAATCTTCAAATTGTTATTTTGTTTCCTCTTGTAGATGTGCATTTTTGTATATATGTGTATTGTATATGTATTTTGTTCACATATAATTGTTTCAGAAATTCTTTAAAATTCAGTAAATTTTACATCAAGGGTTAAATCATCGCCAACACACACGCTGTAAACCAAACTTGTGAAGTACGTTCTTTAAATCTTTTGCAGTAAATAACAATGTATTCCATAGCCACTGCGTTCCCTACAAACGGCAACGCAGTTTAATTTGAAAAAAAGAAGTGAAAAACAAATTGGAAACAATCTTTGTAATTTGATTGAGATATAGCAAAAGACTATACGGAAAAACTCGTGATTAATAAATTTCTAATTTAATAAATTATAATCTTAAACAGTAAACGTTATTTTAAAAGTCCATTGGAACCTGTTTCCATGTCAGATATATTTCATAATGAAATCACAAACTTTTTGGAATTTGAAGAACTAATTTCCAGAATAATTTGACAGTCTAGCATGTATAATCGTTTGTTTAAATACTAGCAAATGGTTATCACAGACTTTCTAACAGAGTTACTCTACAAGTCTGATATAATTTATGTGACTCAACCAGGCATGGAAAATCGATTGGACTGTGGAAAAAAATTGATCTGTACTTGGTCAGAAGATTTCTTTTTAGGTTAATGCTTTTTAATCAACATGTTTTAATCAATATATGCACTGATCTAATGCCGGAAGATCCTTGAGATTTCGGTCATCATTGTACAAGTTCCAATGAAAGTAAAACATAATCATTAAAATAAAATAATTTAACAACGGTTGTAATGTCACGTGATATATATATATATTCAAATCTCTATCTTCAAATCTTTGAATAGCATTTATATCACAGTTAACGGATTTTCAGAGGCGTTACTCATGCTCGTTAACTGGTAATCAATTTAGTATAAAACTGAGCTCAAAACTATTGAATTCTTAACATTTTTCCAAATTGTGGCTATAAAACTTAATGCCATAATAATGCTAATTAACTGAAATGCAGAGTAAAATTGCTTCGATGGCGTCTTATTTCAGAATATTGGCTTATAGGATTAATTTTTTCGTACTATGTATTTAAAAGAGTAGAATCGGGAATATGGTTTCGACTTCCAGAAATATCTCCGATGATGTGCCACAAGGCTTCGGTCTTTTTCCTCGTTTATTATATATATATATGTGTGAAGTACCAGCTTTAGTCGTAGCTTAAATTATCAGACGATAAGTTTTAAAAAACAGGATCCATTTATTATATTTCATGAGAAAATAGCAGTTACAAAAATTAAGATATCCGGAGTAAATAAAAAAGAATTACTAATAACTTTTTGTATGAAGTTTACTGCATCGTGACATTTAAGAGAAAGCTCCGATATTCTTTTGCGAGTCCTTTTACAGCCTCTGGAAAGGCGGAGCTTCCAAGAAATGACGTCAGCCTCGTCAGCCAATCCAGTTCGCTTTAAATATTTCCAGAACATTCTATAACTGTACGTGTAGAAAAGGCGGGAAAAACAACTTGATTACGGAGCTGTGGATTTAATTCCACGTACTTTCAAATAAGAGAACGTCGCCATTAAAAAATGAAAAGAACCATATATATATATATATATATATATATATATATATATGGTATTCCAAATGATCCGCAGAAGATGATTGCTCTTTTCGCTGAGGCCACGTGAATTATGACCAAGCATCTACAATTACAATAGCCCTGCTTCTACTACAGCATTACCTCAATCTTCTGGGAAACTGGTTCATGCTCTGGAGGATCGTAGTCGGTATTAAAAAATCCAAAGCAATTATTTTTCGAAAAGGTGACTCAAACTTAACTCCACCAAGACCAGTACTATTTGATACAGAAACAAACTGGGTTGACGAAGTCTGGGCGCTACCCTAGATAAAATTGAATAATTCGCAAACACCTAAGGGAAACTGTTCAAAAATCAACATCACACTTGCAGCAATGTGACTGTTTGTTGATATAAAATTGTATTTCTGTCGTTGAACTGAAAAACGGTGCAGACGCAAATTTGTTAGTATTTTTAAGCACGCGTTTGGAGCTTCAAGTTTGCTGGGAATTACTAGAGTTTCAATGATGCAGAGGTTCTTCTTAGTTGGGTTTCTGAAGCTAGAGGTTTCCCGTGTTCTTCGCCGTTCCTCAACCAACTTTGTGACTGAAGGTCAAGACCAACCAGCGGCCGAGCGGTAAAGACGCTGAACACTGGTAGTTCGGTCCGAGGTTCGAATCCCGCGAACGGGCTGGCTGCATGGGCGTTTTCGTGGTTTTCCCCATGTGTAACGTGTATACGAGCCAGTTCCCCTTAGAAAGTCCTCCACGAAGGCATCCCTCCTCTTAGGCAGATAGCCCTCGAGGCTTTGCCATAATCACACATACACATACACATACATACACAGACTGAAGGTCAATAAAAAGATTCGGTCAAATTTATGACTCTGAATTTATTGGTGTTCTATACACTCTGAATTTATTGGTGTTCTACACACTCTGAATTTATTGGTGTTCTACACAATTTATTGGTACACTACACATGAAGAAAGGAATATGCAATTATAATTAGTTGAAAGAATTAATCACATGGCAATTCCTAATAAACATATCTCGTATAAATCTGTTCTTCCATCTGCTCTATTTTAAGCTAGCCCAGCGTTTCTCAAAGTGGTGGGTCGCTGAAAAATTCAGCTGGGTAGTGGCAAATATTGTAAAAACACAAAAGATCTATAACATTTTGCTCTAAATTTAATATTTTTCGAAACTTTTTTCAAGTACTGCAGGTCGCAACCCTTTACCACCGTTTCCTACCGGACCGTTTAAATTCGGATGCTCTGATTGGCTGATTTCGATTCGTCATTCAGTGCGTTCTCCGGTACATACAGCGTAAACTCACGTATATCAAAACAATGTGTGGTGGTGTATTTAATTACGGCAAAGCACACTAGGGCTATCTGCCTAAGGGGAGGGATGCCTTCGTGGAGGACTTTCTAAGGGAAACTAGCTCGTATAAACGTTACACATGGGGAAAACCACGAACACGCCCATGCAGCCAGCCCGTTTGCGGGATTCGAACTTCGGACCGAACTACCAGAGTTCAGCGACTTTACCACTCGGCCGCTATCAAAACAAGGTTATGTTTGAATATTTGTTATATATTTTATTTGACTATAGTTATTATTACCTATTATTAATAGCAACTTCATATTGGTAAGTAATAAAAATACTTTTTCTTACATAAATCATTAATAAACAAATTATTTTTATTAAAACTTTCAGCCTTTTTTTAAATGGATAAATGGTTATTCAAGAAAAACACAGATTTAAATGATGTTGGTCAACCAAGCACGAGTGAAGCTGAACATCATGATCGCGAAGAAACATTGCCTGAAGCACCTAAAGCAAATATGTAGCACCAAAATAATAAGCGTAAAGCTACTTGGACTCGCAACTATTGTGAAGAATATTTACGCTTTGCCGGCGTCAAAATAATTTGCCGCTATGTGTCATTTGCAATGAGCAAATTTCAAATGAAAGTATGAAAGCGTCAAAGTTGAAACAGCATTTAAACACACCCCATTCTGAGTACTCAGATAAGCCAATTAACGTTTTTACTGATACTAAAAATGAATTGATTGCTGCTAAAAAAATGAAAAATACACTCTTACCTCACCAATCAAATAAAAAACTCGCTTTGGCATCTTTTTTTTTTGAAATTTCCAAATTAATATCTGAAACTGGGTATCCTCATAGTGCTGTAGAAAAATTAATACTTCCTGCTTTGAAAATTGTCGCAAATAATTTATGCGGAATAAAGGAAAAATGTTTATTTTCGGAGATACCATTATCAAATAATACAGTTAAACGGAGAATTGATGATTGCGCGAAACATTTAGAAGAACTAGTTGCTCAAGTAAGTTTTTCACCCTGCAAATAGATGAAAGTATAGACATTGAGGATAATGCAAATCTAATGTGTTTTATCAGATATATTGACGAAGACACCATACAAGAAAATGTTTTGTTTTTGTAAAAGACTACAGATAAGAACGACCTCAGATGAAATTTATAAGGCTACCAATGATTTTGTCAGTAGCCACGGTATTGATTGGATGAAATGTGTTGGGCTAAGTAGCGATGGAGCACGTGCAATGGCAGGATGTCATAAAGGTTTGTTTAAACAAATTCAAAAATTAGCAATTAATTGTGTATAGGTGCTCTGTAGTATTCATAAACAAGCGTTGGTGGTAAAACGAATGCCTTATTTTATTTATGTAAGAAAAAGTATAATTTAAACATGACTTTGGAAGAATGTGTCAAGTTTGTAAACTACATAAAGTCTCGTCCATTAAATAGCATACTTTTTATCGAATTATGCAAGGAAATGGGGAGTGATCATAAACACCTCCTTTTGTATTGTAATTCACAATGGCTTTCAAAAGGAAACGTTTTAAAGCGTCTGGTTGAACTAAAAGACGAAGGCTTGGTATTTCTGAATGAACACAGTGGTTCATAAAAGTAGCTTATTTGTGCGACATATTTGCTACATTCAATGAATTGAATTTAAATTTGCAAGTCTTTGGTTTAAATATTTGCAAACTATCGGAAAAGGTCGCTGTAAGAATTAAAAAATGACTCTCTGGAAACAACGATTTTCAAAAGGAAAGATTTAATATTTTGAAACATTACATAAATTTATTATAAACTCATCCAAACTACGATGAAGAAGATTGACATCTTGAAACACTATCAGTTTCAATTCAAGAACATCTTTCGGAGCTAATAAATAGTTTTAAAGACTACTTTCCTACTACTACTTTATGCGTGGTGGCTTTGTATTCTCAATCTTCTAAAAAAAGTGGAACATCCAATGAATATTTTTTCACTTGCTGTTGACTTTTTAAATGATCGGACGGCCAAACTGCAATTGTGTTCGGCCTCTGCAATCCGTCACCTTAAAAGGGATTGCCCTCAAGGCTCAGTTTCAGGACCTACGTTTTGGAATGTTTTTATTAATGATCTCCTATCAAAACTGGGAAATCTTCCTTGTTGTGATACTATAGCCTATGCGGATGATGTCTTGTTTTGCTTCCAGAGTAGGGACCTTTCTGCTACATTTTTACAGGCACAAGAGACTTTAAATCTCGCCTCCGACTGGTCAAAAGGTTTTAAATTAGACTTTAATCCTGATAAAACCAGGGATATGATTATTGAAAAGCGAAACACCTGTTATGATGCATTTCAGTTATCTCTGACGGCACCTCTTTGACTGTGGTACAGCAAATGAAATATCTTCGGTTTTTTTCTTGACTGTAAACTTTCTTGGAAACAACACTTAACTTATGTATCAAAGAAATGTGATAAATTACAGCGTGGATTAAGTCGTATTGCCCGCAACACATACGGTATTAATTACAACGTTCATTCGCTCATCTATATAAAAGGAATTGCACCCTTCATTATGTATGGCTCTAACATCTGGGGTATATCGCTCAAGAAGAAGATAAATTATACATATTTACGACGCGTTCAAAGGCGGATACTTCTGCGGGTCATATGTGGATATCGCACCGTTAGCTATGAGTCTGTTTATGCAATTTCTGGCTTTCCACCAATTGACATTGCCATTCTTCATTCTGTTGCTTATAAGGAAAATATTTCTGCTTCTGCTGTCTTTCGGTATGATTGTATTTTACCTCCATCTGATCTCCCTCATCCTTCAGAAAGAAATGCTGTTAATTTTTTTCAGTTTAGCAATAAAATCGTAGATGATTCGCCTGTCACTTGCTATACTGATGGCAGCAAAATTGATGGCAAGGTAGGTTTAGCATTTGTCTTAAAAAATGCTCTTGAATTTGAGCACTTTCAATTTAGAATGAGAGAGGAATGTACCGTTTTTATAGCTGAACCTTTGTGCTTAAACTTCGCTATCAAATGGGTCTCTGAACAAAATAGTGCTGTTTCAGACTATCTCATTTGTACTGATTCCCTTTCATCCTTGCAGATCTTAAAATGTATTTCTTCTTCTTATAATATCATTGTCGAGATTCAAAAAGAACTGAAAAACCTAAAAGATAAAAATATTTCGGTTGCATTTTCATTTGTTCGTGGTCATACAGGTGTTGTCGGAAACGAACGAGCCGATTTCTTTGCTAAGACTGCGACTAAGCGGGAAATTGACTCTTTTGTCAATATCCCTAATTCCTTTTATAAGAAGGTCATGTATGAAAGTATTGTGTAGTCGTGGAATCACGAATTCATTAATTCAAATAAAGGGAGCTTAACTAAGAAATTTTTCCCTTCTATCAAAATGATATTGTAATGTCATCACTTCTTCACAAACTATAAATTAACCCAATTTCTTACTGGCCATGGAAATTTCAAAAGTTATTTTAACAGATTTAAGTAGAGCCCCGAGTCTGTCTGTGATTGTAGCCTCGTTGGCGAGGAGAATGTTGAACACGTGCTTCTTCTATGTCCTAAATATGAGAGCGAAAGAAAAGTCTTGAAACTGGGACTGAAAATTTTTAATATTAACTGGTCTCCAGAATTTTACTAATTTATTTCTGAGAGAAGTACTTTTAACACTTTTTGTCAATTCATTGTAAAACTTTGCAATCATCCTTAATTTTATTTCCTTTTTTCTTCTGTATATTTTGTATTTTGATTCATACTTACTTCTGTAAGCGCCAGATGGTACTATGTGGTGCATGGGAATTTATTGTGTTTCTTTAATAACAAAGAAAAAGACTACTTTCCGGTTATTCCTTCAAATAATATGTGGATTAAAGCTCCTTTTTCTGTCGATATTGAAAAGGAAGAAATGTTTAATCTTAGTGAACAAGAAATTGATAATTTAATTGAAATTTCATGTGATACCGATCTTAAAAAGAGTGTTTGAAACTGTACCACTAATTAATTTTTGATTGCGCTGTCAAAAGGAATATCCAAGCGTAAGCGAAAACGCGATACAATTTTTAATGCCTTTTGTCACCACTTATACGTGTGAAACTTCGTTCTCAGCCTTGGTATACTTAAAAAATAAGTATCGAAACAGATTGGAGGTCGAACCTAATTTGAGAATAAAATTAACATCATTAAATCCTAATTTGAAATTACTATGTGATGAAAAACAACACCATCCTTCCCACTAAGGTCAAAATATGTAAAACAAAGTTTACTTTAAGTTTTAAATGAAGATGATGGATTGTCTTTAATTACTTATGTTTTTGTTATATAATTATTTTGCAATTTTTGTGTATGAAATAAACAAACAATAACTTGAATTTTGATTTTTAATAAAAAATAAAATTTGTTTTGTAAATAAATGTTTTTTTTTATCGGGTGAGTCGCGAAAAAATTTAAAATTTCGTATCGGGTCGCGGTCAAAAAAATTTGGGAAACGCTGTGTCTAGTCTGCGGTCATACTGCGAGAACCCACATTTAAGAAATCCAGGTTTGGCAAAACAAAGCTCTCAGAGAAGTTTTCAAAACTCACTGGTTCATCCCCAAAAGGTATATCCACGGAGACCTTAAAAGAGACGCTATTAAGCTAAGTATGATTAAGTATGTATTTGTTTACTAGTATAACATACTGCTGACCGAAAGTTCACACGGAATGCAAATTCTGAAGTAAAACCTTGTGCTTGAAATTCATTCTTCAAAACTCAACTGGCCTTTCAGAGAGAAATACTGAAATGTCATACGATATGATCAACTCAACTGCATTATTCTATACAAGTACTGATCAACAGCATTCCGAGCAAAGATAAAGATAAGCCGCATAACGGTGCATCTTGAAATTTCCCACCACTGATGAGTACGTCCCTGACAGAGCACAATAGGATAAAAATATTGTTTTAAATCTAAAACATGAGAACAGAAAGAAAGTGTGTCTAGCCTTTTAACAGATTAAGCAACTCCTATTTTCATAATATAATATGAGACCATGCATGAGAGGGCAAATCGGTCTCACCTTACGGGGGTCATATCAATGCTAATTTGGAAAGAAGTGAAGCCAATTTCAAAAGTGTAGCCAAAGGCAGAATCACACATACAGTTTTCCTTTACGGTCGTGGAAGACTTTCTACAGATCAATGATAGTTGTCGATTAAAAAATTATTCCACAGGAATATAAATGCAAAGATATAAATCCTGAATATTTTTATACATTAGTAAACATTTCATCCCAAAAATAGCTGCGACAACTACTATATACAGATGCATCACTCGTCTTTGCGACTATTGGACAAGCGATAGACATTTTGTTATGAGCCTCTCCAACTGCGGGTTCCTGTGGGTCGCTTACAAATAGCTTAATTTCTTCTTATGAGTAACTTCAAAGATTAAATATTATGCTGCATGAACCCTATCTTGGATTTGTTGATAATGGATTTGTGGTATAAATAAAGTACTTCATGTTTTCTAGCGTTAGTTTACTTGTAGTCTGTAACATATTGCGTACCTAGATGATGCAGGGAAATAAAATGCTTACAACACATTAACAAGTTTAGGACTATAAATCTTAGGAAAGGGAGCACTAATGAATTTCTGTTTCTTCATTGTTTCGTTAAGAAGCTGATTTGTCAAATATTATCCAAAGATGTTTATATTTCAGATAGTATATTTTAGGATAATTTATTTTAATGTCTTTGCAGCGCTGTCTAATCTAAAATTCAATGTTGGACAAAATTCAATGATATCTGATTTTCCTTCAATAGACACCTTTAATAAATTTCGAACAAAACATTTTTTTCTCTCATTTCTTCACGAAATAAAAGCATTTCGCTCCCTATCAGTCACAAGAAGGAAACAGAAAGAAGCTAAATAAAAGTAAGAAAGATGCTTCCTAAAAATTCAGCAAGCATTCTTAATAATTCACAGGACATTTCTTTACTAATACAAAATGTAAAATAAGCACATATCCCAATGTAATAACTTAGAACAGTTAGTATAAAATAATCACATATCCCAATGTAATAACTTAGAACAGTTAGTATAAAATAATCACATAAATAATTTGTTTCTGTTTAAAAGTGAAAATTTATTACTGGTGTTGCCAAATGATAAAGCGAAAAATTAAATCAACAATTAAATCAACGGAAAAAATAATGTTTACTTTATTGTCTACCTTTTTTCAATGTAAATGTTACAAACGATTAAAACTTTTCCAGAAACATTCTTTCACCAGAAATATTTCTAAAAATTTATCAAATGAAGTACATAAACGATTGCAAATGTTAACCACTGGAAAGTACGAGTAAATAGGCAAATAATTCTTAAATAATATAGCCAGCCACTATTTTAATGCTTAATCTTTTTCCCTCTAATTCCTTTTTTAAAGCATCACCAATGCTCTCAAAATCATATTTTTCCAAATTTGGCAAACTAAGGTAGGTATTGTTATTATATAATTATTTTGGTGTGTTCTTTTGTATTTGACTATACTATGGAACCCTTATACCGAGCAGCGTATGCATCACACGATTAGTATTGATAAATCCCAAGATATATTCCCTAGATATGGAGACTTCATGTCCCCCCCCACTCGCTATGCATCACACGATTATTATTGATAAATCCCAAGATATATTCCCTAGATATGGAGACTTCATGTCCCCCCCACTCGCTATGCATCACACGATTAGTATTGATAAATCCCAAGATATATTCCCTAGATATGGAGACTTCATGTCCCCCCCCCACTCGCTTATGGATTGGGCCATTGTATGCCGCCTAATAATTGTAATTTCGAATATTTTGAAACAAAATCTCAATAGTATTATCATTGCTAAACCGAAGATTCAATCACTGACTTAAATCTCAAGATCCTACGTGCAATAAATACTGCAAAATACACAGACAATAAAAAAGACAATATCTGTCTCCCACGGCATATACTTTCCAAACTGAAGGAGAAGAATCGGATTCGTAAATTTTATCAATGCACTCAAGAGCCCAGAATTAAATGTAACCGATTAAATAGAGAAGACAATCGCCTTTGTATGGAGCATAAAGAGCGCAGCTGGAACTCCTGCGTAGAAAATCTCTTCCATCTCGATCTTTCGGTATGAAAAATTACTAAAACCCTAAAGCAAGACAATCACAAAATCGGCTCTATTTTACATAATAATAGCAGGACTCGAAGTATGGAAGATATCGCTAAGGTATTTGAGGATAACTTTCGCCGAGCAATTCACAGATAATGGTCTGCGTAGTGCCAATGACTTAAATGATATCAACAGTGTTAATAGTTTCCTTAGTCAAAATTGCTACTCCCGCAGTCCTCCCGCCAATTTCAGACAAATCAGAGATTAAATTAAAAACCTAAATTTCAAGGAAGACTCATGATATGATTGCATCTCCAACAAGACAATCACGTTACTGCCTCATAAAGCAGTAGTTCTGCTCACCAACCTATTCAACTTCTTTTCTTAAAATTAATTATTTTCTCGAAGAATGGAAGAAAGCTGTCATCATCGTTTTTAAAATACCGAGTGAAGATGGAAGTCATGTTTCGAATTATCGGCCTGTCAGCCTTCTACTTGCCTGTGCGAAGCTATTCCAACGTATCATAATCAAAAGTTTAGATCAACATATCCAAACATTTTACATGCAAGAACTGATTTGGCTTCAGAAAAGAATATTCTACAGTACATAAAATCTCAAGATTGGTCGAATACACTGGGGAAAGCTTTAATAAAAGAGGAACTTTTATTATTACGAGTATATTCCTCTTTTATAAATAAAAGAGGAACTTTTATTAAAGCTCTGGTATTTTCCTGTACATAGAAAAGCATTCCATAAAGTATATCATTACGGCTTCTTTATTAAATTAATTTCAGCAACTTCTCTCCGGCTATCATCATCTTTATTCGTAGTTTCCTGACGGATAAATAATTTCAAAGAAAATTAGTAACTGCATTTCTTCTACTCGTTATATTAAAAGTAGAGTCCCTCAAAGCTCCATTATTTCTCCCTTAATGTCAACCTGTATATCAACTGAAAGCGAACTAAAGATGATTTACTTATAGCTTGTTATGCTGATGATACGGCTTTCTTGACCAGATCTCTGAATCATAAACACGCAAGAAATAAATTACATCATTAATCACATTGTCAGATGACAAGAATATCAAAATTAATGCTTAAAAAAAACACCGTCATCAATTTAAAAAAAAATAAAACAAGAACCCATCAATGATATGCACATGAATGGCGATATTGTACTGCGTGTCAGAAGTACTAAATATATTGGAATCACATCGGAAGAAAGATTAAACTTCAAACTCCCTTTCGAAAATTTCAGAGATAAAGCTTTCAAAGCTTTAATGGCGATTTGTTCTACCTCTATTGTACTACCTCTATTGCATATTGTATGACCTATATAGCAGCATTGATTGTACATTAGTATCGCTACTGCACTGCGTGTGTTAACATGCTAATATCTCAGATTATTACTCATGTGTCCTGTGTAATGCGTACTGTGTACATGTGCACTCTGTTTCGTATCTTCTGAGCATATGAATATTGCATTTTATGCTTTTATTATTGCATATTGTGTCACTGTGCATTGTATTACCTCTATTGCATATTTGTATTGTATATTGTATTACGTGTTTAAGTGTTTTTGTGTACCTTCTCAAGTGTCTTTATGTGTCTGAAGCGTCTTAGGTGTTTTAAATGTTTAAAAATGTTTAAGATTTTTAAGTGCTATAGGTGTTTTTAGTGTTTATGTATTCTTCTTTTTATGTATACATTTCATGTGTGTTTATGCTTTGTTTAATGTGCAAACAAGACTACCCCACCCACAAATGTACATCAAATTTCAGTGTAGCACAATGTTGCCCCTGTATGGCCATGTTTAATCTGAATGGGGTATCAATAAGCTCCCGGTGCGGCCTTGTGGGGCTCCAGGGAGTTGTTGAATCTGGATAATGGAGGGCGTGCGACATATGCCTGCTTTACCTCTGTTAAACACCAGGCGTCCCCGTCTTAGTGCCGCAGAGCTCAGTGGGAATTTAACTTTGAATCAAACTCAGTGTTTATAAATATTTGAAATTTAACTAGAAGAGAAAACAACCTCATCCTTGTCATACTATTTTTATTACACTCAATCATCGCTTAAGACTTGTGTTATATTTTCGTTTATAAAATACAAGAATGATTTTTATTTTATTTATACAAGAATGACCTTTATTTCGATTTCCACTAAACTTGCTTTGTGTTTGCATTTAAATATATATTAAGGGCTGGAAATGTTCATAAGTTTAAAATAATTTTGAATGTTAGCATGTACGTTGTATGTTTATAGAGAGTTTAACTTTGTAATAACGTTTACCCAGCTCAAGGGAACCTGGTTTGCAATTCAGGTTCCTGTTCGGTTTGCAATATCTCAGATTTTATATTATATAATATTTTCTGTTAAGAATGTGATTTCCGAGCTGGTGATAAAACACATTACATTCCATGACGCTCTGTTAAGAATTAGTATTTCACTGTACAAACAAAACAAAACAAAAAAAAAAAAAAAAAAACATTAATATTAAACGCTAGTGGTTTGAATTTAGAGGCCATTGAAGCAAACTTACGAGGCGAGCGAATTCATTTTCCATTCCGTTAATTAGCACTATTAGGACATTAATTTTCTATGGCAAGCATTTGGAGATATTTTAAGAATTTAATGTTTTTAAGTCTAAATTTATTATTTGCAATACTATTAAAAACGAACACGAGCAACGCCTCTGAAAATATGCAAACTGTGACAAAAATCTAATTCAAAGAATTGAAGATACAGGTTTGATTATTTATATGACTTAATATTACTATCCTTGTTAGAATATTTTATTTCCATAATTATTTTTTACTTTTATTGCAGCCTATATAAGGATGATTGAAGTCTCAATATTTAAGAGGAAAAATATCTTGTAAAAAATGCAGATCAGTCTTTTTCACAATCAGAATGAATTTTCCCTCTCTATTTCAGTCATGTAAATTATAACTTGGTTAATAAATTGGTCGGGCAGGAAATCTTACAAATCCTTTATTTCTGTTTCTAAAAAAATGCATGACATTCTCGTTTAATGGTATCGATCAATATTAGCATTTGCCACCAAAAACGTTTTAAGAAAGTCCTGTGATAACACTTTACTGACTTTTAAACAGCTTATGCAGGCTGGACTGCCAAATACTTTGGAAATTTATTTCTTTAAATTCAAAAAATTTCAAATTTATTCATGAAATATATCTCACATGGAAACAGGTTTCGGTTCGATGATGCTGGTGATTTTTAAAGCTATATTAACAGGTTGGGGTAGGCTATATATATTATAACAGGCTGCTGGAATTGGGCGACTGTTCCATTCTCACTCATGGCGAAGTTCAATTCTTTGTTCAAGGTTCCCGCCAAATAATGAAAAAGGGATTGCGCAGTCGTTCGAAAGACTCAGACCGAGACATTCAGAGAGAGAGAAGCGGAGACGGAAGTTTGGAGATCCGTTTCTTTTTACTGTGAGGTCACGTCTAGAGAAACTCATAACCGATATCCAGACAGAAGAGAATGGCCAGCGGAACCAAGGAAGTTTGGCATCCACCGGATGGAAGCGACAGAAAGGCAGTCCAAGGGGGAAAATTTGATAGAGAGCTTGGCCTCGGACACTGATACTTTGGTCTCATTTAACTTCTTACCCTATACATATTCTTACAGGTTCTACCAGTCCAGGTGAGACAAGTATTTCTAAGTTCTCCACGAAGTTTCGTCTTACCGTGCATCACACGGCATGTGAAAACTAAATGTTTAGAAGTCAGAATTATTATTTAGGTGGGCCTTTCTCTTCTGAAAATTAAATAATTTAAGTCAGGTATGTTATTTTGTTGTTTTTCAGTTCTCATATTTAGACCAAAGCTACAATACGTTTTAACTACCAAATGTAACTAACTATCTACAACTAGTATGTTTACTCACGATAAACGTTACCTATTTTTCCTTAACTTTCTCTGTTTGTTTTAATTTTTACTATTTAAATACCAGACCACTTGGACTGGGTTTATGTTGCTCTTACATTTCATCACACAAATTTATGAAAATGTTTTTTTATGTTAAACTATGTTACTTATTTATTTGACTTGATATCTGTGTCTACACTCTACAATATGTTCAGCATACTATTGTTTTGATATGATAAACTCTAGCTATGTTCTTGAGCAGCTTTTAATTTTACATTTAATTCTGGCGCCTTTAAATTTCATAAGTAATTTAATATTTAACAAAATTCTGTGTGTATTAACAAATTCCTGAGAATGCAGTTAAATGTGATAATCAAGTGCAAAATTACGGATAATTCGATATAAGTTTATATTAAGTTGATTATCAGTTTCGTTTTGAATGAGGAAGTAGCATTTTACCAAACGCGTTGTTTAGTTAAATCTCAACCTTCATCTCATTCCACAAATATCTTTAAAATATGTTGAACTGTAGGATAATGAAATAGATAAGACAGGAATTTCATTGATAAACAACCACAAAAATTTTTTCTGAAGCAATTTTATTCAGAAATTGCTTCGGATTTTTTCGAAAATTTCAGAATAATTCCTCAGATTTCGCAAATATAATTTTTTCGTGGTTACCAATAGAATTCACTAATTTCAGATATATCTCTCATTATCTTTTAATTTCCATTATATATGCTCCCTTATATTTTATGTGTAAATATATTTAAAACTTATATTAATGAAATTAATGAGAATATATCTCAAAGTCTTTCTACTCCAGTGTGAACCTTAACTGTGATGGAACATTATCTTAACTTTGAATCACAGAAATTAAACTCAATTTACCTTAACTTTCATAAACCTTTAACTTAACTTTGGATCACAAAAATCGTGTTACATTGTTAAATGAACTCCATAATTTTATGCATACTTTGTTCTAAGTTCATATTGTGCGATCCATTATGTTTTCGAAGGATTGAAGTTGAGAAAGTTTGCCTTCAAGGGAAGTGTGTTTAAAGGCAGATCTGTTCATTTGGTTGACGCATAAAAGCTAAGCAGTCTTTTAGCAAATTAAAGATATAACTCTTGTCATGTAGATAAAAATTTCTTCGAAGCATATCGTGATTAATTTAATTTGTTGAGAATTTTAAATAAAAAATATTCGTTTATTTCCAGCTGAACGTTGAGTCCTAAAATTAAAATTAATATTGAATTTCGGAAGCGCATAAAAGAATTTCACATTTAGGAAGCTTGCGACAACTATTCGTTAAATTTCACCTAGCTGTTACGTTTTGATAAACGCAAATCGTCTTTGACATTAAGATTAGTCATATGTCTTTGTCATTTCGTTTGACAGCAACGCTTTTGTTAAAACGAGAAAATGTCAAGTTGGTATGAGTGGTAAGGGATTTTCTTTTCGAAAAGTAGCTCGTTCATCGTACAGTCGTCTTTTAAGTTTTTGGTATAGACGAAGATTGATTTTCCTCTCATTTGACACTCATAAGGTTCGGTACAGTTCTTCGTAAACATTTCATTTAGTGTTATCCAGTCGTTCGCTTCCTGTGAGAATATAATGGGCGGGAGGGGGAAGACTTCTGCATTGGCTCCGCCTTCTAAGTTTTCTTCAGCAATTTTTCTCAGCAATTGGACTTTGTTTTCCTGGGGAATTTCCATCGGTTCTAGTGTTTCCTTGATTTTTGCGACTTTCTTTGGTGTGGTCCATTCATCATCTGCGCCAACATTATCGGTGGTTGTGTCAGTGCTTTGTCTCTTACTGTGAGTAACTGTGCTGTTTCTTGACATGCGCAGAGACGATTCTGGATTTTTCTTTAGATGATTTAGCTGCGTTCAGTCTTGCTTCGAATTCTAGATGTTTGGTAACGTATTCTATTCCATGTACCTTGGCTAGTTCCTGAAGCTTCTTCTCTCAGATTTTTTGAGGGTCCTTTCCGTGAGTCTTTTCCGCATTTATCTCCATTTTCTCTGACTTTTCTTCTCTTTTCTTATGATTGCTTTTCTTCCGTAATCTTGGATCCTTCAAAAATTCTTCACGCCTTGAGGTGCAAGGTAGGGAAAACGTTGTTCGTTCGGAGTCCGTATAGCCGCTAACATCATTTGATGCCTGAACCGACTTCGAGCAGTAGAAAAATTAACGTTTCTCTTTTGTAAGGACCGAATTGAGTTCGTATTCAATTTAGGATATTCGTTTGAGACTTAATTCATTAATTTCATTGGCGCTATTCTTCACCGATTTCAATCGGGGGAAGCCGTGGGCTTGTTCAGATGCTCAGCTAAAAACACACAGGTGTTGGGAATGAGAGTTTCGCTTTTAGATATTTATTTTCGAGTGTTTTTGCATTAATTTGATAACCAACAAAAATTTTTTTGTAATGTTTTATTGTTGATAAGGAATACAGTCTAGCTTCTTCGGGATCGGATACTGATGTTTCTACAGACGAATATACGAAATGTGATGACGATAGTGATATTGCTTCCTATAGAGAATGGAAGCTGTTACTTTTACAATTCATTGCTCCTGCCCCTCCAAGGTTTCCGTTTTGGCAAACACAAGTAGGTGAAACTGTTGATACCGCAAATTGCACGCAAGAAACTGAATATTATGAGTTGTTTTTTGATAACAATTTGTTGCACTTTATCACCATGAACTACAAGGCATGTTCTTGACTCTACAGAAACTAATAGATATGCACAAAATATATCCAAAGTCGAACCCTAAAATCAAAAAGCAGAGCGAAAATGTTGGTTCTAACGAATGAAAACGAAATAAAAATTTATCTTGCCGTGCATATTTTACAAGGGTTTGTAAGGAAGCCAGCTGTAGAGATGTTTCCGTCGAAAACGGCATGTGTTGAATTCCATTCTTCCGCAATGTTATGAGGCATGGTAAGCTTCAGATAATAAAAAAAGTATCTGGCATGTTGTGAACAATGACGATGTTGCTCTACTAACACATCCTAATGCAAAATGTAATAAAATTTCGCCCATTTTTAACATCTGTAAGAAACATTTTCTTGACTATACATTCCAGATCGCGATGTCACTGTAAATGAAAATCTAATGTTCTTTAAGGGTAGACTGGGATGGATCCAATACATGCCGCTAAAAAGATGTTGCTTTGTGTTCAAGACATTTATGTTATTCGACAGCAAGACTGGAGATTTTTTCCAGTATTATTTACGCAGGAAAGAGCATAAAGCTTGATAATGATTTTGGACATCTTGGTACATCTGGTCAAGTGATTATGTCACTGATGAAACCACTGCTAGGCAAAGGATATTGTCTGATCTCCATCAATTATTATACTTCTCCACAGTTATGCGATTTACTGGTGCAAGAAAGTTCTACTTATAGATACGGCACAGTAGGCGCCATTAGGAAGGATTTGCTGAAGCCAAAAGCAGCTCATGACTACACTATGGTAGATGCTGATAAAGTTGATCAATATGTAACGAAGGTAGGTGCTGATGAAGTTGATCAATATGTTACAAACAACCCAATTGAAAGACAAGGGAGTAAAAAGCTTTACCAAAAGTTATTTTTCCTTCTCTTTGACCAGACATTACAGAATTACTCCTTTATGTTTATTTCAGCAGGACGTGCCGAAAATAATATGAACTACAGAGTAGTAATTGTGCAAAAAACTGTCAAACGAAGTAAGACAAATATTCAGTTACAAGAGCGTACTTATGCCACTGTTTTAAGTTACCCTCATGCAATCTGCTAATATAGAGGAAATTTACAAGTTGTTACAAGTTTACAAGTACCCGATGTTCTATATAATTTCTGTCGAAACGTATAAAACCAAAAATCAAATCCCGCAATGTCACAATTGTCAAAAGTGCATCACTCGTCCGAGAATTGCTTCTTTCAACCTCGATGCGTGAAATGCGCAGAGAATCATAAATCAAAAGACTACACAATTATTGGAAAAACTGATACACCCAAGTGTGCTAATTGTTCTGGATTGAACCCAAGTTCTTATCGTGGATACCCGATGTTCCCCAAATAGACCTGCAATCAAGAAAAACAGCAACGTTAAATTCGGGCTTAGTCTTGCAGAGACAACGAAATCTTATGCTCCATTACAAACTAATGGTAAACCTTTGGAAAAAAGCCACTCCGATGCTGAATTCCCTCAGCCCGCTATGAGTAATATTAATTTAAATAGTAATAGCAACGATATTCTAAACTTTTTTAAGTGTTTAAAAGAAATTCACTGTGTCTTTAGACAAAATAATATCCTAAAACTGACTCAACCCTTCAAAAAGCAGATCCCTAAGTTGTGTAGGGAAAGAAAACATAGATAAACTCTTCATCTATTTTGAGATGTTATCTGAAATCATCTCAAGCAGCAATTAACCCCTTTATCTCATGATTAATAGAATCGTTGTCTAACAGCTGGACTAAATTTTTCTATTTTTTCCTAATACCCTTATAAATACTTTTATTTGTGGGAACTTAGATTTTACTGCTTAAAATTTTATCAATGTTTAATACCAAGTCCTAATCCCCTCCCCTTTTACGCCTCGACCAATCAAAACCGTATGGCTCTGAAAACCCTCCCTACCAGAAAATGCCTGCCCATAGCGCTTATACTGCACTTTCTCTCCTCCTTCTGCTACTTCCCTCAATGAAATCTACATTTGCTGACCTGCCTCTCTTTATGTAAGATGACTAGTTCCACCGCTGATGGCTAAACTGGCTCTGTGAGTACTATCTCTACGAAGTTCGAATTGAATTTGTTTACACAGCAACTTTTGCAGTTATCATCATATTGCCAATCTCATCGCTAGATTGTTTCCTGTTCATCGAACTCTGTTCGCTACTTCATCATGCCTTCTACTTCCACTTGAACTTTTCTTACCGTACTGCATGCTATGCCCATCAAATGATATGTACACCACCGACAAGTTACATACAGGATAGGGTATTCACCCAGGTGCCTGAACGCACGACTGCATCGCCTAACTAACAAAGAGCGTACTTCTGAAACTTTGCTGTGGCCAGCATATCGACACTTTCACTACATTTCGCCAAAGGAAACGTATCTACTCCAACCATACAGTGTTTTTGATGCTATCGTAAATTTGATGAAAGAGGGAAGAGGAAACAACGTGAGAACTAGCTTATTGCAAAGAGTGCAATATATGTTTGTTCTGCAGTACCGTGTTTTGGCATACATAATTCTATAAGATTTATGAAATTTGAATAATCAAAATGATATTGTTTTAATAATATTGGTTTATATCATATTTAGCGTCAAAATTTTGTTTTATTTGCTGTAATTCAGTGCCAGATATCTGTAATCCATTATTTATGTGTATGTGAAAGAAGAAAATATATTAGTTATTGCATTTTAATTTTAACTAAATAAGCTTGTTCTGATTATTGTATTGATATAAAAAATAAAATTAAACAGTAAACACATTTTGCATTTTTGGTGCGTTTTTCTGAAATATATGGCACAGTTAAGGGATTAAAATTAATTTAGAAATTAAGATTATATTTATTAGGAAGATAATCAACCAATGTGTTACCTGCTACTTTCCGTACACTCCTGCGGTATATACAATTCAAAATTATAGAAACTTCGAACAGTCGCTTCGTAGCTTCCGAACGTGAAGGTGCTGTTTCCGCTCTCTCTTGATTACCGCTACTCTGCTAACTGCTCGCGTAGTTCTGCACTTGTTGGCACATACGAAATTTTTGTTCCGGTTGAACCTCTTGTTCCGGGGACTGTAAAAGGTCCTTGCGTGGCCTACTTCTTGCCTAGCTTCTTAGTTTCTATACTTGGACTTGATCTGGAAATGTCAATTATTATTCAAATTGTGGATCGCTTTCATGCATTGACTTCCAGGAATGATAGCCTGACCCCATGTGAGCAAGTTGACTTGGCATTCCTGAATAGATTTATGGATATAATACATAACACGGAACGATATTTGACCAGACAAGCTCGCGTCCCAGTAAGCCTAACCACCCTTTCTTCTTGCCCTCCGGACGCCTCTCAAGCTGAGTTTATCCAATTCTAACGATGTGGAATCAAGCATGGAATGGATTACCCCAGCCACAGTATTAAACGGCCGCTCAGTCCGCAAAAATCAGCCAAGTTGGAGTTTAAAAACCAATACCATGTGCTAACACAGCTTCCTCCCTAAAAAGCTCACACCCATGGTACTGAACTGATTACTCACTCCACTACTCAAGGCGATGTTGCAGTAAAACGCAGGATGAAACCGAGGGCTGCAAAAGCTGATGATTCATAAAAAAAACCGATTGAAATCCCCTCTACAAACCCATCAAAAGTAGCGGCCAGTAGCCACCCTAATGTGGCGCCATCTAGTGAGACCCCTGAGAAATCGGCTCCAAGTATGTCTCAATCGGAAAGCATGGTGCGGCCTATCGGTACTACAGATGAGGTCACGTGCCCGGTTGAGCTAATAAGTGATGCTCATGTATCTGAAGCTAGTGGGCCAAATGACGCTCGTACTCCCCAGGCTGGTGCAACTCAAACTAGTACATTTCCCCGCTAAAATGCCCTCAATTTGCGTTGAAGGATGTAAATTTAATTGGAAAGATTTTAATGAGATGCTGGAAAAAGAGGAATTAATCGGTTTCATGGCAAAACGGAAAGCACAAGGACAATACGAGATACATACAAAAAACCCTGACATAAAAAGATGTCTACACTTTTCAAGGCAGACGATCTTTCATAATACTCCTATCTGCTGCCACATGAGAAAACCTTGAAGGCTGTTATTCGGAATCTCGATATTTATACTGACCCGTCATACATACAAGAAAAGCTTGAAGAAAAAGACTTCAAAGTTAAACGAATCGAGAAATTATGCGGCGACGAAAAAATGCCACGACGAGGAAGAGAACGTGAAAAACTAGCCTTATAAGACTGCACATCAAAGTAGAGAGATATAGGAGACGTAGAGGACCCATACAATGCTCCAGATGTCAACGATATCATCATGCACACGCAGCATGTAATCACCCACCACGCTGCTGCAAATGGACAGGCGATCATGAAAGCCGAGATTGTCCCAAACTTAAGGACTCTGAACCGAAGTGTTGTAACTGCCTTGGAAAACATACTAGCAACTGGAGAGGTTGTAATATATTTCCCACATAGAAACCCAAAGCTGACATCATCCCTAAAAATGAGGACAGATTCGTGGTAAACAAATCCTATGCTCAGGCTGCTAAGTCTGATATACTTGCTGAAAAAATTACTAAAGTAGTTTTAGAGGCCTAAAAAGTTATGCAAAACTTACAGGACTTCATTTCCCTGTTACATAAGTCTCTGCACACGATCGCTGAAGCAAATTTAGTGACGCCCCAATCTACCTCTAATTATGAACCTTAGGCCGCAATTAAAAATTAATCCAGTAACAGTCTTAACCTAGAACACATAACATTAACATTGCCCTCATCCACTGAAACACATGCCACGCCCGCACAATGATTGAGCATCCCAAACTATTGCAGTTACAGGTGGGATAGAATTCGGCATAGAGGAGGAGGCGCCCTTATTTGCGAAAAGAGCAGTTTTAACTCAAGCTATCGTTCTTCGAATAACAGAAATGGCTTTGAAGAAGTAAGTGCTACTGTTCACATTCCTAACTGGGGAGGAATCACAATATGCGCCCTTTTCAACGCCCCTCACACAATCTCCAAGATCAACACCTTCTCAATTTTTTAAATAATCCATTTCCCACTTTATTAGGCGGTGACCTAAATGCCAAACACACAAGCTGGGAATGCCGTAGGACCAACAAAAACGGTGAAATTCTTTATAATTTCCTTTTTTAACAACCCGTTCTACATTCATCGTGCAAATGAGTTCACCTTCCGACCGACTAATACCAGACAATACCCAGATATTCTGGACTTATTTTTATCATCCACGAATTTTCCACTTGTAACGGAAGTGATAGACGATCTATCATCGGACCATATTCCAGTACTGGCACACTTGGGAATCTACAAGGTGGAGAAGGAGCATACTTCTAAAAGCAAAGACTGGAATAAGTTCAAAAATTTGTAAACATTCAGATCCCAAGCACGTATCCACTAAGCACCACAGAGGATCTTGATAACGCCATACAAAATATTACTGAACATTTAAATGATGCCTTCAAGAATGCCATTGTGGAAATAAAAACAAATAAAGATTATTTAAAATTCCCCTCCAACATAAAAAACATGATCCGAGAAAGGAACAGACTCCGTAAGCTCTACATCTATTCACGTGACCCAGTTGTTAAATCACTGGTCAATAAAATGAACAGACAGATTAAAACCCTCACTGACGAGCACCGTATCACCATCTGGAACCACACGATCGACAATCTTAACGTTGAAGATGGTGCATTTTGGAAATACATCAGGAGGCAAAAAGCAAGCAAAACTAAAAACATGCCACTGAAAAACAACACTGAGCACTTATATACGGATGAAAAAAAGGAAATGCTTTCGCTAACCACTTCACTAAACAATTCAAGTCAAACCCAAACCCTTCTGATCCTACTTTTATAGAACATGTAAATAGCACTATCGAAAGATGGGTACTGCAACCTAAAGCTCGAAACATCCCAAATTTCACTACTCCTGCTGAAGTAAACACCATTATTTCAAAATTGCATGATCGCAAAGCACCCGGCAACGACAATATATCAAACAGAATGATTTAAAATTTACCGTGTCGCTACATCCCCAAATTATGTGGGAGTTATAACGCCTGCCTGTCTTTGAGCTACTTCCCGACTGCATGGAAACATGCAACGATTATTCTTATCCCTAAGCCGAGGAAAGATCTTACACGGGTAGAAAGCTACCGTCCGATTAGCCTGTTACCAACACTAGGCAAAATTTTCGAAAGAATTATTTATAAATGTCTGGATTCTGTACTGAGTTCACTGCCTGATCAGCAGTTCGGATTTAGAAGAGGACTCTCCATCACCATGCAGATGGTTAGGATAGTGGAGTTTATTAGTTCTGCAATCCATAAACATCATACGACCAGCGTTTCTTATGCTAGACGTGCCCAAAGCTTCTGACCGCGTCTGGCATAATGGGCTTATTTATAAAATGCTTCCTCTCAATGGCACCAGGGAGATGATTCTATTAATTTATTCTTTTATCACCAATCGCACATTTGCGCATCAGATACAGTAATTTTTACTGCACCCTCAGACAAATTGAGGCCGGCGTCTCCCAGGGCTCAAATTTAGGTGGTCTCATGTATCTGATTTATGCACTCCTGTACCGCTTTTTGACGATAACATTAACTGCATCACAGCATGTTATGCTGATGATACAGCCATTCTGTCCTGTTCCTTAAATCCCGACAATGCAATTAAACGCATACAGGGCCATATGCGTGAATCCGAGAAATGGTGTCGTACCTGGAGAACCTGTGTCAACGCCACCAAATCACAGCTTTTGCTTGTCGGACGACATAGAAGGAAAAACGTACACACTGAGGTCACTCTATTTAATGATAAAATTTCGAAAGTTAGCAAAACAACCTATCTAGGTGTGCGATTTAATACGACACTCACCTGGGACCCCCATATATCAACTGCTGTCCGTAATGCAACTGGTATTGCTCGCAAACTCAAACCGATCATCAATGCATCCTCAAAACTTGATCTCGCACTGAAAAAACGTATTTATACATCAATTCTTCGCCCTGTACTCACGTATGCTTCACCGGCCTGGTGTACCGCATCTACGTCTGATTTCCAAAACCTCCAAACATTCCAAATATCTTCCTTCGAAAAATCACGGGAGCGCCCTGGTTCATTCGTAACGAGGATTTACACAAAGATCTTAAAATCGAAGATATCAAAACGCACATCGAACATATTAACAATAACTTTTTCAACAAAGCGATCAGCAACGACACAGTTCACTTTGCCGATAACTTTAAGTATGAACTCTTAGAATATGAATTCAACCTCCGCCCATATGCCACCCATCTATTAACATTTGATATCTGATTCCTGTATGTTTCATGCTTTCGAGCATGCTCTAATAGCACTGTGTGCATTCATGTATCTGTAAACACTCTTTGGAATCTTAAATAAATACTCGTCTGCTATACCTACCCAGTAGAGCGGTGTTTGCAACACCAGGGTGCCTAGGCCAGAGGCCTTACCCCTTGTAGAATATGTTTGGTTCCATTTAATATTATATTTACAGTTAACCATTCAATATAAGCATATAAGTAATTACCAAAATATTTTATATATATATATATATAAATTTTTAGGTCTTTAGAGGGTAAATTGCTGTTATGGTGGAAGCCCAGGAAAGCTGTCGAACCGTGACTACAAAGTTACATGGTAAGATGGTAAGTGAGTAAGTCAATAGTCTGGATCCATTACGTACATGATACATGATTCAAAAAATATATGAGCAATAATTAATGATACATTAGAAGATAATAAAAATAAGAACATACATGACATCAGAGGCAGGTAAAAGGTGAGAAAGAGTATACACAAAGCAGGAATAAATTACATAATGTACACATTGAGCTGAGCAAGGGGACGATCAATATTCGCAAGATCGTTATAATCATATTCACAGATTTTGATGCAGGGATTGTCAATAATTTGCTGCCTACTGTGAAATCTTTTGGCCAGCCTGTAGTAGAATGATCTGAGCTGCATCATGCCGAGCTCTTCATGTATTCTATTATTCCTGATATACCATTCTGCGTTGGTAATTTGCCTTAGAACAATATTCTGACAAGCCTGCAGCCTGCCTCTGTTAGTTTTGCATGTGTGGGCCCAGATAGGGCTGGCATAACAGAGTAATGGTCTGAGAATGGACTTGTAAATAAGTAACTTGTTGTCTATAGATAACACACTGTTCCGAGCAATTAAGGGGTTGAGTTGCGCTTTACGAACCCGGAACCTTTGGATAATAGAAGTGATGTGTGGGGACCATGTGAGAGTATTGTTGAGGATCACCCCAAGATATAGGACTTGCTTGGCCCAGGGAATGGTGGTACCAAAGAACTGGAGATTTTTCTTGATCTTGGTTTTCTTAGTGAACAGGATGGCCTTGGTTTTGTCGGCATTAACTGCAATCTTCCACTGGGTGAGCCAGGTCTCTAGTGCATGGATGTGATTCTGTAGTCGTTGTATTGCTGGACCAATAAATCCACTTTGTGCCAGGATTGCAGTGTCGTCCGCATACATAGCTAATGTTGTGTCATGTGTGGTGGGAATGTCGTTCACGTAAATGTTAAAATATGTAGGTCCAAGCAAGGACCTCTGAGGAACCCCTGCATGGATGGGGTGGAAAGTTGAGTTTGTGTCTGCTACATGAACGACAAAGTATCTACCTGTTAGGTAGGAATTGGTGATGTTAATGATGTATTCTGGGAAACCCAGAACATGTAACTTGTATGTGAGTGCTTCCAACCAGACTCTATCAAAAGCCTTTGCTATATCAAGAAAAATTCCACCAGTGATCCTCTTGTTAGCCATTCCTTCAGCGATGGTCTCAACAACCCTGTAGAGCTGATTTGCCGTGGAGAGTTGCTTCCTGAAGCCGAACTGATGGGGAATCAGAATGTTGTTGTCCTCCAGGTGTGCGTTGATTCTTTTGAGCAGGACTGCTTCGAACACTTTGCTGATGGACGAAAGCAAGCTTATAGGCCTGTATGATTCTGGTTTATTTGGTGGTTTTTTAGGCTTCAGTACAGGGACTATTTTAGCCTTTTTCCAACACTCAGGAAAGTATTGCCATTCCAGGATGATGTTACAGATCTTGGTGAGAATGAAGATGACTTTGACTGGCAGCTTCTTAAGCATGATGTTTGTGATGTTATCAATGCCAGGGCTCTTCCTGTTTTTGAGTTTCTTGATAATAGCTAGGACTTCTGAAGGTAAGGTTGGAATAATGTTGTCAGTGCGTGGGCTTGTAGAGAAAGTGGAATGAAAGTATTGAACAGTGCTTTCAGTGGTGGAGTCATGAATGTTGTTAGTGCGAAATTGAGATTCCAGATGCTGCGCTAAAAGTTCTGCTTTCTCAATTTCGGTGTAATGGATCCCTTGAGGCCCTTTAAGGGGCGGAATGTTGTTGTGGCATTTCGTATACCTTTTGATGGCTCTCCATAGCGAGTTATCGTCTGTGGAGAGGTTTTGAAGGTACCTGGTCCAGCTGAGTTGTGCCTGTGTATTGAGTAGAGATCTGACCTCTCCGCAGAGTCTGTTGAATCTTTGTTTGTCCTCTCGGTTGCGGGACCTCTGGAACTGACGTCTGGCAGCGTTGCGTTGTCTGATGAGTAGTCTGAGCTCTTGGCTTCTGTAAGTGTGCCCCTTCGGCACAGGCTTTCTGGCTGCAGAGTAAGCATGAGTGATATCATCGGTGAAAGTCTTGATTAAATTATCAATGTCATCCCTCGATTGTACTGTGGGGGTTGTGTAGTGCATGTTGTTTAGAGTTTTGGCGAAGGCTCGCCAGTCCGTGCGAAAGACTCTTGTGTCTGGTGGAGTATAGCTGCTGACGTTCAGAATCAGTCTGACCGGATTGTGATCAGAAGAGAATTCGTCGAGCACAGAAATATCCAGCGGAACGCTGGTATTTTTGAGCAGGAAGAAATCCAAGATTCCAGTAGAACGGGCAGTATACCGTGTTGGTGTTTTGGGAGCTGCTATGTGTAGATTCGCCGATTTGGCCAAATTGAAAACTACACGTCCTATGTCATTTAAATTATTGCAGTTCCATGCGCGATGTCTAGCGTTAAGGTCTCCACCAATAATAACATGTGTGCCAAGTGAGAGTAAAACCTGCAAGTCCATACGGACAAGTTGAGGGTTACGTGTGGGTGGAATGTATGTGGAGACAAAAATGTATGTTATATTATTGCTTGTTTTGAATGAGATGGCTGAGGCCTCAATAGCTGAAAGCCGTGGAATTGGAACAGGGTTGTGAGGAATGCAGCGTTTAATAAGAAGTGCTGTGCCCCCGCCATGAGGGTTCTGATCTGTAGCTGGTCTGTTATATGTGTGTACAGCATAATTCTGCACAAAGATAGGTGATTAAGGGCCAAGGCGGTGTTCCTGTAGGAAGAAGATATCGGTGTCGTACTTATTTACAAAATCCCGAAGTTCATGAATTTTACGGGATAGTCCATTCGCATTCCATGTAAAAATATGTACACAATTATTCATCAAGTTATTCATTATTTACATTATTAGAGCCAAATATGTCCTCACAAATGTTAAAGACAACAAATAGCTTGTCAATGGCATTATTAGCTGCTTGTAACTCTGGCAGCCTGGCACTAATTTTACTAATAACATTGCCTACTGAGAGGCCTTTAAAAACACAGCTTAATTCTTTCAATAACTTAAAAATATCCATAATGGCACTAAAGCCTCCCTCAGCAGAGGGGTTACAATTTTTAGCAATGTCAACATGAGATTGTACATTTTACCTCGGTTGTGGATAGAAGATGGTAGATTTAATTTTGCTGGCGGGGTGGTAGTAATTCCGCTTGGCCATATGTCCTTAGGTCGGAAGCCATCCAGGAGAGTTTCCTTTGCACAGTCACTTTTTATTTCTCATCTTTCATATTCACAAAGGCCCTAAAGGACAATGTTGGTTTCACGCAGTAATTTCACACACAAGCATCTTACATAGGACATATTATGACACCCTCACATCTCCGTGTTCTTGCAACACAATAATTACAGGTAAGGGCCTATATCTTTTCTCCTCCATCTAGCAATCCAAATAAGGTCTCATACGCGTGCAATCTCCGTTAAGGAGGACCTGAGGTGCTGGTAAGAGCGCGATGAAGTTCGCGCTGAGACCAGCCTAGGTAACAGTATCACAGTAAACGTCGAAGAGGGAAAGGTCGTCTATCGGAGCCGCTCTCTTGCACCTGCGCTTTTATTGTGTAGCAAATTTAACGTAATTAATTTAATCACAGTAATCAAAATTTTAATGTGTCGATATTCTAAATTATAAGCTACACAACATGTTTTGGTTTTATTAACTTATTGGTTTATTATTGGTATATTTTGATCAATGTAGTTTATCTGAATATACACGAAAAGATTAGCTAGCATCGTTTTTTGTCCACTTCGTTTTCAAACTTGTCGTACTCGCTTTCTCACTCAGAAAATGGATAGATGTAGGTGAATTTCCAAGTAATAAACTCAGTTTTTCATGACAAGAATGAAGTTAAACCCTTTTAGACGTAAAAAAATTAGCACTTTAATTTGAGACTACGTTCATATTCCTAGCTTTAATCAATTTTACCTTATAGCCTTTTAATTAGCAAAACTTCTTAAGTTTTTCTTCTAACAAGAAAGGGGGGATGAAGAGTTACAAAACTTTACTTTCAACGAAAAATATGTGCCTTCTTTGGACTTAAAAAGCCACTTCCTCTCAGGGTTCACATTCTGGGTCTCTGCACCTGCTCAGGCTGGCCTTGGTTTTGGCGCGAACTTGGCGTGATAATTAAGTTCTGGTTTAGTTAACCTCTCGGAAAAAAAGTAGAAGTTCTGCATTGCTTAAGGCGGGAGTTTTCGACATCTGGTTTTTTCACAGTTTAGGGCGGGGTTAGGCCGTCTGTACGTTCCGTTGTTAAAAATAGTGGACTGTAAACTGACTTGATATTACTTCAGTATAGAACCCAAAAAACCTCAGAATCGTAGCGTTGACCGAAACTTCTTTATTGACTTTCAAAGTAAGTTAGTTGATGAACGGCGAAGACCACACTGCCAACTCCGAACTCAGTAGCGGCTTACCAACACAAACTCAGAAGAACCTCTGCTTAGTTGAAACTCCAGTAATTCACAACAACCTCAAAGCTCTAAACGCGAGCTTTAAAAACCTAACAAATTTGCGTCTGCGCCGCTCCTCGGTACAAAGAAAGAAATACAATTTGCATAACATCGAACATACCCCCAGCCTTGAAGTCCCAAGGGGGTTGAAACAATAAATTTAAACTGTTGAACTGCATAAACCTGAAAAATAAAAATTAAAGTCTCTAAATCAGGAATTAAATGGCAAAGCGCATAGCTTTGCTATAGGTCGTTTTATTTCACCATTAGACGTGCGTAAACTCACCACTCGAACTTTCTCATCCAGACCAGGATACACTTTAATAATTCTACCTAATTTCCAACGTAGCGGAGGTAGATTTTCGTTCTTAATAAGAACCATATCACCAATCTTCAGATCTTGTTGTAACGTGCACCACTTGGGTCTCTGCTGCAATCTAGATAAATACTCACTGCTCCATCGATTCCAGAAATGTTGAAATAACCTTTGCACGTTCCTCCAACGGTCACTGCAGCTCATGGTTTCTTGAATTTGGTTAGATTCTGGAATAGCGCTTAAAGCCGCTCCGGTTAAAAAGTGTCCTGGTGTTATCGCCTCCAAGTCGCTACAATCACTTGAAGCTGGTACCAAAGGCCTAGAATTAAGACAGTATTCAATTTGGGTTATTAATGTCAAAAATTCCTCGTATGTTAAAATAAGTGTTCCTAAACATCTTTTTAAGTGATGTTTCATAGACTTGATACCCGCTTCCCAAAGCCCTCCAAAATGTTGGGCAGAGGGAGGATTAAATAACCATTTAATATTTTCTGAAGAAATATAACCCTGTAGCTGTTCATCACGTTGAACAGTAGCAAAAGCTTTCCTTAATTCTTTATTAGCTCGTATAAAGTTCGTTGCACAATCACTGTGAATTTCCCACTGTTTGCCTCTACGAGCTATAAACCGCTTAAGTGTCGCGAGGAATGATTTTGTTGAAAGATCTCCAACTAATTCTAAGTGTATTGCTCTTGTAGTAAAACAAATAAGTAGACATACGTAACACTTAAAGATTTTGACTCCTCTACCATGACGATATTTAACGTTAAATGGTCCTGCTAAATCAATCCCTACACGAGAAAAAGCTCTTCTTTGAGTAACTCTTGAAGCGGGTAAATCTGCCATTAGCTGAGTTGCAGTTTGCACTCCAACTCTACGGCAGATAACACATTGGTTTATACACTTTCTTATAATATCTCTAGCATTCACAATCCAAAATCTATGTCGTATGACAGAAGTGAGTAGCTGCGTACCTGCGTGAAGATACGTGTCATGATAATGCTTAATAATTAAACGCGTAATATTGTGATTCTTAGGTAAAATCATAGGATGTTTCTGATTATTTGAAACTGTAGAGTTTCTGAGCCTTCCGCCTACACGCATTACTCCCGCGGAATCCAAGAAAGGACTTAAAGACAGTAATTTACTTGATGTCTTCAAGGGTTTACCAGATTCTAAACAGAATAATTCTTCTGGAAATTCGGCTCTTTGCACAATCCTAACAATCATAGAAGTAACTTCACAGAATTCTTCAGTAGATAAATAACCCTTTATACGCTCTGTAGGTAACTTACTATAATTATTTCTAAATCTTAAACACCACGCTAACACTCGACATAACTTTAACCATAATGAAAATCTTGAAAACACACTAGGCTCTTCAAATTTGGAAACATTTGAACTGAAACTCTTTTTCAATTCTTTCAACATAACTTCACTCTCTAATTCTACACTTGAATTTTGCTGTACATGAATTAGGGATTCGTTTAACCACTGCGGTCCCTTCATCCATAACTCTCACACTGTAAGAATTCTGATGGAATAAGACCTATGGTCCCACAGTCTGCACGATTTTCGTTCCCAGCAACATAATTCCATTGAATACCTGGAACAGCTTCCTGGATTTTTGCAACTCTATTTGCAACAAAAGGTAGCCAACGGCGAGGTTCGGACGAGACCCATGCCAATGTAACCCGCGAGTCGGTCCATGCGTAAATATTGTTAATAGGCAGTTCTATGCCTGATAATACTGCATGTAAGAGCTTGGTTAAAAGTAACGCAGCACACAACTCTAATCTCGGAAGAGACTGGGTTTTTAAGGGCGCTACTCTGGTTTTCGATGTCAGAAGGCTGACTTTGACTGACGAATCAAGGTTGATTGTTCGGAGATAGATGACTGCACAATAAGCCTTTTCTGAAGCGTCGCAGAAAGCATGGATATCTATAACTACTGCCTTCGGACTCAAGACATACCTCGGAAATTGTAAGCTTGAAAGTAAGGGCAATTCTAGATAGAAACCCTTCCATTTTCTACTTATTCTCTTATCAACGAGTTCATCCCAACCCAGCTGTAAGTTCCATAACTCTTGTAATAATATTTTCGCGTATATTATTGTTGGCGCTAACCATCCCATTGGATCAAAGATTTTGGCTACTTCTGATAAAATAGTCCTCTTAGTAAACTCTTTATCACTTATGCATAGCGAAAAATGAAACGTATTACTAGAGTTGTTCCAATTAATTCCCAATACTTTTACTTTCTTGTCACTGGTTATTTCAAGAGAAATACTGGATTCTCGTAAACACTCGGGAATATTCTCTAAAATAGCTGAACTGTTTGAAATCCACTTCCTTAAGCGAAATCCACCCCTTTTCATCATTTCATTCAACTGCTGAACTATAACATTCGCTTCCTCTTCACTTTGTGTCCCTGAAAGCAAATCATCAACATACAAATTACGAAGGGCAATTTTTGATGCTAAAGGAAATCTCACTTGTTCATCTAATGCAAGTTGTTTCATTATTCTAGTAGATAAATATGGCGCACAGGCAGTCCCATATGTAACTGTCACTAATCTAAATGTACTCAATGGTTCACTAGAACTATCCCTCCAAAGCATTCGTTGCCAATTTGTATCTTCTGGGTGGACACGAATTTGTCTGAACATCTTCTCTACATCGGCACATACTGCAATTTTGTGAGTTGTAAACCGTAGAAGAATTGGAAACAGCTCTTGCTGAACTCTTGGCCCAACCATCAAAATATCATTCAATGAAAGACCCGATGTCGTTTTAGCTGAAGCATCGAAAACAACTCTCAGTTTAGTCGTAGTACTTGATTCCTTTAATACGGCATGATGAGGCATGTAATACGTAGAGTCAATAAGAATCTCTCCCTCAGGCACTCCCTCCATATGTCTCAGCTCAAGGTATTCCCTCATGAAATCCTTATACTGTTCATATATCTGAGGCCTTTTTAGAAGTGAATTTTCTAAAGATTGTTATCTACGCATAGCTAATTGTCTGGAATCTCCAAGCTGAGAAGGCGGAGAGTGAAACGGTAATTTCACAGTATATACCCCACTTTCCTCTCTCGTGTATGTAGATTTGAAATAATCTTCACATGCTCTCTCCGATTTAGTAAGCATGTCACACGTAAGTACAGCATCCAATTTCCAAAAGTCGGACAGCATCTGATCAGTTTCCACTTGTATATTATTAACATAGATGATAGTATTAATTTCTGTTGAATTATTCACACTACCCGAAATAATCCATCCTAGTTCAGAACGAGAAGCTACCGGTTTACCTTCTTCGCATTTAATTATTTCTCCCTTTAAAAGAGGTAAGGCAATATCTACGCCTAAAAGTATATCAACAGGCCCATTTTTGTAAAATGTTGGATCTGCTAACATTAAATCATTATATTCCTCAACGTACTTCTTATCCAATGTAAAATGCGGCAAAGTTCCAATAATTCTATTGATGATAAATACTGGTGTTTTAAATGACACTTTCGCCGGAAAATGCGGAACGAAGTTTATTTCCGTAATTCCATTAGTTTTCGTATCCAAAGGCCCTAAACATGAAATGAAAACTTTGGCATTTCTTCTTGCTAACCCTTGCCTTTGTACACAATCTTCTGAAATCAGGCTTGCTTGACTGCCAGGGTCAAGGAGGGCTCTACACAATTGGTATTCACCCGATGAATCTAACACTTTAATAACAGCCGTACATAATAAAACTTCACTCTGAAAATTAAAGTCTGAAACACAAGATTTAATTACTGGACTAGAACTTGCGATATTCTCCCCTGACCCAGCCGATTGAGCGCGAAGTTCTGGCCCGGGGAAAAAAGGCTTAGCCGTCACTGATAATTCATTCGAACTGTTTGTAACTCCTTTACGTGCCTTTGGTTCATTTTGAACTCTTTCAAAATGCAGCAGTGTGTGATGATTTTTAAAGCACTTTTTACATTTATGTGTACTTCTACACTCGAAAGCTTTATGATTTGAGACCAAACAATTAAAACAAACATTATTTCTCTTGACAAAATTAACGCGTTCCTGAACATTCAAATTTAAAAACTTATTACATTTAAAAACTGAATGACCGGCTTTACAATACGTACACTGCGCGCGAATCTCTGAAGCCAATGAAGTTAATTTGTCTTTTGTAACTTGTTTTTAACACCTTGCGCTTTACCTGCTTGCAAGGTTCTGGCATGAGATTTCAAGAACTCTAGCAGATTATTAAGCGTTGGTATTTCCTCACTCTTTAATGTTCTTTTCCACCATCCTCTCGTCGAAGAATCCAATTTAAACTGTACTATTAACATTAAAATAGTATCCGCGAATTGTTCCACTTTGAAGCCTAGATTTTCAAACGAACATACACACTCTCTTACAGTGTCTACTAACGCTAATATCTGACTAGGAATTTCAGATTGTAAATTTGATAAATACAATATTTTATTTAATAACGATGAAAGTAATTCTCTCTTATGTGAAAATCTTTCACACAATAAATGCAACGCTATTTCGAAATTCCTGTCACAAATAGTTAAAGCTTGAACAATCCGCAAAGCATCTCCTTTTAAAGAATCCTTTAAATATTGTAGCTTTTGTGCACCTGATAAACGGTCATTATCCACTATCGCCGTTTTAAATAAATCAGAAAATTATAACCATTCTTCATTACTGCCACTAAATACAGGAAGAGTTAGCTTAGGTAAGCGTATACTCGATATTTCACAAGATTTAGTTTCCACACTAATGTCTTTAACATTCTTAACTCTGGTTAGCATTAAAATTAACTCATCAACAGTATCTTGTATGACCTGTTGTTCTTCTATAAATACATGAATATCTTTTTCTTGACACACTAAAAATATGTTACTAAAAATATCCGAAAGTTCGGTCATTAAATTATTTAATCTAGATTCAAAAAGTTCTAACTGATCAACATCAACAGAATCGTAAGTCACTGTAATTTTCTCTTTCAGTTTACTTAGCTTTAGTTACACGCTTTTTAGTCTTAAGCGTTGTAAATTCCATTATCTAATAAGAAAGATAAAAAAACACACTGAATCACCAATTTTACTGCGACTCCGGCTCGACGGACCAAAAACCATGTACGTTCCGTTGTTAAAAATAGTGGACTGTAAATTGACTTGATATTACTTCAGTATAGAACCCCAAAAACCTCAGAATCATAACGTTGACCGAAACTTCTTTATTGACTTTCAAAGTAAATTAGTTGAGGAACGGCGAAGACCACACTGCCAACTCCGAACTCAGTAGCGGCTTACCAACACAAACTCAGAAGAACCTCTGCTTAGTTGAAACTCCAGTAATTCACAGCAACCTCAAAGCTCTAAACGCGAGCTTTAAAAACCTAACAAATTTGCGTCTGCGCCGCTCCTCGGTACAAAGAAAGAAATACAATTTGCATAACATCGAACACCGTCTTATAAAAAAGAGGTTGTTTTCGCGGGAGTAAGGCCCCCTTTTTGCCCCGGACTCCTTGCGTCAGTTATGCTTTGGAACATGGACCTTATAAGAGATAGACTAACCCAGTGGCCAAGGCGCGCGTCACCATCATGTAGGCAAGAAAGAGTAGCGACGATCTGGTTTACTTTAACACTGAAACCTATGGCGTTTGTATCACATAACTCTTTTCAATTATTAAATGTGATACGTTGTATAGTAATGAAACTACAAAAGCCACAGTTTTTTCCAAATTTAGGATTTAATATATCTCATTAAAGCACATTTTACTGCATTTCGCGCATTTTTTTGACGCGTAATTCTTGTACAAACATATTTATTTTGGTAAAACGGTAAAAACTCATAGCATAAAATTTATGAACTTAATTTTGCGTAAAAATAAAGTAATATTAAATAAGATTGATAGTACGCGATGCTTTGAAATAAATAAGATAAAATTAAACAAGATCTGATAATTTTTTTAAAATTTAATGAACATTTTCAGGCAGTGATTTTCCAAACTATAATAACATTACAAAACGATCATATTTATTTGATTATATGATCATTAAATTATTAACATTAAAGTGGATTAGTTATTTTAATAATTCAGAAAATTCGGAGCATAAAATTTTCTGAGCTTAATGAAAGAAAAAAAAAAAAAAAAAAGATAAAATAAAATCTAGAAGCACTCAGATTTTATATTATGCCCAAAAGGAACCTTTTTTTAAAGGTTTGTGTGTTATCTATATTTATTGAATATCATATTCTTCGCCCGTAAACCACATACATTTGAAAACAGCATATGTTTAGAATTTCCTCACTGGAGATAAAAATGTTATTTTCCGTACAGTGTTGCCATTGCTCGCTTTAAAATCGTTGAATTTGTTAATCAAAAATCCGTTAAAGTTTTACAAAATATGAAATAGATTAAAACAAATTCGAAATTCGACCGTCCATATGCCCATGTTCGGGTGCAGGATTACATTATTCAAAATTTCCTGTCGTTTTTGTTACAGTGCGAGAAACATACATGTATTCATGCAGATTCTTCATTATTTAATTTCTTTACATATAATACAGGGAGGTAATATTTGGTAACAACAATTTGCAAGGAGACACGGGCATTTATAGCAAAGCAGCGCAAAATGCCGCTTCGAAACTAACAGCCCTTTTAGGCTACCGCCCCTTTAGTCTAATAAATTAAACTAAGAGTAAATTTTAAAAAAAAATCTTATGCAGAACTAAAAATAATTAAAAAAAATAAACACTATAAAATATAAGCAAAATTAATTATTGCGATTAAATACAATTTTAATATTAGAATTAAATGTATAAAAATTTTTAAGTAGTCAAAAGTGTTTATCACTATGATGTATTATGAAATAAAATTCCTTTATAGAAATTTGCTATAATATTCATCTATAATTTTAAAAAGCAGTACAATTTAGAATTTTAAACAAAACTTTCAAAAATTCGTTTTGGAATATTTTAGTATTTTTTCATATTTACACATATAAAAAGCATAAAAATTGCAAGAGAAAATTGCTCGTTTGAAATTTCTATTAGTTCAGATTTAAAAAATTATTTTCTAGAAGAAGTAGTTATAAATTTCCTTACAGCATAGGAAAAGCTAAACAAATATCCAGTTCTCAAAGCATGCAATAGCTTTATAATTATTTGGAACGTTAATTATGCTTGATAAATATGCTAATTTTTTAAAAATCAATCTCAATTTCAAAAATAAAAATATGTAGAAATTCTAATTTGTGAAATGAGGCGCTACAACCAGCTTTTTCTTGATACACGCTGCAATCGGAAACCAATGTTAAATTTCTGCAAGTCGTCCCTACTCCTCCGGATGTGATCAAGGTGACAGCCGGCAACGCCTCAAACGAGCGAGAAACCCGTTTGGGTTAGTCTGTTTCTTATAAGGTCCATGCTTTGGAAGAGCTACTTTGCTTGACCTCTATTTGCCAGAGGCTTACTACGTGGATGCCGGCCGTTTGCTGAGTTTTCGTGGCTTAGGCTCGAAAACTTAATTCTGCGAAAACTGCGTTTTCCAATGGCGGTAATTTTCTCCGAATAAATACTTCAGAGCTTCGTAAACTTAAGTATGCATCCACTCATCATCATCGGCTAAGCTATAATCCAATATGTCTCCACAATTAATTTACTGAATCGGAAGGTTTTGGGGATCAATATGTTTTTTCAACGTTAAACTACTTTATCAGACATTGAGGCTCTTCTTCACCTAGCTATGTTATGTCTCTTCTAACATTTCTCCCATCCATGATGTGCAAGCTGGGGGTGCATCCATGATGTGCACCCCCAGCTGTTTGCGCAATCTGTTCTCACGAGGGCTTCATCGTTCACGGAATTTGGGCTACTCCTGTTATCCAGTGATCCTGAAGTGAATGTCTGGTATTCCCGTTAATTCTAAGTTGTATCCCGAGAGACGTCTCCAGCCTTTGATTATTACTACTTAAAGAAAAAAGAAATTTTCCTGCTAACGACATTAATAACTGACCTTCCGAAGACCGGTTACTGTTCATATATTTCAACTTAACTAGAATTCCCGTGCGCTATGACTGATGAGGCAGCTCCTGTCAATGGATGGATCGTGGAAGATAAGTTTTTTTCCCTTTAAATTCATTTTTCATCTTAATTTGATTAGCTGAGTACTTGGTTGAAGGAAAAATAGTTATCCTTGCTTTAAATGTTTTTTGTACAAGTGGAGTAGTAACTTAGAACCTATTGGTAAATAAAAGGGAGTTCTTAAATAGATTGTTAAAGTTAATTGATTGTTTTTTCTAAAGATAATTAAATTTTGTTAAGATCAATCGTTTAGTGTCTCAGATGACTTAATAAAACTTTTACCTAATTCTGTTGGCAAGAATTTGTTAACGAAAATTCTAATTTTGTTTACTTCTAGAAATTTGTTAAAGTTGTTTTTAATTTTGGTTAAATAATTTTATATGTGCAATATTGATGAAATTACATTTGTTATACCAAAACGTTATCAAATAACCTTGTTAAAACAAAATCTTATGCAATTACGAATAGAGTATAATAGATCTGAAAACGTTAACTTAATAGAGATAGTGCAATATCAAAGTTTAAAAATTATCCTATATTGGTTATTCTTTTTTTTTTTACTTAAAATCTTATAAATCTTATATATATATATATATATATATTTTTTTTTGTATCTATATTTTTATCACTTTTAAAATTTTGAATTTACCTAATGCCTTTCTAAATAGAAATGAAAATTTTCTAGAAGATCTAATTGTATGATTTTATTTTATCTTTCTTCATGTTATTCACCAGGTCACCTAAAATTTGAATTATGGGTTAATCCGGTAAACATTAAACACAACGCAATGTCTTTATTGAATAGGAGTTGCGTTAGTCAATAGGAAAATTTAAATTTTGTGTTTCAGTGTCTTTCCTAAAAAGGGACATAACATTCTGTTGCCGTGACCTTCGCACCACCTTTGGTTTGCACTTATATTTGTGCTTTAATTTTGAATTTGTGACTGGTGATTGTCATGTGTAGTATTCAATATATACGTGAAATGTTTCTTTTACTTGTCTAGGCTTTTTACTGAAACCCTATCCGCCAACTGGTTACTGTGACAAGCTTATGCAGTGGTCGTATTTTGTGCAATATTTTACATATTAGTTGAGGTTGCATACTAGATATGTACTAATGACACACAGATGGACTTTGAAACTCTATTGTATCCAAACGCAAGCATTTTCACGCAGTTAGCTTAATTGATTTATTTAAGTACCTTCTATGTGAAAAATTTTGTATTACACTTTTACATATTGATTTTAATGTTTTTACACATGTGGTAGAATTACTACTCATTCCCATTTTCCAATTGCATGCTTGCAACATAGGTTTAGAACGCACACCTGTTGATCGCACATTGGGATACTTTCCTTCTTTTCGTGCTTGCAATTACTGGTAACAGGTTAAGATACCAAAGAAAGTGTTGAAAAAAGCCGCCCGAGCGGCTAGTAATAGTATATTGGAATGGGAAGAGAGTGAGGAAGTTATGAGTTTGTCAGTTTTTGGGTCTGATACTCTGGATTCTGTCCCTATTTTCTCAGATGCAGACAGTAGAATTAGTCTAAATGACTTCTTAGATAGGATAGATCTCATTGCCACTCATGTGGGATGGTCAGAGGAGGACAAGTTAACAGTGATCAGAGTCAAGGTAGCGCGTGAAGCTGCTGAGTTAATTAGGAATAATCATAGTTTGAAAAACGTAGCCAGTCTTGATTATGTAATTAAAGTTTTGAAGGAGAGATTTAGTTCGGTGCACAATTTGCATTCTAACATTCGTGCTATTATCCAGGCTTTTCAGAAACCACACGAGTCAGTGCGCCAATTTGCAGCACGTATAGAGGCTCTTTCGTACGAAACTGTACCTTTAGAAAGAAGCAGTGACCCAGCAGCGGAAGTACAGAGGCAGGATTTAACTTCTGTCAGTATTTATAGAGGGTTTGTAATTGCATTTGAGACGTTTGTTGCTGCCACGCAATTACAAAACTTTTGCAGCTACTAAACAGCATGCGATAATCGAGGAAGACATATGGGCTAAGACCCATGCTAGTAGTGATTTTACAACAGCAGAGGTTAGGGTAGTGCATGCAGCCAAGACAGCAGTCGACAAATCTTGTACAACACCATCAGTACCTAACTCTGAGCTCCCTACTGCTATTAAACTCCAACAGGAAAATATAGCTCAGCTCATTAAAACGATGGGTTCGCGTCAGACCCAAGTACAAAGTTTACTGTCACAAAGTACTCGTTCAAGACTCATACAGCCTCGTTGTTACAGATGCAACAGATTGGGCATGTTAGCAGGGACTGCTATGCAAACATTGTGCCTAACCAGCACTCTAGACAGGGTCAACAAAGATTCAGAAATAATCAAACAGACACGAGACATTCTAATAACACTACACCAGCTGTTTCGAGTAATTCAAATACCACAAATGCGTCTAATAACGCTTTGAATCCCCAAGCATTTTATTTTGGGTCGTGTCACGTGTTGCTTGCAACAGTTATATGTTTGTTTTGATATGTACTTAAATGTGTGCCAGGTACGCTTCCTGGCCCTCTTGCTTATTTCACTGACATGACTTTGCTAACCATAGAATTATGGTAGGATTTGATTATGGCAAGACATTTTGATTATTTGCTAACCATCTAGTATGGTAGGAGTTTTTTTTAATTTCAAATGGGATTTTGATATTTGTTGCGAACCATATATTGCTGGTACGATTTTGATGATGGAAACGAATTTTGATTTTTTCTATGCTATCCATGTCTCATGGTTGTAAATAGGCACATGTATCCCTCTTTGCGATTAACATGTGTTTGTACCAACACCTACTACCATTTTTTTTTCTTTCACTGGATCATCATCTAAACCTTTCCACTGTCTGTGGGTCCTAAAATTTTTGGCTTGCAGCCAAAAATTGTCCCCGATCAGGGGAGGAATATGTTGTGTAGCAAATTTAAAGTAATTAATTTAATCACAGTAATCAAAATTTTAATGTGTCGATATTCTAAATTTTAAGCTACACAACATGTTTTGGTTTTATTAATTCATTGGTTTATTATTGGCATATTTTGATCAATTTAGTTTATCTGAATTTACACGAAAAGATTAGTTAGCATCGCTCTTTGTCCACTTCATTTTCAAACTTGTCGTACTCGCTTTCTCACTCAGAAAATGGATATAGGTGAATTTCCAAGTAATAATCTCAGTTTTTCATGACAAGAATGAAGTTAAACCCTTAGAATTTAACATCATTAGACGTAAAAAAATTAGCACTTTAATTTGAGACTACGTTCATAATCCTAGCTTTAATCAATTTTAAGTTATAGCCAGAAGCGTAGCTAGGGTTTTCAGCGCCCGGGGACAACTGAAGATTTCGCGCCCCTCTCTGTGTGCCAAGAATGGAAAACATTTCCTTCCAGAATTTCGTACCATCAATTTGGCGCCCCCTGGATGCTGCGCCCGGGGACAGATATCTCCCTTTGCCCCACCCTAGCTACGCCACTAGTTGTAGCCTTTTAATTAACAAAACTTCCTAAGTTTTTCCTCTAACAAGAAAGGGGGAAGAAGAGTTACAAAACTTCCCTTTCAACGAAAAATATGTGCGTTCTTTGGACTTGAAAAGCCACTTCCTGTCAGGGTTGCCATTCTGGGTCTCTGCACCTGCTCACGCTGGCCTTGGTTTTGGCGCGAACTTGGCGTGATAATTAAGTTCTGGTTTAGTTAAACTCTCGGAAAAAAAGTAGTTTTGCATTGCTTAAGGCGGGAGTTTTCGACAACTGGTTTTTTTTACCTTTTCGGGGGGAGATTTAGCCAAGTTGGCTGTCCCGTCATATAAAAAAGGGGTTGATTTCGCGGGAGTAACCCTTTTCTTTTTTCCTCTTGCTGAGCTAGTAGGTTGTGCTGTGGTTACGCTTAAGATTTTCGGATACTGACCCAGTCCCGTAGGCGGTCGATGAATTTACCTTTGATTGACTAGTTACCTTAGGGTAAGTAAAATGTCCTTTTATAGGACACCACTCGATAGTTCTGATGAAGAGGACTACCGAAGCGAGCGTTCGTTCAAATCCAACAAGACCTATCCATTGAAGAAAGAGGATTTCATCCTTTTGGCCAAAGACAAGAAAACGAAAACGAAAAAGGCGAAAGCTATGTCAGATACGGAAAGCGGATAACTAAGTAAGAAGAAAGATGTTAAGCCTGGTAAGGAAAAAAGAGACATTCAAACATCGAATGGAGAAGGTACTGATGAGCAGGCACCAGAAATTTCATCAATGGAAAAAGATGAGGACATCGCAAGATTCAAGACATGTTCTGAAGAAGAAATCCGGGACCAGGTTGCGAAATTTGGATTTGATGTCATTTTCAACTACTTTTATGAAAGAACTAAGGGTGAGATGGATGTAGAGACATTCACGAGAAAATTCTGTCCAGAGCACATAACTGAAAGAAGAACAGAGAGTAGGAAACAAGAATGGATTTCTCCTAAGAAAACCGCGAAAGTAACAGAAAACGAAGCTCCAATGGAAGTTACGAAAGAAAATCGATTTAAAGCAGCTAAGTGAAGTAGATAGTATGGAAGAAGAAGGAGGAGCCGAAAAAGAGGAAACTCCACCCCCAATAGTTTTCCAGCAAAGTAAAGTGGACTGGCCGAAAATTCATGAAATTCTTATCAATACCTGCAGTGAAGAATTCGAAGCTGATATGAAGATGAAACTACTGTATGTTAATGTAAAGTCAGTAGACGATTACAGAAAAGCAACTCTGGTGTTACAGAAAAGAAGCATACCGTTCCATACTTTTCAGTTGCTCAGCGAAAAACCTATTAAGGTTGTTCTTAAGGGCCTCCCATCGACGATGAAGGAAGAAATAATACAGGCAGACCTGGAGAAAAGGAAATTCCCGATAAGTTAAGCAGTTTACCAGACGTAGAGGGGATGTTATCGAGAAACTTCCGATATTCCTACTGGAGTTCAAGAAAACAAAGAAAGGACATGCTATTCATGGACTTAATAACATGCTAAGTGTTAATGTCAAGATTGAGAAGTTTGCCCCGAAAAGACGAGTGATCCAGTGCTACAGATGTCAAGAGTACGGACATTCGCAGCATCTCCGCTCAAATCCTGAGCGATGCTGCAACATAGAAGTAGGGAATGCCCTCTAAAGCCAGAGAAGAAACCCAAGTGTATTTTCTGCTCACTACCGCATGTAAGTTCTTAAAGAGGTGGCTCCGTGTATAAGAAGCGCTATGAAGCAAAGAAGCAGCAGACGAAGCCTGCAGCCAAGATTCCTACGCCGGCAGATTTTCCGAAATTCATTGAAGCAGAGGAAGACAGCAGTAAAACCCAGATGAAACCTCTCTACAGTGATAGAGTAAAGAAATTGGAAAACCCACCCAAAGAGTACAAGGAAGTCATAGACTGGATTCAAGATCCTAAAATCAAAAAATTTCTGAACAGTATGGTCGAGCACGTCGAGAAGATCCGCGCTGCTAAAACCACGGCTGAGAAATTTACTGACGGGTTCAAAGCAGCCATGACACTGATGAGTTTTGCTGAAAGTGAAGAGTAATCATCAGCTTGAAGCATATGAGGAAATTTCACTAAGTTTACGATTTCTTTTACTTTTCCAACACACAGGTTCCCCTGTTTAGAGCAGCAGGGCTCAGGGCCAGTACTTGGGTGGTTGACCACCCACGTGACTGGCCTCGACGTATCATCTTTTCCTACTAGTGAAGATACATCATAGTTTATACGGCGGCTAATGAAGAACCAGATGCTTGAACCCTCCTTCTCCTAATTCACCTTCAACTTACATGCAATATGCATTTGCTAAGTTTCGACTTATATGGCGCGCCGTAACCGCCTTATTAAAACTATGTTTTCCAACGCCTAAGGGCATATTCTCAATTGAGGCAGTCAAAGTAGCATGTCCTACTATACGCTGCCTAATCATTTCAAGTGACAATGACAATGGCGGAGTAAGGCCCTCTTTTTGTCCCGGACTCCTTGCGTCAGTTACGCTTTGGAAGACCTGCTTTGCTTGACCTCTGCTTGCCGGAGGCTTACTATATGGATGCCGGCCGTTTGCTGAGTTTTCGTGGCTTAGGCCCGAAAACTTTATTGCGTTTTCCAATGGCGGTAATTTTCTCCGAGTAAATACTTCAGAGCTTCGTAAACTTAAGTATGCATCCACTCATCGTCATCGGCTAAGCTATAATCCAATATGTCTCCACAATTAATTTACTGAACCAGAAGGTTTTTGGGATCAATATGTTTTTTCAACCTTAAACTACTTTATCAGACATCGAGGCTCTTCTTCACCTAGCTATGTTATGTCTCTTCTAACATTTCTCCCATCCATGATCTGCAAGGAAAGCCGCAGCTGTTTGCACAGTCTGTTCTCACGAGGGCTTCATCTTTCACCGAATTTGGGCTGCTCCTGTTATCCAGTGATCCTGAAGTGAATGTCTGGTATTCCCGTTAATTCTAAGCTGTGTTCCGAGAGAGGTCTCCAGCCTTTGATTATTACTACTTAAAGAAAAATCTGATGTGTACATCACATGACTTCCTTGTACGGAATATTAAATTATACGCATTTTTTCTTGTATCTCATTTAACATTATTGGATTGAATTCAATCTACCTCGCCGACAACGCATAAACCACAATAGAATAAAAGCATTCTTTAAAATTCATTCTATTTGTTTACCATAGCGACACTCTGGCGCTAGGTTAACAGTATTATATTTCGTTCATATTATAACTCAGAATGCACAAAATTTATATCATTTAAAGAATTATCTAACCGTTGCCACATGTTCTATTCAAATACTATAATAAAGCTAGAACGATGTATAAAAGAAATTAAGCAAACAAAACAAAAAAAGAAACAGTTTCTCACACATGATTGATTATTTCTCATTCAATTAATTCACTTCTCACTTCGCGTCAAGGCAAAAATACATAAAAACACAAATTATCTGTATTAAATATTACGAAGTAAATCTTAAACACTTATTTCCTCGAAAAAATTCCAGAAAGGATTAAGCTTGATTTAATTCGCAATAATAAATGAAGGCGTTATCTTTGTTGTAGCGAAGCTAAGTTTCTCTAGATTGGCAACAAGTCCACTACTCTACTCTTTCAATGTAATGTAAAGAAGCAATGGCCGCCATCAAAAATTTATTAGGCTTAGCGGCACTTAAGCAACTTTAAAATTGTTGATAATTTTAAAAATACTGCATACATATTTACTAAAAGCATAAAAACCTTAACCGGAAGATAAGAACGACATAATTCAATCATTTTTAAAGCAAAAAATGTACAATTTACAAACATATAAGAGTAAAAAAACTGAGATCACTGAGCCGGGTAACAGAGTGGATATATATATAAATATATTTATATACGTTTGGTGCGGCCGATTGCAATCAAAATACGAGGTGCACATCTACATGTTATAGAAGTCCTATATACAAAATTTCAACGTTCTGAGGCTACTAGTTTTTGAGTTATGCGAGATACGTACTTACGTTCGTACAGACGCCACGAAAAATTCTCTTCAGAATTCATTTTAAAGCAGTTTTATAATTTTTTTGGAGGAAAGGAGTATTTTATTCTGTCCTTACGTACAGATATCACGCAAAAACATCGTTAAATTGCATTCGATAGCGGTCAAAATGGATATTTTCGTTTAAATATGCTGCCTGAAACTTTTCGCGATTACAATACTTCCTTTTTACTTCGTACAAGGAAGTAAAAAGAACTTGACTCATGACATTAGTAATTGACCTTCCGAAGACACGTTACTGTTCATATATTTCAACTTAACTAGAATTCCCTTGCGCTATGGCTCATGAGGCAACTCCTGCCAATGGATGGATCGTGGAAGATAAGTTTTTTTTCCCTTTAAATTAATTTTTCAACTTAATTTGGTTAGCTGAGTACTTGGTTGAGGGAAAATTAGTAATCGTTTTACAAGTGGAGTAATAACTTAGAACCTATTGGTAAATAAAAGGGAGTTCTTATATAGATTGTTAAAGTTAATTGATTTTTTTGTAAAGTTAATTAAATTTTGTTAAGATCAATCGTGTAGTGTCTCAGATGACTTGATAAAACTTCACCTAATTCTGTTGGCAAGAATTTGTTAACGAAAATTCTAATTTTGTTTACTTCTAGAAATTTGTTGAAGTTGTTTTTAGTTTTGGTTAAATAATTTTATATGTGCACTATTGATGAAATTACATTTGTTATACCATAACGTTATCAAATAACCTTGTTAAAACAAAATCTTATGCAATTACGAATAGAGTATAAGAGATATGAAAACGTAAACTGAATAGAGATAGTGCAATATCAAAGTTTAAAAATTATCCTATGTTGGTTATTCTTTATTTTTATTTAATCCGGGTAAATCTTATATTTTTTTGTATCTATATTTTTATCACTTTTAAAATTTTGAATTTACCTAATGCCTTTCTAAATAAAAATGAAAATTTTCTGGAAGATCTAATTGTATGATTTTATTTTATCTTTCTTCATGTCATTCACTAGGTCACCTAAATATTGAATTAGGGGTTAATCCGGTAAACATTAACCACAACGCAATGTCTTTATTGAATCGGAGTTAGGTTAGTCAGTAGAAAAATTAAAATTTTTTGTTTCAGTGTCTTTCCTAAAAAGGCACATAACAGTTTTCTACCAATACCTTGGATGACGTGTTCATTCCCGCCTTGGCGTGAAGGTCGTCTGCGTTTTCACCCGCTGCTAACCTTTTCCCCGCATTAATTGCTTATCTTTGATTCGTTGGATTTTGATCCTTCGGATATTTGATCCCTCAGATTTTTGATCCTTTCTTCTGCCTTTCATAGTTACCCTCTAGCTTCTGTCAGTGTAGGAGTCATGGACTTTGAGAAGTTCCGCCGGCTCATCCGTCTGCCAGAACACCTTCGTGTGGATCTGGTTCCGAGGCGCCGGATTCCTTTCAAACGGTTTTTGGATTTGCACAACCTCCTTTTGTTAGATTGGCCTATGGATTATGGATTCCCTGATAAAAGTATGCTCAGCTACCATTGAGGTGCTAAAAGGTAAGAAGCAAGATGTAACCATCTGTATCAAAGAAGAACGTAAACTGGATATTTGGCAAAAATTCCATGAACTTCTAACATCTGCTGAAAACGAAACCGAAGCCTCGCTAAAACATCCACAATAAGAAACTCCTTCCCTTTCTGTTATTAGGGAATGGAAAATAGTCAAGCGTAAACGACATAAAGGTTCAGCCAGTAAAACTAATGTCAATACTTTAAAAGAAATTCCACTAGACCAGGAAAGTGATAGTTCAGGTAATGAAGCCGAACAAAAACTTAAGGGAGACAGAACAATTGGTAAACGGAAAACGCACAATTTCATCCTTTAAATGCCACTCAAATAAAGTCATCTTCTGTTCTAAATCTGAATGACTGTTCATTTTGGAACTTCGCTCGGAACCTGAAAAGAGTCTATCATTATTCTCAGCCAATCAAAACATAACACGGTTTTGCATATACCGATCAGGAAAAAGCGGACGCTTTCGCAAAGCATCTGAGCGAACAGTTCACTCCGAATGTAATGCCGAATAATAATGACTTTGATATTGACAACTTTGTTCAACGATGGCTTGAGATTAGCACACCGAACAACACGATTAAGTTAACTACTCCTTTAGAAATAAAAGATATCATCAAGCACACCAACTCAAAAAAGGCGCCTGGAAGTGATAAAATGAAGAACAGAATGATGGTGAACCTGCCCCGCTGTCTAATTACCAAGCTGACTAGCATTTGCAATGCTTGTTTGATGCATTCATATTTTCCAACCCCGTGGAAGCATGCAAACATTTTTCTGATACAAAAACCAGGAAAGCCTCAAGATGAACCGGCCAGTTACAAACAAATTAGCCTCCTGTCGACACTGGGAAAGATTCTTGAAAGAATCATATACAATAGAATTAAACTTTTCCTCGAAATTCTGGCGGACGAACAACATGGCTTTCGAAGAGGACTATGCACTTCTCATCAGTTAGTCAGAATCACTGAATATATTGGAGCAGCTTTACATAACAAAAATAGTGCAGCTATCCTCCTGCTAGACGTGGCAAAAGCATTTGACCGCGTCTGGCATAGAGGACTTATTTTTAAGCTCATCAATTTGAATTTTCCTCGGGAAGTTATTCGCATCCTCAACTCATCTTTGAACTCCCGGACTTTTTCAGTGCGGCAAGGAGATTCCAGTTCAAACCCACATCAAATTTACTCTGGTATCCCACAAGGAAATATCCTTGGACCAATATTTTATATTTTGTACGTAAATGACTTCCCAAAATTCAGACAAGACCCCAATATTATGTTAGTATGCTACGCTGATGACACCGCCATCATCGCGAAGTCCAGACGACTAAACTACGCCTTAGGAAAAATTCAGCAGATTATTCTTGATCATGGTGTCAACGATGGAAAATTCAGATCAACCCGGAGAAGTCAATAGTTATCAGAAAATTCAAGACCACAGACCCCCGTCATCTGTAATGCTATGCTGTTCAGGAAATAGTCCCTACTGTAAGTACGGCAAAATACCTAGGAGTCATTTTAAATTGAACGTTTACTGGAATGCACACATAAACAGTGTGTGTGGAAAAGCGTATGGCATTGTTAAAAAGCTTTACCCACTACTTTCTAAGGACTCTGGATTAAACCTTGCACGCAAAAGAAGTTTTTACACTGCAATTGTCAGGCCTGTTATCGCATATGCCTCCCCGGCCTGGGCAAGTGCTAAGGCAAGTGATATTCACCGGCTGCAAGTTAAGCAAAATAAGATCTTGAGAACCATCACGGACGCTCCATAATATAATTGAAATGAAGATTTACATCGCGACCTTCATATTGATTTTATCAAAGACTACTTATCCAAGATAAATGGAAACTTTTTCAGGAAAGCAAAGACCAACAGTACAGCTAAATTTGAGTATATTCTAAGATATGAAATCATCCCGGACGATTTGCTAATCCGACCTTATGCTGCACATTTAATTAGGCAAGCCAATAATTAAGTGTTACTCGTCAGTCGTTACTGACGCTCCGTGTGCATTTTTCCACATAATCTCTTCTGGCAAGAATTCCAATCTAGAATTAGACCAATCACAGTGAAGTGCCAGCAGACTACGAGCATCTTATGCACTTTTAGGAGTAATTACTTTGGACTTGTTCTTGTTTGGACCAGTGCTGCAAATAGCTCGCGTCAGCTCCTGAGCCCAGGCGAAAATTGCGCCATATCCCCTTTTCTCCCTGTTATTTCTCCCCTCAGAGGAAGCTCAATCAGGAATTTTCTAATACTAGGCTCCGCATGGAACTCTTTGCATGCCTGGGAAGTGCAAAAAATCAGACACTTAACCTTGGATACTGATCCAGAAGAAATTAAACAAGAACTTATCAGTAAAAATTACCAAGCAATTAGTGTCACTCAGCTTTCTAGAAGATTTAAGGGTGAAGTCAAAAAATATCCAGTATTTCTCATCACCTTACAAAAACCAGAAAAAATCCAAGAAAATTTCCAAAGGAACGAAAAACATTAAACACATTAAAGTCGAACCTTACAAAGCACGCACTGGTCCAGTCCAGTGCTTCCGATGTCACGGATTTCATCACTGACATGCAGCCTACCATAATGACAACAAATGAGTTAAAAATGGAGATAAACATGAATCCAGAACCTGCCAAAAAGACAAGAATGCACCAGAAAAGTGCGCAAATTGTGATTTGGAAAATACTGCATCATTTAAAGGATGTGAAAAGTTCCCGAAGCAGGTATAAAAGATCAAATCGTGTTATATGCTGATATATATATTATCAATAAGTCTTTCCCAGAAGCCATCAAAACAAATGATAGTCCTTTACCCAATCTCACAGCAGAAGCAAAAAAGACCTTTGAGGACACTTTGGTTACTTTCCTGAAAAATTCAGGAATCTATCTCCTTGCACAAAACATTCGTCAAAATGCTGCAAATACAAGATCAGATGATACTAGCACCGACCAGCAGGTTCAATATGTCACATTCGCTTAAACTTTGTTATTGGAATGCTGCAGACATTATAAACAATATTGATGAACTTTCGGACTTTCTTACAGAATATAATATCGGAGATATATATGGGGATGATCTCTGAAACTCATGTCATTCCTGCTGGTAGACTGTATGTATCCAACAATTGCACCTACAGAGGTGATAGACTTTCCCAACCATGAGGAGGAGCTGCAATCCTAGTTAAAAATTCTCTTCAATCATGCCTAGTCTCTACAAACACTTCGACTGGCTATGAAAGTGTGACTGTTGCCGTTACACTTCCGAATTTTGGTACCATTCATTTTACATGGCCCACCAGCGGCCGAGCGGTAAAGACGCTGAACACTGGTAGTACGGTCCGAGGTTCGAATCCCGCGAACGGGCTGGCTGCATGGGCGTTTTCATGGTTTTCCCCATGTGTAGCGTGTATACGAGCCAGTTACCCTTAGAAAGTCTTCCACGAAGGCATCGCTCCCTTTAGGCAGATAGCCCTAGTGTGCTTTGCCATAATTTAATACCCCATAACCAACACCATTCATTTTACAGCTATTTATAATCCACCACGCCCCCGACGATATGAAAATATGATAAAAAATTTACTTCCCGAAGACCAGGAAGTTATTATTGCAGGAGACATGAATGCCAAGCACCTAGAATGGAGTTGTCGACGATCTAACACCAATGGACCTATATTGCATAATTTCATCTGCAATCACCCAATTGCATTATATGTCCCTTCTGAAGCTACTTATCGTCCAGTTATACTAAATCACTTGGACATCCTGGATATCATCCTTATTACTTCTATCCCTATTTCCTTAGAAGTCAAGGTAGAACATTTACTTCTGATCACGTACCAGTTATTGCTTCCCTTGGTGTTTCAAAAGAAGACTCTCCTATTACCAGAAGTAACACTGATTGGATTACCTTTCACAATCCACCAGTCTTCGGTTTGCTTTCCACTTGCTATACAAATCTTCACGGACAGTATATTGAGAGCCTTCAGAGATGCTACTGTTACGGTTTTAATAACTAACAATAATATTCGTCTCCCAAGCAATATCAGAGACCTCATCAAAGAAAGAAACAGAATGTTGAAACATTGGCACCGTAATTGGGACCCTGCCCTAAAAAGCGAAATTAATATATTTAATAGAAGAATCAAGAAACTTATCACTGATTTTAAAAAGGAAACAAGAGAAGATTTTATATCTAAATATTAATGATTGCTCTTTGTGGAAGTATCTTCAAAATCTTAAAAGAAGTAGTATTAACAATCGACCTATTCATACGGATACTAAAATTGCCTACTCACTTAGAGATAAAGTTGATATTTTCGCTGAATACCTGGAAAAGCAGTTTACTCCTAATAAGGAGTCCATGAACCAAACCTTTAAAGATGTTCTGGAAAGCAATGTGTATTCCTGGCTTCCTTCTTCCTCGGCTCATAACATTCCAAGGCTTACTTCTCCTATGGAAATTACTAACATTATTAGATATCTCAACATCAGAAAAGCTCCTGGAAGTGATCAAATTACTAATAAAATGCTTCGTAACCCTTACCTAGAAATCTTATCAGTAAATTTGCTAGTATTCTCAACGCTTGTCTCCAAGCTTATCAACTATTTCCCTGATCCTTGGAAGCAGGCCAAGATCTTTCTTTTTCCCAAACCGGGTAAAGATGTGACCAAGACTGATGGCTATCGTCCAATCAGTTTGTTATCCAGCCTTGGTAAAATTTATGAAAGACTTATTCTCACAAGATTGGAACCTTTTCTTTACCTGCTACCTAATAATCAGTACGGATTCAGAAAAAACCTCAGTACTACACGAAAACTAGTAAGAATAGTAGAATTTGCATTCCATAACAAGCAAAGTGTTGCGCTCATTATGCTGGACGTGGCAAAAGCCTTTGACCGCGTCTGGCATTAGGGGCTCGTCTCCAAGCTTATCAGCTTAAACCGCACTTTCTTCGTCGTTCAAGGAAATAAAAAATCCAAGACCTATAAGATCCAGCGTTCCACAAGGAAGTATTCTCGGTCCAGTGTTATATCTTTTCTACATATCAGATTTTCCTCACCCTGGTTTGGACAATTACTCTCTGTTAGCATGTTATGCCAAAGATACAGCGATTGCAATTAAATCCATCCAAGCTAATCATGCAATAGACAAAATACACAATTACCTCTATCCCGTAGAAGACTGGTGCACAAATTGGCGAGTAAAAATCAATGCTAGTAAGTCACAACTTTGAATTCTTAGCAAAACTAAGAAAAACATTGCTTTTAAAGATCTCTACCTTTTTCAGGAAGCTGTTCCTTTGGTTACAAAGGCCAAATATTTAGGAATTATTTTGAACCAAAGGCTCACATAATCTAACCATATTAATAGTGTCAAGAGCAAAGCCATGGGCATAATATGCAGATTTCTCCCGGTCATCGTAAAATATTCAAATCTTAGTTTGCGTACCAAAAAACATATATAGACCACTTGCATTCGACCGATACTTTGTTATGCTGCTCCTGCTTGGAACACGGTCACTCAACTGCATGAATTATAAGTAGTGCAAAACAAATTTCTGCGCATTATTAGTGATTCACACTATCTTATCCGCAATGAACTTTTACACAGAGACTTAAAACTTGAGATGATTCCAGATTACATCAGAAGATCTAATGAAAAATTCTTCAACAAAGCTCTGCAATGTGACTTTGTTAATTACTCCCAAGTCTTTAATTATGAAAATCTCTTCGAAGATAGAAGCCTCAGACCACTTGCAGCTCACACCTTCATGGGAGGAGACGACAACTTATACACTTAGCTCCTCAATTGGCAGCTGTTTATACTTCCAATGCATCTTATTTTGATTGAAGCTCTTCTGTAACTTGAATATTGTTGTTGGAGAGTGATAAAACTAATGCTGTGAGATTTTTCACATTGTGATGGTATAGTAGTGTTGTAAATAGGTTGTTGTTGAGTTGCTGTAGTGTATTGCGTTGAATAGTTGTATTAAATTGTGTTGTATAGTTGTATTGTGTTCTGTTGTATTTAGCACTATTGATTGAGGTTGTTTAGTTGTATTTGAATTTGTCATTGGAACCATTGCTGTAGTGTATCTTCTCATACTGTTGTCATTGATTTGCATTGTCTTGGGTCATCCTTGAAAGCTATGATCGCTCGTCACGTTTTGCGAACTTGTCCGATTGGATTGTCTTGCTCCTTTTGGTACTTCTCTTCTTCCCCTTTTCTCCGTTTTTTCATCTGAGATTTTCTAGTTAGTAGCTCGGTAAATTATAGAGTCTAAGTCTAAGAAATACTTCTAAAGACTTGTAACGAAGAATTCGAAGGCGAAATGAAAAGGAAACTGCTTTATGTCAACCTTAAGTCGGTAGATGATTACAGAAATGCAACAGCCATACTGCAGAAAAGAAATATTCCGTTTCACACGTTCCAACTGATCAATGAGAAACCCTTTAAAGTAGTATTGAAAAATCTGCCGTCTACCATGAAGAGGAAGCTATCCTTGCTGATCTCGAAAGAAGGATATTCCCAACTGAGTGAAGCAATTCACAAGACGCAAAAGACAAATCGTGGAAAAATTTCCGATATTCTTTCTGGAGCTTGATAAGACTAAAGAGGAACATGCAATACATCACCTAAAGAACATGTTTAGCGTTAATGTTAAGACTGAAAAGTATGCAGTTAAGAAGAGAGTGACACAATGTTATAGGTGTCAAGAATATGGACATAGTTAGCATCTATGTTCAAATATTGAAAGATGTTGTAAATGCGGACAGCAGCACAGAAGTGAAAATTGTCCTCTCAAAGCATTTTTTGCAAACAACAGCACATTTCGTCATACAGAGGTTGCCCGGAATATAAAAAACGTTATGAAACTAAGAAGCCACAACCCAAGCCAGCGGCACCGATTTCTACTTCCCCAGACTTCCCCCAACTTGTATCAGATGAAGAAAAAAATCAAACTCAGCTGAAAACTCTCTACAGTGAGAAAGGTCAAAATGAATGAAACCACCCCCGAAGAAGTTCAAACAAGCCATAGAATTGATTCAAGAACCGAAGATAAACAACTTTTTAAAGCACCATCATAAGTCATGTAGAAAAGGTAAGAACTGCAAAATCAACGTCGGAGAAGCTCGCAGCCGATTTCCGATCAGCTAATGCCATTATTTGAGCGAATTGCAGAAGACGCTAACTTGCATCGTCCGATGCGAATCGAAGAAACATTCGAACTTAATCTCTTTTTCTCCCTTTAACTTCAACATCAAGCGGTTCCTCTTAGTATTACTTGGGTACCCACGTGACTGGCCTCGACGTATCACAACTCATCTCACGGGAAGTTTCTCAGGCTCGAACGCCTACCGATGCTTTGACCAGATGCTCACTTCTTCAAAATTTTCCAACTTTCGTGCCTCAAGCACATGTTCTAACTTCGCCAGTTGGCGTGGAGTTCATCTCCTTTATTTTCTTAGATTTACCAACGCCTTAGGGCACATTTTCAAAAGCGGCAGTCAAAGGGGATCTTCTATATGCTACCCAAGCCAACCCACTGAACTCAACTGAACAATTTTGTCTTTAGTATATCTCACGGAGTATAATTTTATACTCCGTGGTATATCTGAGATTGGAAAAGTGCATATCTGTTCAGAAACTAGACACATTCTTTGAGACAACTCTTAAGGCCTACGTTCACAAAGTTAGAATTATTGGTAGCATTACAAAATGAAAATTTTTAGCAACTAAGATACTTTTCAGAATTCCGGTTTCCTTTCTTTAGATTACAATAGATATAAACGTTTCACTTCAAGTTCGTAGTTTTCTATTTAAAAATAAGTTGCGAAAATCGTGACAAAAAACTGAAAGGAAAAGGTTGTTATACAGATAATATATGTATTATGTATGTTATATATGTTTTGCTTTTGTTTTTGCTAGAACGCCCCAACCCGCCTGATCACAAAGTGATCTTATGGTCCAAAAAGGGGTGTCCCATTCACACCACAAGCGAAGGCAGCCAGAGACCCTGAGAGTCCCCCAACAAAAGTCAAAACGCCAGATCAGTAAAAAAGAACAACTAATCCAAGATCTTATACACGAAGCAACTCTAGCATTTAACTTAAAATTCAAAGCTCCAAGCCCGGTATTCCGAGTAACTAAAAATGTTAGTATACTCAACTAAAGAAAATAATAATTATACATCCAGCAAGGTTGCCATACAACTATATAATTTTATTTATTTTTTATTTATTATTATTTGTTAAATGGCTGGATTAACGACACAACAGGAAAAAAGAAAACCAAAAATAACTAAATCAAGAAAACTGTATTAGTAAAATGTTATATATGTATTCGTATATCAAGAAATACTGATAAATATTGCCGTACATTTACGGAATGAATATTCCAGGGAGCACATACATTATGCTTTGCTGGCAGGCGTATGGCTAGCAGTAGAAGATACCAGGGATAAATAGAAGGGCTAGGTCATTCCTTTGTTCGACTCCTCGCCGACGCGAGTCTCATTGAGGGGGAAACCGGAAGTAATCTGACGTATCTCTGTTGCACCTGCTCTGATTTCGCGCCTTTAAAACTGTAGTTTCATTCAGTTGCGAGACGATTTTCTGGAGATCGCATATCCCAAATTAATTTTAATCATACATATTTGTTTTCTAATAATGCAAATATTTAAAATAATTTGTGTATATATAGTTTTAGTCAGTTTTCCTTTTAAATTCTATATTTAAAGTATCCTTTATGTAATATGGATTCTTGTGCTGTAGCAACGTGCCGTAACACTTATAGAAATACGAAAGGAAGAGATATTGTATTTCATGCTTTCCCCAAGGACAATTTGCTTTTGACGAAAGAATGGATACATAAATGTCGAAGACAGGATTCTATTAATGTGAAAAACGCAAGAATTTGCAGCTAACATTTTCTGTGCAGTGATTATGAAGATGACATGAGAAATCGCTTGCTTGGATTGCCGCAAAAGAAACTGTTGAAATGCAATGCTGTGCCGAAAGTAAATTTATCATGTGCAGTAAACGAAATAACACCAAGAAATCGGAGACATTTGAAAAAACTAATGCAGAGTGCTTTTGAAAGACTACACGAATTAAGCCCAGAGAAAATTTATTTTGAGGCCGAGAACGAAATTGAAGCTGACAATAATAAATCAAATGTGAATGATTTTGAAATAAAACTCACAAGTGACAATGCCCTATGTGACAATATCCCTGAGTGCCCTAAGTGTAAAGATAAACAAGAATGTATTGATAATTTGAAGAACAAAATAATATCCTTAGAAAATTGTAATAAAATATTGAAAAATAGAGAAAAGAAAGATTTTAGAATGTTTGCTCAGCGACAAAGAAGGTGGACGACATCTAGAAAGAAATTTGTATCGGAAATTCAGAAATTAAAATCCCAAATAGCGAAATTTAGGAAAAAACAGAACACATCGGAGAATTTGGAAAAACGTCTAAAGCATATTTTTACAAAGACGCAAATTAACGCATTGCTAGAAAAGAAGGAAAAAATCCGGAGGACTAGTGAAGATATTTCACGTTGCATTGTCATAAGAGCTATGTCATCTAAAAGCTACGATTTTTGGAAAGAAAAAATGGGAATTCCTTTACCTAGCACTAGCACATTAAAGAGATGGTGCGCTAAATTTTAATGTAGTCCAGGAATTCAAAGTGATGTTCTTGCTGTAATGAAGGAAAGATGCCAATATTTGAATTCTGTAGAAAAAATATGCGTTCTCAGTTTCGATGAAATGCACATAGATTCTAAACTCTGCTATGAATCTAAACTGGACCAAAATCGGTCCTTTTCAAAAAGTGCAGTTTGTTTTAATCAGAGGTCTCATTTCGCAGTGGAAACAACCAATATTTTTTTATTTTAACACTCCAATGAAGAAAGAACTTCTTTTTTCACTCATAAGACATATTCAATCATCTAGAGTAGAAGTGAAAGCAATAGTGTCTGATTTAGGAAGATCTACTATTTTGTGAAAAGAGTTACAGATTTCGATTAATAGTTCTCATTTTCCAAATCCAGTATTCCAAACGAAAAAAATATGGGTTTTTACAGATTTAGCGCACTGCCTCAAATTACTGAGTGTTGGTGTATTTAATTATGACAAAGAACACTAGGGCTATCTGCCTAAGGGGAGGGATGCCTTCGTGGAGGACTTTCTAAGGGAAACTGGCTCGTATACACGTTACACATGGGGAAAACCACGAAAACGCCCATGCAGCCAGCCCGTTCGCGGGATTCGAACCTCGGACCGAACTACCAGTGTTCAGCGACTTTACCGCTCGGCCTCTGGTGGGCTCAAATTACTGAGAAACAACTTTTTAGATAAAGGATTTGTTTTAGAAGATGGAACTGTTTTAAATGTCGATATTATTAAAGAGAATTAAATTGTGCCACAAACTAAAACCAAATTATTTAATGGTCAAGGGAAACGAGAGACAAAAAGTAAGTATATATAATATGTTTTGATTTGAAATATTTCTAGATTGCATTTTAGAAGTTAATAGCGTAAAGCATATTTCAAATGAGAACTAATTCTGTTAAGTTATTGTTACAGTTATTTTTATTGTATCCTCTGTTATTATTGATTCGATTTTGTGTTAGCTTAGCATTCTAGATAAAATATATATAAAGTATAATATTAAAGTAATTGGCATAAGAAGACCTGCCCCCTTAACCCCCACTTTTGAAAAATTAAATAATTATTTTAGGTACTATGAGTAAATTTGTTTTGTCTAAATTAAGATAACAATCTTACACGTATTTATTTAAATGAAATATTGATGTAAGCCTAAGTTACAAAATTATTTAAAAAAAAAATATATGTTATTATAATGAATCGGGAGAAAAATATGCTAATGTAAAATTTACAATTAGGCTGAAACTCAAACTTAGATTAGCAGAAATTTTGCCATATATAACCATACACGTTTAAAACTATGCCAATTTAAGGTTATTTTTTTGATTAATTTTAAATAGCTGTTATTATAGTTATCTTAGCAGTAGTACAGTTCTCTTAGTTAACATTCAGATAAAGAAATGATTAGAAACAAACAGGCATTTAAAGAAAAAAAAATCCCTGCAAATAAAAAAAGGAACTTTATGCTAAGAGTAGCGCATTTTATCTATTATTTTAAAATTGAGTAAGTACTATTAAATTTTGTAATGTTCAGTGTAAAATGCATACTGCAATAACATTGTCTCTTCTAAATTATAGCTATCTTTCACACACAGCTCATTTTAAACGCTGATTCTTCAAATTTAAAACGCTAATGTCTACTTGTCAATTGCATCTCCGCGCTCAGTGGCATCATTGCTACGTCATCACTCCTCACTGCCTGTTTCAGGGGTAAACGCTCTATGAGCTAGCCCTTCTCTTCAGTCCTGGAAGATACTTATTTTAAGTAATATATTTGTTTAGATTGCAACCTAGTTGACAATAAAAACACAAATGTGACTATATTTCTTTGTCCGTTCAAAAATTAAATTTGTTGGAAACAAAATATAATACCAATATAAAAAAGTATGCCAAAAATGTAAGAAAATTAAATAAGGTTGGTTGTCCGAGCGTCTTTTCTAATTTACACTCGAATAGAAAGTATCAAATTTTATTGATTACTTACCACTATAAATATTAAAACAATTCTTTATGTTTCTCCAAAATTGCGATGTTCTTACGTTGTCATTGTTTGTTTCTTGTATTTCAAGTTATACTCCTTTCGGGAGTGTAGCATTTTCGCTGGAAAACCCATTGAAATACTAGGACGTGAAGTTAATATTGACGTATTTGTTTCGCTCTCAATGTTACAGATAATAAAAGAGCATATGCGCCTACAATTTTCTGTCCGTTTTTTTTTTTTTTTTTGAGAAAAAAGAGAAAAAATTTGCTGAAAAAAATCTATGAATATAAAAAAATAGGATAAGCTGTTTAGGTACTTCCTTATATATATCGGAAGTTATATTCGATAGAGTTGAAGGAAGTTCAATAGAAATTTTTGCAGAAATTCTACTACGGTTGCAGTAGAGTTTCAAAATTAACAAGAATTACGAAGCTCATCATTGACTTCAAAACGGAAACTACGGAAGATTTTATATCCAAACTTAAAATTAACGATGGCTCTTTGTGGAAGTAACTGCAAAACCTAAAAAGAAGCAGCATTAACAATAGACCTATACACTCGGATACTAAAACTGCCTACTCGCTTAAAGATAAAGTTGACATCTTTCTTGAATATCTGGAAAAGCAATTTACTCTTACTATGGAACGCATGAATCGGGCTTTTAAACATGTGATGGAAAGCTACGTTTATTCCTGGATCTAATCTTCATCGGATCATAATATTCCAAAGGTTACTTCCCCTATGGAAATTACAAATATTATTAGATATCTTATCATCAAAAAATGCTCCTAGAAGTGATCATATTACACATAAAATGCTTCTTAACTTGCCTAGAAATCTTATCAGCAAATTTGCCAGTATTCTCAACGCTTGTCTCACTCTTAATTATTTTCTTGATTCTCGGAAACAGCCTAAGATCCTCCTTTTTCCCAAGACGGGAAAGGATGCCACTAAACCTGATGGCTATCGTTCAATCAGTCGGTTATCCAGCCTGGGTAAAATTTACAGACGTCTTATACTTACAAGATTAGAACCATTTCTTTATCTTTAACTAACGATCAGTACAGCTTCAGGAAAAGCCTATATAAATACAACTCCTCTACTTGTAAGAAATGTAGAATTTGTTGGATCTGCATTCCACAATATGCAACGTTTTGAGCTCTTTATGCTAGACGTAGCAAAAGCATTTGACTGCGTCTGGCATGACAGGCTCATCTTCAAGCTAATCAATTTGGGACTTCCTAGAGAATTTATATTTCTGATCTTTTTTACAGAACCGCACATTCTCCTTTGCTCAAGGAAATGAAAAATCTACTTCAATAGCCATAAGATCCATTGTCCCACAAGGGAGTATCCTCGATCCAGTGCTATATCATTTCTACATCTCGGGCTTTCCGCACCCTGGTTTGGATAATTATTTTCTTTTAGCATGTTATGCTGATGATACGGCGACTGCAATTAAATCTATCAAAGCAAATCCCGCTATCGACAAAATGCACAATTATCTTTACGCTGTAGAAGATTGGTGCACCAATTGGAGTATAAAAATTAATGCTAGCAAATCGCAACTTTTAATCCTCAGCAAAACCAAGAAACATATTGTTTTTAAAGAACTCTTTCTTTTCCAAGAACCTGTTCCTTTGGTCACAAAAACTAAATATTTAGGCATAATTTTAAAGCAAAGACTCGCCTGATCCAACCACATTAAAAGTGTCAAAAGCAAGGCCATTGGTATCATGTGCAGATTTCTCCCTGTTATTGGAAAATACTCTAATCTTAGCTTGCGTACCAAGAGGTATATCTACACCACCTGCATTCGACCAATACTTTGATTGACGGTGATGCGAGAAAGTTGCACTTTGTGTGAGCTCTGATTTATCGTGACTTTAAAGTGATTATTTTTAACTAAAGAGGTACCTGCGGGTACGATTTAAAATGTCCTTCTTTAGGACGTCGAATGATGGCACGGACGATGATTTAAGTGAGCAGGAATCTGAAAAATCGTTCTAGTCTACTAGATCAATGCCTGTAAAGTTCAGGAAGGAAGATTTCGTCGCCGAGAGCAGTATCAAGAAAGGAAAGGGCAAAGCCAAAGGAACAGAGGTCAAAAGCAGTTCTAATGTCTAAATTTTTTTTTGGATAATCAACTTAATGCCCTGATTAAGACATATGGTGCAGAACGAGTCGGTAAAATTTATGGAAGTGAGATCAAGAGATTTGAAGAGCAGCAGGCTCAAGCGGCTAAATCGCAGAATAGGCTGAATCAGTCGATGCTGTGTTTCTCTTATGCTTGGACACGCCTTTTTTTGACTTAATATTGGTTACGCCTCTCCTTAAAAAATGCTATAGCTTCGTATCTAAAGAAAACTTAAATGAAGTTTTAACTGAGTTGAAATGGTAGTTTTATAATGTTCTGCGCGAGATTTTTTTAACTATAAATCTACTTTTGTGTGGTGTGTGGTAGTGTTAGCATTTAACGCAAAGAATTATCTCTGACAAATGTATTATTAAGATATCAAACGATTGAAAACGATCATTACCAAACGATTGAAAATATTGAATGCATGAGTTAAAAATTATAACAATAACTTCTGAAAATACAGAAAAGAATTCTTTTGCTTAAAGAATGTTTTGATTATTGATGAGTGTGTCAAAATCGGTGCTTACTGCAGAATGGATGAGTATCTGAATCTGAATTTTTTTAATCAGTTGGAGCGAAGAGGCAAAAAGAGCGTTATTGAGTAGTGTATGGAGAAAAGTTTGATTACAATATCGTATAAGTGCCCAATTTGTGGAACAAATATGAAACTAGTAGAGAGACGGTTTTGAGACGTATAGACGATTTTGAGTGGTGCGCAATGCCGAGTTTGTGCAACTCTGAGATGTTTTTTTAAGTGAAAATAGATCGGTGTACACATGGGCAAAGCTAGTGTGGCGCATAATGCCGAGTTTGTGCAAATCAGGAATTTTTTAAGTGAATACAGATCGATGTGCACATGGGAAAAGCCAACGTGGTGCGCCATGCCGAGGTCGTGCGCGATACCGAGTTTGTGCAATTCTGGGATGTTTTTTTAAGTGAAAATAGATCGATGTGCCCATGGGCAAAGCCAGTGTGGTGCGCAATACCGAGTTTGTGCAATTCTGGGATTTTTTTAAGTGAAAATAGATCGATGTGTACATGGGCAAAGCCAATGTGGTGCGCAATGCCGAGGTTGTGCAATTCTGGGATGTTTCTTTAAGTAAAAATAGGTCGATGTGCACATACGCAAAGCCAATGTGGTGCGCAATGCCGAGTTTGTGCAATTCTGGGATGTTTTTTAAGTGAAAATAGATCGATGTGCACAAGGGCAAAGCCAATGTGGTGCGCAATGCCGAGTTTGTGCAACTCTGGGATTTTTTTTAAGTGAAAATAGATCGATGTGCACATGGGCAAAGCCAGTGTGGTGCGCAGTGCCGAGTTTGTGCAATTCTGGGATGTTTTATTAAGTGAAAATAGATCGATGTGCACATGGGTGAAGCCAATGTGGTGCGCAATGCCGAGTTTGAGCAATTCTCTGATTTTTCTTTAAGTGAAAATAGATAAATGAGCACATGGACACCGAGTTTGAGGAATTCTTTGATGTTTTTCGATCGAATACTGATTGTTGTGTAAAAGGGAAAACGAGGTTGTGCGTGATGTCGAGGAGTAATGTAACTTTATTTATGTGCAATGTTTAACATATCGTTTGTGTATTTCAAATTTGTATTGTTGTTTTAATTGTGAATTATATTTAAGACATAATTTTTCATTTAAATTGTATTTTTAATTTTTTGTTTTTTGATATGTTTATAACGCTTTCCGACTTACGATATATATAAATAGTCCGACGATCGACTCAACAGTAGCAAAACTGTAAACTTTAACCCTTGAAGTAACGTTTGCCTCATATTTTAATACGTAGTGTTTGGTATCGTAATTTCACTTGATAATATGAGTTCATTGATAATATGTGCGTGTGTGCGTATGTGAAACATTGCTTAGTGTTCCAAGTTTGTAGTATTTATTTTATTATATTATTTTCTTTCATTCTGAGAAATAAGATTTTTTTATTTATTAATGCATAGAAATCTAGCATGCCTACACAGAATATGGAGTGATCTAGGAATTTTAGAAACTGATATGAAAGCTGTGTAATGATGTTCATATGCAATAAAAAATATTCTTTTTTTTATTAATGTAAAGTTTAAAATTTTTAGAAATAATGAAAATTGTCTAATTATTGGTATGTAAGGAATTATGTCGTTACGTAGCAAGAAGGTAATTTGTAAAAATGATAAAATTGAAATGTTCCACAATATCAATTTAAATTTAAAAAAATAGTTTATTTGTATAAAAAAATTAATAAAAAATAATAATAATTTAATAAAAATCTTTGAAAACATTGAAGCTCTACAACTATTAGAGACTGCGACGTTGTTTATCGTTTTAATAATTGGTAGAATTCGCTCACTGTATCATGGTAATTTTAGATATAAACAATTTATTATACTTATTATCAGTAACGCCTAAGCTTAAATGTTCTAAATGTAAATTAAAAGTAAAGAATTTGATATTAATTTACAATAATAAACAATTTATTATTGTTATTTTAAAGAGAAAATAGAAAGTACACCTAGTGTAAATGCGAGACTACCATGGACCTTATAAGAAATAGACTAACCCAAACGGGTTTTCTCCCTCGTCTGAGGCATTGTCGGCTGTCACCTTGATCACATCCGGAGGAGTAGGGACGACTTGCAGAAATTTGACAGTGGTTATCTATTGCAGCGCGTATAATTGTAAAGATAAAGCTGGTTGTAGCGCCTCATTTCACAAATTAGAATTTCTACATATTTTTATTTTTGAAACTGAGATTGATTTTTAAAACTTTAGATATTTATCGAACATAATTAACGTTTCAAATAATTATAAAGCTATTGCATGCTTTCAGGGCTGGATTTCTTTTAGCTTTTCCTATGCTGTAAGGAAATTTGTAACTACTTATTCAGAAGTCAAACAACAAAAATCAGCGTTAATTTACAAAATTTTCACAGGACTAGTTTCGATGGTTTTACCGAACCATCATCTTCAGCTGCAAAACCGCAAATGAACAAGATAGGAAATAATGTTTAGATAAGATGTCCTGTGAAAATTTTGTAAATTAACGCTGATTTTTGTTGTTTGACTTCTGAATTAGTATTTATTCGACGTGTTATTGTGTCTTAATTGTAACTACTTCTTTTAGAAAATAATATTTTAAATCTGAACTAATAGAAAATTTCAAACAAGCAATTTTCTCTTGCAATTTTTATGCTTTTTATTGGTGTAAATAAGTAAAAAGTACTAAAATATTTAAAAACGAATTTTTTTAAGTTTTGTTTAAAATTCTAAATTGTGCTGCTTTTTTAAAATTATAGATGAGTATTATAGCACAATTTCTATAAAGGAGTTTTATTTCAATTATATTTCATAATACATCATAGTGATAAAGACTTTTGACTCCTTAAAATTTTATACATTTGATTCTAATATTAAAATTGTATTTAACCGTAATAATTAATTTTGCTTGTATTTTATAGTGACTATTTTTTTTAAATTTATTTTTAGTTTTGCATAAGTTTTTTTTTTTTTTTTTTTTTTTATTTACTGTTAATTTAATTTATTAACTCAAAGCGGCGGTCACCTAGAAAGACTGTTAGTTTCGAAGCTGCATTTTGCGTTGTTTTACTATAAGTGACCGTGTCTCCTTGCAAATTGTTGTTACCAAATTTTATCGCCTTGTATTATATGTAAAGAAATTAAATAATAAAGAAATCTGCATGAATACATGTATGTTTCTTGCACTGTGGCAAAAACGACAGTATCTAGAGCCATCAAATTTTGAATAATGTAATTCTCCAACCGAACATGGGCATTTGGACGGCCGAATTTCGAATTTATTTTAATCTATTTCATATTTTGTAAAACTTTAACGAATTTTTGATTAACAAAACGAGTTCAGAACGAGCACTGTACGGAAAATAACAGTTCTATCTCCAGTGCGGAAATTCTAAAGATATGCTGTTTTCAAATTTATTTGGTTTACGGGCGAAGAACATGATATTCAATAAATATAGGTAACACACAAAACTTTAAAGAAAGGTTCCTTTTGGGCGTAATATAAAATTTGAGTGCTTCTAGATTTTATTTTATCTTTTTTTTTTCCTTTCATTACGCTTAGAAAAGTTTATGCTCCGAATTTTATGCATTATTAAAATAACGAATTCACTTTAATGTTAATAATTTAATGATCCTATAATCAAACAAATATGATCGTTTTGTAATGTTATTATTGTTTGGAAAACCACAGCCTGAAAATTTTCATTAAATTTTTTTTAAAAAAACTATCAGATCTTGTTTAATTTTACTTATTTATTTCAAAGCATCACGTACTATCAATCTTATTTAATTTTACTTTATTTTTACGCAAAATTAAGTTCATAAATTTTGTGCTTAGTGTTTTTACCGTTTTACCAAAGTAAAGATGTTTTTAGAAGAATTACGCGTGAAAAAAATGTGCGAAATGCAGTAAAAAGGTGCTTTAATGAGATATATTAAATCTTATTTGGAAAAAACTGTGGCTTTCATAATCTCATCACTATACAACTTAACACATTTAATAATTAAAAAGAGTTATGTGATAAAAACGCCATAGGTTTCAATGTTAAAGTAAACCAGATCATCCCTACTCTTTCTTGCCGACATGTCGGTGACGCACGCCCCGCCCATTGTGTTAGTCTATTTCTTATAAGGTCCATGGAGACTACCACAGGCTGTGGGAGACTACATTGTGACGTCATAAGATTAGTCCCACCCATTGAATGACGTCACGCAGCTCCTCCTACTGAACTTTGTTGATGCAGCCTATTCTGCGCTTTTACCCAGATTTCTGAAGGAAATGCATCTGGCATGAAAACAGGTTTCATTCCATTATGCCGTCGATATTTAAAATTGTATTCGCAGTTTGAAATTATAATTATTACGAAAAAAATTATAATGAGTTTGCTACTCACTGGTTTTTTCGTATATTCTTGCCCTCTCAGTGTTTTAAAAATTGCAACTGAATTCACGATTTGACAATTACCTGGTTATTTCTTGAAAAAACTGCTATTCCTATGTCAGGTAGAGCGGTAGTAATTGAACAGCACAACTTAAATGCTGTTATTGGTTTCTGAAAATTGACTGTATGGATTATTGGTTATAAATTTTGCGAGTGAATTAGTTAGGTTAAATAATTTATAAATTTTTTCGAATGTGTCTTCAAATAATCTCTCCGTTTCTTCTTGGAAATGTCCAACGTTTCTTTTTCGCTGATAAAATTAAAACGAAAGTAAAGGTAACTTTTGAGTATGTAACTTCCTAATTCCAGTGATGGAAGTTTGCTTTAAATGAATTTTTAATTTATTGAATTTGTATTAAAATCTACAGAATTTTCCGTCTTTCCTTTCTGGTAAAGGAAAGCTGAACCAAAAAAAAAAAAATGTTGTTATTCCTAATACTTGATAGATTATCAAATTGTCGACTTTTCAGGATAATTAAATCCTTTGACTAACAAATTATGAAATATTTCAGCACGTTATTAATCTTCTTTTTAGTGTTAAATGCAAGATAACTCTTTAAAAATTGGTATTACAAATATCCTTATTTGGCATAAATTTAAAAAAACTTCGAATTTTTTAGTTCAAGGTCTCCACTCTTATTTATTAACGAAAAATAATACAGTGTATGCACTGGTACAAAACTGTACATGGCTACTGCATTTTTCGTAACCGGAACAGAAATTATCTAGTTTGAATCACAACCAATCGGGCACAAGAATGGAAAAATTGAATTGCTTTTAACCGAGCGGCAAGCTCCCCATATAAAATTACGGACAAATCGTGGGCCTCTTCGGATACGTTTTGAAGGACACTTTTTGCTTGGGCTTTTGGGATTCGAGTTTTGGATTTGCTTTGGCTGGTTGTCTGTCGCGTACCCGGATTCTTGGTAAGCATTTTCAAGATTTTAGTTCTTAGCGAATGGTTTCTTTTGATGGACAATGCCTTGCTACGAGTTACGATAGGGACCTCGTTTAGTTTAGGTTAGTGTTATGGATTTAGATTTTCTTAGGAATAGGGGCTTATTTCATGATATTATTGATAAAGGCACTCCCGAAGATAAGTATAAGTTATGGATTAACTTAAATACCCATCGTAACCAAATTCTGAATGGTAATGTTACTGTCGCTCCTGATATTCTTGAAGAAATTTGTAGTCTCACTGAAGTCCTTAATGTAGGCATGAAAATGTTCAAAAATACTGTTGATCTTAAGGAAAATTTACCCATTCATAATAAATCTCCAACTTCAAGACCTCTACTAGTAAACTTAGTGCAAGTCAACCAACTAATTCAAATAATACGTGAAGCATACTAACACCCCCAGATTATAATCCCCAGCCTGCTGCCGATAAACAGAAAAAAAAAAAAATCACAAACGCAATCTTAGCGAAGATAGCAATCATTCTACCACATTTGTTAAAAAGAAATACACCGCTCTCCCTACCGATGGTCCAGGTCATCAGTTCTCAGAACTCACAGGATAACGAAGGATTCGTTAAACCCCAAAAAAAACGCTAATAGAAGCAGAATGGTACCGCAGACAAATAATTGTCTTGCTATATGCAAAATTTAAAAACGATTAATCTGTAGTAGTCAGAAATTATACATTTCTTTTTAATAAAAATACTTTTACTTAGAAAGAAAGCATGAAATTTCAAGTCATATCTTTTTTTTTTTTTTTTTTTTTTTTTTTTTTTTCGTATATAACCTCAACTACTTGATTCTGATTTTAATTCCTGCTTGCTTCTAGATATACGCTATTTTTAATTGTACTTATTTGAGTTACTTATCTAATTTAAGGGTAACTTAAAGCACATGTTTTACTTTTAAATTATTTATATAGTACGAAGTTAGCAGGTAACTTCAGAACATAAACTATTTCAGTGCAAAATATTCATCGTATTAATATCAGTTGTCCTGTGCAACAAAATAATTTGCAGCCACTATTAAATATGTAATTAAGAAATTAATAAATGATGATCTAAAATCTGTTAATACATAAGAGAAAAAGTATTTCTAAAGAAGATTTGGTTTTAGGTACTGAAGATTTTTTCTGTTTTTTAATTAGAATAAAATACTTTTTTAGGAAATATTAAAAAGTAAAATTTTAAATAATGCACATTTAGAGCTCTGAAGAGTAAACACAGCACTATAGATATTCAAAATAATGCCAAGTATTTCAATATCACCTACAGCATATAATAATGACATACATGACATTAGTTACAATGAATCTTATTAAGCCTATTAGTGATAAATACCAACTATTTCAATATTACCTACAGCTTTTAATGATAACGTACAAGGAGATTAGAATGCATGGAGATGGCGTCTCTGCTATTGCAGTACGAAGTGAAGCCCGGGGGAAGGAAATAAGCCACGCCACGTGAGAGCAAGAAAACGATTACCTTACTAAGCGAAGTGAGGTAAAACGTATTAATAACGTTCTGTGTTCAGTTGCTTTCAAGCTCTCAGTGTGTTTTCTGATTTAGTGTGCGTAGATGTGAAAGGCCTTAAAGGTACGCATATAAAAGTGATATTCGTAATTAACTTATATGTGATGGCAAAACGATAAGTAAACAAGGGGAGAGGGTGTGGCTAGCTCTCCATGGGAAAGATAACAGTTTACTTCAACGTCTGATTATAATTACATTACAGGTCATACCTTTCATTCTACCATTTCATAACTACATTTTATTTTGTGCTCAAGTAAATATATAATAACTGGATTTGATTTTTAGTCACATTTGTTGTGTGAGTTTTAAAATAACAACGTAATATTTACATATTTCTATAATTGTTTATTAAAATTAAATTTTTCGAAACATAAGTAATATTTATAACATGAAAAATTTGAGAATTGTATATACTTAGAATAAGAAATTATAATAAAAAAAATAGTTTGAGTACATAGTTACTGTTCTGTGTTCACAATACGTTTAATGCTAACATTCATTAATTACAGGATGCAATTACATAATGTAGAAATTATTGCAATTACATAATGTAGAAATAAAATGAAATGGCTAAAAGTAAAGGAAAGAGGACGGGAAGAATCAGCGATCCTTTACGACTACCAGGAACAAAATTGGGTGTGGTTAGACCACGTCAATCTTTCTAAGTCACGACTACTAAGGACATGCTTTCCCCCTTTTTTGGCTTCACTTGGACTGCGCGGAGGGCATTTCCATGACTTTCAGTATAAGTTGGCCTTGGTTCTAACCTCCTAGAACATGACATTAATCACAATGAATCACATACTTCCTGTGTGCCAAATTTGTTGCTACATTTGAGTACTGATTATAGATACTGAAGATTTTTATGATTCTGTTTGCACTTTTGCAGAATTTTCAGGGTGATACGTTATCAATCAACAACAACTTTACTTACCAAGCATTCCCTCCTTAAATCAGTACCAAATTCTTTTCAAAAATCCAGCTTTCGCACACTCTTAAGCCGCGCCCCATTTTGTAAGGATTCATCCATCAGTAATCGCTTGAAATCTTCAGGCTAATTGAGCCAGTTTGCCTCAGAAATTTGTCCACGGAGGCATCCTTCACCTTAGGCAGACAGCCCTCGAGGCTTTGCCTAAATCACATAAACAGGATCTTTCTGAAATACAGGCGGTATAGTCCTTACAAAATGGGGCGTGGCTTAACAGTATGAGAACCCTCTACATTTGCGTCTGTAAAATTGTCCAAAAATAAGTGCTACATTTGCGGAAAGTAAAAACTGAGAATGAAAATCTAGCATGCAGCGTTACATTCCCTTATATCACATTGTGTAATTTTATTGATGTTGATCTGCTAAACTGCATCGAAAGTTATTTTGACTCCACCTACTTAAAATGTAGCAACTAGTTTGGGACTCATCCATCAGTAAGGAGGGAATATAATATTTTGAGACTGCTAGTGTTAAATACTAAAAATTTCAATATCATTGACCGCATATTTTAAAAAATAAAGCCATATTCCCTAAAACAAAAAGCATTACCTCTATTAATTACATATATATATAAGCATTCAACATGAATCACTGTTACTTCAAGTGCAACCACAAAACACTCAACCAGGTAGACACAAATTCATGCACAGCATATTGATGCATCACACTAATTAAAATGAGGTTATGCGCTTTAAAATTTTGAAGCTAGTACAGACAGCATTCAAATGTTTCTGGATCAAAGATAACAAATATCAGAGCTAAAAAGTAATAATATATATGAATTTAATGCAATTAAAATTTAAGAATGCATCCATGTATATATTCTATACGAGATGCTAATATATCTGCATATACATATATATGATAGGTTAAAATATCATTTATGCCGAAAACAGAGATTAACTCCAGTGTGATAAAAAAAAATTATATTTTTACTTCAGAAAGACGAAAAAATGACATGAAGCTGAACACACGTACACACACGTATTAAGAAGCTTGTTTATGTACAAAAGCTGAGGGAAAGAAACATATCAAAAGAATTTTAAAGCTTTAAAATTTTACGTGATGATGGCTGTTGTTTAAGAAATTTTGTATTATGTATTTGTATTAAATCTGTATTACATGAAACTGATGTAAATGCTATCTGTCCAACAGTTATATGTTGGCAATAATTATTGAAATACAATCGTAAAAATTTTTTAAAGGGGAAAAATTTTGCAGTATAGCACGCAACAATATACCATCCTATGTTACTATTAGTTAAAGCTGCAGGTTTTAATAAAATACACTTTTTGTTAATAACAAGCCACATTACAAATAGAGAACGTATAGTGTATATTTAGCGTGCGTAGATGTGAAAGGCCTTAAAGGTACGCATATAAAAGTGATATTCGTAATTAACTTATATGTGATGGCAAAACGATAAGTAAACAAGGGGAGAGGGTGTGGCTAGCTCTCCATGGGAAAGATAACAGTTTACTTCAACGTCTGATTATAATTACATTACAGGTCATACCTTTCATTCTACCATTTCATAACTACATTTTATTTTGTGCTCAAGTAAATATATAATAACTGGATTTGATTTTTAGTCACATTTGTTCTGTGAGTTTTAAAATAACAACGTAATATTTACATATTTCTATAATTGTTTATTAAAATTAAATTTTTCGAAACATAAGTAATATTTATAACATGAAAAATTTGAGAATTATATATACTTAGAATAAGAAATTATAATAAAAAAATAGTGTAGCAGTATGCGATCACCATCTAGTGATGAATTTCGTGAAAGCCACTGAAAACTGGGCACCTTAATTTCGCTCAGTCTGGCAGGCCTTGAGTATAAGTTGGCCTTGATATAACTGAGTATATTGCTGAGTCATTTGCTAAAAAGAATACTATTGCAAGTTGTTTTTTAGATTTAGAAAAAGCATTTGACAAGCTGAGGCATGATGGATTGATCTACAAGCTACACTTTGCTCATCTGCCAATTAACTTCATTAAGCTTTTAAAAAGTTATCTGAGAAACCATACTTTTCAAGTGAAAATTAATAACACTTATTCAACAAGAAATATATCAAAAGCAGAATTTCACAAGGAAGCTTGCTTGGACTCGGTTTCTTTTGCATTTATACGAATGACATGCTTGTCCCACTTAATTCAAAATTAGTTAAATTCGCTGATGATACAGCCACAACTGATCAATGAAGCCACAACTCGCTGTTGATAAGCTCGAAATTGCCATGAATCATGTTGTGCATTATCTTAAATCATGAAGACTCAGTATTAATCCCTCTATAAGCAACATTTTACTTTTTTGCAGAGATAGAAAATTCACCCCGATAGAAGTGAACATAAAAATTAATAATCAAGAGGGGTCCCTGTGGTTAACAGCACTAAATATTTAGGTGTCTATTTCGACTCCCAATTGCTCTTCAAAGAACATTCGGAAAATGCACTCAGAAAAGCAACAGCCGCTAAAATTGCTCTTCATCCCTTGATTGGCAGAAAATCTAAGCTAAATGTTAGAGTTAAAAAGAAATTATATAATACACTTATTCGTCCAATACTATTGTAAGGAATCCCAGTTTGAGCTACCGTTGATAAAACCTATAGAAGATAAAAAATTTTCGGAAACACAATTCTACGCTATATCATTAATGCACCGTGGTTCGTCAGGAACCTGCAGATTCATAAAGAACTAAAGATCCGGCCCATTCCTGATGAGATAGTTTCCACAAGAAAATTCACCCGGATAGAAGACCCGACCCATAACTTCTATCAAAAAATTAAAATCAAGTCAGAGATTCTTTGCTCAAGTTATGACCATATAAGGGATATAATTAACTACGATACTACAAGGAAAATGCAGCAAAAAGGCCCAGAAGCATCTTCCATAATGCGAGGTGGTGAATTTTAGATACTGTATATATTTTATGAGACTTTATAATATCCCACAGCCTCGGACTTTGGATAAAATCTAATTTAATTTCTTCTTATTTTTATACTACCTCAGATGGACTTTGCGACATCCTGATGGATAATGGCATTGCTCTTTAGGTAGCTTTTTTGTATTTCATGTTCGTTTATGTTTTTACTTACTTATGATTGACTTTGCGACATCCAAATGGATAATGGCATATTTCAAAGGTAACTTTTACATCTTTACTTTCGTCTACACATTGTGTATATAGAGAAAATCACCACTTCGCGTTTTGTGAATAACAGCTACAGTGTTCAGGATTAAAAATACTGTGTCGTTGGTTTTCAAGTGTTCTTCTTCTATTTTATTGTGTATTTATTTTTTATTACTATGCTTTACAAGTACTGAGCGTTTTCAAGTATAATTTCTTCATTATCACATTATTATTTCGCTGGGCTTATCTGCGGGTTTTCATCATGGACCTTATAAGAAATAGACTAACCCAGTGGGCGGGGCGTGCGCCACACACATGTCGAGAAGAGAGAGTAGAGACGATTTAGTTTATCGTAACATTGAAACATATGGCGTTTTTATCACATAAATCTTTTTAATTATTAAATGTGATACGTTGTATAAATGATGAGATAATAAAAATCACAGTTTTTGCTAATAAGATTTTATATATCTCATGAAACCACTTTTTAGTGCATTTTGAGCATAAGCGTAATTCTTGTCTAAACATCATTACTTTGATAAAACGGTAAAAACTCTAAGCAAAAAATTTATGAATTTACTTTTCCCTAGAAATAAAGTAAAATTAAGTAAGATTGATAGTACATGATGCTATGAAACAAATAAGGTAAAATTAAACAAGATTTGGTAATTTTTTTAAAATTTTATGAACATTTTCAGGCAGTAGTAGCAAATATTTATCATTTCAAATATTTATAGAAACCAAGGATTGTTTTATTTATTTTTTCTGTTTTCAAAATTATTATGGTATTAAAAGATGATCATTTATGACAATATTAATAACTCATAAAATTCGGAGCATAAACTTTTCTGAGTGTAATGAAAAATTTAAAAAAATAATTCGCAGTAAATAAAAAAATCTTATGCAGAACTAGAAATAAATTTAAAAAAATAATTACTATAAAATACAAGATATTATATGTCCAATCTTAAATTTTTATTAATGCCCTAAAGTAACCTTGTAATTTTATATACCTGTAAATACTTTAAGCAGAATGACTATACATCCATAAATACATATGTATGAAAGTAAACAATTTAGGATATTTGTTGCATTGAAAAATTCGCTTACTTCATTTTTTATTTCAAATATTTGTGAAAACAAGATTATATCTATTTATCTATTAATGTAAATACACACACCTATATATATATATTTAGAGAGAGAGAGGAAGAGAAACAAATAATATGCTTTATTGATGCTTAAATAAAATTAATTTAGTAAATCTGCTTCGAATATTTTCTCTCTGTTAGATTCATTGTAACATGCAACTGCATGATGCATTCTGATTTTTAAATATTGAAATATCACTGCTTTAATTAATTTAATCAGGTGGTTTTGATCTGGCTCATCATCATAAATATGGTCTTGAAGAGAAGGAAATATATGTGTTCCTATGCTTTTTAAGACTTTTAGAGTCATGAAATTTATAACATTTTTTTTATTCAATTTAAACTCCTTTTCAGTCTGCCTAAAAATTATTTCTGCATTTTTGCAGATCATTCGGACGTCACTGGAAGGAGAAGTCAAACCTCTACATCCAGATTTATAATATTTGAAACCTAGCAAACCATCATATGGTTCTGTTGAAACTAAGGCTGAGAAACAGATATTACATTTTACTTTATAAGCTAAGCTTTTAACAACAAAACCAGCTATATAAGATGTATACTTGTCGTTCTTAAATATTCTTATTTTTGATTAGTTATAATGCTAGGAATTAAAATTTACCTATAATTTAAAAAAGCAGCGAAAAATTATAAATTCTAAAGAAAAACTTTCAAAAATTCATTTTTAGGCATTTTAGTATTTAGCTATAGTTTAGTATTAGTTATAGTTTTAGTAATTGTAAGAGAAAATTACTTGGTTGAATTTTTCTGTTAGTTCAGATTTAAAATATTATTTTCTAAAAGAAGAAGTTACAAATTCGCTTACATCATAGGAAAAGCTAAGAATAAGTACAAGCCTGAAACAGCTTTATAATTATTTAGAACTTAAATTATGTTTGGAAAACATGGTAAGTATTTAAAAAGCAATCTCAGTGTCAAAAATAAAAATATTTAAAAATTCTTACTTGTGAAATGAGGCACTACCACCAGCTTTTTCGTGACAATTGTACGCGCTGCAATAGCCAACCATTGCTAATTTCTGGAAGTCGTCCCTACTCCTCCGGATGTGATCAAGGTGACAGCCGGGAACGCGCCAGACAAGGGAGAAAACGCAATTGGGTTAGTCTATTTCATATAAGGTCCATGGTTTTTCATCCGCAGAGAACCCGTTGGCGCTTCGGGAAAGAACCCGTTGGCGCCGTTGCATTTTTACTTGCCAAGCTTGCGGTTCATCGACGATGAGCGGAGCGAGCCGTAAACGTGATTTTTAGTGCATGTAAATTCAAGTTAGCAGATAAAACAATATATTAAGGATATTGTAGTAAAAATTCACAGGTAATAAGCATGTAGATGTAAAACTAACCGGTTAAACGTGATATAGGAAAATTGTATTAAATTCCAGTTAACACAGAAAACAATATATTCCTTACTCCAGCAGTGGTTTGCTAATTTTGATGACCATGGTGTTGCATCAAACTATTCTGTCATCCTAGATAATGAATAATATTTTTCTATTTCAATTTAATCATCTATTTATGTCACACCTGCCATCCTCTGAAAGGTTATTGTTAGAAAAGCATTAACAATATATTATCTTGTTAAAATTTTAAGCCATAAAAATTGATTTATTCTCAGAATTTTAGATGACAATAACCAATAATAAAAATAAAAGCATTACTTAATTATTTAAAATGCACATGCACATTTTTGCGGTCTACGAAAACAAATTATTTTAGACGTTGGAAACCTCATGGTTCTTAGAGCTGTTAATAATTAAGAACACAACGTAAACAGCCGTGTTACAAATTGGCATTCACCCCTCCTTTCATCCCGAACCGAGAACCGGCATCTATATACGAAAATATTTCTATCTATTCGTTGTTAAAAAATTCAGAAAAAATAATAACAAATAAGAGAAGAATAATATAAATCTGCAAATGCGAACAACGAATGTGATAATTCAACAAAATAAACGCAAGAGGAATGGTTGCACACTTCGAACAAGCGAATAGGATATATCCGATGGGTTACCAGTTTTGAACTCTTATCGCCAAAGTTGGCGATGTTTACATTTACCGGCTTCTCTGTGGAAGTGCTTCCTTATCTGCAAGTATTGTTACTATATTCACTGGCGTGTGAACTTTTCAAGAAGTATTGGACGAGATCAGTTTACGGGAGGGTAACTCCTCACGTGACTGCCTCCGACCTACAAAGTTTCAAGCCGCACCCACTGTGTTGAACTCATTGCAATTCAGTCATGGACCTTATAAGAAATAGACTAACCCAGTGGGCGGGGCGTGCGTCACCGACATGTCGGCAAGAAAAAGTAGGGACGATCTGGTATTCTTTAACACTGAAACCTATGGCGTTTGTATCACATAACTCTTTTTAATTATTAAATGTGATACGTTGTATAGTGATGATATTATGAAAGCCACAGTTTTCCCAAACAGGATTTAATATATCTCATTAAAGCACTTTTTACTGCATTTCGCGCATTTTTTTCAGGCGTAATTCTTGTACAAACATCTTTACTTTGGTAAAACGGTAAAAACTCTAAGCACAAAATTTATGAACTTAATTTTGCGTAAATATAAAGTAAAATTAAATAAGATTGATAGTACGTGATGCTTTGAAATAAACAAGGTAAAATAAAACAAGATCGGATAATTTTTTTTTAAATTTAATGAACATTTTCAGGCAGTAATTTCCAAACTATAATAACATTACGAAACGATTATTTATTTGATTATATGATCATTAAATTATTAACATTAAAGTGGATTAGTTATTTTAATCATTCATAAATTTCGGAGCATAAAACTTTCTGAGCGTAATGAAGGGAAAGAAAAAAGATAAAATAAAATCTAGAAGCACTCAGATTTTATATTACGCCCAAAACGAAGATTTTTTTAACGTTTTGTGTGTTACCTATATTTATTGAATATCATGTTCTTTACCCGTAAACCACATACACTTGAAAACAGCATATCTTTACAATTTCCGCACTGGAGATAAAACTGTTATATTCCGTACAATACTCGCTCTGAACTCGTTGAGTTTGTTAATCAACAATTCGTGAAAGTTTTACAAAATATGAAATAGATTAAAACAAATTCGAAATTCGGCCGTTCGGGTGGAGGATTACATTATTCAAAATTTGATGGCTCTAGATACTGTCCTTTTTGTCACAGTGCGAGAAACATACATGCATGCATATTCATTATTTAATTATCATGCAGATTCTTCATTATTTAATTTCTTTACATATAATACAGGGCGATAATATTTCGTAACAACAATTTGCAAGGAGACACGGACACTTATAGTAAAACAGTGCAAAATGCAGCTTCGAAACTAACAGCCTTTCTATTCGACCGCCGCTTTGGGTTAATAAATTAAATTAACAGTAAATAAAAAAAATCTTATGCAGCACTAAAAATAAATTTAAAAAAATAATCACTATAAAATACAAGCAAAATTAATTATTACGGTTAAATACAATTTTAATATTAGAATCAAATGTATAAAATTTTAAGGATTCAAAAGTCTTTATCACTATGATGTATTATGAAATATAATTGAAATAAAACTCCTTTATAGAAATTGTGCTATAATACTCATCTATAATTTTAAAAAAGCAGCACAATTTAGAATTTTAAACAAAACTTTAAAAAATTCGTTTTTAAATATTTTAGTATTTTTTACTTATTTGCACCAATAGAAAAGCATAAAAATTGCAAGAGAAAATTGCTTGTTTGAAATTTTCTATTAGTTCAGATTTAAAATTCTATTTTCTAAAAGAAGTAGTTACAAATTTCCTTACAGCATAGGAAAAGCTAAAAAAATATCCAGTCCTGAAAGCATGCAATAGCTTTATAATTAATTGGAACGTTAATTATGCTTCATAAATATGCTAAATTTTTAAAAATCAATCTCAATTTCGAAAATGGAAATATGTAGAAATTCTAATTTGTGAAATGAGGCGCTAAAACCAGCTTTTTCTTGACAATTATACACGCTGCAATACCAGGTACAAGATCTCGACTAGGTACATCACAAAGGGGCAAATTCCCGCCAACAGGTTCCGTCGCCAAATCCCTTGGCGAATTGTTCCTTTTCTTTCTAGCGGCGTAGAAGACAAACTGGTTTACATTAAGTCTATGGAGCCTTTCCTTCTTTACATAGATTTTCTTTGACCTTGTTGTTCCGGTGGTGACGATTCAACAGAGTCGTTAAAAGCAAAGAAAGTCTATGTAAAGAAGGAAAGGCTCCATAGACGTAATGTAAACCAGTTTGTCTTCTACGCCGCTAGAAAGAAGAGGGACAATTCGCCAAGGGATTTGGCGAGTCACACACACCATGGAAAAATATAAACATATTTTCCCTAATGTACTTCAAGGACTCGGAACTGAATTAGAAAAAGATCCCGGATTTCAAATACTCAGGAACGGAGCCCTAACAGAAATCTTAAATAAATCCCATGAGCGTATGATTGAACAATCAAATTTAATGGACACAGGATCAATGGACGAGAAAGCTTACGCAGAAAATGTGAAAGAACACGAAGAATTAGTGGACTCCATCAAAGAAATTTATAACAATTTAATAGTCCCAGAAGCAGATAATAATTCAGAACAAAATTGGTCAATTCCCTCAAAAACATGCAAACCTAATCTAAAACCTAGCGAAAAAGTAGAAATAGAACAAAACAACAGATTCGAACCTTTAAAAGATGAAGAAAATAATGGAACTACTGAAGATAAAACTAATCATAAAACGGACATAAAAATCCCACCTATAGTTATCACGCAAGTTGAATTAGATTGGATTGATTTACAGAAAATCTTAAGTACTAAAATTCTAAAAACAAGAATACGAAACTCAAATGAAAGCCAAAAAAGTTTACTTAAATACTTCCACCTAAGAGGATTACAACAGCGCCATCGAATTTCTAAAGAAATCATGCATAGAATTTCATATGTATCAACTTTACTCCAAAACTACCATTAAAGTCATTTTAAAAAACATGCCCAGAAGTATCTCCGAAACTGCAATATTTGAAGACCTAAAATTTAGAAAATTCCCAGTACTAAAAGTTAAACAGTTCACAAAAAGAATAGAAAATGATATCATAAAATTACCCATTTACTTCATTGAACTTGAAAGGAATAATTTAGGAGAAGCGATTTACAACTTAAATAATATTTTTAACTTCAACATCACTATTGAGAAATATGCACCTAAAACTAAAAGACCTATTCAATGCTTCAAGTGTCAGAGCTATAGACATTCACAGGCGAATCGCCATAAAAAAAAAATATGTTGTAAATGTTCCCAGAATCACAGATCTAATACTTGCTCTTTAAAACGTGAAGAAAAACCCATCTGCTATTTTTGCCGTGGGGAGCATGTATCGTTCTACCGTGGTTGCCCGATTTATAAAAAGCGTTTTCAAACTCCTAAACCTGCAGAGAAAACCCAAGAGATTCCAAATCTTAAAGATTTCCCAGCACTCGCATCTAAATCTGAAACTGAAATTAAAGAAATTCAAAGAAACATCCCATTCAGCGCCGTCTTTAAACAGCAGAAGATCCCAGCAGATAATGATAATCCAATACCCCAAGTTTTTTCAAATCCTAAAGTTTTCAAATTCATTCAAGATATGAACGATGTTGCAGTTAATATTAAATCCGCTAAATCCAGTACAGAAAAACTTTCTATCGCTTTCTTAGCAGTGAAGATTGCTCTTGATTTCGCAGAAGAGGAAAACTAAGTTCAAAATTTTACTTCTTGTTACTTCCTGATGTTCCAATAGATGGCGACACCCATGCGACGATATTTTCACCAGAAACTTTCAACTTTAAATAAAGTGGATTTACTTCTCACTAAGACGTACCCCGCAGGGTAAATAATTTCTGAGTAAAATACTCATAGAACTCATAGAACTCATCATTATACTCATAGATACCTTAATTCATACCAATTCATGATGCTACAAAATTCGATGTGCCTTTCTTAGGTCTTAAGTCCTCGCTTATTCAATAAGTATACCACCCTGAAGTCTTTACCTATCTATAACTGTTTTTAATAGGAATCCTAAAGTGGAAAAAAAAATTCCAAGTATTGGAATAAACCTGTACACTTGAAGTGTTGGATGACATCCAATGTGGCAGTATGTAACAGTGGCATAACTTGCGTAAAATAGCGATTTAACATCTGAAGCATAACTTTCACATCGTAAAAGAAGTTTAACACATTTGTAGCATAAAAACTTTGGCATAACTTTCCTTCCTCCGGGTCTTGGAGCAACAGAATAGCGTGGGCATAATAGTTGAGGCATATAACAATAGTGTGCGGAGCATAGTTGCACTGCTTGCTTGAATGCTAATTGCTTATACTTATATTAGCCCAGTTGGGCTTTAATAAGCCATATTGATCTAATCCCCCTAAGGACAATCAGAATGTCAACTATCAGCTAGTTCCCAGCCGGGAAATCGGAGCGGGTAAGGAAAAGAGGTCCCATTGGCCATACTGACAAAGTCCAATCATCAAAGTAACTTAACTCTCACCCCTGAGATAAGAGTGATAATCACGTGTATGGAGCTATGAAGATGCAAAAGAAATGAAAATACATGAAATGTGCATAGGATACAGTGTTGAACATGTAATAAACATATGAAAGTGAGGTAATGTACGCATAAAAATGTGTTATTTACATATTTAAAAACGAGTGGGCTAAGTGACAAAATTGTGATCCCTCATTCTGTGAGCCGTGAAACGCCTGATATTGTAGTCCTCAGGAATGCAGACATAGTTCAGTACAGCATTAAAGTTTCCTTTACTGCAATTCAAACCATTGTCAAAGAACTTGCTGTTAAGTTTTTGCAGACATTTCTCAATATATTCAACTTGTAAATCATCGTGCAGGAGTTTGTTACGGATGTAAAAATGTGCTCCTGTAATGGTGCGTAAGATTGTGTTTTGAGTCACCTGCAATTTGTTGATATCTGAGCTCGTAAGTAGCATGATAATGGGGGTTCTGCGACAGGAGGAGCTGAGGGCGTGGTCAATGACGTCACACAGAGGGCGGGGCCAAAGGCAACATCATCACACTAGGAGGCGTGGTTTCGAGTGGAGTTGAGTTGTAGACCTCCTGCTTTTCATTTAAAGTTAGTTTTTTTAAATTGCCAACGGGAAATATTTTCTGCATCTTAATTTTGATGAAATGGCGATGCTGCCCTCTATTAATGAAAAAGTTAATTATACTTTTCAGAAATATATTTTTTAAGTCTGGTGTTAAAATTATTCAATGCGCGACTCTGAAAACAATGTAAAAGAAACAAATATAAAAAAAGACTTTCCTTTAATGAAACTACAAGATAATTTTTTTTATTACTCAATTTTATTCTGATACTTTTATTCTTTCTAGTTTTCCATGAAACTTTAACTTATTTCTCAGGTTTTCTGTTCATAATAACATATTCATTTACTGTCATATTTTTTTCATACTTAACGCTTCTAATTTGTAATATTCTATTTAATTTCCACATACTATTTTTTTTCATACCATTTCAGCATACCCTGATTTTTAACTTATATATTATATTTCACAAACGTTCCCGCACATGCTGTTTATTTGTTACACTACTTAATTTTGGATGCAATTTCACACTTTTTTTAACGTTATAATGTTCAATATATTCTGAATTTTAACTTCATTTACTTTTTTTAAAACCACTCTAGTATTTTATACACACTTTAACTTAGTGGTTTGAAATTCTATTTAAAAAGAAACGTTTATTTTTCGTGATCTTAGTTCTTTTACTAAATTTTCTACAGAATTTCTAATTTCTTTCACATGTTCAACAATATCTTCCTTACATTACCGAATATTTTTTTAAAAAAACTTAAGTCTATAACTGTTAATTGCTTTTCCTACGTTCATGATTTCCCTTCTGTGTTTATATTTCTAGTTTAACTTATTTATTATAATGTTTTTATTTCTGTCTCATCACTCATAATTTCAACATTTTATCCCTTTTTATTCATTTTAACGATATGGATTGTTTTCATTTACTCCATATTCAAACATTTTCTTACAATTTTTAAAATACTTGTTTTATTCTCCGATCATAATAGATCATCTACAGGTTTTACTCAGAAATTTCCATTCACAACTTTACAGTTTAAAACCATTTATATCTAACTGTATTTCTCTCTCATATAGTTTTACGATCTTCAAAGTTTCTAACATCATGTTTAGTTTAAAATCCCTATTACCTTTAAGTGTGTTGATAATTTTCATTTCTAATTTTACATCCACATTCAGTGTTTAATCCACACATACCAAAATATTTCTTACATCTTCTGATATTTAGTCTATGTCATATTTCAGTAAATCAAATGAATTTACAGTGCTAACATTATTATTTTTTCATGTTTTAGAGACACTGACTATACTAATTTTCCTACACTAATTGGATCTATGTCAGCACTCATGATAAACTAGCAATTGTTTTGCATCACATGCATAAAGAAATTCTTAAAACCAACTTTTTCAATATCGTACTCAAATTACTGTTTTCCAGATGGGAAATATCAGTATTCTTTGGTTTTACTCTGTTACATCTTTTTAAATTTTAACATCTTACTTTTAATTCTAACATACATCTTTTGAACAGTTTTTTCTTTTAATGATAGCCTTACCTTATTTCTTCAAATTAATTCTTTCATTCACCTTCTTTACTACCTTTCAGTACCTTCATAATTCACTATGCAAACGCAATTTCTTCACTGACATTCTGTTTAATAATACTACAAGTTTCCTTAATTGACAAAAAGCGAATTATTTCTCAGTTCAAAATAGAACTACTATATATTTGCACAAACATTACCTTTATCCATTCAAGACACCCCTTAACCTGTAACTGACGTAGCGATAGGAAAGGAGACACTTATCATATGCTCTTTCGACATTTGAAGTTTCTAGAACTTCTTTGACAAGTATATCAATACCATCAGAAAATATACTTAACATTTTTACCCAGTTTAAAGGCAACATACTGTTATAAGAATGGTTTTAGTTAAATTTATAAGACAAATAAACACATTTTGTGCTAAATAGGCATAAACATTTAGATTCAGAATATTTCTTTTAAATCCGATGTAAGACTTGAATTTCATTCATGATACGGATTGTCTCTTGATTTTCTTTTTGTTTACCTTACACTAATAGAAAATTTTTATTTTACAAGTTCAGCTTTTAACGAAATAAAAACTACGATACACCTGCTGTTTTTAAGAAAAGGAACTTTGATATATTTCTGGAAATGTAAATGCTTTTAGAGTTTTCTTTCAATAACGTTGATTTTCATTACTTTACTAACTTCAATAATCCTCTTATTAGCTAATATGAATGAAAGAAGACTGCCAAAAATGTGACTCAGTATAATTCTTACGAACATACGTACCTTTACCAGCATGCAGATATTACCGATTGAAATGAAGAAAGATACAGATATTTTACTCCAATCTACATTAAATTAAAAAAAAAATATTTAAACTTTTATACATTCCAAAGAATAAACGAAAACTCAATAGATATTGTCATGTTTGTATATATGAGATCAAAGTTTTATGAATGGTATTTAAAGTAATGCTTAGAACTTCAAAAAAGTGAACATTCACTATGTTAATACACATATCATCAGTTATTTAAATTAATCAATGTAATATTAATCATTACATGTACTATATGCATATATATTTAAAGTTTAATTGTCTTACAATTGAATAATTAACCATTGAGAGAAAGAGGTTCATATCTTACACTATTTAATGCACATGGAACAAATTTTTCCATCAACCACATTGAACCACGTTTATTAAATTCGCCAAAGCTCTTTTATTTCTGCATTTTCACACTCAAGACACATTTTAAATGTAACTATTGATTACCATTTCAAACACCGATATCATAACTCAGTGTAAAACTACATCATAACTCATTTTCCCCCCACTAACTACAATTTTATATATTCAAGAAGTACATCTAAGACATGATCATTTTCTATGTTCTAGCAAATCGATTCAATTGCGAACATACAATTAAGACTTGCGATTTTAGAAGACTTACATGTATTAACCATGTCAACGTTTCTTCGTTTTTGTAAGATTCGCATCAAACCATGTCGCATTCGAATGTGGTGTAAGAGATCACGTTTTCTTTTAAACACTTGTAAACAATGGATGCAATTTATAAGAAGAGAAGTATCATGCTGTTTCAAAACATCATCATCAGCATATTTCTGTTTCTTTTGACACCAGCAAAATTTAAAAAAAAGAAGGTTCGTGAGATTTTCTTCAATTCTGTTTTACTTGAAAAAATGTCCGAACATTCAATACGATGTAAAGATTCATATTGTTTTAAATTATTATGCTCACTAAATATTTTTTATCATTATTTACTCTTAAAAGTAACTTTATAAGTTTTCATATCCTTTTTACATGAAAAGAACTTGTGATTATTCACTACAAAATTCTAAGACGAGAAGCTTCGCGACTTTTCAAACTATAAACTTAAAATTCTTAGGACATACACTACATCTGATGTTTCTTTCATGAGATTTCAAATATCTCTTCAGATTACTCGTATTCAAGAAACCTTACAAATATATCACATAAGTTCAGCGAATAATCGCTTCATAAACTTTTAAATTTTCAACACGAGTGAATCACTTGATGCATATACTGCACTGTAAACATACAATACTTAAAAAAATTGTTATAAAAAATAAAAATACATTCATTTCACCAAGAAGCTTTTCTATTTAAATACATTTATTTATTTCCAAAGAACAAGTTTCTGTATTACACATAAAATATACTTAGAATTTTCTTACATTAATTAACATCAAATTAACAGCAATATCCATTTACTGACATTTGATATACGTGTTTGCTTTAAAATTAAAACTAAAATTTCAATTTATTTCTATTAAAAAAAACATAAGGAAAAAAAATAGTCATAACATCAAACAAACACAGAAATTTAAATAGAATAGCTGTACTTATATTAATGCATAATTTCTTTCAATTTTTTTTAAATATCACAGTTTACTTATGTTCGGAACAAAATAAAATATTATACCCTACTACACGCGGTGTTGTTATAACTCCTGCAACATGGCAAGAATTTTCCTCAAAAATATATGAATTTGATCTTGTCTATACGAGTGCCAGCATCATTTGCAATAATGAGTTGGTAGTTTTCAACAAAGAAGGTGAGTGTATTTTTCAACAAGTTTTTAAACAAGATGAAAATTCTTTTAAACTAAAACCTACATACCTAAAAGTAAACTGTGATATTTTAAAAAAATTGAAAGAAATTATTCCTGATGTATCTAATACTTTATATAAAAATATTTTTGAAATTATTTTACCGTTGCAAATCAAATGTAAAAACAATTGTTCGGATATGGCAAGTGATGATGATGAACGTTTTAAAGAACTCATAGACTCTATCAAAACTGAATTAAATTCAGTGATTAAAAAACTATTTAAATGGGAAGGTTGCATTGTAAATCATCCTTCACAAACAAAACATGATTGCATTATAATAAGTGTTGATAATAGAATTAAATATATTGGTGAAGATATATTTTTATGTATTAATTTTAAAAATATAAGAGATTCTTTAAGGCAGAAAAAAATTTTTCATTTATTTTGTGATAGGTTTTTTGAATTGAAATGTTATGAAGATTATAAAAATGCATTAATATAAGTACAGCTATTCTATTTAAATTTCTGTGTTTGTTTGATGTTATGACTATTTTTTTTCCTTATGTTTTTTTTAATAGAAATAAATTGAAATTTTAGTTTTAATTTTAAAGCAAACACGTATATCAAATGTCAGTAAATGTATATTGCTGTTAATTTGATGTTAATTAATGTAAGAAAATTCTAAGTATATTTTATGTGTAATACAGAAACTTGTTCTTTGGAAATAAATAAATGTATTTAAATAGAAAAGCTTCTTGGTGAAATGAATGTATTTTTATTTTTTATAACAATTTTTTTAAGTATTGTATGTTTACAGTGCAGTATATGCATCAAGTGATTCACTCGTGTTGAAAATTTAAAAGTTTATGAAGCGATTATTCGCTGAACTTATGTGATATATTTGTAAGGTTTCTTGAATACGAGTAATCTGAAGAGATATTTGAAATCTCATGAAAGAAACATCAGATGTAGTGTATGTCCTAAGAAATTTAAGTTTATAGTTTGAAAAGTCGCGAAGCTTCTCGTCTTAGAATTTTGTAGTGAATAATCACAAGTTCTTTTCATGTAAAAAGGATATGAAAACTTATAAAGTTACTTTTAAGAGTAAATCATGATAAAAAATATTTAGTGAGCATAATAATTTAAAACAATATGAATCTTTACATCGTATTGAATGTTCGGACATTTTTTCAAGTAAAACAGAATTTGAAGAAAATCTCACGAACCTTTTTTTTTTTTAATTTTGCTGGTGTCAAAAGAAACAGAAATATGCTGATGATGATGTTTTGAAACAGCATGATACTTCTCTTCTTATAAATTGCATCCATTGTTTACAAGTGTTTAAAAGAAAACGTGATCTCTTACACCACATTCGAATGCGACATGGTTTGATGCGAATCTTACAAAAACGAAGAAACGTTGACATGGTTAATACATGTAAGTCTTCTAAAATCGCAAGTCTTAATTGTATGTTCGCAATTGAATCGATTTGCTAGAACATAGAAAATGATCATGTCTTAGATGTACTTCTTGAATATATAAAATTGTAGTTAGTAGGAAAAAAATGAGTTATGATGTAGTTTTACACTGAGTTATGATATCGGTGTTTGAAATGGTAATCAATAGTTACATTTAAAATGTGTCTTGAGTGTGAAAATGCAGAAATAAAAGAGCTTTGGCGAATTTAATAAACGTGGTTCAATGTGGTTGATGGAAAAATTTGTTCCATGTGAATTAAATAGTGTAAGATATGAACCTCTTTCTCTCAATGGTTAATTATTCAATTGTAAGACAATTAAACTTTAAATATATATGCATATAGTACATGTAATGATTAATATTACATTGATTAATGTAAATAACTGATGATATGTGTATTAACATAGTGAATGTTCACTTTTTTGAAGTTCTAAGCATTACTTTAAATACCATTCATAAAACTTTGATCTCATATATACAAACATGACAATATCTATTGAGTTTTCGTTTATTCTTTGGAATGTATAAAAGTTTAAATATTTTTTTTTTAATTTAATGTAGATTGGAGTAAAATATCTGTATCTTTCTTTATTTCAATCGGTAATATCTGCATGCTGGTATAGGTACGTATGTTCGTAAGAATTATACTGTGTCACATTTTTGGCAGTCTTCTTTCATTCATATTAGCTAATAAGAGGATTATTGAAGTTAGTAAAGTAATGAAAATCAACGTTATTGAAAGAAAACTCTAAAAGCATTTACATTTCCAGAAATATATCAAAGTTCCTTTTCTTAAAAACAGCAGGTGTATCGTAGTTTTTATTTCGTTAAAAGCTGAACTTGTAAAATAAAAATTTTCTATTAGTGTAAGGTAAACAAAAAGAAAATCAAGAGACAATCCGTATCATGAATGAAATTCAAGTCTTACATCGGATTTAAAAGAAATATTCTGAATCTAAATGTTTATGCCTATTTAGCACAAAATGTGTTTATTTGTCTTATAAATTTAACTAAAACCATTCTTATAACAGTATGTTGCCTTTAAACTGGGTAAAAATGTTAAGTATATTTTCTGATGGTATTGATATACTTGTCAAAGAAGTTCTAGAAACTTCAAATGTCGAAAGAGCATATGATAAGAGTCTCCTTTCCTATCGCTACGTCAGTTACAGGTTAAGGGGTGTCTTGAATGGATAAAGGTAATGTTTGTGCAAATATATAGTAGTTCTATTTTGAACTGAGAAATAATTCGCTTTTTGTCAATTAAGGAAACTTGTAGTATTATTAAACAGAATGTCAGTGAAGAAATTGCGTTTGCATAGTGAATTATGAAGGTACTGAAAGGTAGTAAAGAAGGTGAATGAAAGAATTAATTTGAAGAAATAAGGTAAGGCTATCATTAAAAGAAAAAACTGTTCAAAAGATGTATGTTAGAATTAAAAGTAAGATGTTAAAATTTAAAAAGATGTAACAGAGTAAAACCAAAGAATACTGATATTTCCCATCTGGAAAACAGTAATTTGAGTACGATATTGAAAAAGTTGGTTTTAAGAATTTCTTTATGCATGTGATGCAAAACAATTGCTAGTTTATCATGAGTGCTGACATAGATCCAATTAGTGTAGGAAAATTAGTATAGTCAGTGTCTCTAAAACATGAAAAAATAATAATGTTAGCACTGTAAATTCATTTGATTTACTGAAATATGACATAGACTAAATATCAGAAGATGTAAGAAATATTTTGGTATGTGTGGATTAAACACTGAATGTGGATGTAAAATTAGAAATGAAAATTATCAACACACTTAAAGGTAATAGGGATTTTAAACTAAACATGATGTTAGAAACTTTGAAGATCGTAAAACTATATGAGAGAGAAATACAGTTAGATATAAATGGTTTTAAACTGTAAAGTTGTGAATGGAAATTTCTGAGTAAAACCTGTAGATGATCTATTATGATCGGAGAATAAAACAAGTATTTTAAAAATTGTAAGAAAATGTTTGAATATGGAGTAAATGAAAACAATCCATATCGTTAAAATGAATAAAAAGGGATAAAATGTTGAAATTATGAGTGATGAGACAGAAATAAAAACATTATAATAAATAAGTTAAACTAGAAATATAAACACAGAAGGGAAATCATGAACGTAAGAAAAGCAATTAACAGTTATAGACTTAAGTTTTTTAAAAAAAATATTCGGTAATGTAAGGAAGATATTGTTGAACATGTGAAAGAAATTAGAAATTCTGTAGAAAATTTAGTAAAAGAACTAAGATCACGAAAAATAAACGTTTCTTTTTAAATAGAATTTCAAACCACTAAGTTAAAGTGTGTATAAAATACTAGAGTGGTTTTAAAAAAAGTAAATGAAGTTAAAATTCAGAATATATTGAACATTATAACGTTAAAAAATGTGTGAAATTGCATCCAAAATTAAGTAGTGTAACAAATAAACAGCATGTGCGGGAACGTTTGTGAAATATAATATATAAGTTAAAAATCAGAGTATGCTGAAATGGTATGAAAAAAAAAATAGTATATGGAAATTAAATAGAATATTACAAATTAGAAGCGTTAAGTATGAAAAAAATATGACAGTAAATGAATATGTTATTATGAACAGAAAACCTGAGAAATAAGTTAAAGTTTCATGGAAAACTAGAAAGAATAAAAGTATCAGAATAAAATTGAGTAATAAAAAAAATTATCTTGTAGTTTCATTAAAGGAAAGTCTTTTTTTATATTTGTTTCTTTTACATAGTTTTCAGAGTCGCACATTGAATAATTTTAACACCAGACTTAAAAAATATATTTCTAAAACATATAATTAACTTTTTCATTAATAGAGGGCAGCATCGCCATTTCATCAAAATTAAGATGCAGAAAATATTTCCCGTTGGCAATTTAAAAAAACTAACTTTAAATGAAAAGCAGGAGGTCTACAACTCAATCAGCAATCTAAAAACAACTCAGCTCCACTCGAAACCACGCCTCCTTGTGTGATGACGTGGCCTTTGGCCCCGCCCTCTGTGTGACGTCATTGACCACGCCCTCAGCTCCTCCTGTCGCAGAACCCCCAATATCATGCTACTCTCGTAGCAGTCGCCCAGATAGGGGACGCATAACACATAATTGGTCTTAAAATGGAAATAGAAATCTGTCTTTTCCTTCTCAGATCTAAGTGCGAGCAGCGCCCTAGCAGTACTTGTAATTGTTGAGCAATTCCTCTGGTCTTGTTTGCAATGTAATTGACATGGGTACTCCACGTGAGTCTTCGATTCAATTAGACACCTAAATATTTGGCGTTGTTTACCATCGGGACACGTTGGCCGAATAGGTAAAGTGGCTGAACTGAGACCAGTATTTTCTTCCTTCTAACAAGAAGTAGCTGTGATTTAGTCGCATTAATGGAAATCTTCCACCTGGAGCACCACTCCTCAATGTCCATAATTATATCCTGCATAACAGAAATTGCCCTGTTAGGCTGAATAGATCTGACCGCTACAGCGGTGTCATCCGCATAGCAGGCCAGCAACGTATTTCTGTTGAGTTTATCCCGCGGGAAATCAGCCGCATAGAAAAGATAGAGTACTGGGCCAAGACAGGACCCCTGGGGGACGCCTGCAGCGATAGTTTTGTATCCAGAAGGACTTTGCTTGCAGCTAACAATAACGTAACGATTTTCAATATAAGATCTGGTGAGTAAGATCAGTTCTCTAGGCAAATTAATCATTATAAATTTATATATTAAGCCCTCATGCCAGACACGGTCAAATGCTTTGGCCACGTCCAGCATGAACACTGCAGTACAACTCTTATGATGCAGAGCAGAGCCGATAAATTCCACAAGCCTAATCAGTTGTTTAGATGTGCAAAGTTTGCTCCTAAATCCGTACTGATCTTCCGGAAGTACCTGTAAATAAGGCTGGAATTTCCTTAAAATTATTCGTTCAAAAATCTTGCCTATATTAGAGAGCAAGCTTATGGGCCTGTGATTCTCCGCCTTAGTGATGTCTTTTGCAGGCTTCTGTAGTAGGAAAACTTTTGCGTACTTCCAGCAGTCCGGGAAGTAGGAAAACGTAATTCATATATTAAAAATGCTGGAAAGTCTTGTGATTCCACCGCGCGGGAGGTTCCTGATCATTAAATTTGTAACTCCATCAATACCTGGGACTTTCTTGGGGTTCAATTTGGAGATAATATCCGTAACTTCTCTTGGATTAGTTAAACCATCGGCATTTAGAACCGTGGGAGCACCGAGCCAATCTTCTACTTTCATTCTGACTTGGGTCTCAAAGTGAATATTACGAGGTGTCTGATTGGGAGAAAACTGCTTTTCAAGATGTGAAGCGAAAATCTGACATTTGTCAGTATCTGAATAAGCAGTCACGTCGTTGGCAATAATTGGCCTAGCACACTGATGCGTCCTCTTTAACATTTTGTAAACTGCCAGAAGGCATCAGTGTCTAAGTTTAACTCCTCCATTTTATCATTCCAAGCCTCACACTTTAATTTATGCATTTCAAGCTTAATATGTTTACTGATCCTATTTAACTCCGTTTTAATAATTGGGTCCCAGGTGATATTATACCTCCTTCGCAGCCTGTTTCTTTCGGCTATGAGAGATTTGATGTACCTTGGAATCTTAGCGATTTTACAAGACCTTTGAGTAACCTTGGTGGCCTCATAATAAGAGTCATTAAGACATGTAGTAAACTTATCAATCTCCTTGTCAATATCAGAAGGGCTTTTCATAGCACCTAACCCCCCCAAAGTCCTGCTATGCTGCCTCAACGTGGCGGGGGGGTGTCACTGGGCGGAACGGGCGAAGTACGTCGGGAGCATAGCTCCTGGTAGGGCCACCCTAGGCGTGAAGGCCGTTCCAACATGCCCAGCTAAAGCATAGCAGGTGAAGAACCCTCAGGGGATTGCCGTCTTGGTGATCGGGTATCACACTCCCGGGGTCCCAGTGACCTTTCCTCCTCTCTTTCCTCTCCTCTTGTCTAGCTCTCTCTCCTATTTTTCTCCCTTGTGGTTTCCTCTACTGGAGGTTGGGGCTCACTGTGAGATGCAGCTACTACTCTTGGTTTCTGTCTCACCATGGTGAGAATACCGCCTATGCGTTTGCCGTGCATGGTGACCCGTAGGGTGGGAAAGGAGGATCCTGGCAGTTGAGGGGCGAGGTACTGTCCCCAACACACTGCTTTGGCCTCTGCTTCTACTTAAAACGGGAGGCACTTAGCTGTCCCCGCTAGTGTCAATCGGCTGGCCACTAGTCCTATTGGTCAGTGGCTAGGGGATAAGCTCTCGGAAGTCTCCGCTTTTGGGAAAGCCGACTGTGGGGGCTTCAGTTTGCGTATAGGCCCGGCTAGCCCTAACACAGGGATCTGTGTTCCCTTGTTGGGCTCCATGGTGGGTGGGGCGGTCGGGCCCGAAACTTTCTCTCTTTTCAATATGAATACTTTAACTTCTTCTCCTAACCATATGGATACGAAAAATTCTGGAGCTGCTAAAAGAATTTGTACTTCGACCTTAATTAGCACAAACAAATATCCAAAGTTCTTAGTTATCACTGGTGAGCTAGAAAATCTATCACCATTCTTCATCCATAGCATATTGCGGCCTCAGTAGGCGAGCCAAAACACATAAAAAAGCTCCGTTCAGGATCTCTGCTCATCGAGACTACATCTGATGCACAATCTTCCTCTCTCCAAAAAATGACCAAAATGGGGGAACATTCTATTACTGTATCCCCACATAAGTCTTTGAACACGTCAAGAGGTGTCATTTCGGAAATAGACTTGATATCAGTCTCTGAGGATGAACTTTCAAAAGAACTCGCCGAGCAAAATGTATGTGGCGTCCGCCGAATAAAAGTCCATAGAGACGGGCAACTCGTCAACACAAAACATCTTATTCTGTCTTTCTCCTCTCCAGAGCTACCGAAAGCCATTAAGGCAGGTTACCTAAATTGCCCCATCAGAGCTTACGTGCCGAACCCACTGCGCTGCTTCAAGTGTCAACGGTTTGGCCATGCGAAGGCCGCATGCCGGTGAAACCTGGCATGTGCTCGCTGTTCTGCAGGAGGTCACGAAAGTCAGGATTGTGTAGCTGATCCAAAATGTGCAAACTGTCATGGCAATCATCCAGCATACTCACGAAACTGCCCTAAGTGGAAAGAAGAGAAAGAAATACAGCATATTAAGACTACAAGAAAAATCTCCTATCCTGAAGCTAAGAAACTTTTTAGCACGGGTCAGTCAAAAGCAAATGTCTCCTATGCACAAGCCACTAAATCATATCGGTCAATAAGTACACAAACATCGCATAGCACACAGAAGAAGATACCTGAACCAAAAACAAATGACAAAGAAAAAGTCTTTCTTGTACCTCCTCCCAAACAGACAATAGAAAGTCGAGAAATAAAAACACAAGAAACAGAGAGTTCAAAAAAGAAAATCAAAAGCTCAGAAAAGAGAAGCTCAAGCCGAAGCTCTATTGAAGGGACCTTTTCAGACTTTATCGAATCTGAGATGGAAACAGATGGAAGCGGAGATCTCTCGAAAAATGTTCTACCTCACAAAACAAAGAAACAGCATCGAAGCAATAAACATTCCTAATGGCTACTCTCATTTCGTGGAACTGCCGGGGCTTCTATCAGGGTATTGATGGCATTAAGCAACTTATTAATAAATATCGACCTATTTGTATAGCGATACAAGAGACATTCCTCAAACCTGGTAATTTTGCAAAGCTACGTAGGTACTCGATGACAAGAAAGGATAAGACATTCAGTGAACGCGCAAGTGGTGGTGTCTGTCTACTCACCTCAATTAATTGCCCTTCGAGTGCTCTCCCTTTGGATACTCCTCTCCAAGCAGTTGCAGTACAGTTGAGCATTCGAACACTGACTACTGTCTGCAGTATTTACATCCCGCCTAATGAGAACATTAACTTAAGAGATTTAGAGGATCTAATTGCCCAATTACCAGCTCCGTTTATTCTAGTCGGTGATTTCAATGGACACAATCCCTTGTGGGGTAGTAAAGACACCAACCCACGAGGAAAGCAAATTGAACAGCTACTCCACGACCACTGTCTCTTTATCCTTAACAACACAGAAAGCACTTATTTTCATCAGCCAACAAGGACCTTCCATTCCATTGACCTTGCTATTGTTTCTCCACAGCTTTTGCCTTTTTGTTTTTTTAATGTCGAGAATTATCTATATAATAGCGATCATTTTCCTATTATCATAAGCATTACAGGAAATAGGAGTGTGTTTATACTTAGAACACCACGCTTTTTGTTGGACAAAGCCGACTGGGACTCTTTCTTACGTTATGCTCTTTTTACTGAAGAAATAATAAAGAATGTGCACATTGATCAGGCTGTGAAGATCATTACAGATAAAATTATTCAAGCAGCTGATATATGTATACCAAAAACGTCGGTAAAACAGCCAAAATACCCAAAGCCCTGGTGGAATCCTGAATGCCAGGACGCCATCAGAAAACAAAGAAAAGCTTGGAGCATTTTTCGGCGATATCCTTCAGAATCAAATCTCGTAATATTCAAAAGGGCTAAAGCAAAAGCTCGGCAGGTGCGAAGGAAAAGTCAGAAGAATTCTTGGATCTCGTATGTGTCTTCGATTAGCTCTTCAACTTCGGGTAAGAAGGTGTGGGAGAGAGTCCGGAAAGCGTCCGGTATCTACAAAGAGCACACACTTTCCATTTTAAAGACAAGTGGTGAAACAGTTACTAGTAGGGAAGAAATTGCCAACGCTATTGGACAGAGTTTCTCAGCCGTCTCAGACAGTAGTAACTACCCTCTTGAATTTCTTTCCGCAAAAAAATGCATTGAAAAACAACTAATTAATCTCAACTCTCCCAATACTGAACCATATAATCAGGATTTTACTGTGCTTGAACTGAAAAGAGCTCTGCTGCAGACAAAAAATTCATGTCCTGGTCCAGATGATATTGCCTATCCTATGCTGAAACATCTTCCTTCCAAGTCATTGGCAACCGTCCTCTTTCTCTTTAATAGAGTATGGAAGGAACAAGTCTTTCCAAATGACTGGAAAATAGCTTTTGTCATCCCCATTGTTAAACCAGGAAAAGACCCTACTAATCCGTCGAATTACCGTCCCATCGCCCTTACTAGCTGCCTCTGCAAAGTCTTTGAAAAGATGGTCAACACTCGTCTGGTTTATTATTTAGAGACAAATAACTGTATCTCCCCTTATCAGAACGGTTTTAAAAAAGGAAGAGCAACTATCAATAATATCCTACTCTTAGAAACAGGTATCCGTAGAGCGTTCGTTAGAAGAAATCATTATGTTTCCATTTTCTTTGATATAGAGAAAGCCTATGATACCACCTGGAGATACGGTATCCTTCGTGACCTATATAACAATGGTTTACGAGGAAACATGCCGATATTCATCAAACATTTCCTACAGGATCGGAAGTTTCATGTGAAGATAGGCGATACACTTTCTGACATGTTCCATCAAGAAGAGGGCGTTCCGCAAGGAAGTGTATTAAGTGTTACATTATTTAGTATAAAAATTAATTCTGTTTTAAAACAACTGCCTCTAGCAGTCCAGGGTATGCTCTATGTCGATGACCTGCAAGTCAGTTGCCAGGGAGAAGACCTGAAAGACATCGAATGTAAATTGCAGACATCTCTCAATAGAATTGTTAAATGGTCACAGGAAAATGGTTTTAGATTCTCTACTCAAAAGACTGTGTGTGTACATTTCTGTCGAAAGAAAATTCTTCACCCTGACCCCGAACTTTATCTGCAAGATGTGCTGATTCCTGTAGAAAAGGAAATAAAATTCCTAGGAATGATATTTGACCATAAACTTACGTTCCTCCCCCATATTACATATCTAAAAAAGAAATGTTTAAAAACTATGAATATTCTGAAAGTACTGTCAAATACTTCTTGGGGTGCTGATCAAAGCTCAATGCTTCTTATATATAGAGCTCTCATTCGTTCGAAACTAGATTATGGATCAATCATTTATGGGTCGGCAAGGCCTTCAGTATTAGCCAAACTTGATCCGATACATCACCATGCACTTCGGATATGCACTGGTGCCTTTAGAACTTCTCCAGTGGAAAGCTTATATGTGGAAAGTAACGAGACCTCCCTGCGGTTAAGACGTGAAAATCTTTGTCTTAAGCATTATTTCAAAGTCTTATCACAAACCGAAAATTCTACACGGTCAATATTGCTTAATGACCAATACTCCCGTTTATATCAGGCACGACCATCATGTGTCCCATCTTTCGGCTTGCGGATGAGTGCTGTGGTGGAGGAGTATAATTTATCTAATATAGATATACAGATGGAGGATTTTTTTGGAATTCCTCCCTGGGAGGATAGGAGAATCCATTCTCTGGATACTTTTCGACACTGGAATAAATCACAAACTAATGAAATCATCTACAAGCAGATTTTTTTCAACATAGAAACAAATATAGGAAATATATCCCTCTATATACAGACGGATCAAAATCGCAGGATCATGTTGCCGCTGCTTTCGTCACAGAAAAAACAATAGCAGGGGTTCGATTACATACAGTTTGCTCTGTGCTTACTTCTGAGCTTACTGCAATCCATCTGGCTTTGACTTACCTTTCAAAACAAAAGTACACAAAATTTATTATCTACACAGATTCCATGAGTGCCTTAATGTCATTGGAAAATCACGCTCAATGTACTCATCCAGTTGCAATCAGAATCCTAAAGTTGAACCATTCTTTAAAAATTCGGGGATACCAGATTCTATATTCGTGGATCCCTGGACACGTTGCCATTAAGGGGAATGAATTGGCAGATATTGCAGCTAAAACTGCAACCACAATGTACAATCTTCAGATTCCACTAGCAGACATCAAAGGGTTTGTCAAAAGCAAAATCCTCAGCAAATGGCAGAAGCAATGGGATGACAGAGTATGTAACAAGCTGAGAAATGTAAAACCCACCATTGGATACTGGCCATGTATGGTTAATAGAAAGGAAGATGTCCTCTTGACTCAACTGAGAATTGGCCATTGTCGCCTGACCCATGAGTATCTTCTGAAGGGAGAAGAGAATCCCAGCTGCCCAAACTGCAACGCAGATCTGACAGTTCATCATATCTTGGTGGAATGCCAGAGTTTTAATTATTTTCGCAAAAACATTTTAATAGTTCAGAACTGGACTTAAAAAATTTAATTGGAAAAGCACATCATCGTAATTTGTTTCTGTTTTTAAAAGATATTGGCTTTTATAATAGATTTTAACCTGTTTTTTTTAAAGATATGAGCTCTTATCATAGACTGTAATCTGTCTCTTACCTAAGCTGGAAGTTTTTACAAATGACTAATTGCATTGTTACCATTTGTCTGGCGCAGATAACCTTGACAGGTTTTGTGCCAAATTACAATAATCCAATCCAATCCAATCCATAGCACCTAATTTAGGGAGCCTAACTTTCACAACATTGAGGTACATTCTCCAGTCGGTATGGGTCTTAACATTCGTATAATTAATACTGGTGACCCCTAGTGTAGCAAACACAGGAGTATGATCTGAGCTTAATTTGTCTCGAACCTCCAGCACAATATTAATTCCTGTATTAGACAAAATGATATCTAGAATATCAGGAGTGTACCTGATGTTGCTGGGCCTGAACGTCGGCACGTCAGGCGCAAATATACCAACTGGGTGGTTACTGATATACTCTCTCAGTACTTTAACCATTGTGATTGGTGCTGCGGCAGCCCCAATCTTTATGCTTACTATTTAGGTCGCCACCAACAATCATTATTCAGGAATCCGGAATAATATTTTGTAACATTTCCTCAGTTAGCCTATTAGTAAGGGGGTTGTAGATTGCCGCAAATGAGGTATCTCCAATCTTAGGCAAGCTAATAGAGGCAATCACAATTTCATAGCCCTTGTCTCTTTCAGTCGAAATTAAACAAGATGAATATTTACAATGAACGTAGATGAGTGTTCCACCTCCTCTGTGATGTAACCTATCACATCGGTAGGTTCTATAATTTTTTATGCTAACTCTGTCTCCTGGGGTGATGTGCGTCTCGGAGATCAAGCAAATATCACCCAGCAGTGGAGCGGTGTTTGGTACACCAGGGTACCCGTGCCAGAGGCACTACCCCTTGTAGAACAGTGAGACGTTTCGATTCTCGTTACAGTTAGCCAAAGATGATGAAAATCTAACTGTTAAGTTAAAAGTGCATGTAACTTTTTTTTTTTAAATTTTGATTTTTGATTAAAAATAGAAAATGTTAAAATGATTAACTGAGCCTGAACTCATCTTTTTAGATTTACCAAAGGCCAGAAAGCAGTCGAGCTGGTGATGTGCCCTGTAAAGTAAGATGTTAATACATGGACAGAGAAGTGTAAAGATTTTGGCGCCGAGCATTAGAAAAGCAACTGGTAAGTATTATCAACAGTACAAGTACATCAACTGGTAAGTATTATTAACAGTACAAGTACACCATAATAACAAATAAAGTATAATAGTAATTAAACTGTATAATAGTAATTAAACTGTATAATAGTATAATAGTAAAAAGCAACTGGTAAGTATTATCAACAGTACAAGTACATCATAATAACAAATAAAGTATAATAGTAATTAAGAGATATATAAAAATCAGCATACAGTTACATTATCCAGATATTTAGTAAGGCCAGCGGCCTATCTTTGTTATCCAGGTCATTGAAGTCATAAGTTGCAATCTTAACGGCTGGGTTAGTTAAAGTACTTTGCTTCGTGTGGAACTTCTTTGCAATTTTGTAATAAAAGGACCTGAGCATACATACACCGAGTTCCTCATGAATACGATTGTTCTTGATATACCAGGGAGCATTTACAATCTGCCTAAGCATAATATTTTGAGCAATTTGAAGTTTTCCACGATACCTATAACACGCGTATGCCCAAACAGGGCAAGCATAACAGAGTAATGGACGCATAATGGTTTTATAAATGAGCAGTTTGTTATCGACGGATAAAACACTGTTTCGAGCAATTAAGGGGTAGAGTCTAGCTTTACGAGCTCGAAACTTTTGTATACTAGCTGTAATGTGTGGGTTCCATGAGAGTGTCTTACTGAGGATCACCCCTAGATAAGGGACCTGCTTGGCCCAGGGGATGGAGTTTTCATAGAATTTCAGGTTAGACTTGAATTTTTGCTTCCTGGTGAACATTATGGCTTGAGTTTTGCTGATACTGATTTGGATTTTCCATTTGATAAGCCAAGCCTCAAGTGAATGTATGTATTTTTGTAATCGTTGTATGACTGAACCAGCAAATGCACTTTGTGTTAGGATTGCGGTATCATCAGCATACATAGCTAGTGTTGTGTCGTGTGATGTAGGGATGTCGTTCACGTAGATATTGAAGTATGTGGGTCCTAAAAGGGACCCTTGTGGGACCCCAGCCCTGATGGGGTGAGGTGTGGAATTTGTACCAAACACGTGAACGACAAAGTTTCTACCTGTCAGATAGGACTTAGTGATGTTTATGATGTAGCCAGGGAAACCCAGGCTGTGTAATTTGTAGGTGAGTGCCTCGAGCCAAACTCTGTCGAAGGCCTTTGCTATGTCAATGAAGATACCTCCAGTGACTCTTCGGTTCTGGAATCCCTCTGAAATGAGTTCAACAACTCTGTATAGTTGGTTGGTGGTGCCGAGGTCTTTTCTGAATCCAAACTGGTAGGGAATGATGATATTGTTGCTTTCCAGGTAGTCGTTGATTCTATTGAGGAGTACAGCTTCAAAAACCTTGCTTAGCGAAGAAAGCAGACTTATCGGTCTGTATGATTCTGGGCTAGATGAAGGTTTTCTAGGTTTAAGGATGGGAATTATTTTGGCAGTCTTCCAGGAGGCAGGGTAGTGTTGGAACAGAAGCATTTTATTGAATACTTTGCAGAGGAGAAAGATCATCTTAGTTGGTAATTTCTTTAACATTTCATTCGTGATTCCATCCAGACCAGGACTTTTCTTCTTCTTGATTTTATTGACATAGCTAGTCACCTCTGAAGGCATGACAGGAGGGATGTTGTTCGTGTATGGATTTGTTGGGAACGTGGAGTGAAAGTAGTTGACAAGTATTTCTGTTTGAGGGTCTTGTATGTTGTTTGTGCAAAACTGAGATTCCAGGAGCTGTGCTAATAGTTCTTCTTTCTCAGTTTCAGTGTAGAAGATCCTTTGAGGGCCTTTAAGGGGCGGAATGTTATTGTGGCATTTAGTGTACCTTTTTATAGCCTTCCACAGAGAATTATCATCTGCAGAGAGCGAATTGAGGTAGCTGGTCCAGTTGTTTTGTGCTTGTTGTTGTGTGAAAGACTTGACTTTGGTGCAAAGTCTGTTGAAGATCTGCTTGTCCTCTCGACATCGAGTTCTTTGAAATTGTCGTTTGGCAGCATTGCGCTCCTTGGTAAGCTTAGCGAGCTCTCTAGATCTATGAATCTTTTTCTTGGTGATTTCCTGCTGTGCATTTTATAGGCCTCGTTTATTTTGTTGGTTAATTCCTGAATTAAACTATCAATGTGGTCCCCAGTGCGTATGGTTCGTTGGTAGTGTGTATGGGATGTTGTTTAGAGCTTTGGCGTAATCATGCCAGAGAGTTCTGAAGGCTCTGGTGTCTAATGTGGTATAACTACTAATGTCCAGAATCATACGAACCGGATTGTGGTCCGATGATAATTCATCCAGCATGGAAATATCCAGTGGAATACTGGTATTTCCGAGCAGGAAGAAATCTAAGATTCCAGTAGACCTAGCAGTATACCGTGTTGGAGTTTTGGGAGCTGCTATGTGTAACCGGGCCGAGGTAGCCAAATTAGAGTTTACACGTCCGTTGTCATTTGAGTTATAGCAGTTCCACGCTCTGTGTCGTGCATTTAGATCTCTACCTATGATGATATGTTTGCCAAGAGTGAGTAAAGTTTGTAGGTCAGCCAGAACTGCCTGAGCATTATGTCCTGGCGGTATTTAGGTGGAGATAAAAGTGTATGTTGTTGAAGTGTTTGTGGTGAGTGAAATAGCTGTGAGGCCTCAGCGATCGAAAGCTGTGGTATTGGAGTTGGTGAGTGGGGGATACAGCGTTTAATCAGTAGTGCAGTTCCACCCCCCCTGGGGTGAAGAGTAGTTGGTGGCCTGTTAGATCTATGCACAGCATAGTTTTGAACGAAGATTGGGGTTGCAGGGCCAAGCTTGTGTTCTTGGAGGAACATAATATCTGGGTCATGCTCATTTATAAAGTCTCTTAACTCTAAATTTTTTTGGGACAGTCCATTACAGTTCCATGTAATGATGTGCAGGTGTGTAAATACATTATGCATTGTCATTACTAATAGAACCAAATACCTCTTCAAAACGTTCAAACAAAATAAACAATTTATCAATAGCATTACTGTTTTTGTGGATTTCTGGTAATTTAGCAGATATTTTTTTAAGACATTTACAATAGAAAAACCTTTGAACATATTAATAACTTCTTTAACCAATTTTGCTAAATCAAGCAGGCCTGCAAGGCCGTGATCATTATTGCTGCCGCTACAGTCCTTAGACTGAACAGCATTACGTGTGTTGTCATTACCATGTTTGTTGACATTCATATCTGAATTGGCAGCCAGCGTGGTATGACTTTTATTTACAACACTGGCGTATGAAACGCCTGCTTTGATACTAGAGTCTTTAACAATTTTCTTATCCTCAGTTGGGGCAGGTTTAGAAATATGGCTATGCTTATTAACATTGTCAGCTCCTTTAAGGGGCTGGTGAGCAGGAAATTTCGGACAACCCCGGTAGTTAGCCGGGTGCCCTTCTTGCAGACAATTGCAACAGCGCGCTTCACACACCTAGGCTTTAACTTACATGTGTCAGAGGAGTGATGGAAGTGTTGACAGTTATGACACTGTGCAACACTTCCATTCACTTGATACACTTTAACAGAAACATAGAAACCAAGAAATTTATGTAAGTCATATATTTTTTCAGCCCCTAGGGCTTTTTCAATTTGTACCTGGTATAAGGGCATGGGGAACCTAGTTTTTATCTTGTGCATCTGCGCCACACGACGCACTTTGTAGCCCTGATTAGTCAATTCATCATGTATGTCTTCAACTGGGCAATCTATGGGCAATCCACGCATCACAACCTTTAAGGGTTTATCCATTCTAGCTAAAATCACATAGTGATCAATTTCTTTTTGTGTCTAAATAACTAGTGATGGCCCGGTGGGCATCCTCGTTTTCCGGAAATATCTTTAAAAAGTCCCCATTGACCTTACCAGCGAATTCACATTTTACATCAGCTTTTAATTTTTTCATAAAATCATTAAATTTAATGTCTGGTTTGACCATGATTGGTCTTGGTTTATGCATTTTCACATCAATTACATTATTTGCATCATCATTAATTATCTGCGCATCATTATCATTACAAACATCAATTTCTTTAGTACTTAACTTTTCAAATTTATTGGTTAATGGTAAGTCAACATTACGTTTGATTAACTTTTTGGGCCTGACGGCATTCTTAGGTAGAATGAAGCCGTCTTCGTCTCTATCATCATTGATAGATCTTTTACTGATCTTTTTGGATGGCCTCTTGGGCCTTATCTTAGCCTCAGAATTTTTCACATTCATTATTTCAACATTATTTACATCATTATCACAAGTACTATTACTTTTAGCAATTTCATCATTTAAGCGGATAACATAAAATTCATGAGCACTTAAATTAGCATGTTCTGGATTACTGGCACCAAAAAATTCACACTTACCTTGGAATTCTTTAATGAGTCCTTCTCCGTATGCACGATGCACTAGAAAGTCCTGTTCAATAGCGGCACGGATGGTAACGTCATGGAAAGTCTGTAACTGACCCTGGAACACAATCCCACGAGTCTTGATTAATACTTCAATATAATGCGAAGCACGTATAAAGTCAGTAACTTCCTATTTATCCTTCACTAAAAGCTCTTGCCAGCGGTCGTCTAGGATTTTGTCTCCGTATTGAATAACTTCCATAGCCAAATTAAGCATTGGTTGTTTATCAGCCTGGGTAGTATCCATATCAATATTCAGCGGAGGAAACTCATTTCCCTCCATGAATGCACTGATTTATACACGAAGATGCGATCCAAAAATGTGAGAAAAATTAAACGGTAAATTCACACAGCACAACACTGTTGAGAAAACACACAAATCACATGGGAATAATCACAGAATAATCCGTCAAGAAGGCACAAATCCAATGATGGAAATACACATTCAAGATGGCGGCGAAAATGGTGCAGTAAGAGCACGAGGTAGCAGGAGCTAATCACACATGCGTCCGTCGCTGTCCAAGTCCACCAGTCCGAGATCATCAGGCAAATATCAATGTCGTTCTCATACATAAAGTCCTCCAACTCATCTTTCTTTCCTCTTATGTTGTTAGCATTCCACACTAACATCTTGATTGGCCTAAAATTATTATCTTTCCTATCCATGATTGGGTTCATTATTGACCGCGTTGAAACTACTAGCATTGGCGCTAGGAGCTAAATTTACTTGTAGAATGCCTGAAGCCTTAATAGCCTCAACAAGGTTTTTAAGCCCTTCAAAAATACTTCTAGCTTCATCTAGAGTATTCATTGTTTGCCCGCCAACAGCGGCGGCATAAGATTTATTGATAATTACTCTATCACTGAAATTATTCAAAGGCGGATTTTGAGTACTTATTTTGGGAAAATTCGGGCAACCCCTGTAGTTGCTTGTATGATCTAATTGGAAATTTATACACTTAGGTTTATCTTCTCTTGGCTTGGGGCAGTCTTTTGAATAATGATCGCCAGCGCATTTCATGCATTTTGGGTCATGCATACATCCTGCCTGGGCATGATGAAATGCCTGACACCGAAAGCATTGTACCAACCCTTTCCTTCCTTTGTAAGCTTCTACTTTAACATTCAGCAAACATAATTTAGTTATATTATGTATCCCTCTCGCTTTTTCATTCCTCTTCAAAATAACTAGAAACAGGGGCAGATTAAATTTTTCTCCATTTCTGCGTCTTACTAATTGCGAGACTCGTTCAACTGGGAAACCTCTATCTATCAGTTCATCAGCTATCTCTGAGGTTGGCGTGTCGATCGGTAAGCTGCGTATAACAACTTTAACCTTCTTGTTTTCGGGTAAAATAAATGAGTGGTATTTCTCTCCTTTGGCATTAAGTAATGCAGTTAAACTCTTATGAGTTTCTATACTGTCAACTTTTAGCTCATAGTGGTCTGGAGCTTTCAGTATACCTGATTTTAGCTTAATTCCTGCATCTTTAAACATTTCCTTATATTTTGACCAGGAGTATTTACCATCCTGTATAATAATCGGGGGAGCTTTATTGCTCACTTTATTTGGATGTATGAATTTATCCACATCCTGCTCATTATTTTCAGCAGAATTGGTACCAGTTTCATGATCATGAGCATCACCTATTAGCCCAGCCGGGCACGTGACCTCATCTGCAGCACCGATGCTTTCCGTCTGAGACGTACTCGCAGCCGGTTTCTCGGGGATCTCACTAGATGGCGCCACATAAGCGTGGGCTGTATCCATATTATCCACATCTGGGGCTGTATCCATATTATCAGAAGTTGTTTCCGTGGTCGGCTCAGCTGTCGAAACTTCTGACAAAACAGAGGAATCCGTCAGAGCAGGCTTTCGAGAGGGTTTTCTTAGTCTTCTAGTAATATCTCCTTTAGAACCTGAGTCCGTGTCGGAGCTGTCTTCATCCAGTACTTTATATTTTTTCGACTGCTCTTCATCTGAGCGCGCAGGGCTGCTGGCTCGTCTGACATTAGTTTTGTTGATTCCAGTTATTGAAGAATCACTGTCATTAACCTTAGGAGCAGGGATGTTTGGTTTGGGAAGAGAAGTAGAAGAACGATCAGTGTTCAATTCTCTGTCGATGGAAATTTTGAGGCGTCGAAGGAATTTAAGGTCTCGTACGTCCTTAGATGAGAGAGATCCATCAGCTTCTTTGATGCATTCTAAGTTGGTAACCTCAGAGGCAATAAAATCAATCCTTCGATCCATGGTGGAGCGGATGCCAGAAATGAAGCAGCGGAGAAAACACCCAGAGTCTATTGCAATACCGGCCTACTGTTACAGCGGCATGCACTCTGATCAGGTAAAATAAAAGAAGAGTTCCAATATCACAAAATCAGGAACGAGCAGATGTACGTCTTACATGTACGACAAAAATCAAAACTCGAAATGGCATGCATAGTTGCACTGGCCAAACGTTGAAGTTTTATACACATAAGACAAATCAAAGTCCTGCCTCCGGGGGCCCAAAGTCCATATCGCTTTGCAATAATTAAGTAAATATAAATACGAGTAAACAATGAAAAGTAGAAAAAACATTAAATTCACTATGTACATCGATCACCATAACTCGTTATGGTGTACCGTTCTTGGTCTTTTGCAGCGTTGAATGACTGTATAGTCATAATCTCCTATGCTATCACATTTGGTGTAGAAATTATGTGAGGCAATTAAGATCTCGCTATCTAATGTTTTGATTTTAATTCCACGATGTATTGCAGTGTTTCTTACAAACCACGGTGAGTCTGTGATAGTTCTAAGAAATTTATTTTGCAATCTTTGCAAAATCTGACGATTTGATCTGGCTGTAGTGGCTCATGCTGGTGCTGCGTACAATAAAATCGGTCTTATTGCTTGAAGATAGAGAATTCTCTTAGTACTTAGTTGTAATTTTGAATGTCTGCCTATTAAGGTATAAATAGACTTAAAAGCTTTGTGGGCCTTTTTCACGAGTGTACATAATATGCGGCCTGAATGTAAGGCTTATCGTCAAGAATTACACCCAAGTACTTAATATTTTTAACTGTGGGTACTGTGACACCATCTAGTGTTACGTTGTTTACTTTTTTGAGGTTGTGTCTAAAAAATACGACTTAAGACTTAGTTGCATTGGTTTTGATCTTCCAAGCGTAAAACCACTTGGTGAGGATATTAACGACTTTTTGAAGCTTACTCTTGCTTTGATAGGGCTAATAGAACTGCACATGATTGCGGTGTCACCCGCATAGCAAGCAAAAATAGTATCTGGGATATTTGGCATATCGTTGATGTATAGACAAAATAATATTGGCTAAAGTAAACTTCCTTGCGGAAGACCGGTCTGAATATTTTTCTTGCTGGATAAAGTATCTTTAATTTTAACCTGAAAAGTTCTACTGCCAAGGTAGCTGAATATTGTCGTAATAAGGTCCGTAGGAAATTGATAATTTATCATTTTGACAAGGAGGCCAGCATGCCAAACCTTGTCAAAAGCCTTCTCGATGTCCAAAAATAGGGCAGCAACAGTCTCTTTCTTATTCAGATGTTGTCCGATAATTTCTGTAATTCTTGTGATTTGGTGTACTGTAGAATGACCTGGTCTGAAGCCAAACTGGTAATTCTTTAGCAAGTTGTGACTTTCAATGAAGTTATTAACTCGATTTACAATAATACGTTCAAATAATTTAGCAAGAGTAGGGAGCAAGCTGATTGGTCTATAACCGCTCGTAGTTGGCCCGTCGTTTCCTGGTTTTATTATGACGATAATGGTAGCGTGTTTCCAGATACGAGGGAAATAGTTCAAATTTAAGCAGGAGTTAAAAATTTTTGTAATGAGGGTTATCCCTTTCCTGTTCAGGTTCTTGATGGCTTTGTTACCAATGCCGTCATAACCTGCCGCTTTCTTTGGCTTTAAAGTATCAAGACAATCTTTTACTTGTCGGGGGGAGATGAGATTTCCTACGCTGCGACTATTAGCAGCAATGTAATCTTTTACATGGTTTTCGATGTTAACATCATTTGGGTTGGGGTACTGATTTAACGTGAATTGGTCTTCGTAATCAGGTCAGGTCAGGTCATAACATTGTTTTCAAGTTTCGTACTAATGAAAATGCATTACTCGAGCTATTTTTTCTATCCATTTAAGGCTTTAAAGCGGGGAAGTGTATAACCAATAAAGGCGTATATGAGTAATGATAAAATATATTTGAAATAAGAGATGAAAAGTACCAGAGGTGGCACCATCTAGGTGCGAGAGAGCGAACTAGAATTGAGTTATAGAAACATCTAGTTGAATTGTATGTCACGTGGCTTATCCCATGATGTTGATTGGAGAGTCGATGAGAACTGTAGAATTACATAATTTGCGCATTTTTTAAATAATAAAGTCTATATACAGGTGCCGTTACATTTTTGTAGTATGAAAAGGAGTAAAATACTTGAGATAAATAATAGAAACAAATTCTGATGCATAGAAGGTACGTAGTAAATAAAAATCTTGCATATAAAGGTGTGTCCTCCTGGACCAATAGGAAATCTTGATTATAAGTGCAAATTCTTGAGTAAATAGTATGTAAAAAACAAATGCTTTACGTTCAGAGTCCAAATATAAAGCTAAAGTTGAAAAATATATACAAATTAAGCAATCTACCATTGAACATTGTGATGAATGGTGCGCGGTCTTTTATAAGGCTGGTCTATTGTAAAATCATAATTTCCAATATTTTGAATAATAGACGAATGATGGGCAGAAAGGTTTTCATAGAATTTATGAACACTTCTTAGAATTTCTTCAACAATAGTATTAATTTTGAGGTCATTGTGAAGTATGATATTGCGAACAAACCATGGAGCTCCAGTGATGATCCTAATAATTTTATTTTGTAAAACTTGCAATGGTTTTCTATTACTTTTGGCAGCAGCCGCCCAAACTGGGGAGCCATACATCATGACAGGTCGAATTAATTGTAGATAAATAATGCGCTTGGTTTGAAGGCTAAGTTTAGAATGATGATTAATGATGGAGTAAACACTTAAGTATGCTTTTCTGGTATTTTCACAAATACATGAGATATGGTCTTTGAAATTAAGTTTCACATCCAGAGTGATGCCTAGATATTTAACAGTGTTGGCTCTGATAACAGGACTGTTATTGATTTGCAGAGGATTACAGACAGGGTTTTTATTGCTTCTTTTAAAGATGATGTTGATACTTTTATTAGGGTTAATTTTAATTTTCCAGTTTTGAAGCCAGTTTTGCATATTGTTTACAGCTAGTTGAAGTTTATGCTGAGCATGTTTAGAGTTGATAGATACGGAAAATATGGCTGTGTCATCAGCGTATTGAGCAATTTCTGTACCAGGATGTTTGGGGAAGTCATTGACATATATTAAATAGAGGAAGGGAGCCAAGTTTCCTCCTTGAGGTACCCCCGCCATAATGTTTCTACGAGTAGAATATTCATTATTGATTTTGACTTGAAAAAACCTATTGCTTAAATAGCTATAAATAAGATTGATAATTTCCGGAGGAAAAATGTAGTGAATTAATTTGTATATTAATCCAGTATGCCAGACTTTATCAAAAGCCTTTTCGACATCCAGGAAAAGGGCTGCAACAGTTTCTTTTTTATTAAAGGCTTCTCCAATCTTTTCCACAATGCGGGAGACTTGATGAATGGTAGAGTATTTTTTACGAAAGCCAAATTGGTATGGTGAGAGGATATTATTATCTTGAGCATACTGATATAATCTTTTTTGAAATGGAGGGAAGAAGAGAAATAGGTCTATAGCTAGTTGTAAATTTGTTTTCTTTTCCAGGTTTTTTGATGACAATGATAGTGGCAATCTTCCAGGTCTGTGGAATATAATTATTGCGAAGGCAAGCATTGAATAAGTTGACAGGTCTTCGTAATCGCTAGAGAAGATGTTTGCTATATCCTCAGCTTTATGAAAAGCCTGGTTGTTATGTTTAATTGGGCCAATGTTGTTCTCCTCCTTTCTGAACGCTTTACTAATTCTCCAAACAGTAGAATATGTGTGGGATAGGCTGTCTACAAAATTTTCCCATGCCTCTGAGCGATACTTAATCATCATTAGCCTAAGTTCTTTATTGCATTTATTAAATATTCTTCTATCCTGCGGATTTTGAGTTCTCTGAACTGTTTCTGAACTGAACTGAAGTCTGTTTTTCTCTTTAATTTTTAATCTGATGTTGTAGGGGAGGGTTATGTCTTCATTTTTAACAAATTGAGCATTTTATAAGGCACTCCAGATTTTAATATTTAAGTTTTGTATAGCAGTGTCTATCTCTTCTTTTGAGTTAAGATTTGCGTTAGGAGTGATGTTATTATTAATTTCATTCTGGTATTGAATCCAGTTTGTCCGAGTCTTCATGGGTGGTAATCCATGTCGTAGCCCGTAGAGGGTAAAACGAACAGGTAAATGGTCGGAGGATAGATCATTGTCCACAGAGATAAGGCTGTTGCGAAACATTAAAAGTAAGCATATCAGAGTTGCTGCGAGTCATAGGGCAATACGTGTGCTCCGTAGGAGCAAAAATTTGTACATTATTGTTTATTATGTAGTTATATAACACAATTCCATCTTGGTCTTTATTTTTACAATTCATATCACCTGCGATGATAGTAGGATAGCCCAACCTTGCAATATAATCTAAATCCTACGTATTGAGCGAGTTTCCGGGTGGCTTATAAATCGAAACTATGAGATATTCTACTCCTTTGCTATTCAGAATACACGCACATGCTTCTATGCTGTTAAAAATGGGTAATGCGAATTTGCAGCATTTTAGGTACCTTTTGCCAGCTGTGGCGGTGCCTCCACCACGGTTATGTATTCGGTCGCTTCTAAACACATCGAAGTTTGCGATCTTTAGGAAGTCAGTCGTCCTGAGATTCGTCTCATTAAAAAGAACGATATCTAAGCTATGCCTGTTAATGTAGTCTTTAATTTCAGTTACTTGACATTTTATGCCATTACAGTTAAAGTACATAAATTTTGCATAGTTAATATGCCTACTGTTACATGCTAAGTTGTTTTGGATGTGATTATACATGATTGTTCATATCAAACATCTTAATGGCTTCAAGAGCCACCCTTAACTTATTCATCTGGTCATCTGCTTCTTTAAATTGTAGGTACAGAGAGTATAAATTTTTAATAAATCTATTAAAACCTTCAATATCGTTTTCGTCATTATTTTGAGAGGTTTTTTCCTCCTGGCTTGGGTTTATTTCTAGTTATCGGTGCGGCGGCGGCCGCGTACTTTTTGGAGTCGGAGCCTTTTTCTGATTGGCTCTCAGTTGAGCGAGTATAATTTTTCGCTGTTTCAGTCATGGCGCTGGGTATGATTTTCTTATTGTCAAAGTGTTTGGGAGAATGTTCCATATTTTTAGGCCTCTTGGGGCAATCAAGACTACACTCTGCGTGCGAACCGTTACAAAGGACACACTGGGCTGCATGTTCCTTTTTATTTTTATATGGGAATTCGAAAGATTTATGCGATTCAGTACAGCGTACACATCGCGGTTCGTTGTGACATGCCTTCTGGGTATGCCCGTACCTTTGGCAATTAAAACATTGCGTTGGTCCGGGCCTACCTTTATAAGATTTTATAGTAACCTTCATATCACATAAGTATTTAACTTGCCATATTTTCTTACCCTCGTCATTACGGGGGGTTTCAACATAAAAAACCGGCAGCTGTGTAGCAATACCGTGTCTCATTCTAGTGATGGGTATGACTTTAATTATCGGTATTTTCTGAGCTTCTAACTCTTCTTTAATTTCGTCAGCCTGGTAATCCGTGATGAGTCCTTTTATGACCAATCTGTTACATTTATCTGAGTTTAATAAAAAGGTGTGATACGGAATTTCCTCCTTTTCTAATTTATCCTGCACTTTTTATAATCGTCGGCGGAGCTTAATTTAAGAACCATATTTTCGCCTTTTTTGCATTCAAATTTTTCATTTTTTAAGTTATCTTTTAATTCTTTCCTAAAATCCTTCCAGTTAATGGTCTTAGTGATAACTAGCGGGGGAATTTTCCCAGCATACTGTCTGGGTTGAATGAAGGGATTTGGGTTAGGGGTACACTTATCTTCTTCCAGGACATTGTCCTCTTCCATTCTGTTGCCATCTAAATTTACTTTTTGTAAGGAATTGAATTGATTTGCAGATTTTAGCGGGGGGTGCGTTTCCTCGTTCGAACTGCTACGTTTCCTACCGCGTTTTGAAATGGGTGCATCCTGCCAACGGTTGTCTGATTTTTGCTTATTGTTAGTATTAGAAAATGCCTGATTTAGAACTTCTACACCATCTTTTCGATATATCATATAATATTTCGCTTCCAATTCGGCTCGCATAGAGCAAAGACATTTTTCCTGTTCCTCGGTAATACCTGTCGATTCCTTTAGTTCTTGAAGTTTATCAAAATCTTCTTTTAGTGCATAAAACTGCGCGAATAATGCGTAAAACGATCCGGGTTCTTCCTCCATGCCGAACAGCAAGTCACCGAACCCACTAAGTAATACTGTAAAACATTCGGGTCAAAACAAAAGTTTCTTACCGATAGTCAAGACGAGCAGTCTCCAAGGGTCACAAGACCCCGTACGTCTTCTCCGGGAATGAATGTTAATGAAGTCGAGGTAACTGTCACGTGACTACCACTAGCGAGGATGTTTGCAATATCCTCAGCTTTATGAAAAGCCTGGTTGATATTTTTAATTGGGCCAATGTTGTTCTCCTTTCTGAGCGCTTTACTAATTCTCCAAACAGTAGAATCTGTGTGGGGCAGGCTATCTACAAAATTTTCCCATGCCTCTGACGAATACTTAATCATCATGAGCCTAAGTTCTAAATTGCATTTATTAAAATTTCTTCTATCCTGCGAATTTTGAGTTCTCTGAACAATCTTCCGAAGTCATGCCTCCTGTCAGATATGAAAACCGTGTAACTTGGTACATAAATTGGGTGATTAGGTCTAAGTCTGTGTACCTGTAGGAAAAACAGATCGGGTACGTACTTATTTACAAAGTCCCGAAGCTCATGATATTGGGAAGCCAGTCCATTGGCGTTCCATGTAAAGATATTGACATGATTATATACATTTACAGCCATTATTTATCATTATTGAGAGAACCAAATATACCTTCGAACACTTCAAACAGTAAAAACAGCTTATCAATTTCATTGTCAGTAGCCTGTATCTCAGGCGTTTTACTAGCAATTTTTTTCAGAATAGTCATTATAGATAATCCTTTAAAACCATTTGCAATTTCTTTAACAAATGTAATTATATCACTTAACACATTAATATAATTCTCAGGTTGTGGCTTACTAACTTGTTTAGGGATACTTTTACCATTTTTTAACACATTTGCATACGAATTAGAATTACTATTACCTTCAGTTTTATCATTATTTACAACATTTTTCCAGAGTGGCTTAGAATTAAAATCAACATTACTTTTATCATTTTTGCTAGGCACCGGGAATTTCGGGCATCCGCGATAATTTGCAGTATGTCCTTGCTGTAAACAGTTGCAGCACTTTAAAATATCGTCTTTTAGCTGAACAATTCTCTGTTCGATGTGAGCCAGCGCACTTAACACAGCGCGGCTGTAGTTTACATACGTCTGATGAGTGGTGGAAGTTTTGGCAGTTGTGACACTGCACAACACATCCTTTTGTTTGACAGTGTTGAATTTTAACGCCTGGAAAAAAGGCATGGGGGCTCGTGTTTTTAAGCGATGCATCTGCGCCACCTTTTTTATTTTGAATCCTAATGCATTAAGCTCCTCTCTTATTTCTTCCGACGGGCAGTCAATCGGAAGGCCTCGTATGGCCACCTTTACTGGCCTTTCAAATTTGGCAGTAATTATATAATAGTCAACTTTACGCTCATTCATATAACTAATAATAATACGGTGATCATCTTCCGTTTTCGGAAAAACGTTTAAGAATTCACCACTAATTTTGCTTGTAAATTCACATTTGTTATCATTTTTAAGCACTTTAACAAAGTCTGAAAATTTGGCTTCTGGTTTAACCATTGAAGGTTTAATTCTCGGAGGTTCAACTGCCTCATTTCCAGACTGAGTGGAAATTTCCATTGCATTTTCATTATCAATATTAACATCATTATCATCAATTGACAATTTTTCAAATTTATTACTAATAACTACATCAATGTTTGCTTTAACTAATTTTGAGGGGGGAGACGTATTTCGCGGCTGAATAAAGCCGTCCTGTCTCTGAAGTCGTTTATCGATCTTTTAGCAATTTTTTTAGAAGGCCGTTTTGGCTTAAGAGGTTTGTTATTACCATTATCAACGTGATCATTTAAGCATACAATATCACAATCGTTAACATTACTACTAATATTAGTCGTTTGATTTTGCATAGAAGCACAAAAAACAGTATCAAGGATATTAACGTTTGGGTTATTGGCACAGAAAAACTCACCTTTAATTATTCTGCAGAGTCCTTCCGCAGCGGCACGATAATCGTCGAAATCCTCTTGCATTTCCTTCTTAGTATCAGCATTTTTCACCTTTTTCATCATGCGGACAAAATTAGCTCCTGCAGCTTTGACTTCAGCTTCTATAGAGGCCTTAACATGAAGAGCTCGAACTAAATCCTCTGGAGCAGAGATGTCAAACTCATAGGTACACTTGGGCCAAACAAACAAGGTTTAACTTTAGGCGGGCCGCAAGAAAAAAAAATCAATATTCATACAAACGTAGATTTATTTCGAATAATACAATAATAAACATATATATATATATATATATATAGAAAAGAACAAGAAAAATTTAATGTTTACGTCCTGATACTTGACATCTCTTCTCTGCTTTTATCTTTCCTATTTCGGCAGAAATTTTGTTTGCAGTGATAACTTTCAACGCTGACCCAAGGTGAGCATCATTAATTCAGTTTCTAATAGGAGACTTATTACCTTTCATGACTGAAAATAACTGCTCTCACCAATAAGTGCTACCAAACATGGAAATAATTTCATATGCGAATTTTCGAGTGTTTTCAAACCTGGCTGGTAAATATTTGTAAAATTCAGGCACGACCACTTCAATGAATTTTGCTTTGAAATTTGAGTTGCATTGAACCTCGATCACCTCCATTTGCATATGGCTGTGTACTGAGTCAATACTTATTGAGAAAAATCGAAGAAAACAAAAACAAAAAAAAAAAAAAAAAAAATGTCTTCGAAGGAACTAAAATGATTAAACCTCGTTTCAAATTCAGTTGTTAAATTTGCAATTTTTTCTGCGTATTTTTGATACGAACAAGTATCATCTAAACTAGATTTGTTCATGCTGCACGTCGGGAAGTGCGTCAAATCTTCATTTTTAAGTTGTTTTTCCCAAAGAACTAGTTGACATTTGAATGCTTTAATTATGTCAGACATGTTTGTAATGATATGATCTTTTCCTTGTAACGGTAAATTTAAATCGGTTAAGTGTTTGGTTATATCAACCAAGAAATATAAATCTTGTATCCATATTGGATCGTAAAACAAACTTACGTCTTGATTTTTCGTTTTTAAAAACTGACATATTTCTTCTTTCAAATCCCAGAATTGTTTGAGAATCTTGGAGCAAGATAACCAACGTACCTCGGTATAGTAGGATAAATCCGAATATTCACTATCTAACTCACTTAAGAAAGCAGTGAATTGACGCTGATTTAAACCTCGAGATCTTATAAAATTTATAACTTTTTTATATATGACAAAACATTCCCCATATTTATTACTTTCGTGCATAGAACTTCTTGATGTATAATACAATGCATATGATGAATGTTTGAACCGTGAATTTCACTAAGTTTTTTTCTTAGTAATGCTACGAAGCCCTTGTTTTTCCCGGTCATTGATGGAGCGCCATCTGTAGCTACAGAATTTAATTTTGCAAAGGTAGATTGTATTTCTGCAGAAGTCCAAAAACACAAGTAAATATATCTTCTCCTGTGGTGGTACCAGGCATCGGTATTAGTTCCAGTAAATTCCTCAAAAATGTTAAAATTCTTGTGATAAGAACGAAGAAACACTGCTAATTGAGCTTTGCCACTAATGTCCGCGCTCTCGTAACAGGCAATGGAGAAACTTTCGAAACTAGATGATTTTGCTTTGATCTGATCACTTAAATTCGCGGCTAAATCTGTAACTCTTTACGCAACTGTATTTCGAGACAATAAAATTGATTGAAAAGCCTTCACATTTCCAGGACAAACAATTTCTCCAGCTTTCATTAGGCATTCCTTGATGAAATCACCGTCAGTAAAAGGCTTCGAATGTTTAGCTATCAACTCGGACAAGACGTAGCTTGCATATACCGCCGCTTCACTTTCTTGCAATACTTTACTAAACATGGACTGTTGCTTTTTCACTCCTAACTTGAGCTCTTTCAACTTTTCTTCTCTCATTAATCCTTCGTAATTGTTATATTTCGATTTGTGTTGTTCGTAATGAGGTTTAATATTATATAACTTTGGTACATTAATAGTATTATTACATATCAAGCAGATTATTTTATCTTTTATTTCACAGCAAAAATATTCTAACTCCTATTTTACTTGGAATATTCTATGTTCGTCAGCAATTTTTCGTTTAATTTTACTACCACTTGGTTTTGATATAGACATACTGAATACAAAGGGCTGGAATAAACACGATTAACGTTAAAAAGTTAAAAATTTATTCTTCCCACAAGAGATAAATCAAAATGCTGAAATATTTCTTCAAAAATATTCTACAAATATCACAAAATGTCAAACGTTTAGCAAAAATCAATTCAAAACAGAGAAACTAATTCTATCTCACAGCGAAATCGCTACAAATCAATCACAGCATTAAGTAAACAAACAGTTCGTTAGAACTACAGCTACTACTGAGATGAGTTGTTTGTTCTCGGCTTTTATAAGCTTTATAATTAATTTCTCGAATATACTGGAAACATCTATAAATATCTGGATTTTTGTGGATGGCAACAGCAATTACAAGATTTTTATTTATTAGGTATTAAATGCACGCGCTGTTCTATTTTAACCTTCCAACGCTTTTCAAAAATCGTCTGCGTTGCTAAGGCAACATGAAGCAAATCTAATTACAATTCTAAATAAAAAAAAACTAACTAAATAAATAACTATGAAATCCGTAACAATATGCATTAAGTAATAATTAATAATAAAGCAAAGTGCATGCACATGCATGCAACAATATATCGTACAAAACTATGATTGGAAAACTGAGACCATGAGTTCGGCCACATTCGGCTGTCGGGGGATGCGTACAAGGTCTGAGTGCACGTGTCCCCCAAAAGCCGAAGGTAGCTGAACGCAAGCTACTCACACGCATTTGTAATTTAAGTAGTGTGTGTGTCAGCTCGCTGTGAATAATCTAACAACACTGAATAAATTATCGTTAATTACTTAGCAGTAAACATTTCATTTTTTTCTTCGTCGATATGTTATTTTATTATTATATATTATTATTTGCCGATATATTGGCCGGGCCTCAAAAATATTTGTTGTGGGCCGCGAGTTTGACATCCTTGCTCTGGAGTGAAGCTGTCCTTGCCAAGCAGAGATTTCGAGTCGCAGTCTAATGGGGAATGTCCGTATTCGATCTGTTAAACCAGTCACATGGCAGCGATCCGACGCCTTCATAATTCCGTTATTTGAAGAATTGGATTTGGATGGGGGAAACTCCTTTCCCTCCTTTGCAAATACACACCGAAGACAGGGGAATCACTAAACAGTATCACATACGAGTAGAGCAAAACACAAGCACATCCGAAGAGAAACACCGTAAAACCACGCAGACCAAAAAACCACGAGGCGAAATGGCGCGAACGCGCTCACAAGGCTGAAATAACCCGGTCTCGCAGAGCGATAAACACGCACGTCCTACAAAGTCGAAAGTCAGCAAGCGAATGAATGACTAAAGACTTCAGGGTCGTACACCTATTAAAAAAAATCTGATGTCTACACCACATGAATTCCTTGTACGGAATATTAAATTATACGCATTTTTTCTTGCATTTCATTTACACTTATTGGGTTGAATTAAATGTACTTCGCCGACAGCGCATAAACCACAATAAAATAAATTCACTACAAATTCACTATAGTATTTGTTTACCATAGCGACACTCTGGCGCTAGATTCACTTAACAGTATTATACTTCGTTCATATTATAACTAATAATGCAAGAAATTTATATCATTTAAAGAATAGAATTATCTAATCGTTGCCACATGTTCTATTCAAATACTATAATAAAGCTAGAATAATGTATCAAAGAAATTAAGCAAACAAAACAAAATAGAAACAGTTTTTCACAGACGATTCAGTATTTCTCATTCAATTAATTCAGTTTTCACTTCTCGAGAAGGCAAAAATACACAAAAACTCAAAATATCTATATTAAAAATTACGAAGTAAATCTTAAACACTTATTTCCTCGAAAAAATTCCAGAAATTATTAAGCATGATTAAATTTACAATAATAAATGAAGGCGTTATCTTTGTTGTTGCGAAGATTAGTTTCTCTAGATTGGCAACAAATCCACTAGTCTGCTGTTTCAAATGTAAGCAATCAATGGCCGCCATTAAAAAAAAAGGCTTAGCGGCACTTAAACAACTTTAAAATTGTTGATAATTCTAAAAGTATTGCACACAGATTTACAAAAGGCATAAAAACCGAAAGATAAAAACAGTATAATTCAATCATTTTTAAAGCAAAAAATGTACAATTTACAAACATATAAGAGTACAAAAACTGAGATCACTGAGCCGGGTAACAGAGTGGATATATATATATAAATATTTATATACGTTTGGTGCGGCTGATTGCAATCAAAATACGAGATGCCCATCTACATGTTATAGCAGTCCTATATACAAAATTTCAACGTTCTGAGGCTACTCGTTTTTGAGTTATGCGAGATACGTACGCGCGTACTCAGAATTCATTTTAAAGCAGTTTTATAATTTCTTTGGAGGAAACGAGTCTTTTATTCTGTCCTTACGTACAGATATCACGCAAAAACATCATTAAATCCAAGGAGATTAGAATGCATGGAGATGGCGTCTCTGCTATTGCAGTACGAAGAAAGTGAAGCCCATGGAGGTAGGAAGTAAGATGGAGTCGCCCTAAACAAGTTTCTCGCGTACCCTGCTCTGAAGCACCGACGATCCCTACATAGTGACCAAAACATTGGATCATTTACCATTGAGTTCAATGGGATTTGACGCGTTCGGATGTAAATATTTTGTAATTACGTCGTAAATATACATATAAATGTATATATTTTCTTTTTCTACAACACTTCAGAATCCTAAGTATGTGAAAACAACATTTCATTCTGAACGGAATTAAATGCTATACTTTTCACAGGACAGTTTTCTCAGAATGGTTTAATTTGAATGAAATATTTTCACAAGTTTTCGTTAATTACATTAGAAAAGAAAATTAAGGTAATTCGATTTTATTCGGTTAAGGTACAAAAATTAAGATCAAAGTTTATTGTATTATTAATATTAAAATTATGCATTATTTCTTTTCTATTTATAGAGCTTCTTCCTAAAATACTTTCTTAAATATGACATGATTTTTTGGCTTCTCAGGCATCTTTTAAATCGAAAAATGTAAGTCAATTTATAATTAATGCTCTATTCGGTTCATTTTAAATTAGAGAATTATTAGGAATTAGCGAAATACTGTATTTCGAGAAATAAGTATTTCGCTAATTCCTAATAATTAAATAGGTATTAAGTCGTACTTGACTTTCTCTGAACATTTCTGAAAGGGAATAAAATAATTTTTTTTTAAAGTATTATTTAAAACTTGTAACTGAGTTATTATAAAATGTAAGGGGAATAATTCTTTTAATTATGCTTATCAGATTTTTTTTTTTACCTTTCATTTCAACAATACATATTCCAAAACTCTTTATTACATTCTTAAGTGCGCATCTCATAACATTTGCTTTACAATACCTTTTAACAGATTGCTTTCCAATGCGAACAATTCTTGCTTAAAGAGTTTTATAACGTATTTGTCAACAGGATTTCAATTTATGTTTACAATTCAATATTAAGGTTATTATATATTTAGATAACATTTATAATCATTATAAATTAGATATATTTAATTTTCAGATTTCTTCACAGTACTTTCACAGTTGTTTATAAGTGAATAAATTCTTCATTTCAAATACATTTATAAATAATTTAATGAATATTTAAGTATTTTGTCAAAGGCAGATACATGCTTTTTGCAAGCACATGCATAAATACCCATACATATTTCCTATTTTTCATTTCCGGCATGTGCATATCTTAAATTTCTGTGCATTCACTATATTTTTCGTGTAAAGTAATTTACACCAATTTAGCATACACCCAAAAGTTTTACATCAAAAATATATATGAATATAATTTGAATGAAAATTATAAGTATTATTTTTAATACCCACTCAAAGGTCAGTTTTCTTCAAAATTTCTCCAGGATGGCATCTCTCTCTTTAGGATAGCCCTTGCATGTGTTACTCTATTTAATAAAAACTTAATCTGACCTATTTGCCTAATTACAAATATTTTAACATACATAATTTTATATTTATAAAACGTGTAACCCCAAAGTGATTATTTTTCATATATATAAAATTAAAACGACTGGTTTAAAATGAGCAGCAGTAAAGCCTCTCCTCTAAAAATTTTAAAAAATACATATTACAGTAATATATGGATGTGAAAAAAATTTGTATTATTTAAAGCATTTTGATGTTTGGAAAATAAAATAAAAGTACCGAATACTCTATCAAGGGTATCGAAAGACGTATACAATTTAAAAAGTACCGTAAGGTATTTTTCATTCTTTAAGCATAACATTTTTCTTACAATCTATATTTTTGTAGTGCAACAGCTTATAATTTTATAAAACAAATTCATAATCAAAATCGCTGTTGTTAGTTATCGAAAAATAACCAAGATGTGATTTTTGCGTAAATGTCACTAAATTATACAAATTGCTATTATCCATCACACTATGAATGTTTCTTTCATGCAAAAGTGTCCCTTTTTCGATTTGTATGGAACTGTCGTGTGTCGAAATACATCAGAATCTTGTCAAGCGAGCTTATGAATGTAAACAAAGAACACCCCATCTGGTGACACAAGCTTCAAAGCAGTGCTTCACTTTTAGCACAGGTTGGCCCCTCCTCCCTTTCCTACCTCCATGGTGAAGCCAGGGGGAACGAAATAAGCCACGCCAAGTGAGGACAAGAAAACGATTACCTTACTAAGCGAAGTGAGGTCAAGCTGGTTTCAAGTTCTCAGTGTGTTTTCTGATTTTGTGTGCGTAGATGTGAAAGGCCTAAAAGGCACTGCATTGTTACAGTCCGAGTAATGTAATGTCTACATTTCAGACTTCGTGTCCATGTAAAAGAATGTTTTAGAACGTGCATAAACAAGTAGAATAATCGAAACGTGTGTTTCAATGGCCTTCAAGAAAGAGTTTGAGTATTTTCTTTGTGTAAAGTACACGAAGAAACATATATAGTTCTCAGATTTACCTTTTCATAATAATAATAAAAGTGATATTCGTAATTAACTTATATGTGATGGCAAAACGATCAGTAAACAAGGGGAGGGGGAGTGGCTAGCTTTCCATGGGAAAGAAAACAGTTTACTTTAATGTCTGATCATAATTACTTTACAGGTCTTACCTTTTAGGTGTTTAACTACATTTTATTTTGTGCTCAAGAAGATATATGATAACTAATTTTGATTTTTAGTCACATTTGTTGTGTGAGTTTTAAAATAACAACGTAAAGTTTACATATTTCTATCATTGTTTATTCAAATTAAGTTTTTTCGAAACATAAGTAATATTTATAACATGAAAAATTTGAGAATTATATATACTTAGAATAAGAAATTATAATCAAATAATAGTTTGAGTACATAGTTACTGTTTTGTGTTCACAATACTTTCAATGCTAGCATTTATTAATTACAGGATACAATTACATATTGTAGAAATTATTGCAATTACATAATGTAGAAATAAAATGAAATGGCGAGAAAAGTAAAGGAAAGAGACGGGAAGAATCAGCTATCCTTTACGACTACCAGGAACAAAATTGGGTGTGGTTAGAGCACGTCAATCTTTCTAAGCCGCGACTACTAAGGGCACGGTTTAGTAGTTTTTTGGCTTCACTTGGATTGCGCGGAGGGCATCTCCATTAGTTCTAACATCCTTGGTTAAATTGCATCGATTGTGGTCATAATGGATATTTTCGTTGAAATATGCTGCCCGAAACTTTTCGCGATTACAATTAGTAAAAAAGCAAAGACCTATGATCTATCCAGAGACAGATTGCGACTACTTTTATGATTGCTTTACTACTTAAGATCTATGGAAACTTGCTTTCCCACGATCAGACAACTCCAAAAATTAGTTTTTTTAATGTTTTCCACGCCTCCGGGTGTCGGATGTACCAATAGTACATCTTTTATTTGATACCAATCTGAAAGGCCTAGGGCATACATGATCTACTGGTAAAAACTCTCTGTAGTTGAAACCGAAAGCGAGTGATGGTAAAGGGAAATGTCGAAGTGGAAACTGTGCTAATACTTTCGTTTACGACATGCATTTATCTCTGACGACATTTTAAGAAAATTTGTGATAGCAGTTTACTAACTTTTAAGCAACATGAATGAAGATTATACATGTTGGGCTGTCAAATTCTTCGGAAATTGTGTTCTTAAAATGTAAAAACCTATCAGATCTCTTAAGGAAATGCGTCTGGCATGGAAACAGGTTTTTATTCCATTATGCCGTCGATATTTAAAATTGTATTCGAAGTTTGAGATTATAATTATTACGATAAAAATTATAACGAGTTTGCTACTCACCGGTTTTTTCGTTTACTCTTGCGCTCTCTTTTTTTTAAAATTGCAAGTTGAGGTTATACCCCAAAGTATGACATTTCCACGGTGTTTAAAAAACTGTCTCACCTGTCCCAGGCAGAGCAGTGGTAATTTAACAGCACGAGCTAAATGCAATACCTGTTCTTGATTCCATTAAGGGTTTTAGAATTTTGCGAGTGAATTTGACATGTTAAATAATTTATCAATTATTTCGAGCGTTAGTTTCTGCAATGAATTCAACAGCAATGTAACGAAATATTGCGGTACTGATTTAACGTGAATTGGGCTTTGTAATCATCATCTTCATCATCATCATCGATTATGCCCATGGAGGTAGGAAGTAAGATGGAGTCGCCCTAAACAAATTTCTCCCGTACCCTGCTCTGAAGCACCGCCGATCCCTAGGTAGTGACCAAAACATTGGATCATTTACCATTGAATTCAGTGGGATTTCAGAATCCTAAGTATGTGAAAACAACATTTCATTCTGAACGGAATTAAATGCTATACTTTTCACAGGACAGTTTTCTCAGAATGGTTTAATTTGAATGAAATATTCTCACAAGTTTTCGTTAATTACAATAGAAAAAAAAAATTAAGGTAATTCGATTTTATTCGGTTAAGGTACAAAAATTAAGATCAAAGTTTATTGTATTATTAATATTAAAATTATACATTATTCCTTTTCTATTTATAGAGTTTCTTCTTAAAATACTTTCTTAAATATGACATGATTTTTTGGCTTTTGAGGCATCTTTTAAATCGAAAAATATAAGTCAATTTATAATTAATGCTCTATTCGGTTCATTTTAAATTAGAGAATTATTAGGAATTAGCGAAATACTTTAAAAAGTACTTGACTTTCTCTGAACATTTCTGAAAGGGAATAAAATAAGTTTATTATTTAAAACTTGTAACTGAGTTATTATAAAATGTAAGGGGAATAATTCTTTTAATTATACTTATCAGATTTTTTTTTTTACCTTTCATTTCAACAATACAAAATCCAAAACTCTTTATTACGTTCTTAAGTGCGCATCTCATAGCATTTGCTTTACAATACCTTTTAACAGATTGCTTTCCAATACGAACAATTCTTGCTTAAATAGTTTTATAACGTATTTGTCAACAGGATTTCAATTTATGTTTACAATTCAATATTAAGGTTATTATATATTTAGATAACATTTATAATCATTATAAATTAGATATATTTAATTTTTAGATTTCTTCACAGTACTTTCACAGTTGTTTATAAGTGAATAAATTCTTCATTTCAAATGCATTTATAACTAATTTAATGAATATTTATGTATTTTGTCAAAGGCAGATACATGCTTTTGCATTAATATGCAACAATACTACGTGGATGTGATAAAAAATTTGTTTTATTTAAAATATTTTACCGTTTGGAAAATAAAATAAAAGTAGCGAATAATCTACAAAGGGTATCGAAAGACGTATACAATTTTAAATGTACCGTAAGGTATTTTTCATTCTTTAAGCATAACATTTTTCTTAAAATTTATATTTTTGTAGTTCAACAGCTTATAATTTTACAAAACAAATTCATAATCAAAATCGCGCTGTTGTTAGTTATCGAAAAATAACCAAGATGTGATATTTGCGTAAATGTCACTAAGCTATACAAATTGCTATTATCCATCACACTATGAATGTTTTTTTCATGCGAAAGTGTCCCTTTTTCGATTTGTATGGAACTGTCGTGGGTAAAAGCGCAGAATAGGCTGCATCAACAAAGTTCAGTAGGAGGAGCTGCGTGACGTCCATAAATGGGTGGGACTAAGCTTATGACGTCACAATGCAGTCTCGCATTTACACTAGGTGTACTTTCTATGTTCTCTTAAAAATAACAATAATAAATTGTTTATTATTGTAAATTAATATCAAATTCTTTACTTTTAATTTACATTTATAACATTTAACCTTAGGCATTACTGATAATAAGTATAATAAATTGTTTATATTTAAAATTACAATGATACAGTGAGCGAATTCTACCAATTATTAAAACGATAAACAACGTCGCAGTCTCTAATACTTGTAGAGCTTCAATATTTTCAAAGATTTTTATTAAATTATTATTATTTTTTTATTTATACAAATAAAATATTTTTTTTTTAATTTAAATTTATATTGCGGAACGTTTCAATTTTATCATTTTTACAAATTACCTTCTTGCTACGTAACGACATAATTCCTTACATACCAATAATTAGACAGTTTTCATTATTTCTAAAAATTTTAAACTTTACATTAATAAAAAAAGAAGAATATTTTTTATTGCATATGAACATCATTACACAGCTTTCATATCAGTTTCTAAAATTCCTAAATCACGCCATATTCTGTGTAGGCATGCTAGAAATCTACGCATTAATAAATAAAAAAATTAATTTCTCAGAATGAAAGAAAATAATATAATAAAATAAATACTACAAACTTGGAACACTAAGCAATGCTTCACATACGCACGCGCACACATATTATCAATGAACTCATATTATCAAGTGCAATTACGATACCAAACACTACGTATTAAAATATGAGGTAAACGTTACTTCAAGAGTTAAAGTTAACGATTTTGCTACTGTTGAGTAGATCGTCGGGCTATCGATATATGTCGTAAGTCGGAAAGCGTTATAAACATATCAAAGCCAAAAAATTAAAAATACAATTTAAATGAAAAATGACGTCTTAAATATAATTCACAATTAAAACAACAATACAAATTTAAAATACATTAACGATATCTTAAACATTGCACATAAATAAAGTTACATTACTGCTCGGCATCACACACAACCTCGTTTTCTCTTCTACACAACGATCAGTATTCGCTCGAAAAACAGCAAAGAATTCCACAAACTCGGTGTCCATGTGTTCATCCATCTATTTTCACTTAAAGAAAAATCAGAGAATTGCTCAAACTCAGCATTGCACAACACATTGACTTTGACCATGTGCACATCGATCTATTTTCACTTAAAAAAACATCCCAGAATTGCACAACCTCGGCATTGCGCACCACACTGGCTTTGCCCATGTGCACATCGATCTATTTTCACTTTAAAAAACATCCCAGAATTGCACAAACTCGGGATCGCGCACCGCATTGGCTTTGCCCATGTGCACATCGATCTATTTTCACTTAAAAAACATCCCAGAATTGCACAAACTCGGCATTGTGCACCACTCAAAATCGTCTATACGTCTCAAAACCGTCTCTCTACTAGTTTCATATTTAATACTAATTCAGAAATCAAACAACAAAAATCAGCGTTATCTTCTTTCCATCAATTAGCTATAAAGTTGCACATATTTTGCAGAAATTTAACTTTCGGGTTGTTTATTCTCCCATCAATAAAATTCCGAGTTCCATACTCAAGGACCCCATTCCGGATATGAATTCCTGGGGTATTTATAGGATTCCTTGCCAGTGTGGTTTAATTTACATTGGCCAAACTAAGAGAGCCTTAAAATTTCGCGTCAAGGAACATGAGGCATATGTTAGAAAAAAGGAAACACAGAAGTCTTCTGTTGCTCAACATTGTTGGTCCGAAAACCACACTTTCAGTTTCTCTGCTGCCAAAATTATTCAAAAAACATCTTCCATTGGAGAACTGGATTTTCTAGAGGCATTTCACATTCATAAAAATCTTTCTGTTCTAGTTAACGATCCTAATTCCAATCCAAATTTGCCTTCGGCCTTTAAAGAAATTATGTTTTAGTTCTGGTTTTACCAACAGATGGCGCCACTTGCTTATTCTTGTCCAGGCTTTCTTATCTTATCTAATCATTATTTCCTATCTTGTTCATTTGCGGTTTTGCAGCTGAAGATGGTGGTTCGGTAAAACCATCGAAACTAGTCCTGTGAAAACTTTGTAAATATAACGCTGATTTTTGTTGTTTGATTTCTGAATTAGTATTTATTCGGCGTGTTATTGTGTCTTAGTTTCATATTTGTTCCACAAATTGGGCACTTATATGATATTGCAATCAAACTTTTCTCCATACACTACTCAATAGCGCTCTTTTCGCCTCTTCGCTCCAACTGATTAAAAAAATCCAGATTCAGATACTCGTCCATTCTGCAGTAAGCACCGATTTAGACACACTCATCAATAACCAAAACATTCTTTAAGCAAAAGAATGCTTTTCTGTATTTTCAGAAATTACGGTTATAATTTTTAATTCATGCATTCAATATTTTTAATCGTTTGCTAAGGATCGTTTGGTATCTTAATAATACATTTGTGAGAAATAATTTGTTGCATTAAATGCTAACACTACCACACAACACACAAAAGTAGATTTATAATTTAAAAAATCTCGCGCAGAACATTATAAACCTACCATTTCAACTCAGTTAAAATATAATTTAAGTTTTCTTTAAATACGAAGCTATAGCATACTTATAACTTGTTTTTAAGAAGAGGCGTAACCAATATTACGTCATAAAAAGGCGTGTCCAAGCATAAGAGAAGTAAACACAGCATCGACTGATGCAGCCTATTCTGCGATTTAGCCCTGTCGTGTGTCGAAATTTTATCAGAACCCTGTCAAGCGAGCTTCTGAATGTAAACAAAGAACACCCCATCTGGTGACCCAAGCTTCAAAGTAGGGCTTCACTTCTAGTGCCGACTGGCCCCTCCTTCCTTTCCTACCTCCATGATTATGCCGGGATATTGCTGTTATAACGCAATGTTTCCGGCTCTTGACGCTTAAGGTTTTATCAGGACGCTAAGGTTCCAGCTCTTGACGCCAAAGGGCGCATGACGGTGAAAAGACTAGACTGGTGGGTGAGGAGTCAGGAGGTGGAAAAAGGGAGGTGTCAGCATAGCATCACAAGTGGAGGAGCATGGACCTTATAAGAAATAGACTAACCCAGTGGGCGGGGCGTGCCTCACACACATGTCGGGAGGAGAGAGTAGAGACGATTTAGTTTATCTTAACATTGAAACATATGACGTTTTTATCACATAAATCTTTTTAATTATTAAATGTGATACGTTCTATAAATGATGAGATAATAAAAATCACAGTTTTTGCTAATAGGATTTTATATATCTCATGAAACCACTTTTTAGTGCATTTTGAGCATAAGCGTAATTCTTGTCTAAACATCATTACTTTGATAAAACGGTAAAAACTCTAAGCAAAAAATTTATGAATTTACTTTTCCCTAGAAATAAAGTAAAATTAAGTAAGATTGATAGTACATGATGCTATGAAACAAATAAGGTAAAATTAAACAAGATTTGGTAATTTTTTAAAAATTTTATGAACATTTTCAGGCAGTAGTAGCAAATATTTATCATTTCAAATATTTATAGAAACCAAGGATTGTTTTATTTATTTTTTCTGTTTTCAAAATTATTATGGTATTAAAAGATGATCATTTATGACAATATTAATAACTCATAAAATTCGGAGCATAAACTTTTCTGAGTGTAATGAAAAATTTAAAAAAATAATTCGCAGTAAATAAAAAAATCTTATGCAGAACTAGAAATAAATTTAAAAAAATAATTACTATAAAATACAAGATATTATATGTCCAATCTTAAATTTTTATTAATGCCCTAAAGTAACCTTGTAATTTTATATACCTGTAAATACTTTAAGCAGAATGACTATACATCCATAAATACATATGTATGAAAGTAAACAATTTAGGATATTTGTTGCATTGAAAAATTCGCTTACTTCATTTTTTATTTCAAATATTTGTGAAAACAAGATTATATCTATTTATCTATTAATGTAAATACACACACCTATATATATATATATTTAGAGAGAGAGAGAGGAAGAGAAACAGATAATATGGTTTATTGACTCTTAAATAAAATTAATTTAGTAAATCTGCTTCGAATATTTTCTCTCTGTTTAGATTCATTGTAACATGCAACTGCATGATGCATTCTGATTTTTAAATATTGAAATATCACTGCTTTAATTAATTTAATCAGGTGGTTTTTATCTGGCCCATCATCATAATATGGTTTTGAAGAGAAGGAAATATATGTGTTCCTACGCTTTTTAAGACTTTTAGAGTCATGAAATTTAGAATATTTTTTTTATTGAATTTAAACTTCTTTTCAGTCTGCCTAAAAATTATTTCTGCATTTTTGCAGATCATTCGGACGTCACTGGAAGGAGAAGTCAAACCTTTACATCCAGATTTATAATATTTGAAACCTAGCAAACCATCATATGGTTCTGTTCAAACTAAAGCTGAGAAACAGATATTACATTTTACTTTATAAGCTGAGCTTTTAACAACAAAACCAGCTATATAAGATGTATACTTTTCGTTCTTAAATATTCTTATTTTTGATTAGTTATAATGCTAGGAATTAAAATTTACCTATAATTTAAAAAAGCAGCAAAAAATTATAAATTTTACAGAAAACTTTCAAAAATTCATTTTTAAGCATTTTAGTATCTAGCTATAGTTTAGTATTAGTTATAGTTTTAGTAATTGTAAGAGAAAATTACTTAATTGAATTCTTCTGTTAGTTCAGATTTAAAATATTATTTTCTAAAAGAAGTTACAAATTCGCTTACATCGTAGGAAAAGCTAAAAATATGTACAAGCCTGAAACAGCTTTATAATTATTTAGAACGTTAATTATGCTTGAAAAACATGCTAAGTATTTAAAGAGCAATCTCAGTGTCAAAAATAAAAATATTTAAAAATTCTTACTTGTGAAATGAGGCACTACCACCAGCTTTTTCGTGACAATTGTAGGCGCTGCAATAGCCAACCATTGCTAATTTCTGGAAGTCGTCCCTAGTCCTCCGAATGTGATCAAGGTGACAGCCGGGAACGCGCCAGACAAGGGAGAAAACGCAATTGGGTTAGTCTATTTCTTATAAGGTCCATGTGGAGGAGTAGCTTCAGACCTGGAGATGAAGCGCATCAGCGAGTCAGATCGGTCAGGTGGCGCCATCCATCGGAGACTGTGGAACTAGAAGATAGAAACTAGTGAAATCATCTTACCGAGAAAAGAAGAAATTACAAGTCTAGTTTTATCACTTCAACCATTCCTAAAGCAAGGTGAACTTTTCCTTGCGGAGATTGGATTTGCTTGCATTTTTGCGCAAATTCTAAGAATTTGAGGGCAATCAACTGCAGATTTTCGTCTATCGAAGTGTCCATTTTTGAAGATGTAGCATCTGAGTGGGATTTTGTCGGTAAATTCACATCTTTCGGGGTAAAGAATGCAGACAACGGCGGCGATGTGTCTGATAAAGTTTGCCGCGCAGGATTCAGTTTCTTCTTGGCAGCTGCTTCACAAATTTTCGGCCGAAATTCGCACATCTTAGACTTCGCAATATGTTCCTTTTTGCAGTTCGGGCAAGTAGATTTCTGATCTTTAGGAAGTTTGCAGGTGTAGGTCAGGTGACCCTGTTCACACTTGAGACATCTGGGTGCATTATTGCAGAAAATTTATCCATGGCCATACCGCTGACACCTAAAGTAGATCATTGTGTTTCGGTTACCTCGTAATCTTCGGAACTTGACACGGAGATCAAGCAGCGTTTTCTTTTTGTAAATACTCCTTCCTTCACCATTCCTCTTGAATGAAGCAAACAAAACTGGGAGCTTTACTTCCTTTCCCTCGATTTTCCTTGTGAACTGCGAGACGCTAAGTACAGGAAATACATCTCTGATAAGTTCAGCTTTAATTTCAACAGCTGAGTCTTCAGGAAGACCGCGGATTACCACTTTTAAAGGTGTTTCCTTCTTCTGCCTAAACGTGCTGAATTGCATCTCATCCTTCATGAGCGTAGCTAAGGTTCTGTGTCTTTGATCAGAGTTCAAAATCAGAGTGATTTTGTCTCTAGTCCAGTGGCGTAAATAAGGGTATGCAAGGAATGCCGTCGCACAGGGGCCCGAAGGTTTAGAGGGCCCTTAAATGTCCTGCTGAACTACATTTTCATCTTTAAACTTAAAAGTATTTTTTCGTATTTTTTTCCCTTTCGCTTTTCTTTTTTCTTTTTAGAGTTTATACTACTATGAATTCTTATTTTAATATAATAGAATTCGTCTTCTTTTAAGTTTTTAAGGGCCCTCTTCCTATATGGTGAAGTAACGCATTTCCGTATAAGACGCAGAAAAGGAGCCCTTGGAAGCACATGAAACGGTTAAATTCAGTGTTTGCAAAAGTTAATATTCCATCATTCGACTATGAAATAGCAACTTCGTGACCTACGTCAGTTCAGGCATAGGAGTCAGCAGAAAATAGGAAAAGTTCCTTTGTATTTCTTAGTTTCTTACCTGAAAATGTTTAAAGGCGAATTCCTGAGGGAAAGGTTTCTTCCTTTGCAATCCCAATTTGACAGGGGGTGGAAGTGGAAATTAATTGTAACTATTTATTATAATGTAATTATTTTGTATATTAATTTATTTCTATATACTTTGTTATTATGATCGAATAATTAATAGACACATTTTCTAAGTATAAATAAAGAAGTAACTAAACAGGATTCTAGTACTTAATTTCGAATGACCTTTGCAAATTAAGAGGAAACGTGGTATATTATTTGCAGTCCGAAATTTTCATAATATGTCATTCCGAAGCGTTTAATTTTATTCATATATTGAATCTGTTACTAGCACTTCCATTAAACCCAAGTCCAAAAGTCAGGAATAATATTAAGCTTGAAATTGAATTTATTAATGTGAATGATTTTTACAATTTAATATAACATGTATTGCGTTGGTTCACTATAAACAGCGTATCAGTTTTCAAATTGTTGCCACCAAATAATTTCACCCTGTACTATTTTTTAAAAAATTAAATAAGGAAGAATCTGCATAAATGTATGTATGTTTCTCGCACTATGACGAAACAACGTTACCTAGAATGTTTGAATGTATGGTTCTCACAATGTAAAAAACGACGGTGCAGTTGCACCAGAAGGCAGGGTATAGGGACGGGAAAATTTTGGTTTTAGAAGTATGAAATGACGTCGTGGTTCGGATTCGTAAGTCTTCGAACTCTAAACCTAAAGTCGTTCATTACGACAGGTTAGCTCATTACTATGGCCATAGTACGTAATGTAAATAATTGTAAATAGTATAAGACCATGGTCCTTTTTGTTTTTAAATGTGTATTTGATTTGATTTGTATTTAGTATTTGATTTGCATTTTGTATTTAATTTGTATTTGATAGCATTTGATTTGTTTTATTTATTGTTCAGTTTGTTTATTATTGTAATGTAATGCTTATTAATGCATTTATGCCACAGTTGTAAGTTTAGCTTCCTGTCCAGGGATTGTACTGCCCGGGACGTGCAGTCCTTGGGAAGGGGGCAGTGTTACGAATTTGGTATTTAAAAAGCTAATGTTAGTTCAATTATAAATTAATTGGTTTTATTTCCCGCGCAGTGCAGCGCGTGACGAATATTAAAAGAAGGAAGCTAAGCCGGAAAATTAAAAATACAAGAGCACGTGCATTTAACATTAAATAAATAAATATGTCTTTTTGATTTCGAGAAAGTACCAGAAAATTCTAGCGCGTGATTTTTAAAATCTTATAAAAGGAGGAAAACATCTCAGTTCGTAGTTGTTGCTTAGTTTGTTGTTGTTTAGAAAACTGCTCTTGTTGATTGTAGCGAATTCGCAAATTAGCGTTCTTTAGCTGTTTTGAATTACGTTCTATTGGACATTTGAGTACTTAAAAGATAACTACTGTGAGATACTGTAATACTGCATGATAATTTGAGAAAATTTAAGCATTTTTTGTTGTGTTAATAATAAATTTTTGTTCATTTTTCATCGGACATGTGGATTCATTTCATAACGAACCCGTACGCACGCAAAAATATTGTTTAATTGATGAATTTTCTCTCCTGCAGAATTTCTTTTTAGTTCAAGGAAAAATATAGGTAAATGGATAATTTGGTCTTCTGCTTTCTTCGTGAATTGCTTTACTTTAATTATAGGGAAGCTTCTGCGTTTTAAGTCTGCGTAAATTGCTTGCTCTGTGTAGGATCTTGGGATATTCTTAAGTATAACTTTAATTGAAGAGGCTGAAGAAATTTAGTACGTATGAAAACTAATCTGTGCTTTCTTAAATTTATCAACTGTAGCTTTATAATCGGCTTCGGTGGTAGTGTAAACGAAAATCTGTCTGGCTTTGATTTCAAGGCGTTCATCATCATCATCATCATCATCATCGATATTGGTGTATGGATTCAATAAAGAACTTTTATTTGTTATTTCTGAGGTGGTTGCTAATCAATGGTCCTTTAAGCTCCAAACGTTTGATGCAGATATTTTTCATCCAGGGTTTTCTAGTACAAAACGCAGTACTTCTCTGCAACCTAGTATACGTGGACAGAAAGCCTCGTGTTGAAATTATCCCGAGCAGGTACCTAAGTGAGAATTCTGGAATTAAAAATACACAGCATTATATGGCATCAAAACGTCAAGAGACGGCTAGTTCGGTCTTTGATTTGGCGTCCTATTTTAGTAAGCTCCAAATCAATCAATCAATCAATCCGTTTAAGTATTGTTTCGCATTTATGAAGTTCTAATAGTGTCTAGTTATCTACCTTGTAAAAGTGTAGCAGTTTTTGAGCGAATATAAAAATTCACCTCTCCAACCTTTTTCGACAGTGTATATAATTGATTAATAATTTTTAAAAGCTTGCACACGAGTAGTCAAAACATCGATAAAAAATTAAAAAATTGAATGCAACAAAATATAAGAAGAATGTAAGAAAATGACTAAATAACATTTAAAACTTTTGAAACTTCTGATACATTTCAGAGCTTTGTTGGAGACATTGCTAATGAAATACATAGTGGTGGCTTGCATAACGATAGATTCGAAATGCAAATGTTCCCATAAAGTGAACTTGCATGAACTGAAAAATGTGCCACACCAAGAACCATATGCGGATTTCGTGTGAGTGGGTGTTTTCTTCCATAACCTTTCCTTGCAAGATGTAGACAAATATAGACACTTTCTTGAAACATGTAGATCATCCAAATATATATATATATATATATATATAAGCAAGGCGATCAAGAAAGAACAGCAGACATATCCACTGCGCTTGGAGGACACCGAATAAACTGAATGAAAAATTATGCACACACGTAAAATGCATACCTACGCAATGTAAGTGAATATATCTAGGACATTAAGTGAACTCTTAGTATTCCTGGTATTTTCAAGCATTAGCGGTATTCTGGGATATTCTCGCTATAACGTCTATTCTGACATCTCGCTATTACATTTCTTAAAAACTTGTTAGTTATTTCATCTCTATTTTGTTAGCCGTACCAGTTAATAAAAACTTAAGAGCTGAATAAAATTTTGTAGGCTCAAATTCATCGTACAGTAGTTTGTTGGTGAATACAAGTTCCTGAACACAAAGTAGAAAAAATAAAGCTCCTCATTTTTAGGCAGCTATAGATTCACAAAACAATGCGAAATTCGCATTAGTTTACTTCAAAATTTCATGATTTTTTTAATGTGAATATGGATTTTCTGCTGTTCGAAATCCAGCTGTGTCTCCCAAATGTTCATAAAATCTATCATGGGCTCCTATACTAGTGAAGTTTGCATACTTCTGCTCTACGCTTATGCAGTTAAATGACTGTATTCAAGCAAGTTCCGTTTATTTGATTACTTATCGGTAAATATGTAGCTTCGTGTATTATTGGAACACGTGGAAAATTAAATATTAGGTTTCTTTTGCTTAAAGTTGGGGATCCACCAGAAAACAATGGGCAAAATTGATCAACACTGGTAATTGGATCCAGAACGAATCACCAAAAGAAATAGGACGGATCATCGTGAAGATTAAAAATTTAGAAACTTTCTAGACAAAACTACATTAATACTTAACACGCTACACTTAGAATATGTTTTAACATCTGAAAGTTTAGCACAAAGCCTTCAATGTTATTTAAATAGTGTATTGGTAAAACTTTCCTGTGGGGCTTAACAAAAGCGTTCCTGAATGAAACTTAAAATTTTTAAAGTCTAAATCAATTATTTTTCTGAAACATTTTGCTTCAAATTGTTAATTTTGTTTTTCTTAAAGAACGTGCATTTACACATATTTGTGAGAATGCATCCCTAGATAGGGATTTTGGAATTTCTTTAAAATTCCGTCAGTTTAACATCGTGCAAAATCATCGTCATACATTCCTAACTCAAATTCCTAAATGCTTTTTTGATGAAATGCAAACCGAACTTAAAAATTCGAATACAAAATGAACTGCAATAAATAAATAACAACAATTTATTCCACAGCCACGGCTCTGTTTAAAAGAAACAAAGCAGTTTGATTTAGAAAAGTGGTTTCATTTCAGGTACTTTATATTGTACGTCTGCATAATTTTAAAATTTATATAAAACCTGAATATACGAAAAACCTAGAGCGTAACAAATAGATTTATCAGTTTTTTTTTTCATAAAATTTATCATTTCAAGCTTTAAACATAATTTTAAATAGCCATGGCAGTATCGAAACGAAACTTGTTTGCATACCAGATATATTATTACATGAAGAAATTTGGAAAACTAATTTACCGAAGTATCTGAGAGTAACTAGTAAAAGCTACATTTATTTATTTAAAGTTTAGTAAAGGGTAATTTCAGATCTTCAAAATTTGTGAAAGATAAATATTAATATTCATCTATATTAATGAACGCGGATATCTGAATTTTAATGCTTTTATATTAACCTCTATAAGTTTAACATAATTTACGTGATTCAACTAGGTAAGGAAAATTTATTCTATCTATTTAATCTATTCTATTTAGAGGGCTATCTGCCTAAGGGGAGGGATGCCTTCGTTGAGGACTTTCTAAGGGAAACTGGCTCGTATACACGTTACACATGGGGAAAACCACGAAAACGCCCATGCAGCCAGCCCGTTCGCGGGATTCGAACCTCGGATACAATTCATCGACTGCTTCCGGAACCATATTGCTAATGGCAAGCTGCTAGGCGAGGCGACTCAGGTAAAGTTTGGATGATATCGCTCATGTTATTTCACTGACTTTAACGCTATTTACACTGGTATCACCGGCTAAGGAGCTGGTGATACCAATGATTGACAAACTGACAATGTTTACAATAATGACAATAATAACAATGATACCATCCTGACGTCTTCACGAAATACTACTCCACTACTGCGTATGATATGAACTCTTAAAAATACTGTAAACTTTCACCCTCTACTTATTCATTCTTTTCATGTCATCCATCTGATCGAAAATCATACAACTAATTGTATTAGAGTAGGTATACTGCTCCGGTACCCGCACCTCAACACTTGTACAGTCGAAAAACTATCGTACTGAATGATAAATTGTGTTACTAAATATTAGATTAACGCATTTCAAAATTAAAGAACAAATAGGTACAGGAAATTGATATGCAGTTAACGTAAAGGAGAAGGAAAATATTATTATATAAAATAATTTAGCCTTTTTAAAATGGCAGAATTATGGTGATAGCTTAGCTATGTCTATTTTTAAGTATGCTTTAATGAGCGCCTTTGAGCTTTTGCTGGTTTGCTTTACCTGCATGTTAAATATTAACTTTCTCAATTGTATAATCAGGTATTATACTACACCTGTATTTCTTGCTATGAAAAACTAATGTTTAGTACGGAGAACCTTCTCAAAATTGTAATGAGAAATTACAGTGCGTTTTAAGAAAATTATCGCTATATATAGATAAAGAACAGAAACGTAAGAAGATTGTAAAAGCCTCCTTTTATTAAAAACGTAATATATTTGAACAAAAGGCACTTTTGCTTAGAAAACAGTGGCGTATCACAAAATAAAGAAATTTAAAATTAAAACAAAGCTAAATTTTAAGCTAAACTAAAGGCTACTTAGCAATGATCAGCGCGGAAGTTGGCTGAAAGCTATATGGGCATGACAAGCACTAATGGCAGGAATAAAGCAACTCTGAAGCAGACAGCTAATGTAGAATTTAAACTAGTAACGTGGCCTTAAGCGGGCAGAACACGCTCTCACTAAACAGTCTAAAAACTTTCCTTTAAATACTATTTCTTTCCACCCCCATTAAATATGCGTCAGCTAAAATTTACATTACACAGCTAAAATTTACATTACATCTGACATTCTGTCAGAAAAACGGAAATGTAGAACACACAGGGAAGATGCATAACATAAAATAAGTGGTTAATTAAAATAAATAAAATGTTTACAGTTTTCATTTAGCATATGGAATCCTATTTCGATAAAACTACGAGATGTAACCATATTTACATCCGTCATATTTAAAAGGGTATCTACATTTGTATGGTAAACTGATTCCCTTCCTTTCATAGAAAACATTGACTCCTGATTTATGATTGATAGGCCGTATGCATAAATACAAGAATATTTCTAAATAAACGTTTAAATATTATCGTGCACGTGAATCTTAAAATGTGGCCAAACAACGAAGAATGTTTTTTTAATTAGAAGAGCGCGACAGCGAAATGGAAAAATAGCGAGCTAGAAATGTAGAGAAACAGAAACTGCATTTTGGAATTATGATCACCGTCTTTTTAGGTGGCATTTTTGGAATTTTCAAAGCAAAAGAAGATTTTGGAAGATTTTAATGAATATTTAGTGCTTTAATTTTCACGGGATTACCAAAATCATTATTTCAGTTATGAACTCATTAAAGTTTTGTTTCTTTGCAGCCATAGAGAAATGTGCATAAAGTTCTCTATGTTGTTTTAATCTCTTACTACATTGCTGATCATTGACAGTAGAGGAACGATGTCTGAGGATACCTTCTAGATGCCAGATTTACCCTGTTGCACTTCCAGCCCATCCATTATAGCATTAAAACCTTTCATAGCAATGTACAATTAAGCCAGCCAGTGCAGTAATTGGAAAACTCATTAAATTTTTTTTCCACTGGCGAGCATTCAGTTTTTCGACATTAGCAACTCTTAAGACGGGAAATTGTGGCCATTTTATTTTGGAAGCACCTAATAGACAGCTAAGGTCGCCTTCTATAAGTCGACAGACAGTTAGAACGACTCCTTTTCCAGGATTCGAAACCGGGCCCTTCTGTTTGACGGTCGGCACCCCTAACCACCGTACCATCTGGGCGGAGTTTTAAAATCTGTGTCTGGACAAATTATCTACTACAAGCATATCAAGTGGGTTTTTTTAGAGCTCTAAGTAGTGTCTCTTTTCTAATATTTTGAAACAGAATTTACTCCATTTTGAAATAGTTATAGATTTCAGAACTGAAGACATTTTTTGGACCAAGGAGCTGCAATTTAGTCACCAAATATCTGTTGTTGTATAGCAGTTATTGTAAGTAAGTAACAGGTTTTTTTTAGAGAAAATTTATTTACATTTTTAATTACGTTTTATCTATTTTTCATTTCATACCCATATAAATACGCAATTTCATCAATGTAAATATATCAGTTAGTTTTTAATAAAAACTTATACTTTAAGATTTTCGTTGTGCGTTTTTATTATGCGACGTAATTGTTGTTGTAATTTAAGTGAGCATATGATGAGTAATTTAAGTACTTGAGGTTTTTAAATAACAAAAACATTTATTTTTTCAGCAGCAGCCTTTGTGTTGAAAAATGAAGGCAAACAATTTCTGAGTTTTTGGACAAACATAAAAAAATTTCATATTTAGAAAGTCTGTGACAACTGTTCATAAGTTTCACTAACTCCTGCATTGCGAGGTGTTCTATACTTCTTTGCTCATCCAGCAATATTTGATCAGATCAGAAAGTTATCCAAATTTACACTCGCAGCCCAGACTGTATAGTGGTTAGGGAAACCGACTGCGATACCAATGGGTCTGGGTTTGAATCACGGAGAAGGCATGGTTGTAAATGTCCGTTCTTTCATAGGAGGCAAATGTGACTCACCTACGAGATGCCTCCATAATAAACTGACCATCACTTCTGGTAGACATTTACGAGTAGACAAGCCGAAGTCGGCTGGAGTCACGTCAATAATTTAAAATAAAAATACATTCAGTGTGGTAGAGCTTATAAGTACGAATTTTGCTCAGGTATTGGAATGCTCGCCACTGTTTCAATAAAAGGTAGTTCCCGCTAAATCCATCTCAGGGCAAACATTAGATAGTGCCTCTGCTACTTAAGGTTTATATAATTTTGAATGTTAGTTGTTAGGCTGAGTCTTCACAGTTTCATGTTAGGTCTTTTTTGCCCATAGTGGAAGATCCAGCGGCAGCCGAGAGGTATATTTCTGAACATTAATTGTTTCATTCCTGTCGAAACACAATTAGAAAGAGAACGGATGTTCATGAAGTTAAAAAATATACATAATTTTGCTGACAAAACTCTATTAACGCTAAACACGTGGGACATAGAACATCTTCCAGCATATTAAAGTTTATCAGGAAGCCTTTACTGTTAGTTAAATACTACTTATACTGATAAACATCGTCCTGTGGAGTTCCTGAATGAAGAATAATTCAACGTATTAAAGCACAAATAAATTTTCTTGAAAAATTTTCAAACTACTCGTTTCTTCACTTCAGAAATATGCATTTACGCTTAATATTGAAAATAAATCTCTAGACAATGACTTTAGAATTTCTTGCAAATTCTGTCAAGTTTACAATCAAGTGTGGATCAAACGCGCTGAGAGTGAAATATCTAAATTACGCCTCTGACAGCTTTTCCTGGTAAGAGCAAACCGAAAAAAGAATTTAAGTACGAAATCAGAATAAAAATAAGAGAACAGGATTCTATTCCCGATCCACCGCTGTGCATAAAAATGCACGGCAGTTTCATTTAGGAGAATAATTAAGTGCCTCGAGCATCTACGTAGCTACTCTCAATTTTAAAATACATAGAACGCAGGAATGTACGAAAAACTTTTTGAGTAATGAATTAGTTATAATTTTTTTTTCAGAATATGTATTTCTTCAAACTCTAAACGCAATTTTAAAAATGCATATCATCATGGAATCAAAACCTGTTTCCATGTCAGATGAATTTCATGAAGAAGTTTGAAATTGAAGAACTAAATTTACGAAGTATTTAACAGTGCAACCTATCTAAGCTCAATTTGTTTAAAAGTTGGTAAGGCCTAGTCACACATGTTTTTTTAATGTTTTCAGAGATAAATGCTAATATTCATCGGTAGTTATGAACAAGGATATCATGCATTTGTTTAGAAACAGAAAGGAAGTATTTGTGAGATTTCCTGCTCGAGCCAGCTCCAGTTTTAAAAATCTTATATTAATGTCTACATGTGTGACATAATTTACGTTAATAAACTAAGTCCGGAAAAATAATTCTGATTGCAAAAAAAAAAAAAAAAAAAAAAAAAAAAAAAAAGGATCATCTACGATGGGGCAAAGTAGATAGCGCCATACCTGAAGTTTAGCATATCTCTTTAAAATTTCACGATTACTGTTTTTTCTCCGGCCAGTTACGTGTCGGCCTCTTTTGTACCTTCTAGTCTCTCTTCGGAGTGCCCCTGACATGATAAAATCTACTTTCATCGCTACTTAAGCAGTTTATACCATGAAAAACCTTGAAAGCAGCGTGAATATGTGCACCTTCCGGCTGTTCTGTCTTCAGGCACTGACTTGCCTCGACTGGCTGCTGGAATTCAGCAACTTTGACTGGGTAGTTACTTTGTTTGATGGTTCGGTTTTCATGGTATACACTAAAGCACCTTTTGAATCCTTGACATCGGCCATTCCCAGGTTTCGCTGTATCGCAGGATCCCCCATGCTAACGATGAAGTGCTGCAGAGACAGTATTTCCTTTCTTTCTGTTGAGCAGTCCGAAAAAACGACATGAGGCAGCTTTTCAATATGCGTAGCGAGCTACCGGAGTGCTTCCTGGTCTTCTGTTAAGGAGAGGTTAACTGAAGCCTGCTATAATCTTTTAAACACTCTTCTCTAAAACGGAACTCCAACGCTCCGGATACAGCTTTGATGTCTAGTCTAGGCTTTTCGGGAAGAGTTTGAAGCATATCTGCTAAATCTGCTCTCAGAGATGCGGCAAGATGACAAACGTTTGCTTCGGAATATTATCCATTTGCGTTTTCCATTGTAGAAACCTGCGTCTTGTACACCTGCTAGGAAGTCTTTCCATCACATATGTAAACATATAATTAAAAGCCTTAAAATCTGCCAACAACTGACTTTGTTTTTCCCCTATCGCTCTTGTCACCTGCATTCAACTGCCACTTCTCACACCAAAACTTGTTGCGCGTTTACTGATTGGTAGTGGACTTGAATGCACACAGAATCGATGATAGGCTAATAGAATTTACTTTCCAAGAGAAACATTTTATAGTTCCGAAACGTTCCACAAATATGTCTGTACAGCTCTTCTAAGTACAAGAGTGCGCAATCAGTAATTACAAGCAGAAGTTACTCGGAACATTAAACTCAACGCAAAGCGAATCTAAAGAGCGAAGTTCACAAGGAGATATCTCAACAATTTGAAGACGGCTCTGAACTGAAGAACTGAGAACTGCTATTACCAGTATTGAATTAATCCTGAGTTATGAGTTAAAGCGCGATTTTACCAGCCCTATCGGTGCACTTGCCGTTGATCAGCTCTTGACTTTGGAATTTTTATAACGTAGAAAATTGACATTTGATGCTATCGGTGTTTGTATAGTTTTAATCCGGCCGCGGACAAGTATGCACTACATTCCATTTCTGGAAGGCTTGGATTGGTTTGGTTCACTTGACCACCGCAAAGCACAATAAGGATTTCTAAATTCCGCAAAGCACAGATTTCTGAAAGTTCAGCCAAGAACAGCATACCGAAGAAACAACTTAAACACGAAATCTAACATTAGAAATAAAACAATTTATTCCACATTCACAGCGCAGCCTAAAATAGGTAAAGCAGGCACATTTAATAAAATACATAGCACTCACATACTTGTGCCTGAATTGAATGTTAAAATATATAGGGCGCAAAAGTATACTTGAAAAGTAGCAAGTAATGAACTAGTTATATTTTTTTCTCGTGGCACATTCGAACTGAAACTTACTCTCATGTCAGATGCCTTTAATGAAGAAATTTGAATTTTCTTTAAATTTGAAGAACCATATTTCTGAAGCATTTAACAGTCCTTAAAAAGGTTTCAATGATAAATGCTAATATTGATCGATAGCAAGGGACCAGAAAATCATGCTTATGTTTTGAGAGAGATGGGAAGAATTTGTGAGATTTCCTGCACGACCAAATGTCAAATTCATTATTTTTATATTAATCTTTACAAATCTGACATAATTTACGTGACTGAACTAGGTACAGAAAACTGATTAGAATTGTAAAAAACTTGGTTTGCATTTTGTTACAAGATTTTATTCTAAAATTGAAATTTTTATCAACATGTCTGCAATCACGTTGTGCACCAGACTTCAGTCATCATTGTACAAGCTGCAATAAACGTAACCACATAGTAATGAAAATATAATATTCCAAGACCATTCACAATAAATAATTAAGTCTATATCTTCATATCTTTGAAAAATATTTATACCAGAGTTGGTAGATTTTCAGAGGCGTTACTGAATCTTCGTTTTCAATGGTAATTAAATCTAATGTAAAACTGGACTCAAAACCATTATAATCATAAAATATCTGCAAATTGTTGCCATAAAAAATTATAATTAACTGAATGGAAAATGTTTATGCCGGCCGCATAAAACTGCTTTAATGGCCTTTAGATTCAGACAATTAGCTTTTGGTATTAGTGTATTTTTCGTATTATGAAATGTTAATTCTTTACAGAGTTTCAGTCTACTAGATCATGAACTCTCTTGTGTTATATCAACAACCCGGAAATTACATTCTTTTTGTTAACCTGAGATTGCGCAAAACAAACAGGAGATTAATTTGCAATTTATGTGCTCTTGAGCTGCGTAAATTTTATTACAAACGTAAACTATCCGTGAACATACCACCCAATGTCTAACATGTAATTTGATCTTAATTTGTTGAAAACCTACTGCGCTTTGCAACTATTTAACTGTTATGGAAAAGCACGTTTGATGACAATCCAAATTAAAATTCGTTAAGCTATTCTTGTGGTTCATAACGGAAAATATAACACAACTCTAAATCCATCGCTTATTATAAGAAAAATAGTTGTTATTGTTACTAATCTCGCTTTTCTGTATCAGATGAAGCCCACCAAATTCGTCATGAATAAGAGTCAAAATTGCGAGTGTCGTTGGCAAGACCCTCAGAGACCATACAGGTAACGGTACGACTTTGCTCAGTTCCACCCCCAGTTTTGAAGGATTTCACCTCAGGGCGAAGCGTTCGAGGATCTCCAACTCCTCTTTCCCTACCACCAATCTCTTGAGTGGAATTCCGGCTTGCCGCATACTTAGAGTGTCCCATCCTGAAAGACAATATATATTTACAAACATCCATGCCTTCCCTGGGATTCAAATCCGGGCATTTCGGTACGGCACTCGAGGTCGCTGTTCACTATGCCGGGACGCATGAAAGTAAAATGACAGTCTCATTGAGTGTTCTCTCTTGCAGTTGAATTTCAAATATTTATAAACAGAACGCGTAGAGAAAAACATCTGATAGGTCTACATTAAAGTTGAAGCCTTACGTTAGCTTACCAGTGCGATCAAACCTATCAGGCATTTAGCGGTCTTATCACCGAAAAAATTATCGAAAGAATACCGGAATCCAGGTTTGCTGAAGAATATCTCAGAGGATGGATCCAAAGGTTACCCAGTCCTTCTTCCCTTACTATTCTCTCTAGAAGTCTTCTCCTCTATAGCAGTTCACGCTCACCAATTGCGGAGCGTTAAAACTGCTGAACGCTGGTAGTTTCCAGCTATATTCGATTTCAGGCGAAACGGCTGGCTGCATGGACGATTTCTCCATGTGTAACATTTATGCGAAGCAGTTTCCCTTACAAAGTCCTCTACGATGCCATCCTTTCCCTTAGTCATATGAACTTAGTGCTTTGAGATAGCTAACTGAGCGAAACCAAATTAAAGGATAGAATTTCAAGTGCCTCTATGGCGCATAGAAACTATGGACGTAACGAGGATCCATGCTTTCTTCAGGATTCGATCACGAATCCGAAGCTTTCGCAACCGGCTTCCTTATCTTTATACCAGAAATGATCTCAACAGAAATATTTTAAAGGACTTTTGAGGTCAGTAGGTAAAATAAATTTATAGATTATCCCTGAAGTCACATTATAATCAAAATGGGAAATTGATATATTTTCATTATAATCCTGACCAACATTTGAAATTATTCGTAAGAGTTTTGGACTGATTTCGGTCTATAAGATTCATGGTTTGAATCGTACTTTACTTGATAGTAAACTTAGTAATCATGCTTAGAACATTCTTCTAAATATATCGGAAGACTGCACAGCTAAGGTCAGATGGTACAAGTACAGGTGCGGACTTTTCTAAACTCAGTTAACTGACCAGAGTAATAATTTGCAAAGATTTGTTGATTTCTTTTATTCAGCGTCATAAATATTGTAAACGTAATTTTTCTAAATCCACAACAACAATTTATCGAAACGCTGCCATTTAAAAATTCACTACGAAGAGTTTTCAAGTACAAATTTTTATTAAAAACTAACTGATATATTAATATTTTAATGACATTGCACATTTACATGTATATGAAATGAAAAAGGTAATAAGAAACAAGAAAATAAATTTGACCCCAAAAATAAACCTTTCATTGTTGTACAATAATTGTTACACAAAAATAGAGAGTTGGGAACTAAATTGCAACATGTTGCAACAAGGAAGTCTTGAGTTCTAAAAATATGTAAATATTTCAAAATAGAATAAACTCTATTTAGAAATATTAGCTCAGCGACTGAGCTCTCAGAAAAACATTTAATATGTCTGAAGTGCGTAATTTGTGCAAGGGCAAATTTTAAAACAAAATTAAAATTAAAAATTAAGCAAAGCAAATTTAAAGCAATTATTACAAAGGCTGGCTTGTTTATTTGTACGCTGCTATAAAATATTTTCCAGGCATATTTCAAAGGCTGTACATACAACAACAAAAACTTGGCATCCAGAACTTATTCTCAGCATTCTTTCCGCGGTTGTCAACGGCAAACAATGTAATAAAATTGGGTGTAGGCTTTTATGTAGATTTCACTTTAGCTGCTAAGAAACAAAACTTAAAAGGGTACGTAATACGAATAATGGTTTCGATAATTCCATGAAAATTGAAGCAATATTCACTAACACACTCTAACGATCCTAATCTTTGAAATTTGCTTTTTACACTTTTATTACAGCTTGTATAATGATGAGTGAAATCTCTATTTATGAGACAAAATCTTCTAATGAAATATAAATCAATATTTTCGCAGTAGATTCAATTTTCGTATCTAGTTGAGTCACGTAAATTATGTTGGACTCATAGAGTTTAATAAAAAAAACATTCAGACATTCTCGTTCATTGCTGATACTGTGAATACTGCTGTTTTTGTTTTAGGTTTCTATTGCCTGAGAATTACTTCCCAGACATTCAAAGTAGAAAGTCGTACGCGGTGAAAAAAACTCGGTTATTTGTCTGAAAAGAAAACGTGATGATAAAGCTTTCATTGGTATCGATCAATATTGGCATTTATCTTTGATAATTTTTTAAGCAGGTCTGCAATTCAACTTTACGAACTTTCAAACAAATGAATGCAGCTTATACAGGTTGGACTCTCAAATACTTCGGAAATTTAGTTCTTCAAGTTTCAAAAAAATTTCAATTTCTTCAATGCATGTATCTGACATGGAAGCAAGTTTCAATTCGATAAAGTCGTAGATTTTTAAAATGATTTTACATATTAGGAAAACAATTGATAGCCAGTGTGTTACTTACCAGTTTTTTGGCATAATTCTGTGTTAGAGAAATTTTAAAATTACAGGTTTCCAATAATCGTAAATATTCATACATGTTTATTTAAATCAAACTGCTTTGTTTTATGCAGAGCGGTGGATTTGGTTTTAATTGTAGTTCTGTTTTTCCTGCTTGTTTGGCGCGTGAGTGGATTTGTTCTGTTTGCTGTTCACGACAAGAGTTTTCAGGAATGTACAAAGTTTTCCGGAGTGAAGAAATTAAATTTTACAAAAATTAATTCATTTATGCTTTAAAAACCTGAATTATGTTGCATTCAAGAGCGATTTTCTAAACCCCCACAGGAAGGATTTGCCATTTAAAGTTTTAAATAAAAGTAAAGGCTTTCTGCTAAATTTTCAAATGTTAAACGTATTGTAAGTCTACCGTGTTTAGTACTAGTATGGATTTGATAGCAAATTTTTTATATTTTTTTAACTTCACGAAGATACGCCCAATCTCTTTTTGTGGTTCGACAGGGATAAAACTACCTGTTTTCACAATTACAAGCCTCCGACTGCTGGTGGGGCCCTCACTGTAAGTAAAAAAGATTTAACATTTAATTTTCCAGGAGTTAAAAGAGTACACGAAGTTGCATATTTAGTCTAGCAAATAATCAAAGAAACAAAATTTTCTGATACTCGTCGGCTCAGGCAAACTCGATAAGGTTCGCAGATACGGGTGCTCACGTGTAGACGCTATCCCGCGTAATGATTCCGACTTTCGATTCTTTGTAAGTTCGACAGTTTGTGAGTCGTATCGAAGAAAATGAAAGTTCAGAACAGTTCACAGTCTGGGTAAGCACATAAAAGAGTCCAACAGAAACACACCTGCGGTGCAGGCCATGGCGAAGGTAAGGGCGCTGATAAACAAATGGCGTGGTAAAAGAAATGCCTTAGCTCACTGAATTTGAGAGTCTCTCATGTGTAGTGTTTACATATTAGGATTAAATAACATGAAATAACAGTAAACATAAATGCATAATGAATAATAGGAAAATATATACATTATAAGCAGGTAAATATATGCAACAAATAGCAGCTGACCAGGAAAAAAATACAGTATTAGATTGTGCATAGATATAATTAAGGTGGGACAACTGGGTATATGAATTATTAGAACGACAGTTAATGATCAAGGTATCTGAGGACCACTAGCGGCCGTTTTCTATTGCCGTCAACATTATAATCATAGTTTAGCACTGGTATGGTACTATTATTAACATTTGGTATATTTTTGAAAATTTTATCTGCAAGACTAACAAAGTGAACATATAAAGTTGGTACCTCAAGCTCTTGGTGAATTGCCGTTCAGTGTCACCACTGCCTAGGATAATAATTCACAATCAAACATGGATAGCTCCAGTCACGAAAATTACAGAGCAAATAAATAATACTCACATCGACAGTCCTGAAATGGAAACAAACGATGTGCAATCAAAATGACACTGCAAATAATGCTACAACCTCAAAGAATGTTGTAAATACATCTCATACTAAAATCCTACCCATTACTCTCAGGGAGACAGATTTGAACTGGGGGAAATTAGTAATGTATTTCATAGAAATAAGTTAAAATTTTATGGTCAGCAAATCCCTGATGGAATTAAAGTCATTGCAGAAACCCCAGATGATTACATGGATATGGTAAAAGTTTTAAATGATTAAACATCATTCGTTCAAGCTACCAGAAGAACGAAATTTAAAATTTGTAGTGAGAGGACTCACTCACAGAACTCCAATTGAGGATATTAAAAGAGATCTCACAGAATTACACTACAAAGTAGAGGATGTTAAGCAGATGACCCGCCGTAGAGAGAAAATTGTCACAAAACTGCCTCTTTTCATTATCACGTTGCCTAAGTCGGAAAACTCAAAAAAGATATATCATGAGCAATTCCTTTGCAACATGAAAATGAAAATCAAGGAGTACAGAGGACGTCAGGGGCACCTGCAGTGCTCCCGATGTCAAGGATTTAATCATACTGAGGAAGGGTACAGATCCCCTCCTAAATGTGTCAGATGTGCGAAAGATCATTTCTCTCGTGACTGCCCTGATAAAGGCAAGCCAGATGTACTCTTACGTTGTGTGAACTGCGGAAAGGAACATACTTTAAGGTTTTAGGGTTGCGAAATGTTTCCTAAGCCGAAAGTAGTCAAAGAAAAAGCTTTCAGCAGTCAAGTTGTTGAAAACAAGTCATACGCGAAAGCCCGCTCTGAAGGAGTATATCAAGAGCAGCTCTCAGAAGCTAAGAAAGTCTTTTCAGACCTCAAACTGGTGACCGTGATTAAAAGTGCACGCTTTTAAATTAAGCAACATGTAAAGCAATTATCTAACATAAGTCATGAGAATAACTCCTCTAAAAATCTAAATAATGAAGAACAATAGAAATTTAAAGGCTCCTATTAAATTAATGATTTGGAATGCTTGTAGCATTCACAGCAAATTTATGGAATTCACCGATTTCCTCAGTAACAATGACGTAGACATCGCAATGATAACTGAGACTCATGCAAGTTCCAATATTAACATCAATGTCATAAACTTCAAATGCTATCACACTGATAGACTCAATTGCAGAGGAGGAGGAGTAGCGATTTATGTGAAGAATTCTCTTCAATCATGTATGATCAAACAATTCAGAAATAATGGTCAAGAATATGTCACTGTTTCAGTTCTTCTGCCCTGTTATGGAAATACATACTTCACTTCCTTTTACAATCCGCCAGGCTTTCTCCTAGATGCTGAATTGCCAAAAGAAATCTTATTTACCACCTTTCCTGTAATATTAGCAGGAGACTTTAATGCTAAGCATGAAGAATGGAACTACCGCAAAACGAACTTAAACGGTGAACATCTCATGGAATTTTTAAATAACTATCCTGTGTACATCATCGCCCCAGAGGAATTCACATACCTGTCTCACAATCCTGCTAGAGGAGACATTCTAGATTTGATGATCACTTCAGCCTCTATTCCAGTTTATATGGATGTCATTAACGATTTAAGCTCAGATCATTTAGCCGTAATGGCCACACTAGGCATACCTTAGGATAAATCAAAGCAAGAGAAAAAGATTACAGACTGAAAATTGTTTAACAGTATTCTAAGCAATAGCACCTTTCTCCGTTCGGCGCTCAGAACCACTCAAGATATAGAACTTGCCGTGCATCATTTCACTTGTAGCATTATGAACGCAATCAATTCGGCTACCAAAAAAGTCCCTAAATATCAAGTTTAGGGGAAACTTCCCCCAGATGTTAAAGGGAAGATCAGACAAAGAAATAGATTATGTAAGACATGGAACAGAACCTGGAATCCTAGTACCAAAACTGAGATAAACAGATTAAATAGGAAAATCAAGCAACAAATCCAACAACTCAGAAATGATCTGTGGATGATGAAAAAATTATGAATTTCAATGAACCAGATAATGCTTTCTGGGCATTCGTACGTAACTTAGAAGGAAAACCAGTTGTAAACAAGCCCCTTCATACTCCTAACTCAATATCTCTCACGAACAAAGAAAAAGAAAATGTACTAGCAGAGCATTTCGAAAATCAATTCAAACCCAATGACAGCCCATGTGATCTGAATTTTGCTTATGATGTCAGATATTGTATAAACGATTGACTAACCTTAAGACTTTGGTGATAATTTAGAGCTCACTTCCCCGACAGAAATACAGGCTATCATAAGAAAACTTAAAAACAGAAAAGCTCCTGGCTATGATGCAATAACAAATATAGCAATTAAAAATCTTCCGATGAATTACATAGTCAGATATACTAGCATTCTTAATGCTTGTTTATGCAACAAATATTTCCCAATGGCCTGGAAAGGGCTAAGATGATCGTTTTACCAAAAGTTGGTAAGGATACCTCACGACCCGAATGATTCAGACCCATCAGTCTGCTTCCAGTCTTAGGAAAAATATATGAAAGGATAATTTATCACAGAATAAAACCGTACTTAGAAAAACTACCGGAGGAGCAGTTCGGATTCTGCAAAAACTTATCTACCACAAAGCAAATGGTCAGATTGGCGGAGCCCTACACAATAAACTTAACTTGGCCTTACTCATGCTAGACATGGCCAAAGCCTTTGACCGCCTCTGGCATGAGGGTCTTATTTTCAACCTTAGATCACTCAGCTTCTCAAAAGAAATGATATGTCTCATACATTCTTTCCTCAAAGGCAGGAGCTTCCATGTAGCTATAGGAAATGAAATCTCAGACGTAAAGAACATTCATGCTGGCGTCCCGCAAGGGTCAATTTTAGGGCCTGTATTCTATCTATTCTTTGTCACTGACTTCCAAAAGATGGGGTTTAAACACAGTTACCTTTTGGGCTGTTACGCTGATGATACGGCTTTGGCCGTTAAATTCATGTGCCCAGATCTTGCAATCAAGAAGCTGCAGCAACTAACGCCTCAAATCGAATTCTGGTGCACAAAATGGCGCATCTCTATTAATGCCGATAACTCGAAACTACTTATAAGGAAAAAAACGGACAGCTGCCCAGGTCACAGAGAAACTCACCCTTTTCAACGTAGAAATCCCCAGAGCCCGCAAAGCAAACTAACTTGGAGTAATCATCAACGACAAATTCTTTTGGAAAGACCACTTAATTCACGTGAGAGGTAAAACTCTTGGAGTTATCCAAAGTCTAAATCCTATCCTAAATGAATATTCTAAATTAGATCTCCTCCGGAAAAGACATCTATATGCCTCAGTTATACGACCCATCTTCACATATGCGTCCCCTGCTGGGCGACAATCAAAGACATCTATAAGCTGCAAGTCACGCAAAATAAACTGTTACGTACATTTACAAATGTTCATTACCTTGTTTCTAACAAAACCTTACACAAGGATTTAAGGATTGAAACGGTCTTAGAACATATTCACAAACTAAACTCAAACTTCTTTGAAAAAGCGGTCAAGTGCCCCCACTTAGAGAAACTAAAGGTATTTGACTACATCATAATACCAGAGGATAAAGAACTGCGGCCGCTTGCGGCACATCTTGCACGAGACGCGAACTTCCCTACTTAATGTAGGTTTTTTTGGTTTACTTAATTACGGCAAAGCACACTAGGGGTATCTGCCTAAGGGGAGGGATGCCTTCTCGGAGGACTTTCTAAACGAAACTGGCTCGTATACACGTTACACATGGGGAAAACCGCGCAAACGCCCATGCAGCCTGCCTGTTCGAGGGATTCAAACTTCGAACCGAACTATCAGTGTTCAGCGACTTTACCGCTCGGCCGCTGGTGGGCTCTAATTAATGTAGGATAGTACTGTAAATAATTGTAAATATTGTACATAAACTCCGTATTTATCCTTCTTATATCATTATTTAATATTTATTTTATACGTATCCTGTATTCAATTATAATATTATATTACGTATAAATATAATGTGTCTTTTGAGATTTTGCAGGTTTCCCACCAATTTCGTCTTGTCAAGTCATTGTACAAAAGCACAAATTCATGACTCAACTGCCCAGCACCGCTTCGTCTTGTCGCGCGGTTTAAAGTCTTGCCTTCTTAGGCCTGCGGCCTCTTGTTGCCTCTCTTCTTCATCGCCTCAATGCTTCAGTTTACCACGTCAGAATATTTAAAGTCATGTGCCTATTGACAACTCTTCACGAGCTGGAAACAGCGCGCTTCGCGCGCTATCCCAGCGATAAATTGTTTGATTGATTGAAGGTTTGTGCTGCCAGTGGCCGGATGCTTCGATCTTCAAAGAAAATTTCATAATTAAAAACTTGAGAATAATTTACGAAGTCACATTGCACGGCTTTGGTAAAGAATTTTTCACTGTATCTTCTGATATATTTTGGAATTGTCTCAAGCTTTAAATCTCTGTGCAAAAGTTCATTACGAATAAGATAGTGGGTGTCAGTTATAATACGCGAAAATTTGTTTTGTACAACTTGCAGTTGATGTAGTTGAGTTTGAGTAACCATATTCCAAGCAGGAGCAGCATAGCAAAGTATTGGTCACCTCCAGTAGAGCGGTGTTTCTTGACACCCAGGGTACCTGGGCCAAAGGCACTACCCCCCTGTAGAACAATTTAAGACGTTTCTATTCGCGTTAAACAGTAGCCAAAAAAATTTCCTCGAACGTTAAAATGAAGAAATAAATTAGATAAATCAGATGGTGATTAAAGATGAGTAATTAAGCTAAAAAATTAAATTTAAGGTTAAGAAATATTTAACTATGCAAAAACTAATAATCGAAGGCTAGAATGGCGTAGAACTGGTGAGCAAGATACATGCAAAAAGCTGCGATATTCAAAAAGTCCTTAAATAGTGAGAAGTAAACAGAAGTTACTCACTGCAGGCCATCTGCATAATTTGCTGCACGGTCTGAAGTTCTCCTCTCAATTTTTCATCTAAGTTGGCACTCCGAAGGAAACCGAGAATTTCAGAGAAAACTTTTAGCACCTCTTGGATATCCGAGCCAAAAAATCGGGATAGAACACCTTCCAGAATGTTTGGCGAGGCTGGGGGCTTGCATCTCACTTTCTCACTGTAGCTAGCGTTACCTGGGGCTCTGGTCTGCCGAAGATTAGATTTAGATAACTCCGGGAAATTTTCTCTTGAGGTATCTGGGGGTGATTTTCGCTAACTTCTGGATTTATTTCCTTTCTCAAATTTCCTCTTATATTCCGCGCAAGCGCAGAAACTGCTAACATGGTTCCCTTGACAAAAAATGCAGCAAGGTTTGTCTTCCGGCTTTTTCGAGCAGGTATTGCTGCTGTGAAGTCCTCCTCACTTGACACATCTCTCAGGATTATTTCAGAGGTGCTGCGTGTGTCCAAAGGCCTGGCAACGGAAACATTGCACAGGCCTTGTCTTCGGGTTATATTTCTCCACTCGAACTTCGAAGTTGAAGACATTGTTCAATTGGAAAATCTGGTTTCCTTCCTTATTCCGTCTGAGTTCCATGAAAAATATCGGCAGCTCGATTTTCCCTCCATTTTTACTGCTCTCGAACTGTTTTACCTTAATACCAGGAACTTTTCTTCTTTCCAGATCATTGAGTATGGAGTCTTCTTTAACAGAGGTAGGGAGCCCCTTCAGAATAACCCTGATAATCTGTTCACGGTGAGGCTGGTAAAGCCGTGCCCCGTTCCTTAAGTATTTTCTTCATACCTTGATAGTCTGCATGGCTTTTCACATAGACGTGAATGGTTCTAAATTTGACACTGGACTCATAACCATCTGGGCAGTTCTTTGCAAACAGTTCAATTTTCAGCCAATCAGGCGTATCACTCGGGAACACAAAAGGCGGAGGCGCTGCTGACGCTCCTCCTTACTCTCCTCCCTGACTCGTGTTTTCCAGCGCTTCAAACTTGTTAGTCTGGGTAAACTGCATCGGTACTTCTTGATGTTTCACGGGATTCCTCTGCAGTTTCCATTCCTGATCACTCATCTCTTCGTCAGTGATTATTCCGTCAGTTGTCAGCTTTCGCTGGTTTTGTCAATCGACTGGGCTGGCTGTTCTTCTCGTGCCTGCTTCTGCTGCTGTGCTTTAGCCTGCTGCTCTTCATATCTCTTGATCTCACTTCCATAAATTTTACCGACTCGTTCTGCATCATACGTCTTAATCAGGGCATTAATTTGATGATCGAAAAAAATTTGGACATTAGAACTGCTTTTGACCTCTGTTCCTTTGACTTTGCCCTTTCCTTTCTTGATACTGCTCTCGGCGACGAAATCTTTTTTCTGAACTTTACAGGCATTGATCTAGTAGACTAGAACGAGTTTTCAGATTCCCGCTCACTTAAATCATCGTCCGTACCATCATTCGACGTCCTAAAGAAGGACATTTTAAATCGTACCCGCAGGTACCTCCTTAGTTAAAAATAATCACTTTAAAGTCACGATAAATCAGAGCTCACACAAAGTGCAACCTTCTCGTATCACCGTCAATCAAAGTATTGGTCGAATGCAGGTGGTGTAGATATCCCTCTTGGTACGCAAGCTAAGATTAGAGTATTTTCCAATAACAGGGAGAAATCTGCACATGATACCAATGGCCTTGCTTTTGACACTTTTAATGTGGTTGGATCAAGCGAGTCTTTGCTTTAAAATGATGCCTAAATTTTTAGTTTTTGTGACCAAAGGAACAGGTTCTTGGAAAAGAAAGAGTTCTTTAAAAACAATATGTTTCTTGGTTTTGCTGAGGATTAAAAGTTGCGATTTGCTAGCATTAATTTTTACACTCCAGTTGGTGCACCAATCTTCTACAGCGTTAAGATAATTGTGCATTTTGTCGATAGTGGGATTTGCTTTGATAGATTTAATTGCAATCGCCGTATCATCGGCATAACACGCTAAAGGAAAATAATTATCCAAACCAGGGTGCGGAAAGTCCGGAGATGTAGAAATGATATAGCCCTGGACAGAGGATACTCCCTTGTGGGACGCTGGATCTTATGGCTCTTGAAGTAGATTTTTCATTTCCTTGAGCAAAGGAGAATGTGCGGTTCTGTAAAAAAGAAGATCAGAAGTATAAATTCTCTAGGATGTCTCAAATTGATTAGCTTGAAGATGAGCCCCTCATGCGAGACGCGGTCAAATGCTTTTGCTACGTCTAGCATAAAGAGCTCAGAACTTTGCATATTGTGGAATGCAGATCCAACAAATTCTACATTTCTTACAAGTAGAGGAGTTGTATTTATATAGGCTTTTCCTGAAGCTGTACTGATCGTTAGTTAAAGATAAAGAAATGGTTCTAATCTTGTAAGTATAAGACGTCTGTAAATTTTACCCAGGCTGGATAACCGACTGATTGAACGATAGCCATCAGGTTTAGTGGCATCCTTTCCCGTCTTGGGAAAAAGGAGGATCTTAGCCTGTTTCCGAGAATCAAGAAAATAATTAAGAGTGAGACAAGCGTTGAGAATACTGGCAAATTTGCTGATAAGATTTCTAGGCAAGTTAAGAAGCATTTTATGTGTAATATGATCACTTCTAGGAGCATTTTTTGATGATAAGATATCTAATAATATTTGTAATTTCCATAGGGGAAGTAACCTTTGGAATATTATGATCCGGTGAAGAGTGGATCCAGGAATAAACGTAGCTTTCCAGTACATGTTTAAAAGCCCGATTCATGCGTTAAATAGTAGGAGTAAATTGCTTTGCCAGATGTTCAGCAAAGATGTCAACTTTATCTTTAAGCGAGTAGGCAGTTTTAGTATTCGAGTGTATACGTCTATTGTTAATGCTGCTTCTTTTAAGATTTTGCAGTTACTTCCACAAAGAGCCATCGTTAATTTTAAGTTTGGATATAAAATCTTCCGTAGTTTCCGTTTTGAAGTCAATGATAAGCTTCTTAATTTTTCGTAATTTTGAAACTCTACTACAACCGTAGTAGAATTTCTCCAAAAATTTCTATTGAACTTTCTTCAACTCTATCGAATATAGCCTCCGATATATAACGACGTACCTAAACAGCTTATCCTATTTATTTATATTCATAGAGTATTTTTTTCAGCAAATTTTTTCTCTGAAACGGACAGAAAATTGTATGCGCATATGCTCTTTTATTATCTGTAACATTGAGAGCGAATCAAATATGTCAATAATAATTTCACGTCCCAGTATTGCAGTGGGTTTTCCATCAGAAATGCTACACTTCCGAAAGGAGTATAACTTGAAATACAAGATAAAAAGAATCACAACGTAAGAACATCGCAATTTGGAGAAACATAAAGAATTGTTATAATATTTATAGTGGTAAGTAATCAATAAAATTTGATACTTTCTTTTCGAGTGTAAATTAGAAAAGACGCTCGGACAACCAACCTTATTTAATTTTCTTACATTTTTTGGCATACTTTTTTATATTGGTATTGTATTTTGTTTCCAACAAATTTAATTTTTGAACGGACAAAGAAATATAGTCACATTTGTCTTTTTATTGTCAACTAGGTTGCAATCTAAACAAATATATTACTTAAAGTAAGTATCTTCTACTGCCAGCCATACGTCTTCCAGCAAAGCATAATTTATGTGCTCCCTGAAATATTCATTCCGTCAATGTACAGCAATATTTATCAGTATTTCTTGATATACGAATACATATATAACATACCTAATACATATCTTATCTGTATAACAACCTTTTCCTTTCAGTGTTTTGTCACGATTTTCGCAACTTATTTTTAAATAGAAAACTACGAACTTGAAGTGAAACGTTTATATCTATTGTAATCTAAAGAAAGGAAACCGGAATTCTGGAAAGTATCTTAGTTGCTAAAAATTTTCATTTTGTAATGCTACCAATAATTCTAACTTTGTGAACGTAGGCCTTAAGAGTTGTCTCAAAGTATGTGTCTAGTTTCTGAACAGATATGCACTTTTCCAATCTCAGATATACCACGGAGTATAAAATTATACTCCGTGAGATATACTAAAGACAAAATTGTTCAGTTGAGCTCAGTGGGTTGGCTTGGGACTGAGCTCAACTGAACAATTTTGTCTTTAGTATTTTGAACAATTTTGTCTAGCATATAGAAGATCCCCTTTGACTGCCGCTTTTGAAAATGTGACCTAAGGCGTTTGTAAATCTAAGAAAATAAAGGAGATGATCTCCACGCCAACTGGCGAAGCTAGAACATGTGCTTGAGGCACGAAAGTTGGAAAATTTTGAAGAAGTGAGCATCTGGTCAAAGCATCGGTAGGCGTTCGAGCCTGAGAAACTTCCCGTGAGATGAGTTGTGATACGTCGAGGCCAGTCACGTGGGTACCCAAGTACTACTAAGAGGAACCGCTTGATGTTGAAGTTAAAGGGAGAAAAAGAGATTAAGTTCGAATGTTTCTTCGATTCGCATCGGACGATGCAAGTTAGCGTCTTCTGCAATTCGCTCAAATAATGGCATTAGCTGATCGGAAATCGGCTGCGAGCTTCTCCGACGTTGATTTTGCAGTTCTTATCTTTTCTACATGACTTATGATGGTGCTTTAAAAAGTTGTTTATCTTCGGTTCTTGAATCAATTCTACGGCTTGTTTGAACTTCTTCGGGGGTGGTTTCATTCATTTTGACCTTTCTCACTGTAGAGAGTTTTCAGCTGAGTTTGATTTTTCTCTTCATCTGATACAAGTTGGGGGAAGTCTGGGGAAGTAGGAATCGGTGCCGCTGGCTTGGGTTGTGGCTTCTTAGTTTCATAACGTTTTTTATATTCCGAGCAACCTCTGTATGACGAAACATGTTCTTGTTTGCAAAAAATGCTTTGATAGGACAATTTTCACTTCTGTGCTGCTGTCCGCATTTACAACATCTTTCAATATTTGAACATAGATGCTAACTATGTCCATATTCTTGACACCTATAACATTGTGTCACTCTCTTCTTAACTGCATACTTTTCAGTCTTAACATTAACGCTAAACATGTTCTTTAGGTGATGTATTGCATGTTCCTCTTTAGTCTTATCAAGCTCCAGAAAGAATATCGGAAATTTTTCCACGATTTGTCTTTTGCGTCTTGTGAATTGCTTCACTCAGTTGGGAATATCCTTCTTTCGAGATCAGCAAGGATAGCTTCCTCTTCATGGTAGACGGCAGATTTTTCAATACTACTTTAAAGGGTTTCTCATTGATCAGTTGGAACGTGTGAAACGGAATATTTCTTTTCTGCAGTATGGCTGTTGCATTTCTGTAATCATCTACCGACTTAAGGTTGACATAAAGCAGTTTCCTTTTCATTTCGCCTTCGAATTCTTCGTTACAAGTCTTTAGCAGTATTTCTTAGACTTAGACTCTATAATTTACCGAGCTACTAACTAGAAAATCTCAGATGAAAACACGGAGAAAAGGGGAAGAAGAGAAGTACCAAAAGAAGCAAGACAATCCAATCGGACAAGTTCGCAAAACGTGACGAGCGATCATAGCTTTCAAGGATGAACCAAGACAATGCAAATCAATGACAACAGTATGAGAAGATACACTACAGCAATGGTTCCAATGACAAATTCAAATACAACTAAACAACCTCAATCAATAGTGCTAAATACAACAGAACACAATACAACTATACAACACAATTTAATACAACTATTCAACGCAATACACTACAGCAACTCAACAACAACCTAAGCAACCTATTTCCAACACTACTATACCATCACAATGTGAAAAATCTCACAGCATTAGTTTTATCACTCTCCAACAACAATATTCAAGCTACAGAAGAGCTTCAATCAAAATAAGATGCATTGGAAGTATAAACAGCTGCCAATTGAGGAGCTAAGTGTATAAGTTGTCGTGTCCTCCCATGAAGGTGTGAGCTGCAAGTGGTCTGAGGCTTCTATCTTCGAAGAGAATTTCATAATTAAAGACTTGGGAGTAATTAACAAAGTCACATTGCAGAGCTTTGTTGAAGAATTTTTCATTAGATCTTCTGATGTAATCTGGAATCATCTCAAGTTTTAAGTCTCTGTGTAAAAGTTCATTGCGGATAAGATAGTGTGAATCACTAATAATGCGCAGAAATTTGTTTTGCACTACTTATAATTCATGCAGTTGAGTGACTGTGTTCCAAGCAGGAGCAGCATAACAAAGTATCGGTCGAATGCAAGTGGTCTATATATGTTTTTTGGTACGCAAACTAAGATTTGAATATTTTACAATGACCGGGAGAAATCTGCATATTATGCCCAGCGGTGCTTCTTGACACCCGGGGTACCTGGGCCAAAGGCACTACCCCCCTGTAGAACAATTTAAGACGTTTCTATTCGCGTTAAACAGTAGCCAAAAAAATTTCCTCGAACGTTAAAATGAAGAAATAAATTAGATAAATCAGATGGTGATTAAAGATGAGTAATACAGCTAAAAATTTAAATTTAAGGTTAAGAAATATTTAACTATGCAAAAACTAATAATCGAAGGCTAGAAAGGCGTCGAACTGGTGAGCAAGATACATGGAAAACGCTGCGATATTCAAAAAGTCCTTAAATAGTGAGAAGTAAACAGAAGTTACTCACTGCAGGCCATCTGCATAACTTGCTGCACGGTCTGAAGTTCTCTCAATTTTTCCGCTAAGTTGGCACTCCGAAGGAAACCGAGAATTTCAGAGAAAACTTTTAGCACCTCTTGGATATCCGGGCCAAAAAATCGGGATAGAACACCTTCCAGAATGTTTGGCGAGGCTGGGAGCTTGCATCTCACTTTCTCACTGTAGCTAGCGTTACCTTGGGCTCTGGTCTGCTGAGGATTAGACTTAGATAACTCCGGGAAATTTTCTCTTGAGGCATCTGGGGGTGATTTTCGCTAACTTCTGGATTTATTTCCTTTCTCAAATTTCCTCTTATATTCCGCGCAACCGCAGAAACTGCTAACATGGTTCCCTTGACAAAAAATGCAGCAGAGCTTGTCGTACGGCTTTTTCGAGCAAGTATTGCTGCTGTGAAGTCCTCCGCACTTGACACATCTCTCAGGATTATTTCAGAGGTGCTGCCTGTGTACAAAGGCCTGGCAACGGAAACATTGCGCAGGCCTTGTCTTCGGGTTATATTTCTCCACTCGAACTTCGAAGTTGAAGACATTGTTCAATTGAAAAATCTGGTTTCCTTCCTTATTCCGTCTGAGTTCCATGAAAAATATCGGAAGCTTGATTTTCCCTCCATTTTTACTGTTCTCGAACTATTTTACCTTAATACCAGGAACTTTTCTTCTTTCCAGATCATTGAGTATGGAGTCTTCTTTAACAGAGGCAGGGAGACCCTTCAGAATAACCCTGATATTCTGTTCATGGTGAGGCTGGTAAGTATGGAAAGCCATGTCCCGTTCATTAAGTATTTTCTTCATACCTTGAGGTGCTACTTTGGTAGACGGTTGCACGGATTCCTTGATAGTCTGCATGGCTTTTCACATAGACGTGAACGGTTCTAAACTTGACACTGTACTCATAACCATCTGGGCAGTTCTTGGCAAACAGTTCAATTTTCAGCCAATCAGGCGTATCGCTCGAGAACACAAAAGGCAGAGGCGTTTCCACTGCTGACGCTCCTACTTCCTCTCCTCCCTGACTCGTGTTTTCCAGTGCTTCAAACTTGTTAGTCTGGGTAAACTCCATCGGTACTTCAGGAGCTTGATGTTTCACGGGATTCCTTGGCAGTTTCAATTCCTGATCACTCATGTCTTCTTCAATGATTATTCCGTCAGTTCTCAGATTCTTTATGCTCGTTTCTTCAATCGACTGGGCTGGCTGTTCTTCTCGTGGCATCTTCTGCTGCTGTGCTTGAGCCGATATATTTTTACATTTTAAGAACACAATTTTCGAAGAATTTGACAGCCCAACATGTATAATCTTCATTCATTTTGCTTAAAAGTTAGTAAACTGCTATTACAAATTTTCTTAAAATGTCGTCAGAGATAAATGCATGTCGTAAACGAAAGTATTAGCACAGTTTCCACTTCGACATTTACCTTTACCGTCACTCGCTTTCAGTTTCAACTACAGAGAGTTTTTACCAGTAGATCATGTATGCCCTAAGCCTTTCAGATTGTTATCATATAAAAGATGTACTGTTGGTACATCCGACACCCAGAGGCGTGGAAAACATTAAAAAAACTAATTTTTGGAGTTGTCTGATCGTGGGGAAGCAAGTTTCCATAGATTTTAAGTAGTAGAGCAATCATAAAAGTAGTCGCAATCTGTGTCTGGATAGATCATAGGTCTTTGCTTTTTTACTTCCTTGTACGAAGTATAAAAGAAATATTGTAATCGCGAAATATTTCAGGCAGCATATTTCAACGAAAATATCCATTTTGACCGCTATCGATGCAATTTAACCAAGAATGTTAGAACTCATGGAGATGCCCTCCGCGCAGTCCAAGTGAAGCCAAAATAGGGGGAAAGCATGCCCTTAGTAGTCGTGGCTTAGAAAGATTGACGTGCTCTAACCACACCCAATTTTGTTCCTGGTAGTCGTAAAGCATCGCTGATTCTTCTCGCCCTCTTTCCTTTACTTTTCTCGCCATTTCATTTTATTTCTACATTATGTAATTACAATAATTTCTATATTATGTAATTGCATCCTGTAATTAATGAATGTTAGTGAATAAGTTCACAAAAAAGGTAAGCGGACTGTAATTATCACTTGTTTATTTTACATAACACTTTCAAATAGAAGGAATGCCGTCCACGTGACGACACAGCTCACATCACTCCAAGCACAGTAGCAATTTATAAAACAAAAAAGAATAGAATACAAATCACATAAATAATGAGTTGAAAGTTCGTTACCAGAGCAACCAGAATTGAACCATCAGGCAGCAACGCCATCTATTGTTGCAAAGATACACTAGTAAATCGTTTGGTAACAAAAATACTAAACATAGCCCCCGGCCTTGAAGCCTTCTAAGGGTTCAAAAAAGACAAATAGTTAAAGCATACATAATAACATTAACAAAAAAAAATTTAATTGAAAATATAACTAAAATTAAAGTTCAATAATATGAAAAAAGTCAATAGTTCATAGTTCATATTAGTCATGATTGGGGATAAGACACAATTTAGTAACAGCTCGTTTGAAATCACCAGCGGCTGTATGGATTGTAGCCACTCGAACTTTTTTATCACTACCTGGATGAATTAAGGCAATTCTTCCAATTTTCCATTGGTTTGGAGGCAGTTGTTCGTTTTTGATCAGAACTAAATCACCACATTTTAGATTTGGAGACGCACGAAACCACTTAGCACGTTGTTGAAGTGTTGTTAAATATTCTGCACACCATCGTTTCCAAAAATGTTGCACAGTCTGTTGAACTAGAGACCAACTTTTAAGTCGTGAAGATTTCACATCACTCAAGTCAGATTCCGGAATGGCAAGCAAAGGGGTTCCAATCAGAAAATGGAGTCAATGCACTAAAGTCGTTTGGATCACTAGACATCGTACAAAGAGGACGGGAATTCATACACGCTTCCACTTGTGTAAGCACTGTTAAAAATTCCTCCTAAGTTAGAAGTGTGGATCCTAATACTCGTTTAAGATGAAATTTCATGGATTTCACATTACATTCCCACAAGCCACCGTAGTGAGGAGATGTTGGAGGATTAAATAACCAAGTTATACCTTCTGAGGTACTGTAGTCGCATAATTCACTGCTTTTCTCAATGCGAGCTGCATTTTTATAAATCTCCTTCAGTTCCTTACTAGCACCTTTGAAGTTAGTAGCACAGTCACTCGAAATTTTAGATGGTTTGCCTCGTCGGGCGATAAATCTTTTTAGAGCTGCTAAAAACGTTGAAGTTGATAAATCGCTGACTAACTCCAAGTGTACAGCTTTTGTTGAGAAACACACAAAAATGGATGCGTAACACTTGAAAGTTTTTGTTCTTCTCCCAACTTGGGACTTAATAGAATATGGACCAGCATAATCAACACCGGTGGCTGCAAAAGGTCTTGATGGTTGAACTCTGGGCGAGGGTAAATCACCTATTATATGGGTCACAGTTTTGCCTCGATTTCTAATACAAGGAATACATCTGTCAAAAATCTTTCTCACTACGCTTCTCACCGCAAGAATCCAAAACTGCATTCGTAAAGTGCTTATTAATAACTCTTGACTAGCATGCAAATAATTGACATGGTAATGAGTTACGATGAGATTAGTGACATGTCCTTCCTTTGGAAGCAAAATAGGATGTTTGTTATTTTCAGGAATGTTTGCATTTTTTAAGCGACCACCTACTCTAATGACGCCTTCTTCATCAAGGAAGGGAGTTAATTGTATTATTCGGCTGCTCACACCTTTTAATTCTCTCGATGTTTTTAAATAAGAGAGCTCTTGAGGAAAATATGATTCTTGGACATTTTTTATCACTGTTTTTGTAGCTAATCGAAGCTCATCGGTTGTCAGAAAACCTCTCAAACGATTTTCGGAGAAGTTTCGACAGTTGTAAATAAATCTTAGGCATAATGCAATTATACGACGTAATTTTGTCCAAGATGAATACCGTTTAAAATGTCATTTTCCTTTACCGCACAAGATACTGAAATGCAAGTTTTTCTTTCTTCTCTACGAACTCCTTCATAATCTACATCAAAAGATGTTCACTGTCAGGACATGGTTCGAAATCTTGTGAATATAACCAAGTAGGTCCAATGAACCATCGTTCACACTTCAGAAATTCTGCTGGAAACATTCCTCTTGTACCTGAATCAGCAGGGTTCCGCTTTCCATTGATATGGTTCCACCTTACATTAGGAATTGTATTCTGTATTTTAGCAACGCGGTTTGCAACAAAGGGTGTGTGTGTGTGTGTGATTATGGCAAAGCCTCGAGGGCTATCTGCCTAAGGGGAGAGATGCCTTCGTGGAGGACTTTCTAAGGGAAACTGGCTCGTATACACGTTACACATGGGGAAAACCACGAAAACGCCCATGCAGCCAGCCCGTTCGCGGGATTCGAACCTCGGACCGAACTACCAGTGTTCAGCGACTTTACCGCTCGGCCGCTGGTGAGCTTGCAACAAAGGGAACCCAACAGTATGGTTCTGCAGAAATCCAGGACAGTACAACAGTGGAATCTGTCCAGGCCAAAACGTTACGTATAGGAAACTCTAAATGTTCTAACACTGATTTAAGCAAATTCACTAACAAAACTGCGGCGCATAAATCTAATCGAGGCACTTTCAGAGGAGCAACTCTTGTTTTTGATGTTAAGAGTGTTACTTTGATGTCCAAATTACGTGACACTGAACGCAAATAAATTGCTGCACAGTAGCCTTTCTCGGAGGCATCACAAAAAGCACAGATATCAATATAGTTCACGTCAGGAATCAAAACAAATCTCGGTATTTTTAATTGTTGAATAAGATGTAAATCATTTCGGAAAATCTTCCATTTGTTAGCAATCTCATCACTAACAGGTTCATCCCACGATAAATGGAGTTTCTACATGTCTTGTATCAAGATTTTGACATAAATAATACAAGGAGCAAGCCAACCCAATGGGTCAAATATTTTCGCTAAATCAGAAAGGATATCTCTTTTAGAGTATTTAAGCTTTTCATCAGAAATGGATACGGAAAAGTTAAAGTAGTCTTCACGGGGGTTCCAATTAATTCCTAAAACTTTGATTGAGCTATTGCCTTGAATTTTCATAGCCTCAGAATCATTTCTCAACTCCTGGGGTATATTTTCTAACACTGACAAGTCACTGGATGACCATTTACGCAGAAGAAATCCTCCACATTCCAACATTTGCAAGAGTTGGTTTACTAGATTTTTGCACTCTTCAGTGTTTTGAGCACCTACCAAACAATCATCTACAAAAAAATTTTGAAGTACAGCCTTCGAAGCTAAAGGATAGTTATTCTGCTCATCGTAGGCAAGTTGATATAAAGCACGAGTAGCCAAATATGGAGCCGAGGCAGTGCCGTATGTGACAGTATTAAGTCGAAATTCTTGAATAGGATCACTTGGACTGTCCCGCCAAAATATCCTTTGAAAGTTTCTATCCTTTTCATTAACTAGAATTTGTCTAAACATTTTCATGATATCAGCTGTGACAACTACTGGGTAACATCTGAATTTGACCAAAACTGGAAACAGCTCTTGTTGTATTCTGGGACCTGTCATCAATATGTCGTTAAGAGACAGTCCTGATGAAGACTTACTAGTAGCATTAAATACCACACGTAGTTTACTCGTAGAGCTAGATTCCCTTATTACTGCATGATGTGGCATGTAGTATGCCTGACTTGGGGACTCTGAACTACGGACTGGTTCCATGTGCCCGAGATCCAAGTATTCCTTCATGAAATGTTTATACATATCATATGTATCAGGAGATTATAAGAGATTTCTCTCTAAAGATTTAAATCTTTGTAAAGCAAGATCTTTAGAATTACCCAACCTTGAAGGGTTATCTTTAAATGAAAGTTTCACTACATAACGACCATTTTGATCACGGAAGTGTGTTGCTTTAAAGAACTCTTCACATTTTTTATCTTCACTTGAAATACGTTTGACTTCCGGAATGGAGTCTAAAGACCAATATCTTTCAACTAATTCGTCTGTATTCAACTGAAGATTATTCACTGTAAAAGTGTTTTCCCGGAAATGATCCAACCTAACTGAGAACAAATTGCAAAGGGTAATGATTCTCCTCTCTTTATGATGTCTCCCTTAAGCATAGTAAAAAATACATTTACACCTAACAAAATATCTATTGGTTTTCTTTCATAAAACTTAGGATCAGCTAAGACTAGATCGTCAAAATGATTCACAGTTTTAGAAGGAAGCTACACGTTAGGCACATCTGAAGTTATCCTTGGAATCACGAATGCATATGTTCGAAATTTGAAATTTGACTCAAAGTGTGGGGTAAAGATTAATTCCACTTCTCCACTTATTACAGTGTTGAACGAACCAAGGCACGATACTTCAATTTTTTTGTTAAATCTACCTAACTTTAGTTTTCTGACACACTCTTCACTTATAAAGCTGGCTTCACTGCCACAGTCTAGTAAAGCCCTGCAAGGGATAGCTTTACCATTGGAATTACTAACTTTAATGAGATCAGTACACAGTAATACACGTTTTGATTCACCTTTAGAATAACTAAATTGTCCTGTACATGTTGTGGCATTTGTAACGACTTCATTCTTTGGTACGAACACTTCGGCTCTGGGGGAGAGTGAGGAAGTTTGTTTGGGTTTCTCATTTTCACTAGTTTTAATATTTCTATCAAAATGAAGAACAGTATGATGAGGTAACTTACACGTCATACATTTATGTAAACTACGACAGCTTTTCACTAAATGAGGCTGAGAAGATAAACAATTAAAACAAAGTTTGTGTTTCTTAAGCCAAATTCGATTCTTTTTTGGACACTTAAGTTTAAAAACTTACCACATTTGTGAAGAGAATGATCTTCCTTGCACATTATACAACTGTTTTTACTCGACACTAAAGAAGTTAATTTGGAATTAGAAAATTTCCTAAAATCTTTAGATTGGTTTCTACTATTCTGAAGGGTTCTAGCGTGGTCTTTTAGAAACTCCGAGTAAATTATCTAAAGTACCTAATTCATTTTTTTTTCAAAGTTCTTTCCCACCAAAATTTTATGTTTTTATCTAATTTCTCAGTTATCAGATAAACAAAAAGAACATCAGAAAGATCAGAAACTTCTAGCTTAAGAGTTCTCAAAAAGCGTACACATTCATTCACTACATCAACACAAGGTAAAATAGCTTGAGCTAAATCAGAAACATTTGGCAAATTATACATTTTACGCATTAATGCATTAGTGAATTCTCTTTTATTAGAATAACGTTCCTGTAAAAGTTGCAACGCTATATCATAATTAGCATCAGAAATAGGAATTGACTCAATAATAGACAGAGCCTTTTTCTACAAGAAGCCCTTAAATATTGAAACTTCTGACATTTAGAAATATTCGGATTGTTATCTACACTAGCCTTAAAAAGATCATAGAAACTAATCCACTCTTCTATATTTTCCCCTGTAAAGGTAGAAAGTTCTAATTTTGGTAATCGAACATCAGACGAATTTACTTTTGCTACACTGCTTGGTTCGATAACACACTGGAAAGTTTCTGTAACTTTTTATTTATAGTTATCCATAATTCATCTAAAGTTTCTTGTATTGTTTGTTGTTCCGTAATGAATGTATCACAATCTTTTTCAGGACACAACAAAAATATCTCCTCATAAATAGAACGAAGCTTACTGTTAAAAGCATTTAGTTTCGTTTCGAACAACTTTACCTCTAAAATTTCTGCTTGTTCTAAATTCGAATTTACCTTCGCTTTAAACGTTGTTATATTGCTTTTTAGAAACTTCTTTTTAGTTAAAACTGGTTTCAAATCAGCCATTATGAATAACAATAAATATTATACTAACAACTCTAGCAAAGGAAGATGAAATATTGGAACGTACTCACCCCAATCTTGAAGTTTCTACGCTACACAATGCCACGGGAATATTCCACAAATCGAATCGAAAGAACACTAAGCTGTTTATTAATCCACAAATCGAAAGTGATTTAACTTGCTAATATTTGAATAAATCACATCATATCCAAAGATGGCTAACTCTTCTCTCCGGCTCGACGGACCAGAAATGTTATGAATAAGTTCACAAAAAAAGGTAAGCGGACTGTAATTATCACTTGTTTATTTTACATAACACTTTCAAATAGAAGGAATGCCGTCCACGTGACGACACAGCTCACATCACTCCAAGCACAGTAGCAATTAATAAAACAAAAAAGAATAGAGTACAAATCACATAAATTATGAGTTGAAAGTTCGTTACCATAGTAACCAGAATTGAACCATCAGGCAGCAACGCCATCTATTGTTGCAAAGACACACTAGTAAATCGTTTGGTAACAAAAAATACTAAACAGTTAGCATTAAAAGTATTGTGAACACAGAACAGTAACTATGTACTCAAACTATTATTTTATTATAATTTCTTATTCTAAGTATATATAATTTTCAAATTTTTCATGTTATCGTTTCGTAAATTAGAATTTCTACATATTTTTATTTGGAAATTGAGATTCATTTTTAAAAAATTAGTATATTTATCAAGCATAATTAACGTTCCAAATAATTATAAAGCTATTGCATGCTTTCAGAACTGGATATTTTTTTAGCTTTTTCTATGCTGTAAGGAAATTTGTAACTACTTCTTTTAGAAAATAATATTTTAAATCTGAACTAATAGAAAATTTCAAACAAGCAATTTTCTTATGCAATTTTTATGCTTTTTATTGGTGTAAATAAGTAAAAAATACTAAAATATTTCAAAACGAATTTTTGCAAGTTTTGTTTAAGATTCTAAATTGTGCTGCTTTTTTAAAATTATAGATGAGTATTATAGCACAAATTCTATAAAGGAATTTTATTTCAAATATATTTCATAATACATAATATTCATAGTGATAAACACTTTTGACTCCTTAAAAATTTTTATACATTTAATTCTAATATTAAAATTGTATTTAACCGTAATAATTAATTTTGCTTGTATTTTATGGTGATTTTTTTAAATTTACTTTTAGTTCTGTATAAGATTTTTTTTTATTTGCTGTTACTTTAACTTATTACTCCAAAGGGGCGGTAGCCTAGAAAGGCCGTTAGTTTCGAAGCCGCATTTTGCGCTGTTTTACTATAAATCTCCGTGTCTCTTTGCAAATTGTTGTTACCAAATATTATCGCCCTGTATTATATTTAAAGAAATTAATGAAGAATATGCATGAATACATGTTTCTCGCACTGTGACAAAAACGGCAGTATTTAGAGCCATCAAATTTTGAATAACGTAATCCTACCTGATTACTTATGTATTACTTATGTTTCGAAAAAACTTAATTTTAATAAACAATGATAGAAATGTAAACTTTACGTTGTTATTTTAAAACTCACACAACAAATGTGACTAAAAATCAAATCCAGCTATTATATATTTACTTGAGCGCAAAATAAAATGTAGTTAAACACATAAAGGTAAGACCTGTAATGTAATTATGATCAGACATTAAAGTAAACTGTTTTCTTTTCCTTTGAGAGCTAGCCACTCCCCCTCCCCTTGTTTACTTATCGTTTTGCCATCACATATAAGTTAATTACGAATATCACTTTTATTATTATTATGAAAAGGTAAATCTGAGAACTATACATGTTTCTTCGTGTACTTTACACAAAGGAAATACTCAAACTCTTTCTTGAAGGCCATCGAAACACACGTTTCGATTATTCTACTTGTTCATGCATGTTCTAAAACACTCTTTTACATGGACACGAAATCGGAAATGTAGACGACTCAGGCGAACGCAGTTCGCAGTTAATGGACTCCCGCGCTAGGTGCGTTATTCCTGGGTTATAAACTGTAGGCGAATTTCGAACAAATATGCACATAACATACGTGAAATATCCGAAAAAGTCAGTCCGCAGTTCATAAAGGTGGGGAAAGTTCCTAAAAGGGAGAAAGACATGAGCATGAGAGTTAAAAATCCAAACAGATGAACGAGTCTGTCGGGAGCATGGACCTTATAAGAAATAGACTAACCCAAATGGGTTTTCTCCCTCGACTGAGGCGTTCCCGGCTGTCACCTTGATCACATCCGGTGGAGTAGGGATGACTTGCAGAAATTTAACAGTGGTTGCCTACTGCAGCCTGTATAATTGTCAAGAGAAAGCTGGTTGTAGCACCTCATTTCACAAATTAGAATTTCTACATATTTTTATTTTTGAAATTGAGATTGGTTTTTAAAAAATTAGCATATTTATCAAGCATAATTAACGTTCCAAATAATTATAAAGCTATTGCATGCTTTCAGTACTGGATATTTTTTTAGCTTTTTCTATGCTGTAAGGAAATTTGTAACTACTTCTTTTAGAAAATAATATTTTAAATCTGAACTAATAGAAAATTTCAAACAAGCAATTTTCTTATGCAATTTTTATGCTTTTTGTTGGTGTAAATAAGTAAAAAATACTAAAATATTTCAAAACGAATTTTTGCAAGTTTTGTTTAAAATTCTAAATTGTGCTGCTTTTTTAAAATTATAGATGAGTATTATAGCACAAATTCTATAAAGGAATTTTATTTCAAATATATTTCATAATACATAATATTCATAGTGATAAACACTTTTGACACCTTAAAAATTTTTATACATTTAATTCTAATATTAAAATTGTATTTAACCGTAATAATTAATTTTGCTTGTATTTTATAGTGATTTTTTTTATTTATTTTTAGTTCTGTATACGATTTTTTTTATTTGCTGTTACTTTAACTTATTAGTCCAAAGGCGCGGTAGCCTAGAAAGGCCGTTAGTTTCGAAGCCGCATTTTGCGCTGTTTTACTACGAGGGCAATTCCAAAAAAGGTCTCCTATATTTTTAGATATACAAAGAACCGTTTATTTTCTAAAATTGCTCACTTTAAAGATTGAAGAATGCTTTATTTTTCAACATAATCGGCATTTCGTTCGATGCATTTTTGTAGACGCTGTTTACAATGCCCATGTCATACCAGCTTCCCGCCATGCCCTTCAGGAAGCGTTGAATCAACAGTTCAATCTTCAGAAGAATCAACCCGTTGCCGTTTGTGGTCTTCTGTCAGCATACGGGGCACCCATCTTGCACACACCTTCCGATATTGCAACTTTTCCGTTAAAATCCTGTGGATGGTGCTTCTGGAAACCTGAGGAACCAAAATGCAGAGAGCATCCAGAGTGATCCTCCGATCTTTACGCATGAGTTCCTCAACTTTCGCGATTGTCTCGTCGGCAATTGATGGCCTCCCGCTCCTTTCTTCGTCATGAATTTCAGTACGACCGGCTGTAAACTCTCTACACCACTTGCGAACGTTTTTGACATCCATGCATGACTGTCCATACACTTGCGTCAATAGGCGGTGAATTTCAACCGGTTTAACGCCTGTTGCGTTCAAAAATCGAATAGTTCGCACTTGGCGGTAACGTTTAGCGGGAGCTCCATTTCGAATGGCTGCCAAGCCAAGACTGAGCATCCGAGCGAAGCGCCTGCGTGCTTATGTGGTAGCGAAGAAGGCACTACTCACAACAGTGTTGCCAACAACCGTATTAAAACTTTCTCTACGTCCCCAAAAAATTGGAGACCTTTTTTTTGGGATTGCCCTCGTATAAATCTCCGTGTCTCCTTGCAAATTGTTGTTACCAAATATTATCGCCCTGTATTATATTTAAAGAAATTAAAAAATGAAGAATATGCATGAATACATGTTTCTCGCACTGTGACAAAAACGACAGTATCTAGAGCCATCAAATTTAAATAATGTATTCCTCCACCTGAACATCGGCATCAGGACGGTCGAATTGCGAATTTGTTTTAATCTATTTCCTATTTTGTAAAACTTTAACGAATTTTTTATTAACAAACTCAACGAGTTCAGAGCGAGCACTGTACTGAAAATAGCGGTTTTATCTCTTCTGAAATTCTAAAGATATGTTGTTTTCAAATGTATGTGGTTTACGGGCGAAGAACATGATATTCAATAAATACAGGTAACACACAAAACGTTAAAAAAAAGGTTCCTTTTGGGCGTAGTATAAAATCTGAGTGCTTCTAGATTTTATTTTACCTTCTTTTTTTTCTTTAGAACACTCAGAAACTTTTATGCTCCGAATTTTATAAATTACTAAAATAAATATTCCACTTTAATGTTAATAAGTTAATGATGATATAATCAAATAAATGATTGTTTTGTAATGTTATTATAGTTTTGAAAATGGTCATTAAATTAGAAAAAATTATCAGATCTTGTTTAATTTTACCTTGTTTATTTCAAAGCATCACGTACCTTATTTATTTCATACATTCACGTACCTTATTCATTTTAAAATTATATAAGATGCTTTGAAATAAATGAGGTTATTAATTTTACCTTATTTATTTCAAAGCATCTTATTTAATTTTACGTTATTTGTACGCAAAATTAAGTTCATAAATTTTGTGCCTAGAGTTTTTACCGTTTTACCAACGTAAAGATGTTTGTACAAGAATTACGCGTGAAAACAAATGCGCGAAATGCAGTAAAATGTGCTTTAATGAGATATATTAAATCCTATTTGGAAAAAGTGTGGCTTTCATAATATCATCACTATACAACGTATCACATTTAATAATTAAAAAGAGTTATGTGATACAAACGCCATAGGTTTCAGTGTTAAAGTAAAGCAAGATCGTCCCTACTCTTTCTTGCCGACATGTCGGTGACGCGTGCCCTGCCCACATGCTGACGATCAGCAATTTCCGCAGCCCGACCAGCGGTACTCCAGCGAGGACGAATAGTAGAGCGAGGTGGGCGGAGCAAGGAGAGTTCTCAGGTGGTCACCCACCCAAGTCCTGACCCTACTCCGTGCTGCTTGAAAACGCGGCGCCAACGCCGCAGAACCAAAGTTTCATGATCGTGGAGAAAAATAATTTGCATTGCAGCGGAGTTATTCACTTGCAAGTTGGAAAATTTTCATTAATATGAGGAGCTTCTCAGGATTACTGGGAGCTGCTTGTAAATGTTGATAGTTTTCTTGAAAAGCTGTAACAAAATTTCAGAAAAATTCCGATTTTGGATCTAAATACCTATGTTAGAATAGTGCTATACATAAATCTAATATATATCCGAAGTCGTGTTTTCGAGACATGAAAAACGCAGTTTGAATTTTGTCAATCGGCCCAGTAGAACGGGAGATATAGCACTGTCCCATTTTTTTTTTAGCAGTGTACATCGATCACCATAACCCGTTATGGTGTATCGTTCTTGGTCTTTTGCAGCGTTGAATGACTGTTAAAGTCATGATCTCCTATGCTACGCACAGCTTCATTTTCGTGATTATCGCATTTTAATGTAGAAATTATGTGAGGCAATTAAGATATCGCTATCTAAGGGTTTTATTTTCATTCTACGATGTATTGCAGTGTTTCTTATAAACATATATATACGGTGGGTCTGTAATAGTTCTAAGAAATTTATTTTGCAATCTTTGCAAAATCTGGCGATTTGATTTGGCTGTAGTGGCTCATGCTGGTGCTGCGTACAGTAAAATCTGTCTTATTTCTTGAAGATAGAGAATTCTCTTAGTATTTAGTTGTAATTTTGAATATCTCCCTATTAAGGCATAAATAAACTTAAAAGCGTTATGAGCTTTTTCACGAGTATCAGTAATATGCGGCCTGAATGCGAATTGCTTATGCTTATGTATCCTTGCGGCTTTTATAAGCTGTGTTCTTTTAATCCCTAGGGAACATCACAGTGTAAACTATCAACTAAATCCCAGCCGGGAAACGGATCAAGGTAGGAAAGAGTGCCGGTTGGCCGCGAAGCACAAAGCTAAGATAATCGTTACACACTTATCAAAGAAGTGACGAGAAATATTCGTAACCAAAACATACATATGCAAAGTAGCGATATCAGGTTGCAGAAAAATGAACAAATAAAAAAATAAAGTGTAAATTAAGGATATTTACATCGAGAAATGCAGCAAATTGTGTGTGTTTAAGTAATGAAATTGTGGTCCTGCATTCTCTGAGCAGTAAATGGCTTTAGTGGCCTGAATGTCCAATCCCAATTGCTTTCGCTCGCACTTGGTTTCAACTACAAACAGTTATTACCAAAAGTTCCGAGTTGCCAAAGGGCAATCAAAGTAGTAGAATAAAAGAGATATACTTTAGGTACATCCTTTATCACCCGGAGGCGTAAAAACTTTCAGAGCTTGGGTCTGGCATTCCTTTTCGTGGTGGCAAATGTAGCATTCAAAACAAGACCAATAACAAAAGGTCGTATTCAAAACCTTAAGGAGTAAGAGTAGCATTTTAGAATTGAGAGCTCTATATTCACGCAGATAACTGACTGATTGATAACTTATAGCCAGAATAAAACTGAGATCAGTAGTTTCGGCTCAATTAGTAGTGGCTCAGTCAAATTTATGCCAAATGGGCTCAATAACATAAAACTATCTTCACATAATGTCCGCCGTAAGGAGGAGCAATTAGTAAGCGTTCATACTAGAACAGTTTCATTCAGAAAACGTCCTTGACATTTAACAGAACGTATAAAGTTCATAAAGTAGCTTTGGTCATCTCAAAGTCCATACGTAAAAGCAAAATTTAACATATTTTGCAAATTAAAATTTCTTACACGTCACTTGAATAACAGTACGAAGGCGCAACTTGAATTTACGTTTTTAGCACAAAATTCACTGCACATCTTGGCAAACATGAAAAACGTATAAATAAACTAATCACGAATAGATGAGGGATAAATAAGTATTTACAAACACAGTTCTCTGCCCTCGGAGGAGCGCAAAGTCCATAGTGGCTTTGACAGTAAAAAATGCAAACGTCGTATTATAAAACACAGAAAATTAAATGAAAACTATTTACATACATACAACTACCAAGACGGGCTATAATGTATGGTGCGGTGTCTTTTACCCGCATAATCCACAGTAGAGTCATAATCGCACAGGCTTCTAATAGAAGCGTAAGAAGAGGTTCTCATGCTTTCAAAGAAATTATATGAGGTGATCAAAGTTTCTTCATGCATGGCCTTCACATTCAGATCATCCTGAATTTGAGAGTTCCTCACAAACCACGGTGAGTTCACAATTGCTCTAAATATTTTATTTTGTATTATGTCTAGTTTTGCACGTTCAGTCTTGTTGGCTGTCGCCCATGCTGACACTGGGTATAACATAATCGGTCTGATTAAGGAAAGATACATTGTTCTTTTGATTTTTATCGATAAGTTAGACTTCCTGCCAATCAAGCTGTAAAGGGCACAGAAAGCAGCATTCGCTTTTTTCGCTACGGCTGTAACATGGAATTTAAAGGTGAGCTTGTTATCTATAATAACTCTTAAATACTTATAGGAGTCAGCCATCGAAACTGTACAGTTTTTAATTTTGATGTCCGTATTAATAATAACATTCTGCCTGTAGCGTCTGTAAAGCACAACACAGCATTTGCTAGAATTTAAATTGATTTTCCAATCCTCGAACTATTTCATAACGATATTTACTTTGAATTGCAGTTTTTCCATGGCAAGAGGAGGGTTGACAGAATCCGTAAGTACGATCGTGTCGTCGGCGTATTTTAAAATCTTGGAATCCAAGGAGTTTGGTGGGTCATTTATAAATATATTGAAAAGACAGGCAGCGAGGCCTGCTCCTTGTGGGACACCACTGTAAATTATCTTTTTTCCAGAAATTGTATTTCCACACTTTACTTGAAAAGTTCAGCGGTTTAGATATGAGATCATAAGTTGAATAAAGCTGAAAGGGAGCAGAAAATTGCTGAGCTTATGGATAAGTCCTGCGTGCCACACTCGATCGAATGCCTTTTCAAAATCGTGGAAGCACGCAGCGACTGCCTTCTTTTTTCTAAAGTTGCCTGCAATATATTCAATCAGATTTAAAATTTGATGCGTAGTGGAGCGCTTCTGAATCCAAATTGCGAACTGTCGATGAGGTCAAGTCTCTCAAGGTGATTGATAAGTCTGATTTTTAGAACTCTTTCGAAGACCTTTATAATATATTAAGTTTTATAAGCAGGAAGCAGAATAATCGGCCTGTAACTAATTATTAATTTCGGGTCTTTACCCGGATTCGGAATTGTAATGATGATACTGTGCTTCCATTGCTGGGGAAAATGTCTAAGTCGTATGCAAGCATTAAAGATTTTCACTAGAAGAACAATACACTTTTTTGGGAGGGCCTTGAGGGCGTCGTTACTGATTTCATCAAAACCCTTAGCCTTGCGAATTTTAAGATTTTTGATAATCTGACGAACTTCTCTGGGGGGGGGTAGTGAGATCGATGAAGTTAGATGGCGTGCTGCATTTAAGCGAGGTAACAGAGTGTTGAATTTTTCTTTCATGTTCGGTATCCTCTTCTGGGTGGGGCTTGAAAACTTTACTTAATTCTTCTGCCATTAAATTTGCAATATCATTCTCGGAATGGTGCATGTTACACATGTGATGAATTAGAGTAATGCTATTGGTCCTTGTGGTTTTAAGGGATTGGGTGATTCTCCAGATCGTCCCAGGCTGCAAGTCAATATTTTACAGCAAAGAATTCCATTTTTCAGAGCGGAAATCTTGAATTTCGGGTTCCATTTCTCTGTTAAGATAATTAACAAGTCTTCTATCTCTGGGGTTACCGGATAATTGCCACTGTTTTGCAATTCGATTTCTTCGTTTAATGATATCCTTAATTCTTGTCGGAAGGGCGAGATAACTTTCAGAATTCCTTGGGGAGGAAGCATTTTTAATGGCATTCTGCATTTTGTAAGTAAGTAGGTAGATTTGTAAGTAGATAGATTTGATTTGCAGGGGTAATCTCTGAGCTGCTCTGTGAAGTAGTTCCAATTTCCTTTGTGGGAGATCTTTTTTAATGGCGGGTAAATTCCATAAAAATCGAACGTGACCGGGAAGTGGTCTGACAATAATTCTTCGTGCACTTCAAGAAGTGGATTCGTACTTATGTTCTTAAGACAATGTCCAAGATATCTCCCACTCCATTTATGTGGATGTGAGGTAGGTAAGTAAGGGGCAACTAATCTGAGATCGTTCCTAAGTAAATAATTATTTAGAATTCTTCCATTCGGGGTATCCTTTCTAGTGTGCCAAGTATGAAATTTAGTATACAGATCTCCCGCAATGGTCGTGGGGTAATTCGCGGACGTCAAAATTTTGAGATCCTGTACCTGAAGAAGTCTATGAGGAGGGTTGTAAACTGCTATGAAGAGATAGGCCTCATTTGTGGTGCTATATACTATAACTGCTGTATGTTCAATAATGCTAGTAGCAGGGAGGTGGAAAACTGAATGCTTGATGTGAATTCCGATTAAAATAGCGGTACCGCCACCACTATTGTGGCATCCTTCATTCCTGACGATAGCATATCCCGGCAGATTGATCTTATCATTTACTCGGAGTTTAGTCTCATTGATAAGCATGATATCAATTTGAAATTTATCAAGGAAGTTTCCAATTTCATGGAGTTGACGTTTCAGGCCATTAGCATTAAAGTAAGCAACTTTCTTAAAGCCTGCGTTGGCTGCAATCACAGTATTTATATTTTGTAACATATTAAAATTCATAGTCTAGACTGTAAAATATTCGATGCCTACTTCCAATTTTGCTAATATATTTTTAACTTTTTTAAAATCATTAAACAGTTCCTTCGCTTTTTGCATTTGCGTTTTAATCCAATCAAAGAAAGTGGGAGGCTCTTCAGACTATTTGATCCAAACTGACACTTTCGCATTAGGGTTCACGCTGGGTAGCGCGGGAAATTCATCATTTTTAAGCTCGAATCCTTTCGCTTTAGTTTCTTTTAGTTTTTTACGATTTTCAATACTTTTCTGTATATTTTCTGGATGCTGATAACATCCCTTATAAGAAGAAACGTGCGGTCCACCGCAAAGGGTACAAATCGCAGGCTTTTGTTCTTTAGTTAATTTACGTGTATACGTTTCGTGCAATTCAGCGCATTTCAAGCTGGAAATCGATGTAGAAATATTTCTGAAACATGTAATGTAATATTTTCTTTACATCGAAATAGAGTAGTTGAAATAATCAGGACAATGAAAGGCTTGCGTAAATGAATTTGAAATTTTAAATGTTAACACCAGATGGTTTTTCTATATTAACGCATCTGAATCGGTTCTATAAGCCGTGGCATCTGTCCAGGTTTCTGTCAATCATGTCTGGACTGTATATTTTCCATTCCTAATCACAGGCCCAATGACAAGTTTAGAAGACAACGTGGCAACAGGAAAAGACGTGTAATTCGTTTTGATATATATGTCATTGAAGTGGAGAGGGAATTTCCTACATCACTTAATAATGTATCATCAGAATGACTGTCCAAAATTCAACGGTTTTCGTGCAGTGTCTCAGAAGAATGTGTCCTTTTTTACCCTCTAAAGCGAAGTTTATTGTCTAAGAATTATTTTAGTATTTCTTAATACTACCACTTCGTTTGCGAGGCTGTACCATGTGTAACTTGGCCTGTTGCTGTCTTCGACAGGTATTTCATTTTTTATTATCAATTGTCCTCCGAATTATACTTATTTTAATTCCATAAATATGAGCTGCATTTTTAAGTAAAGAGTATTTGAAAGCAATTATTTCATGCGAAAAAATATATTCCGAAACAAAATGAGACGAAAGTGAAAAAATATGCATGAATTTATAGACTGCGTTGGAAAACGCAATAAAGAAATTTTGCTTTTCCTCACCAAGATATAATATTTGTCGCAAGAATGCAATTTCTCTACTTACAATCATAATCGGAAATTTGTGAAATTATTGATGTGTATTTGCAAGAAACAAATCTTTTGTTATATACACTCTGGAGTTAATGTCTGTGGAAACTGTTATTTACATATAATTACTTTTAATTTTATATATGATATGCATCGTTAAAAAGTAAAAGAAAAAAAATTCTAGCAAGTTTGACAATTTTAGATTGCTTTTTCACACATATTGAGATTTCAAAATCCGGAATCATATATGTTGGTACTTATAATAAAGGAATATTTTTTTCTCTTTGAACCATCTTATCTCCAGATAATTGCCCTAAATTTACCTGTGTTACGAATCTTGTATTTAGATAGATAATTTTAATAGAATTATAATTAAATTTGTTGTATTCCCCGTGCAGTGCAGCGCGTGACAAATTTTGAGAGAAATCTTTCGGAAAATTAAAAGTACAGGAGCACGTGTATTTTACATTAAGTAAATAAATATCTCGGTAATTTGAATTAAAATTGAATAAATATAATTGACCACTATGTTAGCTGTAACCGTAATTCCATCTTCTTATTGCTTTCCAGTAATTTCGAGAAGCAGAAATTGCTAAAAATATCTCCCGCGACCGGTTGAAAGCTATAAACGTCGGAGAGAGAACATCTGAGTTCAGTTCCTTAGTTACTATTATTGCTAATTGTTTAGTTAGCTGCTGTTATTGTTAGGAATTAAGCGTGACATCGAATGAACTTTCTCTGTGAATGCGCTGCGCATTGCGTTCTATTTAACGTTATTAGTAGTTTAGTATAACTGCTGATTGATACTGCGTGATATTGTGAACACTTACACGAATATCATCTGTATGAAGTAAATCACTGATTCACTTACATTTTCTATATATTCGTTATATATGCTCTCTCTTACATATAGTAGACATTAAGGAAATTTGGAATAACGCAGTCAGACCCGTACATTTCTGTCCTAGACGCGGTGTCTTGAACTGCTTTTGAAACTATTTTGTTAATTTGTGTATCGTGGAAGTTGGAACACCACTTGTTTCGAAGTCACAATTTAGAATTATTTAAAAGAGCTATATTGAAACTATGATCAGCGGTCACATTTTGGAACCTCCAAAATTTATAGTAGGTTCGTAAGATGTATAAAAGTCACAAATAACCTTAATTCATGGCACATATAACTGAGGATCGAGTCTCTGATTGTGGTTGTAAAACTGTTTTGGGGATTCGTTTGCTTTTTTATGGGGTCACATCGCGTTAAGATTTGAACACTGCTGATTTAAAAGATTTTATATGTGCTAAATTGCAATGTGCAAATAGGGTTTAAAATTTTGAATTCTGCTTCTAATTATAATTTTTGTTTCTTGAAAGAATTATTTTTTTTACAAACATTTAGTTGATCAGTAGCAAACGTTAAATTCTGTATATGTTTTATTTCATTTTACGTGTTAAAGAGTTTCGAAGACTAGTGTGGTCTTTGCTTGCCCTTTGGACCAAAGCGCATATGCACTATATAGATCACTGCGGATTGATTAAGAGATTTTCAAGTATAGAAGATAATATTCTTTAAAATCGGGTCGGTTAAAGAGAGGCTGAAAATAATTGCTTCAGTATAATAATGTATCATCATAATAATAGGCTGGCTTTGTCTAGGGTTCCTGCTCACGTCAGAATTTTTAGCAACGAAGTGGCAGACAAGGGCGCAAAACAAGCAGCAAAATAACATCTACAGAGTAGGAGCTGTCGGAAAAATTACCGTACTCTTAACCTTAAAATGATGACGCTAAAGGAACTTCTGGAGGTATGGCAGCAACGCTAGACTTCAGGAACCAGAAGGACGAAGGGTCCCCACTTTCTTCCCAACGGTTTTCATTGCTTGAGGGAGGCCTAGCAAATTACTTAATGCAATTTGACTCAGGACACGGCCCTTTTCCGTCCTATCTTAATAGATTCAATCTTACGAATACGGACATTTGCTCATGTAGAGAGACTTTCGATCCTGATCACTACCTCTTACCTCTTTAACTACGCAATGCCAGCCAGTCTGTCTAAAGAAACCACATGAACAATTTCGTTTGAAATGGGCGGTTTTCCTCCCCAAGAAATCCTCTGATCTTAAAAAACTCAAGAATATAATGACATTCTGTTAAGAACATACCTCTTCCATGACTGGAGGTAGAGCTTCAAGGGAAAGCCAGTGATAGAGTTAGTATTCCTCTAACTTACACAAGCTCATGCTCTCCCAGCACGAAAGTTTGGACTCAATGATTATATAAGCGAGCTCCCTGGAAAAGTTGGATTATGGGAAAAAACATTGACACCGCAAGTGTTAAATTAAAAGCTCTGTCATGAACTATCTCCGCAAAGAGGATAGTTATATAGTCTACCTCATGAAAATACTAAGAGCAAGTACGTGGACGTCCCATTTTACTTGATGTGCACTAGAACTTCCTTGCAATTTCTGAAATGTACTAATCCGCAGCAAACGTTCTCGTAACAAGGCAGCTTTACAATCCTGAATGCAAGTGATTGTCCAACCTACTCTGTTAAATCTAACCTACTCTGTTGAATTAAATTGAATAGAATTGTAGTTCCAATAACTATGGTATCATTTATATTATGTTGCATAGCCTCGTATGTATCTGCATTTAAAAAATGTGGGTAGTATCACTACTATATACAACATCTTAATATTTGCAAAAACTTTTTAATATAAGCATTTGTAGTTAAATGAGGCTTATGATACTGACTAGATAGGGTTTTTGTATCATATTTACTGTTTAATCTCTTATTAGCTGTTCATTGAATTCTCATGTATGCATCTTTTTGCTACCCTAAGAATCTGTGCCGAACATAAATCTAATAGCAAAGTGACTGTATGCACTATGGAACTGTAAATGCTAAGTTGTATAGTTGTATAGTCTTGTGTGAATCTGTACTTTAATAGCGAAGGTGGTATTACTTATCTGTATAGCATTTGTATAATTGTAATAACTATGTCTAATTATTTGTAGGTTAATGATGTTGATGATACTATTAAATTATGGTTTTCTTTATATTATATTTATCTGTGCTGAATATAAATTTAGTGGAATAGTAATTGTTTGTACTGTAGCATCATATATACTGTGTAGTATAGTCTAGTATGTATCAGTATTGTTAAAGAGAAGGTAGTTAAATTTGTAAAAATTCACTGTTAATTAGTATTCACTGTTTCTTGAATTCTATTGCATGCATCTTGTTGGCACATGAATAATCTGTGTTAAATGTAAGTTTAATAGATTGGTAACTGTATTTAAAATATCGTCTTTTTCCGAAAATAGGACACTGTCTTACTTTCTTTTTTGATCCAAAATACGCGCTACGGCTTATTTTCGGGGAAGGGCAAAAATAAAAGTATATTTATATATTTTTATTTAATATTTATTTTACACAGAATACAGAAATTTAAATTTATTCAATTACAGTCATGTCATCTTCTTCTGGAACATCGTCATAAATAAAATTCTGAATTATTTTCTGATTTTCTTCCAAATCCATTTCCTGTTGAATCATTTGTTCGAATTTTTCATGTCTTGCGATATAGCTATCGTTAAATGAATACTTTTTGTCTAAGTAGTCTGTTCGTAGTGCATTGGAAACATCACTATCAGTTATTTTGTCCCATGAATTTTTTACCGAATTCACTTCTTGTAAGCCTGGTTTTACAAAATTACCTCGATGATTTCTCACCATTGTGTTTTCAATATATTCATTGATTTCCATCCGCAAATGATCCTTGAATGGCTTGTTTATTGCAATGTTAAGTGTCTGGAGGTAACCAGTAATTCCTGCCGGAAACATTATTTGATCAATCTTCCTCTCAGCAAGAAAGTTTTTCATGTCTTTAGCGCGGTGAGTACTGGCTGAATCCCAAACTAGTAAACCTCTATTTTGACCCCTCAACAGTGGTGGCAGCATAAAATCAACCCACTTTCTTATAACTGCTTGGGTGCACCAGGCGGTTTCACTTTCAATGACATAAATTCCTGAAACACGTTGAATCTGGTCTTTTTTCCTTTAGTGATTAAATATGGAGATACTTTCTTGCCATCTAGACGAATCGCCAAAATACAGGTAACACGTGCACTATCGTAACAGGTAGAAGGAACGTAAATCGACAAAGAAGCCTTGTGGTGAACTGTCGTTTGAGCTCCTTGGCCTAGGAATACCGCGGTCTCATCCATAGCAATCATGTTGTAGAGTTGGTATTTCGAAAAATCGATGCAATCAACAAAAAGCTTAAACGCAAGTGCACGCTTAACAATTTCATTGTCTTCCGGCTTAAACAATGTTGTTGATCTCCTTAGAGACAGTTCATTAAGGAAGTTGTCCAACCAGTGTGACTATGCTTTAAATTCTTCTGTGGATATATCAAATTCAATTGCTGTTTCAAGGGCAAATTTTTGAATATCAGCCCTGCGCACAACCAAAGCCATTGCTCTCCTGCCTGCAATCCATTCCCAGATGCAATCTTCCAACTCAGAAAATAACCGCTGCTGACATGATCCAACTCTGCGTTTTTTCTCATTTCCTTGGTCCACCAGTTGACACAGTTAATCGTAGTCTGCACGCCATTTACGAACCACACGGAGATCCAGCATCTTCTCTTTACAGAATGCTACAAGATTTACACACCTGGAGTCTTCCACGATTCCCTTTTTGTACTCGACGGAATAGCTCTTTCGTTTTGTACTCATTTCAACTGGGGTTAAAAATTATTCACTTTATTTTTAAATAAAATTAAGTATGAGGAAATAATCAAACTTACAAGACTGAAATGAATGAACGTTGTATACCTGCACTGTCGCACAATGTAGAATGCTGCCTTAATTTGTATTTTTAACCAGTTCGCCGTTAGGAAAATCACAATTTCGTGCCATTTTTCGCATCCAAAGGTAAAATTTTTGTGTCTAAAACAGGGCTCAGAGTATTTCTTTCTCCCTTTCACCACCTATGAAAGCCTATTTAGAAGTTCTGTTCAAATCAGATTGAACAGCGTACCTGTCACACTGAAGGATGGTGAATAACGACCCCTAAGGGGCAACATAAAGACTGGTGTAGTCCTTAGAGCAGATATTTTTCCCTTTGCACCCAACCCCACTTCCAGTAATTTTTAATTGTCAAGAAAAAGCTTTATATAAAGTAAAAATACAGGCATTAGCTAGCATTTGAAATGTCCTTGAATTTTGTTTTATTATTTTCTTGATGGCCTGTAACAAAAGAGAAGAATTGAATCGTTAATAATTGAAAAGATAGCATTCAAATCCCTTTGTTCGTTAATAGAAAGGGAGAAAGCTGTTGTGGATCTCATAAGATATGTTGAGGGGGTAGCTATTCGAAGAAAGTGTCCCCATCCTTTACTTTCCTGAAACAGCCCCGCTGTGATCCTAATGCGACACCGCTGAGAAGATAAGTAACCCATCAATCACCCCTTTTGATTTTCGACTCATTCTGTGGGGGTTGGAAAAAGGTCGCTGCGTCGTATGCGTCTTGGGGGTTACGGTTCAGCCCAAATTTCACCCCGACGAGAGTCTGCCGACGCTAACGGATGACGATGCCTTTCCTGTGAACGTATCTCTCTCGGGGCAAACGGTGAACTGGTTAAGATAACAATAATAAGTAAACAATTAATTTCTCGGAATATTTTGTTTCAAACATTCCCCTGAAATACGAGTATTAAGAAAGCTAAACATATTATTACTTATACAGTAAGACCCCGCTTAACGCTGTTTCGTTTAGCGCTGTTTCGATTTAGCGCTCTTTTATTTAAACCCGGGGATTCCACGAAATCGCTCGCAGCATACGGGGATTCCCCGAAATATTATGCAGCAATAGGTTTCAAATACATATCCGAAAGAGTGTACTTGTATTTCTTGTTTGGTGCGGTATTGTACAGACATATTTTTATTATTGGAAACATTTGTTGACATTATTGTAAGTAGGTATTAATTTACATATTTAATACTATATTACAGTGTCAAATATTTTGATCTTTAGTTTATGACTATGGGTGATAATGCAAAAGAAAAGAAAGCAACCAGAAAAAGCATTTCACTCAAAACTAAAATGGAAGTGATTAGAAGATTAGATTTTGGTGAACGTCAAACTCTAATTAGTGCTTCATTGAATTTGCCAACTTCAACAATAAGGACCATCATGAAGAATAAAGAAAAAATATTGTCATCGGCAACTGCAACTACGTCAAGCTCTGCAACTAGAATTACCCGTTCTAGAAATAATATCATAGAGGAAATGGAAAAACGACTGTCAATATGGATTGACGACGAAATTGACCACAAGCCAATCTATCATAATGGAAAAAGCTAGAAGAATTTTTAATTACATTCAGGCTGAGACAATTGACAAAAGTGAAACTTTCGTTGCTAGTCGAGGATGGTTTAATAGATTTAAACATTAGATGCTTTTGTCACAAAAATGCAGAACACTGAAAACGCGGAAGGCTAGCTAAATATGACTGACTTGGAATTTTATTTGTTTTTTTTAAGAATATTCGTTTTGTTATTTATATTTTGTTTATATTTTTGCAAGAAATAATAATGTGGTATTAATTTGGGCTTTAAGAAATAAATGTTTGGTTTTATTTTTATTAAAAAAACATACTTTTTAAATTTAATACCTAACCAATTTCCTAGCCATCTTCCCCTAACCCCAATATTTACATGTAAAGATAGCCTCGTTTAGCGCTGTTTCGCATTACGCTCTACTTTGATGGAACGTATCCCCCGCGTTAAGCGGGGTCTTACTGTATACGGAGTGGTTATAATTAAAGTTCCACATTGAAACGGTCATAAAACGAAAACTACTGCATCAAATGTTATCAAACCTGGTAATCGTGTAAAAGAGGTCATAGGAATTTATTTTCCGCAAAAAAAAGGAAGTTCCAAACCTCACCACCAGGGAGGAAATGGCGCTGTATGCAATATTTTTAAACGAAATATGGGTCGGAATCTAACTTAACCTTTTGTTACACGGGTTTAATATGTTGTATACCCTTAAGAAATTTTGAAGTAAGCAAATTACCATTTAAAGGCGTTAAATTCGATAAACGTTGAGTGCGCCACCCGTGTATGTGAGAAATTCGTCCGTGAAAACCACGAATTAGCGATTAGAAAATGTGAGATCGCAAATCACTCGCACAAATGCGTACAATCTGGAAATCGTTTTCTTACAGATCGCTAATTTGTAATTTTTAAAGCCTGAATTCGGCCCTAAAACATGAAGATACTGATTCAAAACGCTTTTAATCGATTTGGGCCAAAGAAATCCCTTATGTTATCTATCTAGTTCCATTGCATTCTCCTACTGCATTCGATTGCATAGCAGTCATTCAACACCGTTTAGTGTTGAATGACAGCTAGTTTTATAACTGAACCATTTTTCTCTGAAGAGCAGTCCACAGCTGGACCACTGTTATTGCAGCTCACTTAGAGTCAATGTTAAAATGTTTCGTGATACATAAACTGCAGTAACGTGGCATTTTAGATACTACGATTTTTATGCAGGGCTGGGCGCCGACTCATGTGTGTCGCACAGTTACTTAGGCAAGATTTCACGAATGAACGTCTTATAGGCCAACATTTCCCCTCTTCCCACCAGACCTCAACCTCTGTGACTTTTAGCTATGGGGTTTTCTCAAAAGTACTGTTTATGGTGATAATCTAAACAATTTGGCAGAAATGAAAAATGTGATACACTGACATGTCCGTAACATTTCTCTTGATATGATAAGAGGTGCTGTTAAGAAAGCAGTAACAGGATTTAACTTGCTTTCGAAAAATGCTGAACGCTACATTGAACATGCTTTGTAACACATTTCGGAAAATATTAAACACATTTGAAACAGATGTTTTCGTATCTTATTTCATTTAACAATCTTGTATACAGCGCCATTTTCCCCTGGTGGTGAGTTTATGAACTCTTTTTTTTTTTTTTTTTTTTTTTTTTTTTTTTTTTTTTTTTTTTTCTGCAGAAAATAAATTCCCATAACCTCCTTTACACGATTCCCAAGTTTGATAACATTTGGTACGGTAGTTTTCCTTTTATGACCATTTCAAATTGGAACTTTAATTATAACCACCATGTAAATTAAACTTTAAAAATTTTACAGTTTGGTTCAAGTCCCAGCTTTAAAAATATGTATATATAAATATAATCTTTTATATTAATCCTCTTAGAAAGAATGTTTTAAGAAGCTAATTTTTCTCTCGCGTTATAGATTGTATAAAAAAACATGATCTTTAATATAATTTAGATTGTTTCAGCCGATATAAGAATCGGGTTACTTGGTGGTAGAGAATAAACACTGCTGGACTGTTTTATTTCTTTGTCATTTAGCAAAAATCTTTTAATTAAAATATTTATCCTTTGGACTTCGCTTTAAACTTTATTTATAGTTAAAATGACTAGAAAATGAAAAGCTGTCTTCAGCTGAAACGCAATTCATGTAATTGATATTTTAAAAAATTGACAAGAATACAAAATTTATGGAAGTCTAGCTATCGAAAAATCTTAATTTTCTTGTGTGTGCACTGAAAATAACTGTAGAAGGAAAGAAGAAAATTAGGGAGAAATATATAAAATATAAGTAAGCAAAAATTTGCAGACATACCAAGATGTTTCAAAAAGTTGGACGCTTTTAAATATACTTTCAGGATATTTCAAAGAATTTAGGTGTTCAAAGAGAAAACACTTGGACGTGTACACCAGTACCATCAATTGAGCTTGTGGTTAACAGAAAAGACAAAAAACGATATCATTGCAGATTAAAGTGAAGAGCGACTGGTTTTAGACTATATGGTTGTATAAATTTAAATTATGTTATAGAACATCATATCGTATCATAAATGGAGAATCCCATGATTTTCTCATTCAAATTATTTGAAGATTCAGGAGTTTATCCAGTGATGTATGTGGATGTCACCTAAAGATTTTTTTTTTCCTCCTGATGAAACAGCGGCCGAGCGATAAAGTCGCTGAACGCTGGTAGTTCTGTTCGAGGTCCGAATCCAGCGAACGGGCTGGCTGCATGGACATTTTCGTGGTTTTCCCCATGTGTAACGTGTATACGAGCCAGTTTCCCTTAGAAAGTCCTCCACGAAGGCATCCCTCCCCTTAGGCAGATAGCCCTAATGTTCTTTGTCATAATTAAATAAACCAAAACCTCTTGATGAAACCAGTCTTTCCTTTCATCTCATACCTTCAAAATGTTTAGCCTCTAATTACTGATAAAGGCTCTGACCAAATATTGATGAAATGGCTTGAATTGAATTATTAAGTTACGTCAAAGCAGGGCTATCTGCCTAAAAGGAAGGATGCCTTTGTGAAGAACTTTCTAAGGGAAATCAGCTGGCATACACGGTACACATGAGAAAATCCACGAAAACGCCCATGCAACCATCCCGTGTACCGGGATTCGAACCCCGGAGTGAACTATCAGTGTTCAGCGACTTTACCGCTCCGCCGCCGTTTGTGGGCCTTTATGAAATGGAAGGCGATAACTTTATTTAAAATGATTGTCAGAAATATCAAGATATTTCGAAAATTTGGATGCTTTTTAATATACTTGCGGAATGCCTAAAGAAAAAGAGCAAGAATAAAGTAGAATGCCTGAAGAAAAAGAGAAGAAAAAATAAATTTTACGGTAAAATTTAGTATTTGTACTTTTTTTTTTTAATTTTAAATTTTTTAATCTTATGATATTTGATTCTTACGATTTCAAAAATAAAATATTTGACTAAAATATGAATAACATTTAAGAAGCCAAATGTAGGATGTTGGTGTTGGTGTATTTAATTATGGCAAAGCACACGAGGGCTATCTGCCTAAAGGGAGGGATGCCTTTCGTGGAGGACTTTCTAAGGGAAACTGGCTCGTATACACGTTACACATGGGGAAAACCACGAAAACGCCCATGCAGCCAGCCCGTTCGCGGGATTCGAACCTCAGACCGAACTACCAGTGTTCAGCGTCTTTACCGCTCGGCCGCTGGTGGGCCTCCAAATGTAGGATAAAATTGTGTAAAGCAATGGGCACAATGATAAAACTGTTTAAGGCAGTGTATGCAAGTCATCCTAAGTTAAAATGTCGCAATCCTAAGTTAAATGTCTCTCTTATTTATATATATCTTTTCTGAACGGAACATTGAAAGGCGTGTTAACTGTGCTTTACTGTATTTTCTCTTTTAATATATCCAGTTTTCAAACGCATCGTAGTCTGGGTTACAAAGTATTCCTCCGAAAGAAACGCAATTCAAATAAATAAAATCAAATTCTAGAAAATTTATATTAATAAATATATTTTAAATGCTCAATTCGAAGGAATAAGTAGAAAATTTTAAAACAATTATCTGAAGAGACAATGCAACACAAACAATTAAAATAAAAGTTAAGAATTTAAAAATTACCTAAAATAATAACTATGACAAAAAATATATATAAAGAAAACTATTTGAAAAAAAAAATAAACGTTGCACCTTTATTTACGCAGTTCGAATAGGTAAGTAGAAATTTTTAAAACAGTTATTCGAAAAAAACCATGCAGCTTAAACAATTAAAATGAAATTCGAAAAAGAAAAAATTACTTAAAATAATAAGTTATAATTAAAAATATAATATAAAGAATATTATTTGGAAAAAAGGAACGATGGTGACTTTTTTTCCTCTCACGGGAAAGGAAACTAGGTTGCCATATATTGAGAAGTTCGCCAAGTGAACTATTCTTGGCACAAACTGAAAAAAAAGTGCCAATATAAATTTGTGAATTTCTCCGTAAATTTCGCTCCAAATTTTACAAAATTTCATATTTAGGCGTAATTTGAGTCATAGAATCGAAATATGTAAAAAAATTGGTATGTTATTTCAGAAAAAGTCCGATTTTGTGTCAAAATACCTATATTAGAATAGTGCTATATATAAATCTAATATATATCCTAAGTCGCGCTTTCGAGACATGAAGAAAGCAATTTGAATTTTGTCAATCGGCCCAGTAGATCGGGAGATATAGGACTGTCCTATTTTATTTTATTTTATTTTATTTTATTTTGAGCAGTGTACCAATGTGTATAATATGTACTATGCAAACTGTAAATAATAATTAATGCGTAAAGCCAACCTATGTGTTAACCTAAGCACTCAACTATACATACTTACAGTAAGAATTGAACCAAACAGGTGTAACGTACCTTAAACATAAATATTAAGTACTCAACTATACATAATTATAGTAAGAATTGAACCAAACAGGTGTAACGTACCTTAAACATTAATATTAAGCACCCAACTATACATACTTATAGTAAGAATTGAACCAAACAGGTGTAACGTACCTTAAACATAAATATTAAGTACCCTAAACAAAAGTACTAATCAATCTCTCAGTAAATGTAAACTGCGCTATGAAATGAGTATAATATGTACCATGCAAGTATTAATTAATATTATTAATTAATAATTAAATTCTTAGAAATGTAATCTGTATTATGTAATGCGTGTACTATGTACAATGAAAGTCTTCTCAGTAAATATAATCTGTACTATGTAATATGTATAATATGCACCATGCAAACCTGTAAACAATAATGAATGCGTAGTGTTAAACTATGTGTTGACCTAAATACCTAAGATGCAAAGTACCTTTAACATAAGTATTAATCAATCTCTCTGTGGGTAATATGTACCATGCAAGTATGTAAATAATAATGCATGCATAGAGTTAACCTAAGTATCTAATCATGTATAATTAACGTAAATATTGAACCTTACGGATGCAAAGAACCTTAAACATAAGTCACATTCAATTTTCCAGTAAATGTAATGTGTAATATGTAATGTATGAAATATGTACCATGCAATATGAATGTAAATGCACCATGCAAGTATGAATAAGCAAATCTGAATATGGTACGGCATGTATAATAGTCATGCAAGTCAGAGTATGGCAATATGTACCATGCAAGTCTGAATGGGTAGCGATAACCTAATTATGTCACTCTAGATAACATTGTGTAATAAGATAGGGAGGACGTGGTGCTCATACCAATTAACCGTAACGGTAGAGGGATGGTGCCCACGTCCTCCGTCACTCACTCACTCACTCACTCCTGATCATGAGGAACGCTTTTAAGAACGTAGTTCAGAAGTTTAATTTAGAGGTGTGCGTGACGATGATTCAACGATTGATATAAATTATACAGAATTTAAAAGAAATTCTAAAATCCTTATCTAGAGTTGCATTCTCCAGAATATGCGTAAGGACGCATTCTTCAAAAGAAACAAATGTAGCAGTCTGAAGGTTTTAAACATTTTCGACAAAAAATTGATTTAGGCTATGGAAAGCTGAACTATACTTAAGTGCTTTTCTAAAGCCTCAAGGGAAGGGTTTATCATTTAAACTATTTTAATAATAGTAAAGTCCTTCGGCTAAAATTTCAAACGGTAAAATACATTTTAAGGCTGTCCTGTCTAACCTGTCAAGTATAGTTTTGCCAGGAAATTTTCTAGAACTATTTAACTTCTTATTCTTACTTCTTTCGTGATTTGATGTGGAAAAAATGACCAGCGTTCAGCAATTTTACACCTGAACTGTTCAAATTTAAATACAGAGGAAAGAAGCTCATCTTTGTCATAGTGTTTTTAGTGCAACAAGTTATCATTTTACTTGATAAATAATATTTTCGGTTATAAACCACAAGAATGACTTAAACAACTTTTCCCTGGATATTCACCAAACTTGCTTTGAGATTACCATTAAACAGTGAAGAGAACTACTTCTTCAATTTTTTCAGATAATTTTGCAGTTTAGCTGTTAAGAGTGGTCACAAATATTTCAACTTTTTTAAAAACGTATGCGCAACTCAAACGAACACATTTTGCAATTTAGCTTCCCGCGCGTTTTCCGCTGCTTATTAAAATGAATGTGATTACCAAGCTGATTAAACAACATAGTAAAGTCCGTGATCTGTTAAGGAACTGAGACTGAAACTCTGTTAGCATTTAATACGAAACAAAATCACTAAGGCTCTAAGCTATTGATACGAAACTAGAGAACTTACGCTGCCATTGAATATTACCCATTCAGTTAATTAGCATTATGCTGACATTAATTTGGCAAGGATTTGCAGAACTTTTAATCGTTTTAAATACAATTTTACATTATATTGATTACCATTAAAAATGAACATGAGTAACGTATCTGAAAATCTATAAACTGTGATAGAAATCTTATAGAAACATTTGAGGATACGGATGGGATTAATTAAATAACTTAAGATTACAATTTTACACTATTATGAAATTACATTTTTTACACCTTGTATAATGATGATTGAAGTCTATGGGAAATGTGGGCATTAAATCTGTGCGAACATTAATTACACAGATGTTAATTATAATAAACTAAATTAAAAAAAAAATGTTGTAACAAAATGCAAAATGCAGGTTATTTTTTTTACTATGAGAATGAATATCTCGTACCCAGATGAGTCGTGTAAATTATGTCAGACTAGTATATATTAATATAAAAAAGTTGAAATTAAAATTTAATCACACAGTAAACCTCACAAATACTTCGTTTCTGTTTCTAAACAAATATATTCTGTTTCTAAACAAATATATCATTGCTATCAATCAATATTAGCATTTATCTATGATAAAGGTTTGAGGAAATACGTCATAACGCATTCCTAAATTTCACACAAATGAATGCAGCTTATGCAGATTGGGCTGTCAAACACTTAGGAAATTTCTTTCTTCAAATTTCAAAAAAAAAAAAAAAAAAAAAAAAAAAAAAAAAAAATCAGATTTCGTCATGAAATAGCTCTTACATTGAAACAGGTTTCAATTCCATGATTCCTTGGATTTTATAAATTATATTTACAGTTTGGGATTATACTTATTGAGAAAACATTTTAACCAATATGTTACTTTCTAGTTTTTTCGTACACTTTTGCACTATATGCATTTAAAAATTACAAAGCGTAACAATAATTGAAACATTTTATTGTTTTTTTTAAATGAAACTATGTTGCCTATTTTGGACAAAGCGGTTGATTTGTAAATTGTAATTCTCTTAATTATGTTTTCTTGAACTTTAATTGTTTTTTTAATTTGTTGTTCGCATCAATCAGGAACTTAATTCAAATAATTTGATTTAATAAATGTGTGACAATGATTTAACCCTTGATATAAAATTGACGAAATTTTATCGAAATGCAAAATCCTTCTAGGAATGCATTCTTGTGAACGCAAGAATGTTCACTAGAATGTTCTAGGAACTAGATAAGGATAAGCATTTTTCAAGTGATACAAAATGAGCAGTTTGAAAATATCAAACTTTTACAAAAAATAAATAAATAAATAAATAAATAAAGTTGGTTTTGTCTCTAAAAAGCTGAATTCTGTTTCATCAAGAACGCTTTTCTAAAGCGCCACAGGAAATTTTTAACAATTAAAGTATTTAATTAACAGCAAAGGCTTTCTCTTAAATTTTCAAATTGTAAAATATATGTAAAGCAAATGTGTTAAGCATTTATATTAAGTAAATTTAATATTAATGTGTTAAGTATTTGTCAGCAAATTTACTATATTTTTTAACTTAAAAAAAATCCATCCTTTTTTGGCATTCAACCTGGGTCAAACTACCAGTGTTCAGCAATTTTACCCCTCGGTTTCTGATGGTTTCTCCACTATAAGCAAAAAAAAAAAGAACTAACATTAATTTTCCATGTGCTCAAGTATTGCACGAAGTTTCATATTTATCCTGGGATATAATCGAAGAAATGGAAAATTGTCATACTTGGATATTCGCTTGAATGTACGCATTGAGCAGTTATATCACAGAGGCTAATTTTTTAATGCTTTAAATTAGTGCAAATTTTATCACAAGAGAGCAGCCTTTTCCCTGGGTCATACACTAAACATGAGATATTTTTGGCTACACGTTTTTTATTACTACATTTTACACTACATTTTAATATTTTCTACCATTAGTGGCAACTCGTGAGCTCCCAAATAAGCAAATCACATAATTATGCACAGCTTTCATTCAAAAGTCTAGGATATGCTGAGGGTTGAGTGTTGAAAAAAAATTTTGAATTTCCCCTCTGTAAGAGAAATATATGGATTTTACAGCGTTGTTTAAATTTTCCTCAATGTCTATTACATATAAGAAAGCGCATGTATAGAAAGTTAAATGAATCAGCGATTTACTTGACTCAGATGACGAATCTTCACTGCCTAACAATAAAGGTGGCTTACCACAAATAACTTAAAAATACATGCAAATCATTTATAAACTTTATTAATTTGGCAGACTTCCATAAATATCTAGGCATAATAGAGAATTAAAAGCTTTCCTTCAAAGAATATATATTTTACATCACTGACAAGGCAAGATCGGCTTTCATAGCTGCCTACAATCTCGTAGGGAGAATATCCAAATTAAATATTAAAGTTAAAAAGCAATCTGCGTAACAGTAAATTTCCCATCTTTCTTAACGTAGTACAAGCGTGGGCCACAGCACATAAAACATCAATGTCCTACAAAATAAAATTTTACGAGCAGCTGTAAACGCGATCTGGTACGTCCGAAGTTCTCATAAATCATGACCCCACGATAGAAAGTGTTGTAAAATGACTCAGATTATTCCACCAAAATTTGTTATAATGGTAGGTGTAAATATTGTTGCGTGCGTACGGGTTCGTTATGAAATGAATGCACAAGTCCGATGAAAAATGAACAAAAATTTATTATTATCACAACAGAAATGCTTAAATTTTCTCAAATTATCATGCAGAATTACAATATCTCACAGTAGTTATCTTTTAACTACTCAAATATCCAATAGAACGTAATTCAAAACAGCTAAAGAACGCTAATCCGCGAATTCGCTACAATCAACAAGAGCAGTTTTCTAAGCAACAACAAACTAAGCAACTGCTACAAACTGAGATGTTTTCCTCCTTTTATAAGATTTTAAAATCACGCGCTAGAATTTTCCAGTACTTTCTCGAAATCAAAAAGAGATATTTATTTATTTAATGCACGCGCTCTTGTATTTTCAATTTTCCGGCTTAGCTTTCTTTTAATATTCGTCACGCGCTGCACTGCGCGAGAAATAAAACCATTTAATTTATAATTGAACTAACATTAGCTTTTTTTAAATACTAAATTCGTAACACTGCCCCCTTTCCAAGGACTGCACGTCCCGGGCAGTAAAATCCCTGTACTGGAAGCTAAACTTACAACTGTGGCATAAATGCATTAATAAGCATTACATTACAATATTAAACAACATGAACAATAAATGCAATAAATAAAACAAATCAAATGCTATCAAATACAAATCAAACACTAAATGGAAATCAAATACTAAATACAAATCAAATCAAATACACATTTAAAAACAAAATGGACCATGGTCTTATACTATTTACAATTACTCGTATTTACATTATGTACTATGGCCATAGTAACGAGCTAACCTGTCGTAAGAGTTCGAAGACTCACGGATCCGAACCACGACGTCATTCGTGTTCAGCGCTGTATATGGACCATCCGAAGGTGACTGTAATTTAGGACTCAGTCCTTTTCGTTGAATCGGGTTCCACAACCACACCTTGTCTCCTTTGTTGGATCTATGTCTAGTAGCTCTTGTGTCGCATCTGGTCTTCATTTTCTCCGTCGCCAAGTTGACTCGCTTTCGTGCAGAACGGTGCATCCCCTCAAACCGGGCCTGGGCGTCTTGGATGTGTTCCTCAGGCGATGAAGGCGCATTCGTATGGCGATCAAACACGTAGTCACAAGGCAGACGAAGGTCTCGACCGGAGAGCTTCTGAGATGGAGAATAGATGGTAGTCTTGCGTTTCTTTTCGACCCTGGTATGATTTCGGCGGCTTCCCGAGCTGGGTCTTTCGGACAAGGCGTCGGTATTTCGAAGTGAGGATCTCTTCTGAGGATGGATAGTCATGTCACCAGATGCTGAAAGCAGTTTGTTGTTTTTGAAGTCTAAGGAAAAATTGTATTTCCTTAAAAAGTCCAATCCGAGTATGCATGGATCTGTGATATCCGCCACATAAGCCGTGTGATGGTAGGCGGCATTTCCAAACGTGATGTTTACGTTTAACTTCCCAGTTATGTCGATCTTATCACCAGACGCAGTCTGAAGGGTAACACAGGATGGCGTCCAAATAAGTTTATCTTTAAACTGTTCAGCTAAATCTTTCCTAATGATGGTAACATTAGCTCCTGTGTCAATGATCATATCGCAAGGAACTCCATCGATATTCCCATTAATGGACATTCCGTTACTGTTGCCACTCACTGTATAAATTTTAAGCGCTTTAAAACAAGGTTTTTCATTATCTGACACCCTCCGTTCCTCGATATGGTCACTAATTTGTTTACTGCGTCGTTGCTGGGAAATGGTCTTATTTTCCGTACCTCGGGATGTTCTGCAATTTCTTCGTATGTGGCCTTCAACTCCGCAGTTCCAGCATTTTAGAATTAGTTTCTTTTCACTTATGTTCCGTCTCAAGCCACTGACTTGTCTGGTAAAATCATCTGCTTTATATTCCGTACCCTGGGGTGTTCTGCAATTCCGTCTTAGGTGACCTTCACTGCCACATCTCCAACACCTTAGAGCCACTTTCTTCTCCCTCCTACTCCGTATCAAAGCGTCGACTTGTCTGGCTAAATCATCTAAACGAGCCATCAGTTGATCCACTGGCTCATGGACTCGCACAGCTCTAACTGGGTAGCGATCTCTACTAGTTGCTTGCTGGGCTGCCTCGAACTTCATGGCGTACAACAGAGCGCTTTTCATGTCCTTTACATCTGCCATTCGAAGAGCTTTCTGTATTTCAGGATCTCGGATGCCGTCGATGAAATATTGCAGCGACAGGATTTCTCTTGTTTCTGTCGGGCACTCCGAAAAGGCGAGGTGGGACAGCCTTTCAACATCCGTGGCGAGCTCCTGAAGTGTTTCGGTAGGCTTCTGTTGACGAGATTTTAATTGGAGCCTGCTGTAGTCTTTTAAACACTTCTCCCCAAAGCGCAACTTCAAGGCGCCGGACAGAGCTTCGAAATCTAACCTTTTGTTTTCGGGAAGAGTCTGAAGGATATCCGCTGCGTCGGCTCTTAGAGAAGCGGCGAAATGACAGGCCTTAGCTTGGGAATCCCATCCATTCGCATCCGCCACGATAGAAAATTGTGTCTTATACACCTGCCAGGAGGTCTTCCCATCATATGTGGATAGCTTCAGAGGTGAACGAGCAGGCATTGGTAAGAATTTAAATCATCACTCCTGCTCCCTGCCGACGATACGAATTTCTTTAAAGTATCCATTTCTTTGGCAACTGCAGAAACTCTCTCATCAATTTCTTGCTCGATTTGGTGTTGGACGGCACAAACTCTTCCTTCAATTCGTTCCTCCACAGCAGAAACTCTCCCTTCTATATGTTCTTTTACAGAAGAAACTCTTTCTTCTATTTCTTCTTTCACCGAAGAAACTCTTTCTTCAATATGATCTTTTACGGAAGAAACTTTTTCTTCAATATGTCCAACTTTATTTTCAACTGCGTCAATTCTGCCTTCCATAGCTTCAAATTTATTTTCTATTATGCAAGTAATTTCTCTTTTCATTTCTCCTTGACCAGCTTGAACGGCTTTCATTTCGTCCTTAACGGATTCCTGGCCCAATTTCATTTCTTCCTTAACGGATTCCTGGCCCAATTTCATTTCTTCCTTAACGGATTCCTGTCCCAATTCCATTTCTTCCTTAACGGATTCCTGGCCCAATTTCATTTCCTCTTTAATTTCTTCTTTAAAAGATGTTTGGCCAGCTTCCATCTTTTCTTGTACAGCTTTTATATCTTCCTTAACGGAGTTGACGGCTCCTTCCATCTTTTCTTGGAAAGCAGCAAATGCAGTCATCATTTGCCTGAATTGTTCTTCCATCGCTCTTGTTATTGGCATTCAAATCCCACTTCTGACACCAAAAATTGTTGCGTGCGTACGGGTTCGTTATGAAATGAATGCCCAAGTCCGATGAAAAATGAACAAAAATTTATTATTATCACAACAGAAATGCTTAAATTTTCTCAAATTATCATGCAGAATTACAATATCTCACAGTAGTTATCTTTTAACTACTCAAATATCCAATAGAACGTAATTCAAAACAGCTAAAGAACGCTAATCCGCGAATTCGCTACAATCAACAAGAGCAGTTTTCTAAGCAACAACAAACTAAGCAACTGCTACAAACTGAGATGTTTTCCTCCTTTTATAAGATTTTAAAATCACGCGCTAGAATTTTCCAGTACTTTCTCGACATCAAAAAGAGATATTTATTTATTTAATGCACGCGCTCTTGTATTTTTAATTTTTCCGGCTTAGCTTTCTTTTAATATTCGTCACGCGCTGCACTGCGCGAGAAATAAAACCATTTAATTTATAATTGAACTAACATTAGCTTTTTTTAAATACTAAATTCGTAACAATATGCATATATTCATTTTTTCGTTTTATTCCAGATTCACTTATTTGTGCTTTATGTATTTCCTTACAAAGCAGGATTACAGACTTTGTTTTTTTCCCGGGAATAGCAGGGCAGGACTTTCAATTTTAACTTTAAAAAATTATTACGAAACTAAATTGTCTGTCTTAAGAATTTATTACCTGGCAAAGCAGGTTATGGATTACCTTGCAAGAAGGATTATTGATTTACTTGACAAAGAAGGTTTCGTAATGAGATCGTATGTCGGCTTATAGTCTCAGAGCGCAAGGAGTTCTAATATTATATTTCAGTAAATGTCGTTTCCGGATAAAGTGATATTCAATGTGCTGTTTGGAGCTGGTGAATAGGCAATGTAACTTGCAGCCGTCCGTCAGTCAGCGAGGTTTTGGTAGCGGAGACCACGCACATTATAAGAGGGATTTATTTGTTTCTTTTTTTAAATATCTATTTAATATACTAAAAGTTTTCTCTGTGGAGAAAACGATAAATAGTTTATCGATGGGATGCTGAGCTGAGTGTAGCTCAGGCAATTTTTTCAAATAGTTTCCAAAAAATATTTATTATTGAATAGCATTGAAACAGACCTTTCAGGTCTTTAAGAAATTTTAAAATGTAAGTGAAGGCACTGAATCTATTTCATCAGTCCTTTTATCCTTAACATGATATTGTCCAGTATAGCACAATGACTCTTATGTATATTGTTAATAACAACATTTTCTGTTCTGCCCTCTGCTAACACTGGCATAAGTAGCACCTGAAGCCACAGTTGATTTTTTGTTTACACTAATACCAGTAGAATTAGATACATTGGTACTATGTTCACTATTTTTGACGTTCAGATATTTATACACTTTCACAAACTTAGGACACCCACGATAATTCGCATATGTCCAGATTGCATGTAACTGCAACACTTAACTTTTCTAACTTTTTAAATGAACAATTTTCCGTTTTGTGAGGCCCTGCGCATTTCACGTAACAGGGCTAAAGTTTACACGTATCCGGCAGAATGGTGTATGCCTTGGCAGTTGTGACACTGCATAACACTCCCATTAGATTTGTAAGTAGTAACATTTACATAGAAACTCATTAAATTAGTCAAATCATAAATTCTGTCCACACCTGGCAAATCTTCTAGTCGTAACTGGAACAGGGGCATGGGGCCCGGCATTTGATCTTGTGCATTTGAGAGATTTTTCTGATCTTATAACCTACTTTTCCTTCGTACGTAGGGCAGTCAATAGGAGACCCCTAATGACCACCTTCATATAGGACGTTCGAAATTATTGGTGAATATATAGTCAATTTGGTTTTCAACTAAATATCGCGTTATCTGTCTATTATCTGCTTCCGATTTGGGAGAGATTTTTCAAAAATTCACCATTAATTTTGGCGGCAATATCTAGTTTGGTTTACTATTTTAAGATTTTAATAGAAAATTTGGCAATCAGTTTAACCATGACTGGTTTAGTTTTAGGTGGCGCCGACTTTCTATAACTTCCGGCTCACCCTGCATATCAATTTCATTTACAGTATTTAGGCTAACAAATTTGTTGTTGATTGGGATATCCACATTGCATTTAACAAGTTTCAATCGCCTGGCCACGTTACGTGGATAATCAAAGCCATCTGCGTCCTGTATCTCATTTACTCATTTTTCTCCCTTTTTTGAGTACCTCTTGGGCTTAGACTTTAACTTTTAGCAATGACAGTATCCTTATTTTTACATACATTATTTTTAACATTACTGACATCAGTTTTAATATAATTAGCATCAGATTTAACATTCATGTCACTTTCCTTTTTTGCATTGATGGCTTTAGTATTATTAGAATTAATAGCATTGTCAGAATTGATACTTTTAGTCCTATTTGTAATAATTTCAGTAGAAATTAAATGAGGAGGCATATCCTCATAGGAGGAATTTGGTTCACCAAATGAGTTGCACTTACTTTTGAAGAGCTGTACTAATCAGTCTGCGATTCCTTTTTTCGGGTTCAATACAGATAAATATGATTGTTTAGCTTGCTCAGTGTTAGCGAGGTTGACAAAGTCTTTAGCAGTCATTTCCATAGTTTTAACTGTAACTTGAGTTTTGCTAATTGGATTGAAAACATTGAGATAATCACCAAGAGTACTGAGTACTGAATCAGTGGATACTGATTCAATAATACTGAATACTGTACTGAATTATTGGATACTGATCCAATAATTCAGTCCAGTTGTCATCCAAAAGTCCTTCAGCAAACTTACTCATAACGTCGTTTAACCCTGCCACGTAATTCGGAACAGTGGAAGCAATTTCCATTACTTTATTTAACGGAGGAAAATCCTTTCTCTCCATTGCACGTGGAGATTGCACTATCTCAAAGATTATGTTATCACAGAACAGATAATAAAGTAACAGTAACATAAAATATATAAATACGAGATAATCCAGTGCACGAAAAATAAGACAATTCCTCAGGAAAAATTACGAACAGTTAATCACAACAAGCGGAGCAAAAGTCATAGGTGAACACAAACCGGAGCAAAGGCGATCAGGCTGAGCGAGACATACCCATCCTACCAGCTCGGCAGTCAGCATCGCACTCATCAGAAGTTAAGCGATTTGTAAATGACTCACGGAAACAGAAACCCGCTACAGGAGACATTAGTCCAACCTATGAACAAAATTATTTCCAGAAGCTCATAATAAAATGTCTATCGATTATCCAATAATCACGTAGACAAGTGATGCATCTGCATGTAGAAATTAGCATAACTTTTTCTGGGATGAAAGATTTATTAGTACATAAAATATTCAGAATTTACATTCATGTTCTTGTGGAATTATCCTTCTTGGGTAAATATCACTGATTTTTCGAAGGTCATACACGAACGCAAAAACATTGTATGGGCGATACTCCCTTTAGGTACACTTTGATTTTGAGATTGCACTCTTCCTTTCTAATTACATATCACCCCGCAAAATGAGGCAAATTTGCCCTCTTATTCATGGTTTTATGCTATAAAAATAGCATTAGTTTACTATGTTAAAAAACGCTACACACACTTTCTTTCCGTTTACATTACTCAGCTTTAAAACAATACTTTTATCCTATTTTGGGCTGCAAGATGACTTATTTACCCGTCGTAGGAAATTTCAAGATGCACCAGTGTTTAACTCATCCTTTCAAATTAAGTAAGCATCTCTGATCGGAATGCTGTTGTTCTGTACTTGCGGAAAATAATCTAGTTGAGTTGATAATATCGTATGGTATTTCAGTATTCTTTTCTGCAATGACAGCTGAACTTCGACCAATGAAATTCAAGTACAGTTCAGAATTAGCATTTTGTATGAACTTTTGGTCAGCAGTGTATTATTGTATAATACATTACATTATTAATTTAGTACAGTCAAAAGTCTTTAATCCGGACTCGTCGGGACTTCAGCGATTCCGGATTATCGATTTTTCCGGATTATAGATCACCAGTTTAAATCTGGTAAGATGGCATGCAGAATTTTTAAATTAAAAATATGAAACCGTAAGTTATGAAATAAAGAACAATTATGATCTAAAGGGTATCAAAATTTGCAAAAAGAAAGTTTAATATTTATTTGTTTACTTTATTAAACATTTCTTTCAACGCAAGCATGCGTAAAGCATACATTACGCATTCGAAATAAGAAAATTGCAACCAGAATACTATTTGATGTGTATTCGTGATATTTATAATGAATTTGATTTAAATCCTATCAAAGACATCAAGATGAAATACTACATTTAGTAATGAACTATAAGCCAAATAAAATAAAAACATCTGCCCTGAAGATAAGGATGGTGTTGACAGATCAACTTCCAGTTCATTGCGCGCCGCGACGTTCCCCTCCCCCGCAGAGCAGCGTGAAATTGATAAACAGATTTCGGAATGGTTAGAGAAACAAAGGATGTGCCTTTATCCATTTTTTGCAGCAATTCCACTTTTTGTTTGATGGACATCGAAACATGCTTTCGCTTTGTAGATCCTTTGGCAGTATCCAGCATCGGAATCCTATTTGACATAATCGAAAGTTCCAGCTTACTTTTATAAAATTGCTCTAACAAACTGCAAAAAATAATAAGCCGGATCCAATTCGAAGATTAAGGAACAACGCAGTCTGCAACATTAACTGAAATAGATAATTAGATAATTTTAGCTTAGCTTATACCGTACGTTATTCATTAAACGCGCATTAGTAAACGTATTATGCGCATGCGTAAAGACATTACGCGCGAACGCATTATGCGTTGACGCATGCGCAGAAAGTTTGTAGCTTCGTGGTCCGGATTACTGGCGTCCGGATTAACGACTTTTGACTGATTATTATTTATTATTTATAATTATTATTTTTATTTATTTAGTATATTATTTTATATTATTAATTTAGTATACGTTTGTTTACTTGTAGTAAACAAACGTATACTAAATTACACTTAGCTGAAGAAAGTCTCTTAGAGAAAACACTATATTTATAGTGCATGGATTTGTTACTATGGCTGCAATAAATGAGTTTATCTATTCTATATCAGACAAATACAAACCCACTAACAGGATAATTTATGTAGCGTAATAGATGTATCATTTGATTATAGAAAAGCACGCGTGGGCTGTCTGCCTAAAGAGAATGCATTCGTAAAGAGATTTTTAAGAAAATCTGCTTAGTATATTCCTTAAACAGGGGGCATATCATGAAAACACCCATGCAATGAGTCTGTCTGCCTAGAATCGAACTCAAGTCAAAGTACTAGTGTTCAACAAACATTGTTGCTCGGACGCTCATAGGTCCATTTAGCTTGATAAGACATCAACACTTTTTTCAGACTATCTCAAAATAAATTTCAAAGTTTTCTGCTTTTGAAACTAGTTGAATTTCAACTGCAATCCAAGTTTACTTGAAAGAGTGGTTTACAAAGCCGGTTTCATACCTTGATGCGGATGTAATTCTACCGCATATAGCAGTAGTTCCCTGGAAGCTGAAATACTTCCACACTGGGTCTTGCGTTGAGAATTTTCTTATTAAATACGAAAGGATCAAGGACTATAAATTTCGAAGCATCTACTATCTTAAAGATCGTTTCACTCAAAACCAAATTTTCAAAAACTGAGAAAAGGCAAAATAGACAACAGCTAAAAATGAGAAAATTAAATGTGAATATAACACTTTATTCTTGGTCTGCTGAGCTTTACCAGCTAAGATGAAGTGAGACATAGCTGATACTTTGACACATACAGAGGTTGGACAAAAATATGGAAACACCTCTTTAAACATGTTTCTTTGCTTAATATGGTGTAGGAAACCCGTTGGCATCCAAAACAGCTTGCAGTCTTCTCGGAATGAATAAATACAGTTCCTGTATGTTTGCCAAGGGAATATTATACCATTCTTCCTGCAAAACGGTGGCAAGTTCAGATAACGATGTTGGCGGTGGATAAAGAGAACGCACTTTCCGTTCCAATGTAGAACACAAAGGTTCGATAATATTCAGGTCTGGTGACTGTGGTGGCCAGGGGAGATGGGGCAACTCATTCTCGTGCTCAGAAAACCAGTCCTGGACAATGTGAGCTGTGTGAACAGGGGCTTTGTCGTCTTGGAAGACACCATCACCATCGGGGAACAAAGTTTGTACCATGGGATGAACTTGATCGGCCAAAATGTTCACATAAGTCTTGGCAGTCATATGCCCTGACACAGTTATCATAGGGCTAGCAGAGAACCACGATATAACAGAACCCCCGCCATGTTTCACTCTTGGCAACAAGCAGTCTGTATTATAGGCTTGAGATGGCGTTCTCCAGACGTAAACTCGGCCAGAAATGGGAAACAGTGTGAAAGAAGACTCGTCAGACCACATTATTCGCTTCCACTGCTTTATAGTCCAGGCTTTATGACTTAAACACCACCTCTTCCTGTTACGGGCATTAGCATCACTGATGAGTGGCTTCTCAATTGCAGCACGGCCAGCAATTCCCTGTTTGTGAAGCTCCCTTCTAATTGTTTTGGTACTCACAGGGTTCGGTAACACAACATTCATTTCAGCAGTAACTTTTGCAGCTGTGGTCTTCTTATTTTTCGTCACAATTGCCCTTAATCATCGTCTGTCACGATCACTCAGGACACACTTTCGTCCGCGCTGTGATTTAGCAGATGATGTTTTTCCGTTTTTTAAATATGCGGAATAAATCTTCGATACAGTACCTCTTGAAACACTAAACACCTCGGCTACCTTGCTTACGGAAACACCTACCATACGTGCTCCAACAATTTGCCCACGTTCGAAGTCTGTTAACTGTGACATAATGCAATGACAACCTCACATAACAGTACTCCGACAACAACTGAACTGTTTAGCACATTTACGAAGTTGTATAGGTGGCGTCAGTAGTCAAAAACGCCAGCGCCACCTACATATTTCATTAAAATTAATCTTTCTTTTCAAACATGCATTTCACAAGGTGTTTCCATATTTTTGTCCATCCACTGTATGTGATTATACTGAGTTTCTGCTGTTTAGGTAGTACTTGCCAGTAACCTAAGGTCATCCAACTGTGGGCGTTGTGGTGAGAAGTCTCTTATTGCGTTCTCGAGCTGAGTTAACATGTAAGGGGGTATGCTTAATGTTGCATTGTAATAAATTTGTGGAAACATTTGAGTGGAACAAAATTTATAAAAGTAAAAAAAAGCAAACATTACACTGAGAGAGCAAATCTAAATTATTATTAGGTGTCAGCCAAAATTTCTGTATATGATACTTCGAAATGGTAACTATAAGGAGTCGTTTACTCCATTTGGGCAAAAATTTTATTTACTTGTTCTGACGAAAAATCTCTATAGCTTTATTATTTAATTATTGGCACTTCTTGGAGACGAGTATAGATGTAATCAGAAAATAACCAAACAAGTGAATCAATCACCAAAAAGAAACATCGTCACACGCACTTTAAACCATATTTCTGAATTACCTTATGGAGAACTTTCGCGGTGAAAATCCTAACTGAAAAAACAATTTAAGCACAATAACAATCAGAAGATATAAGAAAGATTATTTATTCAAACGACACCGCTCTGCCTAAAAGAGACACAGCAGTTTCGTTAATAAAAAGTACAGACCGTTCAACAAATTTCTAACAGAGGTTACAATTTTAAAATATATAAAATTCAACAGTATATGACAAAACTGGTGAGTAACATATTGGTTATAAATTTTTTCTTCATATTAATTATAATCGCAAGCTGTGAATATGATTTTAAATGTCGGTGGTGTCATCGAATGAAAACCTGTTTCCTTGTCAAACTCATTTCATTAAGAAACCTGAAATATTTTAGAAATTTTTTAGAACACAGTTTCCAAAGTATTAGACGTGATAGTTTCCGAAGTATTTCGTGAAGACGTCAGTAATTAGGAGCCGATGATAACCATCGGTTCCTAATATGTGGCATGTGGAATAACATGAGCGATATCATCCGAACTTTTCCCTAGTCGCCTCTGCCTAGCAGCTTGCCATTAGCAATATGGCTTGTTCGTGATACTTCTCACTGAAGGGACAGAATCCTTAGAAATCACAATAGTAGCGATCACCGGGAGGTGATCCGAAGAAAGTTCATACAGTACACTTAATGCAAAAGAAGTCATATTTGTGAGTACAATGTCAAGAATATCTGAGCGATTCAGTCTGCCAGGACAATAAGTGTACTCCGGCGAGGCATGGAGCACTATCGGATGAATTGAGACAAAACTGTGAAGGTGATATTTCTAATATCCCAATTACGATAACCTCTTCTACAATTCCGATCACAGTGCTTCGTATTTAAATAACCGGCCACAATCAGTAGGAAATAGAGAATTTAAAAATTGAGCACTGAGGTTATTATGCGGAGGATTATAGAGAGCACTAAAATACACTTTCTTGTAAGTTGGTAATGAGACACATATGGTAACAAATTCACAATTAAATGATCTATTTACACTCACGAGACAAGATGGGATGCTTCTTTTAACATAAATCATGGCACCTCCACCTCTGTGGCTGTGCCTGTCACAACGATAGGAATAGTAATTTGGAATACAGATCCTGTAGCATGCTTGTGCATGAGTTTCAGTAATGAGACCAATATCAATGTCATGTTCCGTGAAGAAGTGCTGCAGTTCATACAGCTTGGTAGGGAGCTCGCAAGCGTTCCATACTACGAAACGTATAGGGCTGCATTGTAAAGTGTATTTCTCCATTAAGAGGGGCAGCACTAGTTACACTCACATTTGTTGTAGAACTTTTATCAGCAGGCTGTTTGGAGAGAAGAGTAAGACCAGATTCCCTAATCGCAATTTCAGGTCTTGGTAGATTTTTTTGCTTCCGATATGGATTCCGGAACAAGACCGCCAGTTAAAGCTTAAGACTAGGATTTATTTGTGACTATTATGTCACTAAAAGTCTTTTGCTGCTGAGATGGAGCATTTTTCAGCTTGGGGAATTTTGCACAGCCTCTAAAATTGGCTGTGTGCCCTTCATGGGAGCAGTTTGCGCATTTAGAAGGAGCAGATTTATCCAACTTGCACTGGTAAGCTTAATGAGGGCCACCGCAGCGAACACATCGGGGTTCATGGAAGCAGTTGGCTTAAGAATGATGAACCCCTGGCAACGGTAGCATTGCAGGGACCCAGCACATCCTTTGTATCATTCCATCTGGATTTTCATCCCAACGATGAATTTTCCTTGGAATACTTCTTTATTTATTTATTTATTTATTTTTTATTTTATTTTATTATATTATATTTTATTTTTTTTTTTCGTTTCTGTCTAAAGTGACAAGGAAAAGCGGCATTTTGTGACTATCACCATTTCGACGTCTGTTAAGTTGATTAATCCTAGACGGAGAAAATCCTTTGGGGATTAAGTCATCAGCGATATCAGCAGGGAGCATATCGGAGGGTAGATTTCTTATTTCTACCTTGACGTAGGCGGGAACAGGGACGACTGCAGTTCAGGACTCTTTCCTCTGGAAACTACTCGTCCGGCATTTCTAAAGTCATGTGCCTCTTAGGCTTTGTTTGTTATAGAGCCGGAGACGTTGCGCTTTGTGCGATATTTCGGCGATAACTGTGCGGATATGATGATGTGAACAGGGGCGGGAACAGGCGGCTCAACAACATTCTGCAGCGACGAATCAGGACGTATAAATTGGACTTTTTTTTTTGATAGGCTTACGTAACCCTTGGGTTCTATCGCCTTTTGGGGCTACATCATCATCACTAGAGCGTTCATCTAAGGATTTGTATTTCGTAAATTCATCATCCGATCCTGCAGGCTGCTTGTCTGGCGGGAATTTGCCTTGGCAGTCGGCTGCGGAGGGACTTCTTTAGCAGGGAAACATCAGTAGCGTAGTTTTGCGAAGCAGCTTCAGCAAGGGCGTTGTTTTGTAATTTGAAGGAAAAAGCTAGAGGGCGCTGTTGCTCGGATAGTTGAGAGAGAATAAAGTTTGTTCATGTTGAAGGCGGCGACCTAAGAATACGCTCTGTATATAGTAATTAAAATATTGTTAAAAATGTAAAGTGTTAAAATTAGTGAACTCACTGAACCACCATTATCTGATTTGGAGGTGCACAAAAAAAATTATTAGATTGTGCATTCGGCGTAAAGTAAGGCTTTGTGAAGATTTTATGTGTTCGATCTAAGTGTTTCCATTTAGGATATTTCATATTAAAGGGACAATGGAATTCCAAATAAAGGTAGGGAAATCTTAAATTAATTATTTAGTGATTATTTGTAATAAATTAGTAAGTATTTATTATTGCTGTTTTGAGTGTATTTAAATTAAATAAAATGGAAGAGAAGTTAGATAGATTGAAACGTAAACGTTCCACATTGAGATCGTCTGTTACTAGGTTAATTAAAGTGATTGAAGATAAATTAAAAATTGAAGGGGAGGAAAATTCGATTAAAGAATTAAGGGAATTGTTTGAATTATTAACCGAAAAGAAAAATAATTTGAGAACGCTTGATGATGAAATACAAGAGTTAAATAATGTTAACTTAATTGAAGAAGATTATAGTATAAGCGAAGAATACAATGACAAATGTATAATTGCTTATAGTCAAATTAAGCAGTTTCTAGGTGCGGTTACCGCAATACCGCCAGCGAGGAATCCCCAAAGTTCTGATTTAAACCAGTCTAGTGGTAATGGAATTTTGCATGTAAGTTCCAGTTCTAGTGAGAATAGTACGCTGAAACTACCAAAATTAATGATTGATAAATTTTGGGGAGACCCCAAACAATGGAATGAATTTTGGAATAGTTTCGAAAATTCGATACATAAAAACGAAATGCTTTTGAAAATACAAAAATTTGCATACTTAAAAACATTCTTAACAGGACAAGCTTCGAATGTTGTTTCAGGCTTTGAATTAACAGAAAGTAATTATGATAGTTGTGTAGCATCACTAAAGGACAGATATGGTCGAAAAGACCTGATCATTAATTCATTCATGAATAAAATTCTCAATTTAGAAGCCGTTAAAAATTCTGCTAACGTAAAAGCTTTACGTAAATTGTATGACGAATTAGAAGTTTCGATTCGTAATTTGGAAACTTTAGAAGTAACTTCTGGCTCATATGGACATTTACTAATCCCAATATTATTAAAATTAATTCCGGACGATTTAGTTTTAGAATTTAATCGGCAAAGAGGATCGAAAGATAAAGTTGAAGTTTCGGAATTAACACAATTTATTAAAACGGAAATAGAATGCAGGGAAGTTTCAAATCTGGTATTATATGAAAGGAAAAATCCTGTGCCTCCGCGAGTCGATCAATCAAAATATGAAACTAGAAAATATCTAAAAAATACACCCACGACTGCATTTCATACTGCAGTTAACCGAAAATGCATCTTTTGTGATAATTTGCACGAGTCATTTAAATGCGAAGTGAATGTTTCTGATAAATTAAAGAAACTAAGATCCGAAAACCGCTGCTATTCTTGTTTTAAAAAGTTTCATACATCATAAAAGTGCAGAAATAAAACTAAAGGTAATAAATCTGGCGGTATGTATCACAATGAATCGATTTGTACTAATAAATCCCTTGTAAACAAAAAGTCGGAACAAGGTTATTCCGAAAATGCAACTGAATCTCTGACTTTGAATTCTGAGGAAAGAAATAAAGTTCAAAACTTAAAATTGATTGCTTCTGTTCCTCAAGGTGATAATAATAATGACTGTAATACCAGGGAAATATTATTACAAACTTGTACAGTTTATGCTTGTTCTAAGTATAAATCAAAATTAACTAGATTAATTCTTGATCAAGGCAGTCACAGATCCTTTATAACGAAAAAATCGGCCGACGATTTAAAACTTACTCCAATCCGTTATGAAAGACTTTCTGTTTATTCATTTGGCGCGACCAAGGCAATGAATCATTCCTATCCGGTCGTTGAAATCGAAATTCAGAATTGGAAACTAATAAAATAAAAATTGAATGTTTGATCTCGAATGTTATCATTTCTCGAATGTTTGATCTCGAATCAGTGTGTCTAGCAAACAGATTGCAGACTTCATGGAGCATATGGGGTTGCAGATCGCCGATTGCTCAAGAAAAAATAACATAGATGTTGAGATACTAATTGGCGGGGTTGAATTCTGGAATGTAGTTTATTCAGAAAGAATTAAAATATCTGAAGGGTTGTACGCAGTCAGTTCTGTGTTTGGTTGGGTTGCTGCAGGAATCGAGAAAAATAAAACAAAATAAAACTTGTTCTGATAATTTAGCGGTAATGACAAACACTGTTGTGTTGAAAGATTTAAGAGGTTTTTGGGAATTAGAACATATGGGAATAAATGATTCTGATGATTATTCCGATATTGACTGCGAAATAGTAGACCAGTTTGAAAGAAATTTGCAGTTTAAAAACGGTAGATATGAGGCAAATTTAATCTGTAAATACAGTCCGAATAATCTAGGAAATAATTTTAAGGTAGCTAAGAAACGATTCGCAAACCTTCACAATAAACTAAGTAAAACTCCAGAGATTTTTCAGGAATATAAAAATATAATTGAGAACCAGATATTAGAAGGAATTGTGGAGGAATGTCCGAATAATGATACAAATTTGGGTTATTTTATGCCGCACCGAGCAGTGATACGACCTAGTGAAACTACTAAGGTAAGAATTGTGTATGATGCTAGCTCAAGGACAGAGAACACGAATTCGTTAAATCACTGCCTTGAATCGGGACCTAATCTAGATCCAAATATACTAGACATTATGTTAAAGTTTCGTAAGTTTACGAAAGCGTTTTGTGGAGACGTTGAAAAAGCCTTTTTGATGATAGGAATTGCTGAAGGTGATAGACAATATCTAAAATTTCTTTGGTTTAATGAAAAGAATGACTCCTTTAAGATTATGCAAATGTGTCGCGTAGCTTTCGGTTTGACTGTATCTCCTTTCATTTTGGCTGCTCGAATGTATAAATATTTAAAAAAATTGTTTGGTGATTTAATTGAAGATGTTTATTTTTGTAGTGATTCCGAAATCGCCATTACTTGGATTAAAGGTTTGCCAAATAATTGGAAACCATTTATCGCCAATCGTGTTGCAGAAGTACAGGATATCGCTCCACTTCCTCCAGACAGAATCCAAGAGTCGCCTCCATTTGCTGTGTCCGGGTTGGACTTCGACGATCCATTTTTTACGAAAGACAGGTAAGGTAAAGTTTACATGCTGTTGTTAACGTGTGCGGTCACTCGTGCCTTACATATAGAGATAGTAACTGATCTCAGCAGTGAAAGTTTTTTGCTGGCTTTCCGGAGAATTTTAAGCTCGCCGAGGACTGTGTACCACCGTGTACTCCGATAATGCCAAGACTTTTAAAAGAGCTGACAAAGAACTAAAACATATTTTCAAAACTTTGAGTGACTCATCTGTGAAAGAATTATTTTCTGCTATAGGCATAAATTGGAAATTTATTATTGAGAGGGGTCCATGGTAGGGAGGGTTTTGGGAGCGTATGGTACGAACCCTAAAATCCAGCTTACGCAAAATTATTGGTCGATCATCCCTTACTGCGAAGGAGCTTGAAACAGTGCTCATTGAAATCGAGGCAATGATTAATTGTAGACCAATTACCTACGTGTTTACTAATCCTAATGAACCTTCTCCACTAACACCCTCTCAATTTCTGGTTGGTAGACGATTGCTGTCTCTGCCCTGCTAATCAAATAATATCCCATAAATCTCTGGACAATAGGAAATATTTTTGGAATTAATGCCAGGCAGAGACGGTATATCAAGATCTTGCATAATTAAAACACCTACTGGTACCTTAAAAAGGCCTATACACTTGTTATATAATATGGAACTTAACTAATGTTTGTATTTTGTATTTTTAGGTTTGATTCTCCTGACCTTGCTTATAGGTATCATTTAATGTTTTGTAAAATTTATGTGCTTATAATTATGTATGCATATTTGTTATATTTAACCATTTCTCTAGGATTGATTGTCTAATTATTAATTGAATATTCTGGAATATATTATTGAAATATGAACTCTCCACCGAGTTCAGGTGGGGAGTGTTGTGTAATTTGAAGGAAAAGGCTAGAGGGCGCTGTTGCTCGGATTTGAAAAATGTACAAAATATTAGAGGCGTTGACAAATTCTTGTTCAGCAAGACCTCTGAATCTCAGGAAAAAGGTGAGGTCGAGGGCCTCTTGAGGCGATAATTCACCATGCTCTTCTTTAGCAAGCTCGAGGGAGGTGATTTCAGCAGCAACGAGCTCTAAAAACCGTTCCACGGTACTAGTCGAAAAAGCAGCAAAAGCTCATAAGGCCTTTTTACAGCACATCAGACCGAAGTCAGCATGCCAACCTTCTGCGAGCTAAGTCAAGTCAAAAGTAGCTCGATTAAATGCAAAATCAGGAGCGAGAAGCAAGAGCACCTTCAAGCTAGAAGATCTCGGGAGCGTTCTGAGTAAATGATACCATGACATAAAACTTTAAGATACCGCTCCTTTCAGTTAAAAAATATTTTAAGCATACATAAATATGTATTCTTAAAAACTAATGGCCACTGGTAATTAAAATGTAGTATACTGGTTAAAACACCTAATCGACACCACAACAAAGCTGTTCCTCTTAAGATTTCATGCTGCAGGATCTACTTGATTTACCTTTACTGCCAGGTTCCCTCGGGATACCTGTCATGCTACTGGGAAGTACTGCCAGAATTCCTCTTAATATGAGTATAAAAATCTTCAACGAAAACGTTCCAATTGTTAGAAAAGCTACCTATTTAGGAGTCACACTCAATACCAGATTGGTAGTGTACGAACTGCGCGGAATTTGATCGAAGATCCCCTTCCCCCTTCTTACCTAATAGACGAACTGCGCGACTTTTTCCTGTTCCCTCTTTCTAAGAACTTGAATTCCCTAAAAGATTGGGTGCTACAAAAAGTCATTTATCGCCATTAATGGTTCATTTTATTGAGATTGGAAGCCTCTACTTTCTTTTATCAATATTGTAAAATATTGTGCATATAAAACAAATATTAATTTAAAATCTGGCGTATGCTAAAGTAAAAATGAATTTCTTTTACACTCATTTTAAAGTTTTATGATGCTTAAAAGAATACTGAGCCAGATCTTTTTTATTTTCTGTAAGAATTATAAAACTTTCCAAGTTGTAGATTTTAGCTGCTGATATGTATATATCAGTTTTGAATAATAAAATTGATATATTAATGACATACATAAAACGGATACATAATCAATCTATCAAATATTGGATTTGTACCGCAACTTAAATAAGTTTTCTTGTCTAGATAAATATTAAAAAATCTTCTTAGATAGCAGAATAGTTTTAACTTTCAAATTTACCACTTTAGGTAAACAGTTTTAATTTAATTAAAAAAATTCTCTTTATTAAATCTAAAAATTGGATTTCTTAAGTGGCTCTAAATTCACACTAATATTACTGCAATACATGCGGTATTAAGCTTCCCATTTTTAGTCATTGAAGGTTATTTTAAGGTTATTTAACTTTCTTACAAATTCCACATTTTAATACTAGAAAAGTTTAAATATTTATTCTGTTCTCCAGTTACTCTACCTGATGTCCTTTGGCATACATTTAATTTCTAATACACGTTTAATTAATAAATTGATAATTATGAGCATGTGCAGAATTTTCATAATTAACAAAAAAAATTCGAACTCCCTTATATTCATGTTTTGGGATTTTCAGTTCCCTTTTTATCCATTCCTTTTTCACATATTGTTTCACTGTATTCAAGTTTTCATGTATGTAGAATGTATATAATTTGTATAGTATTTATGCCAATTTATATTTAAATGATATTTTTTGCAAATTCTTGCATGATAACTCTAGTTAACAGAAGATATTTCCAACACCTTGGTAAAGCTTAATCTTCAGCATGAAGTTTTTTTTCTAACCTAGTTTTAGGCTGAATTATTTGTAAAATTAATTATTTGTTAACAAAGATGGTCGCTAAATCACGCTAATAATATTTTTAACTGTTGTAATTTATAATGCAACACGTTCATGCGATTTATAATAGAATTCATTTCTAATTTTTTCAGCAGTATTGAAATTAATAGCAGATATTGATAATTTTATACATTTAGATTACAATGATTTAGATTACCATTGCCTTCTTCACTAATGCTTTTATGCTACGTTCCTTATATTTTATAATGGCATACAAAAAAGTTTAACTCCTTCACCAAACATGTAAATTCAGCCCACTTTTGTTTTACATGTGCTCTATCTTCTATTTTCTTTAATATATTATTCAGCCTAATTTCAAAAGTTCTTATGATCAAGCGGAAAAGTCACTAAACATTGGTAGTTCGACCCGAGTTTCTAATCCCAGAGATTCCCCAGCTCTTTCTTTTTTTGTACATATTTACTGTGTAAAAAGGATTCATAAAAATTTCAGTTCATGAAGCAAAAATATTTTTAAAATTTATTCTTTAAAAATATTGCAAACTTCGACATCAGTTATTCTCTCCTGGATTTCAATTTCATCTGAATCAGAAATGACATCTGAAGTATTTGAGTTGGAATCGGATGGCAATTCAGCAAAAAGATCCAAAGCTTCCTGAGTTGTTAATTTTTTCTAGACATCTTAGCACATCATATAACTTCTTGTTTAGTTTGTTAAACTTAATAACTTCTATACTTTAAAAGTAAATTCAGCTAATGAGTATATCTCAAGAATTCAAAATTTTTATTATTACATTTTTAAACAGTTCACATGACATTCAGCTAGCACAGTAACACGTGCATCACAACAACGGAATCGCATAGCATTAGCGCCATCACAGTTAAAGTTATAGTTATTTACAGTTACAGTTATAGTTATTTTAAATATACATCACATCCCTTCCTCCAGTTTGTAAACAATAATAAAAATAGCAAATAATATCAATACAAGTATATTCACAATATGACATACAATAAAAAAAATTACATAAAAATGATATATGCAATATCTTCCACTTCTTGTTATTGTATTATTGAATAGATTATTCTATTGATTTCCTATATTAATAGGCACAGAAACATTCTCAGGGCTTCCATTTGAATTTTCCTCTTTATCTAATAATATATCGTCATAATTATTAGTCCCTTGCTGATTACTATGCATCTCAATTTACATTAAACAACACCTCACACTCTCAAACAGAACTCACAGTCTCACAAACCCTTACACATTATTTTACAAATACACCCGCAGACAACACAATTCCAATCAACTCCTCGAATGTATTTGGCTATATCGAAAAGATGAAGAAAAAGAAAAGCCCTAGTATTGATAACATCAGCGTCAGTATGGTAAAGAAAATGGGACCATTAATGTTCTGCAGACTCATTAAAATTATACAATATATTCTCAAACTTCGGTATTTTCCGAAGAACTGGAAAACTGCAATTATCTCTCCAATTCTAAAAGCAGGAAAGCCACCAGACCACGTGACGTCTTACAGACCAATCAGCTTGCTCCCAATTCTAAGCAAAATTACAAAAAAAGTCATACTGGATGCTATGAGCAATTTCATGGAAGAAAAAAATATTATTATCCCAGCACAATATGGTTTCCGGAAAGATCACTCAACCACCATGCAGCTCTACCGGGTAATAGAAACAATCTCCAGTGGTCTACAAAACAATTTTCAAACTCCAGCAGTATTCCTCGATATAACCAAAGCATTTGATCGTGTCTGGCTGGAAGGCCTACTTTACAAACTTATTACTCTGGAATTCCCAGAACACATCATATCCATCATCAAATCCTATCTTGCAGATAGAACATTTGTCGTTCGCATTAACAAAACAAACTCCACTAAAAGAAACATCAGAGCGGGCACACCTCAGGGATGCCTCATTATTTAATATTTATGCGAACGATATCCCACACGCACACAACACTACTCTTGCCATGTATGCAGACGATACAGCGATTCTCACACAAAGTGCTACACTTAGCTCAGCAGTACAACAGATACAAGAACATATACATGCTATTGAGCCCTGGCTTACTGCCTGGAAGATCCAAATCAACGTTACTAAATCAGAAGCAATCCTATTTTCATGGAAAAGAAATATTACCTCCAGCATTATCATGTTTAATGAAAGGATTCCCTGGGTCAAGCATACCAAATACCTAGGTGTTATTTTGGATAGGAGACTCACACTTTTGCCCCACATTAACCACTTAATTACAAAGTTTCGAGGCAGTAGACATACACTTGGCCCCTTAATCACTCGAAACAGTGTTTTGGACTTAGACCATAAATTACTCATTTACACGACCGTATTGCGTTCCATTCTAACTTATGCCTGCCCTGCCTGGGGATATCTATACAAAACTCATCTTAACAAACTCATCTCACTGGAAAACACCACTTTACGCATTATTACAAAGGCACACTGGTCTGTTAGGAATAAAGCCATTCGAAGAGAATTGAATATTACACAAATCCACGAATTCATGAAAAATGTCTCCAAGAAATTTTACAGAAATCTCCACAAATCGAACAATCCTAGCATACCAGCACTTACATACAATATCAACCTCACCGCAAATAGACGGCGACCCAGAACTATCTTAAGGACTGTGGCTTAACTTAAAATTTGTATTCATTTAAAAAAAAATGTGTAAAACACCCCAAAAAATTTATATGATAAAAGAGAGAAAAATATTATAAAAAAAATAAGAAAAAAAAAATACGGGAAAAAGAAAAAAAAATGTTAAGAAATAAAAATGAAAAAAGAAAATAGGCTAAAAGAAAATGATTGTAAAAGAATTAGAAAAATTTGACTGAGAAAAACTGTAAATAGCCAATACTTTGATACTTTGATACAGAAGTATTTATACAGGGGGTCTGCTGCATTTGCAGTACTTCCCTGTAAACCTAATGTAAATCCACAATGGGCATGGTGATGAGAAAACCTGAATAAATCCCATGGAGGGACCTGTGAGTGAGAGGAAAAGAACAAAGTAACATCAGTCAGGTGTGTCGCCCTCTGGTGGCGGTGATGGTGGCTAAAAGAAATTCACAGTCCGTAGGCGGAGAGCCGGGATCATGGGCTGGCGAATCAGAAGTCAGCGCTGGTTGTTTGAAGCGAGACTCTTTGCAATGGCAATATCCGTGCCCAATTTCGCAAGATACAGAACGAGATAAGGACCGAAACCCGCTTATTAAAACAAGCGGAGTGGAAAACATACATTGAGTCCCTAACGACTGAAGACAAATCGATTTGGCGCGCAGCCGCCCGATTACGCAAACATAAAACATACATTCCGCCCCTTCAAACGGCCGATGGCGCACAGATGGCCTACACTGACTCAGAAAAGCCTTGCAACTCAATTCACAACAAACCACGACTCCTACTGTAACCGTCCAGTTACACAGGGGCGCATACAAGCACGGGTTAAAGATTTTTTAACACAACCTATCACAACTGAACTCAGGCCAACAGACCCTACTGAAGTCATGGTTTTCATAGATAAATTGAAACCTGACAAGGCACCTGGCATAGATTCTATTTCGAATCGCATGATCAAAAACTTCCCCCCCCCCTATGTTTATCGTATGGATCACGGTACTCATAAATTTAATGCTCAGGAGAAGCTATTTCCCCGACTGCTGGAAAATTGCAGCAGTCGTCCCCATTCCAAAACCGGGACAAAATTTAAACCTGCCCGTCAATTACAGACCCATAAGTCTGTTATCTTCTCTCTCTAAGATCTATGAATTTGTCTTACGTAATCGCCTGAATAAATTCTGTCGGGATCAAAATTTACTAATCCCGGAACAATTCGGCTTCCGACCTAAACACTCCACGGTACACCAGTTACTCCGTGTAATGGAATTCATTCATGAAGGCTTTCGTAAGCGAGAGAAAACTGGAATTGTCTATCTAAACGTTGCCAAAGCCTTTGACAGGACTTGGCATGACGGGATTATTTACAAGTTCATGCGGCTTGGTTTTTCGGCCCATCTCATTAAAATTATTAACTCGTACTTGACCGGACGCAGTTTCCGCGTGCGAGTTAACCACGAATTCTCCTCTCCCCGCCCAATCTATGCTGGGGTGGCTCAAGGAAGTCTCCTCGCCCCTGCAATCTTTAACCTTTATGTAAATGATATTCCAAATATCGATCTTGCGTTATACGCAGATGATACAGCCATCATTTCACAACACTCCAACACTCTCCAGGTAATCTCACAATTGCAGAGTTACCTTTCGACCTGAGAACTCTGGCTCGGTGTGTATAAAATCAAAATTAATGTCGCAAAATGTGCTGCCACTATGTTCATCCGAAGAAACATCCCAAATTTACCTAATTTAATGCTCTTCGGTGAACCCATTCCCTGGGTATCTTCTTACAAATATCTAGGTGTTTTACTAGACTCAAAATTAACTTGGCAGCCTCACATCCGCAAAATCATAGCGGGTGCGACAGCTGTCAAAACCGCCCTACGCCCCCTTTTAGCTAGTCATAGCGACCTGTCAACTGATAACAAAATCTTGCTCTACAAATCAATGATTAGGACGGTTCTTACGTATGCGTGTCCCGTACGGGGCCCATGTGCACTGACTAACAGAAAACATGTCCAAATTTTTCAATCTAAAATGCTTCGGGAAATTCTAAAAGCTCCGTGGTTTGTACGGAACGAAGAGATTCATAACGACCTCAAAATTATGCCCATTAATCACTATATACAGCGACTTTCGGAAAAATTTTTCAAAAATATTCAAAGTGTTGCAAATCCTGTGCTTCATATGCTACCTGTATACGATCCTGCTGTTGCTTCTTCCCGGAAAAGACCCAGAGCAGTTCTTAACAGGGAATATTCAGCTCTGCCATTTAAACGGGCTAGATATGAGCACACTGATAGCCACGTGAATAACTAGCTCTCGTTCCTTAACCCCGCCCCCCCGCCTCTAAAGTTCTCTAATGCACACGGCATTAACTCGAGGAACCTCCTTTAACGTTTCTTTAATAAGAAACATCACAGTCAAATAGGACTAATTTAACATACTTTAACCTATCAAATGAAATAAAACTGAAAAAGATTTTTTTTAAATTATAGCTTCTCTCTTCCTTTAAAAAGGAACTTTCTTAGGCGCTTAACAGCGTCCTTTTGGCATTTAAAAACCGCATTGAATAGCGGTCAAAAATGAAACTTCTCCCTCCCAGCTGATCAATGGCAGAACTACTTTTTCGACCTGTAAACAGGTTCCCCCCTCCCTCCCACCTCGAAGAACGCGCATCGGAATTCCCCTGCGTATTCTTCATCTGACGTATGCAAAGATAATGGTTATCAAGGTTCAAGGAAACTTCACCTTTTATTTTTCTAGTCAAAATTTTTCTGGCTGCCCCTATCTAAATTATTCTGGCCCTTTTTCGGCGCAAAATTAAGACCTTCTGAGTTTTTTGCCTTTTTTTGACTCAGTGTGAAGGCACTTACTCCAAGTCATTCGGCTTATCAAAATTTTACCCTATTTGACAATCCCCTCTTTCGGATGATTTAATTTCCTTTGAAGATGTGGAGGTAAAGGCGTAATTGCTATGAACTCCGTAAATTGCACTTCCTTGATCCTTGATCTTTGCAATGGTCAGGCTGATCCCGTGAGGTGGTCACCCTCTCGGAAACTGACCCTAGTTGATGCTGCTTAAGTTGTGTGTAAATTTAACATATTAATAGTATGGGCGGTGAAGGATCTATTGTAGTAATCGTTCTCTATGATTTCGTAATTTAAAATATTAGAGAAGTCTGCTGTGCTATTTTGATTTGTTTTTTTGTAGAAATTTTAAGCTTATTGATGTAGGTTGTCACATACCACACACCAGTCACAAACAGCCACCAGTGACCTTTTTACGTTGCAAGCCTTCACTAATTAGTTCCATAACTCTATACAGTTGATGGGTCGTTGAGTGATGACTTCGAAATCCAAATTGATACGGAATGAGTATATCGTTGCTTTCAATATGCTGTTTCAGTCTTGGAAGACAGTTTCCATTATCTTGCTTAGTGCAGACAGCAGACTAATAGGTCTATAGGATTCCGGAACGTTCGCAGGTTTTTGAGGCTTGAGAATTGGTGTGATCACTGCAACCTTCCAGCATTCAGGAAAATGCTGCCATTTGATGATGATATTGATAATCTTGGTGAAACGTAGTATAATCTTCCTGGGGAAATTCTTCATTATCTGTTTCGTAATTTTGTCATATCCAGGACTTTTATTTTTCTTCAGATTTTTTATGTAGCTACAGACTTCAACGGTAATACTTAAATGATGTCTGTGAGTGGGTTTGCTGTGTAATTCGCATGAAAGTGATTAATTAACTGTTCTGTAGGAGGGCCGTGAATGTTAGTGAGAAACTGAGATACTGTTTTGTAGGAGTGTCGTGAATGTTGTCAGTGAGAAATTGAGATTCCAAATGCTGAGCTAGAAGTTCTATCTTCTCAGTTTCAGTGTAGTGGATTCGTTGAGGGCTTTTAAGGGGCGGAATGGAATTGTGGCATTTTGTATACCTTTTAATAGTTTTCCACAGAGAATTGTCATCTGTGGAGAGTGATTCAAGGTACTGAGTACAGGGGCGTTGTGCACAATAATTTGTGTGAGACTTGACTGCATCACAGAGTCTATTGAACGTGGCTTTATCCATTGGGTGTCTCGTTCTTTGATACTGCCTTCTGGCGGCATTCCTCCTCTTAATTAACTGACTCAGCTCTTGAGATCTCTTAACTCTTTGGTTTTTAATTTCTTTTTGAGCACTGCTGTGCGCATTCTGAATTGCTGTGGTGAATTCCTTGACCAAGTTGTCAATATCATTCCTCGATTGAATTGTTGGAAGCGTGTACTGAATGTTGTCTAGAACTTTGGCGAAAACACACCAGTCAGTTCTGAAGGCTCTTTTGTCTGATGTGGTATAGCTATTGATATCCAAAATTAGTCTAACTGGATTATGCTCAGAAGACAACTCATCTAACACCGTAACATCCAGGTATAACATTAGTTGTATTCATAACATTTTTTACAGTTGATTTAAACTGGCTATTATCATCATTACACTGTTTAGCACTATTGTCATCATTAACATTGTTTTGGTTAGAATTTTTGTACACTTTAGGAAATTTCGGACATCCACGATAATTCGCGGTATCTCGCGACTGGAGGCAGTTGCAACACATAACATTTTCTAGTCGCTTTGCAGAGCAATTTTGAGTTTTGTGCGACCCCGCACACTTATCACAGCGGGGCTTAAATTTGCCCTGATCATGTGTGTGGTGGAAGTGTTGGCAGTTTTGACATTGCACAACACTTCCACTTGAGTTATACACAGAAATTTCAACATGAAAACACATAAGATAATTTAAGTCATAAATTGCATCAACTCCTGGAACATTTTCGATCTGCTACTGGAACAGTGGCATGGGTGCCTTTGAACGCATCCTATGCATTTCTGTGACCTTACGTATCCTATAACCCAACGTTTCTAACTCCTCTTTTATTTCGTCGACAGAGCAGGCTACTTGGATACTTATGTGTTTTATACAGGCATACTACTGCATTAGACAGTACTTTCCTGTTCTATCAGTTTTGTCCACAATAGGCCTTGTGATAAATATTCCTTAGTGAAGCTGTCGAAAGGCGAACGTGTCTGCGGAAAATTTGAGACATTTTGTCTCAGTAAGAATTCAATGTCCAAAGAAATCACGAAGTAAACCGCAGGTGTGGCGCCATCTGCCGGTCAGGGTTTCTTGCAGTGGCTGTTCAACTGTATTTTCAGAAAGAAATCACTTCGAGGCGGAGCCAGAAGCGAGCGGGAGCCAATCAGAAGTAGAAGGGTGGAAGAATAAGTTGCTATTATTAAACCTCTTTATTATTATTATTATTAAGATAGCTGATTATGAATATTCATTAAGTGGGCCACGTACGACCTTCGAAAATAGTTATCTTCTATTTTCTCGTAATTCAGTAAAAGCTTTCATTTAACTTATTGAGATGATCTTGAATATATTCTATTTTCAGGTCGTCGTGGAAGTTCTTATTTCTGAGAAAGTAAGGTGCTCCGGTTATTATCCTTAGAAATTTATTTTGTAAGATTTGGAGTTTCTTGACATCGTTCTTGGTAGCGTTTGCCCACACGGGTGAAACATAGATCTTATAATCGCTGTAGATTCTTTTCTTTCTTGCCAGATCTAGGTCTGAGTAGTCCGAGAGAAGAAAGTAAAGGTTTCGTATAAGTCCATATGCTTTTGCCTCGGTTGATTCTGATATGAGTCCTCCAGGTAAATGCCTATTGAATGTTATGCCGAGGTACTCTGATGAGTTGACGATCGGTACTTCCTCTCCGAAAAGGGTTACTGAGGTGATGATGAGGTCTTAAGCAGGTCATCGGAAGACCTCGTATTACTGCTTTTATAGGCCGCTCTAATTTAGTGGTAATTATATAGTGATCAATTTCTTTTTCTTCTAAATAGCTAGTAATTATCCTATGATCCTCCTCTCAACGGGGGAACACCTTTAAAAATTCACCATTAATTTTAACTGAGAATTCAGTCTTAGTATCATCTTTTAATGTTTTGGCAAAATCTGAAAACTTAACATTTGGTTTAACCATTGCTGGCTTAATTTTGGCGGGAGGGGTCAGTGCAATTACCTCAGATTCCCCTGGCATTTCAACATCATTAATATTCTTATCATTGTCATTACTCAAACTTTCAAACTTATTTTGAACTTCTTTAGTATATTCAAGGCTAACTTATACTCAAGGCCTGCCCAGTGTTCCATATTCTTTTGTGTTTTCAGTGGCCTCCATGAAATTTTTACTGTCCGCAAGATGGCGCATCTATTCCGCTACGTTAACAATAAGCAGAATGGTACCCGAGACAAATAATTGTCTTGTTATATACAAAATTTAAAAACTATTAATCTGTAGTAGTCAAAAATTATACATTTCTTTTTAATAAAAATACTTTTACTTAGAAAGAAAGCATGAAATTTCAAGTTATCCCACTTTTCTTTTTTCATATATAACCGTCAACTACTTGATTCTGATTTTAATTCCTGCTTGCATCTAGATATACGCTATTTTTAATTGTACTTATTAGAGTTACCTATTCAAAATTAAGGGTAATTTAGAGCACATATTTTACTTTTAAATTATTTATATAGTACGAAGTCAGCAGGTAGCTTCAGAACATGAACTATTTCAGCGCAAAATTTTCATCATATTAATATCAGTTGTCCTGTGCAGCAAAATAATCTGGAGCCACTATTAAATATGTAATTAAGAAATCAATAAATGATGATCTAAAATTTGTGAATACATAAGAGAAAAAGTATTTCTAAAAGAGATTTGGTTTTAGGTACTGAAGAGTTTTTCTCTTTTTTAATTAATGTAAAATACTTTTTTAGGAAATATTAAAAAATAAAATTTTAAATAATACAGATTTAGAGCTCTGAAGAGTAAAAGCAACACTACAGTTATTCAAAATAATACCAAGCACTTCAATATCACCAAGTATTTCAGTATCACCAACAGCATATTATAATAAGCACAATGAATCTTATATAAAATTTTAAGCTTGTTAGTGATGAATGCCAATTATTTCAATATCACCTACAGCATATAATAATAATGTATGATATTAATCACAATGAATCATATACTCCCTCTGTCCCAAATTAGTTGCTACATTTGAGTACTGATTATTGATACTAAAGATTTTATGATTTTCTTTGCACATTTTCCGGAAATTTCAGGATGCTACGTTATGAGTCATCAACAACTTTACTTACCAAGCAATCCCTCCTTAAATCAGTACTAAATTAGTTTAAAAAATCCAGCTTTCTTAAGCCACGCCCCATTTTGCCCTTAAGCCACGCCCCATTTTGTAAGGACTCTGCCATCAATAATCGTTTAAAATCTTCAGGCTAATGAAATCTAAATTCAGTGATCTTTTTTGTCTATACGAGCCAGTTTGCCTTAGAAATTCTTCTACGAAGGCATCCCTCATCTTAGGCAGACAGCCCTCGAAGCTTTGCCTTAATCACATAAACACGATCTTTCTGAAATACGGGCGGTATAGTCCTTACAAAATGGGGCGTTGCTTAAGAGCTTGCGAACACTCTAAATTGGCGCCGATAAAATTGCCCCAAATATGCCAAGCTTTCTTGGCTACTAAAGCATAAGCACTCGGCATTAAAGTGTCCCAAAATAAGTGCTACATTTGTAGAAAGTAAAAACTGAGAATGAAAACCTCGTCGGCAGCGTTACATTCCTTGTAGTACACCTTATAATTTTAGTGATGTCAATCTACAAAACTGAATCAAAAGTTATTTATGACTCCACCTACTTGAAATGTAGGAAATAATTTTTGACAAAACTATCGATTTAAGTGTAGCAGCCAGTTTGGGACGGAGGAAATATAAAACTTTGCTAGTGTTGAATACCAAGTATTTCAATATCATTGACAGCATATTTTAAAAAATAAAGTCATATTCCCTAAAACAAAAATTATTAACTCTATTAATTACATTATATGGATTAATAGAGGTAATATATATGGATTCGACATCAATCACTATTACTTCAAGTGCAACCACAAAACACTCAACCAGGTAGACACAAATTCATGCACAGTATACTGATACATCACACTAATTAGAATGAGATATGCGCTTTAAATTCTTGAAGCTAGTACAGACAGCATTCAAATGCTTCTGGATCAAAGATAACAAATACGAGAGCTAAAAAGTAATAAATTTGGTAAAAAAGCTAACGCAATTAGCATTTCTTATAAAATATATACGTGGATGCATTCTTAAATTTTAACTGCATTAAATTCATATATATATATGATAGGTTAAAATATCATTTATACAGAAAACTGAGATTATCTCGAGCATGATTTTAAAAAAAATGACATTTTTATTTCAGGAAGGCGAAAAAATGACATGACGCTGAACACATGTACACACACCCATATTAAGAAGCTTGTTTATATACAAAAGTAAAATGAAAGAAACATATCAAAAGAATATTAAAGCTTTAAAAGTTACGTGATGATGGTTTTTGTTTAAGAAATTTTGTATAATGCATTTGTATTAAATCTGTATTACATGAAACTGATGGAAATGCTATCCGTCCAACAGTTATATGTTGCGAATACAATTGTAAATTTAATACAATCGTAAATTTTTTTTAAATGGAGGAAAACTTTGCAGTAGAGCATGCAACAATATAGCGTTTTATCTTACTATTAGTTACAGAGGCACGTTTTAATAAAATACGCTTTTTGTTAATATGGAACCACATTACAAATAGAGAACATATAGCAAAATTGTACCAGAATGCGAGCGCCACCTAGTGATGAATTTCGCGAAAGACACTGAAAACTGGCAACCGGAATTTCGTTCAATCTGGCGGGCCTTGAGTATAAGTTGGCCTTGGTATATTAAAGAACCTTGCATCCATCTACAGTCATAAGCTGAAGAAAAAACTCAAGTCTTCCCCAGAAGTGCAAAGTGAAGCTTTGCATTGGCTAAGAGACAGACAAATCAACAGTTTCAAATTTACAACCAACTTTAAACAAACTAAAGTAAAATTAATAACTCAATTACTGGGCAACTAAATGAGAAAGTAATTAACTTAAAGCTTGAAATTAATAGACAATTAATACATAACAATATGGAAATGATGTATAGAAAGACAAAACTTCATTTAAACCACATTTAATATTCCACTGGTTTAATGCAAAGGTAATATTGTGCTGTGGCGGAATGCTCTGGAGCAGAAAAATATGGAAGATCTAAAATATAAAACATGAATTTTAAATAAAGTCTCAGTAACAAAATATTTCTAACGTTACGAATTTCTTGTTTATTTTTAAGAAATAACTTCCTGTGAATCCCTGATCGGATAAAAAAGATTTGTTACACAAACTTCGATTAAATATAAGCCACGTTATTGGAAAAAGTAATGCAAACGGAATCATATTAAAGGAAAAGAAATGAGAGTCAAGACATACGTTTATCACTATCAAATCGGATAATTTGAAAGTTCTCAAAAGTTATATTCTGTTATTTAGTCCTGATACTTCGCTTTGCTACTTCACACGATTACAGTATCAGTGCCTTTTATGGCCTTTCCAGTAGATTAAATGATCAGTTATGTATTAAATATTATAAAAAGAAAAAAAAAAGGAGAAGTATAGAAAAGAAAGACCAAAACGGGAAAAAAAAAGAGGAATGCAACACACAGACACCAAAAAAAAAAAAAAAAAAAAAGTGGGAAATGGAAAAATGTGAAAGAAAAAAAAGAAATCACTTTGTTTTTAAAATATGCGCATTAAGATTAAAATAGGCTTGTATTAGGTAAGTGCCTTCGGTGCCATATTGAAGTTGCCAAACGATCCCAGGTTTTTATTAATCTTAATATATCTCTTGAAATCTAAGTTTCAAACCTAGATTTAACTTTAAAATTAACTTCTAACTTAACTTAAAAATAATGAAAATAATTTAATCTCCTGCATTTGTTCATACTGCAAAGAGCTGTCAAAAGCAAAGCAAAGTTCTAACTGACCACTGTCAGATTTAACGGGTGCTTGCTTTTTGCTTCGAGCTGTGGACACCAGACAGCAAAGAAGGATACCCCATTTTTTTTTTTTTTTTTTTTCTCCATATCTCAAAGTTTACAACTCTGTTCTAAATCAGATAACTTCTAACATGCCACAAATTAATAAATTTCTAGCCACAAATGTGTGTAATGGAACATGAGTATCATCATCACCATGCCCCATGAGTAATGGTCTTGAAGGTAGTCCGCAGTATTTGGTGGAAGAAGAGCCATTGGCGCAGTGTATAAAACCAGTTTTTATAATCAATGAACACAGGTAAAGCGAACAACATGTTAACTCTCTTTAAGCATATTCGCAAAGCTTAAACAACAGCTATCAAATTTACACTAGCCAAAAATGACCTGATCGAATTTACCTTAGGCAAAAGTGCACTGAAATGTCACCACGCCTTACTAGAAATTTATACCAATTTTGGGTTATACACGTCCCATGGTAGTTGAGGGCATTTCTTTCCGTTAGGAAGGTAACTTACATACTTGACCTGAATAAGTTGTCAGCCCATTTTTCGTCAGCAGGAAAATAAGTGCAAGATCTACTCATCAGCTTTCTTCTGCCTAAGAGCCATTAGTAGAAGTTGAGCTCAGTCGTTAAATTGTGTAGCATATATTATTTCAACCCATATTGCTTTATGCAGAAGTCCATCATAGTAATTGATTGCATTTTATTATTCTAAAAATAACCGCCTTTTACTGAACATTTTTCATTTTTAGGGATTGTGAAATGTTAGAAATACACTATTCTATAATAATCTGCTTCATACAGCATAATAATTGATGCTAACTGCAGCGTGATATTGAAAAAGGAGGGCAGGGGCAGGCTCTCATTAGAGCTGTATGTTTAATAAAAGCCACTTTTTGATAAGCCATTTTAAACTTTAAAATGGAAGATATTATCTGATTAGCCTATGCATTTTGAAAAATTTCAGATTTTCTATTCACAACCTTCCATTCCATAGTCCACCACGCAGTGAAATAGTTTTAGAGCTATGGGAACCTAGTATCTAGAAATGAGTGCTAGAACGGGCACATCCATGCGAGGGTGCTTTAAGAGTGATAAAAAATGGTTATGCAGTGTGATATATGTTCTATGTTTCTAATATGCTCCATCCGAAACTTTTAACTCTTGATTATTTAACTAAAGAAACAACAATGATGCGTCACTCTACAGGATTCATTGGGGCAATATTTGGCGGCCTGTTCCCAAACTTTCATATTTGGTTTGAATTTCGTAATTAATATTATAAAAATTAATGCTTAAGAATATAGTAAAAAGTGGAAATAAATGTTAGTAAATTTTCTGAACACATTCTGGATGTACGAAGTATCGGCTGAAAATATCGTGAAATTGAATTTTATTAATAGTATAACTTGTCATTTAGCCACCACTTCTGGCAGTAAAGACTTATTTTTGAATATTTTCATTTCGCCCTACACTTCGCACTCCGAATCGGAAACTCTGTAATTATATTTGAAACAGCGCGTAGTCTTACATTAAGACTAGCGTTTCTAAAAGTAGAGGACATGTCATGTCAAGGCTTTGAACTAAATGCCGGTTCCTAGTGGCTTCTTTGAGGTTCATTACTAGCTGGCGCCCGCAATCCGCTGCACTGCTTGCTGTACGTTCTCTATTTCTACTATGGCTCGTTTATCAACAAAAAATGTATCTTATTAAAACGTGCCACTGTAACTAATAGTAACATAAGATGGTACATTGTTTCGTGATATACTGCAAAAGTTTTCTATTCCCTTTAAAAAAATGTTTAGGATTGTATTTAAATAATTATTCGCGACATACAACTGTTGGACGGATAGCATTTCCATCAGTTTCATGCAATACAGATTTAATACAAATACATAATACAAAATTTCTTAAACAAAAGGCGTCATCACGTAAAATTTTAAAATCTTTCGTTCAGCTTTTGTATATAAATAAGCTTCTTAATATGTGTGCGTACGTGTGTTCAGCTTCATGTCATTTTGTCTTCTTCCTGGAATAATATAATAAATTTTTTTTATCATACTGGAGATAATCTCTGATTTCTGCATAAATGATATTTTATCCTATTATGTACATTTTATAAGAAATGCTAATTGCGTTAGCTTTTTTACGAAATTTATTACTTTTTAGCTCTCGTATTTGTTATCTTTGATCCAGAAACATTCGAATGTTTTCAAAAATTTAAAGCACATATCTCATTTTAATTAGTCTGATGTATCCAAATGCTGTGCATGAATTTGTGTCTACCTGGTTGAGTGTTTTGTGCTTGCACCTTGACATAATACAGATTCATGTCGAATCCATATATGTATATATATATATGGCATTATTTTTTAAAATATGCTGTCAATGATATTGAAATACTTGGTATTCAACACTAGCAGTCTCAAAATTTTATATTTCCTCCGTCACAAACTAGTTGCTACACTTAGATCGAAAGTTGTGTCCCAAATTAGGCGCTACATTTCAAGTAGGTGGAGTTATAAATGACTTTCAATGAAGTTCAGTAGATGGACAGCAGAAAAATTATAAAGTGTACTACAAGGAATGTAACCCTACATACTAGGTTTTCATTCGCAGTTTTTACTTTCCAGAAATGTAGCACTTGTTTTGGGACAATTTTATCGACGCAAATTTAGAGGGTTTGCAGACTCTTAAGGCACGCCCCATTTTGTAACGACTATGCCGCGTTTATTTAAGAAACATTGTGTTTATATCATTAAGGCAAAGCCTCGAGGGCTGTCTAAAGTGAGGAGATGCCTTCGTGGTAGAATTTCTAAGGAAAATGGCTCGTATAGACGAGAGAGATAATTGAATTTATATTTAATTAGCCTGAAGATTTTAAGCGATTACTGATGGAAGAGTCCTTAAAAATGGGGCGTGGCTTAAAGGTGTGCGAAAGCTGGATTTTTTAAACTAATCTCGTACTGATTTAAGGAGGGAATGCTTGCTAAGTAAAGTTGTTATTGATTGATAACGTATCACCCTGAAATTTCTGGAAAATGTGCAAACAAAATCATAAAATCTTCAGTATCAATAATCAGTACTCAAGCGTAGCAACTAATTTGGGACAGAGGGAGTATATGATTCATTGTGATTAATATCATACATGTTATTATTATATGCTGTAGGTGATATTGAAATACTAGGTATTCAACATGAACAGGCTTAAAATTTAATATACATTGTGATTAATGTCATGTATGTCATTATTATATGTTGTGGGTGATATAAATTATACTTAGTGTTATTTTGAATATCTGTAGTGTTGCATTTACTCTTCAGAGCTCTAAATCTGCATTATTTAAAATTTTATTTTTAATACTTCCTAAAAAAGAATTAATTAAAAATATTAATTAAAAAAAGAGGTAAAATCTTCAGTACCTAAAGCCAAATCTCTTTTAGAAATACTTTTTCTCTTATGTATTAACAAATTTTAGATCATCCTTTATTAATTTCTTAATTACATATTTAATAGTGGCTCTATATTATTTTGTTGCAAAGTACAACTGATATTAATACGATGAAAATTTTACGCTGAAATAGTTTATGTTCTGAAGCTACCTGCTATATAAATAATTTAAAAGTAAAACGTGTGCCCTTCAATTAGAATAGGTAACTCTGATAAGTACAATTAAAAATAGCGTATATCTAGATGCAAGCAGGAATTAAACTCAGAATCAAGTAGCTGACGGTTATATATGAAAAAAGAAAATTGGGATAATTTGAAATTTCATGCTTTCTTTCTAAATACAAATATTTTTATTAAAAAGAAATGTATAATTTCTGACTACTACAGATTGATCGTTTTTAAATTTTGCATTCAACAAGACAATTATTTGTCTCGGGTACTTTTCGTTAAAGTCGCAAAGCGTAGCGGAATATTAGCGCTATCTTGCGGTCAGTAGAAATTTCATGGAGGCTACCGAAAACACGAAAGAATATTTTCACACTGGCAGGCCTTGAGTATAAGTTGGCCTTGGTTCAACCTGCTATAGGATTGGTTCAACCTGCGATCAAGGAAATTCGATAAAGCAAAGTAAATTACTGAAGTACTTGTGTTTCCTTTTCTTCTCATCGACTAATGGGAATTATTCTCTATCTTCTGCAAAACTCATGAGAGCCATTGCTGCTTTGAATCCTGCTGTGAACATTTCTGCGGTTGTCTTTGCGGCACGTATCTTCTCCACTTGGTTCACTACAAGGAGTTTAGAATACATGAAGATGGCGTCCCTGCTATTGCAGTACGAAGAAAGTGAAGCCAGGGGGAAGGAAACCCCTGGCTTCACTTTCTCACTAAGCGACTAAGCGAAACCTTCAAGTTCTCAGTGTGTTTTCTGATTTTGTATGCGTAGATGTGAAAGGTCTAAAAGGCACAGAATTGTTACAGCGAAATAATGTCCACATTTCCGACTTCATGTCCATGTAAAAGAATGTTTTAGAACGTGCATGAACAATTAGAATAATCGAAATGTGGGTTTCAATGGCCTTCAAGAAAGAGTTTGAGTATTTTCTTTGTGTAAAGTACACGAAGAAACATATATAGTTCTCAGATTTACCTTTTCATAATAATAATAAAACTGATATTCGTAATTAACTTATATGTGATGGCAAAACGATAAGTAAACAAGGGGAGGGGGAGGGGCTAACTCTCAATGAAAAAGAAAACAGTTTACTTTAATGTATGATCATAATTACATTACAGGTCTTACCTTTTATGTGTTTAACTACATTTTAATTTGTGCTCAAGTAAATATATAATAACTGGATTTGATTTTTAGTCACATTTGTTGTGTGAGTTTCAAAATAACAACGTAAAATTTACATATTTCTATCATTGTTTATTCAAATTAAGTTTTTTCGAAACGCAAGTAATATTTATAAAACGAAAAATTTGAGAATTATATATACTTAGAATAAGTAAATTATAATCAAATTATAGTTCGAGTACATAGTTACTATTCTGCGTTCACAATACTTTTAATGCTAGCATTCATTAATTACAGAATGCAATTACATAAAATAGAAATTATAGTAATTACATAATGTAGAAATAAAATGAAATGGCGAGAAAAGTAAAGGAAAGAGGACGTGAAGAATCTGTGATCCGTTACGACTACCAGGAACAAAATTGGGTGCGGTTAGAGCACGTGAATCTTTCTAAGTCACGACTACTAAGGGCATGCTTTCCCCCGTTTTTGGCTTCACTTGAACTGCGTGGAGGGCATCTCCATGAGTTTTAACCTCCTTGGTTCACTATGATTCTGAAAAACTTATTAATCTTTTGTTCCTGGATCCATTCCATCGTTTCTTTGTACGCTGTCGGTGGAGGCTGCTGTTTTTTCTTCATTTTCTCGCTAAAGAGAGTTTTTGGTTGCGTTCGCTCTTTGTCTTCTGAGAGGTTAGGAAAGTCAGCTGGGGTAGCGACTGGTGCTGCAAGTTACTGAGGTGGTTTCCTTGCTTCAAACCTTTTCGTATAAACGGGGCAACCCAGATACGAACATACATGCTGTTGGGCACAGAAAATGTACTTGGGTTTATCTTCTGGTTTTAATTCACAGTTCTTGCCTGTGTTGTTGCCCGCACTTACAGCATTGCTCTGGAATAGAACACAGATGCCGCGAATGTCTAAATTCCTGAAATCAATAGCATTGAATTATCCTTTTTTTGAGGGGTGCGAACTTTTCGACCTTTATATTTACACTCAACATATTGTTCAGGTGATGGACAGCTTGACCTTCTTTGGTTTTTTTCGAGTTCAAGCAAAAATATGGGAAGTTTCTCTAATGTGTTGCCTCTTCGTCTGGTAAATTGCCTGACTTTCTTTATAGGAAACTTTCTACTTTCCAAATCGGCAAATATTTTCTCCTCTTGCATGGTTGAGGGCAAATTCTTCAGAACTACTTTCAAGGGTTTTTAACTTAGCAACTGCAACATATGGAAGTGTATACTTTTCTTCTGTAATATACTGGTGGCTTTCCCATAAGCATCAACTGTCTTGAGGGTTAGATATAGTAGTTTTCTCTTAATTTCTCCTTCAGATTCTTCACTGCATGTCTGTAGTATTATTTCATGCATTTGTGTCCAATCAACTGCACTCTACTGAAATACAATGGGTGGAGGCGTCTCATCCTCTCTGGCTCCTCCTACTTCAGCATTACTGTCGGGGTTTAGAGTTTCAAATCGACTTTCGCATGATATTTCCATCTTCTTCCGTATTTATTTGTTTTGCTGTTTTCTATGGTGTAGTCTAGCTCTCTTCATCAGTTTTCTGCTTCAACAGAGAAGCTTCCATTACACTCGCCATATGGACTGTCCTTTCAATGCTTTCAGCTCTCCTTATGGCGTTTGCCGCTTTCTGTTCAGGCGTTGAAGGCTCGTACTTTCTACTAAATTCATCAACATCTAGATCAGGGTTCCATTGCTTAGCTAGGATAAGAACGTTCTTCGTATCCATATCTTTTCATTAGGCTTTTCATCCAGCATGTTCTCCGTCGCTATCCTGGTAATCTACTTTTGAGTTGATCCTTTCCTTTTTCCATCGCGTCAGTGTTCATCACTATGCTTTCTCCTTTATTATTGGTATTTCTAACGTCCTTCTTTTTATTGGAATGATCATTTTCCGCGTCCGACATTGCCTTGGCCTTCTTCGCTTTGCTTTTCTTTAGCAATCAAGATACAGTAATCTTTTCTCAGGGGATTGAGGTGAATGAACTCTGTTAATCTCGTTCGCTGAAGTATTCATCGTCATCTGAACTATCTCGAGGAGTCCTAAAAAAAAGGACGTTTTTGTTACCCGAAGGCACCAAAACCGCTATCAAGACTAAAATCACCGATCGCCTACGGTACTGGGTCAGTATTCAGATCCAATGTTGAATTAACCAATGTACGTGCTACGCACTTGAAGTCTCAGCTCGGAATGAGTTGATGAATAGAGGATGTTGCCAATGCCAATGATTTCAAATTACGGAGCGCCTATGGTTTAAAACCATTTACCTCCCCATCAGAATTAAATAAAGTGAGCAGAAATAAGAAAATTGCGTTAGTTTACTTGATGCAAGCTAGAGGGAGCCTCATATGTTCGAGAAAGGTTACGGATAGAGATGAATATAAACAATTAATAAAATGAAATTTTAGTTTTTATAATCATCTTTCAAAATTTTACTTTTTTTGTAGTTTTATATTTTAAGTTCCCCCCCCCGCCATTTTTCATAGTTTATTTTTTAAAAAGTTGATAGGAAAGATTTTACGATTAATAGGCTCATTGGCATGTGGCTCGATGTAATAGTGCAAATACAGCAAGGTAATCACGAAAAAATATTCAAGGTGGAAGTAAGTTCTGCGGGAAGATGTGATTTTTAAAATAACAGATTGATAATTATGTAAAAGGCCACTTTTCAGGTTTCTGTGATCAAATTATAGCGAAGATGGACAAGCTATAGGCATGTTATGGCAGCATAACAAGAGACGTCCTTCCTTCATGGAGGTTGGGCTGGAACTGAAGACTTAAGTGCAAGTCACGTTTGGCAGGCTCCTGAGCATAATCCTCATCCTGAATTTAATTGCGTAGGAATCTCACATAACTTATTATAAACATGACGTATTTGAAAAACCGAGCTAAGGGTAAAGATCTCATTTCAGCCGATGAATAAGTCTTCGCATATAAACATAGGAGCTACTCTGCAAACAAAGTCCGTTTGCAACAATCAACACTATGGCAACCACCAGTGCACAGCAAGGATCAAGGAAGTGCAATTTACGGAGTTCATAGGCAATTACGCCTTTACCTACACATCATCATAGGAATTTAGATCATCAAAAAGAGGGGATTGTCTAATAGGGTAAAAATTTTGAGAAGCCCAATGACTTGGAATAAGTGCCTTCACACTGAGACAAAAAAAAAAAGGCAAAAAACTCAGAAGGGCTTAATTTTGTGCCGAAAAAGAGCCAGAATAATTTAGATAGGGGCAGTCATCATAAAATTTTGACCAGATAAATAAAAGTTTCCTTGAACCTTGATAATCGCGTTTTGCATACGTCAGAAGCGAAGAATACGCAGGGAAGAGATCGAAAGATCGTTTCCGATGCGCGTTCTTCAGGGGGGACCTGGTTACAGGTCGAAAAAGTAGTTCTGCCAGTGATCAGCTGGGAGGGAGAAGTTTCGTTTTTGACCGCTATTCAATGCGGTATTTAAAAGGCCGAAAATGACGTTGTTAAACGCCTGAAAGAGTTCCTTCTTAAAGGAAGAAAAGAGCTGTATTTAGAAATCTTTATCTGTTAAAGGCTTTTCAGAAAAGTTATAGAAATTTAGTTCAGTCCTTTTAGGCTGTGATGTTTCTTATTAAAGAAACGTTAAAGCGGGTTCCTCAGGTTAATGCTGTGTGCATTAAAGAACTTTCAGAGGCGGGGGGATTAAGGAACGAGAGGTAGTTATTCAGCCGTCTGTGGGCTCATACCTAGCCCGTTTAAATGGGAAAGCTGAGTATTCCGGGTTAAGAATCGGTCGGGGTCTTTTCCGGGAAGAAGCAACAGCAGGTTCATATACGGGTAGCATATGAAGCACAGGATGAGCAACATGTTGAATATTTTTGAAACATTTTTCAGAAAGTCGCTGTATAAAGCAATTAATGGGCATAATTTTGAGGTCGTTATGAATCTCTTCGTTCCTTACAAACCACGGAGCTTTTAGTATTTGCCGAAGTAATTTGGATTGAAAAATTTGAACATGTTTTCTGTTAGTCAGTGCAGATGGGCCCCCAGATGAGACACGCATACGTAAGAACAGGCCTTATCATAGATTTGTAGAGCAGGATTTTGTTATCAAGTGACAGGTCGCTATTTATAGCAAAAAAGGAGCTTAGGTTGGTTATGACAGCTGTTGCACTCGCTATGATTTTGCGAATGTGAGGCTGCCAAGTTAACTTTGAATCTAGTAAAACACCTAGATATTTATAAGAAGAAACCCAGGGAATGAGTTCACCGAAGAGAATTAAATTACATAAACTTGGGATATTTCTTCGGATGAACATAGTGGCAGCATATTTTGCGACATTAATTTTGATTTTATTCAGACCGAGCCAGAATTCTAAGGCCGAAAGGTAACTCTGCAATTGGGAGATTACCTGGAGGATGTTGGAATGTTGTGAAATGATGGCTGTATCGTCTGCGTATAATGCAAGATCGATATTTGGGGCCATAGGAATATCATTTACATAAAGATTGAAGGTCCAAGGAGACTACCTTAAGCTACGCCGGCATAGATTGGGCGGGGAGAGGAGAATTCGTGGTTAACTCGCACGCGGAAACTGCGTCCGGTCAAGTACGAGTTAATAATTTTAATGAGATGAGCCGAAAAACCAAGCCGCATGAACTTGTATATAATTCCGTCATGCCAAGTCCTGTCAAAGGCTTTGGCAACGTCTAAATAGACAATACCACTTTTATCTCGCGTACGAAAGCCTTCATGAATGAATTCCACTACACGTAGTAACTGGTGTACTGTGGAGTGTCAGGTCGGAAGTCGAATTGTTCCGGAATTAATAAATGTTGATCCCGACAGAATTCATTCAGGCGATTAAGTAAGACAAACTCATAGATCTTTGAGAGAGAGGTTAACAGACTTATGGGTCTGTAATTGATGGGTAAGTTTAAATTTTGTCCCAGTTTTGAAATGGGGACGACTGCTACAATTTTCCAACAGTCAGGGAAGTAGCTTCTCCTGAGCATTAAATTTATAAGTACCGTGATCCAGATGATAAACATTGGGGGGAAGTTTTTGATCATGCGATTCGAAATAGAATCTATGCCAGGTGCCTTGTTAGGTTTCAATTTATCTACGAAAACCATAACTTCAGTAGGGTCCGTTGGTGCCTCAGAAGTCTAAATACTACCTCAGAAGTCCCAGGGGTGGAGCTAATCAATTCAGAAAGTGCATCGTCCAATCAGCAACCTGTAAAGTAAGCACAAATTCCTAGCAAATCAGGCATTGGTGGAGGGGCGAGGACTAGTAAGACTGCATAACTTAGCTGATATTATTGAACAAAATCAAAATTTTTCATATCTCCGGAGCGGGGACTTGGTGGATGAAGGTTCGCCGTCGAGATTGTGCCTGCCTCTCAGATCCTGTTAGCAAGTACGTCCGTCTCGTGTGGTTTGCCTGAGCGACCACGTGCTCATACGAATCTGATTGCATCAGCATTTTTCAGTGCTATTTTGCGGTTAGAATTACCTGTGAAATGCTTTTATGCTTTCACTATTTTATTATTTTAAATTATTTTTGGATTATTTCGCAATTTTTTATTTTGCATTACGACGTGTTTTGCCAAATTGCCTGATTGGTGGTATTGCGACTAATACTGCCATTTTGCAACTTATTAAGCTTAACTGTGCGTTTTGAATAATTAATTGGATAAAATTAAAAGTATTTTGCGCGTTAGACTTTGGATTATTGGATTGGATAACACACGTAGTTACCCCCAAGCTTTCGCTTCAGGTGACTGTCAGGGGCCTCGTGTGTTTTTCGCCTGCACATCCGTCTGTGGAGAAGGCTATCGAGCCAGGGCTCCATTCCGGGGTGCAGGACTCCATTTTTTTGGGCGCTGTATTTTTTTTTTTTTTTTTATTTTTTTATTTTGTTGCGTTTAATTTCTGCGTAGCGGACCATGGAGAGGCTTGTGGAAATTTACACAAATCAGCTTAAGGAGTTAGATAAAATCAGAGACAAAAATGTAGGGAAATTATCTGATATTGAAAAAACATTTTACAATTTTTTGCTCAGCTCCCTTGAAATTGTGAATACTGTAAAAGAACAAAGTAATGATGTCAATGATAACACACCTGCATCTAGCACAAATAAAAACTATGATGAAAACAGCAGGGCCAGACATGACGATCCCACTACCAGTACTGAAGAAAAAACACTAGATCAAGACACGAGTTCTGACAAAGAACCCTTTAAGCGCCGCAGTGGCGACCAAACAATAAGAACAAAAATCCACAAACCAAATGCTAAAAAAGTAAAACTCAGTACGCACACACAAATAATCTCACCGATCGTTGTGGCTAATCAAGCTAGCAATAGCACAAATGATCAAGAGTTAAACAATGGTGTGCAAACATATTCAGAATCTAATCAGGAAAATGAAACTGATAACAACATGGATACCAACATATGCGAAACAGAAAATCATGAGAACTCAAATAATCAGATGATAACAAATAATGAACGCGTAGAAGGTAATACACAAAATTCAGAGAGCAACACACAAAGAAAACTTCCACCATTAATTCTTAAAGAAAATGTCATGACTTGGAGAAATATTAAAAAAGTATTTCATACCAAAAAATTCTCATTTATCGGACAAAATGTATGGACTGATGGTCATTGGACAAAATTTATCGGACAAAATTTGAGGACTGATGGTCATGGACTGAAGTCATTGCAAGAGACGCTGAAAGCTATATAGGCATGGTCAAAGTACTCAAAGAGCTCAGAGTCGAGCACCACTCATATATATATTGCCTCAAGATAAAAACTTAAAAGTGGTAATAAATGGACTCACCACTACTTCAGATGAGGAAATACAAACCGAATTAGAGGAATTAAATTACAAAATTATTGAAATCAACTAAATGTCAAGACGACGAGGCGGGGAAGTCATCCCACTCCCGTTGTTTCTTGTAACATTACCAAAGAATGACGACTCGAAACGAATTTATAATGAATATAAACTCTGTGATATGAAAATCAAAGTAGTTGAATACAAAGGCAGACAGGGGCCCATACAGTGTTTTCGCTGTCAGGACTTCAATCATACCCAAGCCGGATGCAATTATGCTCCGAAATGTGTCCGATGTGGCGGAGGCCATTCAATAAAAGAATGCCCTGACAGAAAAATTCCTGATAAGCCCCTAGTCTGTGCGAACTGCGGAGGACCTCACACATCTAGCTTTAAGGGTTGTGAAAAATATCCCAAGAACAATACCAGCACAAATAATACTGCCAAAAACAAAACATACTTAAACCGTATCATAGAAGGTAAAAGTTATGCACAGGCCATATCATCAGGACTCTATTCTGAAACAATCAATGAAGCAAAAACAGTTTTTGCTAATCTAGCAGAACTAGTAAAAATCATTAAAGGCGCTGGCTTCTTGCAACTAACACAACAAACCAAACAGACTATTCAAACCAATCCGGAAGCTACAAAAACACAGACATTAGATTATGGGCCAACACAGGAATGATAGGCCCCTATTCAGTTCATGACCTGGAACGCGCATAGCGTCCAGAATAAATTACGGAACTACATAACTTTCTACTAGTGTATGATATTGACGTTGCACTCATCACAGAAACGTTTGCGACTCCCTGTTGCAATATGAATATCGCAATCTATATGTGTTACAGATGTGACCGATTGAGTCATAGAGGTGGGGGTCGCGATTTATGTGAAAAGCTCCCTGCAATCCTGCCTCATCAGTGAAGAACGCGATAATGGTTACGAGGCAGTTACAGCATCTGTCCTACTTCCATACTATGGAGTTGTCTACTTTATTGCACTTTATAATCCTCCGAATAATCTTCTTGACATAGACAAGCTCGCAGAACTTCTCCCAAATAATAAACACATTATCCTGGCTGGAGATCTGAACTCGAAAAATACAGAATGGGGTTGTCGAAGAACCAACAACGCAGTCCTGCTTGAAGTCCTGCTTGAATTCATAAATAACTATCCTATTTACTTTTATGCACCCACTGACTATACCTACCTCCCGGATAATCCTAGAAGGGGAGACATTTTAGACATTGTACTCACGAATACCTCCATACCAATGTATTTAGATGTTAAAGTCGAATTAACCTCAGACCATGCGCCTGTAATAGCTATTTTAGGTACCAACAGATGCGACGACAACAAGTTTAAAAGAGTCACTGACTGGCAGTAATATTACAACCAATTGTTAGAGAACCCCCAATTATCAGCTCTCTTAGGAACAAAGATGACATAGAAAATGCGATTGAAATTCTTAACAATAGTATCCTCGGCGCATACAACACTGCTACCAAGAAAATCCCAGTAGATAAAGACAATTTCAGATTACCTAGAGAAATTAGAGATATGATTAAACAGAGGAACAGATTGAGAAAGAGGTGGCATATCTCTTGGGACCCAGGGGTCAAGAAGGAGTTAAACAGACTTAATAATAAAATCAGAAGCAAGATTCGAAAACATCGGGACGAGGCTTGGAACAATAAAATAGAGAGCTTTAATGAATCTAGAAATGCTTTCTGGTCTTTTGCAAGAAATCTTAGACGCAAGCCCCCCTGCAACAAACCTATTTATAACCACAGCAGAATTGCGCTCAGTTACAAAGATAAGACCGCCCTCATGGCCGAGCATTTAGAACAACAGTTCGTACCGAATCAAGACCCTTGTGATCCACTTTTCTCCGACAATACACGGCAGTTCATCAAAGACTGGGTGGAAGGACCCGGGGCCAAAAACCGCACAGAATATACATCACCTACGGAGGTTAGGAATATTATCAGAAAGATGAAAAACCGGAAATCCCCTGTTTATGATGAAATTACGAACGTAGCAATTAAGAATATGCCTATTGATACTGTCACAAAATATGTCAGCATTCTTAATGCCAGCCTGGAAAACAACTACTTTCCAGAAAAATGGAAAAAGGCGAAAGTCATTCTTCTGCCAAAGCGGGGAAAAGATGTCACCAAACCGGAGGGATATCGACCGATTAGTCTACTACCAGGACTAGGAAAAATATTTGAACGGGTCAACTACAAAAGAATTGAACCGCATATGGACAAGCTCCCATTGGAACAATTTGGCTTCCGTAAAAATCTCTCCACGACTAAACAACTTGTTCGCCTCTGCGAATTCATTGGATCTGCTCTGTTCAGACATCAAAGTGTTGCCTTACTCATGCTAGACGTGGCGAAAGCTTTCGACCGCGTCTGGCATGAGGGGCTCATTCTCAAGCTCATTGCACTTGACTTCAGTAGAGATCTTATTTTACTAATCAACTCCTTCATACGGAACCGCAAGTTTTTTGTAAATTTTGGTAATGAACACTCCGAGACAAAATATCTGAAGGCCCGAGTAGCACAAGGATCTATTCTTTGCCCAATCTTATATTTGTTTTATGTTTACGAATTACCCAATACTAGTGCACACCTCAATACTTACCGCGGATGCTATGCTGATGACAGAGCCCTTGCCGTGAATTCACATAGTCAAGAACATGCATTAGTAAAACTTCGAGGGAAAATGCCAGCCATTGAGGAATGGTGTACAAAATGGTGAATTGCGATTAACGGCTAAAAATCACAGCTGATTATCATTGGCAAAAAACACTCAAGAATCCCTATTGGCAGGAACATTAAAATCTTTAACTAAGAAGTTCCATTAGTTAAGAAGGCTACATACCTTGGGGTGTTCTTAAACCACAGATTCACCTGAAAAGATCACATTCACATTATTAAATGGAAGACCTCTTATACAATCAAAAATCTCCTCCCACTAATAGGTAAAAACTCCAGATTAAATCTTAGAAGAAAGAGACACATCTATACGGCAGTAATCAGACCAATTTTCTGTTACACTTCTCCCGCTTGGGCTACCTACACTCAGAGCGACATGAAAAGACTGCAAGTCACGCAGAACAAGCTACTTAGAGTAATTACAAATGCGCACTTCTATGTTTCAAATGAGACCTTGCACAGGGACCTACGTATTGACAGAGTTGAAGAATTCCTTCATAAGGCGAATAGAAAGTTTTTTGAAAAGGCGAGAAAATGTTCTCATATGCAACACTTCAAAGTGTTTGACTATCAGATCTTTGCAGAGGACTCCCGCATCAGACCACTCACGGCCTTCCTCACCCGAGACTCGAACTTTCCTACGTAACTTTATCACGAGTGCAACGTCGCTGTATATATGTATATAAACCTTATTTAGTTGTATGTAATTTCATGTATTCATTTTCGATGTGTATTCTCATGTATTTGTATTAATCTAATAAATTGTAATGTAATTTGTGTTATTTTTTATTATGCCATATACCTATCACGAACAACAGAACAAGTCAGATTTTCACCCTGCCATCGCCTCTCCTGGTCTTAGGCTTCGCCTGCATGTCTCTCTACACTTGTGACGTCTTGCAGTCACCCCCTCTTCTCACTACCGAGCCTCCTTTCACTTGTCATTGACACCTACCGTCATGTGCCCTCCGGGCCAAAGTGTCAAGAGCCGGAAACATTGCGTCAAAACAGCAATATCCCGGCCATATTGATGATGAAGAAGATGAACAAAATAAGATTAAAATTAAGTTAAAAAATTTAGTTTTCCGCGTAAAAGAGATCAAGGACTAAGATAATTTAGGGCCTAAAACAACTATTGAAAAATTAAGGGAGCTAGAAAATACTTTGTTTAAATTTTTACATGAGAGAAATATGCACAAGTTATCTGTTTAAATCAAGGAGGTTGGGCTTGTGTGAAATACAAATGGATTTCCGTGGAACTTTACTTTTAGGTGCGTCCTTCTGTTGATTAATTTGGTCATCAGTCATATGGTGTGAGTTAGTTACTTGGTTGATGCGGTTTCGCCGTTGAAGCAGCAATTTGTTCGTGGCTTCACGCATGGCCCGTGAGAATTTTAAGTCTTCTTTTTGAGCATCGGAGACTTCCTCATCCTTTGCCTCTAAGCCATATGAGAGCTCGCTAAGGAGGTGAATCAATTTGTCGATCATTTTCCAATGAGAAAAGCAGAAAAAGGAAATATGCAAAAGCAGTAACAGCAAAGCACGTTAGCTCGGCAAGGCTGTTTTACAACTCGATGAACCGAAGTTCACCTTGAGTTGACCTTCTGTGAAGAATTCAGGTGTAACACGAGAGAGGCGCAATTGCAACTTCACGCTAGAGCAGCGGTACTCAACCTGTGGCCCGCTGAGCTTTGCTGAGTGGCCCGGCAAGCTATTCCCCGTATTCAAATTTTCGCAATAAAAATCTCAAATGATTGGTTGATAAAAATGGGCGATATGCGAACAGGGATAACTACGAAACCAATGCCCTGAATTTAAGCAGTACGTTCTGCGCAACGCATGTCATTTATTGTCATGTAAACGTCTCAGTAATTGCGTGGCATGAGAAGGTATGCCTAGAATGAATTTAGTCGGGTTGCTGTGGTTGGAAGCATTTTAATACTAGACGTGATAGCTACGAAGACTACAGATTTCTTCCGATGTTTAACAATGAGAATTAGTCCAAAGCGACACGTCAACAATTACTATATCGTTTGCGACTTGGTGAGCGAGCACGAGTGTCCCCACTCTTACTACCGTTGCACGTCACTAGACCTCACAACAGGCTGTGCCACAAGCTCACTTTTAAATTCTGCACGGCAATAAATCATAAAGCGAACGCAATGTTGATGCCACTGTTACCTGTTAGTAAACTGTTTAAGTTGCAAATCAAACACCTATGCAATTACAGCAAAAACAATAACACTACCGGTTTCGTTAAACTTTCCACTGTTGACTGTGTAATTCCAAAAGGAAGAACTCAAGTATTCTGGTAAATACGGCTTTTCTATTTATTACACACGCCACGCAATTCAATTCAATTGCTTTCGCTCGCACTTGGTTTCAACTACACAGAGTTATTACCAAAAGTTCAGATTTGCCAAAGGCCAATCACGGTAGTAAAATAAAAGAGATGTACTTTAGGTACATCTGGTCACCCGGAGGCGTAAAAAACTTTCAAAGCTTGGGACTGGCATTCCTGGTCGTGGTGGCAAATGTTGCATTCAAAAATAACAAAAGTCGTAATTATAAAACACAGAAAAAAGCTGAAAACTATTTACATAAATACAACTAGCAAGACGGGTTGTGATGTATGGTGCGGGGCCTTTTGACCACATATTCAACAGTAGGGTCATAATCGCACAGTCTTCTAATAGAAGCGTAGGAAGAAGTTCTAAGGAAAAAAAAATATGAGAAAATATGTGAAGTGATCAAAGTTTGTTCATGCATGGCCTTCACATTCAGATCCTCCTGAATTTGAGAGTTCCTCACAAATCACGGTGAGTTCTAATCGCTCTAAGTATTTTATTTTGTATTATGTCTAGTTTAGCACGCTCAGTCTGTACGGCTAAGAATTCAAGTTCAACACGAGCGAGGCGCAATTGCACCTTTACGCTAGACCAGCAGTACTCAACTTGTGGCCCGCCGAGCTTTGTTGAGTGCCGCGGCAGGCTATTCCCCGTAATAAAATTTCGCAATAAAATCTCAAATGACACAACGCGAACCAGCTTCCACCTTTTATGTTGGCGCGGCCGCATTAGTGCGCCGCTCCGCCCCCTGACTAAGATCGCATACAAGTCAGTACGTTTGTTTTGCTTGTGTCGTGCGGGTGTTGTATTTCTGTGTCTGTAGTGAGGGTGAAGACTGAGAAAATAGTTATTCACCATGTCAGGAGTGGCTTCTAAAAAAAAATGAAAAATATCCGATGAAGAAGACTGTTTCAAGATCAGTGGGAAGTTGACTATTTTGTAGTGCAAAATAAACATGGGTCAGCAACTTGTTTAATTTGCCGTGAAAGTGTTATATTAAAGAAATATAATATTAATCGCCATTTTACAACAAAACACGGATCGTTTAGTCAAATATTTCCTCGAGGATCCACCGTAAGACGGGAGAAACTGGCAGCTTTGAAAAGTTCTTTGGTGCAACAACAAAACGTTATGTCGGCGGTGATGTCACAAGATACAGAGGTAACAAAGGCATCATATGAAATTTGTTGTATACTTAGTAAGGATATGAAACCATTTACTGATTCAGAAAAAGTAAAGGAGTGTTTTTAACTGCTTCCAGTGTACTATTTCATAAATTCAATAACAAAAATCAAGTAATTGGAGAAATTAAAATCTCCAGCTCTCTGATTCAACCTGCGTTAGACGTATTGAAGACATAGAACACTATATTCGCAATCGCATAGTTCAAGACTTAAAAAACTGCAAGTTCTTCAGCGTGGCTCTTGATTCCACCACTGGCATTTCAGCAACATCACAATGTTCAGTTTTTGTTAGATATTTTACTGAAGACAACTCAGTTAAAGAAGATTTTTTTAAATTTATCCCAATGAAGGGCCAAACCAGACGCAGAGATTATATTGATATTATTTGCAATTTCTTTGAACAGAACAATACACATATAAGAAAATTAGTTTCTGTGTGCACCGATGGCTGTCCTTCAATCACAGGCTCGGAAAATGGATTTATTTCTCTGTTAAAAAAAAGAAATATGGTTTAACAAATCTAATAACATTTCATTGCATTATTCACCAGTAAAACTTGGCTGCCCGCATTAAATGTCCTGAAATAGACTGTGATGAAACTGTCGTAAGTACAGTGAATTACATCCGAGCAGGAGAACTGACCCACAGAAAATTCAAAAGCCTTTTGGAGGAAGTAGGCAGTCAATACAGCGATGTTCTTTTACATACTTCAGTTCGTTGTCTTAGCATAGAAAAGGTGTTGGAAAGTTTTTTTTTTTTTTTTTTCTTTTCTTTGCGGCAAGAAATTATGCTGTATTTACCAGCAAAACAATAAAATGTGCAGTGAATTGAAAGATGATGGGTGATGGTGTATTTTAGCATTTCTGTGTGACATTACAGATAAACTTGACTCGCTCGATTTGGATTTACAAGGTGACAATAAAATAATTTCACAGATGGCAAATAAAATATTTGCATTCGAAGAGAAGCTTAATGCGTATAAAGAAGAGATTCAGAACCAAATACTGCAAAATTTTCCAACTATGGCTAAAGCTAAAAAGGAAGGTATTAATATTTCTTCAGATAACTGTGTGAAGATTTCAAATTACTTAATGGCATTATCGGAAGAATTTAAAAGTAGATTCAGTGATTTAAGGAAAATTAAAAGCATGTTGTTACTTCTCGAAAATCCTCGGCACTTAGATCCAGCAGTCATATCAGAACTGGCAGGCATATTGGAGGTACTTACGTACAGCTGTTTGACGAATTTATTATTTTATTGAGTTCAAGAACAACACACATTTGGAAGCTTTATTTAAAGAAAAGAGGTCGGAAATGGATTACGCCGATTTTTGGAAAACTGTGCCTGGACAATACAGAACTGTACAAAAATGTGCTCAAATTTTTCTCACATTTTTCGTATCAACTTATCTTTGTGAATCGTCATAGTCTAAAATGAAGTTTGCAAAAAATGTATACAGAAACCGGCTCACTGATTATCATTTGGATGATGTCTTACGAGTAGCTTGCAGTAATTGTAAGCCTGATATAGAAAGGATTGTTAAAAAGTGTACACAATTTCAACGATCTCATTAGTCTTTGTGTAATAAATACATTAATTATGTAATTTACGTTCCATTTTTATTTTAATTTTATTACTTGTCGTAATTTAGTAAACTGAAATAAAGTGAAAATTTTTTTAACAAAAACTAAGAAAATTTTAATTAATACGTTCGGCCATGTTTCAAAAGCTAAACATTCAGAAACATACTTTTCTCTAACAATTATGTATTAAAATACATTTTCATGATAAAACAAATGGGTGCGGTTATTTCGCATTGTTATCTTGGCCTGTGATAATGTTGCAGCCCACTTGAAATAGCGCTTCCGAGAATGTAGCCCGCGAACGAAAAAAGTTGAGTATGGCCAAAGAATATGTAGACTTTCTTTGGTATGGTTGCGCTAGACGCTCTTTGCCAGAATCGGAGACGTTACCAGGCAAACAACCGCCTAATAGCGGAAGCTTGGGGGTAACTAGATAAGTTCAGCGTAAAATACTAAAATAAAATAAAATTAATCCAAAATTAGATTCGAGAGCTGGAACGAACTACCAGTGTCCAGCGGTTATGCGCCCGCTTTATTAAAGGATACGTCAAGAATATACTGCATACACGACACACATGCGGAAAATCCCGAAAACACTCATAGAGCCAGCCCGTTGGGCTTTATTCGAAAGTTGGTCCGAACTACCAGTATTCAGCGATTTCACCCGGGCTGCGCCCGCTTTATTCGCGTATACATCTAAAAGATACTGCATACACGTTACACATGCGGAAAATCATGAAAACATACATGGAGGCAGACCGTTCGCCGGGATTCGAAAGTTGGATCGAACTACCAGCGTTCAGCGGATTTGAGCGGGCTTCGCCCCCTCTATTCTCGTATGCATCCAGAAGATACTGCATACACAATAAACACGCGTAAAATCACGAAAATACCCATGCAGACAGCCCTTTCACGTGTATTCGAAAGTTGGACTGAACTACCAGTGTTCAGCGGTTTTGCGCAGAGTTTTTGTGTGCACTAGCACACTTTACACAGCGAGATTGCAGTTTTCAGAATTGTGGTGAAAGTATTGACGATTGTAACACTGAACGATACTTCCATTAGTTTTGTACTCCCCAAATTCAACATAAAAAAGTAAGAAATGCTTTAAATATATCTTTTCTACTCCTGGGGTATTTTCTAACCGTATTTGAAAGACAGGAATGGGAACCTTGCTTTTTAATCAATGCAATTTTCCTAACTTTGAACCCCATGTTACTTAGTTCTTGTTCAATTTCATCAATCGGACAGTCTATGGGAAGGCCTCTGGATACTACTTTAATTGGTCGGTCATATTTCTTGGTAATCAGATAGTAGTCAATTTTATATTTGTCCAGATAATTCGTTATACCTCGATGATCCTTTTCTGTTTTGGGGAAAATTTTCAAAAAATCCCCCAGAACTTTGCCCGCGAAAGACCAGTTTCTTGATATAACAAACAAAAAGTTTGAATATTTAATAGATGGTTTGGCCAATATGGGCTTAACTTTAGGGACAACATTTTCAACATCCATATTGCACTCAGTGCTGTCAGAAATATCTTTTAGCAATTTATCAAACTTGTTACTGAGGGGAATTTCAATGTTATTCTTTAACAATTTAGATGGTCTGGCTTTTTTTTTTTTTTTTTTTTTTTCGGGGAGGTGAAGCCATCAGTATCAGTGCTTTGCTTAAGTTATAGTTTACTCGATTTTTTTCGACGGCCGTTTAGACTTGTAAGTCATAACCTGTGCTTCAACATCAGAAGTATTTGCATAAGGGGTACGAATACCCTGCACAATCATAATATCATCATTATTAGTCTCAGCCTGGTTAGGGGTATCATTAACATCAACACCGTAAACAATACTAGGATTTTCATTAACATTAGAATTTTCATTACCATCATATTCTTCTTGTAATTTAAAAATTAGTTTACCATAACTAAGTTTAACGATATCAGGATGTAATTCACCAAATGCTTTGCACTTACCTTGAAATAACGGCAAAAGTCCTTCGCAAATAGTCCTAATTTTCTGGTATCTTTTCATGCTAGATGGCATCGTATCCGGTGGAAGCATAGAATCCGGTGGAAGCATCGTCGATCCGAAGGTGAATTCCCTGTGTTAAACGTGAAGCAGTTTACCAAGAAAATTGATGGAAAAGAAATGAAGTTACCGGTTTTCTTTGCATCATTCAAGAGGAAGGATGTGAGCAGAAACATATACAGAAAGAAAACTCTGTTGGACCTTAGAGTCAAGTTTAGAAGATACAGATGCAATCTAAGCAACATGATTTGCTTTAGATGTCAACGTTATGGACACGGTCAGATGTTTTGTAACAATTCGCCAAGATGTCTCAAGTGTGGGCAGGGACACCTGACCTACACATGCAAATTAGCCAAAAAAATTTAAACCTACTTGCGCGAACTGTAAAAAGGATCGTATTGCTACTTAGAAGTTATGCGAATTTCGACCAAAAATTCCTGTTGTCTCTGACAGGAAGAAAAGGATTTCAGCGCGGAAGTCGCAGTCTGAGAATTTGTCTCCGCTGACTGAAAAACCATTACAGAAAGAAAATAGTATGCCATCAGACTCCCACCCAGATGCTAGTACTCCAGCTAAAGTGGATTTCGCGATGGATAAAAACCTATAGATGATTGCAGTCAAATTCCTAGAATTTGTTGAAAAATGTAAGAAAATTGATACGCCGCAGGACAAAGTATTACTTGCCCTGGGAATGGTTGAGAAGATGATAAAAATGGACTTGTAATTTTCTCCTATTTTTATTGCATGATGAACTTGATGTTAACTTTGTTTAATTTCTAGTGTTCTCGGGCTTCAGGGAATAGCACGCCCTCCGGACTCTGCATTCCTGCTCTGGTTGGTAGACACGCCTACTTCTCATGACTGACCCCTCCCTCTACTCCTGTCATGCTTTGGGCTTTTTTCATCACCTCAATACCTCAGTTTTCACTTCAGTATTTATTAAAGTCATGTGCTTTTAGCAACTCTTCATCAGCTGGAAACAGCGTGCTTCGCGCGCTATCACAGCATTAATTTGTTTGATTGATTGATTGTCGGAGTCACTCATGTGGGTGGTCATCCACCCAAGTACTAACTCCGAGAGGAACCGCTTGAAAGAGAGAAAAAACTATGAAGTACCTGGCGTTTCTTGCAAAATAGCTTCGTCTAATCTTCTGATTCGGCAAACTTCATTAACGTTAACGCTTCTTGGAATCCAGCTGCAAACTTCACTGCAGTATTTTTAGCTGTCCGCATTTTCTGTATACTTTCTATTATCGTACGCAGGAAATTCCAAATTTTCTCATCCTGCAGCCATGACACTGCGTCGGTCATCTCGTCTGGGGGGGGCTAAATCCGGTTCTTTACTCTATCGCTGTAGGAGGCTTTCGGTATTTTCTCTTCTGCTGTATCTTTTCTTGGTATAAGCTGAGGAAAATCTGTTTCGGTGGGGACTGGAACCTTCGGTTTTGGTGGGAACTTCTTTTCAAAACGCTTCTTGTAGGCCACGCAACCTCGATAAGAACCCACATGAGATTCCTTACAAAAAAAGCAGGTTGGTTTTTCATCTTCTTTTAATGGGCAAAACTTTCTCCTGTGGGATTGCCCGCATTTGCAGCAACGTTCTGGGTTGGAGCATAGGTGCTGGGAGTGTCCATACTCCTGGCACCTATAGCACTGCATTGGGCGTTTTCTTGGTGCGAATTGTTCTATCTTGATATTTAGTCCAAACATATTGTTAACTTGATGTATCGGGAAACCCGCCGCTGTCTTCTCTAATTCAACAAGGAATATTGGGAGCTTCTGGAATTCATTTTTTCGACTTCTTCGAAACTATTTTACTTTGGTCGCTGGGAACATTCTACTTTGAAAATCCTCCAGGATAGCCTCTTCAGTTATGGTATTTGGTAAATTTTTAATACCACCTTCAGCGGTTTCTTGCTCTGTAACTGAAATGAGTGGAATGGTATACTTCGAGCCTGTAAGATTTTAGTCATTTTTCTATATTCATCCACGCTCTTCACATTAACATGTATGGATCTGACTTTCATGTCTGCTTCAAATTCGTTTTCGCAATTCTCTACGAACAGTTCATGTACTTTCAACCAGTCTGTTGTCTTCTGCTGTAGCACAATGGGCGGAGGCGTTTCCTCATTTTTATTGGCTCCTCCTTCCTCTGGTTTCCGTCATCGTTAAGTATTTCAAATCAATTTTCCTGTGTGATTTCCATAGGTGTCTCGTTTTCCTTATTTTTAGCAGATTTTCTTGGCGTAATCTATCCTGAATCCTCTGTGTTCAATTCTTCAACTGCATTTTTGCTGGGAGTTGCACTTTCTTCCGCTTCCCTTGCAGTTTCAGCTTTTTCCTTTTCTTCCGATAATTGAAGTGTATCTAAGACTTCTGCCGCGCCATGCTGCTTGATGAGTTCCAAAATTGACTGATATCTTTCATCCTTATCCTTAAATTCTTTCGCAGCTTCCATCGACGTTTTAATTTTCTTTGCCTTACTCTTCTTTACTTTTGGCGACTGAATAAAGTCATCTTTTCTTAATGGGAACGTCTTGCTAGAATTCCAAGATCTTTAAGACTCTTGGTGACTGTTCTCGTGTTCATCGTCCGTCAAATCGAAAGGTGTCCTAAAAAAGGACATTTTGCTATACGCGAAGGTATCTGATCAACTGGAAACAAAATCACTGACCGCCTACGGAACTGGGTCAGTTTTCGTCAGTAGTAAGAGGAGAACGTCTATCACACTCAATGTCTCAGCTCCGAATGAAGTAGTAAACAGAATATCAGATTTAAACGAATAGGTACACCTAGAAAATCAAAAAATCAATAGGACATGAAAATGCTTCGAAGCATCAGTAGACAGTTCGAGCCAGTGACAGGATGAGTAAGTGTGAACCAGACATTTACATACGTACAAAGGGGAGTAAATAACAAACAAGAGAATGATAGAGTTACTAAATAAGGCAAGAAACGGTATATCGGCTTCCAGCATGATAATTAAGTCAGATTGCTAATGATTGTCATAAAAATTAATAAAAATGAACATCTATTTATTAGAATTATTGAGATTAAAGATTTCCTCTAATACAGAAAATATTTCAAAAATTTTATCTAACGGATTATCATATGCCTGGACTTCAGGCATTTTATCAGCGATCTTTTTAAGAATACTCATAATAGAGCAACCCTTGAAAACATTTGCTATTTCCTTAAAAAATTTAACAACATCATGGATGGTACTGAGGATAACAATATTATGGACACGGACGCTAGTACGTATAAACAAAATACAAGCTCAGATGAAAACATAGAAGCGGAATTTGTGAAAAAAGTCACGGATACCACCCATAACTGTTAAAGTAGATTACCCTACTTGGAAAAACATAGCTAGAGCACTTGTTGCCTCCTATGCGGCAATATAAGTTATGTACAGCGCATTGTTTCTGCGCAATTTTAGTTAGTTAAGATTCGAACTTCTAGCGTAGCATACATGTTTTGATCCCGTATGGTCGGGAATTTATCATTTTCGATTTAGATTTTTAGTTATATTACAGTCCACGAAATAAAATTGGCTGTTGTTGTTGTAAAGTTGCCTCTAACCAGCGACCTCAAAACAGCACTTAAACAGAGAAACATTGAGTTTAATAGGAATAATAAAGGGATTAAAATTTTCATCAGAAACCCTGAACATTACAGGCAGACTATTACTTATTTAAAAGCCACGAAAGTGGCTTTTTCACGCTCTTGAACGCGCTTTCACGCTTTTTCACTCTTTCACGCTTCCTGAAGATAAAGACATAAAAGTAGTGATAAGAGGTCTTTTAAGAGATACAGATACACTAGAAATACAAGAGGAGTTAGAGGATTTAGGATACAAAGTTGAATCAGTTAAGCAACTTACGCGCAGAAGAAAAGGGGAGGTTATTAAAATCCCGCTATTTTTAGTTACTCTGCCTAAGAAACCCAAATCCAAAGATATACACAACGAAACTCACTTATGTGACCTAGGAATTAAAGTCAAAAATTATAAAGGTAGATCGGGCACGCTACAATGCTATAGGTGCCAAGGATTTCATCATACGCAAACTGACTGTAACTCTGCACCCAAGTGCGTGAGATGCGGAGAGAGACATTTGTCTTTTGAATGCCCTAATAAAAACTCTGACTTGCCACCACGTTGTGCGAACTGTAAACAATCTCACACTTAGAACTTTAGGGGGTGTGAGATGTCCCCTAAAAAGAAACAGGATAAGCCAAAAGTCTATACTAGTAGGGTTATAGAAAATAAATCATTTGCACAAGTCCTGTCTACTGGTTTGTATGCAGACACGATCAAGGAAGCAAAAACTGTTTTTGCACACCTGGCCGAGCTTGTATCGGTCATAAAGAGCGCAGGCTTTCTTTTAACACAGCAAATAGGACAAAATGCACCTACTCATAAGGACAAAACTACCATAAATCAAGATCTTAATGGATAGGTACACCACACAAGGAGATCCCATAAAATTAGCATTCTGGAATGCTCATGCCATTCAGAACAAGTTGACGGAATTTTTAAACTTCCTTAACAATCACAATATTGATATTGCCCTTGTAACAGAGATTTTTGCCACGCCATGCGTGCGTATAAATTTGCCTAATTACCGCACATACAGGTGCGATCGTTTGAGTCACAGTGGTGGAGGGGCCGCAATTTATGTGCGCAACTCGCTCCAGTCCTGTTTGATTAGCCAAGATAGAAACAACGGACATGAAATGGTCACATTCTCAGTGTACTTACCACAATATGGTAATTCGAATTTCATTTCATTTTATAATACGCCCAGGAAACTACTGACGGACAGTGTTCTTTCCAAACTTCTCTCTGACACTAATAAGTATATCCTAACGGGTGATCTCAACGCAAAGCACTGCGAGTGGGAATGCCGTAAAACTAACCAAAATGGTAAGATCCTCTATGAATTTATAAATAATCACCCAGTTGCCCTGCATGTTACTGAGGAGTATACGTACAGACCACAGAACCCAAGAAATGTAGACCTTCTTAATATTCTTCTGACAAATACTTCAATCCCTATTTATACTGAAGTAAAGCACGAATTGAGTTCTGACCATATATCGCTCATTGCTTACCTAGGCAGGCACTATTAAAGAGGCAGAAAATAAAATGATTCGCACGACTGACTGGAATAAGTTTCAGAAGTTTCTCAGTCAGAATCCGCCCATCTTTGATACTCTGAACTCGAGGAAAGATATAGATGACGCAGTTGATAACCTCACTGATTCAATCAATAATGCTATTGAAAATGCATATAGACACGTGAGAAGAAATAATAACGCTGGCATACTGCCACAGGAAATTAGAGAGATGATTAAGGACCGGAATAGGATGAGGAAAGCGTGGCACCTTACATAAAGCCCTCGCGTTAAAAGAGATATGAACAAATTAAATAAATTAATTAAAAAGAAAATAGATGAGCATAAGAAAGATGTATGGGAGGTAAAAATTCAGAATCTTAGTCCGAATGATGGCACTCTCTGGACGTTCATGCGTAACTTGAAAAGTCAGCGTACATGCAATAAGCCGATTTATACTGAAACCTCTGTTGCTTTCAATAATAAAGACAAATCGACGGTCCTTGCGGACCATTTAGAAGTGCAGTTCAGACCTAACATGACGCCCATGGACATTAATTTTGTCAATGAGGCATGCTACTTTGTTAGGGATTGGCTTAATGCCGACACTGCTAAGAGATACATGGCCACTGCTACCCCAGTGAGATCAAAGAAATCACAAAGAAGCTTAAAGTCAAAAAGGCCCCTGGCATAGACGGTATTAATAATCACGCACTTAGAAATCTGCCCTGCAATGTTGTGACAAAATTCACGAGTATTATCAATGCGTGTCCTAGTCAATGCTATTTTCCCACAAAATGGAAAATCGCAAAACTTATTTTATTGCCTAAGCCCGGCAAGGATAACACTAAGCCAGATGGGTACAGGCCCGTTAACTTGCTTCCGGGACTTGGAAAGGTCTTTGAGAGAATAATTTACAGCAGATTGAAAAACTATATTGAATTACTGCCTCCGGAACAATTTGGTTTCCGGAGAAAGCTTTCAACAACGAAGCAGCTGGTTCGGCTCGTCGAGTTTTGTGAGGATGCGCTCCACAAGAAACAAAATGTCGCCTTACTCATGCTAGACGTGGCGAAGGCATTCAACCGCCTCTGGCATGAGGGGCTTATTTATAAACTTATAAATCTCCCTATGGATAGAGAGTTGATTCAGGTAATTATGTCTTTCATCACTAGTAGGAAATTCACTGTGGCTATTGGAGAGGACATCTCCAGTTTACGCACCATGAATGCAGGCGTCCCACAGGAGTCCATTTTAGGGCCCGTTCTGTATTTATTTTATGTTCATGACTTCCCTAGAGCTCACATTGGCAGATATCACTTCCTTGGGTACTATGCGGACGATACGGCATTAGCCGTAAAGTCCGCAAACGCACACCATGCAATCAAGAAATTACAGGAGCTTCTACCAGTGGTAGAAAAGTGGTGTACGACTTGGAGGATTGCTATGAATGCCAGCAAGTCGCAATTATTAATGATAAGGAGGAAAAATACACAGTTGACTATTAATAGCAAGCTCTTCTTATTCTCTGAAGAGATTCCTAGAGTTAGTAAGGCGAAATATTTAGGAGTAATGCTAAATGAATGATTAAAATGGGGAGATCATATAACAGAGGTCAGAAGAAAAATTTTCACTGTCGTAAATAGTCTCATCCCTATATTGGGTAATTATTCTAGCTTAGAGCTCAGGAAGAAGAGGCTAGTTTATATCACGGCAATTAGGCCATTGATGACTTATGCGTCGCCGGCCTGGTGCACGGCTACCAAGGAGGATATAAAAAGACTTCAAATCATGCAAAACAAAGTCCTAAGGCTTATCACCCATGCTCACCTTTTTGTGAGCAATGCTACACTGCACTGTGACTTAAAACTAGACACTCTAGAAGAGCACCTGAATAAGATCAACAGGAAATTCTTCACGAAAGCTCTGCGTGTGTGTGTTATTATGGCAAAGCCTCGAGGGCTATCTGCCTAAGAGGAGGGATGCGTTCGTGGAGAACTTTTTAAGGGAAACTGGCTCGTATACACGTTACACATAGGGAAAACCACGAAAACACCCATGCAGCCAGCCCGTTCGCGGGATTCGAACCTCGGACCGAACTACCAGTGTTCAGCGACTTTACCGCTCGGCCGCTGGTGGGCTCACGAAAGCTCTGAACTGTGACCATATGAGAAATTTTGATATCTTTACCTACGAAATATTGAATGAGGACGCCAAACTGCGCCCACTTGCGGCCTACCTTATCAGGGACCCGAACTTTCCCACCTAGTGACCAGCTGTAAATAATGTACCTAATGTGTTTATTAGCATTCTTAATTTTGTATCTTACTCATTTATTGTACTCTGTATTTTCTTAAATTCACTAGTTTTATTCACATTTTACACTCATTTTATGACTCCCACTTAGTCACGCGTTTACCGGGCCGGTTACTTGCTAGTGAGCTCTTGCGTTGCTGGTCTTCCTATTCTTTATCCGTCTTTGCTCCTCCTTACGGCGGACATTATGTGAAGATATTTCTATGTTATTGTGCCCATCTGGCATAAATTTGATTGAGCCAGATAAACTACTGATCTCAGTGGTATTCTGGCTATAAGTTATCAGTCAGTCAGTCAAATGGGTTAGCTGATTGATTAACAGAGGTAATGGTAGCATTTTTAACATTATTGACATTATTTGAAAACGTTCTTTCACTATTGTTAACAGTTTTAACAGAATTTCTTACAACAGGCTCAACATTGGTTTTATCATCAGGATTGATTTTATCATTATGCATTTCATTAATTTTGGGCATATTAGGAGAAGGAAACTTAGGACATACGCGATAGTTCGCGGCGTGTCCTTCTTGATTAGAGTTACAACACAGTTGTTAACCTCTTTTGTGAACAAGTTACAGTTTTATGTGCAGACGCAGCGAGGCTGCAGTTAACAAATGGTTTACACATGGAGTGATGGAAGTGTTGGCAGTTGTAACACTGCACAGCACCTCCTTGACTCTTGTAAGCATTTACAGAAACAAAATAACCCATAAAAGTTTCAATATCATATATTTTATCAACATTTGGCTTATTTACTAGTTGCACCTGAAAGAGAGGCATGTGGGCCCTAGTTCTAATTTTGTGCATTTGTGCTACTTTAACTGTTTCATAACCAAGCATCTTCAATTCGTCTAGAATTTCCACAGTCGGACAATCAATGGGAAGGCCTTTTATGACTATTCTCAGAGGTCTAGATGATTTAGCCAGTGATCAATTAATAATGAATTTTGTTTTTCTTATCCAAGTATTGGGTGATATCCCGATGATCGTCAGCAGTCTTGGGAAAAATTTTCAAAAATTCACCATTAATTTTACTCCAAAAATCACATCATTTTTTAGTTTCTTCACAAAGTCTGAAAAATTTATGCTGGGTTTAACTTTTGGTGGTTGAGCCTCTCTCACAGGTTCAATAGTAATATCCATATCAATTTCATTAGCAACTTGGCTTCTTTCCTGTGTCAAATTTGAAAATTTATTTTCAGTAGGGATTTCAAAAATGGATTTAACTATTTTGGAAGGGCGAACCGTTTGTTTGGGCTGAATGAAGCCACCCTCATCCTTAGATTCAGTAATTGGTCTCTTAGCATTTCAGTCATGTTTTCTTTTCGAATGAGTTGTGGGAAATCTGCTACCGTCGGTACTGGCTCCTCGGCTCTAGGTGGTACTTTTTTGGCTCTACTCTTATATGCGCCCTAAGATCACCAAATGTGGCGATATGTGTTCTGCGGTGATTCCGTGGTGTGGGATGGTTAGGTGGGCGATGCTGTTTGTATGGCAACCCTTTTGACGTTGAAACTTAGAGACGTGGTGGCAAGATTTCAGTAAAGTATTTTAGATTGTGTGGAAAGTAAATTTAGTATTAAAATGTACGATGTTGGAGTTGTTAACGAGTCTTTTGTTCACGGGTGTGTTTATGAGGATCGAAGTGTATTTTTGGAATTTCTGTGGGACTTTTAAAACGGAGTCCGAAATGTGGAGCTGCTATGAGAACTCGGACGAAGAATGTCGTTTCTGAAAGTTCTTGTGTGAATTTGCAGTCAAATGCTTTCTGGTAAAGTATGTGGCTGTCAGCTGAGTTTAAGATTAGGATTGTGGTTTTCTTGTAGTAAGTTAACTTTGGAGGAAGTTTTTATCGCTACTTTCGAAATTTTGAATCACAGAAAGACATGTGATATAGCAAAATCGGGGCACTTTTGTTGACAGACGTTGTGTGGCTGGCGAAATTTTATTCACGTATGTATTATGATAAGTGCATTTTAGTTTACTGTTTTTATTTTGTAGAATGTTATGTTCATTTTTTTACTATGAATTTCTGTTGTTACTTGAAAATTGTTTGTAATTTATTTTAGTTTATTTTGTTGATTTGTGCGCAATGCTTAGATTGTCCAATTTGCAGATTTTTTTAAAATTTGAACAGAATGCTGTGTACAAAGTATTCTTTGAAATTTATTGTTGTTATGTTAATTTATTAAAGCGAGGTGTACGTAGTTCTTAGATTCTTTCGCTGCCTAGATTGGGCAATTCGTAGATTTTTTTTCAAGTTAAAATATAGCACTGTATACATGGAGTCTTATGAAATATTTTTGGTTAGAAACTTTAAGAAAGTTAGAACGTTTTTGCTATCTAATTTTTTTGTTTTTGTTTCGAAGTTTTAGCTTAAATTGTGTGTTCAAAACGTGGTTTGTGCATGTGCGAAAACCCCGTTTTTGGAGACATTTTAGACTTAAAGTTCGAAATGTAGACAAAAAATTTAGATAGTAGTATGGCACCTTGAAGTTTCTCGCCAAAAATATTTGGCGAGAAATTTGGCGTCCTGAGGGCGCATATAAGAGTAGTTCCGTCTTTTTTTTCTTCTCGAAGCAGGCCCACCAGCGGCCGAGCGGTAAAGTCGCTGAACACTGGTAGTTCGGTCCGAGGTTCGAATCCCGCGAACGGGTTGGCTGCACGGCCGTTTTCATGGTTTTCCCCATGTGTAATGTCTATACGAGCCAGTTTCCCTTAGAAAGTCCTCCAGAAAGGCATCCCTTCCCTTAGGCAGATTGCCCTCGAGGCTTTGCCATAATCACCACTCCCTCTTCTCGAAGCGTTTCTTGATAAGAACTTACTTACATGCGCTTGATTGTAAAAGATGCCAATTGGCTTTTCTTCACCTTTCAGAGTACATAGCTTACTCCTGTGGGCCTGTCCACATTTGCAACGTCTTTCTGGGTTGGAGCAAAGGTGCTGAGAGTTACCATAATCTTGGCACCGGTAACATTCCAGTGGTCGTTTCCCTGGTGCGAATTTCTCTATCCTGATATTCAGTCCGAACATGTTATTCACCTGGTGAATCACGGTTCCCTCTGTCGTCTGTTCCAGTGAGGATGTGGAACAGGAACACTTGTTTGGTCTAGGCGGCATTTCGCAGCCTCTGCTGCTTTGACCACCCTTTTAGATATGGTGGTGTATTGAGAATACGGCAAAGCACACTAAGGCTATCTGCCTAAGGGAAGGGATACCTTCGGGGAGGACTTTCTAAGGGAAACTGGCTCGTATACACGTTACACATGGGGAAAACCACGAAAACGCCCATGCAGCCAGCCCGTTCGCGGGATTCAAACCTCGGACCGAACTACCAGTGTTCAGCGATTTTACCGCTCGGTCGCTTCGCCCTTTTGGAAAAATTGTCCTAAGGCGTTGGGGGTGATTAAGGGTAAAAGGTGATTTACACCACGCCGTTATAGGCGAAGCTAGTCCTAAACATGAAGTACAATGTTGGAGATTAGAATAAGTAGGGGAAGCATCTGGAGTGTCCTCATTGGCCGCTCGAGCAGTGAAATTACTTCGCAAGTTGGAGAATGATGATAAGTCGGAGCCAGTCACGTGGGTGGTCACCCACCCAAGTATTGACCCCGAGAGCTGCTGCTGGAAAACAGGGAATCCTGTGGGTTGGAGAAAAAGTAAAAATTATTAAAAAAATAATCTTTCCTCTGTTGCATCTAAAACGGGAGTTATCCTTCGCTCTCAGCAAATCTGATTAATGTCATAGCTGCCTTAAACCCGGCTGTAAACTTCTCAGCCGTGGTTTTTGCAGCTCGTATCTTGGCAATGTGGTCAACTATGCCTTGCAAAAATCTGTTAATTTTCGGATCTTGAATCTAGTCTTGGTTTTCTTTATAATTCTCCGGCGGAGGTTCCAGTCTTCTCTTCAACTTCTCGCTGTAGCGAGTTTTCGTCTGGGTTTTACTATCAGTTTCCACAAGTTTCGGGAAGTCCGCTGCTGTTGGTATCTATGCTGCATTCTTCGGTTGTGACTTCTTTCCTTCGAACTTCTTTTTATACAAGAGGCAACCTATGTAAGAACTTATGTGTTCCTGCGAGCAGAATATACACGTAGGCTTTTCCTCTGTCTTCAAGGGGCAGTTTACTTCTATGCATCTTCCCACACTTGCAGCAACGCTCAGGATTTGAGGAGAGATGCTGCGAGTGGCCGTATTCTTGACAACGGTAGCATTATATAATTCGCTTTTTTGGTGCAAACTTCTCGATTTTCACGTTCACGCTGAACATATAATTTAGCCGATGTATAACCTGACCTTTTCCTGGCTTCTCCAATTCCAGCAGGAATATAGAGAGTTTCTCAACCATTTCAGCTCTGCGTCTAGTAAATTGTTTCATTTTTCGTATCGGGTAGTTTCTTCTTTCAAGATCTGCAAATATTACTTCCTGTTTCATGGCTGATGGTAAGTTTTTGAGAACTACCTTCAGCGGCTTTTCACTCAGCATTTAGAAGGTGTGAAAGGGTATATTTCTTTTCTGCAATACCTCGGTGGCTTTTTATAATATTCTACCGTTTTGAAATTAACATAGAGCAATTTCATATCTCCTTCAAATTCGTCTTTGCAGGTATTTAATTTCATGGTAAAATTTCATGTATTTCTTTCCAATCCACTGCGTTTGCCGGAAGATAATTGGTCGGGACGTTTCTCCTTCAGCCGCGATTCCTCTTTCATTTTCCGCCGTTTCCAGAACCTTGAATCTGTTTTCTTTCGTAATGTCCATGGGTTCTTTAGATTGCTGCTCTTTGCAGTTTCCATAGGGAAAATCCATTTTTCTCCTTCAGTATTCCTTTTTCTTTCTCAACTCTACTCCATTCGGCAATCAATTCATCTCTTCATAAATGGGTTTTCCATTTTCCTTCAGGTGTTGTATTCATGTATTTTCTTTACGCATTACGATAACTCCATGCTTCCGAAGAACGTTTAAAATGTGCATGTCCGTATTTTCTATAATCCTTGGCTCGTTCAGAATAATGGGCCCGGGGTCGAGTAGCTTCGCGGGGTTCTTAGTTGTTTGCGAATCGGAAGTTTTCCTAGCTTTCTTAGACTTCTTTTTCTTCTTTTCATTCTGCTTTAGCAGAAAATCCTCCTTCATTAACGGGAATGTCCTATTCGATTGATATGAGCTTATCGATTCTCGTTCACTGAACTCATCGTCTTTATCTGATGAGTCGCGTGGTGTCCTAAATAAGGATTTTTTACTCGAAAGTAACTAATCAATTAACACGAAAAGGCACTATCCACTACGGAACTGGGACAGATCAAAACTCAAGGTGAGAGAGAAACTGCAGTACGTCCGATTCGTTTGCTATCACCGCTCGAATATGGTCGTGCAAATATGGAGGATGTGAAGTGCAAAGCTGTATATATAATAAAACGTCGTCACCTCAATGGACGAACCTGCGCTTTGTCTCGATCGCAGAGCTCGTGGTGACTGCGCTTTGGAAATACAATGAATTAAACTGCGCATGCTTGCCATTTACAGTTGTTTTTTAATGTAATGCGCATGCTGGTTTCAAGAGCTCCTCCATTGATTTGACTCACGTTCATTTTTCGTTGCAGTTTCAATCAAACGGATCTTTTCAGACCCAATTTCATTATTATTTTTGTTTTTCCTGACATAATGGCTTATCGCTACTGCAAATTTAAAGGCTGTAATAGGAAGATTGCATCAAAAAGTGATGGAATACATTTCTACAGATTTCCCAAGGAAGAGCAAAGGTTAGTACTAAATTATTTTATGATTCCTTTCCACTTTTGTCATAAAAAATTATTTCGTTAAACGTAATTCATTTGTATTTCATCCTGAACTTTTGCTGAAAAATTTAAAATACCTCAAACTCGAAAAAAAAATTGATGTTTAAAAATTCTTCAGAAACAAAAAAACTGAAGTTTAGACCTTTTCTTCCCGCAATATTGCACATCCAGAGTTATTTATGTTAGAGTTCCTTTAGGCTTTGGCACATTATAGCTACCTAACTCTGTTAGAAGTAATGGTGTTATTTTTGGAGCAACTTAAAATTTCTTAATGTATAGTTTTTTTTGGGGGGGGGATTATGTGGATAATCAAAAAGTGTTAAGAGAGAAATGTTTGAAACAAAATAAATTACAGTACTTTTACATTAACTGCATGCTAGAATGAACTACTGGTATGAATTATGATTAAAAAAAACAAAAACAATGATCTTTTATTGTTAAGATGAAATTATTGACAAAAGAACATGCTTTTAGTTTGTAAATCTATTTTTAGAAATAGTTTACAGATTAAAGGCATAGGAAAAATGCACTGTTTTCAATAGTAAACAGAAAACTTAGAGATTATATGGATGTCCAAATTACAGGTAAACGATTTCGTCATTGGAGAATGGGTTTCAGTTGAATAATGAAGTTGTTTAATCCAAATGAAGTGATAAAAAGTAAATGACTCTTACTGTATGAACGGTGATGATGGCTGTGGGCCATGAAATTTGCTGTTTTGGTCCCCTTAGATTGAAAAAAAAATTGTCAAATTTATTTTTGTTATTTGATATGAAAAAAAAAATTCGTATTAACTTAGTAGTCCATATAACATATTCATGGAGAGGGTTGGGGCAAACCAATAATAACTTGGTTAATGAAGACATTAGTTTTGCTTTCATCTTTTGATGAAATACAATCTTGAATTTAAATATAGGCTAGAGGGATAATTCAAATTAATCAATATTCCATTATCTATTATTTAAAAGTATGCTGGTATTTTATAGATGCTTAAAAAAAAGTAAAATTGCTTCGTGGAGAGGGGGGACAGTATTAAGGTTATCTCCAGAACACTAAATTAATGCAATTTATATTATATATCAAACTAATTCAATTTATATATATATATATATATACTTATTTATTTTCAATCTTTTTTGTTTCAAATGCCAAGCTTGGGTCAAGGCTTCTCAGAATGAAAAGCTCGTGGGTATTCCTGCCTCTGACCTACATCAAAGAGCCTATCTATGTATGGTACATTTTGAAGACTAGTGCTTCGTTAATATCACTACTAAACATCGTTTAGTACACAATGCAGTACTGTGTTCTTTAAAACTCCAGGTGACAAATGGTTTGGTTCCAGATAAAATGCCCAAATTAAGTCATATGATAGTGTCAAGTTCTGTGACAAATGGTTCGGTTCCAGATAAAGTGCCCGAGTTAAGTCGTATGAAAGTGCCTAGTTCTGTGACAAATAGTTCAGTTCGAGATAAAATGCCCGAGTTAAATCATATTACAGTGCCAAGTTCTGAACATCATTAGTCATATTTCCAATGTTCAAGGACCCAATAATCTTTATCAAAATGTCTGCTCCATTGAACGTTCAACTTGTAATGCATATTTAATGTCTCCCACTCCACAGCAGTCATTTTCAACACCAGTGACCTGTGGCACACCGAAGTCACCTTATTCTGTGAAAAAAATACACACCCAGAAAATCACATTGGCAAAAAAAAAAGTTTAAAAATATCGTGACATGGCAAGATGGCTGAAATTAAAATTTGTGTCATCTAAGAAGAAATTTTCTGCAGCTCATTCTCTAGTAAAAACCTTTCCAGTCAAGGAGTTAGTAAAAAATTATCTTCTTTTATTCAACGCCAAGTAATATTGAATACCCAGAAAAAAAAAAAAAAAAAAAGACGTTTTACACAGTCAGATAAAATTGATGCCTACCGCATCTACAGTAAAAGTCGGGCAGCTTATCATGTTTTGAAAGAGTTCCTTGAACTTCCAGCTGAACGAACTCTTCAACGTTTTATCTCACCAGAATTGTCACGTACAGGAATCAGTGCAGATGTCATATAAGCACTGAAATAAGTTTTACAAAATAAGTAAAATCACGAAAGAATGTTTGCATTGATCTTTGATGAGATATCATTGAAAACCTGTTTAGTGCATGATAAACAAAATGATCGCATAGTTGGATTTGAGGACTTAGGTGTTTTTCACAGTGATTCAATTGCAAATCATGCACTAGTATTAATGCTGAGAAGTTTAACTGCAAAAAGAAACTTCCACTTGGAATTTATTTCTCCAGCCATGCAATAAATGCAGAAAGACTGAGAGAAATACTCACAGAAGCTTTAACAAAATTATCTGATACTAATGCCGTAGTTAAAGCTCTGGTTTGTGGCCAAGGTGGAAGTAATAGTAGGTTGTTTAGAATTTCAGGAGTGGATCTATTAAACCATTCTTTGACTTTAATGGACAGACTATTTATTGTCTGCAAATTTTCAGAAGATCATTTCTTATGAGTTTCCAAACATCTTTTCAGAAATGGACTTTCTTATTTCCAAAGTGAAATGTGTGTCAATACAAATCATTTGAACTGATTATGGCATGACATTTAGTCATCACTTTAGAATTCATACTTGTTTCATTATTTTATGGTGACAATTATTTTGTTATTTATTTTAAAGTGTTTTTAATGTGTTATTGAAAATATTTGTTACATATACATTTACAAAACTTTGAATTTAACAGAGATATAAAAGTGAAGCAGCTTATGTTTCCACTTCTCAACTTTGTTTATATAAGGGAATAATAATAAGTTCAACAGAAATTTAAGCACAGACTTTATTTCCAATGTTGTAGTTGTTTATTGTAAGTTATTATTGATCTGAGCCAATATTTTTGATTGTATTAGCATCAAACTGAATGTTCTGCACATCAATAAAAGACAATGATTCTTTTGCTGTAGCATAACAAATCTCCAACAATTTTCTTACCTGCACATTTTTTGGGCCAATACAAATTTAATAAAAGAGATATCAAGTGTGCTAAGCCTAAGTATTACTATATACACTTTAATTTAGATGCTTTATCATGTTTAACCGATTAATATTATGTCTTTTCCTGCTAACTTAAATTTATATGCTTTAAATGTCATGGTGAACCTGTTTATTTTACTTCTATATGCTAAATATTTATTTCATTGCATTCCCTTAAGCATACTCTTCTATTTATTTGATACATTACTTTACAGCAAAATCCACTTTGAATGTTATTTGAAATTGTTACCTGAAAATACCTTTAATAAGTAATGTTGTTGAAATCTGCGAACTATTTATATAGTAATTTCACAGCCTCGAAACCTTTCCGTGCAAAAGTTTAAAATTGAACCCCTATAAAACTTTCTTTGAGCTGAATAGGCTTTTCAAAAGTTGATTATCTTTCAACAGTCCATTATGAACAAAACATTTTGACAGCATTCTGGAACATCTAATCAAGAAGTTGTTGAAAAGTGTAGTATTCATGAAGGAAGTTAATGCTTCATAATTATTTTATGTTAATTCCTCATTTGTTTAAAAAAAATTAAAGGTCTTATGGCTACAATTTTGCATGGTGATATAAAGAGTTAAATAGGTTGGTTTTCAAGCAAGGTTATTATCATCTAGCAATAAAACCAAAAATAATATTTATTTGTAAAAAAAACATCCACTGTTTTTCTGAATGTATGTATACATTAATAGTTTATTTTGAAAAAGACTGCAATTTGGTGTAAAAGAATTTTCAGTACATTTTGTTAGTTTTATTTGTTACAAATAAAACTAACCAAATTTTTAGTATTTTCTTCTTATTGCCTGTTTCTTGAAATTATTTAATAAAATTATTCACATATAAAAACATTTTTTTTAAATTTTGTGCTGTAAAATAAGTTATATACGTATGTAGCAGAGATGTAGTTGTTACATCATTATTTTAAAAAATAAAATGATGCAAAGTAAGAATATTTGAATTTTTTTTTTATTCTTATTTTACCTTCTTTTTTAATTATATTATTTTTTTATATAACTGGATTCTTTTCAACCAAAACGGCGTAATTTGCAATTTCAATGTTTTGGTAGAAAAAAAAATGCAGAAGTTAGCGCCTCCCTAACTTCTGCATTTTTGCTGCCCCTAAATTTTGGATCCCAGTGCTTTCCCTAAATTCTAAAAGTTTTATCATCCCTTAATTTTGTCGCTCAGTGCTTCTCTAAATTCCAAAAATTTTGTGTTCCCTAAATTCCGCCGCGCTCTGCCATGTGGCCTCAGGCGCCGGTTCTGGGTTATACTATATATGAGTCGGTTCTGGGTTTATGTGAATAACAAATCAGTTATTCTTAATTCAAATAGCACTAAATGTAATCTTTTGGTCTATAAGTATCATTAACAAAATCTATTTTTAACATATGGAAAGAAATTTTTAAATTTTTCATCGTCTACATTTCATAGCGCATTTAACTTAAATATCTAATCATCGCCAAGCGTATTTTCAACATAAAAGGTCCTCATGTACTTTGTTACTTAATTACTACTATAAAACAATTGTTTAGGCAACGCTGCATGAGTCGTTATTCAAGTTGTCATGTGTTGATAAACATGCCATTAAGAAAGCATAATATACTTGTGTTCACCAGTTTGGCGTCAGGGCTATAAAATATTAGTAAGCGTAAAATGGTTCGCCAGGTTGACGTCAGTGATGTAAAATATTAGTAAATGTAAACTCAACAATGTTTCTATGTACAGAATGCATGCCAAACGCATAAGCAGCCAAATTATTGATCTCACAAATTTATGCTAAAATGATTGTTTCTTCAATAACATGGTATTTTATTTAGTATCGAAGTGAAATTAAGATCGGGCTCTCCACATGTTTTATCAACGGTGGGGGGAATAAAATGCGCATGCGTAAAGCATTCAAAAAAATTTCCTTAAAAAACATTTTGTTGGTGGCTTTGAAGTCCGGATTTTAGATCATTTCGGATATTGGACGTCCAGATATTGAATGTTCGAATCTCGGACTTTGTACTGTAGTATGCATTAGAATACCAATTATATTTGTTTATTTGAAAACTACCTTCAATTTAATCTTCGTGATTCTTTTTTCTTGATTCTAAGTTTTCTATCCAGATATTTCTTTTATACCTCCGGCAATATTGCTGAAGCTACAAGCAATACTTTATTCCTTTCAAATATCGTCATTATTAATGATACTAGTCTGTTTTGAGGGCCGTAAGAAAATTGCAGCGAAAATGTATGCGCAAAAGCGCCAAATTTGGCAAATGCGCCAAATCTAGCAAACTCGCCCATTTAACAGTGCGCCAAATCTAGCGTACGCGTTAGTTTCAGATTGCGTAAGTTTATATAGTTCTACATTTCTTGAGACGCCATTGAAATACTTTAATTAATTTTTAAATCCTTTTTTGATTTTAAATCCTTTTTTGACATCCTATGGATTTAACAATTTGGGAACTGCCCATGATGAAAAGTCGGCAGTAGAATTTTGGATAAAGTGCAGAATCACCCACTGCTTGACGCGTTTTTAAGAATTGCACATACTCGGTATCCATGTGCACATCGACCTATTTTCACTTAAAAAAAAAAATCCTAGAATTGCACAAAAATGGCACTGCGCACATCCTTGACTTTATCTATGTACACATCGGACCTATTTTTACTTAAAAAGTAAAAGAAAATTGATAAAAAAATCCAATCGTTTTTACCCTTGTAAAAAGCGGCAAACAAATAAGTGAGCAATTCTGCACTTTACCGAGAATATTTTCAAAGAAAAGGCATCATTCATTATAGAAAATTACGTTTGAACAACCAACGAGATGAAACTGTGCTTTAGCGATAGGTCGGTAACGAAATAGCGATGCAGACATCCATTCAGTTATGTTTAGCAATTTTTATATAAATTATAATAATTATCTGAAATAGTTATTTACTCTTATGCTTCCATTCAGTCGTGTTTAGCCTTTTTCATATAAATTATAATAATAATAAAGTATTATATAACCTTCCATCTAAATTAAAACATCAATCTTAGATAGTTATTTACTATTATACTTCCTTTCTTGCGTTAGGGTTGTCGCAATTCTTTTTGGCAGCATTGGCATCAACGATAATTTGGCTATTTTTATGGCCCTCGAAACCGAATAGTACCTTATTAATATTATGGTTATTATTATTTTGCTGTTTCCTCCGCTGTTTCTCACCATTCTAGCTTCAAGTTCATCCACGGAAATGCCCTTGTCGGAAGTTGCATTGCAGAAGAACTATTTCTGTTGGAGGCACAAGGGATGTCACAAATCAGAACTGGGATAGAGCTCGGTAATCTCGGGCTTGAGTTGTTAATCCGTGAATATACGCGCACGATTTCTGACCCACTTACTCTATAAAAGCAGGTGAAATGTACGAAAACATTAGAGAATTTGCACAGTCACAGCACCTTTAAAATGAATAAACTAATGGGAGGACTATTTACATACCGTATGAAAGGAAATAAAATAAATTTTGTATTTAATTTTACTTTGCAACACAAGATGAAATACTCTAAGCAGTTTTCTCACAGGATAGCTTCCTTTCCGTATTTCTATTAATTTTCGCTTGCATCTTTCGAAAGCCAAGAAAGCTTCAAATGTAACATGAAAATGAAATTAAGGCAAAACTTAAACTAACTATGCGTTTCAAGGAGACAGACATAAGTTCCCTCCTCTATATTAAACAAAATTATTCTTCCAAAATACTTTTGCTCTATGAAGTGGAAGCCCACATTTGTCTCCAGTATTTTTGCTGTAATAGATTTTATAAATTTAAACAATAAATTGAAGACAAATTTCGAATGTAATCATTTATTTGAGTACAACCTGAACCTTTACAAAGGTAAATATTTGCAAGAACATTTTTTAAACCATAGAAAATATTCATATGAGACGTGACTGACACAAGTTACACGCTGACGAAGCAATGCTTATGACATGGACTAAAACATAAGTGACTAAATTATTTTCGTACATATTTCAAAAGAAAAAGAAACTTGCTTTACGCAATGACGAAGAGATATTATGTATGTTAAAATAAATGGGAAGCTACATACAATTTAACTGTTCTGGTACCAAATTAATACATTATGTATTGGCTTTTCATTGCCAATACAGTAATTTCTGTCATTTTAAACTGAAACACGTTATAAATTTAGGGAAAAAAAAAAAGAAAAAAAAGAACTGATCGATGCTTATACATTTGAGACGAAAAGTTCTCGTTCACCACACATTTGTCGACCCAACTGGATGTTTTTAGGAGTGATGGTCACACAGTTGGTGCGGATAGCGCACAGATTTGCGTCTTCAAACAGTCCAACCAAATATGCTTCGCTCGCCTTCTAAAATAGAATGAAAATTATTGAGATGCGGTACAAGTAGTTACAAACAAAATTAGGCAAACACGTAACCTGGCACGGAATCCATATTTAATTTCTAAATAACAAAACTGAAATACCAAAAGTTGGTTCATCTACTTCCCTTAGTTATTACAATTAATTATTATGTACACTAAATCTTTTACATACTTTTATAAAGAATTTTCAATAAATTTTAATCCTGACAAAATATGCAGGTCTACCAATGGCTAAGTGGATATCACTGTTTAAAGTCGAGATACAGCATTGGTTTCATATGTAAAATGTGTTTTCTCCATAGGACGGTAAACTGGCCTGAATTAAAGTTGTGCGTTAAGTTTCTGCGTATATCATATTAATAAGATTAAAAGGGTGAAAATTTAACGACTAACATAATCAAACTTTCATAAACTCACTTGCAAGACTCCAATTGCAGCACATTGAAAACGGAGGTCAATTTTGAAGTCAGAAAAAATTTTTCTCACTAGTCTCTGGAACAGTAGTGTTTCTATCACCAATTCAGTTGACTTCTGGTAACGACGGATCTCACGCAGAGCTACAGTTTGAGGCCTGTATATGTGAGGCTTCGTCACACCACCTGTAGAAGGCGCACTCTTCATTGCAGCTTTCGTGACAAGGTGCTTACGAGGTGCATCCTGTTTAGTGTGAGCCATTTCAATATCACTTTACCTGAAGTGAAAATTCAGAAATCAGCATTGAACTATGTACTTCAAATTAAAATATTTTGCTAGTAAAATTTAGTTTTCTTAATTTTTTTTTTAAAACCGATCTACTACAGACTTAAATCGAATGTCTTTCAAAAAATTCAAAATATTGCTCAGCAAAATAGCCACAGCAAAATTTTAAAATATCTGTTATTGTGGGTACTGCTTGATTTTCAGGGCCTCCGCGATTAACCACTAAATTACGTAAAAAAAAAATTGCTTCGACGACTTTGAGGAACCGCGTGATATCATTTTTTTAAAATTTAAACTATGTAAAAATCTTGACCAGTTTCCAAATCGGGAAGGAAGCATACTGATATCAATGACTGTAGACCACGTGCTATATCAATCGACAATATATTGATTATTGGCGAGCCTAATAAAACAGACAACCCTGAAAAGCCATTTAACTGAATTTAACTGCCATACTGTTTATAGTTTTTCAGCTTTTCACATAACTGTGAATTTAACTGCAATACTGTAGCCATTTAACTGCCATACTGTTTATAGCCATTTAACTGTGAATAATACATTTAATTTTGTTGATCCAACAATCGGTTTTCAGACCCAAAATGTGGAAAGACATTTTGAGCACCGATTGTTGGATCAACAAAATGAAAGTGGTACGGCTCGACATCATCTAGAGTGGTATTTTTCCGAATTCATGTGGTGGCAGTTCTTTGGGGAAGAAACACCTTTTGATGCCATATTATAAAACAATAGCAGAAATAAGGCAGCTGCAAACTGTATACGAATAGTTTCAACTTGGCGATAATCTTGGCGCCGTTTTGAGAAAGGGCTAGTGAAAATCAATGAGTACCAGTGGCGTAGCGACGGGGGGGCAAGGGGGTGTATGATACCCCGGGCGCTGCTCGCAGAGGGACGCCAAATTGTCTCCAAACAAGATTTTCCGAAAAATTTCAGTTTATATTTTGATCGATTTCTGAAAAATGTATTTAAAATTAATAATTATTGTAATATAACTAATCATTTATTTTCTTGATTTGTCTGATAAAATGTGTAATAAATGATTATGCTTGCAGTACATCAATCAAACATCTCCGTATACAAAACTTTTTTTCTGACCACTTTATTTTTGTAAAATAGATGTATGTTTTTATTTTTTTAAACGAAATGCATGCATAGCTCTCGCTTTTTATTTTAAAAAGATAACAAACGGTCCAGTCTCATATTATAACCCTTCGACCTTGAACTACATTCTTAGACAAAAAAACCGACGTACCACGACGCACCGAGAAGATATAAAGCAAATTGAACACAAATTGATATGCATACAGGTTTCGACGGGAAATGCAAAATTTTACATTTTGGCTGCCAATGAATGAACGGTTGTCGCTACAGCGCATCTGATCTGCTCAATTGACAGGATATTTAAGAGGAGAAATTACGATTCCAGGTTATAAATTCTTGACGAATTTCATTCCGTGTACTCTGGTAGACAGTAACTATATGCGCAGATGTCAGAATTTGAGAGAATGTAGTTGGGCGCAAAGAAGCCGGTTGGTCTTATCGGCGAATATCTCGACATTTGAGCAGGAGCGGAATGAGTGAACCATGGCCGCACACAGCGTCAGAAAAGAAGCTGTAGGCTTAGAGAAATTTCTATTTCAGGTCTAGAGCCCCCAAATTTCCGCAGTAACTAGCTTGTAAGGATTATGTTAATTTTATTAATAGTTAAATTTTGAGTTAAACTTCCTTTCCTGTCGCTTCTTAACTTCAACTTAGCACTTCCGGCCAGAACGTAGTATTAGAATCACGTCTCATACAATAATGAGGAAGACCGGTATATAACCGCGAAGTTTTACTGTCTGAGAGAGAAAGATATCAGAGATTCTGGTCAGCACACATCCGCCTTTTTAGGCTTCTCTCTCTTAAGCTATAGTTACGCTCGGCCGTACTTTAGGCCCTTGATAACTTCGCAGTCAATTAGCGTTAAGGGGCCAACTAAATTACAATCTTAATAGCTTCGGCTACATCTCTTTAGTTAAGATAAGTTTAGTTTAATTCTTAGCTTCTTAAGTTCACGACCAAGTGTCGACTTTATTGTACAACTCCAAGACGGAGTTCTGTTAAATCTTATTTGAATAATAAGGGATTAATTCAGAAGTCAAACAACAAAAATCAGCGTTAATTTTCAAAATTTTCACAGGACTAGTTTCGATGGTTTTACCGAACCACCATCCTCAGCTGCAAAACCGCAAGATTCTTCACTTTCAACGTTAACTTACAATTACGCAGTGGAGAATCCTACAAGCTTTATACAAAAATGGAACTTCCATTTCCCTATCACCAGTGCAGGATTTACATATAAGCTACAAGAGCTATAGTTTAGGGCCCCCCAAAATTTAAAATATAGCATAACAGACTTATAAAGAGCCCCAGTTTTCAAATAGCTTAGGGTCTCATCAAGTTTAAATCCAGCACTACCTATCACTAATAGTTGCAGAGATTTTCCATTTTTAATTGCGTGTAATTGCCTTTAATGTCTTTTTATTTCTTCAATAACTTCTCTTTCCGAAACTTTCACAAATTATTTTTTATTTAGACCATATCAATGCCAAGGAAAAAACTTAGCGGTTCTCAGAATCGGAAAAGAAAACTAGGGCAAGAAAAAGAAGCTCAGAACTCCAGAATAAGAATGGAATTATATTTAATAAACAAATCGAAAAAAAAAATGGGGGGGGGGGAAGTTAAGAAGGATGAAGAACTAAAATCAGATTCAAATTGTATTTCTATTGCTGCTAAACGTTTATGCAATAACACATCACAACAAATAAAATACTCTAAAGATGATGAAGTTGGGGGCTCAAGTACATCAGAAGTCCCAAATCCATGTCCATTACTAATAAGTACAGAAAATGCAACAGAAACCCTCACTGCAATTCAGGAAATTCTGGAGTTCAATGACGTTGCTTTTTTAAAATTCTCTAATAATCTTCCAATAATATCGAACCATCTTCGCGCTGAAGTGATTATTCGATTGAATCAAAGATTTATTGAAATACATGCTAAAGATGCAGCCTCAATTGAAAATACAATTTTAGAAAAATTAAATTCCGATCAGATTTCATTAACAAACTGTAGATTACAATGTTATGATAATGCTGCCGTGATGTCAGGTCACATATCTGGCGTTCAACAAAGAATTATGGAAAAAATAATAAAGCATTATTTGTAAATTGTGATAACCACTCATTAAATTTAGTAGGAGTCACTGCAGCTAAGTAAGATCCAATCGTTATAACATGCTTTGGAATAATTGAAAACATATATCTCTTTTTCTCACGTTCAACATTACGATGGGAATTATTAAAAAATGCTTTAAAGAATACTGTTAAACATAAATCTGAAGCACGATAGAGCGCCAGAGCAGAAGCGGTTAGCGTTATTGTTGGAGAACAGGAAGAATTAGTAGAATTATTAGAAAAATTAGCAGAGGATACTACTACTACAAGTGACACCAGAAGTGAAGCTGCATTTTTATTGCAAAATATGCTGAATTTTAGTTTCATAACTTTAGTCCATTTCTGGCATAAAATCATGAGGTGCAGCTTAAGATTACAAGATCCTAAAATGAATTTTAGAGAAGCGTTCTTGATCGTCTGCAACAGGAAATAAATAAGCGACCTAAGTGATCTTAACTCCAAATTTGGATTTTTACTGGATGTTGAAAATTTATTAAACAAGGATAATGTTGATAACGGTCTTGAAAAAAAATTGTAAGAATTTGGGTGAATTTTATAATACAGATTTTAATAGAACAGAACTTCTATGTCGAAATATGTGATTGCAAGATGTTACTCACCAGTAGAAAAGAAATTGAACTTAAAACTCCATTACAGCTTCTTACCTTTATAATATCGTATGGAGAAGATGTTTTTCCAAACCTGAGAGTCGCTCTGCAAATACTCCTTACTATTTCAGTATCAATTGCTAGTAGTATCAATTATTATAATATAACACTATATTATTATTAAATATAGCGACCTTATATATATTAACTTTTAAATTGTTTGAAAATTGTACTTTTTTTTTAAATTAATTTAGTATGTTAAGTAAATAATATCTTTAACTTATTCTAGATGTCCGATTTTTCTACTGACAGACAGATTTCCGAATCCAATTCCAGTCTTGGTTTTTTAACAAGATTCTTTTGCCTCAAATTTAAATTGCTTTTGGGTAAATTATCCCAAGCCTAACCTGAGCCTGTGTATCCTATATATCTCGAAAAACAGAGCAGTATTTTGTAGAAGAGTACTTGCAGTGACTATTCGTAATATATTATAGAATATTTTAAGTTAGGTACTGTAACCTTTTACTTTTGTCTTATATTCTTATTACAAGTATATTCTATATATTACATTACTATATGCTTTTAAAGGGGGCGCCAGAAAGGTATCGTGCCCCGGGCGCCAGTTATGCTAGCTACGCCACTGATGAGTACCTTATTATATTATAGTTAGTGAAAAGTCGGTATTGCTACAATGTTTTTGATAATGGCAAGTTAAAAGCGCTGAGCTTCAAAACATGTTTCAAATTCTTAATTTTTTTAATGTGCGCTTTAATATTTTGATGACTAGTTACTAAATTGCCACTTTTCAAAATTAATTTTTAGCATTGTGTCCAAACGGCATGCTAGCACTACTGCATTACGCCTTCCATCTCCCACCGCTTCACCAAAAGACAAAATATTTTATTCAGTCCACTGCAATAAGGCGTTTATAATCCATTAATGCAACGATACGGATAAAAATAATTGTTCATAATGATATGGAAAGGAGCACAATACAAAATATAAACACCTTTTTGTACATTATGTAGAATCGTGGGGCAATTATTTTGAATTACTTTTAATACTAGGTTCATATGCAGCCAAGTGGCTAAATGTCAACAGGTGCAATTTAAAATTCCTATTGTCGAAAAGATAATGAGCGCTGCTAGATTGAAAATAAAATTATGAGAATAAATTGCAGTACCAAAATAAAATTAACAAACTAGTAAAATTTTTACACCTGGAAAGAAAAAAAATCCTATTTTGAACTGTTAACCATACGTTTTTCTAGGTATATAGAAACATGTGCACATAGAAAATGGTACCTCAAGGGATTCCAACGGTTAGAAGCATGTATTTCAAAGAATGCTTATGAAAGACAAATGCAACAACAAAACAAAACAAAAAAAAAAAAAAAAAAAAATGAAATGAAGTGAATTTTAGAGGCATTAAAGAGACAAGAATTATATTGTAACGGCATAGTAGGAAGACGGAGAAAGAATTTCACAGAATCGTGACATACCGTATATTCTCACGTAATGTCCGCACTTTTTCTACGAAAATTGCATCACTAAAACGCAGGTGCGGACAATTAGACGCGTCGTCCAAATGTTGCGCTTTTTCTCGTGAGTAATTTTGGACGTAAATTTCATTTCAAACAGCCAAGTTAAAATCTAAGTGGAAGAAAATGGCATAAGTAATAAAAGTATCAAATTTTAAGTTGTCTAATACTTACCTAAAATTAACAAACTCACTTTCTCCCATCCACATAAATAATAAATTACCCCGTTTACGTTATCAACACTCGGCACGTATTAGTCCGCACAGGAGCACAAATTAACCAACACTTGCAGTTTTAATATTTACTTTTACGCAAATTAAATAAACGTTGATTCTTTTAATATGGTGCACACATTTTTTTTTTTTTTTTTTTTTTTTTAATCTCTTCTGACGCCGCACTGTATGAAAATCCATTTCGTTTTATCATTCACCGGAACCAGCCTTCTCTCGCCTTGAATTGTGATGTAGGAATATCTTCTCATGCCGCAGCAAGAGCTCTTATTTGGCACATTTTTTTTTTTTTTTTTTTTTTTTTTTTTTTTTTTTTTTTTCCCGTGTTTAAAGGCGTGCCCTGAGCACGCATTTCGGATATGGATGTAGCAGGCCCATCAGGCGTTAATTTTGTTGATGGAAAAGAAGATGAAATGATTGATTTACATTTTGCCGATGACGAAATAGTAAGTTTACTCTTTTAAGCAAGAAAGGATTTCGTTAATATCCTTTATTTATTAAAAATTAGTTCAAATAATTTTATTAAAGATTTCACTGTGGGTCATAATTTTTTTAGTTAGGTGAACCGACCCAGTTCTGTCTAGAAAATACAATAGCTCCCTATCCTTATCAAAGTGCGTTGAGTTTGGATGTAATTATCACCTTTTCTCAAGTAGTTAACTTTTTCCTAAAATATAGAGATTTCGATACATGATACTTTTTTTTTCAAACTTACTTTTTTCAAATTAGGATATTTCAAATGAATTTGCTGTAGAAGCTTGGTTTGGTTTTGGTTTATTAGATTACAACAAAGCACTCGATGGTTATCTGCCTTAAGGAAGGGATGCCTTCTTGGAGAACTTTTTAAGGAAAACTGACTCGTATACACGTTACACATGGAGAAAACCACGAAAACACCCATGCAGCCAGCCCGTTCGCGGGATTCGAACTTCGAACCGAACTACCAGTGTTCAGCGACGTTACCGCTCAGCCGAATTTGCTGTAGAACATCCACTAAATGCAGGAAATAATATGGTTTGAAGATTCTTCGCTGAACGCGTCAGTCTGTCCCAACTAACCTTTCTTCTAATATGTATAACTTTCATTGCAAATATGAAACCAATGAAATGCTGAAAAAGTGTTTACTGAATGTAATTTTTATCCTTAATAACCTGCCGTGAATTTTTACGGAAGTAAGGAGAAAAACAAATCGTCGCTTTAATGCTACAGAAGTAACTTATCATACTAGGATAAATCATTCAGAACTTCCAGAACCCGTAAATCACGGGTTGTTAGAGAAGAAATGATTTTTTAGAAGCTTTACTAAGCGGAGTAATGCAAGAAGCGACACAAAACTTAAATAATGAAGACCTAATTAGGTAAATCAGTTACTCATATCGCAATTAGAAAAAACTTTGATATTTTATTAGTATGTTTATCATTATTATTATTTGGTAGAATTTGCATGCACAGCGATTATTTGAACCGAGGACCAGTTTCAACATGCTTGGATTCTGTCAGAGACATGACAGTTGAATTAATTTTATCCTCCATAATGAAAGTGTTACAGATAAAAATGTACCTTATATTATTATAATGTAAGTATATTCTTTATTAAATTGGTTACTTTAGTAAATGCTAATATTGCTTTATTTTTGCACTGAAGAATTTAAGAAAATCATGTGAATCAGCGACGAAGGAACTTTCAGTGATATCTTCTATTACTTGTGGTTCAAATCCCAACAGATTGCAAAGGCCTTTCTCGAAAATTAGTTTTGCTCCTTTCTCAGTTTTAATGTTCACACGCTTTGTCACAAGTTTGTATTTAAATGTAATTTTGTTTCTTAACAGTGGAATATTCATTTCGTGTTGTACACTTTCATAATATCGAGGTGGTAACCTTCTTCCCTCGAGTTCTCCATCTTTTAAAGCAAACCTAAGGAGATTATTTTGTTTATATATGTCATATCGTTCGTGCGGATAAATTATTTCGGTTAATCCAACTTCCCACAGACCACTTAATGTAATTGGTATAGGTAATTATGTCACAAAATGCGAAAGTGTATTTTCTGAGAAATGTTCCTCACTACTATCAGAAGGCAGCGTCACGTAGAACGACAAGTCTCTAACTGATAAAATTCAGAATAGAATGTTCTCTTTTTATAACATTTTTACATCGGATATCCAAGCATTAATTTATGCGGGGTATCCCTGAAATTTGACAAAATACTGCATTTTTCCCAGCCACCTTGGTTTCCTTTTTTTTTTTTTTTTTTTTTCCCACTGGATAAAATCCGGAATTGGATACTTTTTGTAGTTCATTTTCATAAAAACTACCTTCAATAACTTCTCCAGCTAAATCTCTTAATTTGTAAATGACACGTTTTCGGTGGACAATTCAATGAATTGTAAATATTTCTTAAGTCTTATTATTTTCGTAACCTTTCTCAAACTGTCTTTTCGATTTACTGATGCTCAAGTTATCGCCTATTTTAAATTGAGGCTTCGTATCAGATTTTATCATATCACCGTATAAATTCTTCCATACCACAGATTGATTATTTATATTCACCGATGAAGGTTCCATTTGAATGACAAGTGTAATTGTAACTATAGTTTAATTTATCGAACACGTCTATATACCTATGTGTATTAAAGTTTGTAAAATATTTGCACATTTTTGTCTTTAGAGTCCTATTAAATCTTTCAATAATGCTCGCTTTTGTTTCGTTATTTGTTGTAAAAAAAATTAATGCCCTTTTCTTTAAATAAATGTTGCACTAATTTATTTTTCAATTCCTATCCCTTATCTGTTTGTAATGAATCTGGTTTACGTTCTTTAAAAATGTTCTCAAATGCCCTTTTCACATTGCAGCCTTTATTTCAAAGGTATACTTTGAAAAGATATCCATCCATGTTAATAAATATTTATACCTTCTTTAAACTTGGCTAAATTTTGTAACTCTACTAAATCAGATTGAAATTGTTCGTCGATACCCCCTACAATGACTCGCTTGCGTTGGAACTTGCGTCGCAGAGGTTTGTGAAGCGTATAAGAATCCTTCTTCTCTAGCCATCTTTTGATCTCTTTGGTCTTTACTCTAGAAACAGGATGTAAAGCATTGATAACACCGAAGTTTGCCGGTTGCGCTGGTTCCGATACGTCAGATCCAGAATTTTTGACATTACAACAGGAATTTTTATCAACGGAAAATGTTATGTTCACCCTCATACAACCGCTATCCAAATAAATGGTAAATCAAATTGAAAATTTATTTATGCTCATTAACCCCTCACCTAATCCTCAAAGCAGATGGTGTTCCTGTTCAAACATCAGTTTCATAGTTTCACCTAAGTTAGAAAATTATTATCATTTCATTTATCATATCATTTCACCAGATTAAAAAACTAAATATTTCAATTTTAAACTCCTTTACATGCAAAAAAAAAAAAAAAAAATATTTACAAACATTAAAAAAATAATTTGATAGGCGATTATTCACACGCACACACACATTTATATTTATATAGACATTTACAGTAAATTTAAAAAAAAAATGAACCAATTAACCTGAAATAGATAAATCTTTTTCATTATTTAACATCTCAAAATCGATATTTTTTAGAAATGACACTAATATAATTTGCAATATTCGAATTTTTACTCACAAATTCAGCAGCAATGTTCATAATATCTATTTTACACACAGCAAGATCACCATATATCCAAAGTTTATCCGAATTGGTCATTGTCACACACTGCCCACCAGTGGCCGAGCGGTAAAGTCGCTGAACACTGTTAGTTCGGTCCGAGGTTCGAATCCCGCGAACGGGCTCGCTGCATGGGCGTTTTCGTGGTTTTCCCCATGTGTAATGTGTATACGAGCCAGTTTCCCTTAGAAAGTCCTCCCTCCCTTTAGGCAGATAGCCCTCGAGGCTTTGCCATAATCACACGCACACACATTGTCGCACATTGATGGCCAAGCTTATTGCCGTATTCCATAATGCACCCACTACGCTCGAAAATGTCCACGATGTTTTTTACTTATAGTCTCTTTTAAGAATTCGATAAGAGAAGTCGAAAGACACATTTCTGCATCAACAGGAGCGATTTGGCTTTCCTGATGGGATGGCATTCGGTTGAAAACTTCGTTTAAGAAGTAGAACTGGAAAGTAGACCTAAGCAGTAACGAAACCAGCTCGGTTGTTTCCTTATTCGTATGAGTTGCTCCCATTCACTTCTTGTAAGAACACACACACTTGGCAAAAATTCACGAGTAAAATCTTTGCGTATAAAATATCTCCGAAACAAAACACACGGGGAATTTTCAACTGTATCTGTTGAAAGCAACCAAGAGTCTCGTATAATTGCACTCTGATCTTCTCGCAAAGAGGGACTTAGTATATCCTTATATTGCACTTTGTCCGATAAGGCTTGACACAGGCAAGGGAAGAGAGTGATTCCGCTTTTCTTCGGTATAAACTCATTATTTTCGAAGCGCACATATTTTCTTAAGTGGACACGTATTACACGAGCGATATCTGATATCACAACAAAATGTTCACCGAGACAAAAATAATGAAAAGGTAAAGATTCCAACTTAAACGTCGTTATACTTTCATCGTTAGGTCGTACTTCTTTGACTCGAAAATCTAACGTTCTTGTTTGAAGTTGTAGGCTTCTCTGTTGCAATAGCACGCTTCCTTTTCAAAAATTGCAAGACAATAGTTTTTTATAAATTACTTTTTCCAGAACAAACAGAAGGCAACTGAATTCTTTCCCAAGAAAATTGCTCTGGTACTCTCGTTGTGACCGTCAAAACAAAATGGCTCTCTTAGAACCAATAAAAAAAGCTTGTTTTCTTATAAAACTTCTCCTTCATGACATATTGCCGTATAGGTCAGACAGCATGAATAAACACGAGGTACCCTCATCGTTGCCACAAGAAAAAATAAAACTTTGGTAAAACATCGTTGCCGCAAAATTAAAAAAAAATAAATTCTGACACTATTTCTCATATACTTTAGAAAAAAACACTTCTAATTTCACTTTCCAACAACTCCACTCGATTCCAAGATGGCGGATTAAAAAATTAACGCGTGGAACTATCGTCGTTGCCACAAAATCAAAACGAAACTTCCCCCCAATCCTAAAATCTACATGCACTTCTACTTCCACTTTGAAAACAAACACTTCCTCTTCGAAACAACTCAACTACACGCGCCAAAATTACGTTACTTCCGGTTACGTGACCTGTAATGTCACTTCCGCTTCCGCAGTGGGGCCAATACTACTGTCGGATAACCTTAAAATGCCTTTTTCTGGCATATGAGCCATAAATCACAGTAGCTTTTCCGCAAATTCAATGCCGAAGTGACCGAAAATTGGTTAAAATTTACATGAAATATCAGTCTGAAGCAAAGAAGTAAAAAAAAACACTCTCTTATTTAAAAAACAACAAACATTATACATATTCTGCACTTTTTAAACATAATACCTCAGACTTCTTACTCATGTCTGACTACCTAAAATAAACAAAATTAGAGTTATTGACAGTAGATAGAAAAGGAGAGTTCTACGCCACAGGGAGCGGGGGAGCAGATAGGCGGAGCCTCCTGAGGCGCTCCCAGACGAAGGACTGCTTGGTGCTTACAGGGGGAGGGAATTTATGGAGTACGTGGGGGTTGCTCCGTGCTCAAACATGGACGCGCTGCTTCTTGTTCGTGACGTCATCACGCATTGTCACCTCGGATTGCTATTGCTATGTCAGACACATGTTTCATCCTGTTTGTGTTGTAATCCGGTTTCATGAACATGTTTATTGATTGACGCAGATCTCCCCGCTACTCTAATGTCATACTAAATCCGCCACGTGATTGCAACATGTTAGAATTTCTGGAACATTTAGTTCAACAACAACCGCTAGAGGGCAGTAGTCTCACCCATAGCGCTTTCTGATTGGTTCTCGTGGATCCTGACCAAGTTATTAACCATTATTTTAATTGATTACACTATTTGACTTTATATAGTAGTATTTAATGAAAAAAGTTCATGTATTTATATGTAAATTTCATGCATTTGTCCATCTATGGCACGGGAAACGTGGACGATAACACAAAGCCGTGCTTTTATCTCTTGAACCCTCGTATTTGACCGTGTCTATCCTCTTTGTTCATCTGACTGTGCAGCGGAAATCAACATGAGGCTGATGGATTGCACATGGGCAATTCTGTTCCAACTTGCTCAAATCTTTGTACATCCTCGATAATGAATGAATTCATAATTTTAAATTTATTTTGTTTCTATTTTTAGGTTAAGATATTTTAAATTTCTCTTTTCTTTATGTAATAAGTAAATGTAAGAGCAATAGTGAAATATAACATATAAGAAGGGGGGGAAATGTCTGAGTATGGAAAACATGAACAAGAAATGAATATTTTTTCTGAAAATGTCCCGAATGGGATAAGTCAGGGGGTAAGAACCTTAACCAGTTTCAGGAATAGGACATGAAAAATAATGCAGTATTTTTAATCTTATTTTTGTCTATAATGCATTTACTTATACTAAAATATTCTGTTTGAAGACTATATTCTACACTTAGAAGGAATTTGATAAATCAGAGTGATTTCGTTTTCTGAAGATTCAGGTTCAGGAATATTACAACTCAAAAGAAAAAAGTTAGAGCGATAATGAAGTATACCATAACCAATAAAAAATGTTTTTCTTCCTAAAAAATTAAAGTGAAACTTTTTTCACATAAAAAAAACTAAATGAATTTTTTTTCGACTTTTAAAAATCAAAGTGTAACTTTTCCCCTTACATTTTGAATTTAACATGGGTTTTCCCATAGATAAAAATAAAAGTAGAGATTTTTCTCCCTAAAATAATTAAAGTGAAACTTTTTCGACAAAAAAAAAATCTAAATGAATTTTTTTTTCGACTTTTTGAAATCAAAGTGTCGAAACAAAAAAAAAGTATAACTTTTTTCCCTAGCATTTTGAAATTAACATGGGTTTTCCCATAGACAAAATAAAAGTGGAGGTTTTTCTTCGTAAAAAAAATTTAAAGTGAAACTTTTTCGACCTAAAAAATCTAAACGAATTTTTTCCAACTTTTTAAACTCAAAGTGTAATTTTTCTAACTATATTTTGAAAGTAACATGGTTTTCGCATATTAATAACAGTGGAGATTTTTCGTCTTAAAATATTAAAGTGAAAATTTTTAAAAAGCAAACTGTTTCTTTTGAGCCCTAACGGAAGCTGCAGTGAACACTTTTCGCCTTAAAAAGACAAACTAGTTATACGGTCTACGTAAGAGCGAAGATCAAAGCCCCACTTCGAGTTTCAGGAGATTGCTGACATATTTTCTTCGCTGGAACCACTTTATGTTTAATAAAAACACATGAGCAAGACCATGAAAACGCCCATGCAGCCAGCCCGTTCGCGGGATTCGAACCTTGGGCCGAACTACCAGTGTTCAGCGACTTTACCGCTCGGTCGCTGGTGGGCCCACGATTTTAAAAGAAAAATATTAAGGAATGATTAATGAAAATGATTGAGGTTAAACGGCTGTAATTTTAAAAACAATGCCGGAAAATCTCCCCTTTGCTTGGCTTTCCAAAATATAAGATACCTTTACATGGTATCTTACATTTTTCACAACAAACTTAATCCTTCAATAATCCACAATCCATCTAAAATCCTCTAAAAAATTCATACTCTCCTGCTAATTCATACATAAAATATCTGTTTGGAATGCCTAGCTTTCACAAACTTTTACGCTTGTTTGAAAACTCCCCCGTTAAATTTTCCTTTAAAATCTCCTGACACTTAATTACAACATCACTCACAGCAGGTTTAGAGCAATCCATAACTAAATGCAAAAATCTTATCTCCAAAACAGTGTTCTCCACAGTATCTGAGCGTTAAACAATCGCCGAAAATAGTGTTAGGAATTTTGTGTTTAGATAGTTAACTTTAGTAGAATTCTAATTAAAAAAATGTTGTATTTCCCTATGCAATGCAGCGCGAAACAACTTTTAAGAGGACGCTATGCTGGAAAAATAAGAACACAGGAGCACGTGCATTTAACTTTAAATAAACGGATATCTCGGGAATTTGTAATGAAATTGAATAAATGTAATTGACCACTATATTACCTGTGACCGTAATTCCATCCTCTATAGAAATCAGAAATTTACGGTTGCTTACATTGCGTTTGCCAAATGGTATCGGTTACCGCAAGCTCGTAAATCGGTGTGGGTTGCCACATCATATCATTTATCGCCATTCTTGGCTATATTTTTTTATTAAAATTCTGGGTAGGTAGGTAGGTGACGGAAGACGGGGACGCCTGGTGGCTACCAAAGATAAACAGGCATGTGTCCCTCGCCTTCCACTATCTAATGGCAACAACTCCCTGTGGCCTCGAGAGTCCACACCGGGAGCTTATTAAGGGTGCAGGAGTTTACATGGCCAAACAGGGGCGACTTATTAACATTGCTTGACTAATTACATAATCACAGGTATGAGACTTGTGGGACGGATTTACAGGTGAGGGGCTCAGAGCTAGGTACTAAATGTATGAAAACACAAAAACATGAAAATGTACAGAAAACACAGAGCACGCAGAGCGGAAAAAAGGGGGGAGAGGGATACACTTGATTAACACTGAAGACTTATGACAAATAAAACACACTTAAAAAATAATAATACACATATACCACATGTCAGATACATATTTGGCCTCATTGATCACATATACTGTACATTGTGGGGTGTGTTTACAGACGAGGGGCCATAAGATGGGAATAACATGTGATTGCTGGACATTGATATGGGGGACACGTAGAGGTCCGACGAATATATATTTGTGGAGCGCATAGGTTGCTGTGTATATGAGCATGCCGAGCGCGGTGACATGTTAGCAGCACAGGGTGATGTTCATGTTGACTTCTGTTAGTGGCAGACGTTGTGGGATTATGCAGCGTCGCATATATCTTGGCCCATAGCGGCGAGCTGGTCAATGACCTTACAGATTTTATTGATTGCAGGTTTGTTTTTAATAATGAACCGTTGAAAGGCGTCTGTAGGAGGAGTGGGATGCTTAATGTGGTTGTCTGCTGTGAGTGGGCAAGAGTAGATATAGGGGTCTGGTGATCCAAGTTGGCCGCACACGCAAGCATCTGTAGTGGAGATGTTGTGCCTATAATAATACGCTGGATAGGGGCCATGTCCCGTTATGAACTGGGTGAGTTGGGGTATAGCTATGAGGCGTGATAGAGAGACTTTGGGTAGGAGATTGTAGGTCCGTCGTCCGGTGTCACATGCGTTCCATTCCTCTTGCCATATTTTGAGTAGGTCTTCTTTGAGAAGCCTCTTTAGATGCGATGGTGGTGCACGGATACGGATTTGCTGAACTTCAGAACTGATGGCGGCTTCTTTGGCTAGGGTGTCTGCTGCCTCGTTTCCAACTAGACCAGCATGCGCCTTGACCCAGGTGAGGTAAATGCGTTGCTGGTGGTTTACAGAGAGTAGCTTTTGGATTTCGGAGATAATTGGGGAGGTGTGGCTTAAGTTTTGAATTGCCAGGAGTGAAGATTGGCTGTCTGTACAGATGCATGCTTGGTGGTAGCCGTTACTTAGTATGTCGTTGGTGGCGTTGAGGATGGCCAAGGCTTCTGCCTGGAACACACTATTGAAGTGCCGCAGTGCTGCCTTCCAACTGGTATGTTCATCATTTTGGTGGTAGCAAATGTACGCGCTACCAACTCCGTTGTGGTGTAGTGGCCGAAACCGCTATGCAAACCCTGGGTTGTGAGATCAAGTTCAAAACAAAACACAGCATAAAAATTTTATTGAACGCAAAAAAATGGCTACATACAATTCGACAAGAGAGAAACTTATCTCTTTCAAATCAATTCTATACATTTTACGTGCGAGAGCAATTTGTGGCTCTCGAGCTTGCGTTTTTAACATTGCCAACGATTTAATTATTTTAATAAAGACTATTTTAACAACTATTGAAAACGTATTTGTAAGTTAAAAAAAATAATAATTTTCAGCTTATGCTCACGAAACATCCTTGTCCATATAAATCTTCAGTCTCTTCTTCTTTTATGTAACCTTATCACACCGTCTTCAATCTTGGATCCATCGGTGTAGTAGACGTACGTAGCGTTGGGAATACTAGAATTGCTAGTGTTGTCTATGGTGATGCGGAAGTTTCTTCCTTGAATGCCCGGGTGTGGGCGTTGGGTGGGGCGAGGGTTTTCATATAAGGTCGGACTGTGGGTTGTATCGTGGAAGATGGCGTCTTTGCGTAGTTGCAGGACTCTGTTTATTGTAGCTTCTTGCTCGGTTCTAAGATATAGTGGCGGTATGCCTGCAAGGATCATGGCCGCAGAGGTGGCTGTGGTGCGAAAACCTTTGCACATCATTAGTGCGAAAGGTCTTTGGATGGTCTGTAGTTGTTTACGTTTCCGGCTTTGCATCGGCTTTGCCCATATTGCCACAGCGTACAGGACTATGGGTTCAATCACTGTCGTGTACAAAATCTTGTTAATATATGGGTTTCGACCCCAATTTATACCTTGAAATTGACGGGCCTTGCGTGCAATGTCTTGTGTCTTAATTTTGAGTTGCTGTAGATGTGGGATCCATGTAAGGCCTTTGTTCCATATTAAGCCTAAATACTTGAGCTCTTTGACGATTTTTAGATTTTTCTGTTGGAATTTAATACATGGATTTCTGCTTGGGTTGGTGCCTGGCTTGGGAATGATGAGAGCGGTTGATTTGGCAGTGGAGATGGTTAATTTGAGTTCTTGACAGAGGAAGCTGAATTTTTGTAATATTTAAGTGCTTCTGTGTTCCAATTCGTTTCTGGTGCGACCCTGGATTAGGAACGCAACGTCGTCTGCATAGGCAACTAGTTGTGTATGCTGTGGCCAGTTGGTGGAGATGATGCTGTTGAAAGTTAGATTCCAGAGCACTGGGCCGGCGCAAGATCCTTGCGGGCATCCTCTCTCCTGCTGTTTGATGGTTGTCCCGTTGTTGTGTGGGACCAGGAGGAAACGATTCTGGAGGTAACTGTCAAATATGCCATAGATGTTAAGGGGGCATCGAGATGAGCGGAGAGCTTGTTTAATGGCCGGCCACCAGAGGGTGTCAAAGGCACTCTGAAGGTCAATTGAGACAAAGGCCGTGTGAAGCTGTTGTTCTTTGTTGTGGTGGATTATCCGTCGAACTTCCTCCAGGACATGCAGTGTGGAGAGGCCGGAGCGGAAGCCGAACTGCCTGTTGCTTAGGATGCGGTTGTCTTGCAGATGAAAGATGAGTCTTTGTACTATTAGTTTTTCGTAGACTTTCCCTAGATCCGGCAACAGGCAGATCGGTCGGAGAGAGCTTGGGCTTTGGGGATCTTTGTTCTTTTTAGTGAAGAAGACTACATGACCAGTTTTAAAGGCGCTTGGGAAGAGCTCATGTTTCAGTAGGTTGTTGAAGAAGTGAAGAAAGAAGATGGGATGTGATTTGTAGGCGACCTTGAGGATGCTATAGTCTAGGCCGTCAGGGCCTGGTGCTGGGCTATACCAAAAATTTGAAAAAAAAATTAAAAAAATGTGATCTAAGGAGTTCGAAGAGATGATCAATAAAATTTTAAAATGGCACGGCAAAAATATTCAGTAACCAATCAGGGGGCTGATTACAGCTCGTTTAATGCACAAATATTCTGTAACCAATCAGGGAGCTGATTACATCACGAATAGAATTAAAATTATTTAAATTATCATACATAATAAAATCATTTTAAAAATGCACAATTAAATTGAATTTTAATATTTAACAGCCATAAATAATGTTTAAAACATTAGATTAAATTTATAGATATTAAAACCAATTACTTTTGAAGTAATGTGACGTCATTCATTACATCATCCACAACATAAAATTCCATAAAATATCATAAACAATAAAATTTTTATTTCAAATAAAAATGCAAAATTAAATTAATTTTTAATATTTAGAAGCCATAAATAATATTTAAAACACAAAATTTACGCATAATAAAACAAATTATTTTTTAAATAAAATGACAACAAAGTATCGGTTACCATAAATAACTTGTCTAGCAGTGGGTTTACCATCAGTCATATTAGGAGATAGTATTGATGTACGTGTGAGTAACACGTGCATACGAAAATATCCCTAACATTAACTAGGAAAGCCGAAATCTTAGTTAAGATAGACATGTTACAATTAATAATCAAATTTAATGAGGAAAAGTAACAGTTGCCGGGTACATTATAACGGCTTAAGAAATTCAGAGCACAGTACAGATGCGAGTACACAAGTTCACATATCTCGGCGAAGCAGAGACGCACACATTCGTTGAAGTAGTTCCACTTGACTGCCGGGGAAAATTCTTCTCTCCCCATCAGCCTGTAGGTTTGCCAAACGGGTTTACTGTTTCCCCAATTGGCGCTTTTCTGTACAGTTTTTAAGTCCGTATCGCCTGTTTGGCGCTGCCGCTGCATACTCCCTCCGCAGTGTCAACGAAATGTGACATACCGATGCGGGGGTCGGATTAATCGTCCAGAACGGGTGATACAATTGTCCGAAGTTTTTTTCACACTCTTGGAAGCAACTTGAGAAGAGTCCATGGTTACAAAAGCGGGTTTCAGTCTATCTATGGAGATCGTTTGCTTAGTCCCTTTTATTTCGAGATCAAACGTTTTATCTTGTCTTTCTAGCACCTTAAATGGTCCATCATAAGGAGTTTGAAGTGGTTTTCTAACTCCGTCGTGTCGAACAAACACATATGTGGACTTGTGAAGGCGTAGATGAATGAAACATGTTCGCTGGTCGTGGTCGGGCGGACACTGGCAAAGTGAGATTTTAAATCCTCCACAAACTGTTTGGGGGATGCATCCGGAGGTGTCGGATTGAAAAATTCTCCTGGGAGACGGATAGTCTTTCCATACACCAGTTCAGAAGTGGTTGCTCCTATGTCCTCTTTGAGAGCGGCGCGGAAACCCATCAGCAGCGTTGGAAGTGCAGCCACCCAGTCACTGGTATCGTGCGCTTTTAAGGCAGCTTTCAAAGGACGGTGGAATTCCTCGATCAGTCCATTCGCCTGTGGGTGGTACGGAGACGTCCTGATCCTCTTGATTCCCAATAATTGGGAAAGGGCTCGAAATAAGCCGCTTTCAAGCTGTCGCCCTTGGTCGGTAGTAATAACAGTCGGATAACCAAATCGAGCAATCCAGTGGTCATAGAAAGCCTGTGCTACTGTGCGTGCTGTTATGTCTGGTATGGGTACTGCTTCGGGCCATCTAGTAAATCTATCTATCATAGTTAGACAGTAATAATTATTTTGAGAAGGAGGTAAGGGACCAACAAGGTCAAGGTGGACGTGATCAAACCTCTGTGATTGGTCTGGAAACTTCATTAACGGGGTTCTAGTATGCCTGCTTACTTTTGCTTTCTGGCACGGAATGCACTGCCGTGCCCATTTCGCGCAATCTTTGCGGATGGAAGACCAAACAAACCGTGAACATACTAACTTTGTTGATGCGCGAATGCCGGAGTGAGACAAATTGTGCAAGGGGGCAAAAACTTTCTCACGGAATGCCGGAGGAATGTAAGGACGGGCGTTACCTGTTGAAACATCGCAATATATCGGTAAGCTACAATTCGGTAAGGTAATTTTTTTGAGATGTAGAACTTTTGACTCTTTAAGCAATGTTTGTAATTCTGGGTCGATTTCTTGCATTTTAGCGATTTCCTCATAATCGATAGGGTTAGGCATGCTTATTGCTTCTATACGCGAAAGTACGTCGGCAGCGATATTCTCCGAACCTTTTATATGGCGAATTTCAGTGGTGAATTGTGAGATAAAGTCTAACTGCCTAGCCTGACGAGGTGAACACTTATCCAAACGCTGTCGGAATGCATACGTGAGCGGTTTGTGATCGGTGATTAAAGAAAAGTTCCGTGCTTCCAACATATGCTTAAAATGCCTAATAGAAGCATAAGCTGCCAATAGCTCTCGATCATACGCACTATAGTTCCTTTCCGCCTGCGAAAGCTTTCGTGAGAAAAATGCGAGAGGCTGTAAATTTCTATCAACTATTTGTGATAGCGTTCCACCGATCGCGAAGTCTGACGCATCAACCTGTAAAACCAACTGGGCATCTTTCTTCGGGTGTGCCAAAAGAACAGCATTAGCGATTAGCTGTTTGCACTGTTGAAATTCACTCCGCGCTTCCTCACACAAATTCAGGATTGTCTTATCATTTTTCTTAGCCCCTTTTAAATACGAAGTTAAATGTATTTGATTCTGGGCTACGTTGGGTAAAAATCGACGGTAAAAATTTAAAAATCCTAAAAATCTCTGCAAATCTTTTACCGTTTTAAGAAGTGGGTAGTTAAGTATCGGTTCCACTTTGTTCGTCAGAGGCTTGGTACCATCTTTATTGATTATATGGCCTAAAAAAGATATTTCCGGAACGCCGAAAACACATTTCGAAGCGTTAATTGTCAATCCATATGAAGTTAATCTTTCAAAAACAGTACGTAGGTGAGATTTATGCTCATCTTCCGTATCACTAAATATCAAAATATCATCTAAGTAGACGTAGGCGAATTTTAGATCTCCATGAATTTCGTTCATAAACCTTTGAAAGGTGTGAGCTGCTCCGCACAGTCCGAAATTTAAAAACGGAAATTCGAAAAGACCAAATGGGGTGCAAACTGCAGTTTTCGGTATATGATCTGGATGGACTGGTATATGATGATATGCCCGAACGATATCAATTTTTGAAAAAATTGTCTTTCCGCTAAGCGTGTTATTAAATGCGGGATAGTAAATGCGGGATAGGGTATCTGTCGGGTTCGGTGCACGCGTTTAGTTTTCGGTAGTCTCCTACTGGCCGTATGTCGCTCGAACTTTTAGAAACTACATGAAGAGGTGATGACCATGCTGATTTTGATGGTCTACAAATACCTTGATCTATCATAAATTGAAATTCTTTTTTTACTGCTTCGTATAACTTAGGGCTTAACCTACGCGGTTTACTGTGCACAGGAGGACCGTTTGTTTCGATGTAATGAACCGTACTATGCTTTACTCTACCCGAATCGGATTTTAACTTCAGTACTTCCGGAAAGTCTTTCAAGATTCTGTGATATGGTGAATCACCAGATATTAACTTTACCGAAAAATAATTTTTAGAATCGGAAAGAGAACCAATACGAGTTAATTTCGTAGTATTATCGATAAGCCTACCTCGTTTTAAATCGATTAAAAGATCAAAATGCCTTAAAAAGTCGGCTCCTATTATAGGCACTGGTATATCGGCGATTAAAAACTTCCAAGAAAAGTTTCGTCTAAGTCCTAAATTCACAGTTAACAATTTTGTTCCATACGTAGAAATTCTGGAATTATTCGCGGCAAATAATTGAAGCGAATCAGGATGCATTTTCTTAAACTTAGAAATTGGTGTCACACATGAAACATCCGAGCCCGAATCAATCAAAAAGTTTAAATTTAATCTGTTATCGTAAACATGTAAACGACATGCATGTGCGACTGCCGATGAATTTTGATCGACAGCCGCTACTACTAGTTTTCCTGGGCCGTAGTGTTCTGAGAAAAGGAACAAGGTGCTCGACATTTTCGTGCATTATTACCGAATCGCGAATGAAAATAACAATAATTGTTCACACGCTCTCGGGAATGCCCACGCGAAAAACTACGTGCTTTGTTATGTTGATCCCGGGGGAAATTATTCCTCGTTTTTCCGCGGGAGAGTCGCTCCACTTGTTTACTTAGGGCAGAGATTTCACTCCTTAAGGCCTTAAGCTCCTCGGGGGGGGGCACCAGAATCGTTAGGGTTTCTGGGGGAACTCGCCGAAGCTGCCTGGACCGCGAACACGCTGTTGTTCGTTGGCGTGCGCACTTCAGCTATCTTATCAGCCATTTTTGCTAAATTGTCTAAGGATTCCGAACTTATTGATAAAATGGCATGCACCTCGGAAGGTAACCTTTGCAGCCATAATGATTTTAAAAATTCGTCAGTACAGTTTCCACCTAATTCTCTCATTTTTCTCAATAAGTGAGATGGTTTTTCGTCCCCTAAATGCAATTCAGAAATAAGTCTGCGTATTTGCTCGCTTTCCGAATCTGAGAATTCTACTATTAACCTAGCTTTAAGGGCATCATATTTAGCCGTCGCTGGGGGATTAAATAAAATATCTGATACTGCGGAAAGAGTTTCAGGGTCTATCGAAGAAACCACGTGGTTGTATTTTGTACTATCGCTACTAATCTTCGCTAAAGCAAAGTTACTTTCAACTTGAATAAACTAAAGTTTAACATTTTTTTTCCATAAAGGGGGAATTTTAACTGCCACGTGTGAGCTCCTGAACCGCCATATTCGATTCCTCGTTGGTTTGGCCTTCCGATCCTGGCATGGTTGCCAATTATAAATATATCGTAAATCGTAAACTTAATGTTTTGCACTATACCGTATCAAAACAGTATCAATTTAGAATAAAATAATGAAGACATTCAATATCTCAATAAAAGTGTGAGCACAAATATTACCCAAAGATCAATTTTAAACAATCAATAATTAAATTAAAACTATAATTTTAGAGCAAAACATATCACAAAAACATAATTAAGACCAATCACAATTAATTAAAAAAATTTGACCACATACCTGTAAATCCTCCTTAAGTGTGATAAACTACGTGTAATCCGTACGATAAAATGAGGAGGAAATAAATAGGGTGGAGCCTTTATCAGTCATAAGGAAGAGCATTGGCATCAAAATAAAGCATATTTTTAGTTTTTTAACAAAGATTGAGACAGATAGTCATTAGGGATCGAAACAGAAGGAGCGAGGGACAGGGTCACCAATGATGTACGTGTGAGTAACACGTGCATACGAAAATATCCCTAACATTAACTAGGAAAGCCGAAATCTTAGTTAAGATAGACATGTTACAATTAATAATCAAATTTAATGAGGAAAAGTAACAGTTGCCGGGTACATTATAATGGCTTAAGAAATTCAGAGCACAGTACAGATGCGAGTACACAAGTTCACATATCTCGGCGAAGCAGAGACGCACACATTCGTTGAAGTAGTTCCACTTGACTGCCGGGGAAAATTCTTCTCTCCCCATCAGCCTGTAGGTTTGCCAAACGGGTTTACTGTTTCCCCAATTGGCGCTTTTCTGTACAGTTTTTAAGTCCGTATCGCCTGTTTGGCGCTGCCGCTGCAGTATTTTATACTTATTTATTTCCTAACATAAACATGAAGTATAGAACAAGCAAAAGGACATTTATGAATATAAAAACGTAAGTGATATCATTCACAAAAAGGGTAATTTTATTTTTAATAGTTCGCTGGCTGTGCCGCAACATGTCGTATCGCTCGCCTGAAAACAAATCGCCAAAATCCGTGCAACCGTTTACCAAAGTAGCATCCAATCATTTACTAATTACACACCCGAAATATTATGAAACCCCATGTAAAAAGTGTAGAGTTAGACGGCAACTGATAGACGCTAGAATGCGAGAAATTTTGCAGCCCTCCTTGTATGAATTTATATATCCTGAATTATGAATTTATAATTATTAATGAGTTACGCTTATCAGTAGACATATAAATTACATTTTAATGAAGATTCCTCTTCCTCCTCACACACACAGAACTATAGTACGAAACAAGAAACAAACATTACTATGAGTGATTATGTGAAGTAAACAAGTGTCATGAAGAATTAAAATTGTGTAATCGTAACAAATCTGCAGTAATCGAAATAAGTAGAAAATGTAAAACATGTAATTTATTCGTCTAATGTCTTAAAATTTATACTCAACAATTCTGTAAGAAATTTCTTATATTTAGTGAACTTCTATAAGAATTACAAAATTCCTTTTTCGTTTATCACACGAACATAATTTTTTAATGAATTATAATTTTATTATATAATTTATTTTATTAATTTTATTTTAATTTATTAATTTGGAATTAATTTAAATTTATTAATTTTATTTTAAGTTATTTATTTATAATTAATTTAAATTTATTATTAAATAATTTGGTACTATTCGGTTTTGAGGCCCGTAAAAAAGCGCCAAACTGTTGTTGATGCAAGTGCTGCCAAAAATAATTGTGGCAACCCTAATGCAACAAAGGTGTGAATTATGGCAAAGCACACTAGGGCTATCTGCCTAATGAGAGGGATGCCTTCGTGGAGGACTTTCTAAGGGAAACTGGCTCGTATACACGTTACACATGGGGAAAACCACGAAAACGCCCATGCAGCCAGCTCGTTCGCGGGATTCGAACCTCGGACCGAACTACCAGTAATGCAAGAAAGGAAGTATAATAGTAAATAACTATCTAAGATTGATGTTGTAATTTAGATGAAAGGTTAATTTCATATAATACTTTTTTATTATTGTAATTTATATAAAAAGGCTAAACATGACTGAATGGAAGCATAAGAGTAAATAACTATTTCATCATTATTATAATTTATATAAAAATTGCTAAACATAACGGAATGGATGCCTGCATCGCTATTTCGCTACCGACGCTAAAGCATAATTTCATCTCGTTGGTTGTTCAAACGTAATTTTCTATAATGAATGATGCCTTTTCTTTAAAAATATTCTCGGTAAATTGCAGAATCGTCCACTTATTTGTTTGCCGCTTTTTACAAGGGTAAAAACAATTGGATTTTCGTCAATTTTCTTTTACTTTTTAAGTGAAAATAGATCGATGTGTACATAGACAAAGTCAAGGGTGTGCGCAGTGCCATTTTTGTGCAATTCTGGGATCTTTTTTTTTTTTTTTTTTTTTTTTTTTTTTTTTTTTTTTTTCCTAAGTGAAAATAGGTCGATGTGTACATGGATACCGAGTATGTGCAATTCTTAAAAATGCGTCAAGCGGTGGGTGATTCTGCACTTTACCCAAAATTCTATTGCACACTTTTCGTCATGGGCAATTCCCAAATTGTTAAATCCATAGGATATCAAAAAAGATTTTTAAATCAAAAAACGATTTAAAAATTAAACTAGTATTTCAATGGCGTCTTAAGAAACATAGAACTATATAACGCAATCTGAAATCAGCTCGTACGCTAGATTTGGCGCGCTGTTAAATGGGCACCAGATTTGGCGCTTAGATCATTTAGAATTTTTATTTAATATTTAGAATTATTTAGAATTTTTATTCTTTCAAATCGCGATTTGCGATTTGAAAGAATAAAAATTGCATCTTCAGGCATGTTAACAGAAAATAATTACATTCAAAAATAAAACTAGTCTCCTACACATTGGCAATATGTAGTTATATTAGGAACCCTTGAGATTTGGCACTTATATACTACAAGGATAAGAAAATTATGGCATTAAATGAAAAATGTTACAAATTAACCAATTATATTAAAATACAGAAAAAAGAAGTTTATAATTATTTACATATAAACAAATGCATTTTTATTTATGCGTCGAATTAAATTTAATAAATATGAGAAAGAGATTAAGTCATCATTATTTACTCTCAAGTTTTATCCAACTTTAAACTTTGAACATTTAACAAAGTGTATTTAATTAAAATACAAACACTGCGTAAAAGAATTACATACGAAACTTTAACGCAAAGACGTTTACTCTGGAACAAGTAAATGCAAAAATCCGCCGAATATCGAACTAACGATTGAGTTATTAGAAGAGTTTTTTCCCTCTTAAAACGTTTTCTTTTAAAACTTTTTCTTACTGTTGCCATTTATCGTTAGGTTACATAAGTTATTTAATGATTAATTAAACATGATAGAAATATATTGAATATCAGTCAGAGAAATTTAATATTTAGCTGACAGTATATTTAAAAAAAAATAATCTGAAAGGTTTCAGATTTTAAATTACGTCCAAAGGGGCGTTTTTTTAACGTTTTGTATGTTACCTTTATTTATTAAATATCATGTTCTTTGCACTTAAACCATAAAATTCACTTCAATAGCAATGTCTCAAAATAGTTTTAAAATGAGCATATGTTTAGAATTTCCGATACACAGTTAGTTCCGTTCGCTGGAGATAAAAAGGTCTTTTTTTCCACGTAGAGTGTTGCCATTGCTCGCTTTTAAATCGTTGAGTTTGTTACTCAAAATTTCGTTAAAGTTTTAGGAAATAGGAAATCGATAATGAAACAAATTCCAAATTTCAAATTTGGTCTTCCACATGCCCCCATATTCGTAGGAGGATTATGTCATTCAAAATTCAATGGCTCTATGTTCCATTGTTTTATCACAATGCGAGAAATATACATACATTTATGCAGATTTTTCATTATTTAATTTCTTCAAATATAATGCAGGACTCTAACATTTGTTGGCAGCAGTTTGAAAAGTGAAACGGACATTTATAGTGAATCGACGCAAAATCGCAAAACGAAAACAAATAGTCCTTCAGGGACAAAGCCTCTGTGGACTAATTACAATGTGTAGCCAATAAAAATGTCTTGCAGATTACTTTACCAAATTTTAGGTTACTTTACCAAACAAATGTTACAAAACTTGAGATTTCCTCAAATAAAAAATAAATAAAAGTTTGATTTTTTTTCCTCTTTGTGATACCATTATTAATGTTTATGAATATTTTGAAAAATAAAATTTGAAAGGTTTCAGATTTTCAATTACGTCTGAAGGGGCATCTTTTTAACGTTTTGTGTATTATCTTTATTTATTAAATATCATGTTCTACAACAAACTCAAACCATAAAATTCAGTTCAACAGCAATATCGCAAAGTAATTTTAAAATGAGCATATCTTTACAATTTCCGACACAGAGTCTCGCGCGCTGGAGATAATTTTACTTTTCATACAGTGTTGCCATTGCTCGTTTTGAAATAGTTTAGTTTTTAAATCCAAAAATTCGTTGAAGTGTTACAAAATATGAAATCGATAATAAAACTTTCAAATTCAAATTAGGGCTTCCACATGCCCATATTCTATGGAAGATTACGTTATCAAATTCTGATGGTTCTAGGTACCGTTGTTTTATCAGAATGCGAGAAACATACATACATTCATGCAGATTCTTCATTATTTAATTTCTTTGAATATAATACAGGGCGATAATATTTTGCGACAACAATTTGAAAAGTGATTCGCCGTTTATAGTTTTGAATGCAAAATGCCAAAACGAAATTGATTGTCTTTCAGGGAAAATTGCCTGTTTGTACTAATATGACAAAAAAAAGGCAATACTAAATACTTCTGTGCAAAATTTCTACTTAAACATAAAGAAAGTTGTGCAAGATGCGCCATAAAATGGTATAGGTCTTTACATAAAATGGCAGACATAAACTTTGCATCTAATTTGTACTCAACAAAATCAATTTTATTCTTACACTAAGGTTGAAGTTTACTTAAGAAATGATAATGAAAAGCTTAGCTTTCGAAACACGGCACTCACGTAAATATATATATATTAGAATGCACGTGACTCAAAGTAACTGCACATTACAACACAAGAATAACTCTGTTAATAATGCATTACTTATTTTAATGTTTATTATTTTGTATTTCATACTTCCTCGCTCATTAGCAAGCCTCACTTAGATTTTCTTAGTATAACTTAGTAATTTGTGTATGGCAACAGCAATGGATATTCAAGTTTTAAGCAGCGTTACCTTTCCTTTCCTGATAATGAAGATTGTTTTTGTTGAAACTCATTCTATTCTGTGGATAATCACCGCAATTATAGTGTTTTAATGATAGTGAGTATTTTAAACCTATGATACGAGTCTTCAATTAAAGGCTACTTCGTGCTGAAGTATGATTTATACTTTTAAGTACTGAAAGCTAGAAAAGTCGGTGATATTTTTCTTGTAAGCTTTGACATCAGTGGCATCCGCTTCCAGATTATTTTCGTATTTAAGATGTTTCAAGTAATAAAAGGTTTTAAAAAAGAAGATTTGAAGCAAGTTGTGGAAGAGATTCTCTTTTCGGCGGTGTTTTAACAAATGAGTTGAAGCATAATTGCTTTAATATAAGATTGAGAAATTTGAATGAAAAGTTTAGCTGCAATTTCGAAGTCCTAGATCAAACTACAATTTGTGACAATATTCGGCCTGTGTGTAAAGGCCTTTGGATTATTGAGCTACAAGAAAATGACATAATTTTAACCGATGTTGTGGTTAATTGCGAAACCATTCATATTCTCGTCGGAGCCGACATAATAGGAAGGTTGTTAACCGGAAATGGGAAAATTTTGTCTTCGGGTCTCGTTGCTGTAGAAACTAGTTTAGGATTGACATTAATGGGTAAAGTGCCATTGGAAGAGGTTCTAATGAAAACTTAGCAAGGGCGGTGACATCAGTGTTTATAAATGAAGTTTCAAATCTATGGAGAATGGATTTAATAGGAATCAATAATAAGATCCCGTAGGAAAGGAAATCTAAACATGAGGTTGATCTTCATACCGAAGAACATTTTTTTAGAAACCGTTACAGTAAATAATTATGGTCAATATGAAATTTGCTTACCTTGGGCTGATGATAAATACCTTACCTGATAATTTTAGTTTAGCTAAAATGAGGCTCGAGTACACCACTTCGAAACTTTTAGCAATGAATTTGTTTAAACAATGAAAATATATTTTTCAGTTGGATTGATGAAGGTATCATAGAAAAATGTGCCCTCTTCTGAAGTGAACTTGTATGTTAATTATTTACCTCATCGCTCTGTCCTAAAGTTAAGCAACAGTACCACACGTATTCGTCCAGCGTTTGATGCTTCAGCTAGGTTGACAAACCCTCCTTCTCTGAACCAATGCTTGCACTGCGGTCTTAATTTAGTCGAACTTATTCCAGACGTCCTACTGCAATTCAGAGAGCGGCGATATGGAGTCATAGCGGACATTCGAATAGCCTTTCTACATATAAGTATTCGAAAAGAGAACAGCGATTTTCTGAAATTTTTATGGTAAGAAAACATGGAAGAGAAAAGGTTCAAAGTTTTTCGACATGCCAAACTTATTTTTGGTGCAAAATGTAGCCCTTTCCTGCTGGCCTCAGTTACTGAATGCCACACTGATAACGGTAAAGATTGTGAAGTTACGTTTAAAAAGAGACAGTTGCAAAGTTTCTATGCAGACACTGTCGTTACTAGTGTTGACACTAAACAACAATTGGAAAAGTTTGTTTCCGATTCTAAAATATTGATGTCCAAATGCAGTTTTGACCTAATAGGATGGGAATATTATGGTGAGTTCGACGGAATCAACGATAAGAAAGAAACACATGTATTAGGTCTGCTTTGGAATAAAGAACTGGACACTCTGAAATTCAATATGGGATGGTTGAATGACTTAAAATTAAAGGCAACAAAACGAAACATGTTATCTGCGGTTCATAAAGTATTCGATTCTTTTGGTTTTTTTTCTCCCCCGTTATGCTCTGTCAAAAAATAATGTTACAAAAAGCATGGAAGAAAAGTGTTAACTGGGACGAGTACTTGACTGGCGAACTTCGTAAAGATTTCTTACATTGGCTTGAAGAATTAAAATGCTTATTAACATTGAAATTCCCAGATTTATTCAAGTCACTTAAGAAAATTTAAGTAATTGTGCACTCTACACTTTTGTTGATGGAGCAAAGACGTTTATCCAGCGGTTACATTTCTAAGGATTAAGAACAACGATCGAGTTGAACTGTTTCTTCTTCCTGCAAATCTCGAATTGCTCCTTTAAGAAAGGCAACTATCCCAAAAATGGAACTGTTGGCAACCGTAATTGAGGCCAGAATAGATTCAGTAACCAAAGCTCTCGGTGGGAGGGACCACACTAGATGAAAGATCCTGCAGAATTCCTTAATTAGATGGATTCCTGTAACCACCATAGTTGGAATGAAGAAGAGATTGAAAGGGAGAAGTCAAAAACGACTAGCACGATGACAAGTAATGAAACCATTTGTGATAATAATTGGTACTACAGGTATTTTTCTAATTATGAGAGAATCGTACGTATGATCGCCTGGATTCTTCGTTTTAAGCATAATTGTGCAAATACTGACAGCAGGAGATAAGGAGAATTCAATGAAACAGAATTTCACGAAGAGGAATTAAAAACATTGCTTATAATTTAAAAGGAATCCCGTGATTTGGAACATGATAGGCTCAAAGTATCATGGCATCTATGAAGTAAAAACTAAGATTACCTACAGGAAAGATAGCGAAGATTTTCTCAAACCTATTGTCCTTTCTTCAAAATATGAATTTGTGGAACGACTTATTTTCTCTGTTTATGTGAAGAATTGTCACGGTGGTCAGATAATTTTGAATCTGCTTACAGAAAAATATTGGATTGAACGGAAGAAAGACTGTGAAAACTATTGTGGCTAATTGCACGATCTGTAAAGGATATACTAGTTCAAGGAACATGGAAGCGATATGTACGCCTATTCCTGAAAATCGTGTAAAAGATGCTGCGGTATTTCAAATTACAAAGTTTGGCATGGTTGGTCTTTTTCTAAAAGAAAGAAAGGTTTGGGTGTTAATATTCACTTCCGCATTGTATAGAGCAGTACATTTTGAGCTAATTACTGTCGCTTCCACAGACGCCTTTATAATTGCATTTAGAAGATTTATAGTTCGCAGAGGAAGACGTACTATTGTATACTGTGACAATGGCTCTAATTCTGTCGGAGCAGCCAACTCATTAAAACAACTAGATTGGAACCGTATACAGAAACATGGAGTTGTCAATTCGATTGACTGGAAGTTTAACCCACCGCTTGCCGCATGGTGGGGCAGTTGGTGGCAGCGACTAATGAGAATATTGAAAGATCTCTTAAAAAGAATGTTAGGAAAGGCTCATCTAAAATATGAAAAAATGGCAACTACTCTGGCAGACTGTGAAAGCGTAATCAACTCAAGACCTCTGACTTATATCTCTGAATGAAATGTCATAAAATCCATTTCTCCATCGATTTTTCTTCAAGGCATTCATGAATGTAGTGTTCTGGATATTGATGCTGTGGAACAAAGTTCTTTATTTAAGAGATTCAAATACAGACAAATCATACTTAAAGAACTGAGGAACCAATATCGATCGGAATACTTATATGCTCTCATTCAACGAGGGAACAATAAAATGCACACACAGTGGCTGTGGGTGATATTGTTCTAGTGGAAACTGTTAACAAAAAGAGAATTAACTGTTCTTTAGGTCGTATTACTGAGCTTCTTGCAGGTAAAGACGGTAATATGCGGCTCGTAAAGGTGCAAACTTGACACCAAGAACTTCTTCGCCCTATTCAGAGAATATATCCTCTAGAGATAGCATCCCAACCGACTGCCCTAAGCCTGTGGAATTCAGTAGTTTGATCAAGTTCTCAGATCAGACTGCCAAACAGGATAATGGTGTATTTGACGACAAGCCAAAATTTAATAGAACTGGTAGACAAATTAAGATTCCAGAAAAAGTGGACTTATAATTTAAATATGTTCTCGAATCGAATTTTCCCGATGCATGAAATGATCGACGTTAGGAGTATGTTAATTTTGCCATCTTGGATCCACGCAATAGCGTCGTTTAGGTCCTTCGGTGGGGGCGTGATTTTACCTTTCAGTTTCTCGCTGTAAGTAACTTGGGGGGGGGGAATTTTTCTGCGTTGGTAACGTAGTAGTCTTTGAATTCGGAAAATTTTCCTCTGTGAATTTGAGAACTTTAGGCTGGGAAGGCTGCTTTTCTTTTCAAATTTTTTCTTGTACTCGCTGCAACCTCTGTAGCTGCTGACGTGGCAAAGTCCACGAAAAATACATTTTGGCTTGTCTTTTGGTTTCATCGTACATTGGTTGCTTCTGTGTTGTTGCCCGCATTTCACACATCTAATGGGGTTACTGCAACAATATTGAGAATTACCGACTTGCTGGCAACGGAAGCATTGTTCTTAGGGTTGACCTTTTCTATAGTAATATTAAAGCTAAACATGTTGTTGAGGTGGTAAATCTAAATCTTATTACCTTCTGGGGTCCTTTTTTAGCTCAAGCAGAAAGATGGGGAGTTTAATTATTTCGCCATCGCGTCGTTTCGAAAACTGCTTCACTTTTTCAATGGAGAAGTTCCTGCGTTTAATACAGGGTTGAAATGAACTTCTAACTCAAGTTCTAACAATAACATGAATTTTAATAAAATAAAACATTAACAGTTGTGATTCTTGACAGAGTTGGACTTGATACATTTAGTCCCGTAATTTTAGAATTCTGTTAAACAGGAAAATGCGCGGTCGCTGTTAACATTATACGCGAGGAGTGATAATTGTAGCGGGCCAAAATACTCCTACTCCAGCAGAAAAAAAAAAAAAAGGTCCCCACTCTTCTCAGGAAAAACCTTTTTATATCTCACTGTGTGGTTACCTGCGTTGTACCCCCGGAGAGGGATAGATTCCTTCACTCGAACATAACAAAGGTGTTCATATTCTGGCCCTGGTGAAAAGACTTCTTTTATATCTTTGTCCTTTGTCGTGACCTTCGAGTATACAACCTGATTCAATAACAAGGGCACCTCATTGCACAGGATTTCACCTATGGACTACTGAAAATGTGCTATTGCATTCTGAAATCATTAATCACACTATGTCGAAGAAAATCACAAAATAGAAGGTAATCCACGCCAGATATGCCCAGTGATGACACTAAATGGAGAATATGGAATTTTGTATTTGAATGCAATAAAATGCTTGTATTACCCATGTTTGCTACGGTTTATTTACACTTTTTTAATGTTACGCGAGTTCTACGAAACTGAAACGTTCTAAAAGAAAAAAAAAACCAGTTCTAGAATCATGAGTACCTTACAGCAACGATTCTCAACCGGTGGTACGCAAAAGAAAAATAGGTGATACGCAAAGAAAGTATTTTTAATTATTAAATTCAAAAATTTCGTAAAGAAAAGGAACAAGTATTTTCTTCACCGTTTTATTTGAAAAAGAAATGTAGAACGAAATTTAAATTGGATCCTAATTTACGATTCAAGTTAAGCGAAATAAGACCAGACATAAAGAAATTGATCTCTCTTAAACAGGCCCAAATTTTACACTAAATTTTAGGATTAAAGTATTATAACTTAGATTTTGATAATTAAAATAGTAACCAATTTTTAATTTAATATTTTTTTATGTATGCACATTTAACATAGCCAATAGGTTGTGCAAATGACAAAATATATATTTTTTAAAAATATTCCTTTTGAGAAACTGAAAAATAATCATTGTAAAATGTAGTGGTGGCACCAGTGGCGGCTCGTAATAAGTACTGTGGAACTGCAGCGCCCCCTATTTCCACTTATTATTATTTTTAACATTTAATATAGTGGGCCCTTTAGTCTTTAATTCTTTCTTTATACTTCTACAATACATAATCCTTAAGCTTAATGTCAGTAGCTATCTCCCACTTTGTGAAAAAAGTACGAAAGTCATTGTTTGGAATTGCGCGCTTCACAGTTCCAGCAACGTGGTGTTTGGCTGTTCTGCGCATGCGCACACAGAAAGCAGCACGCGAGCCGGGTAAAGAGTTGCAGTGCCGAAATTCTGGCATGTTGCTGAAAACGTAATTGCTTTTTACTCCGCGCGTGTAGTATTCTTTCACAAGGTGGAACTTCATCATACGGAGCATAAACAGAGTTCATGAAAATTTGTAAATTTTAAAAAATTGCCTTACTGAAATTCAGTCAACATCAAATGCAGATCAAACTATTGCAAAAGCAACAGGAATTTTAATATCTAAATGATGATAATTTCAAGTTTTGGTTAGAGATTTTTTATCAGATACCTCATGCTGAAATAATATACAACTAAATGCAATCCAGAGAAATTAGTGTGTTTAAAGTTTTCAAAACTGTCTTTTTAGAATTAAGAAACTCAAAGTACTGTAAGAATTTTTCAAAGACACTGATGGCAGAAGCTAAGAAAATATGTGACTTTATACTGTGTATTGATATAATGCACAGATATTCTTCCACTAAACACTTAGCAGCTGCTAAATTGTTTAATAAGAAATGCTTAGTTTTAGGAAAGAACATTCTACAGAAGAAATAGTACTGACCACTGAAGCATATCCAATAATTGACAAAGAAAAGCTTCAAACTGAACTAAAAGTATTCTATTGCAGGTCACACATCCATGGATATTGCAAATTAATTGAGCTACTGAAATTTATCTTCGAAAATAATCTAGATGATGTTCTTAGTGAAATTACGAAACTGATAAAAATTCTCTTGAGAGTTCAAATGACTACACCAGAGGCAGAACGCTGCTTTTCAACATTGAAAAGAATGAAAACGTTTCTAAGAAGCACTAGGAATTCGGAAAGACTAAATGCGCTTGCATTCCTTTCAATAAAGAAAAATTTCGTCAGTTGTCATCCAGAGATCAAGGAGAAAATTATTGATCTTTTCGTGCAAATTAAAATAAGAGGAATGGATTTCATTTTTAAATGACTAGACAAAGATTGAACTGTAATAATTTTGGTTAAAGTAATTAAATGTTCAATTTTTTTCTTGTAAGATTTCACTAAGTTTCAATATAAATTTTCTTTTTATACATGTTTGTTTCCTTTTACATAATTTTAAAACAAAGGTTAAATTTTTTTGGAACAGCACCCCCACTAATTTTAGCCACGAGCCGCCACTGGGTGGCACTAAAGTTTTTCAGTTTCTGTTTAGATGGTACACGTTAGTCAAAAGGCTGAGAACCGCTGCCTTAGAGCATTTGTTTAAATAAATTTTCGGAGCAGCTTTGAAACATGTATTTCCTTTTGAGTAATTAAATACCCTTTATTAAGATGAGCAGTATATCATAAATTATCACTATTTAAGATGTATCGATTACTGACGGAATTAGTAAGAACGCTGGAATCTAGCAGTTTATCTTCCGTTCGTTCCTGATACGCACGGAGAATGCATAGAAATTTTTACCTGGCGGAAGGTAAATACAAATCACTTTTTTCCTCAATCCTCTGACGAGCTAGCCATCTTCAGGGAGATAACCTTTTCTTGCCCTGCCAAAATGAGGTATCCAACTAGAAACTATTCAAGGTCTTTAATATATAAATTGATCATGGCGCACTTCTAAAACCTGAAATTATAAAATAAATTTCCGACATTGTACGAATTTAGTTCTTGAATTCCAAGATAAAAAGTTAAATACGGACATTTTAGAAAATATACTAGTAGAGTATGACACTGGCAATACGATATAGGAAGTGGAAGTATAAATTTATGTAAAGTAAACTTTTTGTCATAAATTTTATGAGAAAGTATAAAGTAGAATTTCTGTCTCTTAATTAACCTACTATTAAATATTCTTATTTAGGAAAACTTTCTTAAGGTAATGAAGTATACTATGCAAAAACAAGTTCTTTGTCGCCAGAATTTCGGCAACAATAAATATTTTGCGCTGCACTTAATCATAAGACACATTATTGTAGAAAGAATAACATAAATTTAAATTCAGAAGTAATAGCTATGCCTAAAGTATAATGATATTAAATAAACAGTAAAACACGAAATTTGACAATAAATATTTTTAGGCCCGATTAAAAAATAATGTTTCTTTTCTTGGGTTATGGTTAATCATTACAGTTTAACATGAGAACCTCATAACAATTTTCTTTTCATTTCTAAAAATCGTCACATAGAGTAGGAAAGCTTAATAAATTTGGGAGCAAAATTGTCAACAAACATTCCAATGAGTTAAGATGCATGGCAGATACCTGCTCCTAAATCAGAGTAAGCCAACCTTTTTGGAAAGATTGTCACTACCTAAAAAAAAAAAAACGTTATGCGTGTGACTTCTAACTTTTACAACACGCAAAAAATTATAAAGGAAGGGGAATTTTACGAGCTGATTTATAGTTTGGATGTTAAGTAAAAGTACAGTGCATTATGTTCGCCGTTCACTTAACGGTGTTAACTTGACACTTCAGAAGAAGAGAACTAAATTTCTATGTAAAATAAATTTAGAACTAAAACAATGGCTTTTAGAGTTTTTGTTATGAACGTCTTATAAAACTGACTAGGCTAGAACATCAAACTAGAAAGAGACTAGAACATGAAACTCTAGCTAAAGCCACTTTTATATTGAAACTCCACTTGGTAATTGGCATGAAGGGATTGAACGGAGTAAAGACAGAAATCTAAAATAGTTTCAATTGTAAAGCCAGAAAAATAGATATTGATCCCGTTTTTTATATATTACATTTCTAAGACTGAACTATAAATATGTGTATATAAATGCAAGTTATTACCTTGATATAAAATCTGCATGAACCGAACCGGATGTACTGAATCTTGATGTAAAGTTCGCATAAAATGAAATGATAATTTTTTAATATAGTACAAATTGCAAATTAACATTGGTAAAATTTATGAATTCATTCTGTGTGTAGTATTTGGATGAATATGATTCTGTGACATGAATTTAAAAGTGACAGATCTGATCACATGCATTCACCACTATTTGTAACTAATTTCTTGATTTGAACAGTTTCATTCGAAAAAATAGCATCACATATCGGGCCAAGGCTTCAGTGTTGTTTAAAACAGTGCTTGCTCTTAAAATAAGAAAAGCGCTTGATATACAAGAGGTGTAGGAGTTCCATATGCTTTGAGCTTGTCAAAATTAAGTTTCTAACCATTGAGACCAAACACTATTGTGATATTTTATTAAAAAAATTTAAATAATGAAGAATATGTATGTATAGATATTGCTCGTTCTTTGGCAAAACGACGGCACATACACGACCAAATGTACACTTAGTCCTCAACCTGACAATCAGAACCTTATTTTAATTTTAATTTATTTCAAGTTTTGTACAAATTTCACGAATATTTCACAAACACTGCAATTTGAAAGCGAGAAGTGGCAACACTGCTCGAAATCACTCCAACACGCAAGACGTTGCCATTTGCCAAAATGTAAACTATCATTAAATTTTAATGCATAAATTTGGTTATTTGAAAGCAATGTATTTCCACTGCCTCAAATAGAATACTTATTATGTTCATGCACCAGCCTAATGCCATTCTTTGTGCAAAGAAATAGATGCTTAATAATGGAGTTAAAAAGACAAAACTTCATTAGATACCTTCGTATTATCCCGTCGACCGGAAAACAGTTTCCAAGAAGTGCAATCTTGCGCGAATAATCGATAACCATGGCTTGATAAAGCACTCATAACTTCTTCGCTTTCCTTTGATGAAACTCCCAATTATTATTGATAAGTCACATTTGGTTTTTATGAACAATGATATAAATTAACTGCTATTGCTGTTAATTCATAACTTTTTCCTCAGTTTTAAAAGAAATTAAAATGTAGGCTCTTTTACATAATAACAAGCATTGGATTACTTTGAAAGTTATAGAAACCGGCCCTCAAAGAAACATGCGTGTTAACAAAAAAATGATATAGTCAGCGATATGAAAATGATATGACTGACAAAATAATAATAGATTTGTAGCATTATCTTCAGAAAGTATTTCCTCATAGTGTTCTAAACAAAGCTTTCGAAAAACCGGACAAAGTGCAAAAGCGAAACTGGTAGAATAATGAGTGTTTATTAAATAAACAGATGTCATTTCTTTCAGCATGGCATGTGAAAGATTGACGCAATTCTTCTGAAGCCTTCAGAAACAGTAAACCTTGAAACTAAGATTTCAGTTGAGCAAAATTCAAAATACAACTGTGTTGTTACAGCAGTGTTCTGATATTGGCTGAAAGTACTAATAATAGTCACTGGGTATGATTGCACTTATCTAAGCTTTTTGATGTATCCTGAAACTGTAATTGCAAACTGTAGATACCAATGAACATTTCATTCTTCTCTCGTGCAACCAGAACTTGGGGTTGCCCTATCTCAAACCAACCCATGTTTCTCCACCTCACTGCATCTCCTAAATTAAAGTTTCTCAAAGTGTAAACCAATTTGATCGCTTCACATGATTTTGAAGCCAAAGCCAGTTTGTGGTCCCACCCAAATACTTTGCTATGAATAAAGTTTTCTTATGAACTACACATGCTGTTAATTTTTATCACCAATCAGGAATGTAAGCTTACTGGTTTTCTCTCTAGCACTTGTTTGGATTTAGATTAAGAGTTATTTCTACTTTTTAAATATTTCCATAAATATTTTCTAGAATTATAAACATACCTATCATTTATCTGTTTTAAGTCCCATTGTTTTAGTCTTAGATTTCCAAAAGGTAGCAGACTACAGTTAAAGAATTTCTAATTAATAATTTTTTTAATTGAAAATCCTCTCTTTTCAACTGCACTTCATATGTTTATATTCTCACAGAATGTGATTATGATAATTTCTAAAAGATATCCTATAAACTGACAAATATGTGGCATACTTAGAACTTTTACACTGTAAATTTTGCTTGTCAGGTGACTTTGAAAATTTGCTTTTGATACTTTGTGGTTAGCATTTCTTTGTTTGCTACAGCACTATGTTTACTTTGAAATGCTATGGTAATAGAATAAATTAATACAGTCAAAAGTCGTTAATTCGGACACCCATAATCCGGAATGATCTATAATCCGGACCTCTAAGCTAAAAAATTTCTGCGCATGCGCCGCGTCGGCACATGCGCACAGGCGTTTTACGCGTGTGCGTAAGACCTTGACTACTGCGCATATGCGTGTGCGCAAGTGCAGAATACGTTTCCGCCTGCGCGTTTAATGTATAACGGACGGTGTAAGTTAAATTATCTAATTATCTATTTCAGTTAATGTTAATGTTGCGTTGTTCCTTAATCTTCGAATTGGATCCCGCTTATTATTTTTTGCAGACTGTAAGAGCAATTTTATAAAAGTAAAATTGAACTTTCGATTATGTCAAATAGAATTTCCGATGCTGGAACTTCCAAAGGATCTACAAAACGAAAGTATGTTTCGATGTCCAACAAACAAAAAGTGGAATTGCTGCAAAAAATGGATAAAGACATGAAGAATGTGACAGAGAGGTTAGTGAAAACGAAAAAATTTCGTTTGACAAGTTAGTCGGTATTCTCGGCACAGCAATTAACGGGACTTGAACAGCGGAACTTTGTAACTGAACAAGAAATTATGTCTGTTTAATAGAATTAAAGAGAAAGTATTATCACATGAAACGAAGCAAAACTTAAACAACTTACATTAAAAGAAATGTTTAATAAAGTAAACAAATAAATATTAAGCTTTTTCTTTTTGCAAATTTTGATACCCTTTAGATCATAATTGTTCTTTATTTCATAAATTACGGTTTCATATTTTTAATTTTAGAATTTCTGCATGCCATCTTACGAGATTTAAACCGATGATCTATAATCCGGAAAAATCGATAATCCGGAATCGCCGAAGTCCCGACGAGTCCGGATTAACGACTTTTGACTGTAATGTATTATCTAGCAAAATGTCAGAAATATATCAAAATTTTCTCGCATTCAATTATTTATGACGAAAAGAATAGTAAATTGTACTATTTAAAATCATAACAAACAAATATACATTTTCTATAAAACATTTATTGCAACATTTATATTTTATCTAGTCACTGTTTTCAAAATATGATTTGTACAATTATTACATAAACACATTTAAAATGCATTTCAACTATTTGTAGCTTAAGACCAAAAGATCCATAAAAAATATATTCTGCATAGCTGGGTTTTAACATTTAAAGGAATGTACAAACATTTACAATCTTATAAAATAGCAAAAACAAGTGCAATGAAAAAATCGTTTTTTTAAATTAAAAGAAAAAGAATAACTGTATTAGGTATAAAGTCTTTTTCCTACTTAACAAACAGTTTGTAACAAAATATTTTTAAAACCACTAAGTGTTTTTTTACGCTCAACGGATTTAAATTTTTTTACAAGCATGAAATCACAATATTAAAAACCTGATTGTAAATTTTATCACAAGTAGAAAAATTGCCACAAATATATGTCATCACAAGTACAAAAAATCTTGAATATTTTTACAGTAACAAACTAACAATGTTAACTAATTTCTAAACAAAATGGCAAGACTGCTCGATGTAAAATGGATATAAAAAATATACGGTCATAATTAAAAATATCAATACAAATATTCTTTAAAAACAGGAATGGCAACTCTTGGACCAAAAAAACTACTTAAAAGCCATTAATATTTTTAAAATCTTACCTAATGATGTAAAATATCAAATGCGATTTTGTTGGAAACTGCTTTAGACTAATATTATACGGAAGTGTTAGTTAATTTCCCTTTGTTTAGTAAGTTCTTATCTAATCTTTCTTTGATATAGTTTAAACAAAAAAGTGTAAACTATATCAATAAAAATAATGAAAACAGCAATTATTTAAAATATTTTTATCACATTTATCAAGCAAAATTGTTGATTTTTAAGAATATATACCAAACTGCTCATCTACTCATTAAAAAATATACATGTACTTTTTGATCTGGTTATTAAAATACTAATTACAATTTTCTGTATAAAATTACATAACAAGATGCATACCGTATTCTCGAGTTTATAAACTGCATGCTTAATTTTTACCTCTAAGGAAAAAAAAAAAAAATTCTTCAGGATAAGCCACGGATAGCATGTCAACTATCTGCAATATATATATATATTTATATATATACACTAAATAATATTGATTAATTGATGATATTATCTCCTAAGTTTAATTAAAGTAGAATGACTTAAAAGAGTGAATCCATACTAGTAAGTTATATTTTGAAAGATGTTTTGAAGTAACTTGAAAGTAAAATGTTAATAATGTTTTAACGGGGACTGGAATTAAATCATCATGAAAAACAAAATTTCAATTGTAAAACGAATAAATTAAAGGCAAGAATTAAATTAAATGCATGTAATCATTGTCATTGATCGGAATTTAAGATCATACACAGAGTCGTAGCTAGGGATTTCGCGCCCCCTACTGCTTGCCAAGGATGGAAAACATTTAATTCTAAAATGTCGTAACATCAGTTTGGCGCCCCTTGGATTCTGCGCCCGGGGACAGATGCCCCCTTGCCCCCCTCTAGCTACGCCCCTGATCATACGACATATATATATATTTCATTTTGGAGGTGTGAAAGCAGCTAAAATGAAAACTTATCACAAACAGAGACACATTTTTTATTATCAGTCAAAAGAAACATGTTTCTGTGTTTAATGCATCTTATTCACTGTTACTGTAGGACCAACTGTATCACTACTATTGGTTTGACAGTCACTAAGTATGAAGTACCAGTATCACTGTCACTGGTACTGGTACCCTACAACTAATTTTGTACAATTCTACCTAACTTTCACCCAACAATAATGAACTTTATACTCAATCACGAAATACATGTTGCTGTGTTATATGCAGTTATTTATAATCATACGGGTGTATCAGCAGTGACCCTGATTTTCATCTGCTTTTTTTTAAATTTATTTTGTGAAAAAAATGCAGCTTATTCACTAGAAAATACGGTACCTTTCTACTTGACATGTTTAATAGCACCTTTTTGGGGTTTTTTATAAATTAATATGAGGTTTTTAAATTTTTTTAATAAATTTTTGGTTCTATTTTTAATTGCTTCACAAATTTTTGATTATTTTTTAAAAGTTCTTTGGATCAAAAATTTTATTCTTATATACATAACAAATCTTACCACTGCTATAAAATACATCTTTCTTCAGCTCATACTACTTTACAATTTTACTACAGATTTCAAATTATTTTAACAAAACTATTGAGCTTTTATGACATTTGTTTAACAGTTTAAAAAGTATGCCATATATGTTATACAAAATTCGACTTAAAAATAGTTTTACAAATTAATATATTAGCAAATTTTACACTTTAATATGCACATATATATGATACATTAGATGTGTTCTTATGTTTAAATAAATAACCATTAGGAAAATTTAAACAAAACGATAGAAGTAAATATATATCATAATAACTCATTCATTATTTTCTCTCACTTCAATAATACAACTTTGAAGTAATGAAATGTGATTCAATACTATTTTATTACCAAAATAATTTAACTTGGGGATATTCAAAATATATTGATAAGAGGATAAAAATAAGGAAACTAATTATTTAAGCAAATTCCACATAAATAAAAAGTAATTTTATAATCCTAAGTATTTTATTCCTTTCACAAAATGTAAAAATATTTCAATTGGACAAATATTTCTAAAAAGGAAACAATATTATTTTTTGCATGCTACATATTAGAAACAAAGATTTTTATAGTATATTTCTTATAGCATGCTCAAATGACTAAAAAAATATGCAGCACAGCCATATGGCACTAAAACTGTAGCTTCCAATAACAGCTCCACAGTCTTGAAAGTTTCTCGAAGAAACTGTGTATTCGATGAAAACATTCATCTGCAAGCACAGCCACTGTGCAATTCAACAACCTTAATAGTGATGCATAACCAGTGCAGAAATCACATTATCTTCAAAACACATGAAGATTTTAAATAACCTAAATAGTTTATAGGTATTTGTGTTATAATAAAAGATGACTGCGAACACAGATGAAATGAATTACCTAAGCAACAAATTTTTGTACTTACTATACAGTCGTCTTGGTCCAAATAAAAAATAAGTATGCTTATTGAATAGCTGCTTATGAAGACAAATTCAACATTTACATTTTTGCGAGGTTCTCCAGATCTAACAATATGAGAAAACATTTACACGTGATCATAATTATCTTCATCTACTTCACATGCATTCTGATCCACTTTGAATTAAATGCACAATGAAGCATATAATGACAATATTAAACACTGGAAAAGATTATTGCTCAAGCACATATTTAAAAGAAGTGTATATGGAAGACGGCAAAGGATACTGGTATAGAAGATCAACATGCAGTTCATCCTTGCTTTCTGAAAATTAAGGCACAAGTTTTGGCATTCTTTGTATATTGAGAAGAAAAAAAATAAAACTAGTTCAGTCTGGAATGCAAAAGCACCAACATGTATGTATATCATATAATATATACAAAAAAAATTTTTTCTTATTCAGATCCTTCAGCAAAATAATCAGTCCATGAATGATAATGCTGAATTTTTTTTACTGAATGATAAAATTACATTCTTTTTTACATACGGATTTCCATTCAGCTTCTTCTAGGGGGAAAAATCTAACATTTTTCCACTTGCTTCTTTTTTTTCTTGATTAAAGGAAGAACTAATGCAATAATGTACAAACTCTGAAACTCTGAGGCACTTTGGAAATAGAGTAAATTTTAGGAAATGTTAACAAGTGCTGAATAGTGCCTGCTAAAGTGCTTGTGGGTTTTTCATTTACATTGCTACATGGCACATAAAGCCTAGTTCACTGGCTAAACATTTTGATTGAGCTGTTTTCTCCAGGAATCATTTATAACAGTAAACTTAAAAAAAAAAAAAAAAAAAAAAAAAAGGATTATCCTTGTCTTCTAAAATCCTGTAAACATTTAACAATAACAATATCTTCAAAATTCTTCCCACTTTTCAATTTATAATACAAAAAACTGAGTCACAGCTTTAAATGCACTGCTTAAAATTCTACATGCTTCAAGAGAACTATTCTGTAGTATTTTCTCTCCATGTAGAAGCAAATGGTCACTTTATCTTGGATAGCATTATCTACAGAACTGGTATCTGCAGAGAGGAATCTCTGTACCTGGTTCACATAAAAAGTTTTTTGCTTTCAGACCAATCAATAAATAAAATTAATTCAAAGAGTATGAACAAGATGTCACACTGTTGTTTCACTTCGGTGATGAGTCAACGGTGCAAGGTCTCTCTTAGCACCAACGTACTTGCTTTGTTCCTCACTACTGGATAAGCGATGGAAAGGTGGCGGTAATGGTTGGTTGTTGTTGGCACTGTTGTCATTCATCATGTGATATTCTAAATTGTCCATGGCACGTCTTTGAACGGGAATGAAGTCAGGAATATAGTGGTAATAACTAATTGGCCTCACATCCACAGTTTCTGCATGGGAGGAAAAAAAAGGGGGGGTTACTTTAATTTTCTTTCAGCTACTGTTTTAATTTTATATATCACTGTTTTAATTTTATATATATTTATATTTCATTTGAATTTAAATCAAAACCATAAATTACACATTTAAGAAATTGTACCATGGCATTTATATTACAGTATTTTCCATCATAAAATAAACAATAAAATCTTACTTTAAAGAAACAGAATATTTTTTCATGGGAAAAAGCATACATATCTAACACACAAAATAGAAAATTTTTTCCATATTTTGATTCTATGACTCAATTTATGCCAAATTGCCAAGTTTTGTAAAAAATTGCACGAGTAATTTTTTAAAAAATTAGCTCTCAAAATTTTAGCTCCTCCATGTTAATTGAATTTGGTATGTGTTTATTAATATCTCTTTCTTTATTAAACTTATTTGATTTTTTCTTTCGCATTTCGAAACTTAGGTTCATTCCAAATAAAATTCACCCATTTATTATGATTTATTTTTTAAATTTTTATTTTTTACATAATTTTTAGAAATTTTTCGAAAAATGTTTTGCATTTTAACCTATACATTTTTACCATCATCTTAAGTATATAAAGTAGATGTATTTCTAAGCATATTTGCAAAAAAATTAGAATTTCTTTATTCAAAATTTCCTGAGATATACGTGAATTTACATATTGGAGGGTTTTGAAATTTGGCATATTTGTTGTAAGCGATAATAATGCCAAATGTGGTTTACACACTTTGTTAAAATTACTTGAAAGTATGAAAGGTGACGTTTTCTTCGTTTAGGAAAATATGTTGCTATAAATTAAGAAGTTCGCTAAGTAAATTTATTCTTGGCATAAACTGGAAAAAATGAGCCAAGATAATTTTTTCAATTTCTCCATGAATTTCCAACCAAAAATTTAATATCTAGACATAATTTGAGTCGTAGAATCAAATATGAAAAAAAAAAAAAAAAAAAACTGGTATGTTATTTCAGGAAAGTCTGATTTTGCATCAAAATACCTATGTTAGAACAATGCTATATATAAATCTAATATATATCCTATGTCTCACTTTCGAGACATGGAAAGCACAGGTTAAATTTCAACAATTGGTTCAGTAGAACAGGAGGTATAGAACTCCCCCCTCTTTTTTGTGTGTTTAGGAAATCAAAAAATTCCTCTACAGTCATGTGAGAGGTAAAATGTATGAAATTCACAGTTAATAAGATCGTAAAACCACAAAACTTCTGAATTAAAAAAATTTCCTAGTTTATCTTGATAAATATGTGGCACAACTTATCACATGCTGAGAGACTCACCATATAACAGAGACTTTGGTAGTAATGAATTTTCTGAATTATCATTCAAAAGCTAAAAGTAAAATTGCTCCTTTATGAAAAAGAAATGCTGAAAAATGAACAAATAATTCAATAAATTCATGTTGTGAATTACAAAGCAAATTATTTTGTTATTTTGATGAACACAAAAACTACTACCAAATAACTGATGATGACAAGTGGCAGTGTTTCAAAATCCATTGCAAAATAATCATGATTGTGAAGATGAAGTAGAAAACATTAAAAAAAAAAAGAAAAAAAACCCCATCTGAAAAATTTTACTTTAGAAGTAAAAATATGTGGGACTTTAGAAGCAGCCAAACTGTGTAATTGATCCAAAAATACCATTGGTATATAATTTGGGGGGAGATCCGAACAAACTAAAATTTTGAAACTGCTATTAAAGAGATAAGTGAAAAATGTAAAATATAACCTTCTGTATGTCTCTTTAAATGTTTTAACTACCATTTTCTTTCCATATGCTTTAATATTGCTTCACAAAAATATTAAAAAGAAATTAATTGTTTTTATGCTTTCTGTTTATTTTTATTTATTTATTTTTTTAATTTATTCTGTTTTTCTTTGATGTAAGTTTTTTCCTTACTGACCTGAAATCAAAAGGCCTTAAATTACATACAATTTAGGGTCTTATACGGATTTTTGCCCTTTTACTATATTATTGTAACAATACTAGCTAAAGATTTGAGACCATTTTACATAAGCTAATTTAATATACACTCCAAGAATGCATTAAGCTTGATATCTCTGATACTCATATTTTCATTTCTAAAATTTCTAGTTAATTATTCACATTTAAACAATATATCTTCCTTTTAAAAGAATTCAGACAGCACACAAACCAAGATAAATCCTGAAAGATGTTCAAAAGTTTAAATTTAAAAAAAAATGCAGATAAATTTTATTTATGTATAATTTCCAATGATCTATGAAAGGTTTCATATATGTTAACAGAATACTAATTTGCAATGTTTAACTACCACACATAAATATTTAATAAAATTCATAAACCATGAGAAGTTGTACTATATTAAAATTAGGATAGAATCGAAGAGGCCTGAAAACTAGAAATTACTTGTCAAATAGTCTGATATATAAAGATACATAACATTCTGCTATATGAAGATAAAGGGGTGTTAGCAGCCAAAATATTTTCAAAAAATGGTGATTTGGAATTTTTACATTTACAAATTCTCTACACTTTTATCTTTCTAAAAATACTATACTTTAATCATTAGAAAAATTAGAACTATAAAAATCTAGTTTTAATTTATCATCAAATGGTTTGATAAATGAGTATTTTTATTTTTAAATGCATTTTTCTCCAAATGTGATTTTTTTTTATACTCAATGTCCTTTTTTTCAGAAACTACAACTCATACGTACGTAAATTTTTTTATGGCTTATTTATTGTGTTTCCTAATGTTTACTAAAATGAGCTTTTTGTGATAAACTGCAGAAACACATTTTTTTAATCTTTTTCTTTTTGGGGGGGGGGGGGAATTGCTAAATTTTACTATGTCTAAATGTTTATTTCAATATAATAAAAAATTTGTACTTTAATTACACAAAAAATTTCAAATATGCATCTAAGGCAGGTTTTTGAGAAAAGCTACATCGAACATGGCCAATTGAACATGGTCGGTATATGGGGGTTTAAAATTTAAATGCTTCATAAAAGCAATTAAGCCAACCAACCTTTAGAGCAAAGGGAATTTTCTTTTCATCTCACATGTTTAACCAGCACACTATTATTTTGAGGGGGCCAATATTTGCATTAATTATACATAAAATATGCATTCATGTAATATTTTACATGAAAGAAAATTACTGAACTTGAAATATTTCTCACAATATACTCCTTGCATGTGAGACAGAAAGATTAGAATTTAATATTCTAGTCATGAACATTAAATCCCTAGCCTTTTGTATTTTATGATTCAAATGTCCATTATTAATAAAAACAATTGTTAACATCCTTATATGAATATGAAAAGAAACTCAATTACATTTTGTTAATATATAAATAAATGAATGGAGAGCACATACCAGGTAAATGTGTGTCTCCAATAAGATCCATGTATCGAACAGATGGACCTTGAGAACATGACGCTGGCATTAAATAATCTTCTTCATCCACAGGCAACACTGGTGGTTGGCTTAAGTACTTGTCATTAGGATCTAGCTTGTGCATGTCACCTACTATAAATAACAAGATTTCATTACAAAGGGATCTCAGTGATCAAGATCTGAAATATATGCAACTTAGAACTTTAGAGTCACTTAAAATCTTCAAGTCCTCTATATGTGGTGAACAGTATTAAGCGATTTTATTTTATCATACTATTATAAGTAACTTAAGTATTCACAGAAACTTGCGTGGAAGTCTCTAAGTCAACAACAATTCTTATAAATGTGTATCAAATGTGATTGAATAGCGATTTAATTGCATGCCATTGTAAGTTATATCGTTGCAGAAACTGAACAGGAGGTCTTGAAGTTAACAGTGCTTTCTAAGTTCACATAAAGTCTAACTGAAATAAAATATATTTAAGAATTAAAAAAAAAGCAAATAAATATATTAGGTGTTTGGAGATTAAATTTTCAGTTTTTAAAATTTGGTGGGGGGGTGTAAAGCTATATTTCTTGAATTTATATTAAATTACGAGCTTCCTAAAAGAAAATTTTTAGTCTGAAACAATAAATAGTACTTACATATTAAAATCTGTGTCATAAGCCCATTAAATTTCATATCAAATATTAAATTCATAAAGCTACACTACAAACTACAATCTTTAAAATAAATAATTTATGAAAATTATTTACAAAATTATTAAACTCATCCATATAGCTCAAAAAATTTCTAGTTAGTAAATAAGTTATAGGCTCCTACATCCATGAAAAAAATATAATACACACTATACCTAAACTAAGACATAAGAATCCTTTCTATTAAAAGATTATGAAATACATTTTTTTCATGCTTAACATGTGTGATTATACACTAAACACAAACACTGTTATTTTTGTTACATAAAATCATTATTTTTTACTTATATTACTCTATATTATTATGCATTACCTATTTTAGTACTTCTAACTCTATATTATTATGTATTATCTATAGTATTATGACTTTTGCTTAGAGTCTATGCTCTTAGATGTATAAAAAACATACGCTGAGGGGTAGTAAAACTATATATTACTTAAAAATTCAACTAATTGTTAGAATAATATTATCATACATCTCTAATTTGTTAAATGAAAGCTAGATTTTAAATAGCAGTAAAATAAAAAAGTAAAAACATACCTTTTCCAACCACATTAAGTGGATCAGGGCAATATCTTGGCACAGGTGGCTGGTCAGGCAATCCTTGACCATTATACCATATGCTAGATTTGTTAGGCAGTGGCATGATAGGCATCTCTGGCATTGACTGGAAGTTATTTGGTGTTAAAGTTGGAGTGCTTCTACTCTCTTGAGGAAGCTGCAAGGAAAGAGATATCTAAATTATCATCTTATGTGTTATTGTTACATTAAACTGCACATAATATTTAAATGCATATTTAAATAAACTGTACATAGCATTTAAAGCTTTAATCCACTTACTTGGGACTTATCTACAGAATCTGTTTCAGCTCTATTTGGATCATCATCTAACTGAGGATGCAAGTACTGTTCAGCATCCATAACCACTCCAGGTACATCTATAGATGTGCCAATTGTTCTGACAAGTTCTCTAATGTCATGAGCAGAATATGCTGGCAACTGAAGCAGTTTATCACCTTTGACGACTAGAAATCGACCTGGGTCTCTGGCCATTTTAGAGAATTGGTCTGCCAATTCTTTGAATGTTGGTCGTGATTCTGCATCAAGCATCCAGCCTTGAGAGATTTTAAGAAGGACATTAAGTTTATTTTAAGTAATTCAATACATGAAAGGATTAAAAAAGTTACCGAGACACATTAATATAGATTGCATCACAATAAAAAAAGGGGGAAAATTTTAATTTTGATACCAGACTGAAAACAAAATACTAAAAACTTTTTAGTTAATTCAGTTCTAAACAGAATAATATAATTATCTGTTTAATGCACAGATATAGAACCTGATATTTTAAATACATACATAATATGTAGCATTTTTTGTGATGCAGCTTTTAATCAATATAAAATTATATTGCATAATAAAACACAAAATTCAAAACTTTTTAATAAATTTAATCGTTCTTCATTTTACAGTGCACTGACCCAAATATATGATAACTTAGAAGAATATGCCTTTTCAAGATGTTTCAAAAATAAAATGAAGGGGCTTTATATGAGACAACTTTACTATACTTACTTTTTTTTACAATATTGTATAATACAGAAAAGACAAACACTCCATTTGCAACTTGAGTGAAATGAAATAAATGTAATACATTTCAGCTCAAACTGCAGTATTTAGATCATCTTTATAACATGGATGAGTCAAAATGATTGATCCAATTACAAAGTAATTTATTTATGCAGTTATAGGATATATTTTTGAACAACTAAAGAAGAAAAAACTTAGAAATTTATTAGAACTTATTATTTTTTACTAGTTACTACTAGTTGAAATAAGATATAACCTTCAAAATGATTGCAAACAAAATAAATATGTACAGTCAAAAGTCGATAATCCGAACTCGTCGGGACTTCGGCGATTCCGGAATATAGATCATCAGTTTAAATCTTGTAAGATGGCATGCAGAAATTCTAAAATTAAAAATATGAAACCGTAATTTATGAAATAAAGAACAATTATGATCTAAAGAGTATCAAAATTTACAAAAAACAAGCTTAATATTTATTTGTTTACTTTATTAAACATTTCTTTCAATGTAAGTTGTTTAAGTTGCTTCGGTTTTATGTGATAATACTTTCTCTTTAATTCTATAAACAGACATAATTTCTTGTTCAGTTACAAAGTTCTGCTGTTCAAGTCCCGTAATTGCTGTGCCGAGAATACGGACTAACTTGTCAATCGAAATTTTTTCATTTTCACTAACCTCTCTGTCACCTTCTTCATGTCTTTATCCATTTTTTGCAGCAATTCCACTTCTTGTTTGATGGACACCAAAACATACTTTTGTTTTGTAGATCCTTTGGGAGCTCCAGCATCGGAAATTCTATTTGACATAATCGAAAGTTCAAGTTTACTTTTATAAAATTGCTCTTACAGTCTGCAAAAAATAATAAGCTGGATCCAATTCGAAGATTAAGGAACAACGCAATCATCAACATTAACTGAAACAGATAATTATATAATTTTAGCTTATACCGTCCGTTAAACATTAAACGTGCACGCGAAAACATATTCTGCGCTTGCGCACATGCATATGCGCAGTCATAAAGGTCTTACATGCGCACGTAAACGCCTATGCGCATGTGTCAACGCGGCGCATGCACAGAAAGTTTTTAGCTTTGAGGTCCAGATTATAGATCATTCCAGATTATGGGTGTCCAAATTAACGACTTTTGATTGTATCAACAAATTATAAAGATTTATTCCTTGCATTTTACTCACTTTTAAATAGCAGTGTGAAACTGTGTGTTACTTATTATTATGAAAAAGATTATGACGAAGAAAATATTTTTTACAGTTACTTATGGGAAGGAAGTGTGCTACTACTTACATTTAATCATGAGCATATACACATCTATAGTACATATTGAAGGCTGTGGTAATCTCTCGCCTTTCTCTAGTAAATCAGGAACTTCTCGAGCTGGAGTATTTTCATAAGGTCTACCACCATATGTTAACAATTCCCATACAGTTACACCTGTAGATAGAATTATACTTTTTTGTCACTTTCATCTTTCTTTCACAGAAAATTTATCAAATAAACGAAACTGAAATACTTTTTAAATGCTACTTGAGACTCAAGAGTATTATAATTAAAGCCAATGTCTTCGCACTCAAAATAACATAATTTGTTCACATATTGTTAACATCAAATGTTAACAACTCCTTTTGAGTCACACCCGTGGAACAGACTTTTTGTTATATTCATCTTTCTTTCAATATAAATTAAACTAATAAAGTGAGAATACATAAATACTTCTAAATGCAGTTCAAGATTTAGAATATATTCGAGTCAAGATATTAGACTCTACACTCCAATATAACATAATTTGTTGATATAATATTTTTACTCTCCTCAGCCATAAAATGTCTGCTACAACATTTTAGAAGTGAAGGGTACCATAAGAATATAATCAAAGAGAAAAAGAATCAAGGCAAATAATTAGAATCTGTAAAACAATACAGCTTTCACTAAAATTTTACTCTGAATAAAAAATGCCTACTTTATTTTACTTTTCATGGTATATAAACAAAAGAATCGATAACTTTTCAATCAAAATAATTACATTTTTTGTATTAAATACCAATACATTTTTAAGAAATCTAATTAGCATTTCATGATTTAAAATGCAACTTTGCTTCATGCTGATCTTACTCTTTGTAGCATGAAAAATGGGTATGTAGTTTTGAGTTAAAAACAAAGTCATTTTAGAAACAGAAACAAATGAAAAATAAAAATGAGATACATTAATTAAAAATAAATACATAAAACTTTAATGTAGCAACATATACAAAACAGAATGATGAAACTTAAATGAAATAAAAAAGAAATAAACAAAAAACAGTTCTTTTATCCCAAATGCAGTCTTAAACTAGATAAAACAGCAAAAATCTCTCTTCCTAACAGGATAGAGTAATCATTGTTCTACCATTAAAAAGCAAATTTTGAACAATTTTTCTTTATTATTTAGATAATATATTTCCTTAAAAAATGGGAAATGTACATTCCTTTTGGGAGGATTTATTCTGAGGAACTTTTCGTATGATGTGCCATTATGGTTTAACTTTCTATTGTACAACAGCAGTAATTGTTGACAGCATACCATAATTGTGGTATTCTAAAAATACACATTTTTCTCCCATATAAATATTAAATTTATAAAATAGGCTTTGAAATTTTTATATAATATTTGATTTTATAAATATTTAGACCTCCCACTTACTAGTAATATTATATCATATAAATGTTATGTTACTTATATTCAGAAAACTACTACTGAAGAAATTACCTAAACAATCATGCAAATGAAACACAATATATTCATTTTATAAATTCAAATACTTTAAACTTTTATAAATGATTATAATATGCAATTAAATACACAAACTTACCAAATGCCCATACATCACTCTTGTGTGTGAAAACTCTGTGCTGTATGCACTCCAAAGCTAACCACTTTATTGGCATCTGAAATACACATGACATATTAACACAAACTGCATAAAAAGGTGAAATTACTACCACATACAAAGTGAAACGTATAACTATATTATTTAATTTGATATCATTTGTTTGGTCTCAGGGAATTTTTAAAGTAAATGAAGTAGTTATAAAATACTGATTCTCAATTTACTTCTGTAAATTGAGAATCAGTATTTTCGGAAGTCTGTATATTAATACTGTACATGGCTTATATTAATTAAAGCTATAATATTATGAAGATTCTGATGCAAATTCCTAAATTAACTCTTCATTAACTAGACTATACCATTATAATAACCAGATTTTGTTTTAAATACCTTAAGTTCTGTTCTATAAAATATTCTATATCTCTAAGGTACTCTCTCTCTATCTGTTCTCTAAGGTACTCTATATATGTCAGATTTATATTCTTATTAATTTATCACTATAATAATTCAAATTTATATTTGATTTTCAACTGAAAAATGGCAGTAGTCAGCTTGCTATAAAGCATTTCAAGTTCCATATCAAAACTCATCATCACAAAATACCAGTAAATTTTGATTACAAATGTGTTATGAATAACTGTTTTTCTAATTATTAGATATCATTATATTTTTAATTTTACAGTTAATTGGTATTTATAACAATTATTTTTAAAATATAAGCACTGATGAATTTTAAACATAAATCTCTAGAAACTATAATACTACTTCTACTTATGCAGAAAAATTTAAGTCAACACCTGTATGTAAAACTTCTGCAAACAGAATCAAATTAACCCTCTCAGGGGCACAGGTGTTTTTTTTTTTTTTTTTTTTTTTTTTTTTTTTTTTTTTTTTTTTTTTTTTTTTGGGATCTGTCATGAATGCCTTTATTTAAAAAGACTTTATCAGGTAAATTTATTTATTGGCCTTTATTAGATAAATTTGTTTTAGTCTCTACTTTCATAAACTTATATTTATAAAGATGACATTCATGTTATTAAAGCAAGTAAGAAAGCAAAATATCTTAAATTATAAGCTAATGGATACCAAGTGGCAAAAAAATCTAATAACCAGATAAAGCTGATCATGGGCTCAGAGCTGTGTGAAGCTGCCAAAATGTACCAATTTTCTATTAATTGCAAAGATGCAGTTCTGTTTCAGAATTTTGTTCCATATTTCTTTAGTCTTTTTAGAAATAACTACCCATCAAAAATATATTGCAGTTAGCCTTCTGATTCATGAGCTAATTCGAAAACAATCAATTGGCAAAAACCATGACTATTTTGTTTAGCCTTTCAAACACAAAAAGTAAATACATATATTCAAGACAACTGGTACTTTCAAGCAGCAATTAACTACTTCATAGGGGCCTCAAGTGACTTACTCTATCACATAATTAAGTATGCATCTCATGTAAACATATTACTTAATATTTTATAATTATTATGTTTATGGCAATGAAATCTTTCTATGGCTTACATAAGAAATTATAGAAAATTCACCATTCAGTCACTTGTTAAAAAGAATAATTAGTGCAGAACAAACGGCAATCTACTGAAAAGAATTACACGATTTCAAGATTTCATTCACATCATACATATGTTACAAATAATGTCAAATTAACAGATTTTTAAATGAAAAAAAGTGATAGTATTTATTAAGCTAAAGGCATTGTTATTCTTTAATATATGTTATTTTATATTAGTTTAGTGCTATATTACTTTAACTTCCTAGATTATAAACAATTTTTTCCCCTATCCAAGATTTCTGAGAATTGTTTGAAATATATTAGCAACACAAATATTATAAAATACACACATACATATTCGAATTTAAGCAAGTTTTATACAGCATTTAATGATAATTTAATAATAAATTTTAGCAACTGTTTTTGTTTTATCAGCTTTACATTTCAAATATAATGAAACCTGAAAGCTTTTAATTCATGAATTAATTTTGCTATAATTTACAAATTTATAAAGGAAAGGAAGATAATGAGCATTTTAATGAAAAGAAAATGTTATGAATAAATTTGCTAGGAACAAACTTGATCTAATTTTCATTTATGCTAAGTATACTATCTGACACTGAATATAATTTTAAAATCCATCAAAATCTTGACAGAGCAATAACAGTTGCATGAAAAGACAAAAGAAGTTGAGTGTTATTCTTAGTCAAATGCTTCAACATTAAATACAAAGTTAAAAAGAAGATTTTTACTAATGTTTATGATTTTACTCTCGAATACAGTAGTATTTTTCCCCTTCAAATTTTCTGCTGTGGAATTATAATTACAATTTGTTGTAATCCTTTAACATGATTTCACTCACTAACTATATATGTACTAATTAATTATTCAGATTAAATGATATTTTACTACAAATACACATTTATGTTTTGAAACAAAATACTTTTACATACCTTTCCTCCTTCAGCTTTATACTCTTCTTCATTAATATCTAGGAACCTGGCCAGGCCAAAATCAGTAATTTTAATACAGCCTGGAGTTTGCACTAGAAGGATGTAAGAAATAATTAATTTTATAAAATTTCAACAAAATACAAGATCTAGAAATATATGTGATTATTTTATTTAAACTACACTAGCATTACCAAAACTATACCTACATAAAACATTTCTCAAAGCCAAGTCTCTGTGAACCATACGCTTTTCTTCCAAATATGCCATACCCTATTTAAACGAAATTCAAAACATCATAAGTAGTTGCAAAGAAATACTTTAATTAGTTTGAAAAATTAATAAATGATAATATATCATTCCTAAGACTAAAAGTGGAAATTAAAATGATGAAAAATATTTTTACGTCAAGACACAGAAAGATAATGCACGCAGGGCTTAATTTCTAAAAAAAGAGGGAGCCATACAGAAGACTGTCAGGAAGAAGGAACAAGAGTAAATAAATAAATAAAATGACTATTAAAGTCATTAATACTTTTAAAATTAAATAGTTAATGGCAATCAAATTAATTAATAATTAATTAACCAAGATATGAATATTTATTAATTATTGTTTAATTAGTGATTATTTAATTAATTCGTAATTAATTTTGTGTTGTTTATAAAAAATAATTAAAGATTAAAGTGCTTAAATAATTAAAATTAAATAAAATGTAAAGAGATAAATTAAAATTTAATAAATAATAAGCAATTTTTAATATAATTTTAATGCTAAAAATAAACTTTTCAAGATCATATTTCTACAGAAATTGTTGTTGAATTACATAAAAGAAGTGCCAGAGCCTTCTTATTTAGGGCTCCAGTGTGCTCAAGCTAGAATTAGCATTTATCCCAAAAACTAAGAAGTACCAGAGCAGAGCTCCAATGCAACTTAAGCTCTGAATACAGGAATCTTATATATAAGTATTAAACATTATTAGTTTTCTTTTCATAAATTAAAATTCATTTTTGATCAGTAAAGTAAATCAATGTACAAGATTTTATGTACTGTAAATTTTCACTTACTCTTGCAATTTGGGAACACCAACTTAAAAGGGGTTTTGAGCCAATTTTATCCTTATTGGAACGAACATAATCCAATAAACAACCTAAAGGCATGAGCTGAGTCACGAGCATAAGTTGTGAAGCCATGCAGATTGCAAGAAGTTTCAGCAGGTTAGGATGATCAACACTTGCCATAAAATATGCTTCCTAAAAATTTTTTGTAAAGATTGGAAAATTTTATTAAAAACGAAAGTACACCATTCTAATCATGTGCAAGTAAATTCAATGTTACTTCAAACCACATTTAATTTAAAATAACTATTTAGATATTTTTTTAGAATATTATTTCATTTCAAATCATCATGCTGAATATTTTTAATACAATATGCATATTAAGAAAAATAAAAAGTAAATTTTTTCTACAGTACAAAGTCTGAAATCTTGATGTCCAATACCCAGACCAGCTGCCCAGACGGTGTAGTGGTTGTTAGGTATAGTGGCTGCAATACCAAACAGACTGGATTCGAATCCCACAAAAGGCATGGTTTTAAAGGTCTTCCATAGAAGCCAAAGGTGGCCCACCTATTAGTCCATAACAATAAAGTGACCACCACTTCTGGCTTTACTTGCGGCCAAGCCAAAGTCAGCTAAGGGCCCACCATTATGGAAAAAAAAAATATATATATATATATCCAGACCTCTGGGTACTACCAGCAATTTAAAAAAAGTTTTTTTTTTTTTTTTTTCTCAAAAAGGGAGAACGAATAAGATTTAAAGAGTAGTGTTTAATATATGCTTAATATCTCATGCATTCACAATACACATTTTTTTCTTCATATAGAAGATGGAGTGTCTTGATTCATAATTTTCCTTTGGCACTAAATAAACCACCTCCATGGCAAAGGAACTCGGTTCTTTATTAGCATGGATCTGTATGATAAATAATTTTGCTCCATAGATACTTTTTTGCTTGGCATTCAGCTCAAACTGAAACCTTCTACCCGAAGTTTATTGCCTACTGAATTACATCCCTTACACCAAATAATTTTTTATTATTTTTTGCTTTCATCACCACATGACTATCAATTCATGGCAGCTTGAGAAATAACTCAGCAATGTCTGAAACACTTTTTTTTCCTTAATATTAATAACCGAGTTCCAAACAATATATTAACCTTTTATATTAAAACCACAATAGGCGATAATTACAGCCTTTGCCCATCTGCACTGTGAATTGTCAAACGTGTTGATAAGGTGAAATTTAACACAGATTTCTTTCTATGTGGGGGGGGGGGAAGAGATTTTGTAAATGATATTTAAAGGCCAAAAGATTACATCTGGTGTTTTTGAATTAAAAATAATTGAGTTGTTGTTCAAATAAGCCATGGGCTAGTGAGTGTTAGGCATTTTGCTGTCTGATACAATCTCTGCCACTCTTAAATTCTACTCAATAGTTCCTCATCTAAATTCTAAAAATTTTGGGGTCCCAGTGTGGCCACACCATTTGGATCAAGCTCTGGTGCTGGCTCTGGATAAGCCTCAACTGTGTGGGAGGAAATTTATTGATTCAGGACTCAGTTAAGCCTTAAGCGAGTGCAGGAAATAGAGGCAAGTATAATAAATAACTAAATTAATATAATTCAGGCTTAACTTTTTTAGCATACAATAGAAGCAAATCTAAATCGAATGGAACAACATGTCTTTAGTCACTAATCTCACAATACATCACTAACAGAGTATAGTGGACACTAGCTAAGCTTTATGATGATAGCTGTGAATTCAAACATTTTTTAATATTGCAAACAGAAAGCAAAATTTTCTAATTAATGGAATTTATGAAGAGATGTGGAGAAGTAATGAACATAATATAACAGTAGCTTCCCACTGCGATAACGGTGCTCTAATCATCACTCAATTAATGAACTGTGAAATCTCTAATATGGTTCTAAATCCAGAAAATATCACTACAAATAATGAAGAAATTGACAGAGAGGTTAGTTAAAATGGAAAATTTTTGACTGCCTATTTAGAGAGAATTCTTGATATTAAAATTGCAGGACATGAACAATGGAATTTTTTAATTGAACAAAAAATTATGTCTATCTATAAAATTACAGAGAAAGAAAGAAAAAAAAAACAATCAAACAGTTTAAAAACTTACATTGAAAGAAAGGTTTAAAAAAAAAAAAATAAATATTAAGCTTTTTTTCTTTTAAATTTTGTCAAAGTCATAAATACCTCATTATTTCATAAACAATTATTTTAAACTTTTAATTTCATAATTTCTACATGCCATCTTACTAGATTTTAATGGATGATTTAAAATCCAGAGAATTCCGAAATCTAGAAGAGCCAAAGGACTAGCAAGTCCGGTACTCAGACTTTGTACTGTATTATAATTTAATGCAGTACTTCACATAGAGCAAGCAGAAAATATTTTTTATGCCTTTGATGAAAGGCGATATGCGAAAAAAAATTTTGCTTTCATTTTCAGTGTTTGTGTCATATATTCTCATTTTAAATGTTTAATGCTTATGTGAATGAGTATATTTTACTTCATCGTGCTGGTTTCATATTGAGTTTGTCAGATGTATATTATCATGCCTTCATAAACTTCACAAAAAAACATCATTTACAAATTTTGCACTAACATATAAAAGAAAATGTATACATAATCTCAGCAATAAGAAAAAGAATTACTTAAATTTTAAATTACTGTGTTAATTAAGTATGTTGCCAATAACCAAATTTGGAAATCAGTGACTTAAAAAATTTAAATTTTTAGTTCTGTTTAGATCTTAATTTACAATTTTTAGCAATTTTTAGAAAATAAATTAAACAGTAAGTTTTATCAGAGTTTAAAAAAGAGTAAGAATACAAAACAGGTGCAAAACATTTCTTCACACTGAAAAGAACTTCACTGATACTGAATCAACATGCTGAATATCTATTCTAAATAGTCAAAACTTCTTAACATACCTCCAGAATTTCTCTATTGTTATTAGGACAAGCTCCATCGCGAAGCACCTTTATTGCCACGGGTATTTTAACATTTTCATTCTCTGGAACCCACACACCCTATAAAGAGAAGATAAATGTGATAATTAACAGGATATGATACCAGTTTTTAGAACTCAAATATGTGCAAGGATAGAAAGATATAAGAGACTGAGATTAACAGAACATATAAATTTCTATTTTGTTTTAGAGATACATATTCGTTGTTTTTGATTATGTATAACATAACATGAAGTTTCATGATTCTACATTTTTATTTTAAATATTCTACATTTTACAAGAGCATTCTACATTTACGTTTCACAATAAGATACATTTTCTTAATTAGAATCTTATGTAAGAATAGTTAGTTATCATTGAAACTGCTAGTCACATGGATAAAATACAGAAGAGTTACATGAATTGATTATAACAGTTAAAATACAAAGAACTAAAGAATTACTGAATGATAAAATATCATTCTCACAATTTTTCAAGAAAACTAAAATTAAAATCCATAACATTTTCACAAGTTCAAAAACAGACAAATTTCAGCCTTAAGTTCTTTGGTAAAAAAAAAAAATTATGAAAGAAACTAGAGTACAAAGTCTGAAATCCTGGCTGATCTAAAATTCGGACCTCAAAACCACCAACAACATTTTTCACGTAGGCTTAATAAAGGCGCAGCATTTGTAACCACACACACATAATAAAACATCTGGAGAGACCTGATTTTTACATTTTAGCATAAATTTCTATGATCACTAATTTGGTTCCATTGCTGCGTATCTGCTTGGCACAAATCTCAAACTGAAATATTACACATAGATACATTGTTGATCTGATGCCAACGTGGCAAATCATTATTTATTATACTTTCCTTTTATCACCACATGTTTATCAACACATGACAACTTGAATAATGACTCATGTAGCAATTCCTAAACATTTTTTTTTTTTATTTATTTTTGTGTAGTAACTGAATAACAAAGGAGTGTGGTAACCTTTTATGTTGACATTACACTTGGCGATGATTACAGATTTAAGTTAAATGCACTTAAAAATGTTGACGAGGAAAAAATTTAACAAAAATTTCTTTCCATAAGCTAAAAATAGATTTTGTTGATGATACTCATAGATTACATTTAGGGCTATTTGAATTTCTTTCCATAAGCTAAAAATAGATTTTGTTGATGATACCCAAAGATTACATTTAGGGCTATATGAATTAAGAATAACTGATTTGTTATTCACATAAACGCAGAACCAGTGCCAGGACTCATAAGATGTCACCGGGTCGAAGAATTTAGGACCCACAGAGACTGCATCAGGTGGTAAGATATCTAGGACAGGCCCTCAATAAGGCTTAGGTATATGTGGGAATTTATTTATTCAGAACTCTGAACATATGCAAAAAATAGACATAAGTATAATAAATAACGAAACTAATTCAAAGCTTAATTGTGTCAATGCACGATAGAAGCAAAATAAAATTTAACAGAACAACTTGTCGTTAGTCGCCAAGCTCATGATGTGTATCCAAATATGTATAGTGAATGACAGCTAAATTAATGATGATAGCCGTGATTTTTAAGTGAAATTTTCCAATTAATGGATTTTAAAAAAATGTGAAGAAGTGGTAATAAAGAAGTTTTTCATTGCGATGACAATGCTTTTCAATCATCAATAAATTAATGAACGGTGAAATCTGCAGTATGGTTGTAGATTCAGAAAATACTCCTACTGATAGTGAAGAAAGTGACAGAAAAGTTACTGAAAACGAAAAAATTTCGCTTGACAAGTTAGTCGGAATTCTCAACACAGCAGTTACAGGACTTCAACAATGTAACTAAACAAGAGATTATGTCTGTCTACAGAATTAAAAAGAAAGTATTAGCACAAAAAACAAAGCAACTTAAACTACTTACATTGAAAGAAATGTTTAATAAGGTAAACAAATAAATATTAAGTTTTTTTTCATATCCTTTAGATCATCAATACTTCATTATTTCATAAATCATGATTTCATATTTTTAAATTTATAATTTCTACATGCCATCTTACTAGATTTAAACTGATGATCTATTATCCGGAAAAATCCCAAATCCGAAACCGCCAAAGTCCCGACTAGTCCGGATTTCATACTTTGTACTGTATACTACACATGAATAAGTTTCATAAACACATCAATGAAAAATGATAAAAGTAACTAAGTGAAACATGGTACATATATTTTAATCCTAAATTAATGTAAGTAAAAACATAGTGATATCACATAAAAAGTTCATTTTCAATAAATATTTAACTATGGAGAGTTTAGAGCACACTAACCTTATATACAGTTCCAAAAGCTCCATAACCAAGAATTCCACCTTTTCTTAAATCTGCTTCCTTTACTATCCGAAGTTTTGCTAAATTTGGCTTGACATTAGTGGGCTTTAAGGGTTCATTATCCTCAAAGCCAGTCATTCTCTGAAACCAAAAGAAATTAGGTCAACTTCAATGAGGAAATCAGAAAAACATTTAACACTTCTTTCTATATAAAGTTTATACAAGTTCCAAAAATTAGATTAATGATAAAAATATTTTTTGTAATACAGCAATTTAAAGATATTAATTTTATTAGGTTAAGCATTTGAAGTAGTACAACAATGTTACTCTGAATGCTTAAATGGCACTTTCATCTGAAAGAGCAAAATGTTTGTTTTATAAATACTATTGGCTTATTGAGTGTGAGACTATATACACTAAATAACTAAATCTCCTTCACTGAGATGCAAAAATATGCAATTTGTTCTTCCAGATGAAAATCTTACGAAATCTTTTTTTGTGGGGTAGGGGAGATAAGTTTTTAAAAATCATTAAAAAAAACATGATTCTGTACTTGTTACTTTCACAGAATTGTAGTTTTTTTTAAGCAGGAAAGCATAAAATAGCTAAAGATACATGACTTCTCATGCAACATATACACTTTGACTAACATACAAAACTATTATCTCACATAATTACATATATTGTCAATATTCAAAGAATTTGCTTTGATATGTTACATACTTTTGAATAATGTTAATAAATTATTGAAAGAAAAATTTATAATATTAATTCAAAACGATTTTTGGCTACTATGAAACAATATTTATGTACAATATTAAAATATAATGCGTACCATTGTCATCATCATAGTATTTTCTTTGGTTTTAACTCTCTGCATCCACTGATATCCAAACACAGCCAAAAATGCTGCTAACAAGAGAAGACAGCCTACAACCCCTCCCAGTATTGCTGGAATATGTTCCTCTTCTCTGTAAAGCAGGAAAAAAAAAATTTATTCAAAATTTATTTAAAAGAATCACATATTTCATAAATTAAGATAGTTTTACATAAAAATTCCCATCAACAAATTATCATGTAATTTACAGCAACAGTAATTTGTAATAGGCATGCAAACAACTTACACCTAAATATGTACCTACAAAAAATTATTTTTCTAATTAAATGGTGTTTAAATTTAAAATAATAATACATTTTTGACAACCTTTTAATAATGTTACATAACAATTGTAGGAATTTTTGTAACTATAAGCAATAACAAACAAGGCAAACAAAAAAAAATTTCCAATAAAATATTTATTACAGAATTCTTTCAATCAATTCACTAATAAATTATTACTAACTCACTCAAATGCATGAAACAACAAGTAAAAAAATTGTTCCTGTAAATAATTCTTGTCATTCAGTACACTGTACTTTAGTCTTCCTACAGTGACAATGCATTTATGCTTGTGAATATTAAGGATGCCACAAGCACCGAAATATGCATTTACAATCAAGCATTATATGTCCTATTTTTGAATTATTTTTATTATAAGGCCTGAAATTTATTTTTATACCATGTTTATGCTTTTATTTTTATAATAGGTACAAATTATGTGAATTCTAACTCTTTAAGTGATATAACTGCTAATAAATTTCCTTATTAATATATATTTCACCCACTCAGCACCTACTTCAATATAATACAAGAGAGCTTTGTAACATGAGATTAAGCTCCTTACATAAAACAATGAAAGAGCACTATAATTTACACATAAAGACAACACTTAATGCATAGCTTCACAATGAATTGAGATGCTGAGTTATTTTGATGGGTTAAACTAGCACATCTAATATCTGAATATTCCATAAACTATATTAATCTGAATACACTTTCTGAATTATAGTAATTTGAAAGAATAAAATTAGATAAAGAAAATTATTTTTTACTTACATTCCATGATACGTAATGGCTATAGGATCAGTCTCAGAGCAATATGGATCATCTGTGTTGTCATCAAACCTTTTAAAGGGTTTTTCAGCAGGACAAGATGCTGTACAATTGAACTGAAAAAAAGAAAAAAGAAAAATATATATATATATTGTTAATTCTACAGAACAAATACAAATTCAATTAAGTTAAAAACTAAGTATGCAAATTTAAGTCCTTGAGGGGGCACCTATGGGACATTTTACAAGTAACTTTATATTTTTCTCTAAAATGTCAAAGAATGTATTTATTGTTTATCTGACTTTTAGTTAAGACTGTTTGCCACTGAAAGCCTGTATTCTACTTGCACTTTCAATACTTTCAACTACGCTTTCTAAACAGATTGTTTTAAGTGGTATAAGGCATTTGGTACATTCTATTTGTTTATGCCTTCACAAACCTGAACATTAATTTTTTATTTCACATAACAGTGTTAAAGGCTATATTTTGGTTCTAAACTTATATTCAATTTTTAATTTCTTTTAAACTTTCATCTCTTTTTTTTAATCTTTTCATTACAATTTCTTGTCATTAACAACATATTTAGCTTCCTATAAGTGACAAACTAGAAATCCTCCATGTTTTTCAATAGTTCACTTTTGTAATATGGTCAAGGCATTACGGGCTAATTTATTAAGAAATTTGTCAATTATTACAAGAATTGTAAAGAAATGATTATGACTATTTACGATAAAGATGAAATAAATATCCATAATGAGCCCAGAAGTAAATTTTATGTAAATTAAAATTTAGTGGTTAGACTTTTTATACAAAAATAGTGTTCCATAAAGAGATAAAACACTTTACAAAAGCAAAATTGAAAAAAAAAAAAAAAAAGTGTAAAATATAATATTAAAATTTATTATAGTAATGGGCTAATCTGTTTAAATTACAATATTAACAAATATCAAAACAATAAACACTAAATTAATGCATTTCTAACTGAAATGAAAATTTCAAGTGGTGCATTTTCAACAATCTTCCTTGTAAATCTTAATGGGAGTTTGAAAAAAAATCATTAAAATAAAACAAATGAAGAAACATTCCAGCATTCTCCAAAGTACAAATTGACACCTTTGACTAAAATGATTCAAGCAAGCTTACGGTTAACACACTTACCACTGTTCTGTTTGAGGAGAGATACACACGATAATTCCGACAAGCATGGCAATCTGTACTTGAGGGTCCATCACAGCCCCGACATTCTTCAGCACATTTTAAACAATGGAAGTTTGTATTGTCAGCATAATGGTCTCTTGGGCAAGTATCTTCACACTGCTCACCAGCACTATATTTTAAGCAATCACAAACTGAAATATGTATTCCATATGCAGTGCAGTTCTTGCATCTGTGATGGCATTTTCGACAAACCTATAAAAATACATAACAAAAAGTCATTAATAGCAGAAGATTCTCAACTATAAAAGAATTTAACAGTTTCCTACTAGAGTGATTTGTATCTTTAGTGGTAGTAACAAGCAAAATTTTGCAGTATTAATACAATTTTTCCCTCTGTTAGCCGTTTTAGTGGGAGGTAGGAGGTGAAATCAATCAGAAAAAAATCCGTGATATCTTTTCTTAATCTTTAATCCAATCAACCAGATTTAGGTATTTTAAACACTTTTTATGTGTTTCATTTTATAATACATATACACATACCAAGCATATTCATGAAGTGTTTTGATACTTTGCACATAAAAATTGAATTTACTAGATAATTTTCACTATTTTTCTATTTCTTGCATTTACTTTTTCCCCCAGCGATAACTGCATAAACTGCATTTAAAATAAAACAGCATATGAAAAAAAATTAAAATAAAACCTTTGAGAAAATTATACGCCTGCTTTGATTTCAAAAGCACTTCAATGCATTAAACTGATCATTGACATAACAGTGCTTCAACATTGACCTAACAGAACTTATTAGTTGCTTTGCTTACACATGCGTTTAAAATATAATAAAAAATGTGAAGAAGTAGGGCAAGTAGAAAAACCATAGGATGAACTGCATCATACATCTGTTCGTTAAAACTTCCCTGATAATTCATTCATTGGATCACAATATGTTACTATGTTATGAAGAACTATGTTAGTACAATAAGTTAATCATGGCTAATGTAAAATATTTCATTATAAATCAATGAAAAAAAAACAAAAATACCAAAAGAAGATCTTTAATTTTAGTTAATGGCAATGAAATAATTTTAAAGCATTTAAATAATTTTTAAAATCTGGAAATAGATTCTCTTTACAATTATTTTGACTTATTTATTAAAATTTTAGAAAAAAATGTATTTTCCAGGACCACAGAATCTAGAATTGGAAATAAAGTTGCTTCAAAATTGAGCTTCATAATTCTTAATAACTGCAAAGTAACATAATTTTCTTAATCAAGGGTACCTCTGAAAATTGAAAAGAGCTAATTGATACTCACTGTAAATTACATATAATAAAAGCCTTGTGTATAAATGCATAAGCTTTTTAAAAAAAGGTTCATTTGGCTTATTAACTTTGCAACTTAATTCCTCCTTGCTTAATTTAGCATTTAAAAAAAATTAACTTTTTGCATGCAAACTGAAGCTTAAAAAACACACTGCAGTTCTGTTAGTTACTACATACACTTGATGGTTCTGAAATCTGTCAGTGAAATGCAAGGACAAGACAATATAAAAGATTGCAATATATAACCTATCAAAACCATAGAGACGGAATTTGATAAACATATACAGAATCACATTTTATGTCTAACAAACATATATAAAAATAAAACAAAAAAAAAACTATATACACAGAAAAGCAATTCTGTGGGTTTCCTAACAAACATTTTGCTGCAGCTACATGAAATTTTAAAAAATTAAGTAAACTGTGTAGTTCCCCTAAGTAGAAACTAAGTAAACTGTGTAGTAGGTGGCACTTCAGTTTTGTATATATAAATAAACAAGGATTTTCCTGCCTCTTCCAACTTCTCCTTGGCCAAAGATTTAAAAACAAAATATTTGTGTATTTAAAGTAATTATTAAAAATATTTTAAATATACTATATCCAGCATTATTTTATTTCATTAAATCTATATCCTTCAAGATAATTTCATTCCCTTATTTAATTTGGTACTACACAGGTACCAAATACCAATACAGAAGATACTGATATTTTTGATTGCTTTAAGGCAGCATCATCTATTAACAAACATTACAGCTGTGCACTGAAATTTGTATAATATGAAGAACTATAATATCACCAAAATATTAAAGAATTAAAAATTTACATTCAAAAGCAAATGAAAGCAAATATTGTATGACAGACTCATTGTAATCCCTGTGATTCCTTCAGTACTGATATCACTACTGAAGACTTACACTTTTAAAAAATTTAATGTAAAAGAAAATATAAACAAAGGTTTACATTATTCATAAAAAAATTGTTTATATGTATTAGTGAGAAAATAGAAGTGCTTTTATTCTCTTTTTACATTCATCTGGCAATGAAAAGAGCCTTTTCTATTATTCTTTAAAAGGAAACCTGTTCATTAAGACACAATAACACGCCGAATAAATACTAATTCAGAAGTCAAACAACAAAAATCAGCATTAACAAAAATCAGCATTTAAAATTTACAAAATTTTGTAAATTAACGCTGATTTTTGTTGTTTGACTTCTGAATTAGGAAACCTGTTGTTCATTGCAGTTAAATTTCATGTAGTGGATCACTGCTTTCTGCATTTTACATCTCTGCGACAATTCTTATGTACCATCAGATATCCATTTTAGATACTTATATGTTGATCTAAATATCTAACTCTCAAATGAAACATTAAAAAATATAAAAACAGCTTATCACTAAATTGCTTGATTATAAATTTCAGATGACAATATTGTATCATAAACAATATAAACAGAAACTGTAACATTCCACATTTAACCATTCAGCTTTTGACAGCAAAAGTTCCCCCCCCCCAAATGTCATATGGAAGTACAGTCAAATACCGAAAATCCACCAACCTGAAATCCATCAACTCCTGAAATCCACGTAGCCTCTCAGAATATAAACATTCAGTTTATAGGTTCTGGAAACTGCAACACTGAGTATGAAATATCGAAGGAAAAAATACTTACCGAATAATGACATCATAATTACCGATTAACAATGAGGCAAAACGGAAATACCAAATTATTGATATAAAAAGTTTAAAAAAATGAGATAAAATAAATAAGTTTTTTTCCCTCTAATCTGCATTAAGGTAAAAAAGCAGACGATTCACTCAACTCTTTGTTCAAGTTCACGATTCACGTTGTTGTATTTTCTGAGCTTTGTTATTTCATTTCACGAGATTGTTTAGTGCTGACTTTTTTTATCTGGATATTTTTTGTATAAATTAAGAATATTTTTAATTTCAGCCCTTTTTAATACAATGACAGATAAGAAGCACACTCATGATTTTATTGCTTGCAACGTTGAAAAATGTAAACACGTTGCATTGACGGTAAACGCAAAAACAGTAACGCAAAAAGTGCAAATTCTGCAAAAGATGGAAGCAGGTGCTACACCTCGATTTATAGCAGAATGGCATGGAATTGCGACATGATTGTGTATGATATATGGAAAAATAAAGAAAAGCTGTTGAAATTTTACAGCAACAGTGATTCTAACGCCGATATCCGAAACCGGAAATGTTTGCATGAGGCGAATTCAGCAAACCTCGATGCTGTGTACATACAATACAATGAATAATATAATCAATTATATATTAATGCATATAATAAATTATTGCAATAATGTATATAATAATTTAATTAAACGTATCTAATACGCCTTATTCATTTTGCACTTTTAGTCCGAATATTATGCTTTATCTTTTCTATCCTGAAATCCGCACAACCTCTGGTCCCAAGCTTTGCGGATTTCTGAAATTCTACTGTACTTTCGAAAAAGTGATTTTACTGTAATTTTTTCCCAACAGATATTAATTTTCAAGAGATAAAAAGTAAAATCATGAACCTGGTAACAATGACTTTAAGAAGTACGCATGACAGCAAAGCTTTTTCATTTGCAGAAAATGGCATTTGTTTTCAAAAAGCTTGGATTGTGTCACAAGAACCCAGAAAAGCTTCTCATTGGTGGATTGATCATGAGACAAACAAAATTTCATATGAGAGAGAAAAGTACAAGTATAGAAATAGCTTACAGATTTTCCAGTTAATGACTTCATGATTCCTTCTTCATGAGGTCCACTATACTCTTGATAAAAACCATCTGGACATGGTTCATCAGGTTTCAAACACTGTTCCTAGAAAATTTCCAAAAATTAGTATTTAAAAGCATACATTAAATTCAGCCATGAAAGTATATCATTGAGGTTAATTTAAAAGTAATGCATTAAGCATAGCAGAGTCTAAGTAGAATTAAACGTGTTTAGATTGGTCTTTGAGATTTTTTTCATTAAATTAAGAATTTATTCTATTTTATTTGAGGAAATTAACAAGCTTTTCATAGCAGGAAATACAAAAAATCTACTATGCATTCACCAACATTCATTCGAATTACAGATCTTAAATTTTTAGCTGGATGTACTAGCTGCTTACCCAATAAAAACACACAAGGGATTATGCAATAGTTCCTTTGATTGCCCCTCCCACTTAAAAGATGTCCAAGACCAAGACGAAATCCATGTCTCCCCTCTCAGAATCCAACACGGTGTCATGGAGGGGCGGCAGTGTTCTCAGAACAGGATGCAATTAACGGGCCTGCCACCAAACTGCAGGTGGCTCTTCCACATGGAGGGCAAGAGTAGATCTTGGCAGTACATGTAAACATCACACTTATAAAGCAGTACTCGGTAGTGGCTACTCTGTCCTGACTGGCAAGATGTTCGTAATAAGGTCATCTTGTTGGGGCAGGTCTGAGTGAGTGCTACATACTGGTGAATAGATGTACTTTAGTCTTGGGACCAGCTAATTACAACTGGTGTTGGGATAAATTACTGCCTACCATATTATAGATACAACATCACTGCAGAAACTATCAGGTCTTTTGTAGCAAGAAACTTGAAAATTCAAATGACACTTCAATATTTTGCCCTTTTGGTATCAAATGCATAAATTTTATACTCTTAAACTGTACGGTTCATTTTATATTTTCAAAATATTAAATTTCTCTTTCTTTATTACTAATAAATTTTCATGTTCCCAGAGTATTTTATATATTTGTGTTGCAGTGAGAAAATTGATGCTTATACAGTGTAACAAGTATTTATATAAATTTACATATTATGCAAGAATAAAATCAAAATGAAAAAACAAATTTTTTTTCAAGTAAAAAACACAGAAACTTACCACAATGTTGGGATCATATGCACTAACTATTGCTTTATCACAGGAATTACAACCACCAGGTCCTACAGTATTCCTTGGACCAGTACATCTGTAAATTTAAAAATTGCAAACTGTAAGTTCTTTTATATAATTCAAAAATAAATTTTCCTTTAGTATCTCCAACAATCAGAATTATTTTTCAGTTTTTCTAACTGACTGACATATTTTTAAAACTAATACAAAATCAGATTTTAACTAGTCTTTTACATAAGGTTTTTTACACAGTTCTGCAGAGTTTGTTTATTTAATTACACAGAAATTTTGAGTTACCCATTGACACAATTTTCATGGCATGGCATACATTCTCTGTTTTCATTGTACTTGCTCAATGGACATTGACTAACACAATATGGGCCATCTCGTGCATTTCGGCATTGAGTACAGTTACTTGGCCCCTATGAGAAGAAATAACTTATTTAACAAATTTATGGGACAGAATGTAAAATGTGAGCATAAAACACACACAAATAAAAAAAGATATAAGAACTTGCATTTAGTAAATTGCATCAGAAACTCACTTAAGCAAGACTTCTTGAATTATACCAGAAATTTCATAAATTACATAGAACTAAATTTTGCACTTTAAAAATTACACACATTTTCTTTGTAAATTAATATCATAGAATATTTTTATAATGTTGTACATAACAGTATGTTAATTTAATGTAACAGAAAAGGTGTATGAAAAAATAGACAGTTCTTATTTTTAAAAAAATATGTGATTTTTCACTTTCTCTTAACATTCTACAAAAAGTAGCAATATCTTCCTGGACTTTTTCCTTTTCTCTGAAGTGCTTATAAAATCATTTTGTTTTTCATGCTCTTTAATAGCATTTAAAATATTCCAAATAATATACTTTTTAGTCCCAATTAAATATGCTGTTCTTCTTCTGACAATTTTCTTCAGAGTTGTATTGAAATTATAAAAGAATTTTCACCCTTGCATCAAAAGCTAAGTTTATATAGTACATCTAAGGTAGTTAGTTATGTACATTTGAATTAAATTTTTGGGTAATATTTTCACTTATTATTTTTGATACTTGAACAAAATATACACAGCTTGCACTAAACCAGATTTATTAGAAAATTAATTCCCACACTGAAACTCAACAACTGGTACGTGTACGTTATTTAATTTTCAAATCTCCTACGAACAGAAATTAAAAAAGAAAATAGAGGGATGTTTAATTACTTCAAATCAGCATACATTTAAAAAAAAATGTATGTTAGTAACTAGGATGCTTGGATCAAAAGCATATACCATAGTATGTTATGCTTCTGTTCAGCAGTATTTTAGAAGCTTTCAAACTCATTTTAAACTGTTGGGATTAAATGTTGCAAATATTAAAATGCATTTTAAACAGATTTTCTTCATTAAACTAATCCTTAGATCATTAATCTTCACTTCACAGTGCTATTACATGTTGAGGCAGACTGTTAAGAATTTGACCACTAGGAAGAATTAATATTTTTAATGTGGTACCCCCCCCCTCTCTTTTTTTTCAGAAGATGATAACTAAGGATGGATGTAACATTTTATCATAAATGGCGAAAAATACTTGTTAAAATGTGTGTGGAGGTTCAAATTTGAGTTCAAGTCACAGTTCATCTAAATAATAACAATTATTGAAAAAAACGAAGGGATTAAAAAAGGTAAAAATTTTAGGTTCCCTTTGGAAATATTGGAAAGTAGATTACGTGGATTACAGCTTTTGTATTTTGCAAAACACAGGATTTCATAAATGTCATAAAATGCAAGTCCCACAGAATGGATAATAGCATGATGAATGTTAATTACTATTTAAAATGTTAACTATAATATTTCTAAAATGGAATGAAAAATCACTGGAGAATCTATAAAAGTCATCAAGAAAAATTTTAATCTTTTCAAATTTTTCACCTTTCCCATACTGTGAACAACAGAAAGGAAAACATTCATTCGGAATCAGTTAATTTCTTCTACAGAAATTGACTTTCAATAAGTTTATATGGAACTATTTTTCCCTTAGCACATAAATAATATGTATCAGCTTTTCTTATAATAAAATTAATTTAATATTTTAGGAATGTAACAAGACGCTTAATTTTTTTTTTTTTTTTTTTTTTTTTTTTTTTACTTACAGGTCCTAGGCATTCTCCTAGACATTCCTCATCACAGTATTCACATATATGATCACCAGCGTGGTAAATTCTAGAATAAAAAAATAACACATCAACACTCGTAATTATATAAAAATTTATTGCAACAATATTTTTAACAATAAAATACTGAATGGATATTTCCCAACCACAGCAGTGCTGTATTTGCCTATTTATATACAATAATTAATGTTCTTGCACTTAGCAGCAAGACAAATTATTGTTTTCACAGCAGACTTCATTTTTGCTTATTATGTCATGAATGAACAAAAAACATCAGAAAATACTAGAATAAGTTGCTAAATGTTTCAGTGAAAGCTCATTAGGTTATTACATTAAATGTTGAATCAATTTACTATTTAACATAATTTTTAAATACAGTACAAAGTCTGTAATCCGCACTCGTCGGGACTTCGGCGATTCCAATTATAGATCATCAATTTAAATCTGAAAAGATGGTATTAAGAAATTATACAATTAAAAATATGAAACAGTAATTTATGAAATAAAGAGCAATTATGATCTAAAGGGTATCATAATTTACAAAAAAAAAGCTTAATATTTATTTGTGTACTTTATTAAACATTCATCACTTTGTCATGATCATCACTTTTAGCACAACGAATCCTTTTTCTGTTAGTCATTGCAAGTGGGGTGTCGGAATCCACAAAATATTCAAAAAGTTCCTTTTTCTTTTTGCTTATGTCATATACAGTTGACCTTGCAATGTCATACTCCTCGCATAATTTTGAGATGGATATGCATATAATTTCGAGACTTTATCCATTTTTTGCAGCAATTCCACTTTTTGTTTGATGGACATCGAAACATGCTTTCGCTTTGTAGATCCTTTGGCAGCTCCAGAATTTGAAACTCCTTTTTGACATAATCGAAAGTTCAAGCTTACTTTTTATAAAATTGCTCTAAAAGTCTGCAAAAAATAATAAGCCGGATCCAATTAGAAGATTCCAGATCAGTGTAATCTGCAACATTAACTGAAATGCCTTAGATAATTTTAGCCTAGCTTATACCGTCTGTCATACATTAAATGCTCATGCATAAACGCATTATACATTTACGCATGCACATAAAGTTTGTAGCTTTGTGGTCCAAATTATAGATCATTCCGGATTATGGACATCTGGATTACAGACTTTGTACTGTACTTAATTGTAAAAATGCAAAACTGTTCAAGATTTTCCGTTGAGATCAAGTTAATATAAAAGTGATCACAATTGCAGAATTTAACAGATCTAGCTTAGTAAAGCAATTAATTTTCACATTTAGTACAGTTACATTTGCTTGAAATAGAATCTTTCAAACGAAATCTTTTATTGAATAGTTGAATGAAAAACACAAAAGGAAAATGTAATATTTAATTATTTCAGTGTTTCATAGCTAAAAAGATTAAATAAATATCTAAGTATGGAATGGAATGTTTTTGTCCTAGTTCTAATACAGAATTAAATTTTGGATCAAATAAGACTGTGTTGGAAAAAAAAAATTGCTCATTTTATGAAGCCAGTGGGTCTTTAAAATTCAGTATGGATTTGAAATCTAAAAGTCACTAGTGAACTGATTAACAACATACTTGTTTTGTAAAATATTTGCGTGGAGGTTTTTTTTTTTTTTTTTTTTTTTTTTTTTTTTTTTTTTTTTTTTTTTAAATTCCTTTACCTAAAGCTATACTTTAAGGTATCCACAAAAGTTTTGCTTTAGGAAGTGATGGTGTGAGTTGAAAATGCAATGTTACAAGATGTATGTAACAATGTTAATATGTATTATAGTGTATACAGTAAAACAAAGTTTCAAAATGAGGAGTTAATTTCACAGAGTATACTTCAAACTTACCCTCGTGTAGAGTTGCAACTTGGTATACATGTCTCTTTTAGTTTGTAAGATTTGCATGAAAGACACTCAGAAGCACTCGATCCCCAGCAGCCATCATTTGAGCACTGTTCATGGCACACTAAACCTTCCTTTTCTGTTAAGGGGATATTCAGCTTTAAAATTTACATATTTGGCATTTGTAACTTTAATATTTGAACTTTCTGTCTTTACATGAAAAATGCAACAGAAAAAAATTTACTCACGGCAAACTTCTGGTTCAGCATTTCTTTGCAAAAGTGGATCAACATTAGTTGATCTGACAATCTGTTTCCAGTCAATTTTATTGGCAAAACACAGATCTGGATTCTCTAGAATTGCCACACCGCCAGACCGCACTTTACGTAGCGAACGAAGATTCAAACTCTGAAGAGAAGTCTTCACGATGAACAAAGCAGCATTTAATCTTTTAAAAAATTGTTTTTATTAGTGACTGATGTATAGGTAAAAATCTTATAAAACAAAAAATTAAATACATACAATAAATACTGAGTATCTAAATTTAGAGACAGAGAGGAAATAAAATTCCTTCAGATATGAAGCACTGGCAGATACAAAAATTTTCAACCTTTTTAAAGACAAATAAACCATGCCTTATTTACTTGAAATTATGGTACTCTGTAATGCCCAATACAACATGCATACACTGTATTATTAGTTTAACTGATGTTTCTATTATCTTACCAATTACATTTTACCTTATTTATAGAAGTTGCATGGAAATGGTAAAAAATAAATTTCAGCATTCAGGAGCTCTTAATATGTTATATAACCCCATATCTGTCTACATTTTGAGCTCATCCTTTGTTCATTAAGAACACATTAAAGACAATGATCCCATATGAGATATAAAAACTGATAATGAGGGAATATAAGGAAATTGTATTGAAAGGACAAAATTTTTCGAAAAGTAGACTACATATCTTTCACAGCTTGCCTATAGAACATGATGTGGATGCCTGCGATTCTTGTTTCTATTCCAGCATAATTTTGGATAGATAATATTTCTAGAGAAATTCTTCGTCTGATTTTATATGTTCATAAAAATCACCAAATAAAACTGAATGAGGAAAAACTTAAATGTCAGCAGTTTTCTTTTTCCTTTTCCTAAAAACACTTGTGTCACAAGAAAAGTATTACCGGGTAAAAGTCTTAAAAAAAAAAATCCTTACACACGCGCTAATATGTTTTTCTAAATTACTTTCAAAAAGGAACATACTAATTAATGACATTTAGTAGCAAAATTAATAAAGTGGATAGGCAATCATTAGCATTCAAAAATCCTAGACTTTTTCAATTCTGAAACAAAGCTCCAGACTTAATTACAAATCCTAGACAGTTCTGGTTGATCCTACAGTCTGGTAAACCTATTTATACCACTTCAAGCAGACATCAATAAATTCCCTGATCAATGGGAAAAACTCTCCTACCAGAATATCAGCAAACATATACAGTCTGAAGGTTAGTTCATGAGTGTATATGTCTCATGAACTATTTTAGATAAATAATTTCTGTATTTTAGAGAAAGTTGTTCAGAACACTAGTTAGCATACTTAAAGAATATTGATCATCAATGTTCGTGCATATACCTATTGCACAAACAAATTATAAGTTATTTATTTACAATGTATGGTGCCAGGTATAGTTTCAAGTATTTTAGGGACAAATTTACATTAACCATCGTAAGTTTAATTAAGCATGTTTAAATAATCTTACTCAGTAAGCTGACGGCCGTCAATGATTTCCAGATTTCTGAAATAGGATAAATTCTTAAAGTCTGGATGTGAAGCCTGGATATTCAGATAACCTGTCACTTCTTTCAGAGTGGAAAAAACCTCCAATTCGTCAGGATGCATCTTTGGAAATCGATCACCAAAAGTAAAGCTGCATTAAAATTAGAAATAAATATATAAATACAGGTGATATAAAGTCTAAAACTGATCCAAAAAGTACTGATAATTTTTTTTTCCTCATATCCTAAGGTACAGCACTTAATTTGAGTAACACCAACAATACACAGGTAAAAAGACTTCAGTTCAAAGCCAATAAAATAAATATTTTTCTCATAAACCAACATTAATATATCAATAAATAATATACTAACTTGATGTTTTAGAAAAATGAATTACTTCAAAATAATTAGTAATTTGAAAAAGAAATCTAGAATTCTAAGATACACCTCTGTTTAGCAATGTTTATACGGGGGAAAAAATCAAAAAAATAAAATGCAATAATTATGCTTTAATAGCACAATATTACAATGTAATGAAAATTTTGAGGTGAATAACAGATAATGTGATGTAACTGGTACATAAAGATCTGCTTCCAGCCGTAGCCAGTTTAACACCTCTTTCATTCTTAATAAAGTTAAACTGGTGCAATCTTCCCAATTGTTCTTGAAAATTACACTCACACTTTTCACATTTTTATAATAAAGAATGATGAACAACAGATAACACATTAGCAGAACAGCCAGTGAGAGAAGAATGTGTAGATTTCAAATGTGAAGGTTAGGTTAAGAATAGTACAGTTATAGTTTTACTTTTGTCCTATTCTTCAACTAAGGTTTTCGTTTGCAAATTTTAAGAATACAGTAAAAGTTCAACTATCTGAAAAAGATCAGGAAATGCCAAATTCCGGATATGCGAAAATTCCGGATAACTGAGGGTATACAAAATGCAATTCTTAGTAATAAAACCAAAGAAGGAAAAATTTCCAATCTAAAATTATAAAAAGTTTATATTTATATATATATATATATTATTTTTTTTTTTTTTTTTTTAAACTTGAATATCAAAAGCCTACATTTAAATTATGTGAGATTTTGAAAGAAAAAAAAAAGCATTCCAGATATAAACATTGAAGTAAAATTAAAAAGCTAGGTAGTAATTACTATATAAATAGACCTATTTGGTCTAAAAATTTTTTGCGCAATATGCTGCAAAATTAAGGAAATGAGAAGAAGATAAAATTGATTCGATTACAAAATTCCATCGACCATGGAAATTGGAGATCTCGCCACACTTGTATCATTCATTCCAGCAGAAGTTTGAAGGAACAGATCATTCTTTACTCAGTTAATCAATTAATCAACATAACAAACTAAAGGCATAACATGTAAAATAATTTTTGTCATGTTGCAAAGCCAGTGTTTATCTGTCACAATACTGAAAATATTCTACTGCATGTTGTTCCATGGAAGGCAAGTCCTATTAATAATTTTTGCAAAATGCAACTGAAAGGCAGTTCACTTAATTTTTACAAAATTTAAACCCACTTATTGATAATTAATCAGGTTTACATACAGACAAAGCACTATGTCACACTTGACACACTATTTGGTGACAGTTTTTGTTTGATTCAAGTGCTATTTGTGCTTTATATTACAGTTACAAATCTCTTTATTTCCTTAAATTTAACTTTAAAAAAAAAAGTTTCTAAAGATTTGAAAATATTCCTGTTACTTGAGCTTTTTGCTTAATTGAATGCAGGATAACTGGGCTTTTACTGTGTTATTGGTTGCAAGAATTTTTGCATTATCTAAATAAATACATCGTGAGCACTATATAAGAATCACATTACAGGGATTAATTTTAAAATGGCACAATTCAGAAAGATTTATTAAAAGTATATTACTGTTTTTAGAACAGAAAGGGAAAATAACAAAATTAAATAGGTGAAATTACAAACTAAGGATTTTGCTTCACGTATGCTTTATCTTAATGTATTTTAAAATATTTTCTAAATGATACTCTTCATTATTTTCTTGCCAATGCCAATGATTTTACATTACGGAGTGCCTATGTTTCAAAACCATTTACCTCCTCATCAGAAAAAACTAAAAGTGAGAAGAAATAGGAAAATGCATAAGTTTGTTTACTTGATGCAAGTTAGAGGGAGCCACATGTGCTTGAGAAAGTTTAGGGATAGCATAAAAAGTTAATGATTAATAGTAGAAATTTTAGTTTTTATTTTCATTTTCAAAATTTTATACTTTTTTGTCGTTTTATATTTTTTTATTTTTTTGTATTTTTCATAATTTTTTATACACAGTACAAACACTAAAGCAAAAAGCGGAGAGGAAAGATATTATCGATTACTAGGCTCATTGGCATGTAGCTTTAATTAATAGTGCAAATATAGCAGGGTAAACAGTAGTAGCAAATATTCATAGGTAGAAATAACTTCTGCAGGAAGATGTGATTTTTAATAAAACATATTGATAATTATGCTAAAGGCTTTTTTTCAGGATGGTAGATGCAATTATAGCATGAGATAAGCATTATGGCAGTTTGATGACAAGACGAAAAAGACGTGTCCTTCTTTCAATTATTTTTTTCGTAATTGAAGGAAACTTATTCATGCATTTAAATTACGTAAATAGTAACCATTCCTTTTTCATTTCTCTTAATTTTTGTATACACACTACCAATGATAATCTAAATTAGATAACAAAAATACATTTACTTTGATTATTAACTAAAAAGGAAACTTTAATAAATAACTGAAAGATTTTATTATTTCTAAGATCAAGTTCTTACTTTGGAAACACCTCTTGAAATCCATCAAATGTAGAATCTAAAATAGTCAAAGAACCCTCAATTACAGTACATCCTCTAAACCTGTCAATATTTCCAGAATGAAGCGCAGTTACACCCGTACAACCTAAATAGAAGAAAATATTTATCAGAATATAAAAATTCTGCATAACTGTAATTTTAAATTCATATCCATTGACAAATAAAAACACAGAAAGCATATGCATATAACATTTGTTAACCCTACTTACGAATTTATTTATTTTTTTATATAAATTTTATTAAGAATACTAAAAAAATATATCTACTGAGACACAAACATATGTTTGATTCCGATGCCTCGGAATTACACTTCTTAACATTCTGTACCTTACATTTTATATTCAACTGCTATTAAATTTTCTATAATATACCAGAAATTTAAATTATTTCTTCAAACAGAATGGTAATCAATTCTGTATAAATATACAATCGGAATTTTTTTTTCTCTTACAGTTTAACTCAGCACAAAAACATGCATGAATGAAATTAAATCTTTACTTTCACCTACCTTGATAAGTTTTAAAAATCTAGAAAATTTTGTCTTCATTATATTTCTGGTTATTTTTCAAATTTTAGAATTTAATTATTATTTTAGTCTAAAATATAATATTGTTATTTAGTTAACCTATATTTTAGTTAAAATATAATAAATTAATTTATATCATGGTTACAATTAATGTTCTTGCATAGCATTTTACATCATTTTGAAACTAATTCAGAAGTCAAACAACAAAAATCAGCGTTATATTCACAAAATTTTCACAGGACTAGTTTTGATGGTTTTACCGAACCATCATCTTCAGCTGCAAAACCGCAAATGAACAAGATAGGAAATAATGATTAGATAAGATAAGAAAGCCTGGACAAGAATTATTTCCTATCTTGTTCATTTGCGGTTTTGCAGCTGAAGATGATGGTTCGGTAAAACCATCGAAACTAGTCCTGTGAAAATTTTGTGAATATAACGCTGATTTTTGTTGTTTGACTTCTGAATTAGTATTTATTCGGCGTGTTATTGTGTCTTAATCATTTTGAAAATCGTAAGCACATAATTTCTGTTATTATATGTGCTAAGTAAAATTAATCATAAGCTATTACTACTACATGCTAAGTTTTATTATTACATACATTAAATCCTGATATTGCATACACATATCATACCCCCATGAACCAACATACCCACCTGAGTGATTAATTCCTCATTAAAAACTAAACCAATTTAAACATTGGTCACTAACCCCTCTTTCTTCAAGAAAGTAAATTTACATTTCACAGACTAACTGAAAGCACATTCTGATCATTTGTACAATCACAAAATGTGTTGTCATATAAAATACATATACCAAAATAAAAGTAAGTGGCAAGACATCAGTAAAAAAATTAACGTTAGTGTAATTTTGTTACATTTATTTCTTGTGTTCATTTAGGGTTACATATTATTTTTTCTGTGTGTCTCCTATATGGCAGTATTTTTTTCCCCCCCACATCACAAATCTTGTGTTTGGCAATATTTTTGGTACTGTTCTGTTATCAGGACCAGATCTAGAAATGTATGTATGTAATATTAAAAGCACAAGGAAAAGACGGAACACTGTAGATGCGTGATTAGACCCATACTGAAGAAGAATTTGATTGCGTAGTATGCTAGTAATGCTAACTTGGTAATATCTAAAGAACTTGGCAGTCGAAGCAGTTTTAATTCCATTTTTATTTCCAATTGATATTTGTAGCCACAATCACTTGGCACTCTACTCGTGCCTTTCCACAGAAGATTTACATTTTTGATATTGTTAAGATAGAAAGCAAGCCAGCGAAATTACATCTTAGCACAGTAGAGAGCAAAAGCTGAAGTGCGTCGTTATGAAAGATGGAAGCACGCGAAGAGAAAAGTTTTGGTTTACAATTCGGTGATTGGTCGTCAAGAGGCATCTGGTATTAACGGTTACGTAAGATCGCATGATTAATTTGAATGACGCAATGCAGATAAATTATTACAATTTTAGAATAAAGAGGAAGAATTAAAGTTGATAGTTATATTATAATTCTGATTCATACATTTTCATCTTACATATATGTATGCATGTGTGTATGTGTTCATGTATGCAAGATATATATAAAAGCATGAATGTATGTGTGTATGCACATACATACACACATGTATGCATTCATACATTTCTGAATCCCATCCCCATGACAGAACAGTACCATTTTTTTCATGATAGCCATGGTAATATATAAGCACTGAAAAATATTACTTTTTACACTATATCACACAATTACTTTTAACAATATACTGAACATGTAGATTAAATAAGATAATAAATTATAATGAATTATCAAAAATATATAACTTGAATTTCAGTAATTTGAGTACAATTTCATAAAATTCTTTGGTTTCAGTTCATTAGTTTTCCATCTTTTCCACTTCATATTATATACAGTCAAAAGTCGTTAATTCGGACACCCATAATCCGGAATGATCTATAATCCGGACCTCAAAGCTAAAAACTTTCTGCGCATGCGCCGCGTTGACACATGCGCATAGGCGTTTACGCGTGTGCATAAGACCTTTACGATTGCGCTTGTACGTGTGCGCAGTTGCAGAATATGTTTTTGTGTGCGTGCTTAATGTATAACGGATGGTATAAGCTAAAATTATTTAATTAGCTATTTCAGTTAATGTTGATGATTGCGTTGTTCCTTAATCTTCGAACTAGATCCAGCTTATTACTTTTTCCAGACTGTAAGAGTAATTTTATAAAAGTAAACTTGAACTTTCGATTATGTCAAATAGAATTTCTGATGCTGGAGCTTCCAAAGGATCTACAAAACGAAAGTATGTTTCGATGTCCATCAAACAAAAAGTGGAATTGCTGCAAAAAATGGATAAAGACATGAAGAAGGTGACAGAGAGGTTAGTGAAAATGAAAAAATTTCGATTTACAAGTTAGTCCGTATTCTCGGCACAGCAATTATGGGATTTGAACAGCAGAACTTTGTAACTGAAGAAGAATATATGTCTGTTTGTAGAATTAAAGAGAAAGTATTATCACATAAAATGAAGCAACTTAAACAACTTACATTGAAAGAAATGTTTAATAAAGTAAACAAATAAATATTAAGCTTTTTTTTTGTAAATTTTGATACCCTTTAGATCATAATTGTTCTTTATTTCATAAATTACGGTTTCATATTTTTAATTTTAGAATTTCTGCATGCCATCTTACGAGATTTAAACTGATGATCTATAATCTGGAAAAATCGATAATCCGGAATCGCCGAAGTCCCGACGAGTCCGGATTAACGTCTTTTGACTGTATTTTATATTTTAATTATGTACAGTCTTTTGTCTATTTTAGCAATTTTATTATTAATATTATTTTTAATTCCTTAGTATAAAATGTGGCCATTTATTTGGAAAGTAAGAGATTTCCATCTTTGTATCATATTTTTAAATAAAGTAGAAACTTTTTTTTTTTCATTTGACAATCTGAGTGGGGATTTACCATGAAATTTTCTCCGCAGATAAAATAGCCATTAAGAAATTTTTATACATTACAAATCCACTTTTAAATTATGAAATCCAACACTACATATAGCCTAAATAATTCTAATAACTAGTAATAAATTTATAATGTGCTACACATAGCAGAAAGCAATTAACTTTAAAATTAGAGATAATAATATCTAAATAATAGAAATAAATCTGATAATTAAAATGTATCTAATAATTAAAATAGTTTCTACATTCCACCCTGTCCCTAAAAGATGAAATTAATGCAATCTCGTCATATCTGGCCTCTTCTTACCAGTAAAATTAATAGTGCAACAATTTTTCCTTCAGAATATTGTTACGAAATGTCCAGGCCCGGTAAGATAGCTCCCCCCCCCCGCAGGTTTAGGGTTGCCAGAAAATGGAAAGAGACAGCAGTTTTGCCACATTTGGTAAGAAATTGTCCATTTAGCGACAAAATTGGCAATATTAGATAGATGAATGGAGAACCTTCTGGAACTAGTTCTTACTGGTTTAGCCCAGAATGCTCTCGAACACAAGTCAGAAGCTATATAAACCCTGCTGGTACGCACAACTTGGAGAATCTCGAGAGTATGTAGAGTTTCGAGAACGAGTGAGCAAAGTCGGGAACTGTACTCTGGTGCTTTGCTGTGAAGCTGTCTCCTGGAGGCTGTGTTGCTGATTGTTTCAATGCGATTATAGTAGTTCTTAGACAACTGTAAACGTGTTATTGGAGCTGTCTTAAATAATAATACTGGCTAATAAAGTGTGTTTCGATATTTCATCAAGTGCCATTGTTATTCACTCCAAATCCAGGAACCCCATATGAATGTGAAGAGAGAAAAAAGCATAACAATATGTAAGTAAGAATTCTGGCAGCAAACTTACTTTTTGGGCAGGGTCCATCACAAGGCACACATTCTCCATCAACAGCTCTTTTAGTTTCTGGGCAAGACCTGACACATGCTCCACTGTCCCGCAGTAAATGTTCTAGAATAAGAGTAGGAAATTTATATACATTGCAAGACTGACTGACTAAATGAAATCAGAAATTTAATAAAAGAAACATGAAAAAAGAAAAATGTTAATATTTCTAAAGCCTTTTATTTTATAACCTCAACAACTTAAAAAAAAAAAAAAAAAAAATTTACTTAAGTATCCATTTAAATATTGGGTGAAAACATTATAGCTATAAAAATTTTTAACTAAAGTAGTTTTTATTTATATAAATATGACATGCTTCAGAGTTTGCTTAAAAGATTTTATAATAAAAAATTATAATTAATTAACTGTTTTGATATTTCCTTTGCTAAGTTTCATACAGTAATTCAGAACATTAACATACCAGGACAATTTTTGACACAAGTTGCTCCATAGGCATATTTGCCTTCTGGATTGCTTTCCCAAGAATATGTTACAGGATTATACCTCCTCATTGGAGGACATTCTTGCTTACAAACTCCATTGTCATCAAAGTTTTTGCAAGCCTAAAAATGAAAAATACATGATGAATGTTTTATATCTTAGATGCAACTAAAATTGAAACAGTGTGTAAAAATTAAGTACAGAGAAAAAAATTGGTATTTCTCTGTTAGAGACACCAGCGAAAAGTGAATGTGTGTTGTGTATGTTCATGCACACATGCAAAATATCTTTATAATTTCTGAGTGTAACTTCTTACACACAGACTGGTGTTGCTTTAATAAAAACGTATCTAAAAACAAAAAATATACGAAATAAAATAAATAAATAGTTCTGATATTCATTTAACACAATGCAGTTAATAAGTAAATTTAAAAGAGATTTAGAAATTGGCAGAATTTGAAATGAAATTTATAAAATACATAACAAATTTTGAAAAATTACTAAAGCACTTAGAAAGAGAGATAACACATGAAAAATATTTGATGAAATAACCAAAACAGAATAATTATTTCAGTAAAAGAGACACACTAATACGATATTAAATGCATGAAATTCATGCCATTAATGTCAAATAAATTCACATTGTAAATTACAGCAGACAGGTCCCTGATGAAAATGCCATATTTACTCAAAAATAAGACCCATCTTGCATTTTAAAATACATTCGAATAAAAATTAATATATATTTATTTTGTTTTGTAATAATTTTGAGAATTAAATTCATATTCTTGTAGTTGAAGGAATATTTTTTCTCACCAAGCAATCACTCTGTGTTGGCCCAGAGCAACCTCCAGCACAAAAAAGATGACAGCATTCTCTAGGATTTGGCCCAAAGCACCTGCCTTGGTGGCACTGTGGTGAGCAATTGATTTTTGAAAATTTTTGACAACTATGAGGTCCTGGCCCCCAACAGCCAGCTTCACAGCTTTTGTGGCATGATGGACCTAAAAATGCAAGTATACAAATTAAATACTCAAAGGAACTTGTTGTAATACAGTTATATAAAAATGCTCTTTTACAAATTAGAATGTTCTGAAATAAAAATTATAAAGATATTTTTTGTATAACTTGCATCTATTTAAGAAAGTTCTATCTAGATAGGACAAACATAAATCTACACTATTCTTAATAGACAGAACAAACACAAATTACAATAAACATGTATAACAGGCCAGTAGTTGGAAATAAAAATCTACAACAGAATACTATCAAATAAAAGTCCATAAATGAACAATGTTTTTAAATATGTAATGAGTAAGAAAAAAAATGTTTCTAAAATTAATATATGTACCAACATAATACTTTGTAAATAAATATTTCATATACAATAATATTCTAAACACTCCAAGTTGCCAAGTGTTGACTTCCAAACCTTAAATTTCTCAAAGGGGCCCTGAGTAAACAGTATTTTCCTCAGACTATAATTCTAAAATGATCCTCCTATAGTACCTTGACTGTTTCTTCCAACATTTACATTAGCTTAATGGGCCAGACATATTTCAAAAGGCATGCCTGTATCCTAAAGATATCATGATAAATATTTGTCAAGGTACATATATAGCTTAGACCCTTGGAGAGTTAAATAACCGAATTTTTACAGTATGGTAAAACACTTTTGAATAAGTAAAAAAATAATAATTTTCATATTTGTATTAAAAATTAAAAGATAATGATTTACTGACTCATTTTATCCTATATTCCAGAACAAGGATTTCATTATAAAAACTAAATAATTAAAAAAAATTTCTGTTTATTTACAAATTAAAAAATCTGGAGCATTACTTACATCTTTTTGTGGACCCTTCCCTTGTAGAATTGTAAATAAATGGAAGCTTCATATGATTACGAGTTAGAATTTCTTCCCAGTTGATTGTGTCAATATAACACAATTCATCATTATCGAAGAATCCAACTTCGCCCGCCAAAATATCTAAAAAACAGAACATAAATATAATCAACAAAATTACAAAGAGATATACTCAATTATAATGGAAACGTATCTAATAACACACAAAATTTTAGAACAAAAAGTATAAACCAAATATAATTATTTGAAAGTCTCTAAAAAGAAATGTATCCACTTTAGAACAGTCTTTCATAGAATGTTTTAGTAAAAAGACAGAACAGTCTTTTACAGACTCTTAAGACTCTTTAAAGACAGAACAGCCATTTACAGTCTATTTTAAAATGCACTGTTTTTTAAAAATTTCAAAAAATAATAAATTTAGATATATCACACCACTCTAAAAATACTTTAAAACAATGACGTTTATGAAAACCTCATTAAAAATTAACCTTCTTTAAAATTACCAAGAGGTAAAATTTGGGCATATTTAAAGATATTTAGGTTCACAGTATGTCGTAAATATTTTTAAAACTTAAAAATAATAATGATAATAAATACAATTCCAAATATTTTTGTTTCAGAGACAATTTTTTTAAGAATAAGCATTACATTTTAGAGATTACATCATAATAAAGCACTCAAAATTCAGAGACAGTTTTTATAAAACTTAAATTAAAAGTATCTATTTGTTCAGGGCATGCTTAAAATTATAAAGCAAGATAAAAATAATTTTTAAATGCCTATTTCATAATTGTGCAAAATTTTCCTTTAAACATTTTGTGATCTTTTGTATTTTAGAATTTTGCTTCTGGATGCTAGTAAGCCAATCTATTAAACTAAATACTAACTGAAGAATTTAAATCTTGTACAATTAATAGAATGCTGAAGTATCAAATCACTTAAACACAAATCACATTCAACAGCATTAAATTTTTGAATAAAACTGTGAAAAAGAATGCAAGTGGCTGTGAAAATTAAACTGAAAAAAAAAAAAAAAAAAAAGCATTAACTCAGATTAGATCAGAGGTTCTCTACCTTTTGACTAATGCGTACCATCGAAACAAAAATTGAAAACCTTAAGTACCACCACTCTTGAATGAAGCTAAGATCGCATAAATTTACTAGTGTTAGAGAGAAAAAAAAAAAAATCAGGATGTTGGCGGTTTTAATTTTTGAATTTAATAGTTAAAAATACTTTGCTTCTTTGTGTACCACTTATTTTTCCCTTGAGTACCACCAGTGGTACACGTACCATTGGTTGAGAACCTCTAGATCACATAGAATTAACTCAGAGTTATAATTAGCTGTTGATGTGCTTTGTGCAAGATTTTATAATGGGACTCCCTGGACCCTGTTCTACTAAAACTTGCATAAGCCTTGCATTAACTGCTTGCTTTGAAGTTACATGTTCTTAACTTACTAATTCACTTACAATTCACACTATACATATTTCATACAAAATAATCATAACAAGGCACTTACCACGTAGGGCTGGCAGTTCCAACATATCCAAATTGGTGTGAGCTACCAAAAGAGCGAAATCTCCAGGTTGCAAATCAAATAAATTACGACCACGAATAATCATGAGTTTAGGAAGCACAATACGACGAATGTTGACATGAGAAATGAGTACATAACCAGTTACTTCTCTTATTTCCTTCAAGAAACTTAAATCCTGACTATCATCCTGGAAAATTCAATGATTTTTATCAGATATTTTAATTAACATTACAAATTATAAAAGATCTTCATTACAAAAAATAAACAAACAAATTATAAAATTATAAAAGATCTTCATTAGACTACAAAATTATGAAAGATCTTCATTACAAAAAATTAATTTTTAATAATAAGTATGACTTACATGATTATAACAATTGTATTAAATTATTAATTATACATCACATTACAGAATTTAATTTTTAAAAATAAGATAATTCATTTTTAAAAATATCCAAATATTTCACCTTTAGCAATTCACTGAAAAGTTAAAATACAGCACATTTTGTATTTTAGAAAACAAGTTTAAATCAATTTAAAATTAAATGATTCATCTCTATTTTAAAAACCTCATTTACGCAAGTAGAATTTCAATTATATAATATTATAGGTTAAGGACAGATATTTGGATTTAATATCACACACTGAAGATCCCATAATTGGAAAATGTTATTAAAAATTGCAAACAAAAAGTGTACAACTAAATGAATTAGTGGGAAAATTAGTTCAGTTAAATTTTATTGAAAATTTATAAACACCTGACTCAAAAAATGCATTTTTAGAGTATAAAACAGTAGTCTGATCCTTTTCAAACAGTAACTGAAGTTTCATTCAGCTAAAGTAGCAATAAATATCACCATATAATCCAAAATTAGCAAAACACAAAAAGTTTCAACAAAGCTATAAAAGTTAAAAAGCGAATACCAAATATGTGTGATGTTAAAAAAATACCCTATCAGTAAGATAGATTAACTGGCTATAAATCAAGCAATTAATTTCAGGTTTATTATATAATAATTATTACATAATAATTAAAAACAGATGGCACAATAATCTCTCCAAATAAAACTGATTAATCAGAAGATTAATGTATCTAACTGAAGATAATAGTTACTTCAACACTTCTTTTCATAACCACTGTTACATAATGTGAATTGTAAATAGGATTTTTCATATTCACCATTCACAAAACACCAGAGCTAAAACATATTAAAAAGTTCAATCCCTCTATTATGTTTGAATAAATAATATCAGCACTATGTTAGAAATTACTTTTTGATGCAAAAGAAAATGATATAATTACCTGAAGCCACGTAATCTCCAGATTTCCATCTACATGAGTACAGTTCGTATACCTGTCTCTAAGATTTTGATAATGGTGGTCCCGATTAGCAGGCACAGACATTCTTCCCGATGTGCCTATGCAGACTATAAAAATGCAGAGATATATATTAGAATAAGTTTGATATATATATATATGTGTGTGTGTGTAAGATAAAAATATATGAATCAAAATTTTAGATTAAACTATAAACATTAATTCTTCCTCTCTATTCTAAAATCGTAATAACTTATCTGCATTGCGTCATTCAGATTAATCATGCGATCTTACGTAACCGTTAATACCAGATGCCTCTTGACGACCAATCACTGAATTGTAAACCAAAACTTTTCTCTTCGTGTGCTTCCATCTTTCATAATGACGCACTTCACCTCTTGCTCTCTACTGTACTAAGATGTAATTTCGCTGGCTTGCTTTCTATCCCAACAACATCAAAAATGCAAATCTTCTGTGGAAAGGCACGACTAGAGTGCCAAGTGATTGTGGCCACAAATATCAATTGGAAATAAAAATGGAATTAAAAACTGCCTCGACTGCCAAGTTCTTTAAATACTACGCAATCAAAATTCTTCTTCAATATGGATCTAAGCACGCATCTACAGTGTTCCGTCTTTTTTCCTTTGCTCTTATTATGACATATACATAATTTATTTATTAATGGATTATTTAGTATATTGTCTCCTTTAAATGAAGGTAGTAGTAGAATTTTAGTGGAAAAGTAACTTCAAATGAGATAATATTCCATTTGTAAATAAATTATATTTTATTACTTTTCAGCTTTTATGCAAGTACTATAAGGCAATTTATTATGATTAATTAATATATTTACTTATATATATAAAGACATAAAGTAAGAAATTTAGAACTAATTTTTTACAAAGACCAAAAATCAAAATTCATAATTAATAAATTTGTAATAAATACTCTTATAAATGCAACAAAGAATTTTAAAAATGTTAAAAACCAAAAATTTTTTTCAAATTTATTAATTAGGAATTTCAATTTTTGGTCTTTGTTAAAAATTAATTCTAAATTTCTTACTTTATGTCTTTAATGATAATTTTTCTGAAGCTTAATGCACAAAAATACTAGGCATGTTTATATTTTGTTTTCAAGAATTGTTTTGTATATATATATAGAGAGAGAGAGAGAGATAGAAATATTTCAACATCTAGGAAGGATATGTTTTTACGTTATGCTTTTGTTATCAGGACTAGATTCGGAAATTTATATATGTATGTATGTACGTGTTTACGTATGCATGTGCACATGTACACACTTATGTATGTATGTATGTACATACACATTAACACTAATGCATTGATCAAGTATACACATACACATGCATACATTTCTGAATCCGGTCCCAATAATAGAAGAGTACCGATTTTACTTGTATGATACTAGATTTTAGGATGGAGGCCTTTCATGAAAGCAAAGTCATAATTTTATTTGGAATTCCATAAAAAAAAACAGCTAATATATGTTAAAAGAAACTTTTAAAGAATGATGTAGCAAAACCAAATTAAAAGCTTGTAATTCTTTTATATTTATTCTTAAATTAGTGTAAAAGAACATTCACAGCAGTTATGTGTAAAATAATTCAAAATTTAGTTGAAAGAAAAATCTAGAATTAAACTCAAAATAAAAATAAAAATATCCATTATAATTCATGGCAGGAGTTATAAAATACAGATAAATAAGATTAATAAAAACAGGATATGATTTTTCAGTAAAAAAATTGAATACATTTGTTTTCTTTAAAATTATAGTTCATAAATATAAAATATCAAAATGCCATAAATTTGATATATTTGTCAATTAATTAGTTAATAGTTTCATATTTTATATATCTCTTGTCTTTCCTTTTTCAAAATGGAAATTGCGGTTCCCTTCAATCGTGAAAAGTAACTACAATTATTTTTTATGAAACAGTTAGAGCAGCAGCCTGAATGAAAAAATTAACAATACCACATACATTCAATATTAATATTAAGAGATATATCCATTGATAGAGAGACTAATAAAATACAAAATCTTTCTTAACATTAACAAACATGCCGTCCAGATGGGAAAGTGGTTAGTAAATCTGACTGCTGAATCAAAGGGCATGGGAGTTTGAACCCCCACGATGGCATGGATGTAATTTGTTTGTTCCTTCACAGAAGGCAATGGTGGCCCACCTACTAAGTGTCTCCACAATAAAGGGAACCACTGCTTCTGTCCTTAGTAGTGGCCAAAGCCTATACATGGCTAGAATTAGTGCAGGATTTACATATAAATTACACAAGCTGTAGCTTAGGGCTCCCCTCTTGGTATCCAAAAATCATACTTGGTACTTACATATAAATATCAGGACTTATAAAATGCCCCATATCTCAAATAGCTTAGGGCCTTATCAAATCCGGCTCTACTGGCTCTACTAGAACCCACCACTGGAAGGGGGAAGATTAACAAATATTTTAATTTTCATTCCAAAAATGCAATGAATGTTTAAAAAATCGAATAGAAATGCCCTTCAGAATGGACTTTAAAAATTATCAGACCTCTGACAACAAAATTAACACTAAATTCACATAGCAAAGGCAGAGCTTCCTTTGAAATAAACTCAATTAAGAATCTATACAGCAAAGAATATATATGTCTCTATAACATATTTCCAGAAATTTCTAAAACTTTTCTTGGATGCATGCACTTATAATAACCTTATCTTAACATTTCTAGGAATTTGGGGGAAGAAGAAAAAAGAAACTAAATTTGGCAATATGTCTCCAAATGCTGCCAAGAAAATGAGGTTTTGATTTTTTAATTTTGCTACAGTTTATGACTTAAAAAAGAATAAATTTCTTGTACTGAACTAAAACAAAGAAGGGAGCTTAAACACATTAACACAAGCAAACTTGTATAAATTTTTAAGAGTGCCTTAACAGTTCGCAATGAAATTTTTAAAAATGTCTTCTTACTTTTTCCTTTCATCACATAGGTATCTTTGTGATGCACGGCTGCAGCACCTAGCTGACTTAGCACAGCTAGTAGTAGCAGAAGCATCACAGCAAGCCCGGTGCACTGCATGGCTGCGAGGGACTTAGAACCTCAGTGCAGTACACCAGGCTTGCCTCCTATTAGATATTGAATGAATACCCTCAATGCCCTCTTCTCTGCTGCAGCTCCTTATTAGCATTTTCTGTCAACTTCAGAACAGTTTAGCTTTCCATAGCTGAAAGAAAAGGATTTAGAAATTACTGATGGATCAATTTTACAAAACATTTTGTAAGACATTTTGCAAAAATTCTTTTATTACATGTTTACATTTACTTGAGTATTACAAACATAAACAAGAACAAGAGAAAACAGCCAATAAATAAATAGCATTTCCAATATGATATTTTACAATCAGACTCTAGTTTCAATGCCTAAAAGTAATTTTTTACCTAAAAGAAGATAAGTCAACCATTTTTCCCTCCTGCTGTTGTCGTCACTTGTCATAAAATGTTGTTACATTTCTTATGCAAATGAAAAACGTAGATCATTTCATTGTGTTATTAAATAAATATTTTTTGAGGCATCCCCCATCTCCTCAACTGAATGTGTACAAATTTTGGATTACGATTCTCAAATGCAATGACGGATTTCATCATCTACACATTACAGTAATGAGGATATTCTTAATACATAGGCATACTGGGCACTTGCCCGGGAGGCATGCTAATCCATTTTCATTTCTTTTGAGTGGTTATCATAGGGGCCGCAGCACACTAGTTTGCCCAGGTGCCCATAATGCTGTTAAGATGACACTAGCAGTGGTCACAATACATAATGCAAAGATGGTAATTCCCTTCATTAATTCTAGAAAGGGCAGAAAAATGCAGCAAAGGACACAAAGCTGTCATTCGTTAGAGACTGCAAAGCTTCCAAGCAATGAAAACAATAACACCTGCTTTAAAAATAATGACCATGTAATTCTTAAAACAAATCTGCTTTTTTATCAATGTTCTTATACAAAACATTTTTGAAAGTATTAAAAAATACATAACAGACATAAACAACAATACTCAAACTTGGGAAGCAAGCCTCTCTGCCTAAACATCTAGAAATGGCCAGCAAAGATTATCAAGTATAACTGTTCTTTATTTTTCCTTTTAAGATTTAAATATCATGGTGCAAAATAAATTAATTTAAAGCAGAATTTATGACAGTAAAACAAAAAAATTCAACGTAATAATTATACAACACACTCTCTTCTCTTCCTGTGAAAAGAGAAAAAGAATGTAAATCTTAATTATTGGATTAAAAATAAATTCATTGTATATACAGTCAAAAGTCGTTAATCCAGACTCGTCGGGACTTCTGCGATTCCGGATTATCGATTTTTCCGGATTATAGATCATCAGTTTAAATCTGGTAAGATGGCATGCAGAAATTCTAAAATTAAAAATATGAAACCGTAATTTATGAAATAAAGATCAATTATGATCTAAAGGGTATCAAAATTTACAAACAAAAGCTTAATATTTATTTGTTTACTTTATTAAACATTTCTTTCAATGTAAGTTGTTTAAGTTGCTTCGTTTTTTTACGTGATAATACATTCTCTTTAATTCTATAAACAGACATAATTTCTTGTTCAGTTACAAAGTTCCGCTGTTCAAGTCCTATAATTGCTGTGTCTACCGACTAATTTGTCAATCGAAATTTTTTCGTTTTCAATAACCTCTGTCACTTTCTTCGCTATCGGAAGCGAATTATAATGACGAGGAATTTGATTTAAATCATATCAAAGACGGAGTACATCGAGATGAAATACTACATTTAGGAAGGAATTATAAGCCAAATAAAATAAAAACATCTGCCCTGATGATAAGGATAGTGTTGACAGATCAACTTCCAGTTCATTGCGCGCCGCGACGTTCCCCCCCCCCACACACACACACGCAGAGCAGCGTTAAATTGATAAACAGATTTCGGAATGGTTAGATTAACAAAGGATATGCCTTTATCCATTTTTTGCAGCAATTCCACTTTTTGCTTAATGGACTTCGAAACATACTTTCGCTTTGTAGATCCTTTACATATTAGAAAATATATATCAGAAATTCTACTTGACATAATATTTTGACATAATCTATTTTTGACATATCTATGTGACATAATCGAAAGTTCAAGTTTACTTTTATAAAATTGCTCTAACAGTCTGCAAAAAATAATAAGCCGGATGCAATTCGAAGATTAAGGAACAACGCAATATGCAACATTAACTGAATTAGATAATTTTAGCTTAGCTTTTACCGTCTGTTATACATTAAACGCGCATTCGTAAACGTATTTTGCGCATGCGCACACGCTATTCGCAGCCGTAAAGGTCTTACGCGCATGCGTCAATGCGACGCATGCGCAGAAAGTTTGTAGCTTTGAGGTCCGGATTATAGATCATTCCGGATTATGGGTGTCCGAATTAACGACTTTTGACTGTATAATGAAATTTCGGATTTGACATAAATGATGATGATGATGATGGAAGTGAATAGTTTTATGCAATGAAGATGCAACAATGGCTGATTTATTTCTGGCATAGCATTTCTGAAGAGTTCATATATACAGTTATAGTTATTGGCTCATGTTATTCATTAATTACAAACACTCATTTCACATACAATAACATTTTAAGAATGGCATTACCAATGACGATAGATCGAATCAGCAGATTACATGTTAGCCGCAGGAAACAAAGGAATGGTGTGAGAATAAAATTATGTTACTGATGTTACATAAAAAACGGTGAATTAACATCATTTCTGAATAAAACATCCTATCAATAATGGTTTTAAAAAGTTTTGGTTTTAATACCATTGACTAAGAAACTTCATTTTCTTTTTGCCGTATGTGTATAACTCAGAATAAAAATTATTAAATATTACTTAAGGTATTTATCAACTTTTGGCAACTGTTATGACAAAAACTTTCCATTACTTAGCAAGAAATTTAAATACTTAACGCCATTCGTAGTTTAAAAAAATGGGGAAAAAAAAAAAACTGAAAGCTTTTAGATTTTACATTACGTCCAAAGGCACTTTTTTTTAACATCTTGTGTCTTACCTTTATTTATTAAATATCATGTTCTTTGCACTTAAATAATAAAATTGAATTCAACATCAATATCGCGAAATAATTTTAAATTTTAAAATGAGCATATCTTTATAATTTCCGATACACTGTCTTGCGCGCTGGAGAATATATTTTCATTTCCCGCTCTCCCGTACAGTGTTGCCATTGCTCGCTTTGAAATCGTTGAGTTTGTTAATCAAGAATTCGCTAAAGTGTTACAAAATACGAAATCAATAAGAAAACAGATTCCAAATTTGGGCTTCCAGATGCCCATATTCGGTGGAAGATTACGTTATTCAAAATTTGATGGCTCTAGGTACCGTCGTTTTATTACAATGCGAGAAACATCTACATTTATGCAGATTCTTCATTATTTAATTTCTTTAAATATAACACAGGACGATCATATTTGGTGGCAACAATTTGAAAAGTGATACGCTGTTTGTAGTGATTCAACGCAAAATGCCAAAACGAAATTAATAGCCCAAGGGCTAATGCCCTTCGGGCTTTTAAAAAAAATAGCGACAAAATTAAGCCTAACATAAACAATAACACGTTGCCTTCGGTAGTAAATCCCACAGTTAAGCCTATTTACAATGAAAAAATAACATATTAACGATGCAGAACATACCAACAGCCCAACAATATGGCCTACATTCGAACTCTTTGTTTAAAGCTCTAGCACCCGAACTTAATGCAAAATTAATAAGAAACAATAATGGTAGCTTGCTCAATGTTCGAGCTTATAATGCTGTTGGGGACAAGGGGGGAAATCGGCTGTAATTAACTAATGATATAAATTTAAATAACAACGCCCTCGCTGATGCAATTTCATATTGTCCTTCTGTGCCACCAAACGATCGGCAATAAACAGAGAACAGCTATTCTTTCGCAAGGTAATCCAGATGTTAATGATAAAAGCACTAACTTGTTTTCTTTATATTTTTTTCTCTGCTAACCATCCCCAAGAAACAAGGAATCTTTTTTTTTAAAATTGTTTGGAATAATTAATGAGAATAGGATCTTGCAGCAACATTAACCCCATGCAATGAAGGTCAGATGACTTTAAGAATTCAAGGCTGGCAATGGTGTAAGTGCGTTTTAGAATTTTGAGTCACTGAGATAATACTTAAAGGGCAACTACTACACAAAAAGTAAGAAATTGCCAATTTTTCAAATGTTTTCTGATGTTTCAAATGTTTCACTCTTCTCTTTTCCGAAAATCTAACACCTGGTCAGCAATTCATAAGGACCATGCTAAGCAGTAAAAGCAATAATCTGCTAAAGGCTCTTGTGACCTAGAAAAGATTTGATTTGATTTGAGTATTTTAATGTAATCAAAAACTAAGCAAAAACTAACATTAGCTTGGTTCTGCTTTTATAAAACTAATTAATCAATTTTAAGAAAAATCTGAATAATTTCAGATTTTATAATATACTCAAGGGGAGCTTTCTTTCATTTACACACAAACAGATGTTTCGAGGACATTTGGGCTAATGTCTCTTTGGACTAAAAATATTTAAAAACTGCATATCTTTAGAATTTCTGGCGAACTGGAGATAAAAATGCTCCCCCCCATACAGTGTCGTCATTGCTGGCTTTGAAATCAATAGGTTTGTTAACCAAAAATTCGTTAAATTTTTACAAAATATGAAATAGATAATAAAACAAATTCCAAATTCGGGCTTCCAGGTGCCCATATTCGAGTGGAGGACTACGTTATTCAAAATTTAATGTCTCTAGGTACCGTTGTTTTGTCACAATGCGAGAAACATACATGCATTTATACACATTCTTCACTACTTCTAGGCCTATTTTATACCCTAAGAATGTTAATAAACCAACTACATTAGAAACAAGACAACGACAAGAATGTTTACTAAACAACAATTGATTTCTGCCCTGTATTTCATTTGATATTACCAGGCGTCTCTTCCGTGTATTTTACTGCAGGTTACAGAAATAGTGTAAAACATATGTATGTAAAAAGATATGTGAAATAGATTTTCTTAAAATTCTGTTTAAAGGATAAAAATTTTGCTTTATTAGATGACAGTAGTAGTTACAATTGTGCTTAGTATCTATGCTATATCGCAGTTCAAAATAAATCTTGAAAATTTTTTTTTAATTTAAAAAAAATAACGAGTTTTCGAGTTGCAAAATTTGTGAAATAATGGCAGCCAATGTTGTTTTCCAGCTGCGGACTCAAGCAACGTCGTAGTACGCATGCTCCATTTCGAATAATATTTCAGCTTTTATTGTTACTTTTACTGTTTCTTCATTATCATTGTATATATAGAGGTACATAAATATATTTCAATGCACTTTTGCGCTGTTGCATTATCTTTCGAAGATTACACTTAAGACATCTGAACATAGGTAATATGTTACTGAATTACATATTCATAATAGGTAATATGTTACTGAATGTGGTAATTAAAACTGAGAGCATTGTTTTTACAAGAAATTCCAACATCGTTTAATATCCGATTTATTTTCACTTTACAAATACACAGGGATTAATGAGGTTATTTACATGTATGATGTAACATAATGATCAACTGAGCGGTACATTTTAACGATGAATAAAATTTAATATTGTTGTAGCGTAAATTAAATGCTGCGCAGCTTAGAACGGTAATTTTCCGATCGCATCATTTCAAACAAAACTGGGTTGCCAGATTAATAGATTAAACAAACTGCAAAACAAATCATTAAATAATACCAAACAGGAAATGCTGAACTTAACAGGAGTGGCACCAAGTATTGATGTATGTTACATGAATATAGATTCTGTATCGTAGAGCTTGAAGTGATTTATTCGCAGAACCGAAGATCTACTTGCTTTTCAATTTGTTTTTAAATATTTCCAAATTAAGAATTATTTTTTTTTCGCAGACGAATATCATTTAAACACCTAAAAGCGAGTGCTACGCTTTTCCTTTGAGGAAAGTTACAGCGCTTTGTTAATCCACGAAATCCCAAAATTTTTTACTGACACTCAAAATGTAACCGTACTTAGCCTACCAATATACAGGCATTAAAACATACTATTTATTCTTAATAATATTTTGACTGTTATTAAGAATTTAACAAGAACAGTCAATTTAATAATTTGACAATAATAGTCATAGAACAATAATAGTTATAGAACAATTTACAAAACTAACAATTACAATAATATAGTTATAGAACAATTTACAAAAATAACAAATACAATAATATAGTTATAGAACAATTTACAAAAGAATTTTATTATCATATCGACGCCCCATATTACGTAACATGGCTATTAAATCTCCGCCTAATTCTCGGATCGTCTGACTATCATCAATAGTTGGACCTCACTTAACCAATTTCTTAGGTAAAGTCACAGTTCAAAGTTAACTTCAGACTGGACTATTGGAACTCGAGATCAGAATATTGTCGACACCTAAATGCTTGTTACTGATATTCGTTGTTCATTGTAGTTTTCCCAACAAAACTTGAAATGATTGAATTGGATTATTTAATTATGGCAAAGCACACTAGGGCTATCTGCCTAATTGGAGGGATGCCTTCGTGGAGGACTTTCTAAGGGAAACTGGCTCGTATACACGTTACACATGGGGAAAACCACGAAAACACCCATGCAGTCAGCCCGTTCGCGGGATTCGAACCTCGGACCGAACTACCAGTGTTCAGCGTCTTTACCGCTCGGCCACTGGTGGGCCAAAACTTGAAAGGAATGCTACCTTTACAAATCATTTTTATTTCATGCGTGTATCTTTGCAACTGTATGTTTTGATGTTGTATGTACGTTAGCTTTTGCGCAGTCTGTGTATTTTAACATGCAGTAGAAGATGAATTTGCAGAAAGCAAACATTCCCTTTGCCAGTAATAATGACAGTCAGGTCAAGTGACCGGCAATAAAGCTAAAACAGGAGATATTTATCACTGAATTTTACACCAGCGTGGAAAAAAAAAAAAAAAAACTATTAATTCGGTATAAAAAAAGCAATGCTGTAACAGTTGCTATATACAACTCTAAATACACGTTTTTCCTCTAACAATATTTCTTCACGCAAAGTTACCTCTTCATATATTTCAAGGAAAGCATTATTAAAACTGTACAAAAGAAAACTCTATAGAAATTAAGCATCAGTAACAACAAAAACAACAACAACAAAAAGTAAATCCATGGAAAGTTCTAAGACTGACGTCATCCCAACAAAGCAAATACACTTGAGTTCATTCGGGTCACAAAAAGAAAAAAGAAAGATTCCAGGTTACGACAGCAATCAAAACCACTTAGAAGAGAAACGTTTAAAACATTAACGACTCTGCAGTTTTATCTAATTGAAGCGGATCCTAACCGAATTGCATTAATACACGGAAAAAAAAAACTTTTAATAACTGGCATTTTCTTCCTCGCTAGCCCTCATTACAACTTCGCCTCCCAGAATTAGTATCACGCGAAACCAGACTTCTTTGACGGCCAAATAAGGGATCTTCCACAAAATTCAGTGCACACTATGTAGAAAATTCCCAGCTTCGCCATTTTTCTGTAACTCAACACTAAGAGATACGGAAACTCACACCTGTTCAATCTGCAAATGACCTTCGAGCAGTTCCGAAATTCAGTGAGCTCTTGTAGTTAGTGACTCATGTGGAGTTATATGATCGGATTGCATGCGACATTACGTTCGCTCATTCATATTATACTGCAATATCGCAATATTTGCGATGTGCTCGGCTCAAGAAAATGATGCCTCAGGCTCCGTTCAGACGGTGGTATAAATGTCACAGAGGCAGTCATAAGGCATAAAATGCAGGAGTTTCGTTCACACCTGACAGACAGGGATCAATTAAAGACCCAATTAGAGACCAATTACAGACTAACCAAATAGAGAAGCTAAATTTGCGCATGCGTGGATGCGTCTACAGCTTTCCCGCTCAATAGGCTTCCCGCGTTCGCTCCGATTGGTCGAATCTTGGGCTTCGTTCAGACAATGGTAAAAATGTCATAGAGACATAGTCATGAGGCATAAATTGTGAGAGTCCGGTTCACATCTGCAAAACAGGGTCTAAGCCGTAGCCAGTTAGAGAAGCTAAATTTGCGCATGCGTCGATTTGTCTACAGCTTTTCCTCTCACTAGGTTTCGCTCTGATTGGTTGAATCTTATACCAAGTCGATACAAAGTTGAAAACTTAGAGCTTTAAGGCAAAACCCCTAAACCAGTTTTTGTGACGTAGCAAGGCCTGGTTACCCAGCAACGAAGCTCGGCTTAAACCAGTTGTTGTGACATTTACACCACCGTCTGCACGAAGCTTTATACCAAGTCGGCATAAGGTTGAAAACTTCGAACTTTATGGCAAAACCCCTAAACTAGTTTTTGTGACATAGTAAGGTCTGGTTACCTATCAACGAAGCTTGCCTTAAACTAGTTATGATATTTAGATATGTTTTAGATTATAGACTAGGTTATGATATTTATACCATCGTCCGAGAGTTTTAAAGGTGCTTCACGTAAAGAATTAACTTCAAATGACTTTCCAAATGAGAAAATTAATAAAGATTAAGGTATAGGAGAATATTTTCTCCTAGTTTTAAAAAACAAAACAAAATCAAAATCATAGATTAGTGAAGTATAGAATGAAAGTCCTAAAAATGATATTCTTTTATTTGGTTCGGTGGCAAGACTAAGAAAATTTGTAAATATTATGAACATCGAAATTTTTCATGCATATCTTACTGTCATATTTTTTACTATTTTAAGACCATTGTTAGGATTTGTATAAAAAGGAGGCTCTACTGTAAATTAAATGTTTTTAAGCATTTCAAAGATGGAAAATATTTTCAAGTAAGCAAACATTTGTTAAACGCTTCGAAGCAGGTACTATTCTTTTCCTTTTTGAAGAAACATCTGCCAAGGAGAACTACAAATCTTCTACTGAAATCTACTTTGGACAACTTGTTGCTTTGAATCTGCGATCATACTGATAACTTATACTAAACTCTGATCTAAAAATTTAAGGATATAAATATTCTACTGAAAGCTACATTCAAAATGGCATTTAGAATACCTTAAGAGTACAATTTGGCAACTGATCTCGGTATGTTCTGTATGTAAAACTGTCACAATGTTTGAAATAACTTATAAATATTATCTTGAAACAATATTTGCTTATTACTCCAATAGGTATTCTTATGTACAGCTTCAACGAAATATACTGTGCAGTTCCTGATGTCAACAATATCTTAAATAAATAGATAAAAGTACAATTTTTCAAGTCTGGTGCAAATATATACAGACATTTTTTCCGGGAGGGGGCATTATGTTACCAGAAAATTGCTTTTTCTATAACTTGGCAACACTGCTCTTGAACAAAATATGTTCATATACATTTTTTTATTTTTATTTTCGTTTTATCAGGATAATACAACAGTCTTATTCTGTAATTTGATAACCTTGTTCCAGTGCAAAATAATTTATTATCCACATATTTATTGTGTAACTAAGATACTGTTTCAATACCAGCAACCTACTTATTTATTTGCTTTGTATAAATAATAATTGTCTTTATTATAATATGACAACCCAGCTGTCGTAGAAAATAGTCAAGTAGCCACATTTGGCAATACGGTCGCTGCACAAAATAGTTGGTTGGACACATAGTGTACTAAGTAATTAATGGAATAACTAAGAAGGTTAGAATAAATGGAGTAAGTCTTCCCGTATGCCCCTGTAATGAAAATGAAGCCATGGAACACCACTGTTTGACATCACGACTTGTCATGACCACTGCTATACGTGAACTTCTGGCTGGTTTTGTTTACATCCTAATTGGTGTTGTATACACGTTCATTGAAATCATTACTGAATGTTTATAAGTCTCCCGTTCTAATTTTAATACTTAACATAAATGATTTTCTACTTAGTATATAGAAAAATCACAAGAACTGCAAAATGTATACATGGTAAAACCTAGAAGACCAGTGGAAGTTTCAAAGGTATTTTATGCAAATTTATGCTTAACCACACTCTTCTGAGCTTGCTGGCGTTGATATTTGCTCTCAAAAGCTTGTGTAATTTATTTAGCAATACGTTTCGCAGTCTGATCCGTACGCTGTACGGCGATCATGATTAAATCGTGACGTCACGTTGTTAACATTTCCTTGGCTTCATTCTTGTGACATCGCGCTTACTCCATCTATTCTAACCTCCTTGGTGAATAAATAAAATCTATAAATTATTTACTCATACATTTACATTTGGTTTATTATCAAATAAATCACTGATTTCAAAAATATAAGTCAGAAAGACTTATATTTTTGAAAAATATTAATTGTTTTGATCTAAAATAATTTGAAGAAAATCTTATGAGACGTACAATATAACCATGGTGGAGAAAAATAAGAATATGGGTGGAGAAAAATGAGGTGGCGCAGTTAATATGTTTCTTTTAATCGTCTTGCTCATTAATTTCGTTTATGAGACTGATACGTATATTAGAAAGCTACCAGGAAATGCTCCGTCAACGTAAAATTCATTTAGGTACTTAAAATTTAAGTACTTCGTTTAAGAAATGCAATTGAATACTCTTTCTTGTCAAGCAATAAATGAAAACATAACGCAGACGAACTCATTTAAATCAGGACATGAGTTTGGTTAGTGATAGCATCAAATAATGTTATAAGCAAAGGTTGCCAGTTTTCTAGGTCTGTTAAAAGCGCCAGCTACAGTATTTAGATACTGTAATAAATACTGTTTAGATACTTCAAAGATAAATTTTCGCATTTAAAGATCTTCTACAAATAATAACTTTTAAAGAACTGCAAAGGAATGTGTTTCAATAACCATAAACCTTTTGCAACAAATTCTTTCAAAAAATTTTAGGTGACTCTACGAACAAAGCATCTTTAAAAGGAAAAACTACAGCAAAAAATAACAAGACAAAAACAAAGAACGAAATCCCCCCTATCCATTAAGACAACTTCCAACCCCCTCCCCCAAACCGTCGCATCATCATTTCCCTTCTAATAAAGGCAAAGAACAACACTTCAACACAACAGAGTCCAGTTTCTGAAACTTGTTGGACAGCATTGTTCCATTCCGTTTTTGAGATATCGTGATGCGCTCTTTATCCAGCCACAGGTAGGGGGACGCTGACCTTTTAGCAGCCGACCACCAGAGGGCAACGAGCCGGAGTGGAGTGGAGTTGTTTTGTTGATTGTTTGCTTCGTTTCTTCTCTTCGTGTTTGAGACAGGGATATTTATCTGAGCAGTGGACACAAAGACGAACTTTTTTCGGCTACTCAGATAGGCTGGATCTCGACCACGTGATGATGATGATGATGGTGATGGTGGAATGTACAGGTAAAAGATGAAAGGAAGGGTAGGGCTGATGGAAGAAGAAATGAGTTTGTTGGTGTTTACAAATGAACATTCGAAGACTATTTTTGCTGCAGTTAATGGCCTCTCTTCACAGAACTTCTTATGAAATCCCAGAATACGATCAGATAAATTTGATCTGTTTCGCTAGTTATATTTTCTCGGTAAAATATTACTTTTATTTACATAACATGGTTATTATTGGTAAAAACTATAATCACTGAAACATTCAAATTACTTTTTTTATATATTCGCTTCTACTGTGAGATGGAAAACTTCGGATAAGCAACTCAAAAGATTTTTTTCAAGCTTTCAAGATTTATTTACCAGTTCAAAGGATGGAACATCTGAATCTTGAAAAAGATCAAAATACCTTGCATTTTTTGGTTATTCGAATCATCTGAATCCCAGTCCAAAAAAGAAAATCTCATGTGTACACCACATGACTTCCTTGTACGGAATATTAAATTATACGCATTTTTTGCTGCATTTCATTTAAACATATCTCCTGGAATTTTATTAGAGATATATTTCTCATTCAATTAATTCAGTTCCCAATTTGGGGCAAGTAAAAATACATAAAACTTCAAAATACCTTTATTAAAAATTGAAATTTAAGTTTAAAAGTATTGTTAGATGCAACTCATCAGCAACAAGATCCGAATTTCATTAAGTAAATTAATAAATGAACTACATAAAGAATCTAAGATATTAAGACATTGATTTGAAAGAAGAAATTTTAAAAAAACTAAGATACTAAGACGACGAATGAAACTAAGAAAGTAAACAAGAGAAGTACTCGTGCAAAAAATTAATCAATTATGCAAAAAAAAATTTGATGATGAGTTGGATCTAATAATACTTTTAAACTTTAATTATAATTTAGCAGCACTTTGCTCTAATTTATTCTTTTAGTACTAGCGTACTTTGTTCTCAATTCTTTTCTCTTTATTAAAAATTAAAAAATATAGAAAAATATAAAACACCAAATACAGCTAAATCAATTACAAAAACAATTTTTACAATTAAAATTAGAGTGTTTTACAATTTTTTACAATTTTGTGTAGAACACAAAAACAAGCAATTCGGCCAGCGGGTAAGGCAGATTTTTCGATGCACAAAACTGAAAGTTTACTTTTGGTGCCACTCGGCAAAAAGACACTGAAGGTGCAGAAATTGACTTAATTCACTAATCTGCTTATACATATATACTTTTGGCGCAGCCGATGGCAACCGAAAACGGAGGTGGACAACTACATGTTATAGCAGTCCTATATACAAAATTTCAACGTGCTGAGGCTACTCGTTTTTGAGTTGTACGAGATACATACAGACGTCACAAAAAAAAAAAAAAAAAAATTCTTCTGAATCCATTTAAAATCCTTTTTTGCAAACTGTTTTGGGAAAGAGTCCTTTATTCTGTCCTTACGTACAGATGTCACGCAAAAGCTTCTTTAAATTGCATTCGATAGCGGTCAAATTGGATATTTTCGTTTAAATATGATTGATTACCGAAAATTTTCGCGATTTTTATTTACTTCGTACAAAGAAGTAAAAACGTTCGAAATGTAAACTCAAAACTTAGAAAAACTCAACAGAGGTATTCACTTCAAGGGATGCGATAGTTGCAATTTTAGAGATACCTGGACCAAAAACACCAGCCCTATCGCCACAAAATTTTATTGAGTATTACATTTACTAAATTTTATTTGGAAACGCGAATGCTTTGCTTTGTTCAAAAGCTTTTAAGAATTAGTAAAATACCTTCTCTCCCCTTTTCCTTCTTACATAAAGGTTTCAAGAGATACGAGGACCGTTTACGATTCGTTTAGTCTCCCCCCCCCCTAATGTTACGGTTAAGTTCGAATAGCTACCTATATATCTCAGTATTTACTAACATAACTGCAACAAATCTAACATAGTATTTATCAAAACATTTACATTTCGGATATTTATTTACTAACAGATGGTGGCAACTGTCCAGAATTACTAGTGTGAAGTCATTTAATTTCGATTAAACCAGAGGCGTCCAGTTCGGACAACAACAACAGATTAAACGCGTTTCGGTTATAATTCACAATTGGTTACACAAATTTCACTTAGAATGTAAGCTAAATATTAATTCTTACTTACTTGTAGAAAGTAAAGGAAGTATTGTAATCGCGAAAAATTTCGGGTGCCAAACAAAATATCCACTTTGACCGCTCTCGAATCCAGTTGAACGATGATTTTGCTTGATATCTCTATGTGAGGGCAGAATAAAGAACTCTGTTTTGCAAAACGGATTATACTATTGGTTCAGGAGAGATTTTTTTCTTGATGTCTGTACGTACATATATATCTCGAATGACGCAGAAAGAAGTAGCAGTAGAACGTTGAAATTTTGTAAATGGAATTATTATAACATGTAGTTGTGCACTCCCCTTTTTCGTTGCTATCGGCCGCACTAAGCGCCACTCTGTTACCCGGCTCCGTGAGCTCAGTTTTTTTATTCTTATACGCTCGTAAATTATGCGTTTTTTGCTTTAAAAATGATTGAATTATGTTGTTCTTAGTTTTGGTAAGGATTTCTATGCCTTCATTTAATCTGCAAGCAACTGTTGTAGAATTATCAACAATTCAAAAGTTAAGGCGGCGCTAAGCCTAAGGAGCAATTTCTTTACATTTGAAACTCTTAGTATAAAAGTGAGTTAAGTTAGTTGGTACAACCGACTTCAGTGTCTTATTGCCCAGTATGACCGAGCGTTAACTTTCAATTTTGTGAACCGAAAATTTTGTTTCCTTGCCCCGTTGGCTTAATACTTCCCCCCCCCCGTGAAACTCTAATTTTAATCGTAAAAATTATTTTTTTTTCGACTGTTTTAACTATATTTGGTGTTTGGCGTTTTTCTGTATTTTATAATTTTTAATGAAGATTGAGTTCTTATGTATATGTTTTTGTGTATTTTACAATTTTTAATGAAGATTGAATTTTTAAGTATTTTTGCCTTATTGCTGAGAACTAAATTCATTGAATTAGAAATATACCTCTAATGAAATTCGAGTAAATACGTTTGAATGAAGTGCAGCAAAAAATGCTTGCAATTTAAATCTATAAAAGACTATAACGTGAATCAAATCAAAGATATTTTGATTTTATAATTTGATATATATATATAAATAATTGATTTGTAACTTTTGCGATGTTGGGTTTCTATGATAAAACGCAAACTTTTAAAAATGTGCTGTCAACTATAAATAACTGAATAATATAAATAAATAATGAATGAATAATAACAAAAAAAATCTGAAAGTTTTCGGATTTTATATTACGCCCAAAGGGGCATTTTCTTTAACGTTTTTCTGTTATCTTTATTTGTTAAATATCGTGTTCTTCGAACTAAGACCACAATTAATTCAACAGCAATATCAAAAAATAATTTTAAAATAAGCATATCCTTCAGAATTTCCGATACACAACCTAGCACGCTGAAGATAATCCCCCCCCCGTATAGTGTTGCCATTGCTCCCTTTGAAATCGTAACGCCGTTTATAGTAAAACGCCACAAAATGCCAAAACAAAATTAATAGCCCTTCTGAGCTAACGCCCTTTGGGCTAATAAATGACAATAATAATATAGTAAAAAATTATTATACTCGTAATTATTAATGAGCAATTTTTTCCCTCTAAAGCAAAGCATACAGAAAACGCGGAAGAAGTTTTCTTTTAAATTGATTGCTTTAATTACTCTGAATTTAAGGGATTCTTACGCTTGTTGTTGTCTCATAAAAAGTATTCTATGTTGGTAACAGCACGTATTTCTTCTTTAGATATAAAAACAAAAATATAGAGGAAGACAAAAACAAAATTTTCCCAGCCCCTAAAATTCTTATTTGATAACAGAAAACAAATAAAAGGAAGCGTATCCAATAACATTTTCATCAGGATAAAAAATTATCACTTTCCCTCGGTTTTCTTCTTCATAATCGATACCATACATAGGTAGAAGACTTTAAAAAAAAAGGTCATCCTCAATTTTCAAATGGCGAGGAGAATACTTCCGTTTCAATGTATAATAATTGAACGTTTTTCCGAGAAAACAAAAGCTTTTCAAGATGAGAACTTTATCTAACTCTGAAAGGAGAATCTCTGGATGCTAATTAAAAGGAAAGAGCAATTAAAATAAAAAGCTGACCCGAATTTAATAGCCTGGAGTTCAGAACTTCCGGGTTAGATTTAAAAAGGAATAAGCTGGCATTCGAATGCTTTGTTCGCTCTTTTCAGAATGTCCTTTTCAAAATAACAAAAGAAATATTTATGTTCCAAAAAATTTGCCTAAAAGATAATATAAAAATATGATGTGGACTACGCATGACTTCCTTGTATGGCTTATTACGTTATACAAATTTTTTGCTGCATTTCATTTAAACTGATTTCCTCGAACTTCATTAGATATATATTTCTTATTTAATCAATTCGCTTCTTCGAGGAAAAGCAAAAATACATAAACATCTTCAATAAAAATTGTAAAAGACAGAAAACCATAAAACACCAAATACAGTTAAAACCGTTAAAAACAACAACTTTTACAGTTAAAATTAGAAGTTTCCACACAAAGAAAAGCAATTAGGCCAGCGGGCAAGAGGGCAGATTTTTTGTTGTACATAACTGAAAGTTGGCTTTTGGTCCTCCCACTCTATCACCTGGCTCGGTGAACATAGCATTTTTATTCTTATATGTCGGTAAATTGTGCATTTTTTGCTTTCAAAATGATTGAATTATGCGGTTATTATGCTCCGGTTAATGTTTTTATGCCTTTAATTAATCTGCATGGAACAGTTTAGAATTGTCAACAATTTAACAGTGACGAGTTAAGCCTAACAAGCCGCCGGTGTTTACATTTGAAATTCAGTAGAATAGTGAATTTAGTTTCTGCACCTTCAGTGTCTTTTCGCCGAGTGAAAACATAAGTAAACTTTCAGTTTTGCGCACCGGAAAAATTTGCCTTTCTGCCTGTTGGCCGAATTGCTTGTTTTTGCGTAGGAATTCTAATTTTAATTGTAAAAACTGTTTCGTTTTAAAAAACTATATTTTCTGCTTTTCTGTATTTTATAATTTTAAATAAAGAAGTTTTGGGTTTTTTTATTTTTATTTATTTATTTATTTATTATTTTTGCTTTGCAGTGAGAGCTAAATTAATTGAATGAAAAAACAGATCTCTAATGAAATTCGAGAAAATAAGTTTAAATGAAATGCAGTTAAAAAAAGGTAATTTAATAGATCATAAAAAGAAAAAAAGTGAATAATTTAATAGAAGTCATGTTTTATTCTCATGAGATTTTTAATGAATACAGAATAAATGTGTTGTTAAATCAAACTGGGAAAAAAAAAAGGCAGCAATTTTATTAATAATAATTTGTTCGAAATCTGAATAAAAATACATTTATTCGTTCATTTATTATGTATTTTCTGGGATTTTTTTTCGGGGCGGGGGGGGGCTATTGTGTTGTCGGCCTTTTTGGATTTTTAAGTATCTGCACATGGGAATATCTAAAATCGTATAAACCTATAAAAAATTTCATCTAAAGTCGATCTATCCAGCTACATCAAACGCAAGAAAATTCGCAAGCAATTTACAACAAAATCTTTGGTTAAAAAATACTCACTCATTCCTTTGGTTAGTGTAAAAGTAAGAACTTAAAAAAGTATTGAACAGTTAATTTTCCTCTGTTGTGCTTTTTGTTTCTTACCAGAATAAAAAAAAAAAAAAAAAGAAAAAAAAAAAGAAAGAAAGAAAGAAAGAAAGAAAGAAAATGCATATTTAAAACAAGAAATATTAATCAAGCCACTTCTCCCGTAATTAAATTTTCAGTTGTAATCATGATTAAACAAAGGCAAATAACTAGGTTAAGAAAGAGCACATCAATAAATTTACTTAACTTTTTTTTATTTTAATAGCGTTATATTAAAAAAATGCAAACTTTAAAAAAAAAATCCCCTCCCTCTAATTTTCATAATAAAAGCAAACGAAAGAAATTCAAAAAGGAATATATTTTTAATTTGTGTTTCATAAGAAGAACAAGAATTTAAGAAAGGAAACAGCTACCATTTTTTAGTTTACATAATTAAATATTTTGTTAAACTTATTTAACTAAACAAATAATTATTTACAATTAAAATAAGGTGGAAAAAATAGTTGGTAATTAAACAAAGTTTTGAAAATAATTTATTTGGAGAAGACTTTGTTTAGAATTCTTCAAAACAAGGAAAACTAAAGCCTTTGACAACGGAAATATCTGCCGTTTTGTTATTTAATTTGCTGAATTTTTCATAAAAATAAAGAGAGAATTTCGTGAAAATAATTTTTATGCATTTTCTTCGAAACATTTTCTCTATTTTTATGCATTTTCTTCGAAACATTTTCTCTATAACTTTTGAAAGAAATTTCCTAGCTTAAATGTTTCATTCTAACGAATATAAATACAAATTTAATATAACGAACTCTTACTATTAATAATATTTATTAGTTCACTCAGAGTATTTGTCACTATGGTCATGGAATTTTAACTTCTTAATAATCTGTTAAGTTCAAATTTTGCACACACAGTGTGTGTGGATGACACTGTAATGTGGTGATATGACTTAAAATTTAAGTCTTATGAAATAATGAACTGGAAGAAGAAGAATTTATTATATAGTTTAATAGGAACAAAAGATTAATTAATTCTTCTCATGAAATTTGTTTACGGTTATATCCAAATAATAAAGCGCATGCACCTACATAGCTAAATAATCGAACGATAGCCACCCAGAGGGAATAGTGTTTAGGGGAGCCTACTGCGGTACCAAACAGCTCGGGTTCGAATCCCGGAGAAGGCATGGATGTTTGAAAATGTATAGTGTCTTTGCGGCATGGGGCACTCTAAATATACGGCGAGCCGGAAGTCCTTTCGTGTGTTTTGATGCTAGGGAAGAGTAGTGGGAGACCCTCGGACCACCACCCGGGGTGCTATATCTCAATACTGGGTTAGAAGTAGAAGTCCAACCTCCTTGAGGTTCTGGCAACCATTCTTCCATGAAATACATGGACAAGACAACAACAACAATCGAATTACATTTTCAGAAGTATACACCATTAACTTTATACATATATCAAGGTCGCCCCATGCTTTTATTGTTCTTGATATAAAATTGTAGATGAATTTTTTAAACAGAATTATTTAATCCCTTACAATAAATTAGACTGTAAATTATGTTTCTATTTTTATTTCATTAATCATTTCATGAGTTTTAAATAAAACCTTATTTCATATTAAAAAAAAAGTTGTTAATTTTTTCATTTTTAGAGTGCTCTCAAAAATCGCATAAAATTAATTTATTCATTCAAAGAATATTTAATTATACGTTTCTTCATTCACCCAACATTGCGCATTTTTACAGAAACAACGTGAAAGAAAAAATCTTAATTTTATTATTTATTATTCAAATAAAAAATAAATTTAAACAATACCAAAGTTTCGTACAAAATATTAAATACGACAATATACACGAAATTAAAACATATCTAAAAAATTACAAATACGGAAACACAAAAATACTACATCAATTCCATATACATAGTTATTCTACATTTTTCCTCTAACATCTCGACAGCTTCAGGAAATACTTGAAGGATTTAGAAGGAAAATATGGCAACACGAGCGCGAGAGGGCTTTGCACGCAGCGGACTCTGAGCCCGGGGCTGTATCGTGCAAAGCAAAAGGGATTTGATATTTCTTAGATAAAAGAAGCCAGATTTTAGCCCGCGTCAACAGATAGGAACAAAATGGGTAAAGTGGAAGCAGCCAAAACGGATTCCTTCAATTTGAACTTCCAATAACCTGGGGCCATAACAATGCGCGTGGAATGCGAAAGCGAAACGGGCAAGTGGGTATTCCAAGAATGAACAGAACATAAGCGAAGCGTTACAAGAAAGCAATTTATAAAAATTGTTTAAAACGACGCAAGTAGTAAAAAAATCTTGCTGCAGGTTGCGATTCAAATTTTTAAATGTTGTTTCTGAAAATGAAGCATTCAAAGATCTATTTATGGAATTCTAGATCAGAATCGCAATTAAATAGACTTCACGCACAAGGGCTAAAAATAAATAAAGAACATTGTCTTTTACAGTCTTCACTTTTCTACGTAAAAAGAATGGTTAACAGATTCCGCATTTAAATTGCAATCGAACTTCGTTTATCGCAAGCAGCATGAAATAGGTACAATAAGTAACTGTTATTAATTATGCCTATAATAATTTTAAATCGTACATCAACTTTTATAACCAATTATTGGTTTTAGGTATTATATAGCATTTATAGCAATTTTTCATTCTAAGTGTAAAAACTTTTGTAACCAATTATTCATTAAAACTGTTATAAAACTTGTATAACCAAATATTCGTTCTAACTGTTAAAAAACTTGTATAAATAATTATTCGTTCTAACTGTTCTAAAACTTGTGTGACCAATTATTCGTTCTAACTGTTATAAAACTTGTATAACCAATTATTCGTTCTAACTGTTATAAAACTTGTATAAACAATTATTCGTTCTAACTGTTATAAATTACTGCAGGCTGCACGAATTAGGTACAATAACAAACTGTTATTCCTTACGCTTAAAATGAATTTAAATCGTACATCAACTTTTATAACCATTTATTTGTTTAAGTATTATATAACTTTTTATTTATTCGTTTTGAATGTAATAACTTAGGTAAGCAATTATTGGTTCTGTTATAAAACGTGTATAACCAATTATTCGTTCTAAATGTAATAAATTAATACAAGCTGCAAGAATTAGGTATAATAACTACGTGTTAAACCTTATGCCTATAACGATTTTAAATCGTACGTCAACTTTATAACCAATTATTAGTTTTAAGTATTATATAACATTCATAGACAATTATTTGTTTTAAGTAATTTTAACTTTTGTTACAAAAGTACAATTATTTGTTTTAAGTAATTTTAACTTTTGTAACTAATTATTCATTCTAACTGTTATAAATTACTGCAACCTGCAAGAATTAGGTACAATAACTAACTATTATTCCTCATAGCTATAATGATCTTAAATCACACATCAACTTTTATAACCAATTATTAGTTTTAAGCATTATATAACATTTATAGCCAATTATTCGTTCTAAGTGTAATAACTTTTGTATACAATTATTCGTTTTAACTGTTATAAAATTTGTATAACTAATTATTCGTTCTGTTCTAAAATATGGTACTTACGTATTATCGCAACCAGGTTGGCGCGATTTGTAAGTTTGAGTAAAAAAGTATGAATAGAAAGAAAATGTACATTTATTAATTACAGATAATTTTTAATACAGTTTTTTATATTATTTTGTTTTAAAATATAAAATAGCAATTAAACCCTTCCGGTTTCGAATTTGAATAAGTTGCAGAATTATTTTTTTGGCAGAAATCTTTTGGCTATTGCTTTTAGCACTGATTGAAAACCATCTTCGCCATTAACAGCTTGAGCTTGGCGCCATATAAATTCCATAAGGTATGAGTCAAGATGATGACGGGCTGTTCCTCTCTGTTTTTTGCTGCGCCATTTCGCTGAGCCCCACATGCGCTCTACATGTTGTGTGTGAACGCCCGTGTTGGGATCCACAAAGTTATATTTGTGATTAACAGTTCCATGCAGAAATCCAGCATTTTCGAACTCACTTGTATTGTACCCTTTCCAGCAATCCGAATAAATGATGCTTCCTTCCTTGATATTCTCTCAAATTTTTTCCATGAAGGTAACGGCGCTTCTGTTAGATACAGTAACCAAAAAAGTAATTAAAGTATTTCAGGGTATTGAATCTAACCAGTAAGAAAAATAATTTCTTTACGAAAAACTACGTATAACACGTAGGGTTGCCGTAAGTAGGGTCGCCAAATTTGGCGATTTATGCGAATTTTGACTTGGTTGCGTTAACACGTAAGTACCTGAAATATTTATAACCAATCATTCGTTCTAATTGTTATATATTCATAATTAAATTAATTAATTATTTGTTCTATTATATAAATTTTATAACCAATTTTATTCATTCTAAGTATTATACATTAGCTACTAACTCTAACAATTATTACTTGTTATATCCATGTTAAACCTATACACCCTAAATATCTTTAAGAATCTGAAGATATTTTAGGTGTTATAATTTAGATCCAACAGCCATCTAGTTCAAGTTTTACAGTATTCAAAAGATACATATTTTGAATTCTAAAATAATAATAAAATTTGCCAAAATATGGGCCCCCTAACTTAACAGCACTGCTGTATCTAACAGCTTAAGAAATACTTCGTCTTCAATGTTAAAATTTAAAAATAAGCCAAGTCGGATTGGCAATATCTTCCAAATTCCGAAGCATTCTGCTTGCCTTACATATTTACCCATCTTTAATTTGAATATTTATCTCCATCGTTTGATTCTCATTATCTTCTGCAGACTGGCTTTACAATATATCTACCCCATTCTTATTCTAATTTCAGTATTCTATTTCTCTTCCTGTTTACACAGAAAGCCGATGTTTTCCACATGTAATTTGGCATCATCTTAGTTCCTGGTTTATTTAGTCTTACTCATCCGCCATTTTGAAATACATTTTTTTTTTCACCCACATACTTTAACAACTTTCACTTTTTTAATTTAAAATTCCCAGATGTATATTTAATTCCACAGTTCTCCCATGTTTGTTGCTGTCTATTAAGTTACACGTTATAAGAAGAGCATCAAAATAGGAATAGCGAACTAACGTTGACATTAACATACTATTTCCCTTGGAAAAACAAAAGGAAATATGACGGAGTAAGTGCAGATGTCATACCAACAACAATTCTTGGAACAGCTGAGATTCCCAGTCGTTAGGGTAAATGTCGATCCCTGAAGACCGATTGTCTTGCCAAACGAACTCATTCTGAGGTTGATTCGAGATCATTTGGTTAATGTAATGATCCTATTATAGCAATGAACTTTTATTCTTCTATTTTTCAACTAAGCTTTAGTTATTCTGGCGTAATATTATTATTATCCAGGATGACGTTTTTGTGAAAAGAGAATTTCTTTACAATGGCAAAATATTTTTACAGCGTTTCTGTAAAATAAATATATGATTCAGAATGAATGTTCCCAAATTTTTAAAAAAGCAGTTTTAATCATACTTTTATGTCCGTAGTATGGTTCCAAAGTTAAATTAATTTCTTAGATTTGAATGAGGTGATAAAAGATAAAGTGACTAAGCTTTCATTTCACGTTTAATAATAGTGTGATCATTTAATTCATTCATTAGCATTCATTCATTATTTGAGTGTATTAGGTACACAGTCACGTGATTAGTGTTAAGGCTGTTATAGAACTAGGTTTTTCTTTCTCCTGCTGCGAAGATTTGGGCTCTTGTATTGCTTTTCCTTTTTATAATATTTTGATTATTTTTTATATTCCTTGTTCTCTCTCTGTGTATTTTTTATGCCTAAAGTATTTTGCATTGTTACTGTCTGTTGCCATTAGGAAAAACGTAAGATATCATTATTTCATACATAATGTCTGTTATTAACAAATTAAATTATTTAAAAGCAATAAATGAATATTTTAAGAATTTTTTCTTACTTTTTAATTTGATTGTTTTAAATAAAATGCATTTACTTCATGATAAATCTAATAATTTATTTATTTTAATAAGCAAGGGACATTTTAAAGGGTTATATTTTGAACATATATTATTATCACGTTAACATAGATATATGGGGAAGATTTTCGATACGTAATGGGACATACCCGTCTGTATTTCAATTTTAAATTATACGGCTAATTACTTCTCTGCTCAAAAGACAGATGCACAGAAGTCATAACGCAAAGAACTACGTAAAAGCTTTTGCAGCATCAATTCATAAAAATATTTCGAATATTTATTTAAACCTATACCGCTGGACAAGTAAACTAGTTAAACAGGAAATCGCAGATGCGCTAAATAAGGATGACCTCTAACACAGCTGTAAATTAACTTATCGAAATACATTCAACAGATATCGGTATCTTAATGAATGAAAATCGCAATCCATTCATTAAGGAAAACAAAGATGTTTTGTTATATCAGCTAACAAAGATGATTTTTCTTTACACGTAGAATGGACAGTCGGAATTAAAGCTGATTTGACACAGCTGTAAAACAAGTGAATGAAATGTTTAAACACCGCTTGAAAAAAATCCGCAAATGACATTTTGCAAAGATGTTACTCCTACAATATACTGACACCAGTTTTAGCTTTTGGAATGATTAATATATATATATATGACAAAAATATAAAATCTGAGAGTTTTCAGATTTTATATGACAGCCAAATGTGCGCTTATATATATATATATATATACACACACACACATACACACTTCGAGAGCATTTGCGCTAATGTCCCTTTGGTCTAAAAATATTTAAAAACAGCATATCTTTAGAATTTCCGATAGAGAGTCTCTCGCGCTGGAGATAAAATATTTTCTTTTTATATAATGTTGCCAACGCTCGCTTCAAAATCGTTGAGTTTCTTAATCAAAATTTCATTAAAGGTTTACAAAATGTGAAATATAAAATTCAAAATTCAGGTTTCCAAATGCACATGATCGGATGGAGGACTATGTTATGACCGACATATTCGGACCGACACGAAATGCCGTTTCAAGATTAATAGCCCTTTTGGGTTAATGCCCCTTTGGGCTATTAAAAAAAGTATGAAAGGTTTTGGACTTTAACGGTCGCCCAAAAAAACTTGTTTTTAACGCTCTCGCTGAGCTCTCAGTCTACCAGTTTGCTGTTACATTCACTCCTACCAACCAACCCCCTTTTGAGATTTATTATTAAGCATCATTGCCTTCGCACTTACGCCATACGCAGTTCAACAGCAAAATTACAAAAAGTTTAAAAGCAGCTTAGCAATATACGTTTCGAATTTGCAAGATTTTGGCATACCCCCTCCTAGTCTCTTATCACTGCATCATATCAGTGTTCAGTTTTCATACTAATATGGCTTTACAAAACTTTTTTCTACCTTTTTATTATTTACATTTTGCCTGTCTACTTTATGTATTAAATATCACGGATGTGCTTACGCCACATAAAAATTCGACTTAAACGTGTGTTTACGCCACATTACATTCGACTCAACAGCAAAATCACAAAATATTAAAAGCAGCATAAACGCCACACAACAGGCGTCATATCTGCAGTTTCTTGGCGCTTACGCCACGTAAAATTCGACTCAACAGCAAAATCACAAAATATTTAAAAATAGTACAAAAGGCACAACAGCAGGCGTCATATCTGCAGTTTCTTCGCGCTCACGCCACATAAAATTCGACTCAACAGCAAAATCACAAAATATTTAAAAATAGTATAAACGACACAACAACAGACGTCATATCTGCAGTTTCTTGGCGCTTACGCCACTTAAAATTCGACTCAACAACAAAATCACAAAATATTTTATGCACTTAGATCAGATAATAAAATTAGATAATTGATAATGTTCGTGATACTTACCTAATAAAGAAAAGGCAACACCGCTACGGTCAAACTTCTGCACAAGTTGAAAATATAGGTCCAACCCTAAAAAAGATTTAAAAAAAAATTAAAATACTATTTACATACACTCAATAATTACAGATAATATTTAATACGGAAATTTTCAAACATCTATACACTGCTTACATTAGCTGTAACCATTTTTTAAGAACTCGTTTCATAACAAAAAATTTAATCTATAATAATGTAACTTCCATGCATTAAAAAACAATTATTAAGCAATTTATCATTATTAATTATTTAGTTATTTAATTATTATTAATAAATTATTGTTAATTAATTAGTTGTTTAATTATTATTACTAAATTGTTAATATTAATTAATTAGTTGTTTAATTATAATTAATAAATTGTTGTTAATTAATTAGTTATTTAATTATTAATAAATTATTATTAATAATTATTGTTGTTTTATTAATAAAATTGATTTTTAATAATTACTTTATTGTTATTTTATTATTAATAATAATTATTATTTATTAATTTCATGTATTAAATAATTTAATAGTAAAACATATGCAATTATGAAACGTGAATGTGCAGATCTACAGAAAGCATGTGAACACGTACTTTACACCGATAAGTAAACTTTAAAGCCATTAATATGCACAAGAAAATTTCAGAAAGTAATACTGAAATTTCATTTATATTTCTAAATAAATAAAATTAAAAAAGGAGCAGGTAGTTTTAAAGTTTAAATAATAACTTTTCAGTCAAACGAAAGTGCAAGCCCTATGATATGACTCACATTAATATAAAGCCTCATAAATAACTTTACTTTTTTTTTAAATTTTATTTAAGTATTTATTTGTTTATTTATATTATATTTACATTAAACAAAATTAAGTTACTAATTTAATCTCTCCTTTTCTGCACTTTTATATAACTTGGTAGTACAGATGTAAGTTCGACATATGTAATTTTAACATTAATTTGTAATTTGCTTTGTTTCTCTGAATTCAGTTTTTAATTAAAATAAATAAATAAACACCTCTTGTAATTGATTGCCTAGATTATATATTTCACAACTACCAGTTATTTACTAATTTTTCCGGAACTAAAATTTAAAAGTCTCCGCAGGACTTCTTTATATGGCCAACTAAATTATATACATTTTTGCTGCACTTTATTTAAACTTATTTCCCCGAATTTCATTACAGATATATTTCTCATTCAATTAATTCAGTTCTCAGTTCGAGGCAACGCAAAAATGGGAAAAAAAAAAAAAAAAAAAAACTCAAAACATCTTCATTAAAAAATTGTAAAATACAGAAAAACATAAAACACCACATACAGTTAAAAACGATTAAAAAACAATAATATTTGCAATTACAATTAGAATTTCTACACCAAACCAAGCAGTTTGACTAACAGGAGGGAAGACAAAATTTTAGTTATGCAAATTGAAAGTTAATTTTTGGGCCCGCAGGGCAAAAGACACCAAAGTTGGTGCACCAATCAACTTAATTCACTATTCTACTAAGAGTTTCAAATGCAAACAAATGGCGTCCTCGTTAGCCCTAGAGTCACTTAAAGTTTTAAACTCCTAATAATTCTGCATCTATTACATGCAGATTAACTAAAAGCATAAAAGCCTTTACTGGAACATAAGAACAACATAATTCAACCACTTTTAAAATAAAAAACGCGAAATTTATCAACATATAAGAATAAAAATACTGAGCTCACCTAGCCGAGTAACAAGGATGGGAATATATGTATAAGCACATATGTTTGCTGCGGGCTACTGCAACGAAAAGGGGAGGTGCACAACTGCATGTTATAGCAGTGAACAAAATTTCTTCTGAATCCCTTTTAAAACTATTTTACAATCCCTTTTGGAGGCTACACCTTTTTGAGATACATATATACGTACGTACGAACAGACGGTCACGAAAAAATCTCTTTTGAATCCATTTAGCAATCCGCTTGGGGGAAAAGAGTCTTTTAATCTGCTCGTACGTATAAATGGCACGTAAAAGTATGATTCAAATGGATTCGAGAACAGTCAAAATGGATATTTTCCTTAAAACATAATACACGAAATTCTTCGCGATTACAATACTTCCTTACTTCATACAAGGAAGTAAAAAAAAAGAGCAGCGCAAAAATTAAAAAATAAACAAATTAATTTTAAAAAAATTAAGCTGTGCCTGCTTACCATCCACATCTTCCAGAAAATTGTTTTTTAAAAAATTACAGTTTGAAGAACGTCGTGAACACTTAACAAACATATCTTCACAAAAATTCAAACGACTGATTACAAATCAACCAATTTCAGTGTTCTAGAACTTAAGCATTGTCAAGGATTTGTACAAACGACTTCAGGAAGTCGTGAACAACCATCAAGCCACGCCCTTATTATTTAAGAACGAACAACAAACCAACCGGATAAATGAAACTCTAATAAATACTAATGCTTCTACGAACAAACAATTGAGCAAAAAAATGGACACCAGCAAGCACGCTTGTCCTCAATTTCAAGAACCTCATTTCATATGGCGACCTACATGAAGTTCTTGGTGGTGCAAAAAAAGAATTCAAGACACCACAAATGACGTAAGGATAAAAATGGCGTTAATACATGCCCCTTTTTTTCAGTGACAACAACTGTGGTCCGCATTTAGCAGTGCCGTGTTCTCAAAGGTCAAGTTGCCATTGTTGAGCGAAGATTTTGCAATATGTATTTTTGAACAGGCGATACTAGAATGACGAAATTTGATTTGGTACGCGAGAATGGCAACGGTGATTGATGGATCACCAGTACACCCTTTTCCCATGAAGATAAATAAGCTAATTCGTCATTTTCAACTGCAGAAGGAATATCACGCTTAAAGTATTACACACAACAAATATGAGGAATATGTTAACGGCATAGAAACACCACAGATTGGATATCATACTAATTCATGTAAAATTGAAGATAAAAGAATATTTTAGGTTGAGTGTACTATAAAAATAAACATTACCCCACACTGTATTTAATAAATATACCACCACTTTGTATTTAAGAAATATACAAATTTATACACTTATTAATATTTAAAATTTTGATAAATCTAATATATACAATTAAGGAAATGTTTATATTGATTTTAATGCGTTTATAAATGAGGCCTACTTGCGTTTAATTTTTAACAATAAACAACCGTTTATTTATTTATTTTTTTTAAGCTCAAAAGGGTAATTTGCAAAGAAAAGCTATTAAGTTACTTTTGGCATTTTGCATTGGTTCACCATAAACGGCGTTTCACTTTTGAAATTGTTGCCACCAAATATTACAGCCCTGCATTATATTTAAGGAAATTAAATAATGAAGAATCTACATGAATGTATGCATGTTTCTCGCACTGTAAAAAAACAGCAGTACCTAAAGACATCCAATTTTGAATAACGTAGTCCTCCACTTGAATGTCGGCTTCTAGATGCCCAAATTTGGAATTTGTTCTACTCTCTATTTCATATTTTGTAAAACTTTAACGAATTTCTGATAAACAAACTCAACGATTTCGAAAACAGCAATGGCAACACTGTACGGAAAAAAACATTTTTTATCTCCAGCGCGAGAGATTGTCTATCAGAAATTCTAAAGATATGCTGTTTTTAAATATTTTTAGCCCAAAGGGATATTAGCCCAAATGCTCTCGAAACGTATATGTATGTGTGTAAATGGAAAAAATCGCTCTTTTGGTCGTAATATAAAACCTGAAAGTTTTCAGATTCCCTCCCCCCAAATGAAAATGTTTAATATTTATGCTATGTATGGAACTCCAAAAATGTCGAAGATGTTCTAGAAATCGATATTATTTCAAAATAATCATGCTCAGCACTTTATAGTCTGGTACACAGGCAATAACAATAATATATCTGGTATAGTCAGGCAATTATGATAATTACAATCTGGTAGAATCAGACAATGACAATAACTATAGTCTGGCACACAGGCAATAACAATAATATAGTCTAGTATAGTCAGGCAATTATGATAATTACAGTCTGGTAGAGTCAGGCAATGAAAATAACCATAATCTAGTACACAGACGAACAAAGCAGTCTTTTAGTTTAGCGAATCTTTATTTAATAATTTTCATAATTTTTCTTACAAATTATGCGCCAAAATTCTGTACTTTATCCCACCATAAGAAATCGTCAAAAAAAATTTAAGACTTTTCCATTTTAAAATTTTTTTGTGAATATAAGTTAATTTATTAATTATATTTCAACATATCAGCGATTGTTTTAAAGGATGTGGTTAAACAATTGCTGACAATCCTTGTGGCCTCTCAATTTATTTTAAAATATAAAAAGTTAAATTCGTATAATTGTTTTACACTATTAGTTTAGCAATATTGATCTTGTTTAGTCTTGGGGAAATTTTAACAATATTGGCAAATAATACTGATTAATATTTTTGGCATTTAACTGCAAGTTAAAAGCACAACAGAACGATCTTGGTTCATTATTTAATTTACACCATTCACTCACATTAAAAGATAATTAAGATGCTTTATGAAAGATAATAAATTTATGCGTACAGTTATAAAGAATACAAAGGACTAATGCATTTAGTTTTAAAAAAAATTCCACCACATTTTATCACAATGCACGAAAGGCAACATCTAAAGTCCGAACTGAAACACATTAAGAATAACAAGCGATAAATAAAGGAGGAATAAAAAGATTTCGAATCTGGCAACGGTCATCGGCAGCGAACAAAGCGCTGGGGTGGAAAGAAGCCGACGTCGTAATGCTAACAATTGTCTTTAATTGAGAAGTCTGCTGCCACTAATTAGGATTGCTAGAAAGCAGCCCCAACTGCAAACACAACGAAGTTGTGCTTAAATTGTTCTTTCCTCTCTGGACCGCCCACGCATTTAGAATGCGTACGGCAGGGGAATTGGCAATTTTTCCCTTCCCCCTCATTTTCCTTTTTTTTATGTGGGTTTTCAATAGGCGGGTGTAGCAAACGATATTTAAAAATAAATAAATCATTAGAATTTGTTATCTCGCTGAAGGCAATTATATTTATTACTCAGATGAAAGCAGGGGAATAAAATGAAAAGGACACTTCCGTAAACAAACCGTGGGAATTTTTTCATTTAATTGCTTGATATTTAAATGCGACCTTCTCTTCTTCTATCATATTCAAAGAAATTATGAACATCTCGATCTGCAGTATATCATCTCAATGTGCATAAATAATACATTGCAAAATGTATAAATTTATTATACACTGTATTATTTTTATATTATATACGTAAAATATATAAATTTACAGAATGACGAAATAAATTTCTGATATATTAAATGTTTTACAGAGCACTTTTATTTTCTCCATATGCATTTTTGATTAACGGATTTTTCGATTTTTGAACCAAAATATTCACCATTAAGAAACTGATAATTCGATAAATTACATATAGAAATCAAGAAATGAAATTGTTTTAGATATATTTTTATGTGTATCTTTGGGCATATTAGGATGGAAAAAAATAAATTTAAATAAAATAACAAAAAATGTTCCTTTTTTTATTGTTTTAAACTAGTTAAACTCTTATAACTAGAGAAGATGATTCACAAAATTCTCTGAAAACATTTCTGCCTTTGTTGCTTACAATATACATTTAAAATGTTACTTCTCAGTTGTTTATTACGTTGCCAAAACGTTTTGGCCAAATACTGAAAGTTTGAACTATCACAAAATATGGGTACAAGGGGGGGGAATATTCAAAAGCATTAGTCTTAAAATAATGTACTCACCAAGTTTTAGTAATAACGAGTTATATAGCGAGTTAATAAGTTAAAATAACGAGTTATATAAATTTTTAATTCATTTTTATATGTAAATTTATAAATAAAATTAAAATTTCGATGTAATGGCAGTGGTGAATAAAATTCAGTAGTACATAATCTGTTTGACATGTGAAAAAAATTAATAAGTACTTTATATGCATCACAGACACAAATAATGCACGTACTATAATAATCATATTTAAACATTCATATTTCATACATGATACCGTCTGCATTACTTTGTTACTTGTAATCACACTCAAAAATGGGCTACCAACTCTTGCCGAATAAAACGTTAGAATTTTCAAAATATAAAACTTTATGGTTCTAATATAATGATGGAGCTTTTTTTTCTTCTTCATAAAACAATCATTTTAAAACACTTTAAACACAAAACTAGCAACTGTATTTACTTATCATAACATTAAAAATCTAGAATAATAGGTTCTCAGTTAGGCTTAAGAAACGGAAATTTCGTAGCCATTTTTATGCAATTTCTTTCTTTCTATGAAAGAATGTTTATTCTTTAAAATTTTTTTACCAAAATGACAGGCATATTATAAAATAATTTTGAGTAGATAAGTAAAGCGCAGGTGTGTTATATTCTTATTCCAATTCGTAATAATCGCTGGTTTAAAGTTTTTTTTTTTTTTTTTTTTTTTTTTTTTTTAATTACTAACCATAAAAATAGTAACTGCATTTCTTCTGAAAGACAACATCGATTTTCAACAACTTTTGTTTTGCATTTTCCATCATTATATTTGATGTTTATCCTGGGTCTTTTTAAAAATATTTCAAAGGTTTTAGAAGCTAACGCTTTCAGAATCACTTGATTTTGAGAATCGTTGTTATTTTAAATAATTCTTACATAGTATTTTAAAAATTAAGAGGGAAGTGAACTTTTTTCTCTCTGATATCACTGCCAGTAATAATTTTATAAAGCTTTGTGCTTACTATAGGAATTTTATGGAATTTTAAATTTTCTAAAATCTTATGCTAAAGTTAAAAAGTAAATGCATTTAATTGATCAAAAATTTGTAAAAATATTTATATGTCATTACTAAAAAGTTAACAGCCATTAAGAAAATAACATAAAACAGCTTTGATTCTTGCTTTCGCTCGCATCTTATTCGAGTGTAATACATCATTTTTCTTAAAAGTAATAAAACGGTCGTTTTATCTTTATTAAATTCTGAATATTGAATACGCTTTCATACAGAAAGGGGGTAAGAGATGTAATTTTTCAACAGACTGGTTTTAAAATGGTAATTGTTAAAAATTAAACCTGATGAAATATAAATTGTAATATTAAATACAGTTTATATTACACATATATTAATATATGCGTATATATAAAATCTACGGAAAATTAAAAATTTGCGGAAATACCGATTATTAATTTTCTCTGATATAAAAAGATTATTAATTTCGAAGAATAATAACATGGTGGCATTTCAACTTTCAATGGAGTCCAAGCAGTGCACTTTCAACTCAATGAGTGAATGACGTGACGATTTGGGACTATTTTATTGGTCGCGAACTTGTCACATGGTCATGTGCGTGAGGCCCCGCGGGTACGGATGTTCCATCTTCCCACGGCAGTCTGACCGCGGAAAAACATTTTTAATAGTAGTTTTATTCTCATCTTAATATTTTTTCCCTCTTACACCCCGCCCCCTTCTTAAATAAGTGGTCCCGTCTCGCTGCCAACAAAGGAAAAGAAATGAATAGAAACAAAAAGCTCACGAAAATGAAACCGTGTTCTACACAAACCGTTTTTCCCAAATTCTCCACAAATTTTTCTTTTATGTATTTATTATTATTATTCTTTATCATAGGGGAAAGATTTTGAGTTGAAAGTAAAAAGACGACGATAATCTTTCGGTCTTTTATTTATCTCTTTTTACGACGGGCATTTTATTTTACCGAGGCACCGACCGTTAGCGTTCAAGGTCGCTTTTAGAATTCAGTTGGACCATCTTTCACTATTATCTTTTGTTTCTTTTTCTTAATAACCTTGGCCGTCTGATGGGTGTTCACAAGAAAGATGTCAAACTTATGGGAACAGTATAATACTTTGTAAATCGAAGAAATGTCACGGTACTCAAATCAGATGACGAATGTAATTAAGAAACAACAAAATGTCATGAGTAGGAAAATAAAGTTTTGAAAGGATCAAAGAAGTTTCCTTGTCGCCTTCGCAAACAGGGCAATTTACAAGAGTTTATTATTATTATTATTATTTCCCTTCTCAATTCATACCTTAGAATTTTAAGAGTAAATAAATGCAGCATTTTTTGGACTTTTTATTCATGAAAGAGTTTTTTAATAAACTTTCAATTTATGACTCAAAATTTTAAGAGTAAATAAACGCATAATTTTTTTTTTTTTTTTACTTTTTATTTATGAAAGAATTTTTAATGAATTTTCTCTTCGGAAATGCAAATATAAAAATTATTATTGTAGTGTTTAATGGTGTTTTAGCTAGTGAGCTTAAAATGTAAACAAAGCGCTTTTTTTTTTTTTCCTTTAACATATTCGTTTCATTACGAACTGAAAAAAAAAGCTTAAACTTAGTAAATTTTAAAACTGTATAACTTATGGTACAAAAAAATTAATTGGTATATTCGAAAATTTATTTTAATGCTAATAGATCTTTTAAAAAATTGCTTGGGATTTAACATTCAATGATTCAAATACTTGTTTTGATTTTTACTTCCTTGTGAAGTATTGCACTCGCGAAAAATTTCGCGTATATTTCAACGAAAATATAAAATTTGACAGTTCTCGTTCTTTTATGAGACATTTATACATATGGAGAGATTAAAGGACTCTTTTTTCCAAAACGGATTGTAAAACGGATTCAGAAGAGATTTTTTCGTGACGTATGTACGCTTCGTGACACACGTACGTATGTATCTCGCATAACTCAAAAATGAATAGCCTCAGAACGCTGAAATTTTGCACGTGGGAGACTACTATAACATGTAGTTGTGCACCTCCCTTTTTGGTTGCCAATCGGTTGCGCCAAATATATATACCCACTTTGTTATCCGACTTGCTGAGCTTGGTTTTTTTATTCTTATATTTTGGTAAATTGTGCATTTTTGCTTTAAAAGTGATTGAATTAGGTAGTTTTTATATTCCGGTTGAAATGTGCATGCCTTTAGTTAATTTGCATGCAACAGTTGTAGTATTCTCAACAATTTAAAACTTTAAGTTGCAAGTCAAGCCTAACGAACCGCCAATTGTTTACATCTGAAACAGAATAGTTAAGTTTCTGCACCTTCAATGTCTTTTAGCCGAATGGGACCAAAAGTAAACTTTCCGTTTTGTGCACCGAAGTATCTGTCTTTTTGCCCGCTGGTCGAATTGCTTGTTTTTGCGTAGCAAGTCTAATTTTAATTATAAAAACAGTTTTTTTTAACTGTTTTAACTGTATTTGTTGTTTCATGTTTTTTTTTGTTTTTTACAATTTTCAATGAAGACGTTTTGATCTTTTGTGTATTTTTGCCTTGCCGAGAAGTGAGAATTGAATTAATTGAATGAAAAGTAAATGAAATTCGAGGAAATAAGTTTGAATGAAATGTAGGGGAAAAAATGGTTGATAATTTAATAGACCGCATAAGGAAACCATGTTGGACCGCAGCAGATTTTTTTTTTTTTTTTTTTTCCCTTAAATATTTTGAGAAAAGGTTTCTTTTTGTTTCATAAAATATTTTTAAAGCTAAGTATTTCATATAAAATGTTTTGATAACTAGAGACATTTAAAATAGCGTCAAACGCAAAAAAAACACAAACTTTTTTAATTACACGCAGATTTATTTATTTTTTTTTTAAAGTTTTAAGAATTCGAATAACTTAAAACAATAAAAAACACTAAATTGGCCAAACGCAATTAAAATTTTCAACATTTCTAGAAGACATTCTAACTGATGGTATTGAAATGAAATTAGAAGTAAGCTTTATTATTGCATAAACAACATTCTTTCCTAAAATTATGGAAAAAAAAATCGACTTCCCCCTTCCCAGTAAATTATATAAAAAGTAAAAAATTTAGTACTCAATTTTCTCTATTCTTTAATGCAGTAGTATTCAGATTTAGTAGATTCCTTAATGAATTTATTAACACATTTGCTTTTGAGTGGTTTTTTTTTTTTTTTTTTTTTTTTTTTCAAAGGTTTAATCCTTATTTTCAGAAACTTCTATTTTCATTATTATTCTTATCAATGGAATGGCAACAATTACATTTATTAACATTTGCTTTTGGGTGATTTTTTTTTCAAAGGTTTGATCCTTTATTTTCAGAAACTTCTATTTTCGTTATTATTCTTAACAACGAAATGGCAACAATTTTTACATTACTTCCGTGCATAAAAAACAAAAGCCATTCACATTAATTATTATTAATTTTTAATTCTTCCCAACGCCTTAGGGCATATCTCCAACAGAGACGGTTAAAGTAGCAAAGGCTACTAAATGCCGCCTAACCATTCACTCGATTTCGATTTCATTAATTATTAATTTCTGATAAAAATAATCCCAACGGATTATGTAAAAACATCCAAGTCATGTTTTTAAGCACCAGTACTTGATTCTGACAACTAATTTCGACTTGGATTAGTTTCTCACATTTTTTCTGCTGTGGAGAATTCTTATAGTTTTGTCATAAAATTTATTGAAGCTAAAATTCCCGGCATTACAACCTGAGTAATGAAACTTTTAATTTAAAAATCCAAATATATTCAAAAAACTTATTTTAGAAAAGATTTTACTTCGAATGTCTATTGGAAGTTAACTTTTTTGGGGTACCAGCTGTGCTCTACAAAGAGGATATTAGCACTAATGCAATAAGTAGAGGATATCTCAATTTGCTTTTCCTTATTTTCTTCTTGACTTTTTTTTTTTTTTTCTAATACACCTTATACAAATAGGACATGGACTTACAACTTGCTATTAGATTCAATGCTAATCTAGAATGAACCATGTAAGAACAGATTTTTCCGGTTTAAAGCTAAAGCATCCTGTCGCGATTGCCTTCCGAGTTCGCACAGCTATCGCGGTTTTAAAATAAATCGCGCACGCGCGGTACAGGGTGACTATGTACCGAATAAAATGAATCACTGCTTTCTGAAATAAAAAAAAAAAAAAAAAAAGGTTTTTATCGCTATGGTTTATTATTTATTTTACTTCAGTTTGCAACATACAGAGAATAATGAATGATTTTACTTCTATTAAAGAAAAAATTCTAGAAGATTGGAAAAAAATATATTTTAAATTCAAATATAAATCTGAAAGCTTTTCGATTTTATATTACGACCAAATGTTTTTTTTTTTTTTTTTTTTTTTCGTTTTGTGTGTTACTTTTATTTATAAAATATGTTCTTCACACTTAAACCATAAAATTCAATTTAACAGCAATACCGCAAAACAATTTTAAAAGAGCATACACTTAGAATTTCCGATACACAGTTTTGCACCCCGGAGATATCCCCCCCCTTACAGTGTTGCCATTACTCGCTTTGAAATCGTTGAGTTTATTAATCAAAAATTTGTTAAAGTATTACAAAATATGAAATAGATAATAAATCAAATCCCAAATTTGGGCCTCCAGATGCGCATATTCGAGGCCAGTTATTCAAAATTTGGTGTCTCTGGGTTCCGTTATTTTTTCACAGTGAGAGAAACATATACATTCATTCAGATCCTTTATTATTTAATTTCTTTAAATATAATGCAGGACTATAATATTTGGTTTGAAAAGTAAAACGCCGTTTATAGCGAATTAGCGCAAAATGCGAAAACTAAATTAATCGTCCTTCTGGGCAAATTGCCACTTTGGGCTAAAAATTACAGAAAGCTTCAAAGAAGAATTAAGTGTTATATTTTTTAATGTATGACACAATCCTTATTTAATACTCTAAATTTGTATTTTAAATTGCTGAAGTATGTTTTCCTTTCCTATGTTGATATTGCTTACCAAACTTACTATAAATACTATATAATTTGGTAATCTTTCTGAAAAAGAATGCGCAAAAATGACTAACTTGTACACGCTAAGTAACTCTTACATTTTCACCCGTAAAAAATCGCCAAACAGCGCCAAGATGGTTCTGATAGTGCGTAAGTACCGAATTCAGAAATATTTATTAAATCAGTATTTTCATAAAGGTAGAAATTGCCAAACTTAAAGGACGACTTTAGGGCATATTAAAAAGTCAAATTGTTTTACAGATACTCGTACTCAGTGAATGAAAAAGGTAGAAAGAATTTTACAAAATGGTTCAAACAAAAAAGCGATAGCTCAAAAGAATTTTCCCAAACCACTAATTAAAACGTATTTCCTTGAAATGGTTCTAATATTCTTCTTATAGTACCTAACATTTTTGGATTATTTAATTATGGCAAAGCACACGAGGGCTATCTGTCTAAAGGGAGGGATGCCTTCGTGGAGGACTTTCTAAGGAAAACTGCCTCGTATACACGTTACACATGAGGAAAACCACGAAAACGCCCATGCAGCCAGCCCGTTCGCGGGATTCGAACCGCGGACCGAACTACCAGTGTTCAGCGTCTTTACCGCTCGGCAGCTAACGAGTTATAGTACCTAAGAAGTCCTTCTACACCTTCTTACAGTCCAATAAGATGCCCCACCGGGGGGTCGACGTAGAGAACTCTGCGAAGCTACTGGCTAGGATCTGTACCTAGGCAGTCTCGGCCACGGGGGTATAAAATTTATGAACTTGGTGGTTCTGAAGGCTCTGGGAAAGGTCACTTATTGGCCGGCCTCGGAGTCTGGCATGTCCTAGCGCGGCGTGGTGCTAGTAACCCGGGGTCGCTGGGTAATGTCCCGCTGCGACGGGCTCGCCCGAGCGACTGGTAGGAGCATTAGACGACCGGTGCTGCCTGGGGCCTGTCCGCAGGTGGTGCGCAGCTCTCCTGGAGGGTAATAGTAGAGGTTGAACCTCCACGACGTGCCCAAAGGGAGAGTCGACCTGTAGTGAGATTAAGTTTACTCGAAGCAGCGAAGCCCAAACGCCATAGTCCAATAAGATGGACACTAAAACTACTCTTACTTAAGTACTAGAATATATCAAACGTTTCCCGAAATGGAATAAATCCCGTCTAATCTGTAAAAGCTAAAAAATTCGATGGAAAATTCCTTGGAAAAGAATATCCACGACTAAAACTAACTAAAAGATAAGCAAGATAAGAAAAAAGAATAAGATAAAAATATATGAAATTATTCATTCCTATCTTTATAAAAAGAGAAATAAATATATATGCATAAAACTTAAGCTATAGAGAATCCATAAAAATGGCGGTAAAATGAAGGTTGCATAAGATGAGAATGGGGAAGCGGGGATGGGGGTGAATTCGCCTCGTCGTGACCCTATCATTGCTAACTTCGGGAATGCGAATTATAGTGGTGAGACTCACAAGATGTAAGCATAACGTCACGACTTTAGTTGAGGAGGGAAATTTTACCATTTATTTTCTTCTCTTTATTACTTTTACATTTATTTTTATTTCGTATAACACCTCATCCAGGCCTCTTCTCGGTAGAATTTTTTTTCTTTTGTTACCCCTCCCTCTCCGCTTTAAACATAATCTAGCTTTAAAAATTTTCTTTCTGGCTTATTTTTCAGATATTTTGCCACAGGGAGGAGGAGGGGCAACACAGCAAAGAGGCGAAGGGGGGATCAGTCAGTCGTTTGGGAAATTTGCCGCGTTGGAAAAAGAAAACGACTGGGAACTTTGGGAACCTTTGTTGTCCATGAGGAGTAAATTGCATCATGGATTCCTTCTTTTTTTCGTTTGATTATTTGACATTTCTATGCAATCTATCTCAACATCATCTATCACTTAATTTTGAGAAATTCATATACAAAAGAATGCATAGCCGCTATGTTAAAGCAAAACACTAATAAATATCTCTCTGCGACGAATTGCATGCTAGTTAAAAATATAACGCCATTTCTTTAAAAAAAAAATAATAAATAAATAAATAAAATAAAATCTGATGTGTACACCGTATAACTTCCTTGCACGGAATATTAAATTATACGCATTTTTGCTGCATTTCATTTAAACTTATTTCCCCCAATTTCGTTAGATATATTTCTCATTCAATCAATTCAGTGGCAACGCAAAAATACATAAAAGCTCAAAATATCTTTATTAAAAATTGAAAATATAGAAAATTATAAAACACCAGATACAGTTAAAACAATTAAAATTGGAGTTTCTACGCAAAAACTAGCAATTCGGCCAGGGGGCAGAAAGGCGGATTTTTTGGTGCACAAAACTGATAGTTTACTTTTGGTCCCACTGGGCAAAAAGGCGCTAAAGGTGTAGAAACTGAATTCACTATTCTGCTCAGTTTCAAATGTAATGTGGCTGCTACAGTATATAAAAACTAGGCTTAGGACTTAAACAGCTTTTAAATTGTTGATAATTCTACAACTATTCCATGTAGATTAACTAAAGGTGTAAAACCCTTAACCGGAAGATAAGAACAACATAACTCAATCATTTTTAAAGCAAAAAATGCCCAATTTACCAACATATAAGAGTAAAAAAAAAAAAAAAAATGAGCTCACTGAGTGATATTTATATACTTTTGGTGTTGCCGATTGAAAACAAAAAGGCAGGTGCACAAGTACATGTTATAGCAGTCCTATATACAAAATGTCAATGTTCTGAGGCTACTGGTTTTTGAGCTATGCGAAATACATACATAAATACATAGACGTCACGAAAAAATGTCTTCTAAACTAATTTTATAATCCGTTTCGGGAAAACGAGTCCTTTATTCTGTCCTTACGTACAGATGTCAAGCAAAAATATCGTTAAATTGCATTCGATAGCGGTTAAAATGTATATTTTCATTGAAATATGGTATCCAAAAATTTTCGCGATTAAAATGACTAAAAACAAGCAATCCTGCTAATATAAATCAAAATCCAATCAACGATCGCAATAATAAAAAGCATATGAAATCAATGCTCTTATGATGAACTTCAAAATGCCTGATTTAAAATCAAACTTCTCCTCAGGTGAAAAACGTCCAACAACCATTTCTTCGCTTGATAGCTGCCATGTCCAATTACTAGTGATTCTTCCCAACATGTATACTGCCTCTTTCCGACATTTATGATTGCATGTAGTAAGTGTTGTAAATTACTACACATAGAACTTCTGAATTATATGTAGGAAGCGAAAACTTCCTACATGCAATTCATACTTGTCGGAAGTTTTCTAACGTGTAAATTATGCGCAGAAATTGGCCCATAACATTTCCAACAGAGACATACTGTTACAAACTACTGTTAAAAATTTTGTGTATGTGTAAATAATTTTAGTGAAATTATATGTGAAATTGTGATATTTTTTTGTATAATGTAATATGAAATGCTTGGATTAAAACGATGCTCTGAGTGAAAAATAAGATTACAAGGACAACATTCAGCAAATGGCTATCTCGCTAAACTGGCGAGAAATTGCCAAAATTCACCAAACTTGGCGACATTTTGGTCCGGTTCCTGTCTAACTACAATTGGTATTGTAATTGGATGAATGTAATGGATCCCTATATGTAACTGTAACCGTATCCGGTCCTCATATGCCTTCCAGTAATTTCTGGAAGTGGAAGGTACTAGAGATTTCTCGGTAGCCAGGGTAAAACTATATAAAACCGGTGACAGCATCGGTTTCTCGGTTTTTAGCCCACAGCTGACTTCGGACCATTGATATCTCCGTAACAGCTTCGCCTTTTAGATGGGCTTAGCACTGCGTCGCGTTTATGATGTACTAACCCAGGCAGCATGCATTCGTAAATTGCACGAGAACGTGCAATTTACGAATGGCCTTTCGTATAAAAAACGTTCAAGTTGAACGTAAAAATATCATAAAAAGTGTCCAGTGGCAATTACTAAATATTTACGTATATTTTTACGTTATACTATACGTAACTTTTACGTAAAATTTAGGTATATTTACGTGAGAGACTACTGTTCATTCGCAACTTTTACGTATAATATACGTAAATTTCAGGGATTTACGTATATTTTTAGTAAAAATTTACGTATATTTATCGCATATACGTAAATCTCGAATTTTTGCTTCACGTATGCGTATATATTTAGTAAAAATTTACGTAAATTTCCCCGATTTTTTACTGCATATAAACGTATATATTAGGTAAAAATTAAGGTAGATATTCCCCGTATTTTACGGTACAAAAACGTATATATTTGATAGAAATTAACGTACATATTTCCCGTAATTTACGGTAGAAAAACGTATATATTTGATAGTAATTGACCTAAATCTTTCCTATGTTTTCTTTGCATATGCGAATGACTGGTAAAAATTTAATCCGATGTCTTCTCCACTTTACTGTGTATAAATGCACATTTTTTGGTAAAAAATTTGCATAAATCTCCAATTACCTTTTCACTGCATTTTTCATAAAATGTACTTATTTTAATCTCATATTTTTTATATAAATCTATGCAAAAACTTTCTGTATGCTATGATTAAAAGGTAAAATAATTTTTATATCAAATTCTTACATATCTGCCTTTTAGTTATGTACAGCAATATGGAATATATATAACTGGAAAATTTAAATGCACTAGTAAATGAAAAAAAAAAAAAAAAAAATTTCTATTAAAAAATTACGTAACACTTAAAGGCTGAAAATGACTTTTAATATTTCATTTCAAAGTGACTACAAAATATGCAATAAATTTAGTAAACATCAATTCTGTGTTTTAAATCAATTAATGCCATCGTTCATTTGCATTTTTGTTTACTAAATTCATTTCATAAATTTAAATTTAGTAAAAAACTGTAGCAAACAGTTGTTTACTAAATAACACTTTAAATAAATTATTTGCTTTTCTGAAGGACATTTTCTTATGCCATGCAAATGAACGATAGCATTAATTGATTTAAAACATAGAACTCAGGTTTACAAAATTTATTGCATATTTTGTAGTCACTTTGAAATGAAATATTAAAAGTGATTTTCAGCCTTTTAATGTTATGTAATTTTTGAATAGAAATTAATTTTTTTTGCATTTAAATTTTCCAGTTATATATATTCCATATTGCTGTACATACCTAAAAGGTGGATATGTAAAAATTTGATATTAATTTTATCTTTTAATCATAATATGCAGAACATTTTTGCATAGATTTATATAAAAAATAAGAGATTAAAATAAGCACATTTTACGAAAAATGCAGTAAATAGGTAATTGGAGATTTATGCAAATTTTTTACTAAAAATGTGCACTTATACACAGTAAAGAGGAGAAGACATAAAAATTAGTTCTTGGACTAAATTTTTACCAAAGTCATTCATATATGCAAAGAAAACATAGGGAAGATTTAGGTCAATTATTATCAAATATATAAGTTTTTGTACCATAAAATACAGGGAATATCTACGTTAATTTCTATCTAAAGTACAATATAGTTAATTAACAAATTCAGTAAACGAATGTAGCACAAAAGAAAACATCATACGTTTAGATTATTTGAATGAGTGTGCTAAATTTTAAAATTGTTAAATATAGACTAGGAAATTGTAAAAAACTTACCTTTTCCAATAGTTTACTTTGTTATTTTCCTTGAAGATGAATGTTTAATGTCACAAATATTTCATTCATATCTTCAGATAATACACAAATCTATACATATTTATTTATTAAAATTCAGTTTATCCCAAACATGTTAAAGAAAATATTAATTTGCATGCAAGTTAATCGAGTAACTTCTGTTTTAATTACACACATAATTATGATATGTAAAAATTTTACATTTATCAGTCAATCTTGCAATGTATTGTAATCTATTATTGTTGTCTTTTTCAGTTTAAAATCTTATAAATATATTAGATCAGTACTAAAAGTTCACCTCTACAAAAGAAATGCTTTATTGAGGTATTTTTAAAAAGTTCCCTTTTACAATGTAACTGTTAATTTCATAAATAAGTTCATAAAATTATGCAAATTCAAAATTACCTAAATATGTTCTTTATTTTATCTTATATACCAGATAAAATTTTAAAAAGTTAATTTTTTAAGGAATATTTAAATTTTTAAATATTTATCTCATGTGACTTTTTCTATAACATCATTATAAATGTACATGTTGATGTGCACATACCAATTATTTTTTTTCATCAAATAGCTTTATGGTATTAAATGATTTAAAAAGAGGCAACTGGACAAAAGAAAGCAATTAGAAGTTGGCTAATTTTTTATTAATTTGTTGTCAAATGCTGTGCATTTTAGATTATGCTCATATGATGACAATGAGTTATTTAAATTATAAAATTATTATGAACATATCCCACATAAATTAACAAGAATAAAATTTCAAGTTGTTTGAAGTATTATGAACTGTAATACTTGCAAAAGAAATACACATGAAATTAATTTAAGAATTAGGTTTATTTTACAGGTATTCGAAAACTGCAATTACTGTTAAACAATAAAAACTAACATTAAATCTGAAGAGCATATTTTTTTTCAATAATAAAATTCCACATAGACTTCATGCAGCTTCGCCATATTTGTTCTATAGTTCGCTGTCTTTAATATCCTGCTCGATTTTTGTAAAAGTGAATTCTTTGTCACCCAATGTTTTGAGAACAGCTCCTAAACAAGAAAAAGAAAAATTTGTAATAATTTCACACTTCAGATGTTTTCAGTTTTTAAATATAGTTGAAGTATTAAAAGATGCATATAAAATGCACTAAGTATTTCATATTTAAAAATTTACATTTCAGTAATTAAAAATTTTATTTCATACTATCACACAGTAAGCTTCAATTATATACCTTACACAATGCCTATAATTTCAAGTAAAAAATATTTAAGATTTGTTTAGAACTGCAAGGTTGAGAAAGTCTTTAGTATTTAAGTACATGAGAAAAAACTTAATTTTCTATTAATTATATTACATTAGCCTTTCCAATTTTACTCCTACATATAGTAAAGAATATTCGCTTTCTTACAGATAACTTTTTCTTAAATAAAGAGTAATCAGAAAACTAATCACAACACTATATACATATAACAGAATACTTCAAAAACTTATACATGTCATTAACATATGTATATGCATTAACAGGCTATTTTACACATTTCAATAAACCAGAAACCAATACACAATCAAGTTTCCTCCAAAATAAGAACATAAATCTTTAATTATGATAACAATGGCATCTCAGTTTGCAATATAAAATATTTCAAGTCTACATTCATGTGCATTCTAAGCAAACAGAAAGCTGAATAACAATAAAATTATAAATACCATAAAAAAGTTAAAAGCCACATAGAATGATAGCAAGACTAAATAAAGTCTTCCTTCAAAAATCAATTTAAAGTCAAAAATTTGCCTTCCTGTTTAACATCCCAAAATAGGGTTACTGTTTCACTAACTAAATTTCCTGTCTTGGCAAAATAAAAATTGTCACTTCTGTTGCAGGAAATATTTGCTGCAAACTTTGTATGCAAATAATCCAGTGAAAAAATTTTAATTGTGGCTTGAATATTTTCTTTATTAAATAAATGAAAAATTCCCACATAATATTAATTTATGATCCACATGAAGCTTTTTAACTCTATCATGCAGCTATTTTAAAATATATACTCTCATATAAAAGCCACAGAATTTTTTTACCAATATTAATATAGTATAAATCATTAATAAATCTTCTAAAAACAGCCCCAAAATTTCTGAATTTGATACCCAAAACATAATTCTACGTAACTTTTAATGTATACATTTGCTTGCACATACTTAAAATGAATTATACACACAGAAACTTAACATATTAACTTTAATAAATTCTTAATTAGCAGGATGATTTGATTAAGGCAAAATATGAAAGAAATCTACCTGATGTAATAATTATAAAAGATATATTTAAAAAAAGCTAATATTGTTTACCTTACACATGGCAGAAATTGAGTAAATTGTATGCAGCTGGATTATTTATTAGGAATAGAAGTTAGATCAAAGTACCAAAGTCACACTAGGGCTTTAACCATTTGGGTGCAAAGAAGAATCTCAATTTAAAAAAGAATAATTTAAAAAAGCTAATAGAATTTTATAACTTTTACAATCTAGTACAAATATTAGACACATAAACAACACTAAATGCCATTATTTACTTGCATATTTTCCTTCTTTGTGTACTTTACTCCTTAATTTTTCAGGATATGATTTAGAAACAGAGTTATGGTAAAAATGTATACTGGTAAAAAAAAATGTTGCTGAAACTGATAAGTCCTTTGAATTATATACTATAGTGCAAAGAGGGATGGAATATGTGACTAAATATGATAAATCAGATTACAATAACATTAAACAAATAACATGAAAAACTGAAAAAAGAAATTTTATTTGAAATTATTTTTTAACTCATGGAAAGACAGACAGTATTTCCAACTTATTAAATTCAATTATATTTTACCTTCGTCAAACCAATATTGGTAAGAGAGTTGTATTTAAAATCGGTGCTAAGCTAAAGCTGCTTTCTTGCCTAATTTTATACTATTGAAAATACCGGTAATTGTCAAAGTTATTCGTACTCAATATGTGTAAGATTATTAATGAGCTGCCAAACCGCAGTTAACCATCTAATATACTACATTCAATGTTATTATTTTTCTTTTTGAATGTCAGGTTTTCATTATTTCTGCCAATATATCTGTAACAGGACATAAAGATTGAGTTAATGTAGAATAGAAAATTACCTTGCAAGTTAGCACCTTTACCTTAGTGGCAGTACTTCATTCTCTAGAAAAAACATTTTAAATTATTATACTTAAACAAAAAATTCATATTTGTTACAGCAAAACATCATTAACACAATAAACCAGAGTTGAATGCAAATCTAGTTTAACTCCATTCTTGAAAACTAGTTTATTACTTTCAATTTAATTTAGACTACCTAGATATCTCGCCTAAATTGGCAATCCTTGTAGGTTATACAGGTTAACCCTAACATAGGTTATAGAGGGCACTAAGATAGAGAGTATTAATCCCACACTAGGGACTCTAACATTTGGTAGGAACAGTTTGCAAAGTGAAACAGATATTTATAGTGAACCAATGCAAAACAAAAACAACAGTTCTTTAGGGACAAAGCCCCTTTGGACTAATTAATACGAGTAAATTAACAGCTTTTAGCTATTTTTTCTTCTTGTAAAAAATAAACATACAGAATATTTTTAGAAAATAACAGTACTTTAAGCATGCATTTTCCACATATTTAACACAATAATTCATTCTAGCTCTGTTGCAATACTGGCAAAGGTACTCCTCTGTTATTAGGACGAGATTCAGAAATGTACAATGAAACCTCGAGATACGAGGAAAGTATGAGCAAAATACGAGCATTAATTCAAGTAACAAGCAATGAGCCAGGCTGTTGGTAAGGGTGGCGCCATTTCCCTATCCGGCTCAACTCGGGGAATCCCCTCGACAGATCACTCAGTGTTCTTTTATATACGTGTTTGTGCACTTGTAAGTTAATTGTTTTGACATTTAACGTGAAAATAATTATTTCAAGATGCCTCGCAAGAAGATTGTTGCCTCAGATAGTGCTGCAAAGAAAAATAAGGAGGCCATGGCCGTCGATATCAAGAAAGAAATCATAGATAAACATAAGCATGGTGACGGAATTGGCGAAGACTTGCGGCCTTTCAACATCGAAAATCTATACTATTCTGTAGAAGCAAGAAGAAATTAAGAAACCTGATGTAGCCAAAAGAATTATCGTTTCTTCCAAGCACCATAAAAGTACTCCTAGATGTTGAGAAGCTGTTGTTGGTGTGGATTAATGAGAAGGAGTTAAAATGTTGGTAACAAAGTTAAACTATTGTTATATTATTTACCAGTGTTATTTATTAGGAAAAATTGACTTGATATTAAAATGTTGATATTTTTTGGGGTGTGGAACGGGTTAACTGAATTTCCATTATTTTCAATGGGGAAGCTTGTTTCTAGATACGAGAAATTCGCTATACCAGTTGAATGCTGGAACAAATTAAACTCTATCTCGGGGTTCCACTGTAGATATGTAAGCATGTGTATATGCATGTGTGCGCATATATGTGTAAAGTATACACATACATACATAAAGAATATACACATGCACACACGAGCACCTACATTTAAAAATGCATGCATATAAACACACATTTCTGAATCTGGTCCTGATAACAGAAGAATACCTACATGAATCATAGGATTTACATTAATCAGTTTTATTAGAATTCTTAAATGCAGAGGATTTACATTAATCAGTTTTATTAGAATTTTTAAATGCAGAGGATTCACATTAATCAGTTTTATTAGAATTCTTAAATGAAATCTTCACTATCCGAAAATTCAGTTTCATTTCCAGCTGAAACTGTATCAGGACAATCTCATTTATATTATTTCCCTCTAACAACTGAACATTTTGAAAACCTTTTCTATTCCATGGAAAACTAATGCTAAATTAAACATACATTTTCTAAATCTGAAAATTTTAAGTTAGCTTAGAAACTGTAATCATTCTTAAAAAAGTTTGATTTATGCAGATGTTAGATCAATAAAATTACTTTCCTGTGAAAAAGTAATATGGCATTGAACAACACGATTTTACACATCAAGATATACTGAGTGAAAATTCCTGAAATGTTTTATTTCTTGGTATCTCTGCAAGAATTGTATAAATAAGACTACCTCCCTTTTTTTTAAAAAAAATGTTTAGTAAATACTATGAAGAAAATTGGTTACATTATTTACAGTTCATAATTAATAGAAAATAAATCATTTCTTAGCTTATCAAAATTTATTTTTATCACATTCATAAACAGTACTAATTTAAGCAAACATACCATTATGATTTCAATAACTATGAAATAGAAAATCCAAATCTGCATCTTTGATGGTCTAGTAGATTGGACGTCTCATTTACTACAATTCAGCAGGGTGCTGACTCCCCAGACTGTAATATATATATAATTAATTTACAAGGGAAAAAGCAACAAAAATATAAACAATTTCTCGCATTTCTGCACATTTACAATTTTAATTTTTTTTAACTATCTAGTTATATCAAAATACATGATTTAGTAAAATATAATTCAAATAATTTAAGGTATTTTAGATCAAATACTAATTTTTTCATGCGAGTCTAATAATCAACATAACTATCAAGTTTTGACTTCGAAAATTATGTTTAGAGAAACTTGAAGCTGCAGTAAATAGTAATAAATTTATTCAAAATAGAAGTAAAGCATTCTTACTTTATTTTCTTTCTTTAACTATGGCAGATCTTTTAAAACAACAAAATCAAACAAACAAAAAAGAAATGCATTCATGAAAGGACTTAGGACTTATTTATTATTCATGAAAGGATATATTTCAGTAATTACAAGTGCATAAAAATTTAGTATATATATAAAAAAAAAATGAACACAGATTTAAAACAAAGTACCTGTGTTTCTATGGCATAAAATTTCCTTTTTTAATATATTAAAGCAAATTTATAAAACTAAATTCAAAAATAAGAAATTAAATTATTTTTAGGGAAAACACTAAGCAAATAAAAAATTTTGAATTTCATAAATAAATGAAAGTTACGTGCTTTATTTTTTGGCATAAGGTAGATAACATTTCCATAACAGATTTCTGAACAATTAGCTATTTCCTGCTTAATTATAGTATGCTTTAAGATAAATATTAAAACGTTTGAGTAAAAATAATATAACTACAAAAAGGTGAGACACATACAAAAAGGAGTGACACAAACAGTAAGAAACAGACTAGTGCAAAATTTAACAGTACCAAATCCTGAAAATGAATCATTAGGCACGTACACAAAAGAACAGCACATGGAAAATCACATTTCCTACACAGACGTTATTTATAAAATTTTATATAGGTGAAGAAAGTACGAGTATTAAACACTGAAAATATAAAATATTCACTTACTTTCTTCAAATAATTAGTAACTTCGATGTATTCAGTCACAAACGCCAATCCACGAACGAACAGTATTCTTTTCGAATTTACCATTCTTTTCGACCGCCATTGCTGAGTGCTGAGTGCTGACTTCACAAATATCCCGCCACAACCGGAAGTAGAAAGCGTCTGCTTTGCCATTGGTCAGTGAACAAGAATTGCAACGCTTTTTTTTTTTCTTTATAATTAAACATATTAAGAAAGCCTCTAAAATAGCATATGAAATAAACTTACTTTTGCATTATATAAATTTATATTCACAGCATCTCTATATTAAGGTAATAATTAAATTTTTCTACGAAAAATAGAAATGTCTGTGTATGCGCATGCTCAGTGTATAATTGTAAATTAAAAGTTAGCGTAAAATTAACTAAGCGCAAATTTTGAGTTCATTTAACTGGACCCTTGTACTTATTCTGTAGATCTCCATATTAAGAATGTCTTTAACTGTTTCAGGAAAAATATAAAATATAATATAATTATTTATTTACATTATTTATTAATTTTTTCCTCATATAAAAATTACTAAAATCGCTATATCATTTTTTCCGTACATTAAACAAAATTTAAAAAAAAAATTAGCCTCATATGATTTTTATAACAAAGATTAAAGGAACTGAAATATATGTAAAATATCAGGATTCAGCTTGCAATTTCGTAGAGTTATTATTATTATTATTAAATAAAAATATTAGCATATCTTTGATTATAATTAATGATCCTTTGGTCTACATTAAACTATTGTTCAAGAAGTTAAACGTTTTCGAGCATCTTCTGCTGTATTTATTATTCTATTCCTTGACATGAAAGATTTGCTAGTCTTATTCCAATTTAATAGCCCACATTTGCTAAATAAAATAAGGCGAGTATTATACCAAACTCAGTAAGTACACAAATTTAATATACAGCTTATTCCAGTTAAATGGGTAATAGGATTTTCATAAAAGAAATTAAATTGTGTAAATTAATGTAAGTGTTGATATGAATAAAAATAACAAATTTGATATAAGAAAATAAATAAGTTATTTTGAAGATGTTTGAATTAAGAAAATATAATTTTTTGTAAAAATACACGTAAAGATTTACATGTTAAAATTTATAGAAAAATTTTAGCCTCGTATATGAATGCCCCTTTTTTCATGTTCGTGGACAAGGAAAACAAAGTGAAATGCCAGAAATACACTAAATATTTTGAATTAATAAACTTCATTTTCAATCTTTTTAGACTTCGTATAATATCCGTAAAAGTGGCGAATGAAATATACCATAAAGGCAGTAGTTTCTTTCAGAACATTCGGATTCGTATAATATGCATAAAAGTGACGAATAAAATATACCGTCATGGCGGTAGTTTTATAAGTACATTCGGATTCGTATAATTTTCGTAAAAATAACGTGTGGAAAATAACGATCAAGAGTCAACAGTAACTTCAGCCTTTTTCATTCGTATAAATTTCGTAAAAGTAACGTGCAAAAAATACCATACCCTTATTTCACCAAAATTATACGTATATTTTTGGAGACGTGCTGCCTGGGAAGTAGTTATTTACTAAGTAGTTTGCTCTGTGATACTCAGCAGAGCTGTAGGAGTGCTTTTCTCGAAAGTTCCTGAACTGTGAAGTGTTTCTTTTGAGAAAACAAATTTTATCAAGCCATCATCGGTTCTCTGTACATTTAATCTATTATGAAACCGTATGCACGCAACAATATGATTACAATATAAAAGCAAGGAGTTGTAATAATAATCTGTATTATTAAAATCTATGCGTGTTTGTTTTTTGTTTGTTACATCGTCTCCTCCGGAAAAGTGGGGAGTTGAGTTTCGAGACAGAAAATCCCGACTTCCAAAAATTTTTGGGAAGCCATTTCGACCATTCTCATCTTCGTGCGACTTTAATCAGCCAAGGTATTAATTAAAAACTTTCAAAACGCAAATTCTTGTACTCATTTTTAGAAGTGGCAACAGTATCGCTCACTGGAGATATAAAATGCTTTATTGCGAAAAGTATTGCCACTGCTCGCTTTCAAATCATAGTTTTTTAATTACAAATTTGTAAGTTTCACATTATATGAAATATTAATAGCATTGCAAGACATTAAATATATTATTCCAGACTCCAAAAATTCGTGGAAAGCCATTTCGACCATTCTCATTTTCCTATGACTTTAATCAACCGAGATATTAATTAAAATCTGTGGAAACGCTAATTTTCGCACTCATTTTTCGGAGTGGCAACAGTCTCGCGAGCTGGAGCTAAAAGCCGGAGATCGGAGATCATCATTCGTTAAGTGGTTGTTCGACCCGAGGGCCTTTACCACTACAAACTGTAAAAGTTCGTTAAATTCCATAAACTGGAAAAGTCTTTTGCACTTGTAATAAAAGTGCAGTCTTCAGTAGTGAAGAAGTTGATCAGGGGTGGCGCCATATATCGGCCACAGATGAAGTCTTCGTTGGATTAGCTATAATAGCAACTAATAAATTTGGCATATCTTTTACCCATTATCGTAGATTTGACACAGTATCGTACAATAGTAAGATGAAAATGATGATAAAGATGAAACAAAATCTAGATTAAATAGTTGAAAATAATAAAATATATACAAGAACTACCATCTAACATTATGATGTATAGTTCTGGGTCTTTTGCGGCTGTTCGATTAGATAGTCGTACTCCCCTATGTTTTTAATAACTTCGTGAGTGGAGGAATCACATTTTTCGTAGAATTTGAATGTAATCTTTAGTAATTCGGCATCTAATGGTAAAATCTTTAAAGAATTATGGATGACAGTGTTCCTAACGAACCACGGAGAGTTCGATAGGAATCTGAGAGTTTTACTCTGAAAACTTTGAAGCCTTGCTCGGTTTGAACGTGCAGTAGCTGCCCACGCCGGAGCGGCATATAGAATTATGGGTCGGATTGCCTGTAGATAGAGTGTTCTTTTAGCGTTGATATTTAACTTCGAATATTTGCACATCAGAGGGTATATGCTCATTAAGGCACGTTGTGCTTTGTCTCTGATATAATTAACATGAAATTTGAAACTTAACTTCTGGTCGAGATAAACAACTAGATATTTTACTTGGTGGTCACGTGACACGATTTGTCCGTCCATTGTAATTTCTTCTAACTCTTGAGGGATATTTCCTTTTTTAAAGTAAATCACTTTGATTTTTCGGGGTTAATTTCATGATATGGATTAAGTGAGTGACATAAAAGTGCCGTGTCATCGGCATAGCATGCAGTGAGAATATTTTCAATATTAGAAAGATCATTAATATATAAATTATAGAGAAGCGGGGAAATTACCGATCCCTGTGGTAAACCCGCGTGAATTTTTCTTGTGGTAGAATAGTTATCTTGAATCTTAACTTGAAAAGTTCTGTTCTTTAAAAAATCAGCGATTAGATGGATGATGGCAGGTGGGAAATTATAGTTCATCAGCTTGATGATAAGACCGTGATGCCAAACTTTATCGAAAGCTTTCTCTACATCCATAAAAATAGCAGCAACTACTTCCTTTTTATTAAAATTTTCATCTATGAATTCTGCTGAGTCGTTGAGAATCCCTGGCGAAATCCGAATTGATGGTCTTTGATGATGTTATTTTCATGAATAAAAGTGGTGAGTCGAGACTCGATAAGCCTTTCGAAAAGTTTGGCAATAGGTAAAAGCCTGCTGCATTTCGAAAAGTGTTGCCACTTTTTTCAAATCGTAGAGTTTGTTAATAACAATGTGTTAGTTTTACAATATATGAAATAAAAATAGCACTGCTAAACATTAAACATATTACTGTTATATAATATCATATTCTGACGTTGAAGAAAAAGCAACATTGTATGTGACGTCATTGTACGTCGAAAATTTTTCGTTAACTACAGCATTTTCAATAAATAGCTGCCGTTGGCAACTTTTTTGTTTCGCGTTAGAGTAATTGATACAATACATAATTGCCATGTTAATTCTTTTATTGATATTAAGAAAAAAATATTATTTTACATTAAATTTAAATCACGACGTCATACGTATACGCATTAAGCTGGTGTCAAAGGTTTCTGTTTCCTGCTTTGGCAACTAAAAAGTATTTGTGAATTGGTTGTTGCTTGGAAAAAAGAATGAACGGCTTTCATTTATACTGAAATATTTTTATGCATTTTCTTTTCAGATGTATATAGAACTTACAAATTTTTCTTTGGCCGAGGTCTGCTCATCTGGCGGGCTTGTTCACGAGTAAAAACAATAAAATTCGATTTAATTACTGATAATTAATACCTAAATATTGCTTGGTCTACCATACATTATATGTTTTGCTTTGCTATATATAAAAAAGTATCTGCTGGGATTTTTTTTTTCAACTGCAGCTGTATTTTTGAAAGTATAATATCGTCTGCTACTTGATAGCTTTGTTTTCATGCAAAATGGCGCTTTTATAGAAGCAATGGATCGAAGGCTTTATTTGTGCTTTTTCCGAAGAAAATTATTGGTATCTGGTAAAAATAATAAATAAAAAGCGCTGTGAAAGCCATGATTTTTCGATATCTAAAGCTACGACAGTTAATACTGTCAAGAAGTAAGGGAAAAAAAAACATCAAAGTTTGTCTTCCAAGTGAAAATATTTTTTCAAATAGTACACATCCAAGGAAAAAACACGGAATGTTTCGAATGTTGCAAAGGTAAGCTCTTTAATGTTAAAATTTTAGGCAAACTGTTCATGTAAATTAGCATGGAGCATAGAATGGATTTATAAATGAGTAACTTTTTATCACTAGATATAACGCTTTAATTTGCGTCCGGAAGAAGGGAAAAAAAAAAAAAAAAAAAAAAAAAAACGTTATCTGAAAACAATAACAACCTCCAAAGAATTACTCCATAATAAGTAATACTGCAGAATATTTAATTCTTTATAAATCCTATAAATTTTTTACAATTCGTTCAGTTGCAAGGCTTTTCGATTAGTTTTATGATCTTTCACAAAGCAAAAATTATTTTAAGAATCACTATTCAAATGGCGCCGAAATCGAAAGAGTAGTAGTTTCGATTCGAAATAACTTCAATAAATTCAGATACTCTCAGTTTATACAAACCAAACTGTAAACACATAATGATAAAATATTCCTACGTAAACATCTAGTAATAATCCAATAACACAGTTAAGTTTAAAATAAATATTACAAGAAAAAGTCTCATACGACCGAATTCTACCGACGAGAAATCTAAGCGTGTTGCCAACGCAGGGAAACGAAAAAGTGTAAATTAATTCAGGAGGAATGGAAGCAGACAATAACTTTCATTCGAAATGTTGCCGATTTACAGCACAAAACGTAAAAATTAATAGTATAAAAATTATTATTATTTTAATAAATATTACCGTTTAAAATCAGATAATAAACAAAGACTCGGATGAAAAATATCAACAACTACCCGATCACGGGTGTCAAAAACTGCTTAAATTTTACCGCTCTACTAATCAGCTTTGACGATCCACATTCCACGACGGCATCGGAAATAAAAACAACGTGAATTCCTGCTAAAAGTTTTCATTTTGCTCGAACATTTCCTTGCGGTCATCTCATAACTACCTAAAAACTTGCTGGTTATATTATACATAGGAAGGAGGATTGCCCATGCGTGCATGAATACCCTTGCATAAATGTGGCATAGCTAATAAAACAAGCTTAATTTTAAATGGTGTACCCTCTTAAAAAATATATATTGGATGATGCGTGATCGTATGGGGGTGGGGCAAGGGTAAGAGGAGAAAGATGAATAAATAAAACATGAGGCTATCACCCCTTAACTACCCAAAACCGGTTTGCGAAAAGGCAAGAGATCAGGGTGCTTGGCGGGGATAATAAAGGGGGGACTCAGCTAATCACCCGGTCCTCGCTGAGTACAGGAACAGTGCTTGGGAATCGTTCAACGAAGGATTCTCAGATATAGCGAAAGTTGTTCGTCCTTACTCCCCTCTTTTTTTGTTCTTTATTTCATTTTTAACTCTGGCATCGCTTGCAGTTGCTTGATTCTTTCTTTCTTTTTTAATCTTGTTTGAAATCCCTGCCACTATTTCTTTCTTTATTATATTATAATTTTTTTGCCTTTAAAGAGGGGGGAGAAAAATTTTCGTTAACCCCGTTTGGGAATCGGTCTGAGAAAGATAACATTCTAAAATACTGTACCCGGGAATTCGAGGCGGTGTACTCTAGCAGGTGCACAGTCACGATTTTTATATATATGTTTTGTTGGCTAGTTTTTTAGGGGGTGAAGGGTTCCCAGAGAAAATGTAGAGTTTCGTGAAGGTGACTTTTCACCTATGTTTTGGAAGTGAGAAAAGTTTTCCGTATATAACGGGGTGAAACCTACGCCCTTATATGCCTTTTCCGATATTCACATTGGGTTCTGTAAGAGATGATTATAGCTTACAGTATGCTAAAATGTTAGTTCATCTTTAAATAAAGAATTCTGCTCTCTGTCTCTTCCCCCCCTACCAAATACAATATGGAATGTTGATGACAAGTAGAAAAGGGGGAAAAATTACTACAGAAATTTAAAAAAATTTGAAAGCTTTCAGATTTTATATTACACTCAATGGGGCCTTTTTTTTTTTTAGCATTGTGTTACCTTTATTTATAAAATATCATGTTCTTCGCACTTAAACCATAAAATTGAATTCAACAGCCATATCCCAAAATATTTTAAAAAGAGCATATCTTTACAATTTCCGATATATAGTCTCGTGCTGGACATTTATTTGCAGGGGGCGGGGGTACAGTGTTTCATTGCTCACTTTAAAAATCGCTGAGTTTCTTCACCAAAAACTCATAAATGGTTTACGAAATATGAAATCCCTAATAAAACAAATTCCAAATTTGGCCATATTTGGGTGGAGATGTCACACTTAGAAGCGATGTAACACCAGGGTGACTGGGTCAAGGACCCTACGCCTTGTCAAACATGTACGTTGTTTCGAATGCTGTCATGAGTAACTAAAATAAGATATAATAATTTTTTTTTATAAATTGTTATCAGATTTTTAAGTAATGGGATATTCTAGTAGAAATAAAGTGTGCGCGGAGTTCCAACAAAGACCCAAAAATGCCATCTGGGAGAGCTGAGAAAGGGGAAAAGAGCTGGCTTTAACCCGAGTCCTAGAGATACATATAATACATACATACAATACAGATAGTGTGAGTCAACTGATGCACTTAAATCATAGCATAAGTCATAAAGTACAATATAGGTAAAGTAAGTTAAACAAATGAATACTAAGTATGGCCATAGGCCATTTACAATTATTTGGGTCATTTACATCATAATCGTAGACCCTTATAACGGGCTTGTTGATACTTGCCCGGTTAGCACAGAAATTCTGGGCAAGCCGACAATAAAAATATTTCAGTTCTTCAATGCCTATTTCTTCATCATGAAGTTTTTGATTTTGAACATACCAGGGTGAGTTGGTGATATGTCTTAGGACACAATTTTGTGCCTGCTGTAACTTATTCCTATATGATTTGCATGAATATGCCCAAACCGGGCAGGCATAACATAGTATGGGATGCAATACAGTTTTATAAATAAGCAACTTGTTTTCTATTGAAAGTACACTGTTTCAAGAAATTAAGGGGCGAAGTGTAGCTTTAATAACTCGATGTTACATGTGGGTACCACGAGAGAGTTTTACTGAGGATCTCCCCAAGATAAAGGAGTTGCTTGGCCCATGGGATATCTTCTCCGTAAAGTTGCAGGTTTTTATTGAATTTGTTCTTGTAAAAAGGATTGCTTGAGTCTTATCTACATTAACTTTTATCTTCCATTTTGTCAGCCAAGTCTCGAGTATGTTTATGTAGTCTTGTAATCGTTGTATTGCTGGCTAATGAATGCACTTAGTGAGAGGATCACAGTGTCGTCTGCATACATTGCAAGTGTTGTGTTCTGTGTGGTAAGAATGTCGTTCACGTAAATATTGAATAAAGTGTGTCCAAGCAGACTCCCCGGGGGGGACACCAGCAAGGATTGCTGTAGATGTTGATAGTGTGTTTGAGACACGAACGACGAAGTGTCTACCGGTTAAGTAGGATTTAGTTATGTTGGTGACGTAGCCTGGGAAGCCCAGGTTGTGTAGTTTGTATATGATTGTGTCCAACCATACCAGTACGTAGGAGGTGCTGGTATGGTTGGACACACTCATATGTAGGAGGTACTGGCCATACACGGTTGAAGGCCTTTGCTATATCCAGGAACAGACCTGTAACTTTCTTATTCTGCAGCCCTTCACTGATGAGTTCCACAACCCGATATAGTTGGTTGACCGTCGAATGTCTGCTTCAAAACTTAAATTGGTGAGGTATGATTATAGTATTTTGTTCCAGATGTTGGTTGATCCTGTTGAGTAGTATCGCCTTCATAATTTTGCTAAATGAGGACAATAGGCTTATGGGACGGTAAGATTCTGCTGAACTTGCCTGCTTTCATCCACCCCTAATATGTTCTTCAACTGTACTTGAAATAGCGGCATCAGAACCTTTGTTTTCAAGTTATGCATTTATGAAACTTTGCATACCTTATAACCAAGAGGAACTAGCTCTTCATGTATTTCATCCTTGGAACAATCTAGGGAAAGGCCCCTGAAAACAACTTTAATAGGTTTATCCACTTATCTACTGATTATCAAATGGTGATGAATTTGTTTATCTTCTAGGTACATCGCAATTACCCTATGGTCACTTTCAGTTTTCGGGAAAACTTTCAAGAATTTGCCATTAATTTTGGCCGCAAATTCTTGTTTTAAGTCATTTTTTAATTTCTTAACAAAATCTGAAAATTTTCTGCGGTTTTACCATAATAGGTTTAACTTTTGGGGGACCAACTTCAGTAATCTCAGGCTCATCCTGATCCGTATTGCCATTACTAATATCATTTGCATTCAAGCCCCTGAATTTATTGCTAACTGGGATTTCCACATTACATTTAATCAATTTAGCTGGCCTGGATGGATTTTTCGGTAAAACAAAGCCATCAGAATTAGTAATTTCAGTAGATGACTTCTTATTCTTTATTGGGCTTAGCATTAATAATATCCACATTATCATTAACATTAGATTCAGAATTGCTAACAATTACTTCAGAACAATTTTCTACATTAACATCAACATTCTTACAAGCAATAGATTTAACGGTTAATTTTCAAATTATGGTAACTTGGCGATTTTTTGGCGACCAACTCTGCTACAGCAACCTGCTAGCTTTTTTTTTTTTTTTTTTTTTTGACGCCATTTTGTTTTTACGAAGTAAAGAAAGCATTTTTTTCCAACAATCTGCTAGCCGAATTACGCTTATGCTAGAACTTTTATGGAACAAAAGTGCTTAATTATGACGAAAATTAAGTGCGAAATTGGAAAAAAGTGCAGAATCGTCCACTGCTTGCCGCGTTTTTAAGAATTGCACGTACACGGTATCCATGTACACGTCGACCTATTTTCACTTAAAAAAACATCCCAGAATTGCACAAAAATGGCATTGCGGACACTCTTGACTTTATTCATGTACACTGCTAAAGTCCTAGCTAGTAACCTTTACCGCCTGACAAAAATGTCGCCAAACTACGTTACCATATTCCAAAGATTAGCCAATTTAACATTTTTAAGTTTACCACTCACAACTTTTTGAGTATATCAGTAATACTAAGATTATCACAGTCAGGATTATGTGCACCAAAAATCTCACACTTACCATTATATATCTTTAATACTCTCTCGGCGAATCCGTGTTCCCTGGTATACAAGCTCCGAAGAAACTGAATATGTTGTTCAGCACCTTCAGAGTTGCTCATTGTTTCCAAGTCCATAACGATCAACGCAATCCTATTTTTTAACTTTTCAATGTTCTGTAACAGACACAAGTAGTCTTCTAATATTCAAGTTTCCGCATTTATTAACGCACCCCAATTATCTCCTAGATATTTATCTCCAAAACGATGCATTTCATCCGTTAACTCTAGCAGGTGGTATCTAACCACAGATGTATCTATTTTAGCGGTAGGGAGTTCGTTCTCCACCACAGCATGTGGTCACTAATCCTTGGCGAAATATCACTATTCACTGCACACAAAAGTCACACAATTTAGAAGTACGCATAAATCCAATACGAGGAAGAAACAGCATAGAATCGCCCGTGAGCTCAAAACAGCAAACGAAGCACGTGGAAGAAACAGAGGGTGGAGATGTACGTTATTCAAAATTTGATGGCTTTTATGTACCGTTGTTTTATCACAATGCGAGAAACATACATACATATAATGAAGATTCTTTATTTTTTAAATATAATACATATAATAATAATTAATCATAATAATTAATAATAATAATATTTGGTGGCAACAATCTGAAAAGTGAAACGCCCATCGGGATAAAAATATATAAAGTTTTGCATATTTAAGATCCTAAAGCATTTATTATTTATTTACTCCATGCAAAGTTATTTTCTTCCCCCTCACACACAAGGCGCTATTTTTAGCTCAAAGGGGAAATTTGTCCAGAAAGGCTATTAATTTCGTTTTGGCATGTTGCGTCGTCCACTATAAAACGGCGTATCACTTTTCAAATTGTTGCCATGAGATATTATCGCCCTGCATTATATTTAAAGAAATTAAATAATAAAGAATATACATGAATGTATGTTTCTCACGTTGCGGAAAAACAACGGTACCTAGACACATCAAATTCGAATAGGAGCATCTGAAAGTCTAAATTTGGAATTTGTTTTATTATCTATTTCATATTTTGTAAAAATTTAACGAATTTTTGATTAACAAACTCTCCGATTTGAAAGTGAGCAGTGGCAACACTTTCCAAAACTAAGCAGATTTTTATTTCCAGCGCGCGGGACTATTGCCACTCGGAAAAATGAGTGCATTTTCAGAATTCTTAATTAATATTTCGGCTAATTAAAAGTCATACGAAGATGAAAATGGTTGAAATGACTTCCCACGAATTTTTGGAATACAGGGATACCTTTCTCGAAACCCAAATTATTTTATTTCTTTTTACAGTAAAAAGTAACTTGTGTTATCTACAAAATGGTGTCACTTCCACTGGTATCAGTAAATGATCATTTGATTGGTCAACATTTCACCAGTGAGAAGTTTTGCTGAATTCACATGACACTGTACAAGTTTTCTGGAAACAAACATGCTTCTTTTTCCCCCCCCCCCCTGCACCTGCAAAATGAAAAAATGTAAGTTCTGCTCTCACGTGTCATTGTTGCCAACTGCAGATCTGATTTTTTTTTTTTTTTTTTTCTACACAAAAGAAATTTGATATTTTCTGGAAGAAAAAAGAACTGTAAGCTACGACGCACTCATTTACCAAAAATACAACGCACTCATTTTCACAAAATCGCTTTCATGTAGCATTTGATTGTTCTGTCCTCTGGAGTTCTGTTTGTTGTCAGAAGCCTAACTTTTTTACCTTGGAGCTTTTTTGCGTTTATATTGTTTACCACGTGATTTTGTTGTTTCAAATTCGCGAACTAAGCAATTTCTATGCGACAAAGAACTTTTCCGGTTATTGGCGAAGTTCCCCAGATGGTACATTTCTTGTAAAAAGATATGCCTTTCTTTAATAAAAAAAAAAAAAATTGCCTGTCTTTCCTATTACATTAACTGCGTTTATAAAAAGAAATGTATTATATTGCTACTTTTTTATCCGGTAATTCATACATTTTCGTTTTTTTAACAGCACTTGAACTGAGAGACATATTTTTAACATAAAGCTTTATTTAGTTATTAAATCGAAGATGGTAACACATTTTAAACTTGCTAATGACAAAGAGAATTAAATACGCTTTAAAATCAATTATTTCACTTTTTATTTTGTCAGATACTTAATTATGTTTCCTTCTAGGATAATCAAATGCGGCCCAAAGAATAACATAGCATAACTAACAATACCACACTTTGCTTCAAACTTACAGTGTCACCTTCCCAAGCGTGGGGGGACGAATACACAAGGGGGGCAGAGAAAATCGGTGAAATCTCCCAGTGCATTGGTGGGAGGGAGGGATGGAAAGCAAGTAGGGCAAAGTTTTCCTCTACGAGTTCCGTGATCTCAAGTCGACCCCTCGTTGTAGGGGTCACGCACACGGCTCCTCATCCCCTTTCTGGAGCCTCCCCTCCCATGGGTGCGCGATGTGCCCCACCAGTTTACGCATTTCTCTCATATTGCTGTGGAAGAAAAAGTCTGGAAAAACAGATTCTCTTGGAATAGTACGAAACAGAAGATCCATAACCAGTTTTAAACTGGTGTTCGCCAGAAACATTATCGACGCGGAAATACCTTCTAATCAAAACACAATACTTAGAAATATGAAAACGCAGTAGAAAATTAAGACCGAAGTAATTATGAATTGAATTTAAACTGAAAGAAAATTAAGACTGAGCTAATTATGAAAGTATTTATGAATAATAACCGTAACAAAACTAAGGCTGAAGTAATTCTGAATTAAGACTGTAAGAAAATTAAGACTGAAGTAATTATGAATTAAGACCGTAACAAAAATAAGACTGAAGTAATTATGAATTAAGACTGTAAGAAAATTAAGACTGAAGTAATTATGACTGTACTATTAATACTGAAGTAATTATGAATTATGACTGCAAGATAATTAATACTGAAGTAATTATGAATTAATATTGTAAGAAAATTAATGCTGAAGTAATTATGAATTAAGACTGTAAGAAAACTAAGACTGAAGTAATTATGAATTGAGTGGGTCGACAAAATAAGTACCAAGTTCGCTTGGGGACTAAACGCCGAGGATCCTGCGACTAGCAGACCACTTGCCCATATGCTCGTGCACTCCGGGTCAAGAAAGCAGATTTCGGAGCACTGCAGGCCGTAGCCCACTAGGGCTGTGGCGCCACTGAGTTTAGTAATTATAAATTAAGAAATTAGGAATTCAGACTGTAAGCAAATTAAGACTGAGGTAATTACGAATTAAAACTGTAAGAAAATTTAGACTGAAAACACAAGTCAGGACTAAATGATTGAGGACTAAATGTCTGGTCTGGACTAAATGATTCAGATGCTTCAACAGCTAGACGTAGATGAAAAATGAAAGTGAATTATTATATAATATACCTTGTGCATCAACGGCCATAATTCATCAACAACTTGGGAACTCAAGTCTTTACGTCTACACATGCTCTCACTTTCCTTTTTTCCATGCATAATTAAGCCTACATAATCAGTGGTTTTGTTTACGAATTTTTGATCCCCCCCCTCCGGTATATCTCCTTTTTAGGTACCACTTATAAAAGCATATGGCTCCCTTCAGACGCCAGTATAAATGCCACAGAGGTCAAGTCATAAGGCATAAAATGCATGAGTTTCGTTCAGCCTGCGCGTCAGGGTCTAAGCCGTAGCCAATTAGAGAAGCTAAATTTGCACGCGTGTGGATGTGTTTACAGGTTTCCCGCTCAACAGGTTTTGCGCGTTCGCTCTGATCGGTCGACTCTTATACCAAGTGTTATACCATACTTTATGCCAAAACTTTTAAATCAGTTTCTGTGACGTAGTAAGGTCTGATTACCTAGCAACAAAGCTCGGCTTAAACCATTTATGACATTTATACCGCCGTCTGGGACGGAGCCTAAAAGTTTTTCTTTGCATAAGTTGGGTACAGGGTTCTACACATTTCTGCACATGGAAATTAGGGACTTTTAACGACCTTTGAGGACCATTAATGACAGAAAATTAAGGACTTATCAGAAGAGGGAATTTAATAAACGACAGCCATTATCAATTATTCATTTCAAATTTCACTTTTGTAATACAATTCTAATAAAACAAATCTCTAAGAATTTCTAAGAATAAAATAAATCTAAAAATTTCTAAGAATTCTAATTCTAACAATTTTAAATTTCTAAAAATAAAATAAATCTCTAAGAATTTCTAATATAAAAGAAATTCTAAGGAAAAATAAATCTATTAGTTATTAAACATAATCCAATACTTAATATACACATATACTTTACGATACGATATTGATTCTAAAACAATAATAGGCTACTTACATATAAAAAGCTAAAAAACATATACGTTTCCTAGCAACAACTCATTACAAAATATTTATGCGTCTTTTTAGTTTGAAAATTTTCGAGATATTTTAGCTAATTTACATCATTCTTCTCTTTAGCATTTTTTCTAAATTTATTTGTTTCAATCACTAAACAAATCAGTGCTCCCACTGGTTTCTTCTTCCCACCCTAATTTGCATTTTAAAGGCCTTAGGAAAAATTTTGTTTAAGTAAAAGTTGTTATAACAGGCAGATATCCTTCGAGTACTTGACTTCTCAGCATGATCCAGATCATCAGACTTTTTTATAACAGCCAAAGGCAAACAAAATGGTAACATTGATAATTTCCATAATGCTAATATTGATAATTTAACAATGGTAACAAAAGAATGGCAAAGTATACTGGGCTATCTACTCAAGTGGATAGTTGTCTTTGTGCAGGACTTTTCAATGGAAATTGACTCGTGTCCATGTTATATATGGGAAAAACCACAAAAACTTATATACAGCAAAGGCTGGATCAAGGAGGCACATTTAGAGATCATAAGCATTTCTGAGACTTTGTGCTTCCACAAATGTTTATGTTAGATTTTTCTTCATGCCTTTTCTCTCTTGTTTTGTCCACTAGCGGCCGAGTGTTAAAGTTTCTGAACACTGGCAATTCGGTCCGGGGTTCAAATCCTGGCGTACCGTCTGGCTGCATGTGCGTTTTTGTGGTTTTCCCAATGTGTAATAAGCACACAAGGCATTTTGCTTTAGAAAGTCCTCCAAAAAGGCACCATACCTCTTAGCCAAGATAGCCGTCAAGTGCTTTGTTATAATTAAATGAAGCAAACTCTTTCGTTTTAGGTTTAGCTGCTCTATGCATTCCATGATGAAACTGGCAATTGAAAATTTTTGGTAACTCCTTTCCTGAAGACCTAAGGATATTTTGTGGTATATTGATTAATGGTTAATCCCTCCCTGCGCACAACCTTTCGCGCGGATTTGTGTCTAGGTACAACTACCCGCACTCAGCGTTCTTGCCGTTCGACTGCTAAATTTTTTATCTTCAGAACTCGTAATAAAACTCGATTTTATTTTTGTCCTCGATTTCAGCTCTTATTTGAATGCGAGGTCTGCTTGATAGAAGAATAAATTTCATAAACTATATATGTTCAAACAAAACTTGCGTTTTATTAATCACACCGGCATTTTGCCCCTTATTTTAATAATGGTGGAAATGAAGGTCAGGCACGAATTTTTTATATTTCAAAACGAGCATCGGCAACACTGTACGAAAAAAAACACATTTTTACCTCCAGCGCACGAGCCTGTGTATCGGATATTCTAAAGATATGCTCTTTTTAAATATTTTGTGATTTTAATGTTGAATTGAATTTTATAGTTTAAGTGCGAAGAACAGGATATTGAATACATAAAGTTAACACACAAAACGTAAAAAAAAAAAAAAAAAAAAAAAAAGAGAGAGAGAGAGAGAGAGAGCCATTTTGGACGTAATATAAAATCTGAAAGCTTTCAGATTTTTTTCAATGTTTATTTTTTTATATAGTTAAGGTTCGTAGATAAATTTATACTTTATTTTTATAATCTCGCTTTTAAAGATTATAGATATAAATTAACATCTAAATTTCATACAAAGATCGGTTAAGAAAGGTTCTTTAAATAATCCTAACGGTACAGATTGGTGTGACTGATTTAATTACGGAACAGCACATGGGGCTATCCAATTAAAGGAAGGGATGCCTTCGTGGAGGATTTCTAAGAGAAATTGGCTCTTATTCATGTTACACCTAAAGGTAGCGGTTATTTTGTTATGTTCTACCTTTGATATTATTAAATCTGAAAATAAAGCAAATGCTATTAAAATTTAAATGGCGCAGGATACAAATATTTTGCTCATACGGTAACGTCATATTTGCTCAAGATACAATTTAGATTCATCATTTCAGCATAAAACGTGTTCAGCAAGATAACCTAAATTGTGTCACATATAATTGTTAATATTTGACAATGTCGTCATAGGTGTTTCCGGTTATTTGAAACAAAAAAACATTTCACCCATTAATAAAAAATCGTCAACTTTCGAAATTAATGCCATTCGAAATTTTTGCGCCCTAAGTTTCCCACCGTCGAACATGCTTGTCTGGCTACTCTCTCCTTTTCAAGGCCTCCCTTCCCAAACGATATTATTCGTCAAAAAACATCTATGTGCCAACTTTTTCCTCTCAAGGAATGCGGGCAAGCAGTGCGAGACCTTGGAACACGAGAGAGACGGTTACTTGAAAGCCGACACCCCTGGGAAAGAAGATGGCGGCCCGTCGCGGTCCCAGTTAATAGGATCTTTTAAAAAGGTCTTCGGGTGGCAGAGATAATAATACCGTAACTAAAAGATGAGGAATAAAATCTATGTTTTGTAACCAAACAATTGGAGTTGTTTAGAAACAGCAAGTACGACAAAAAATGCTAATTTGAGAAATCACTTTTTCATAACATGATCCCTGAAGTAGCAGAACTTCACAAAATTTCAGAGTGTGTCAAACAATGAATATATTAAAAATAAATAAATAAATCTGAGAGGTTTCAGATTTTAAATTACGTCCAAAGGGGCGTAATTTTTTTTTTTAAACATTTTGTGCGTTACCTTTATTTATTAAATATCACGATCTTCGCACTTAAACCATAAAATTCAGATCAAGAGCAATATCCCAAAATAGTTTTAAAATGAGCATAGCTTTAGAATTTCAGAAACACAGACTTGAGCGCTGGAAATAAAAATGTTTTTTTTCTGTACAGCGTTGCCATTGCTCGCTTTGAAATCCTCGAGTTTTTTAATCAAAAATTCGTTAAAGTTTTACAAAATAGAAAATCGATAATAAAACAAATTCCAAATTTCAAATGTGTTCTTCCAGATGCCAATAATCGCAGAAGGATAACGTCATTCAAAACTGGATGGCTTTAGGTACCGTTGTTTTATCTCAATGCGAGAAACATGCATACATTCATGCAGATTCTTCATTATTTAATTTCTTCAAATATAATACAGATCGATAATATTTGGTGACAACAATTTGAAAGGTGAAATGCCGTTTATAATGAACTAACGCAAAATGCCAACACGAAATTAATAGCCCTTCTGGGCAAACTGCTCCTTTGAACTAAAAATATTAATAATAATAAAAATCTGAAAGCTTTCAGATTTTCAATTGTGCCCAAATAAGCGGTGTTTTTTTTTTTTTTTTTACATTTTGTGTTTTTCCTTTATTTATTAATTATTTTTAATATTTAATTACATAATTTTTTTATTTTACAAATATAAACAACTTTTCAGAAATAAAATCACAGATTCTAATTGCATTTTAATTATCAATTAAGGATCGATACAAATTAATGTGACAGCTCGTTTGATGTACTGATGCAGTTTATTGAATATTTGGCATGAAACTGCTTAACTTAATCCTTAAATCACCTCCTTCAAAAATATTCAACCTGTTTCTTGTTCCCATAGTAAATTATTGACTTACTTAAAGCCTGCTTCCACTAAGTAAGAAAAGGGAAAAGTGAGTATAATGTTGATCCGGCAACGTTTATTTTGGGATTATTTCTCTGGAATTACTTTATATTCCATACTTTGCGTAACCACATATTTTGAATAAGCCTTGACTTATATGTATATCACAGCTTTATGCCAATAAACAATGAATTATCAATTTTATTAATACATTCTTTTGTAATCAATGTAATCTTTATTATGTGGAAGAATTGTTGGCGCATATTCGGCTATGGACATCTAGTCGACTCCTTGACCATCATCAATGGCCCCTTTTAAAATTTCATCGACTCCCCGTTGGGACTTAGATCATTACGTACCCTGAATTTCAATCCTTCTCGAGAGAAATACGAAATTACTAACACTACTGGATCTTTAATATTTTTTTTAATAATTAAAGCGAATAGCTCAACAATTAAGAATTTATTACAAATAATTTGCACTTTTTAGATGAACTACAAGATGATGAAATCACGTACTATGATGCCGTTGCAGACAGATCCAAATATAGAATATTCATGTTTTAAGTTAGGGTAGTTGGCAATCGCAAGAAGTAGAAGGAAATAAAAATTTTGTTTTAAAATTTAAATAATAATCTGAAATTTTTCATATTTTATATTATGCTCAAAGGGACTTTTTTTAACGTTTTCTGTGTTACAGTTATTTATTAAATATCATCTTCTTCGCAATTAAACCAGAAAATTTAATTCAACAGCAGTATAACAAAATAATTTCAAAAGAGCTTATATTTAGAATTTCCGATACACAGTCTCGCACGCTAGAGATAAAAATCTAGCGTACAGTGTACTTTCCTGTACAGTGTTTACAAAATATGAAATAGATAATAAAACAAATTCCAAATATGGGCTTCCAGATGCCCATATTCGGGTTAAAACGTACGTTATTCAAAATTCGATGGCTTTCGGTAGCTTTGTTTTAGCACAATGCGAGAAACATGCATACATTTATGCAGATTCTTCATTATTTAATTTCTTTAAATATAATACAGGGCGATAATATTTGGTGGCAAGAATTTGAAAAGTGATAAAGCCTTTTAAAGTTTCCAACGCAAAATGCAGCACGAAATTAATAGTTCTTGGCTAATGCCATTTGGGCTAAAAAGCATGTCAAGTAAAATTATTCGAAACCAAGTAAACAACGTACTGGTGTACAGTTCAACTGGACAACAGAAAAATTTTCGCAAATTTTAACTACATAACATTCTTTAGCTGTGTTTTCTTGGATTCCACAAATATGATTTTATTTCAACAACTGAAATTGAGAATTCAATCTAGCACTTTTTAAAGCGATTTAGAAGGTTAACTGTTAGAATTATGTGATATTTACGTCTGGAATTATATAATCATTAAATTTTTTTGCGATGTCCGAAAAGCTGATGCATTTAATTATCTTTCCTATGCCAATCCGGTGGGCATAATTCTTAAATACACATCGATATCGCAACGCGGAAGGAGGGGCTTCTAGAAGATCCAATGGGCTTCCAAATATTTTCTGTTGTGTCATGTGACGTCATAACAGCGATGGAAGCCCACTGGTCAGTCTCCAAAGCCCCTCCCTCGGTTGCGATACCGATGTATCCTGAATAATTGTGCATTCGATGGTTATACAGCTAGTTGTCTGTACATCAAAAACACCAAAATATAACTTTTACAATTGAGAATTGTTACATTACTAGCTAATATCCAGTTTACTATTGCTAACTTTGCATCTACCTGGCACAGCCAGTTACGAAAAACTAGCAGTTAGCTAAATTTTGACAAGTTTTGATAGCACATTTGGCAGAAACTGCTTTCAACTCGGTTAAAATTACAAACATTACTGATAGAGTAAAGACATAACACCACGTGTTTCACGACCTCCCGCTTATCACCTCCCACAAACACTCCACCACACGCTATCTTGAACACACCAGCTTACAAAGGGTAAATTAAATATTAACAGAAGTGGGAACTATGACCTTTACGACCGAAGAAATCGCACGTTGTTGATATCGTGGCATATTTTTTTTAAAAAAAAAGCGGAAATCTAGAAATCATGGAAGCGCGTGGCAACCTCCAGCAAAGATGGATCGGAAAACCGACCACTGGTAGAGGTTTGTTGCGGCAAACACGGCGGAAGTTGGGGTGGTCTGGAGGATCATATTTATATTAGCGAACCAACGGGGACTGAAAAATCTTCAAGGAGGTAGCGAAACAAAAAAAGAAAATTTAATTAAAAAAAAGGCATGGATGAGGGGAAAAGTGAAGGACGTTTGGTTCTTGTTGGCTTGAGACAGGAAGTTAGGACAGACAGAAACTAGAACAGCCGGCATATTTACTTAAAGTTATCACAATTCATTTGTGTACTATAAGTAAAAGCAAAATATTTTTTATACAAATGACCTCCACTGTTTTTTTAAGTATTTGTATATTTCCTTTTCCAAGGCTAATGAAATTTAAAAAGAGGAAGCGGAAATGAGTTTGTTCGTTGTTACAAAGCTTGAAATTTATGTTTTATTTTAGCTGTAAATATTTTAAAGTAATTATAAATATATTTTATTTAAAATTAAATAAAATCGTGGCTACTGTCTAATAATAACAACAGTCAACAGTTAATTAATTCAGTACAGATAGCGCCATCAAGAATTTTATATAAGCATTTTAACTCAATTTTCAATTTTCCTGGAAAATTCGCGAAGATTGCTCATTTTGTGGAGGGCAGGAGAGGTAATGCAATTGTTTAAAGGAAAAGAATAATTTTTAATTGTTGAAAAACGAAATAAATAGCTTTTATGATGATTTTGTTGATATCCTGGCCATTGGAACAAAAGACGAAAAATTTTAAAAAGAAATTATTTTTAAAGTATTTATAAAATGGGCTATTATTTAAAAGTCATAAAATAATTAAAGAACTAAAATGAGAAAAGTAATTTATCATGTAATTTAATAGAACAAATTTATAAAACAGCTTATTTTAATAAATGCTTTAAATAAAAGCTTATTTTATTTAAACTTTTTTCAATAACTGGTAATTTTCAAAGAGATCTTTTCGTAGAAGAGTATTAAAAATAATTCTGAAGGCTTTCACATTTTATGTTATGCTCAAAGGGGCGTTTTTTTTAACGTTTTGTGTGTTGCCTTTATTTATTAAATATCATGTTCTTCGTACTTAAACCATAAAATTCAATTCAACAATATCGGAAAAAAAAAAAAAAAAAAAGGCATATCTTCAGAATTTCCGATACATGTCTGGAGCGTTGGCTGGAGATAAAAACGTTTTTTCTTCCGTACAATGTTGCCACTGCTCGCTTTGAAATCGTTGAGTTTGTTAATCAAAAAGTGTTAAAAAATAGGAAATCGATAATAAAAAAATTTCCAAATTTGGGCTTCCACATGCCCATATTCGGGTGGAGACGTACGTTATTCATAATTTGATGGCTCTAAATCCCGTTGCTATATCACAACGCGAGAAACCTACATGCATTTATGCAGAATCTTCATTATTTAATTTCTTTAAATATAACACACGGCCATAATATTTGGTGGCAACAATTTGGAAAGTGATTCGGATTTTTAAAGTTTTAGACGCAAAATGCCGAAAAAATGAAATTATATTATAGCCCTTCCGGGTTAAAACGTCTGAAGGTTTTCAGATTTTATATTACGCGCAAAGGAAGTTTTTTTTTTTTTTTTTTTCACACGAGATGTTCAAAAGGGGATTTGAAAAGTGATACAGGCATTCGACGCAAAAGATCGTTAGACATTGTCACGTCTTTGCGTTGCTAGGCTACCAAAATAATATCAGTAAAAAATGTAAAGAAACCTGGCGTATAAAATATCGTACTTGAAGATGCATACGATGTTAATGTCATGGGAATGCTTTAAATCTTTGAGTTTGTTAATCAAAAATTCGTTAAAGTTTCACAAAATATGAAAAAGATAATAAAACAAACTCCAAATTCGAAATGAGCTTAAGCAACAGTGCCTGCAGATAGTATTCGAAATTAATTTACTCATAAAAAATAGAATAATTTGAAGAAAAAAAAAGTAAAAGTAGGATACTGCGATTCAGCAGTAGTTTTACTGGATTTCCGTTACTTTTTATAACACTTTCGAGTAAACCTAATAAAATTCCAAATGGAGCATGAGATTGTAGAGTTGCGAAACAAAGTTTCCTGGATCGAGAAAACTTGGGAATGAAAAGCAGGAAAATTTTTTATCTTTTTGATATACATTCCTTTAAAAAATATCCTGATTTAAAAAAAAAAAAAAAAAAAGTTTCTAGAATTCATTGCATGTGCATAGATAATTCGTCGTATTTCAGCCGTTATCTAGAACCGTCCGACCATTACAGATAAACACTTCTAGGCAATCTTTTCTTCTAATTATAATCCAGATAGTTTCTTCTTGTCTTCTCGCTAAACTGTTTCGAAACATACAAGTCATTCAACGGGTTCCGCATTCCATAACTAACTCGTTCTAAAATGAAAATGGTTCTAGGTTTTCAAATTTTCCGAGGAAGATCTTTCAATTTTCTAACTCCTCCGTTGATTCAAAATTTTAGACGAAATTTTTATAGATGCAATCTTCGAAATCTGCAACATACGGATAACATAATTATGAAGCTTATTAAAAAATAAAAAATATATAAATGAATTAATGAATGAAATTTTTCCTTCAATCCAAATTTATGAACAAATGATATTCTATGATATCATAATAAAAATATAATAATTACATAGATCAACAATAGAGAAACTTTTATTCATAAAAATATTAATTTAACTTTTTGATGATCATCAATGAACTAAGCTCGCATTCCAATCAATGAACCTGAAAGGGCAATTTACAATTAACAGATATCGTCCGCATTTGGATAGAAAGAATTGCTTAATCTGGCAACCGCCGAAGGGTTAAAACAGTGTTTCTACAATCCTTTATTATTTCTGCAGATTCTCAGTTTGAGAAATTCAGAAAAGAAAAGAAAAACCATTTTTATACTCCTACTAATCAGTTTCCTCATATTTTTGAGAATCGAATAAAATGGCTGATAATTCAGGGCAAACAGTTTCATACTACTTAAAATAATTATAAAATTTCTTAAGTTTTAATTGGAGTAAAGAAATTCGCAATTTTATTCGATATTTATTTGTATTCTCTTTCAGCTGAAGTTATGTTGCCAACAAATAAGATGAGATAAAAAAAAATATTAACATTTTAAGAGGTAGAAATATTTAAGTGGGGGAAAAAAAAAGAACATCCTCTTGTACGATCAGTTTTAAAAAAGAAAGCAAAAAATGTAAATCATATTTTTTATTTCTTATTAAAATATAAAGCTGTTTCGCTGTCATTTATAAATATAAATATCATAATTATTTATATTCTTCAAATGCCTCAGCATCCCCCCAAAAGGAAATAAATTAAATTATTATAGATTTCATTGATAATGAAACCATTTTCCAGTTTGTAAATCAAATTTTTAGAGACATGATCATGCATAAATAAATACCCAAACAACATGTTGCCAATTTAAATTACATTTTACAGTACATTTGACATTTACAAAACCAAAGTACATTTGCCAGTACAGTTACAGTACATTCGCCGTTTACAAAGTTAAATTTCTATTTAATATCTACACAACATGTCATTTTAAAGTAGATTTAATTTACAGTACATTATGCCATTTGCCAAAAAATAAGTACATTTGCCAGTAAAGTTACAGTGCATTCGTCATTTACCAAAAAATAGTACATTTGCCAGTAGCGTTACTGGCATTGCATTCGCCATTTACAAACAAAGTACATTTTCTATTTAATACCTACACAACATGTTGCCATTTTAAAGTAGATTTAATTTAGAGTACATTTGCCATTTACCAAAAAAAAACGTACGTTTGCCATTAAAGTTACAGTACATTCGCCATTTACAAACATTACAAGTACATTTTCTATTTAAAACCCAGAAAACATGTTGCCATTTTAAAGTACATAAAGTTTTAAAAAGAATTCGAATTAATTAAAAAATTATTCTGACTTTGACGAAATGTTAAAATACGTATGTAAAACGAAATAAAATGTTAAAATACGTACGTAAATGTTTTTACGTATGTGAAAGGGATTCCACCCGCCTTAAACTCTGATGAAAGAAAAGTATTTTTCTCTTGTAAAAAAAGGGGGAGAAGATTACAAAGCAATGAGCAAAATTATCATTTCCGTTGTCACCAATTATCATTGCAGTTCACAGCTACGACGTGTAAGACTATTTTAAGAAAAAGAACCGTTGCCAATTCGTGAAAGAAAAATTTTCAAACTTCAGAATTTTTCTTTTTGCACAACAAAAACAAAGAGAGAAAAATGCGTATAAAAATCCGAACTTCTTCAGAGATCAAATAAAATGTACGATCCCATACGAATAGGGTAAATTATATATTAAAGAAAAGAAAGAACCTAAAAATAAAACAAAATAAAATACGGCTATAATTTGAAGCACAGAACAATCATCCGACTTTTGTCTCGCAGCTAAAGCATATTTGCGCCTCAAATTCTATTCTGCGAATCCATCAAATATTGAAAAACCTAACTAAAAAAAATTTCCGAGGGGGGGAGAGCAGAAACCAAAGATCGAAATGGCAAAAACTGGTAACAATGCCTTTTATTTTTTACAATGAATGAAGTTGGCGGGCAAAGCTTGTTATTTTACTTCCCATCTTCAATATATGCGGCTTGTCTAACCCTTCTCCCCCCCCTGCACACAGCGCAAACATATCTACATCTCTCTCCCCCTCCTCATCTCATACCTGTCCATGTGCTTTCTCAGCGAGCGTACAGATTCGTCGAACCATGGACGATTAGGAATGTCTGCCAAACGACACAGTGGTTACTCGAACACCTCTTCTTCGCAAGGGAAAGTAGGCGGGGCACATCGGCAGTTGTTTGGGTGGGGAACGGCAAAAAGGAGGGGGGTGGAATAAGTATAATGCGTAATACTTCTCTCGGAAAAGATATCGCAACTGATGGCGAAGTGTTTCTCCTGTTTTTCTAAGAGAGAGCTGCTATTATTATTATGATTATTATGACATATATTAGAAGTTTGTCTGTTTCGCATGTTGAGCGGATATACTCCTGCTGCTTTTGTTTGAGCTGTCTGGTTACCTACTTTTTCCTGCCGACGGTCGCAGTTAAGAATTTAGGTTGAACCTAATTGCCGTTATTCGATGTAAATTAACATGGTTCGGAGATACGAATTAAAGGAGAGTTTAATAATTGTTCAGAACTCTCTTTAGAAATTACCTTAATAGGTAAATTACTTGGATAAAAATTATTCAGATGTCTGATTTAGAAAATATGTGAGTTAAATCTTTCACAAAAGGGTATAAAAATGCCCGGGTATTTTCCTGACGTTTCAGTTTCAGATGAAATTTCATTCATTTTTAGAAACAAATTCGTGAAAAATATAAAAGTAGTTATTTATATTTTCGTTATATAAAAATAAATCATTTAGGTAAAAAATTACAAGTTACGTTCATTTAAAATAATTAATTGTATCCGATACATTTTAGGGAAAAAAGAATCCTTCATACAATTGTTTTCACTTTTAATTACGGAATATTCGAATCCCACAAATCTTAAGAAATATGCGCATTTCGTCCTCCAAAACTTTCAAAACCTGACCTTTAAAAAGATAAAATGAAAATCTGAAAGATTTCAGATTTTAATTGTCGCCCAAAAGGGTTTGTTAGGATTTTTTTTAAGCTCTAGCTGAGCTCGAAGTCTACCAGTCTGCTATTAAACTCACTCTTACTAACTCATTATTATTTTTTCTTGTCTTTTTAGCTTTATTATTAAGCATCATTTTCTTCGTACTTACGCCATATAATAGAATTATTACCGACGCAGGGCTAAGTGTTGGCATGCCCCCCCTCTAGTCCTTTCTCAGTTCATCATATCAATGTTCATTTTTCTTATTAAGATTGCTTTACAAAACTTTTTTTGTCTTTTTATTATTAACGTTTTGTGTATTTACTTTAATAATTAAATATCACGCCTTGGGTGTTCATGCCACACAAAATTCGACTCAATAGCAAAATCATAAAATATTTTAAAAAGGCATAAATTTAGAATTTCCTCTAGCCAGACTTCCACGTTGGCGATAAAATGTTTTATTCCGTACTGTGTTGCCACTGCTCGCTTTGAAATCGCTGAGTTTCTTAATCAAAAACTCATCATATACACAATATGAAATAATTTAATAAAACAAATTCCAAATTTGGTTTTCCAGTTACCCATGTTCGGGTGGAAGACTACGTTATTCAAAATTTGATGTCTCTAGGTGCCGTTGTTTTTTGAGTGCGAGAAACATACATACATTCAAGCTGATTCTTCATTATTGAATTTCTTTAAATATAATGTTAATATAATTTGGTGGCAACAATTTGTAAAAGTGAAACGCTGTTTATAGTGAACCAACACAAAATGCAAAAACGAAATTAATAGCTCTTCTGAACAAATTGGCCCTTTGGTCTAAAAAAAAAAAAAAAAAAAAAATACAAAAACCACAAAAGGAAAATTTTTGTCAAAATCAATAGCTTGAAATTATGATGGGGGAAAATATAAAAGAAAAATTAAATGGTTTTCTTCGAAATTTTTTATTTTTTACTTACAAGTAAAAAAAAAAAAAATTATCGCACATTGCAGCTGCATTTAAATCCAATATTATCATGACAAGGATACAAAAGATATCAACAATGAAATTCGTTTAGGTTGAACAGAAATAAAATTTAAAAATCAAAAGAATTCGTACGAAAAATGAAAAGAGACAAGGAAAACGAGAAACCTAAAGTTAGAAGACTGACCTTAATAAATCCCAGCTTATCTCAGTATGCATTAAAATTTCGTACTCGGTTAAAGTTTTAAAAAAAAATAACTTCCTTCACTTCTTTCATTGAGCGATCCATTACCTTTCCCGAGCTCATTATTATGAACGTGCGAATGGCAACAGGTGAATTTCTCTTTTTTTGTGACGGTTACGTTGAATAGCAGAACTGCGTCGTTTAAAAAAGATAAAGCGCCAACTAAATCTCTTAGAACATACGCAGTTAAGAATTTGGGTTAAGACCTACATTTAGGCCTAACTACAGCAATACAACAAACAATTCATTCTTTAAGCTAGAATTTACAAAACACTGCTGTAAAATGCGTATTAAAAAACTTATAACATTGAAAGAACTCTCGAAGAAAAACGTACAATAAACACTCTTTTTTTTTCTCCCACAAAAACTGCATACATTTACAGCTTTTCAGCTCTCATGCATTAACAATTATTAACAAGATAAAGAGGGAAAAAAAATTTTTAAACAAATACTACGCAATGACACGGTAATTTTATGCTAGTAGCACAACGTTATCTCGGTGTTTCTATTATAAAAAAATGGCGACTGAAAGATATTGCCAATTTCGGAAAGCATTTCTTTTTTTATTTCATTTTTGTCCAATCATATCACAAATATTTTCTTTTTAAACAAATAACTAGCAGGAAATGAACAAATAGTTCTGAAAAAACTGAAACACGGTATTTTGCTGACTGTTCTGTAGGATTTTTATTCTAATAAGATATATTTGATTCTGACAGTCTGACAGTTACGAGTACAAAAATATTTTGGCTCATTAGCATTCGAAATTTGCAATCATTGAACTTCATATCGCAATCAATAAAGAATTTATAATTTATTTTTTTAATTCAAAAAGTAAAAAGATTTCGTTTTTTTTCTCGCCAGAAAATAAAATTTACTGTTGCCAATTCATAAAATTAAATCTTTATGTCTGAATAAAATTAAAACTCAAATGCATACGAATTTCAATTTTAAAACACTACTGCTTGTTTTTGTACTTCAGTTTTGAAAATAAAATACTATAAACGGGAATATATTAACACTATCATTTAGAAAATAAATAAATAAATAAATAAAAATAAAACAATTTTAAAAATTGAAAGCTTTTAGATTTTATATTACGTGTAAAGGGGCCTCTTTTTTTAACATTTTATGTGTCACCTTTATTTACTAAATATCATGTTCTTCGCCCTTAAACCATAAAATTCAATTCAACAGCGATACCACAGAATATTTAATACAGCGTATCCTTAGAATTTCCGATACACAGTCACGCACGCTGGAAAGTCCCCTCCCCCGTACAGTGTTGCCATTGCTCGCTTTGAAATTGTTGAGTTTGTTAATCAAAAATTCGTTAAAGTGTTACAAAATATGAAATCGCTAACAAAACAAATTCCAAATTTGGGCTTTCAAATGCCCATATTCCGTGGAGGATTACATTATTCAAAATTTGATGGCTCTAGTTACTGTTGTTTTATCACTATGCGAGAAACATACCTACATTTATGCAGATTCTTCTTCATTTAATTTCTTTACATATAACACACGGCAATAATATTTGCTGGCATAAATTTGAAAAGTGATTCGGATTTTTAAAGTTTTCGACGCAAAACGCCAAAACGAAATTAATACCCCTTCTGTACTAACGGCCTTTGGGCTAATAAAAAAATAATGAAATACATAACAAAAAAACAAATCTATACTTTACTATAAAATTTTATAAACATTATTCGCTTTTATTTCGAATGAAGATTATGGAGTACGGTAGAAAATTTCCCAAAATAGCTCTTTAAATTATACAATTTCTTGCGCTGATCACAATGCACTATCGCAAATAAATAAAAGATCCTCCGCATCATCGAATGGTAAAATATAGTCTTATGGTTCTGATTTTTATTTGCAACAAACAAGATTTTAATCGCACAATAAATTGACGGAAAAAATGTACGAGGTAAAAAAGAAGTGCATTTTATTCTCTTAAGCTGCCAGCCTGAATGAATGCACTTTCGGTAACTTTTCAGTTAAGTGCAGAATATCAACATACAAAACATTCATGATATCCAAATAGCTCCTCATACAAGACAATGAAGCAAGAAAACTATACACGACATTGCCGACTACTCTTATTCTAATTATATTCCTCTTTCAAGCATGAGCAAAACTCAGTTAAGAGGAGGCACACCTGTATTAAGTAAAACGGGAAAATCATTCCACAGGCAGCCGTTGCCAATGGCTACCGAAAATATGTCAATGTTATAAACTGGTTCTCTTCATTGCTCGCGAGTTCTTGTCCAGCCTCAAAAACGGGCGGATTCACTTAATATTTTCTTGCTTCGCTTTTGTTTTATTTTTTAGGCAACACACCTATGAGACGAATTGTCTAGCAGTACCGATGTACAAATAAATAACTTAATCAACAAAATTCATGTCTTTCTTTTGCGGAACCGGAAGAGGTTTCTGCGTTAAATGAAAGTCGGGTGAACGGGTCACACCTTTTTGCGTGGGTTCCCGTCGTAATCGTTAATTTATGTCCGACACGTGCCCGTCGTCACGTGGCAGACAGACGATAATGAAGATGAGAAATGTAAACGCCGTGATAATCAGACGATCCGAAAGTGAAAAGAATGCGCGGGTACTTCTCGCGACCACAAACAAGTTTGGTTTGAATCTCGGAGATCAGTATGAGATTTTGGTCGGTGTTGCCAAACCCGATTTTGGAGAAAGCCTTCAGAAATCAATTTTATACAGATACTGGACTAAAATGTGCTTCTACAAGCATGCTGCGCACAGTTTTAGGAAAAACATTTTACAAAGCTTCCAAACAGATTATGGGCCACCATGGCCATTCCAAACCGCATCCACCTAGTTACAAATAACTTATTATCTTCATGAAGCAAGGTGGATGAACGGGCTAGGTTTTTGGATTTTTGTGGTTTTACTCTATACATAACGGGAACACCACAAAATTGCTCTTTAAAACTTCAGAAGCCTTACACGAAGGTATTCCTTGCAAGACAGAGAGTCCCTGAGCAGCATTCTCTCTTCTATTGACAAATATTAATAAATCTATTGAACACATTAAAAGAAATAAACAACAAAAAAGTAACACATGTTCCGTCAACTACTGGAAAGCACAAGAACTGTTTTTTTCTTGTAGATGTCAAGTTTGGAAGATTCGATGCTAAACAGAGGTATGTTTTCCAACAAGTGATTAGTTATAATACTTCCTTCTCAGATGGCACTACAGTATTGTTCAAAGTACTCGTCTCGCATTCGCATACCGTGAACGCAATGCGATAATGCATTTTGTGCCGGCTATGTTGCTTTTAGTGCAAGAGTTTAGTCAAGCCAATGCAAGAGTTGAGTTATGACAAAGGATGATAGATAATTCTTAGTCGTTGGGGAGCAAAAAGAAAATACGAAAGCAATAAGACTGTCCACCAGTATTTCAAAGTTGAATCAAACTACAAATATTCGTCAAATGGTTTTGAACCGTAGGCCCATTTATCTCTGCCTCTCCTGGAGAAAGCGTCGCTGATCTTTCTCACCTCATTAAGGAAGTAATAAGAGCAGGACAGGAAATCGCCTGCTGTGGGACCAGCATGTTACAAAAGTGCCAAAGTATGAACTATAGTCTGACAAGCGAATTGCTCTAATTTGATGAAGAAGTTTGAAACTCTCCCTGGCCTGTGATGCCTTGCGGTCGTCTCTTGTTACCTCTTATTGCATCTCTCCTAGAAGAACCATGCGTAAGGAAACATCATAGTCATGCGTCCCACGGCACCACTTCACCTGAGCTGGACAACGTCATACCAAATGTACGATATTCCATCATAACAGAGGAACTTGAACCATAGGTACCCCGAAATACATAATCCTTGATCAAGCTCTTTTACCCTCGTGTAAGATCTCTCACCTTCGGACCCATTCAGGTAACCTTCAGCACAAGCCCCACAGTGTACCATAGGTACCCCGAAATACATAATCCTTGATCAAGCTCTTTTACTCTCGTGTAAGATCTCTCACCTTCGGACCCATTCAGGTAACCTTCAGCACAAGCCCCACAGTGGATACCAATTTACGCTACAGGGAAATGCTGCAGCAGAAGCCCTGTATAGCATATCTGTATCCAAGTGTCAAGCTCTTTTACATTTGAGGTCCTTCTTTTTGAAGGTCTTGTATGTGTGGTTACACCACTCAGGGATTATCTGATCGCGTAATAAAATTCACACTGAGACCAGCATATACGCCAATAATTAAAGTATCACCAAGTTTCTTCTGCTACACAAGTCACATTTATCTCCTCTCAGAAACAAAAAGCTCCTCAAATTTTCTTCTCTTACCGTTAATTTCCTCATAGAGTACTTCAATTTAGGATTTACCAAGAGCCAGGCCTACTCTGGGACTCTCTCAGGATCTGGCAAGAGCCAGACATTTACCTTCTGACGAACGCCAAAATACTCACCGAAGTATCGAAGTGTCTCCTAATCGATTTTAGGTTAACCATCAAGAAAGTTACTGATTTTTTTTCAATTTATTAATGCCTAGAATATCATTCATGTTCTCTCAGAGACCGAATGAGATTTCGTGAGCTTCAAGGCGTATAATGGGCTGAGGTGTGGCAACGTAGCAATTGCTTGGAGCACTGTTTTGAGCTGCGAGGCCAGAATTTTGAACAAACCTATCATTTCCCGTTGTCTGTCATCAATATGATCACCACTGTGATCAACCAATCATCATCTTCGTAAGCAATGTAAGGAAATGTTTTATCCAGCAAATTCAGGTGACTTTGCAGGACTAGAACTGGAAACAGTTTATACCCCCTTTCTTCATAATTAAATAAGCCCCCAAAAAATACACTTGAGTTTTGAATCTCAAACAAAACAAATTTTCGAACGTTTAAAGGGCTTTAAGGATTTGCTTTTTCCCTTTTTTGACAGGTCTTTCAAAGGCATAGAGATACATACACAATCATGGTATTTTTCTAACTTCAGATTTATATATACGTTCAAAAAGCAAACTGAGCCAATAACATGTCATCCGCAGCAAAAATCAATTTGGAAACACATGTTATATAATAGGGAAGCTATGCCAACCACCTGCAAACTGCAGAGATCAGCTATTCGTTCAATGGATAAAATTCCCGCCAAAAGTAACAGAGTAAGCACATCGTCTGGATCACGCCCAATTTTTCGAATAACACAACGTAACACTGGAAGATAAAATACAATAATGAATTAAGAAGGAAAATACCAGGTGGTGATCTCCACCTCTTCTTGCGTAGGTTTCTTCTGAAACAGTTTTTAAACAGCGAGAATGATAAAGGGCACGTGGCAGACGTCAGTTAGAAAATGAATAGTCACGTTTGATGGATTCCACAAATTTTTTTATTCATTTATTTCTTTTTCCCTAATGGCAACACGTGCTGCTGACATCGAACACCGATAGCTGGGCGATATTTTGTTTTTATCAATACCGTGTGCCGTTGGAGGATTTGCAGATGTGTGGGCAAATTTTTGACTAGGATCTCAACCTACTGACAAAGAGCATTTAATATTTTTCTTTGTTTTTTGATCAGAAGTCAACGAAACAAGCGGAATCGTCAGCAGTATATGTCAGTGTGTAAGTGTTATAGCTGCAGTGTTTTTAAGGTAATGACCTGAAATTGTATGCAGTACATTTTAAGAAGCGAAGCGTTTTACAAATCCAAGCGAACGAACATGATTAGCTTTGTGTCTGATTAAATGATGAATTAAATTTAGGGGGGAAAAAAATTATATTTTACCGAAATCAATTTTGTTTTAAATTTCTCGAATTCTACTTAAAATTTATTTTAAAGTTGTCTTACAAAACTTTCTGTTTAAAAGTTGTCAATAGCAAATTAATTCCTTTATTAAAATAAGTAAATGAATTGATTTATACCTGCTTTCATCGAAAAGGTACATTCAAATAATTTTGTGGAGAAATTGTAGCTTACAGATTTGGTTTCAATTTAAAAAATCTGATATGACTTCCTCATACGGCCTATTAAATTGTATGTATTTTTTGTTGCATTTCATTTAAACTTGAATTTCAATAGAAGTACATTTCTCATTCAATCAATTCAGTTTTTACTTCGCGGTAAGTCACAAATACATAAAACTCAAAAGATCTTCATTAAAAATTGTAAAATACAGAAAACAAAAAACACGAAATACAGTTAAAGAAAAAAAGAATTTTTTACAAATAACATTGGAGTGTCTATTTAAAAACAAGTAATTCTGACGGCGGGAAAGATGGCAGATTTTTTCAGTGCACAAAACTGAAAGTTTACGTTTGGTCCCACCCGACAAAAAGATACTGAAGGTCCAGAAACTGAGTTCACTATTCTACCAAGAATTTCAAATGTTATCAAATGGTGGCTTCGTTAAACTTAGTAGCACTTAAGCAACTTTTAAATTGTTGATTATTTTACTACTACTGCATGCAGATTAACTTAAGAAATAATAAATACTTTAACCAAAACATAAGAACAGTATAATTCAATCGCATTTAAACAAAAAAAAAAAAAAAAATGCACAATACATATAAGAATAAAAATCTGAACTCACTGAGCCGGCTAACACAGTGGGTCACTGCAATAGAAATCTAAATTACTTGTACTTAAAATACTGACTAAAATTTATTCCAATAATTCATCGTTTTAACTGAATTTCTGTTCCTTGGAGACGATATACGAACAGCTTTTCTAATAATAAATTATATATATACTTTTATTGCCTTCAATTGCACCTAAAAAGGGAGTAGCACAACTACATGTTATAGCAGTCCTATATAAAAAATTTCAACATTCTGAGGCTACTATTTTTTGAATTATGCGATATACACACATACGTAGGCATAAACGTCATGAAAAAAATCACTTCTGAATCCATTTTAAATTCATTTCTGAATACGTTTTGGGAAAAAGAGTTCTTTATTCTGCCGGTACGTACACATATCATGCAATAACATCATTACAATGGATTCGAGAGCTTTCAAAATGGATATTTTCGTTTAAATATGATACCCGAAATTTTTCGCGATTACAATACTTGCAGTTAAAAAAAAAAAAAAAAAAAAAAATCCGGTTTTATAAACTGGCGACATCTTAAATCTCATCTTTTTTATGATTACCCTTTGTTTAAAATCTGATAATGGAGAATATTCACAACAGTATAGCACAACAGCATTATACTATAGGATGTATAGCACAACAGTACATTACTATACATTATATATATCACAACACACACACATAGCACATACTATACATTACATATATAGCACAACAGTACATTACTATGTATTATATATAGCACAACACATACACATACTATACATTATATATAGCACAACACACACACATAGCACGTACTATACATTATATATAGCATAACAGTACATTACTACACTGATGTGCAAAAATTAAAGACGAGACGGTTTTTTCAATATAACTTTGAACAAAAGCTTTCCAAATCAACACATTTAATACCGTAAGATCCCCAATACGTAAGAACATGAGTAATGTAAGCAACACTTACTAAAAGAGAAATCAGAGGGATAAAAAGAAGTTTTATTGAAAAAGTAGCATGGAGCGTAATGCGACTGAAGGCCGAAACATCCCTGTGATGGGTGTCCAGCAAGAAACATCCGGTCTTTAATAGGGGATATGATCTCCCCTGACTGCTAGGCAGGTTTCACAGCGTCTGCCCATGCTGAGAATGAGGGTGTCAATAAGTTGTTGAGGCATTGCTGCCCATTCGTCTTGCAGCGCCAATCGAAGCTCCGGAATCGTTATTGGTGGTAAGGTACGAGCTGCCAGGCGTCTGCCTAGAAAATCTCATACATGCTCGATGGGATTGAGATCCGGAGATCGTGCCGGCCAATCCATACGCTCAATATCCTCACTCTCTAAGAGCTGTTCGGCAGCTACTGTGCGATGACATGGTGCATTGTCGTCCATGAAAAGGAACTGTGGACCCATAGCGCCTCTAAAAAGACGCACATATGGAAGAAGAATCTCGTTACAATAACGGGTCCCGTTGACTGAACCTGCGTCGAAGATGTGAAGGTCTGTACGACTACCAAGCATGATGCCTCCCCAAACGAGAACACCGCCACCTCCATACCTGTCCCTTTCAATGATGTTCGAGGGATGATTGCGGCTATCCCGCTCTCTCCAGATGAGTATGCGATGAGAATCGCTACTCAGACTGAATCTGCTCTCATCCATAAAGAGTACTCGTCCCCATTCATTGTCTCTCCAATTCCGGTGTTCCCGGCACCACAGAGAACGCCTTCTCCGATGGGCAGGCGTTAGAGGTACACACCGTACAGGGCGTCGTGCAAACAGACCACCACCGTGCAGTCGCAGTCTTCTGGCCCCGATAAAACGCGATATGGGTCATCCAGTCACCTGTGTCGTGTGTCTAGCGATTTCTCCCGCTGTCTGCCGCCTGTTTCTTCTGGCCTGTAAGGCAATATACCGGTCATCTGCGGGTTGGTTCCTCGTGGACAACCACTACTAAACCCCCGGATAGCTGTTTCAGTTGTTTGAAATTGTCACCAAAGTCGTGAAACGATAACGATGCTGTGAGCAATTCCGAACTCTGCAGCCACACTTGTCACACTGCGGCCTTCCTCCAACTTCCCAATGATTCGACCTTGGGTAAAAGCATCCAGATGTCGTCTAACAGATTGATTATTTGCCATTTCTCGCTGAGGCAGCAACTCGGTGTGATTTTTAACTGCTATACGGCGTGCAATCTCTTTGCCAGAAATACTGATCTTACACCGACAACATGCTTTATACTACTCAGACACTCCCCCATTACGTCTACCTGCATATCTGCGCATGTGCTACCGTACATCACCTTACTTAATCTCCTGATTGGTCTTTCTGTCCGCTCTGCCTCTTCGTTCAGCTGATATGCTAATTTTTCGACTTTGTCCTTAATTTTTGCAAACCAGTGTATATATTATATATAGCACAACAGACACATAGCACATACTATACATTATATATAGCACAACAGTACCTTACTATATACTATATATAGCACAACACATACACATACTATACATTATATATAGCATGACACACACATATAGCACATACTATACATTATATATAGCATGACACACACACATAGCTCATACTATACATTATATATAGCATAACAGTACATTACTATATATTATATATAGCACAACACATACACATACTATACATTATATATAGCACAACAGCATTATACTATACTATATACAACAGCATTATATAGCAGTATTCACAACAGCATTATACTATATGGTTTATTATAAACTTTCATTTTTCTGCTTTTAGAATTCATTGCCTTGGAGAAAACCAGGGAAAGTTTTCCAGTACGAAATTAGATAAAAAGCCTAAGCTAGACAGGCCATTATAGAAATCACACTGGAAGCTAGACATGCAGAAAACACTTAACTGAAGTCGGCAGAAATTTTGCTTGCCGTTGCTGTGACCTTATAGGCGAAAAAAAAAATAAAATATATAACAAAGGAATATCAACAAAAACATCTTTTGGACAATACACTATTCGAGTAATGAAGAGATAATACATTCGAAAACTAGAAATTTTTGGAAAAGGTCAAATGCACCAACTCGAACATTTCCGGAATAATAAAAAAAAAGTTAGAAAAAAGGAAAAATAAAAGAAATTCACTACACTCGACTGCAAATAAATACCATTAAACCAATCCCCCAACTAGGAAATACAATTAAGAAGCCTTTCCCCCTCTCTCTTTCGTTTTTGAATAAAACACTCGAAAACAAACCGCACAAAGAAAATTAAATGCGACTAAGCGGGACAAAACAAAAATAATAACAGAATTCCAACTATCGTCTGCTACAACTTAGTTACAGTAAAGGAATCTGGCCAGCTCGATAAAACGTACTTCAGCGTAGCTTTTGGCTTGGTCAACCTTGCAAAACGCAACACAAACGGCAAGCCACCAGAATCTTAGCTTTCGGACTTTTCTGTTTTGTTTGCCTAGTTCTTGAAGCGACAAACGCAAAGGACGAACGGTGGCAAAGCATGAAAAATCAGATTGTTATTTGGTTGAGTGAGCGGATGTACGGGGTGTGGGAACAACTAAGGAAACAGCGGATTGGTAGCTGTCACCAAGTGCGTATTTCATTACTGTAATAACAGGCTACGCTTATAATTAATTCTAACCCTATAATTTCAAAGCTTCTAGCAAGCAACTACACAAATTTTGCTGTTAGATGCATTAGAAATTTCATCCACCGGTTTTTTAGTGCAAAAAATTTCCTTTTGATTATTGAACATGGGTATCGAAAATAAACTATCAGCAACGATTGATCATTTTTTTTTTTAACAAAACTGCCTTGGCCTTTTAGAACCAAAGCGGTGACGCCTCCAGCGCTCTCTTAGCGAAATGGTTTTATCACTCGCCTTCGAATCCGGAGTTCGAGTCTCGCTGATGCTTATCTTCTCTCTGTATTTAATCAAGATTTTTATTTCGTTTTGTTCTCAAGATTCTTCCATTCGTTTTTGTAAATAATGTACACTGCGAGAGGAAAAAAAAAAGGACAGTTCTATATCTTTCGTTCTACTGGGCTTATTGACGAAATTCAACTTTCGTTTTTCATGTCTCGAAAGCGCGGCTTAGGATATGTATTAGATTTATATATAGCATTTTTCTAATATAGATATTTTGACATAAATCTGACTTTTTCTGAAATGACATGTCAATTTTTTTCCATATTTCGATTCTACGACTCAAATTATACCAAACTGCCAATTTTTAAAAATCGCACGAGTAGTTTTTAAATTGGTTTAGTTTATTAGATTACGGCAAAGCACTCGAGGGCTATCTGCCTTAAGGGAGGGATGCCTTCGTGGAGGACTTTTTAAGGGAAACTGGCTCTTATACACGTTACACATGGGGAAAACCACGAAAACACCCATGCAGCCAGCCCGTTCGCGGGATTCGAACCTCGGACCGAACTACCAGTGTTCAGCGACGTTACAGCTCGGCCGCTGGTGAGCCTAAGAGTAGTTTTTAAAAAATTAGCTGTCAAAATTTTAGCTTTTCAATGTTAATTGAGTTTGGTATATATTTATTTAATATTTTTTTATTAAACTTATTTGGTTCTTCCTTTCGCATTTCGAAATTCGGGTTCATTTCCAAATAAAATTCACCTATTTTTTTATGATTTATTGTTAAGATTTGTATTTTTAAATAATTTTTTATAAATTTTTCAAAAAAATTTTGAATTATAATCTACAAAATTTTTACTATCATCTAAGTAGATGTATTTCTAAGCAAACCTGCAAAAAATTACAGTTTTTTATTCAAAATTTCCGAAGATATACGTGAATTTATAAACTGGCACATTTTGAAATTTGGCATATTTGTTAACAGCGATAAAACATCAAATTTGGTTTAGACACTTTGCTAAAATTATTTGAAAGTAGGAAACGATGTGACTTTAGCTCATGCAAACAATGTAAAAAGGTAGGAACGAGGTACCTTTTTTTCCGTTCCACCAGAATGGAAGGGGAATGGAAAACTGGTTGGTATATATTAAGAAGTTCGCCAAGTGAATTAATTATTCTTGGAGCAAACTGAAAAAATTTGCGCCAAGATAAGTTTTCCAATTTCTCAGTAAATTTCGAACCAAATTTTAGAAAATTTAATATCTAGGCATAATGAGTCGTAGAATCGAAATATGAACAAAATGTTATTTCTGAAAAAGTCCGATTTTGTGTCAAAATACTTATGTTAGAACAATGCTATATATAAATGTAATATTGTATATCCCAAGTTGCGCGTTCGAGACATGAAAAATGCAATTTTAATTTTGTCAATCATCCCAGTAGAACGGGAGATATAGAACTGTCCCCCCCCTTTTTTTTTCCCTGCGCAGTGTGCATACCTATTTATCCAAGACTTTTTTATATTACCCAAGACTTATTTTTCGTTTCGAACTGTATTTCCGAATTTTTTGCAACGATCTGAAATTATTTCTCATTTTCGATTTCGCCTTTTCAGGCGGCTTTTCGCTTCACGGCTTTTCGCTATTCCAAGCGCCTTCCTTCGATATTATTTTCACGACGATCTGGTTATAGCTGAAAGGTTGTTGCCAGTCTGCCACTTATGATAACAGCAATGGTACAACAAATAGGTACCTCGAGATACGAGCATCTCTATATACGAGAAATTCGAGACACGAGGAAAGTAGGAGTGAAAAATTCGTCTCCAAATACGACGAGCTCGAGTAACGACCAAATACTCGAGTAACGAGCCAGGCTGTTGGTATGCGTGGCGCGTTTTCCGATCCGGCTCGACTTGGGGAATACCCTCCTCAGATCCTGTTCTTTGATATAAGTGTTTGCGCGCGTGTGAGTTAATTGTTTTTTACATTTAACGTGAAAATAATTATTTCACGATGCCTCCCAAGAAGACTGTTGCCTCAGATAGTGCTGCAATGAAAAAGAAGGAAGCCATGGCCGTTGAAATTAAGAAAGAAACCATAGATAAACATTGCAAGAGTGACGGAATTGGCTAAGACTTACAGCCGTTCAACATCGACGATCTGCAGTATTCGGAAGATGAAGGAAGCAATTAAGAAATTTGATGTGGCCAAAGGAGTTACCGTTATTTCCGAGCACCGTCCAAAAATTCCTAGAAGATGCTGAAAAGCTGTTGTTAATGTGGATTAACGAGAAGCACTTAAAAGGCGATTCGGTGTCGGAAGCTAGCATTTGTGTTAAGGCTAAGACTCTGTACTTGGACCTTCTCCGAAAAACACCAGGTACGTCGACTGAAGATGAGATTTTTGGGGGCGCGGAACGGATTACCTGGATTTCCAATATTTTCAATGGGTAAGTTTGCTTCTAAATACGAAAAATCCGCTATACGAGAATATGCTGGAACGAATTAAACTCGTATCTCGGGGTCCCACTGTATTTTCAAGCCATCACAGCCTCATGGATAAAGTCTTCAACTACGGATCTCGCCATCCTGTGTTCCCGGCCCAACTTACCTTTTATCAAACCTAACATACGCCATTTTTGGACACATCAAAAATGGATTCTATCCGTTGTTCAAAAGCTCAATTTCTTTTACTCTTTGTTCTATTAGACTTCCCTAGGGGAAGCGAGAACTATATAGTGGTAAAGACCTCATCGGTCGCAGACCACTTACAAAGTGACGACCAAAGACCAAGAAAAAACAAATAGGTAAAATAACAAAAATTTAGCGTTAGGAGACGATTTCATGCTTTTAGCACTGGACACTTTCAGTGCTGGCAGTTTGGTTTTTCAGGATTTTGATTAACTCTAAGATGCATTGCAAAACTTTGTAAATATCTTATTTCTGAATGTTCTGTTATGATAAGCAGATCAAGGCTGATAGCCTTAGGCTTCAAGGCCTTTAGGCTTAGATCAAGGCGTTTAGTCCAAGGCTTTTATACTGATCTGCCTAAAAACAAACAATCTTGATATATCACATACGTTTCGTTGTCTATGTCTGTACTTGAAAACACGTAAACTCGGACTGGCTGTTACAACTTTATACAGAAGATGCATCCGTTATTTAAAAATTAATTAGTTTCTTAAAATAACTCTTAACTGTCAAATAGAATATAAAATATTGTTTAAATAAAAAATAATTTTTCACTAAATCACTAATATAGATCGTAGTTATTTTTAATGTTAGATGACAGTTATTTTTAATGGTAGACGCATTCCTTGAAATCAGCACTATCTAATTAAAGAATCAGATCTCTTTACTTAGCAGACCACCACTACAAGTTTTTTGATTAAAAAATTTTACTAAAGTTTTGTAAACTATGAAATAGATAATTAACCAAATTCGAAATTCCGGCTTCCAGATGCTCATGTTCGGGTGGAGAACTACGTTATTCAAAATTTTATGTCTCTAGGTAGCTTTTTTTTTACCAGTGCGAGAAACATACATATATTCATGTAGATTCTTTATTATTTACTTTCTTTAAATATAATACAGAGCGATAACATTTGGTGGCTACAATTTGAAAAGTGATTCGACGCAAAATGCCGTTTTGAGACTAATGGCATTAATGTTCATTTTGGCTGATAATGAATAGGAGAAAAAAAAATCTGATGTGTACACCACATGACTTCCTAGTACGGAATATTAAATTATACGCATTTTTTCTTGCATTTCATTTAAACTTATTAGATTGAATTAAACCTACTTCGCCGACAGCGCATAAACAACAATAGAATAAATGCATTCTTTAAAATTAACTTTCTTTACCATAGCGACACGCTGGCGCTAGGTTTACTTAACAGTATTATATTTCGTTCATATTATAACTCAGAATGCACAAAATTTATATCATTTAAAGAATTATCTAATCGTTGCCACATGTTCTATTCAAATACTATAACAAAGCTAGAACGATGTTTAAAAGAAATTAAGCATACAAAACAAAAAAGAAACAGTTTTTCACAAACAATTGAGTATTCCTCATTCAATTATTTCAGTTTTCACTTCGCGACAAGGCAAAAATACATAAACTCAAAATATCTGTATTAAAAATTACGAAGTACATCTTAAACACTTATTTCCTCGAAAAAATTCCAGAAAGGATTAAGCATGATTTAATTCGCAATAATAAATGAAGGCATTATCTTTGTTGTTGTGAAGCTTAGTCTCTCTAGATTGGCAACAAATCTACTATTCTGCTCTTTCTGTTTCAAATAAATATGTCCGCCATGCTATTTAAAAATTAGGCTTAACCGCACTTAAACAGCTTTTAAATTGCTGATAATTCTATAAATATTGCATGCAGATTTACTACAGGCATAAAAACCTTAACCGGAAGATAAGAATAACATAATTCAATCATTTTTAAGGCACAAAAAAAAAAAAAAAAAAAAAAAAAGCACAATTTACAAACATATAAGAGTAAAGAAACTGAGATCACTGAGCCGGGTAACAAAGTGCATGTATATATAAATATATTTATATACGTTTGGTGCGGCCGATTGCAACCAAAATACGAGGTGCACATCTAAATGTTATAGCAGTCCTATATACAAAATTTCAACGCTCTGAGGCTACTCGCTTTTTGAGTTATGCGAGATACGTACGTACATACGTTCGTACAGACGCCACGAAAAATTCTCTTCAGAATTCATTTTAAAGCAGTTTTATAATTTTTTTGGAGGAAAAGAGTGTTTTATTCTGTCCTTCCATACAGATATCACGGAAATACATCGTTAAATTGCATTTAAAAGATGTCAAAACGGGATATTTTCGTTGAAATATGCTGCCTGAAACTTTTCGCGATTAGAATACTTCCTTTTTACTTCGTACAAGGAAATAAAAAGCAATAAAAAGATTATCAACAGAACGATTCTACGAGTAAATTCTTAACTAAAAATTTTTAAATAAAAACTGGTAAGTATGAAACAACATTCAAATAAATAATGCTATTGCCGTTAAATAAATTCTATGAATCACAGTCTTTATTATAGTCTAAACAATGACTATACGATACAATGTTCGAATTCTTTTTGGAGAATAAAATCCTCAGTTGCTTAACAGAATCACGAACAGACATTCATGATTCACGCCATTAAGACTTCTCTAAGAGAACTTTTGAGTCATAAGACGAAAGCATAAAAAAACTATCTTTACATTCTAAGCTCTGGGAAAAACCAGTCCCCATTTATCTAATAGGGGCTCTCCATAAATTACGTTATCGTGTCACTTAGAGGATTACAGCTTGGTTTATTTTAATACAAGTTCAAGGATATCCTTATTTTAGCATGCAAAACTAAAATCGTCTGCAATTTAAATTTAAAGACGCAACTTGAATATGTACTTGCATATCTATTATGGAATTAAGTTAATAAATAAACTTCAATTTCTAAGTAATTTCGTTGGAGAAGAAAAGTTTTTGCAAAGAAGCTTTAGAACTTTTAATGATATATGAACATGATGACAGCGTTTGGAATCGATAATTAATGGCTGATTGTGAAGCATAATTTGCTTACTAAAAAGCTGAATCTCTCAAGAAAATTATTTTTACTCTTTGTACGAAGTATTCTAACCGCAACAAATGTCGGGTATCATATTTCAACGAAAATATCCATTTTGACCGCTCTCGAACTCGTTAAAACGATGTGTTTACGCGACATCAGAACGTACGGTTGGAATAAAAGACTTTTTCCCAAAACGGATTGTAAAAATGGATTTAAAATGAATTCAGAAGAGACATCTTTGTAACGTCTGTTTACGTACATATGTATGTATGTATCTCGCATACCTCAAAAACGATTAGTCATTTAACTTTGGCATCTTGCATATATAGCTCCACACCTCCTTCTTTGTTGCAATCAGCAGCACCAAACGTGTATATATATCCACTCTGTTATCCGGCTTGGTGAGCTCTGTGCTTTTATTCTTATATTTTAGTAAATTGTATATTTCTTGCTTTAGAAGTGACTGAATTATGTTGTTCTTATGTTCCATTTAAGGTTTTTATGCCTTATATTAATCTGCACGAAATAGTTGTAGAATTATCAACAATTTAAAAACTTAAGTGGCGCTAGGCCTAACGACATTTGTTTACACTTGAAGTTCTTAGTAGGAATACTGAATTGTCAGTTGGTGCACCAACTTTAGCGTCTTTTTGCCTACAGGGATAAAAAGTTACCTTTTAAAAATTCGAGGAAGTAAATTAAAATTTAATGCAGCAAAAAATGTGTATAATTTAATAGACCGTAGAAGGAAGTCATGTATTGTCCACGTCAGCTTTTTATAAAAAAAGGATTTTTGAAAGATTTTATTCCCTTAAATCTTACAACGAACTTACCAGTAGTGGGTGGAGGATCTGTTTCTAACAAAAATATGCTTAATTACTTACTTCTAGTATCATTATTCTCTTTACAAATGTTAGAGGAGGATTCGGTCTTTACTTGTGTTTACAAATGGGATAGTGAAATTGTAGCTTTGTATTTGAAATGTATTTTTTAAAAAAGTGTTTGTGGTTTCACTGTTCTCTTTACAAAGGAAATACATTGATTAGAATTTTTATGTAAAGGCAATTAAATATTCCTAAATTAAAAATCTAATTATTCATTCATCTTTATTTTTCCCTTCGCAACTTTAAATTACTTTATAGAAAAAGATATGTAATTTAACGCAAATTTTCTATGTGAAAATACTTTTGAAAAGAGTAATATTTATCTGCATATTTTCTCCTTACATTTTATCGCGATTTATGTCAAACAACGATAAGGCAGAGTTACGATACACAGGCACAAATTTGGCGGGAAAAGAGGAATCGCTCTCAATCACAATCTGATAAAATTCCACGAGTATTCTCAGTAACACTTCACTCTAACCAACACTTACTAACACAGTAAACAGCTATTATCTCCAGGCAAATCGAAAAAATAAACACGATGGAAAAGAATGTTCCACTTGAGAAGAAAACACGATAACGAACTCTTCACAGTGCGTAGTTCTAGAGATAGGAAAAGCACACAAGGTCTGAATTTTATCGTCTGTTCTCTGGATTCCAGGAGACTTGAATAAATAGTGAATAAGTCTTGTTCCAACTTTCTTTTTCGTTGATTTATCTTCTGATTGGCAGGCTCACTTAGTTCCATTTATTTTGAAGATGGCTGGTGTGGCAAGATATGCCAAACTGAAAGATTATAAGAGGAAAATAAAGCGAAATCTTGTTTATCAACAACACTATCGTAATAAGAGCTAAATAATGAAGTCTTATTTATTATAAACAGCTGCCACGTGAATTTGGGGGTATACGTGATATGAGCGTCAAGTCATTTGAGATGATGGTATTTAAAGGTCGGATCGTGAACTTCGGTATCTGATATTTAAATTTCAAAATTCCTCAGATCTTCTGATACATCAATTTTTTCTTTGAAGATACGAATTATAATTAAAACTAGCGGGGTGCGCGCAAAGCAAAATTTATAAGGTCTATAAACACCTAAAAAGGAAATGCATAAAAAATATTTTAATATAAACGAAATCAGTTCATTCTTTCCAAGCAACATCCAATCCGTAAATAATTTTTTTGCTGCCAAAGCAGTAAACAAAAACTTTTGACATTTCAGGTTAATACGCGTGACGTCATGATTTTAATTTAATGTAATATAACAACTTTTTCTCAATATCAATAAAAGAATTAACGGGGCAATATCATATCGTATCAATTATCCTAACCTGAAACAAAAAAGTTGCCAACAGCAGCTATTTATTTAAAATCCTGATATTAACGAAAACTTTTCGACATAAAATGACGTCACATGCAATCGCGTGCTTTCTTTAACGCCAGAATATAACCTTTTATATTAATATTATGTTTGTTTGGCAATGCCATTTTTATTTCATATTTTGTAAAACTTGCTTTTTATTAACAAACTCTATGATTTGAAAGCGAGCAATGGCAACACTTTTCGAACCAAAATAGATTTCCATCTCCAGCTTGCGAGACTGTTGGCACTCGGAAAAAACTGAGGGCGAAAATTAGCGTTTTCGGAGTTTTTAATTAATATCTCAACTAATTAAAATCGTACGAAGATGAGAATGGCCGAAATGGCTTCCCACGAATTTTTGAAAATTCAGTTCCCGCCGTTCCGGAGGAGATAATGCCACAGATTTTAATAGTATAGATTCTACATATTTAATTTGAAATAATAACCCAGTTATATCTGTTAATTCGTGACATACTGACCAGTAAATTTCAGAACAAAATATACGCAATTACTATTGATTACAACCAAGCATTAAAAACTGAACAAACTTTCTCATGTTACAACCATTATTCAAAACATCACTAATGAATTAAATTAATAGGTATTGTTACAAAACTGACTCAATGTAATTCCCTAAAAATGAAACTAATGCACATTAGAGATCTCTAAATGTTCCAATAATTACTGCAGATAATATCGAATGCTATATAGTAAAGTAGAATAGACCTGGACTATGACCGTGAAGGAGGACGGAAGTAGTAGTATAAAAATACGGGTTCTGCTGCACGCGGTGTGCGGTGTGGGCGTGGCCAACGACGTCACACAGAGGGCGGGACCAAAGGCAACGTCATCACACTAGTAGGCGTGGTTTCGAGTGGAGTTGAGTTGTTTTTAGATTGCTGATTGAGTTGTAGACTTCTTGCTTTTCATTTAAAGTTAGTTTTTTTTTTAAATTGGCAACGGGAAATATTTTCTGCATCTTAATTTTGATGATATAGCGATGCTGCCCTCTATTAATGAAAAAGTGAATTATATGTTTTAGAAATATATTTTTTAAGTCTGGTGTTAAAATTATTCAATGTGCGACTCTGAAAACAATGTAAAAGAAACAAATATAAAGAAAAGACTTTCCTTTAATGATAGTTCATCATGTCATGAAAATGAAATTACAAGATAATTTTCTTTTTATTACTCAATTTTATTCTGATACTTTTATTCTTTCTAGTTTTCCATGAAACTTTAACTTATTTCTCAGGTTTTCTGTTCATAATAACATATTTATTTACTGTCATATTTTTTTAATACTTAACGTTTCTAATTTGTAATATTTTATTTAATTTCCACATACTATTTTTTTTCATACCTTTCATACCATTTCAGCATACCCTGATTTTTAACTTATATATTATATTTCACAAACGTTCCCGCACATGCTGTTTATTTGTTACACTACTTAATTTTAGATGCAATTTCACACTTTTTTTAACGTTATAATGTTCAATATATTCTGAATTTTAACTTCATTTACTTTTTTTAAACCATTCTAGTATTCTATACACACTTTAACTTAGTGGTTTGAAATTCTATTTAAAAAGAAACGTTTATTTTTCGCGATCTTAGTTCTTTTACTAAATTTTCTACAGAATTTCTAATTTCTTTTACATGTTTAACAATATCTTCCTTACATTACCGAATATTTTTTTTTAAAAAACTTAAGTCTATAACTGTTAATTGCGTTTCTTACGTTCATGATTTCCCTTCTGTGTTTATATTTCTTAATTCTAGTTTAACTTATTTATTATAATGTTTTTATTTCTGTCTCATCATTCGTAATTCCAACATTTTATCCCTTTTTATTCATTTTAACGATATGGATTGTTTTCATTTACTCCATATTCAAATATTTCTTTACAATTTTTAAAATACTTGTTCTATTCTCCGATCATAATAGATCATCTACAGGTTTTACTCAGAAATTTCCATTCACAACTTTACAGTTTAATACCATTTATATCTAAATGCATTTCTTTCTCATATAGTTTTACGATCTTCAAAGTTTCTAACATCATGTTTAGTTTTAAATCCCTATTACCTTTATGTGTGTTGATAATTTTCATTTCTAATTTTACAACCACGTTCAGTGTTTCATCCACACATACCAAAATATTTCTTACATCTTCTGGTATTTAGTCTATGTCATATTTCAGTACTTCAAATGAATTTACACTGCTCACACTATTATTTTTTCATGTTTTAGAGACACTGACTATATTAATTTTACTATTTTTCATACACTAATTGCATCTATGTCAGCAATCATGATAAAGTAGCAATTGTTTTGCATCACATGCATAAAGAAATTCTTAAAACCAACTTTTTCAATATCGTATTCAAATTACTGTTTTCCAGATGGGAATTACCAGTATTCTTTGGTTTTACTCTGTTACATCTTTTTAAATTTTAACATCTTACTTTTAATTCTAACATACATCTTTCGAACAGTTTTTTCTTTTAATAATAGCCTTACCTTATTTGTTCAAATTAATTCTTTAATTCACCTTCTTTATTACCTTTCAATACCTTCATAATTCACTATGCAAACGCAATGTCTTTCACTGACATTCTGTTTAATAATACTACAAGTTTCCTTAATTGACAAAAAGCGAATCATTTCTCAGTTCAAAATAGAACTACTATATTTCGCACAAACATTACCTTCATCCATTCAAGACACCCCTTAACCTGTAACTGACGTAGCGATAGAAAAGGAGACTCTTATCATATGCTCTTTCGACATTTGAAGTTTCTAGAACTTCTTTGACAAGTATATCAATACCATCAGAAAATATACTTAACATTTTTACCCAGTTTAAAGGCAACATACTGTTATAAGAATGGTTTTAGTTAAATTTATAAGACAAATAAACACATTTTGTGCTAAATAGGCATAAACATTTAGATTCAGAATATTTCTTTTTAATCCAATGTAAAACTTGAATTTCATTCATGATACGGATTGTCTCTTGATTTTTTTGTTTACCTTACACTAATAGAAAATTTTTATTTTACAAGTTCAGCTTTTAACGAAATAGAAATAAAAACTACGATACACCTGGTGTTTTTAAGAAAAGGAACTTTGATATAATTCTGGAAATGTAAATGCTTTTAGAGTTTTTTTCTTTCAATAACGTTGATTTTCATTACTTTACTAACTTCAATAATTCTCTTATTAGCTAATATGAATGAAAGAAGATTGTCAAAAATGTGACACAGTATAATTCTTACGAACATACGTACCTTTACCAGCATACAGATATTACCGATTGAAATGAAGAAAGATACAGATATTTTACTCCAATCTACATTAAATTAAAAAAATATTTAAACTTTCATACATTCCAAAGAATAAACGAAAACTCAATAGATATTGTCATGTTTGTATATATGAGATAAAAGTTTTATGAATGGTATTTAAAGTAATGCTTCGAACTTCATAAAAGCGAACATTCACTATGTTAATACACATATCATCAGTTATTTACATAATTCAATGTAATATTAATCATTACATGTACTATATGCATATATAAGTTTAATTGTCTTACAATTGAATAATTAACTATTGAGAGAAAGAGGTTCATATCTTACACTATTTAATTCACATGGAACAAATTTTTCCATCAACCACATTGAACCGCGTTTATTAAATTCGCCAAAGCTCTTTTATTTCTGCATTTTCACACTCACGACACATTTTAAATGTAACTATTGATTACCATTTCAAACACCGATATCATAACTCAGTGTAAAACTACATCATAACTCATTTTTTCCCTACTAACTACAATTTTATATATTCAAGAAGTACATCTAAGACATGATCATTTTCTATGTTCTAGCAAATCGATTCAATTGCGAACATACTATTAAGACTTGCGATTTTAGAAGACTTGCATGTATTAACGATGTCAACGTTTCTTCGTTTTTGTAAGATTCGTATCAAACCATGTCGCATTCGAATGTGGTGTAAGAGATCACTTTTTCTTTTAAACACTTGTAAACAATGGATGCAATTTATAAGAAGAGAAGTATCATGCTGTTTCAAAACATCATCATCAGCATATTTCTGTTTCTTTTGACACCAGCAAAATTAAAAAAAAAAAAAGGTTCGTGAGATTTTCTTCAAATTCTGTTTTACTTGAAAAAAATGTCCGAACATTCAATACGATGTAAAGATTCATATTGTTTTAAATTCTTATGCTCACTAAATATTTTTTATCACGATTTACTCTTAAAAGTAACTTTATAAGTTTTCATATCCTTTTTACATGAAAAGAACTTGTGATTATTCACTACAAAATTCTAAGACGAGAAGCTTCGCGACTTTTCAAACTACAAATTTAAATTTCTTAGGACATACACTACATCTGATGTTTCTTTCATGAGATTTCAAATATCTCTTCAGATTACTCGTATTCAAGAAACCTTACAAATATATCACATAAGTTCAGCGAATAATCGCTTCATAAACTCTTAAATTTTCAACACGAGTGAATCACTTGAAGCATATACTGCACTGTAAGCATACAATACTTAAAAAAATTGTTATAAAAAATAAAAATACATTCATTTCACCAAGAAGCTTTTCTATTTAAATACATTTATTTATTTCCAAAGAACAAGTTTCTGTATTATACATAAAATATACTTAGAATTTTCTTTCATTAGTTAATATCAAATTAACAACAATATCCATTTACTGATATTTGATATACATGTTTGCTTTAAAATTAAAACTAAAATTTCAATATATTTCTATTAAAAAAAACATAAGGAAAAAAAAAAAAAATACTCATAACATCAACCAAAGACAGAAATTTAAATAGAATAGCTGTACTTATATTAGTGCATTTTTATAATCTTCATAACATTTCGATTCAAAAAACCTATTACAAAATAAATGAAACATTTTTTTCTGCCTTAAAGAATCTCTTATATTTTTAAAATTAATACATAAAATATATTCACCAATATATTTAATTCTGTCCTCAACACTTATTATAATGCAATCATGTCTTGTTTGTGAAGGATGATTTACAATGCAACCTTCGCATTTATATAGCTTTTTTATAACTGAATTTAATTCAGTTTTGATAGAGTTTATGAGTTCTTTAAAAAGTTCATCATCATCACTTACCATATCCGAACAATTGTTTTTACATTTGATTTGCAACGGTAAAATAATTTCAAAAATACTTTTATATAAAGTATTAGATACATCAGGAATAATTTCTTTCAATTGTTTTAAATTATCACAGTTTACTTTTAGGTATGTAGAACATAAAAATAACGAAACATAAAAATTTCGAAAATTAAAAAACGACGCTTGGAAGATAATGAGGATGAACTTCCAGAGGATGACTGGTTTGCCCACTATATGAAGTCTGTTCCTGAAAATATCTTCATGCCGAATAATCGAGAACAGAAAAAAGAAAGTTCGAAGTTGATTGCACAGTGGACTCTTGGTTGGGGATATTTTGTGTCCATAAATCAGTTTGAAAACAGAATGAACATTCATCTACGTGAATGTGTGGAACAAAATAAAATATTATACCCTACTACACGCGGTGTTGTTATAACTCCTGCAACATGGCAAGAATTTTCCTCAAAAATATATGAATTTAATCTTGTCTATATGAGTGCCAGCATCATTTGCAATAATGAGTTAATAGTTTTCAACAAAGAAGGTGAGTGTATTTTTCAACAAGTTTTTAAACAAGATGAAAATTCTTTTAAACTAAAACCTACATACCTAAAAGTAAACTGTGATAATTTAAAACAATTGAAAGAAATTATTCCTGATGTATCTAATACTTTATATAAAAGTATTTTTGAAATTATTTTACCGTTGCAAATCAAATGTAAAAACAATTGTTCGGATATGGTAAGTGATGATGATGAACTTTTTAAAGAACTCATAAACTCTATCAAAACTGAATTAAATTCAGTTATAAAAAAGCTATATAAATGCGAAGGTTGCATTGTAAATCATCCTTCACAAACAAGACATGATTGCATTATAATAAGTGTTGAGGACAGAATTAAATATATTGGTGAAGATATATTTTTATGTATTAATTTTAAAAATATAAGAGATTCTTTAAGGCAGAAAAAAATGTTTCATTTATTTTGTAATAGGTTTTTTGAATCGAAATGTTATGAAGATTATAAAAATGCACTAATATAAGTACAGCTATTCTATTTAAATTTCTGTCTTTGGTTGATGTTATGAGTATTTTTTTTTTTTTTTCCTTATGTCTTTTTTAATAGAAATATATTGAAATTTTAGTTTTAATTTTAAAGCAAACATGTATATCAAATATCAGTAAATGGATATTGTTGTTAATTTGATATTAACTAATGAAAGAAAATTCTAAGTATATTTTATGTATAATACAGAAACTTGTTCTTTGGAAATAAATAAATGTATTTAAATAGAAAAGCTTCTTGGTGAAATGAATGTATTTTTATTTTTTATAACAATTTTTTTAAGTATTGTATGCTTACAGTGCAGTATATGCTTCAAGTGATTCACTCGTGTTGAAAATATCACAAGTTCTTTTCATGTAAAAACGATATGAAAACTTATAAAGTTACTTTTAAGAGTAAATCGTGATAAAAAATATTTAGTGAGCATAAGAATTTAAAACAATATGAATCTTTACATCGTATTGAATGTTCGGACATTTTTTTCAAGTAAAACAGAATTTGAAGAAAATCTCACGAACCTTTTTTTTTTTTTTTTTAAATTTTGCTGGTGTCAAAAGAAACAGAAATATGCTGATGATGATGTTTTGAAACAGCATGATACTTCTCTTCTTATAAATTGCATCCTTTGTTTACAAGTGTTTAAAAGAAAAAGTGATCTCTTACACCACATTCGAATGCGACATGGTTTGATACGAATCTTACAAAAACGAAGAAACGTTGACATCGTTAATACATGCAAGTCTTCTAAAATCGCAAGTCTTAATAGTATGTTCGCAATTGAATCGATTTGCTAGAACATAGAAAATGATCATGTCTTAGATGTACTTCTTGAATATATAAAATTGTAGTTAGTAGGGAAAAAATGAGTTATGATGTAGTTTTACACTGAGTTATGATATCGGTGTTTGAAATGGTAATCAATAGTTACATTTAAAATGTGTCGTGAGTGTGAAAATGCAGAAATAAAAGAGCTTTGGCGAATTTAATAAACGCGGTTCAATGTGGTTGATGGAAAAATTTGTTCCATGTGAATTAAATAGTGTAAGATATGAACCTCTTTCTCTCAATAGTTAATTATTCAATTGTAAGACAATTAAACTTATATATGCATATAGTACATGTAATGATTAATATTACATTGAATTATGTAAATAACTGATGATATGTGTATTAACATAGTGAATGTTCGCTTTTATGAAGTTCGAAGCATTACTTTAAATACCATTCATAAAACTTTTATCTCATATATACAAACATGACAATATCTATTGAGTTTTCGTTTATTCTTTGGAATGTATGAAAGTTTAAATATTTTTTTAATTTAATGTAGATTGGAGTAAAATATCTGTATCTTTCTTCATTTCAATCGGTAATATCTGTATGCTGGTAAAGGTACGTATGTTCGTAAGAATTATACTGTGTCACATTTTTGACAATCTTCTTTCATTCATATTAGCTAATAAGAGAATTATTGAAGTTAGTAAAGTAATGAAAATCAACGTTATTGAAAGAAAAAAACTCTAAAAGCATTTACATTTCCAGAATTATATCAAAGTTCCTTTTCTTAAAAACACCAGGTGTATCGTAGTTTTTATTTCTATTTCGTTAAAAGCTGAACTTGTAAAATAAAAATTTTCTATTAGTGTAAGGTAAACAAAAAAATCAAGAGACAATCCGTATCATGAATGAAATTCAAGTTTTACATTGGATTAAAAAGAAATATTCTGAATCTAAATGTTTATGCCTATTTAGCACAAAATGTGTTTATTTGTCTTATAAATTTAACTAAAACCATTCTTATAACAGTATGTTGCCTTTAAACTGGGTAAAAATGTTAAGTATATTTTCTGATGGTATTGATATACTTGTCAAAGAAGTTCTAGAAACTTCAAATGTCGAAAGAGCATATGATAAGAGTCTCCTTTTCTATCGCTACGTCAGTTACAGGTTAAGGGGTGTCTTGAATGGATGAAGGTAATGTTTGTGCGAAATATAGTAGTTCTATTTTGAACTGAGAAATGATTCGCTTTTTGTCAATTAAGGAAACTTGTAGTATTATTAAACAGAATGTCAGTGAAAGACATTGCGTTTGCATAGTGAATTATGAAGGTATTGAAAGGTAATAAAGAAGGTGAATTAAAGAATTAATTTGAACAAATAAGGTAAGGCTATTATTAAAAGAAAAAACTGTTCGAAAGATGTATGTTAGAATTAAAAGTAAGATGTTAAAATTTAAAAAGATGTAACAGAGTAAAACCAAAGAATACTGGTAATTCCCATCTGGAAAACAGTAATTTGAATACGATATTGAAAAAGTTGGTTTTAAGAATTTCTTTATGCATGTGATGCAAAACAATTGCTACTTTATCATGATTGCTGACATAGATGCAATTAGTGTATGAAAAATAGTAAAATTAATATAGTCAGTGTCTCTAAAACATGAAAAAATAATAGTGTGAGCAGTGTAAATTCATTTGAAGTACTGAAATATGACATAGACTAAATACCAGAAGATGTAAGAAATATTTTGGTATGTGTGGATGAAACACTGAACGTGGTTGTAAAATTAGAAATGAAAATTATCAACACACATAAAGGTAATAGGGATTTAAAACTAAACATGATGTTAGAAACTTTGAAGATCGTAAAACTATATGAGAAAGAAATGCATTTAGATATAAATGGTATTAAACTGTAAAGTTGTGAATGGAAATTTCTGAGTAAAACCTGTAGATGATCTATTATGATCGGAGAATAAAACAAGTATTTTAAAAATTGTAAAGAAATATTTGAATATGGAGTAAATGAAAACAATCCATATCGTTAAAATGAATAAAAAGGGATAAAATGTTGGAATTACGAATGATGAGACAGAAATAAAAACATTATAATAAATAAGTTAAACTAGAATTAAGAAATATAAACACAGAAGGGAAATCATGAACGTAAGAAACGCAATTAACAGTTATAGACTTAAGTTTTTTAAAAAAAATATTCGGTAATGTAAGGAAGATATTGTTAAACATGTAAAAGAAATTAGAAAATCTGTAGAAAATTTAGTAAAAGAACTAAGATCACGAAAAATAAACGTTTCTTTTTAAATAGAATTTCAAACCACTAAGTTAAAGTGTGTATAGAATACTAGAATGGTTTAAAAAAAGTAAATGAAGTTAAAATTCAGAATATATTGAACATTATAACGTTAAAAAAAGTGTGATATTGCATCTAAAATTAAGTAGTGTAACAAATAAACAGCACGTGCGGGAACGTTTGTGAAATATAATATATAAGTTAAAAATCAGGGTATGCTGAAATGGTATGAAAGGTATGAAAAAAAAATAGTATGTGGAAATTAAATAAAATATTACAAATTAGAAACGTTAAGTATTAAAAAAATATGACAGTAAATAAATATGTTATTATGAACAGAAAACCTGAGAAATAAGTTAAAGTTTCATGGAAAACTAGAAAGAATAAAAGTATCAGAATAAAATTGAGTAATAAAAAGAAAATTATCTTGTAATTTCATTTTCATGACATGATGAACTATCATTAAAGGAAAGTCTTTTCTTTATATTTGTTTCTTTTACATTGTTTTCAGAGTCGCACATTGAATAATTTTAACACCAGACTTAAAAAATATATTTCTAAAACATATAATTCACTTTTTCATTAATAGAGGGCAGCATCGCTATATCATCAAAATTAAGATGCAGAAAATATTTCCCGTTGCCAATTTAAAAAAAAAACTAACTTTAAATGAAAAGCAGGAGGTCTACAACGCAATCAGCAATCTAAAAACAACTCAACTCCACTCGAAACCACGCCTACTAGTGTGATGACGTTGCCTTTGGTCCCACCCTCTGTGTGACGTCGTTGGCCACGCCCACACCGCACACCGCGTGCAGCAGAACCCGTATTTTTATACTACTGACGGAATCTTGGGTGCTTTTTGAATGCAAGGTCTTGACAAGTGTTTTCAGAGGATTTCACGAAAATGGTATATGGCATAGAAGACATAACACCGAATTGTACAGAATGTTCAAACAGCCAGATGTTAGGAAATTAGGAAAATGGTATATGACATAGAAGACGTAACATCGAATTATACCGAATGTTCAAACAGCCAGATGACATAAAAGACACAACACCGAATTATACCGAATGTTCAAACAGCCAGATGTTAGGAGTTTAGGAAAATGGTATATGACATAGAAGACGTAACACCGAATTATATAGAATATTCAAAAAGCCAGATGTTGTTCATTACATTAAAATAAACCGCCTCCGCTGGGCTTGACATGGTATCCATATGAACGACAGTAACATACTGAAAGAAATACTTTTGGCTATACCAAGTAACACAAGAAGAGTAAGACCTAGACCTCAATGGATAGATGCTGTACAGGAGGACTGTTTAACACTTGGAATTGGAAGAGTTTGGCTGCTCCTAGGTTCGAAAAGTCTAGTTAAGAAAACCTTGGGAACCACCACTCTGGGCTAGCCCCATAGATGATGACGATATAAAATGGGATATTTGTATATCATACATGCATTGATAAATTGTGCAGTATATGATAATATGAACAGTAAATAAATTAATGATAAAGTTTACTATACATTACATTATACTCTCTCGCTATTTAAGAGAATTAATGAATTTTTAAGATTTGAGAAGATACGCGAGAAAAGAAATAATGTAAGTTCTAATTGCACAGCCTCTTTCAAGAAATGGTAAAAATCAAATTGCATCACTAATTAAAACCATTCCTTTTTCAATACGGCAATAAAAAAAGTTACATGGCACTAAAGAGAAAAAAAGAGAATGTTAAAAGCAACATGGAGCAAAATTTAGCGAATATGCGCCGGTAGGGCAGTCGGTAGGGTTAGTGTGTGACCACTGAAAACCGCGATCACTCTAAATATATTCATTACCATCAAGCAGGATGTTAACACTCAGTGGAGCGAATCTGAAGGATGGCTTGTCAGTTAAAAGCAAGTTTTAATGCCGACCATTTTCTTTTCTCTTCCTTGGCTTCATTACACCGAAACGCCGTCCAGACGGGATAGTGGTTACTAACTCACTAACCAGGCCCTTCGGTAACTGCCGCACCGAAGGGCCCGGTTTCGAGGCCGGAGACGGCATGGATGTTTGTAAACGTATAGTGTCTTTGCGGCATGGGGGCACTCTAAAATATATAGCGAGCCGAAAGCCCTCTCGGGTGCTCTCCCTCAAAACTACGGTGGAAAGTAGAAGGCCAACGTCTTTGACGCTCTGGCAACCGTTCTTCCATGAAATATAGATTCAAAAGCAACATAATACCGAAACAAACAGGAAGTTCATGTTTCATGGCAATGGAGTTCATGAGCCAAGATGACAAGCCTGAGACTTCGAGATGCTTGCTGTATTTTACTACGTTGCAACCCATTGTCATATGCGTAGATTTAGGAATTTAAAGCGCTAACCAACGGCCGAGCAGTAAAGTAGCTGAACACTGCTAGTTCGGTCCGAGGATCAAATCCCGTGAACGGACTGGTTGCACAGGCGTTTTCGTGGTTTTCCCATGTGCAACGTGTATACGAGCTAGTTTCTTTTAGAAAGTACTACACGGAGGTATCTCTTACCTTAGGGAGATAGCCCTCGAGGCTTTGCCATAATTACATAAACCAAACCAAACCTTACTGTGTTGCCACTGCTGGCCTGGAAATTGTTGAGTATTTTATTAAAATAACCGTAATAATAGACTTATTATTATTATTATTATAAATAATAATAATAATAATAAGTCTTACAAAGAATTAAATAGATGATAAAACAAAATCCAAATTCGGGCTTCCAGGTTTGTATGTTCGGATGGATATTATTCAAAATTTGATGATTCTAGATACCATTGTTTTTCTGCAATGCGAGAAACATGCATACATTCATGTAGATCCTTTATTATTTAATTTCTTTAAATATAATACAGGGTGGTAATATTTGGTGGAAACAATTTGAAAATTGTTTCGGACATTTAAAGCGATTCGACGCAAAATTCCGTTTTGACAGTAATAGCTCTTCTGGGTTAAAAAAAAATGCATATTCATTATCATAAAAATAAAGAAATGTAACATTCAACGAAGTTACCAGTATTAGATCTAATTGCTTAGTTGAGGTTTAACAACTGCGCATTTTAACAGCTTGATTGGCTACCGATAGCGCAAGTATTATCCTTCCGAGGCAAAAACAAAAGACCATTATTTTACCAAATGCAGCTCTTCTGTCCATTAGCAACAACAATCGCAATGGAAATATTTAACAAGATGCATGATTCAAACCATTTTTTACGATCGTACCACAGAAACCACCAACCACACTCTGCCTGATGCAACGCGCACGAGGAAGAAACGTGTTCAGACATATTAAGCAGGCCGTTTTGGCAACAGCTAGAAAAGGCCGTTGTGATGTTCCGCTTGATGGGTCACATCTGCTGGAGAAATAGAAGCTTTGCCCGGTCCATCCAGAAACGATTGTGAAGGTCACTGAAACATCGGGGCCATTCTGATTAAACGATTGATTCTGCCACTAACAAAGCTCTTCAACAATTCCTGCCTTCTCTTCCCCTCAAAAGGCCTGATTCCGAAGGTTGAAGTTAAACGACCCCAAATAAGATGATGATGGCCGCAGTCCCGATTTAAGCTGCGATTATTCGTTTAAAAAATGCAATCATTAAATGAGACGCCAGCCGTTAGACCATTATCTGGCAGAAAAATGGATTAAATGATGAAATAATACACACTTGCTGGTAGGAATATTGCCCAAAAAAGGCATTAAATGGGTACTTTTAAGCATTGTAATCGCAGGATAATTTCTACAGTTTGGGCACGTGTATCTCAATATTGATGACTCTGGAGACTGGCAGTACTAGTTATTGTTCTTTCCAAAGTGTTATCGGCAAACATTTCGATGTTGCCGTTGGTTAAAAGATTATGTAATGGACTATAACTGAACAGATGTGATCGTATTACATTATAGATGTTGTATTATTACATCGTAAATTGAAGTCTTTTTTTCCCCCCATTTTAAGCTAAAAACATTTTTACCGTGTTAAACGGTTATACCATATTTCTTCTAATCTAAGACGTATCTTTTCTCCCAAATATATGTTATTAGTAAATATACATAAATAAAAAATAGCTTTAGAAATCTAAGATGTCTTGGAATCGCAGATTTCTTCATTTGAATTCCGAATCTGTTTTATTATTCATTTCATATTTTATACACTTTAAGAAATTTTTTATTGTCAAATTTTGCACCGATTTGAAACCGAGCGGTGGCAACATTATTAGAAATTTTTATCTCCAGCACGTGAAGCTGTTGCTATTGGGAAGCATGTGTAAGATGTCTTTCAGTTTAAATTAATAGACTCTTATCTATGAAATGCAATCTTATCTTGACAATGAATGCAAGCCAAAAAATCAAGAAATGATACGTACAAAATGCAATAGTCAAATAGTAAATACATTTGATTATATGTGAAGTAACGCATATCAAAATCACATCACATGCATTTATTTACTTAACACACGTAACACATATTTGCATCTATTTACCAAACATTTTAAAAACCACTTTCATCTCGCTAGTGGCCAAGTGGTTAAAACCGTTGAATGAGTTCGACCGAGTTCAATCCTAGACGAAACCGCTAACTTCATAGACGGTTTCCTTTAAAAAGTCCTCCACGAAGACCCTCATGAGCTTTACCATATTCAAATAACTAAGCCAAATCAAACGCAAAAACCACTTCCGAAATTTTTCTCTGCCACTTATTATTTGGTTTGTTTGTTTAATTAGGGCAAAGAACGCGAGGGTTACCTGCCTAAAGGAGCACCTCGGCCGTTGGTGGGTCCTTTGTCTTTGGAGAATGGTTTTAATCGAACGCATTTCTGAATCATCAACGTATCCATAGCTTACAATGTTCAGATTCGCATTTGGATGATGTTATATTTTGGAAAACAGCCTTTTTGGAAAAGCAACATGGGAAAGTGTAACGAACATGTCGCCATTCGAAGCGGTAATTGCTTCGAAAACAGTCGTCTGCCATTTACCACAGCAGTCAGATTTATATACATATTATAGCAGTCAGATGTTGCAATTAAGAACAAAGGAATGTTATAATTCGCTTGGAAGAGTAAGAAATGGCCGGTAAGACCATAGTAGACTGGAATAATTATATGTGGGAGATACCATTCGTAAATAATTTTATAAATTGTTTTCCAGGATAAATATTAAATTAAAATATATATCCAATAACATGCATGATATGAAATAAATAACTTCCTCCGACTTGAAATTACCATTCTTTTTCTTCAAAAAATCGCAAAATTGTGCCAAGGTGGTTGCTATAATGCCAAAGTACCCTGAGACATATCTAACTGCACTTTAGAACACTAAATATCGCTGCATATTGTAAAATTCCTTAATACTGATATTTTGATGTCGAGAATATGGCTGCCAACTGTCAGTTATCATTTACGGACCACAATCCTCAAAGTGTAACTCAGCAAGGAATGTAACCTGCAGTAATTTCTAAAATGCCTCATCATAAATCCATAAAATTACCAAGAATTCAACTTCAAAGAATTCTACGTATCCTTTACAGCTCCATGAAAGATCACTATTTTAAACCAAACCATTCTACTAGTATTATTAAATCTGACATGAGATATTCGCTATAACTCCTAACATAAATAATAATCTGTTGATTCATTTTCTTTTTTTTTAACATTGTTCTCTTTTCAACGGCTACAGCTATAGACATTCAAACAAAAGCGGTTCGGCCAAGTGACATTCAAGTATGTCAAGGATATCTATGTCTGGACACAGACTAACTTTCAAGGATATTTCTAAATCTATACTTGAATTCTTACGTGTCTGAAGTAAAATAATTCTAGGGGAAGATATATGTCTCTTTAACGCAACAGTTTCAAGTGACATTATAAATGATAACGCAGAACAATCTCAAGTCGGAAGACATTGAAGAAATTATAACGTATTTCTAACAGGAAGAATTATTTCACTTTGATTTGGGAAAGTAAACAACACCAAAAATATTAACTGGTTCCCCTCCCCCAACATTTTCTTTCCTCATTTTTTTAGAAATTAAATGCGATTAATAAATTCAAATGTAGGAATAGTTATTAAATATGAAATAAGGCCGGATATTTTTCCCGACGAGCCGCACAACAAGCAGACGCCCCCTCCCCTCCCCCCAAAAAAATTCGAATGCATTTGAAATATAATTAGAAAAAGAAAATCTGAAAACTTTCAGATTTTATATTAAGCCCACAGGGAATTTTTTTCATTTACACACACATACGCGTTTCGAGAGCATTTGGGCTAAAAATATTTAAAAATGGTTTATCTTTAGAATTTCCGGTTGACAGTCTCGCCCGCTGGAGATGAATTCCACTCCCCCGTACAATGTTGCCACTGGTCGCTTTGAAATCGTTGCATTTTGTAATCAAAAATTCGTTAACGTTTTGCAAAATATGAACTCGATAATAAAACAAATTCCAAATTTCGTCTTCGAAATGCCCCTATTCGAGTCAAAGCATACATTATTCAAAATTTGATGGCTCTAGGTACCGTTGTTATTATTTAATTTCTTTAAAGATAATATAGGGCGATAACATTTGGTGGCAACAATTTGCAGTGATTCTCACTTTTATAGTCATTCAACGCAAAATCCTGTTTTGAGACTAATAGCCCTTCTTGGTTAACGCCATTTGAGCTAATAAAATTTTAAAAAAATTATAATAAAACATATAGCGGTTTCGCTGTCACATATAAATATCAATATTATAATTATTTATATTCTTCAAATGTCTCAGCCGCCCCTTAAGAAAAAGAAATAAAATCAATTATATATTTCGGTGGTAATGAAACCTCTTTCCAGTCTATAAATAAAATTTTTAAAAACTGCAAAGCAACAATAAATACCCAAACAAAATTATTTTAACGTTCCATTTTAAAGTAGACAGAGTTTTAAAAAAAAATCGAATTAAATTATACAAATTATTCTGACTTTAACGAAATGTTAAAATACTTGCGTAAAACGAATCTGAAATGTTAAATATCAAACGGACATTTGTGTTTTTCTCTGGGAAATGGAGAATATCTAAGAGATTTGATGCAGTTCCCAGAATGAGTGAGAACTGAACAGAAGAAATTTCTGGAAAGTTTTTGAATATAATTATAAATTATTTCTACTTTGAGATCCCGGTGGATATACGAATTGCAATGAACCAATCACGATAATCTTAAGTGTTTTGTTTTGAAGTACTTGGATATGTTGAAGGTGAGTTTTGGCAGCATGGCCCCAGACAGGACCGAATACTTAATTTTTTATATGGAACGACTCTCAAATATTTAACTTTGTCAACCTAGTCAGTTTCTTCACCCAAAAGAAGTGATTTTGGTGGCGTGTAATTTGTTTGTTATTTATGAAAAATTATTACTTTTTACTTTTCAGTATTAACTTTAATACTCCAAAGAGTGAGCCAGTTTTCCAGAAGACTGTGAAGCCAGTGTTGAAGTAACGGCCGAACAGCTGTTGAGGCTTTGGTCATAACTGCTGCATCATCTGCGAAGACAAGTACGGTAATCTGTGGATCCTGATACATTGATACAGAGGTATTTATACAGCGGTTCTACTGCATTCGCAGTACTTCCCTGTACACCTGAAGGAAATCCACAATGGGCATGGTGTTGAAAGGTTCCTGGATGAATCCCATGGAGGGAGCAGGGAGAGGGAGGAAAAAGAAGAAAAATATCTCAAGTAAGTCCCTTAAAAACTGGCGAGGGAGTAGAAAATAAAGTCCAGAAGCCGGTGTGGATCCTTAGGAATATCGTAACTGTAAATGCTATAAAGCTACGGCGCTAGGACACAGCCCTGGGGAACCTCAGCAGAGATATTTCTCGTTGTAGAAACAGTGTTGCCAATTTTCACTGCAAAGGTTTTATTATGAAGGTAATAAGTCTTATGCAATAAGTCTTATGCATTGACCTGGAAAGTTAAACTTGGTAAGTTTGTAGATAAGTCCCCGGTGCCATACTCTATCAAAAGCTTTCGCAATGCCAAGGAATATGGTTCCGGTAGGGAAATTGCAATTGAAATCATCAGTAATGTAGTTGAAGACACGAAGCACCAGCGCCCTCTATTCTTTATATACTAAATGCAAATATTTAATACTTACTAACATATTTTGTTTTTGATTTTTTAACTGTACAGGATTATCTTTTTGAATTACAATTTAGATTAGGTAAACCTAATAGGAATTTTAGTTACTTATTTAAGATAAAGGATTAATTGTTTGATTAATTACGCAACATTTCTTTTTATCTTTCCAAACTTCTGCCCGTACAATGTTGCAAGTTAAAGAACGTGTAGTATAAATTCAACACAGTGACATTTTCTAGACAGTAGCAAACCGGACAATGAAAAGACAGACATGAAAACTGGAACGCCGCCGTAAACAAAGGAAAATAAAAATGCAACTGCAACAATTCCCGATTAAAGAGGTATTATGAGAAAGGAGGATTGCAAAAGGCGTAGGCGTTTCGAAGCGGGAAAAGAAAAAGAAGGGCAATACTCTTTAAACGCTACTGAACTTGAAAAACCCACACTGTTTAATGTCATATAAGTCGTGCGTACGCTCTCTTGTGCTATTTTACGAGAATCTTTTTTATTTGATGTACGACGTTTTCGGTCTGAAGAACGCGGGAACCAAAAGAGTGGGCAGGTGAGAGAGATAGAATACCAGGTGAATGTCAAGGTGGATTATTTTTCTGTTGGTTTTTCAATTACCAGCGAAATGAGAAATGCAAAGAAAGGTGTTGCATAATATTACGAGTATAAATGATAAAAATTTAATATTACAAATCTTTGTAAAAAATAACGAAGTTTTTATTAGCAATATACAGAAATCGATAAATGTCAATTAAGATGAAAATATCTGATGCGGACACCACGACTCCTTTCGTACGGCCAATGAAATTACACATATTTTTTTGCAGCACTTCATTGCTTAAACATATTTCCCGAGACATATTTCTCACTCAATCAGTTTACTTTTCATTTCGCCACCTTCAATAACAATTATACAATACAGAAAAACCTAAAACATTAAATGCAGTTGAAAAGAGAATTACTGGAGTAGTTCAACAACAAGAAATCAACGTAATGTTTGTAAATTTTGCAGGATTACTTTCGATAGTTTAAATACAGAATTAACTTCTTCGGCTGCCTAAGTACAAATGAACGAAACAGAATATGGCTTGACTTCTTCCCGGTCATTCTTATCTTATCACCCTATTTTATTTCGTTAATTTGCACTTAGGCAGCTGAAGAAGCTGGTTTTGTATCTAAGCCATCGAAATTAGTCCTGCAAAATTTACAAACATTACGCTGAGTCTTGTTGTTTAACTTCCCAATAATCGCTATTCGGCGTGTTATTTTAACCCCCCACACCAATTTTTTTAAAAAAAATACAATTAACTTTAGTGCTTCTGTACAAAACAAATAATTCAGCCATCGGGCAGAAAGACAAAATTTTCGGTGAACAAAATTGAAAGTTGACTTTCGGTCTCTGTGGGCAAAAAGACACTGAAGTTGATGCACCAACTGACTTATTCCACTATTCTACTAAGTTTCAAATGTAAATAAATGGCAGCTTCGTTAGGTTAGGGGTTTCAGAAACTGTAAAATTGTTACTTATTTATTCTTCATTGTATTTTTTATTTAATGTTTTATTACTTTAATTAATATAACGCAAATAGAGCATAAAAATATTCAAAGAATTCCAATGTGTTTATTTTTTAAAAAGTAAAATTTTTTCATATGCTTCGTTTATCCCCGCAGCAAAAATTTAGTCAAAGATTTTGATAATTTAGATTTATGTTTACACATAATTATTATAAAAGAACGGAAACATAAACTGAAGATTGAACCAGTTTTTTTTTTTTTTTTTTTTTTTCTGTGAAAGAAACAAGCACTGAAGACTGACATTTTAAGAATTTAGAGCTTAAAGACCACTCAACTTTAAAAAATAAAAAATGGCAACGATTATTGAGGAATATAATACTTTTGACTCTCCATAGCCCCACTTAACACTTCCTTAAAAGAAAATACTTCAGTTTTGAAGTAATGCGTAGCATATAGTAACAATCTCGTTTTCATAAGCGTTACGCATGACCGCGGAATTACTAAACACAGCAGGTTTTAATAACTGAGACGATAATTTTGAAAACAATGATATAATAAATACGTTAATTTTTAGATTGCATTAACTTACGAATTTTAGGGACTAAATGCGCATACACTATCTATCAGTAAAGCAAAGCCACCAGCGGCCGAGCGGTAAAGCCTCTGAACACTGTTAATTCAGTTCGGGATTCGAATCCCGGCAAACATGACAGCTGTATGGGTGTTTTCGTGCTTTTTCTCATGTGCAATAATTATACGAAATAGTTTCCCTTAAAATGTCCTCCCCGAAGACATCGCTCCACTTAGGCAGATAGACCACGTGTACTTTGCTGTAATCAAATAAACCAATCAATAAAGAAAAAGTTCCATAATTATCACAACTTTCGGCGTTTACACTCATTAACCAAAAATTTCGGACTCTTAAACTGCCAGAAAATCTAAATGAAATACTTAAATAAATATCTAACTTAAATAACAAACAAAACAATCTTGTCCCTAATGGTTTCGTATTTTGCGTTGAAAACGTTGATAGGATGTATCACTTTTCAAATTGTTGCCACCAAATATTATCGCCGTGTGTTATATTTAAAGAAATTAAATGATGAAGAATCTGCATAAATGTATATATGTCTCTCGCATTGTGATAAAACGACGGTACCTAGAGCCATCCAATTTTGAATAACGTAATCCTCCACCGAATATGGGCATCTGGAAGCCCTAATTTGGAATTTGTTTTATTATCTATTTCATATTTTGTAGAATTTTAACGAATTTTTGATTAAGAAACATAACGATTTTAAAGCAAGCAATAGCAAAACTGTACAGAAAAAAAAAAAAAAAAAAAAAATATCTATCTCCAGCACGCGAGACTGTGTATTGGAAATTGTAAAGACTTGCTCTTTTAAATATTTTGTGATATTGCTGTTAAACTGAATTTTATGGTTTAAGTGCGAAGAGCATGGCATTTAATAAATAAAGGTAACACGCAAAACGTTAAATAAAGCCCCTTTGGGCATAATATAAAATCTGAAAACTTTTTTTTTATTGTTTCCGATTTGTTTTTTAAACCGCGCTAGAAATCCACATATGTAACGGATATTAAGAGTTTTGGAAAAGATGATGACATTTACATCACCAGTTCACGAAATATTTCCGAAGAATATCTATTACTTAATTACACAAAGAAACCGTTATTGTGTCAAGCAATATAAGCTTGCTGTCCAACGAAAACAAAAATTCTATCGAAGCAAATCAAAATGTGCGTTAACAGTGACCAACTGCGGCAACCGTGAGGAGAAGTGATGCAATCGTGACGCATCATTTCGTCACTAGGCGAAGTGACCAATCATTTCAAAGTTCTATGGCAAACAAATGCATTTATTTCTTCTGACTCAACATATAGCCACGGGTGATTCAAAATGCAATATTAATAAGGATATTCTTCGAATGAGAAAACAATTTTATAGTGGAAATAAATCCGTTAAGTGTTTTTTCTTTCTTTTCTTTTCTTTTTTTTTTTTTTCTTTCTTTTTTTTTTTTTTAAATGATAATCTCACCATCATCACTTTACGTTCTTTAAGTCACTATTATCATGCAAGTAATAGTGAAAATAACGCTCAAACCTGATTCAGTTATCAACGTTGAAACACTACATCCTTTTTTAACGAATAAAATCATTTCGTTACTTTCGAATTATACAGTCAAAATAGCGAATTATATCATGGCTATTTTTTGCCGTGTGTGAGCATGAATCTGGTAGTGAAGTAGAGTTAACATGATGCTACACATTTTTACTTCCTTGTACAAAGTAAAAAGAATGTTTTCAGGTATCATATTTTAACGAAAATATCCATTTTGACCGCTATCGAATGCAATTTAACTATGTTTTTGCATGACATCTGTACGTAAGGGCAGAATAAAGGACTCTTTTCCACCAATAAAATTATAAAATTTATTTAAAATGAATTCTAAAGAGAATTTTTTGTGGCGTCTGTGCGTACGTATCTTGTTGAAATTTTGTATATAGGACTGCTATAACATGTACATGTGCACACCTCATATTTTGGTTACAATCGGCCGCACCAAAAGTGTATATATATATATCCATTTTGTTACTCGGCTCAGTGATCTCAGTTTCTTTATCCTTATATGTTTGTAAATTATGCATTTTTTGCTTTAAAAATGATTGAATTATGTTATTCTTATCTTCCGGTTACGGTTTTTATGCCTGTAGTAAATCTGTATGCGATATTTGTAGAATTATAAACAATTTAAAAGTTGTTAACGTGCCGCTAAGCCTAATTATTTTTGTCGTGGCAGCCATGTTTGTTTACATTTGAAACTTAGCAGAATAGTATATTTGTTGCCAACGTAGAGAAAGTAAGCTTTCCAATAACAAAAATAACGCCTTCTTTAATTATTGCGAATTAAATCATGCTTAATCCATTCCGGAATTTATTCGAGGAAATAAGCGTTTAAGATTTACTTCGTAATTTTTAATATAGATATTTAGAAGTTTTATGCATGTTTGCCTTGTCGCGAAGCGAGAATTCAATTAATTGAACGAGAAATACGAAATCGTCTGTAAAAAACTGTTTCTTTCTTTATTTTATTTTTTTTTTTTTTTTGTTGTTGTTGTTGTTGTTTGCTTAATTTCTTTTATACATCGTTTTAGATTTATTACAGTATTTGAATAGAACATGTAGCAAAGATTAGGTAATTCTTCAGATGATATAAATTATGTGCATTCTGAGTTAAAGATGAATGTAATGATGTTCAGTGAACCTAGCGTCAGAGTGTCGCTATAATAAACAAATATAGTGAATTTTAAAGAGTGCATTCATTCTCTTATGCGCTATCGACGAAGTATATTTTATTCAATCCAAAAAGTTTAAAGGAAATGGGAAAAAAAATGCGTATAATTTAATATTCCGTACAAAAGTCATGTGGTGTACACATCAGATTTTTTATACAATTCTTCGCATTGCAACAATTCTTCCAAATTTAAGAAGCAATTCAAATTCTCACCGTCATCGTAGCTTCTAATCAGGCAGGTGGCGCTATAAGTCTGTTTGCAATAGTGATTACATTCCCTCAGATAAAAATAAGTGCATTTGCACCTGCCTCTCTGCAATGATCGATTGTATATTTGTTTTGTCTTTTGCAATGGTACAAATGAAACGCACCATCAAACACTAAACTTTGTTACTGAAGATCAAGGTGGTCGAGTTTCACAGATGAACATAATTTTAAACACTATTTATAGCAACTACATACTCCTAGCACATTTTTAGACGATTTTCGTTGTATTTACACAAATATTTTACCTATCATTTTCGTGTTTTAAATGTTCTGTTTGTTAAGCCTAATTCTTTACAACCTTCCAACACCGTAATTTTCAAGACGAACACCTTTCCAAAGTCCAAAAATGTTGTAGGTCGACGATGGACAATGCGCTTTCTAAAGTCCGAAAGCGCGAAAATCCCATCAGGAGAATTTAGTATGGATATGAGGGAAAGGTATGGCTTTGATATAAGTTTCCTTTGTTCCATTTTTTCCAGAAAATTAGCAGTTGATTTTGACGTGTTGTTCCTTGCTTTGTCTTGATGCAGTTCTACTAATTGATGGCACTGTGCATATAGAGGAGATATGTCATATTTGAAATTGGGTTGTCATATTTGAAATTGAAATTGGGTATAAAATACGTTCCTGATAATATGTGGAGTTGATCTTATCACTTTTCTCCATTCTCTTTATTTATAATTTACCGTTATATAAAAAAACCAGCAGCAATCATAACTCCTTTTGAAAAACTTTCTTTAGATTCTTTGAACCATGTCTTAAAATTTTTGGTTAGAGTAGACTTTAAGGTGCACCTTGTATTATCGCTAAGCTGTTGTTTCATTTATGGTAGCCTGAGTAGTTGTATGTTATGGAAACCCTATTGTGACGTAATCGGGTGTATTCTGGGAAATTTTGAATCATGAGATGTTAAGCGCTTTTGTGGTGTGTGTTGGTTTTATTGTTTAGACGGTATAATGGTTGAATGTTGTAAGATTAATTTGAAGTTTCTGTACGATTTGGAACGAAAGGGGAAAAAGCGTTAATTGACTGAAAGTAAATGAAGGTTTACTTAGTAGCCATTATAAGTGTCCTTTTATGTAGAAAGGATATGCGTCTAGTCGAACGTAAAAAGCGTTTAGATGTGTTTCAATGGGTTTTTAGGAAGAAAAGTTCAGATGTGGCGACGCCGATATACGGATTCGAGTTCATATAATTTTAGGAAGTTTTTGGATACTGTTAAGAAATTTCGTGTGCCACAGGCTAAAGACGAAGGAACTTCTAAACAGGGTAAGTGGATATTTGCTTTTTGTATTGCTTAAATGTACAACATATTTTTACTTTTTTATGTTATTTTATGGTTTGGTTTAAAATGTAGTTTATTGAGATTATGTATTTTTGTTTGCCTGTATTGTAGAATTGGGTGCTCCTTTCACTTTTTAAGTGAAAATATATCGATGTGTACATGGGCAAAGTGAAGGGAGTGCGCAATGCAGGTTTGTGCAAGTTTTGGATTTTTTTTTTAAGTGAAAATAGATCTACGTGTACATGGATAAAGTCAAGGGAGTGCGCAATGCCATTTTTGTGCAATTTGGGGATTTTTTTTAATGAAAATAGATCGAGTTTGTGCAATTCTTTGTCTTGTTATTTTGGCTTTGTGTAGCGGCGATTTTTGCGCAAAAATCGACGTTATGAAAGCCAAAATAATAAGTCAAAGAAATGCATAAACTTTGTATCTATGTACTGCCAAAAATCGCAAAGGAGTACCCTAAAATATACTTTTACCAAATTGTTTACTTTTTTAATTACACTCATTTAAATACACCCAAGATTCATCTGTTGTGACAACGTTTTTCCATTTTCGTCCGGATAAAAGTTTATCGTAAGGAATTCTGCTTTCGAAGATATGTTGCGGTGAAAGATGATGCACATTATCTTTTTAAGATTCATATCAGCCTTAATCACTTTGTTTACTGCGTGCACTGAGCATTTTAATGACTTCGCAACTGTTCTTTGACTCGGCGGATTTTCTTTTAACATTACAAATTTTACCTTTGCAACATTCGAAACATTCCGTTTTTCCTTGGATATGTATTTGTAACAATTTTTCCACTTGAAGCCAAACTTTGACGTTTTCTTTTCCTTTCTTGTTAACATTATTACCTCAAGTAGCTTTAGATATCGAAAAATCATGGCTTTCACAGCATTTTTTTTGATAACTACATACGAATAATTTTCTTCGGAACGAGCATAAAAACAGTCCTCCATCCATTGCTTCTATTTAAAAGCGCCATTTTGCATGAAAACAAAACTGTCAAGTAGCAGACGATAATTTATACTCGCAAAAATATAGTTGAAATTTAAAAAAAATTTCCAAGCAGACGATTATTTTGACAGCAAGGCAAAATCATCCAAAAAGTGTGCCAACAGCCACTGTAAATGAAACTGCTAATCAGTGGTCTGGATACCCCCAGAGAATCTGAAATTACGTATGCCAAAATTACCTGTCTAACCATGAAAGAACGTTTAGCTTTATATGATTAAGCGTATTATTTATTCCTCCCCAATTCACACTAGCACTTAATCACACTTCTGAAAATATAAATATATATTTTAGATTAAATAACTGCGGGGCTATCGTTAAATGATATGTGGTGTATAAAGCGAGATACTTTTTATCTAGTACTTTCATATAGATATTAAATATGATACTGTATTACGTGAAAATGCATTATCTAATACTTTGATATAGCTATTAGATGTGATACTGTATAGAAAATATATGAATTAACCGTCATATATGACACTGAAAAATACACGATAAAATTCTACTTATTTATAAACTGAATGAAATTCAGAACTACAGACGTTAATACGATGTATAAAACTAACTAATCACTAATTAAGACACAATAACACGCCGAATAAATACTAATTCAGAAGTCAAACAACAAAAATCAGCGTTATAGGCGGTTTTGCAGCTGAAGATGATGGTTCGGTAAAACCATCGAAACTAGTCCTGTGAAAATTTTGTAGGTATAACGCTGATTTTTGTTGTTTGACTTCTGAATTAACTAATCACTATTCCGGTTGGGCGGCATATGTAGCATTAATATGGCGAAGTTCCTTTTGCGAGTCCTCTGCGGAGGCATCTCTCTTCTTAGCATATTCAGATAATCTAGTCTAACCTAATCGAGAAATTATGCAGCAGTTTCAGTTCTCAAAAGTGCCAATGCCTCAGAAGCATTAAAAAGTTATTTTACTATTGGTTTTATTCTAACTCCAGCAGACGAACGATTTTTTTAAAACTTTAAAATGATTTTTGTTGCAATATTCATTAATAATAATAATTAGTAATTTCAAATAATTCATAACGAATTAAAAAAAATACAAGGCCCGTAACTGGTCAGGTGAAAAATTTAAATTGCGCAGAAGATTCTAAAGAACAAAGTGATAAAAAAATAGTTTCTTATTGATTGAAAGTAATTACAAAATTCTTTGCGTATGATTTGGCAACGTCTCAGATTCAAACCAGATTTACAAGAATTTGGCAATATGTCAAAACGTCAAAACCTGAACATTAATTTAAAACTATTACACTCATAGTTATTTCTGGTGGTCAGCATCAACGAAACAATGAAAACCCATTAATCTGTTTCCACACTTTTCAAAGAACTTGAATAAAAGAATTCTGATATTTATTTCAAAGCACAGAAAAAGAAGAATTTAAGGAAGACAGGTGAAAAGAGAAATTCGAATAATGAGTCATGCGTTGATGTTAAGAATTCAATTAATCATAGTCTTCTTCTCAAGAAGTCAAACGGTTTGATACATCCAGCTTCCCACCCGTTGTTTTCAGAAAAAATGTTTCTATTTTTGAAGAACAAGAAAGGAAAAAAAAAAAGGCATAAGCAATACACAGAGTTCAGTTTTTGTTCCTGGCAAAAGTCCATAAAAGAGAGAAAAATTGTTTAAAAAATTCAATGCACATGAAAATAAAACAAAAGATTGGTAATAGACAGGAAAACTCGTTTAAAAAACAACTATTTTTAAAAAATTCGCATCAAAATCTAGATTCTTCATTATTTAATTTATTTACATATTATACAGGGCTCTAATATTTGGTGGCAACAATCTGAAAAGTGATTCGTCGTTAATAGTGAATCCAAGCAAAATGTCAAAACGAATTTAATAGCCCTCCTGGGCTAACGCCCTTTGGGCTAAAAATCATACCTCGTCAAAAAGCTTAAGAATTTATTTTTGCTTTTCTGTTACTAACTACTACTTTTACTTCTAACTGACGCTGTTAATCAATCCGTTCCGAATGATTTTTCAAGCACTAGAAATCAAGCGCAGTATTATCAGTTGAGATACAGAAAAGTGTCATAACTCTTTCCCGCCAAATTTCACTTATTTGACCTTCGAAAAGATGAGGGAGAAAAAGAACGAAGTTGCAAAAAGAATAGCACTTTTTTATACCAACATTCCATTCGGACGATCTTGATCTGATTCGCTTGGATAATTAATTCTATTGCCGAGAGCTTCTACCGGGAGAATGAACAAAAAGGTAACAATTTTTCAGCGATAATACATAAACAACATTCATTTTGGAATTCGGCAGAGATCTAAATTTCTGGATCAGTATCTTCGTTATGCTCCATTAGAATCCTTTTGTTCTTATAGAGACAGCGTTCGCCACCTATCATGAGGGAGGTTAAAAAATCATTCCAGCATTTCATAGCATACCTTTTTTGCTTTTCCAACGCACAAAAGAAACTATTACTCATTAAACTTAATGATTTATACCAATTATTTACAAGTAATTTATTATATTACCAATTATTTATAAGTAATTTATTATATTACCAATTATTTACAAGTATTTATTTAATTTATTATCTACCAATTATTTACAAATAATTTTATGGTATTTAATAATTTATATTAATTATTTTACAAAAATGAACTAAAGTAACCTAAAGCGTTAATGTTTTATAATCTAAAAATGTTAAATCATATGTGAATCCATTAACCTTTTTTGTAACCAAATAATAACCTGAAGATGTTAGTTAATGCGTCATGCTAACCTCATAATAACTTACAGATATAAATTTATATATGGTTTTAAAGTCGCTCAATCAGGATAGTGGCCAGTGACTCTGATTGACGTACCAAATGTTCCAGGTTCGAATCCCGGAGAAGGCATGGATGTTTGTAGAGTGTCGGCGCGGCACTCTAAATATGCGGCGAGGTGAAAGTCCTTCAAAGAGTTTGGTGGTAGGAGAAGAGGAGTGGAAAATACTTGGACCCGTTCTCTCCCAGGATGAAGCAATGGCGAAAGGGATGCTTGGGTTAAAAACTCTGAGAATACCTGTTTTAAACCTCTGTTTCATTTTTAGACAATCACCCCCTTCCTTTCCTAAACTCGAAAAATACATGTACATTTTAAATTGATATAATTAGTCCAAAGGGATTTGAATTCCGAAGGACTATTAGCTTTGTTTTGGCATTTTGCGGCGGACTCATAAATGTCGGTTCACTTTTCAAACTGTTGCCACAAAATGTTAGAGTCCTGCATTATATTTGAAGAAATTAAATAATGAAAAATCTGCATAAATGTATGTATATTTCTCGTATTGTGATAAAACAACGGTACATAGAGTCATCGAATTTTGAATAACGTAATCCTCCAACGAATATGAGCATGTGGAAGACCAAATTTGAAATTTGAAATTTGTTTTATGATCGATTTCCTATTTTTTAAAATTTTGACGAATTGATTAACAAACTCAAGGATTTCAAAGCGAGCAATGGCAACGTTGTGCAGAAAAAGCATTTTTATCTCCAGCGCGTGAGTCTCTGTATCGGAAATTCTAAAGATATGCTCGTTTTAAAATTATTTTGCGATATTGCTGTTGCACTGGATCTTTTATGGTTTAAGTGCGAGGAACATGATATTTAATAAAGAAAGGTAACACACAAAATGTTAAAAAACGCCCCTTTGGACGTAATTTAAAATCTGAAACATTTCAGTTTTTTTTTTTTTTTTTTAATTTGGTTTTTAAATTTAATAAGAAAATATAGAAAACACTGAAAAATGTCAATACATGAACGAAAGTAGTTTTTTATGTTCATAAACTAAAATTAAATACTTAAGTGGTTAATAAAAGGTTGACGGCATTTCTCCAATGAAAAAAGAAATTCCTCCCTCACCCCCGTGTTGACAATGTCTGTTCTGATATTTTTCAACACAAATGAGAGCTCATAACATTAGCGCTCATCAATAAATTATCACCTCCATCCTTCATTTGGTCGTATATACTGTGAATATATATTATTTTTAGACAGAAAATTATACCTCAATTAATCACTCTACTCAGCAACAATATAATATATATATTTTTTTCAAAGTCAATTTCTACTTAGGTCAACAAAGAAAAATGTTTTTCTTTCTCTAATCATCGCTTGCGTTGTGTGTTAGTTTCTTTCCGCATTCTCCGTTTGTGAAGCAAGCGACATTTTAAAGGGTTACATTTTAAACATATATTATTATCATGTTAATATAGAAATAAGGGGAGAATTTTCGCTGCATAATGGGACATTACATCTGCTTCATACAACTCTATATAACTACAATTCTTTAATTCTGTACACTTTAAAAATCTTACTGTTGCCACTTATTTTTGTTAAATATTACAATCCCATTTATCACAGTTATGTACTATTATTTATAAGTTGTTATAAAATTAATTTTTACAGCACGTGAGAATTTCTAATAAACGGTCATTATTTGTAAGTCTTATAATATACTCAAAATAAAAACAGCATATCTTTAGTTTCGATAAACAGGAATAAATAAGTAGAAATTGACTTCGATAAACAGGAATAAATAAGTAAAAATGTGAAAAAACTGTATAAACATCAAATGTCATGCACTACAAGTTTAAAAAAAAATGTATCTGAACTTGAGTGGACGAATAAAAAGTATTTTATTAACGATTGAAAATTTGAATGACTGAAAATTTGAACAAGGTATAGGGAGAGTGTGAGCTGATTGTAGGAATTTAAAAAAAAAAATGTCATAACTGGTTTAAGCTCAGCTGTGCTGCTAGGTAACCAGACCTTGCTACATCACAAAAACTGGTTTAGGGATTTTGGCATAAAGTTCGAAGTTTTCAACTTTCTACAACAACGGCGCACACCATTACTTTTCAAGGTGAATTTATACTTGGATAGAGGTGCACAGATGCACACAACACGAGCACATAAAAAAGAGATCGGTCGTATTTTGTTTTGTGCTGACATGTGTGTTGGACGCAGTTTCTATTTCGTTAAAAATCAGAAAAATTTGATACTTGAATTTTATTGATAATTTTTTTATTTATATTTTTCGCTTGAATTTTATTGAAAACTAAAACATTTTTATCGTGATCGCACAGCGGCGGGGACACGTCAAACGATCTGCGAGTGCTATGGCGCCGCTGGCATAAGGTTGAGAGCCCCTGCTCTATGCCATTTATACAACCATCTGAACGAAGCCTTAGGCTGTGTTCAGACGGGGGTATAAATTTCACAGCTGTTCGTTGCTAGGTAACCAAACCTTGCTACATCACAAAAACTGTTTTAGCGGTTCTGACATAAAGTTCACAGTTTTCAACTATGCGGACTTGGTATTAGAGCCGACCAATCAGAGCGAACGCGCGAAACCTACTGAGCGGGAAAACAGAACGAGAAAGCTGTAGACGCATCCACGCATGCGCGAATTTAGCTTCTCTAATTGGCTGCAGCTTAGACCGTGTCTCGCAGGTATGAATGGAATTTCCGCAGTTTATACCTTATGAATATGCTTCTATGACATTTATACCACCGTCTGAAGAGAAACTAGATACAGGTTACACATGAGGAAAACCACGAAGACGCCCATGTACCACCCGCTTGTGGGGATTCGAATCACGGTCCGAGTTACCAGTGTTCAACGACTTTACCCGCTCGGTCGCTGGTGCCCCTCCCAAAGAAAAAGATAGTTGGAGTAGTTACACTTAAATTTGCTTTCTTATTACATAAAGAAAAAATTTCGTATCTTATTCATGTAGACAAGAATGTTATTATCTTGGCTAATTCAATGTGCAGTCATATTACGAGAAAATTTTCTTTAGGCTAATGGAAGATTTGTATACTAAGGATTTTGTGCCTTATTATATTCAGCCATGCCGTTTCGTAGGAAAATGTATTAATGAGAGTTGGCTGTAACTAAGAAATAATGTGTAATTTTTTGGAATGTTATTTTAAATGACACATCGAGATCCTTTTAGCGATCCTTAATAGCGAGATCCTTTTATAGCTATCAAGAGTGGTTAGGTGAAATAAGGTTATATGGTTGCCAGAAATACGAACGTGATAGAATCATTCGGAAGCTATAAAAAGCATTCGTTTCCATTTTTAGCCCCAAAATTACGGCAATTTGGATTCCTGATGATAAAGATTTTACCACAATACATTGCTTTCATGCATTTTACTCACCCTCACTTTCAAACAAAGGGCTGTCAAAGTTAGGGCAACACAAAACTTCAAAAGCCGTAGAACGTAAATTCAATCAGGGAACAGGATGCTATTAAGTCGTTTTACAGAAAAAGATAACGATCGATTTTGTTTTTGTTCCAGAACAGTGATCTTGCTGCCAAATTTAGAATACTAATTCAACGACCCTGAGAAGAAATTTACATACTGAAAACGGTGGTCACTACTCGAAATTAAGCTGCTTTTGCAGAAGGAGATGGAAATGATTTTGTTTTGTTTCACAACGAAGTTCTTGTTAGTAGAAAAAGCTGTAGATCTTTCTCTTGCACAGGACTAGAGCAGAATCATCCAACAGAGACCATTCAAGTTTAGTTAAAGCTTGTTTTCTAACAAAACAAGTTGACTGCGTGAGAAATGCTGCGGTTTTCCTCACATGTAATGAAAGTAAAAACCAGTTCCCATTAGTAATTACAACCTTCCATGAAAATAAAGCGTCTGCACTTTCTGCTCGGATTCAACCGACGTAGTAATTATTAGCCCAAAGGAGCGTTAGCTCAGAAGGGCTATTAATTTCGTTTAGGCATTTTACGTCGATTCACTATAAACGGCGAATCACTTTTGATATTGTTGCCACTAAATATTATCGCCCTGTATTATATTTAAAGGAATAAAATAACGAAGAATCTGCATAAATGTAGGTATGTTTCTCCAATGTGATAAAACAACGATACTTAGAGCCCTGCAATTTTGAATAACGTACGATTATCTATTTCATATTTTGTAAAACTTTATTAGGTATTTCTCCCACCTTCTTAGCGTGCCTTCGTGATGTAGTGGTCTGCACGCTGGGCGCGTATCCCAGAGGTCCGTGGTTCGATTCCCGGCGAAGGCGTTGCTCAATTTTCAAGTCTCCTGCTTCCAAAAAAATACCCACTGTCTCTGCAACTTTAGCGAATTTTTATTAACAAACTCAACGATTTAAAAGCGAGAAATGGCAACACTCTACGGAGGGGGGGACATTTTTATGTCCAGCGCGCGAGACTGTAAATATTTTGTGATATTGCTGTTGAATTGAATTTTATGGTTTAAGTGCGAAGAACATGATATTTAATAAATAAAAGTATTTAGCTGTGTTTTTACAATGAATAACATGCTTTATATATATCTTTATAACCGAAAAAAGTAGATTTGATCGAATAAAAATTAATCAGAACATTACACTGAAAATTGCATGGAAAAAACGAGACTTGTTCAATTTTCAATTTCATTAATCAACATCATTGACACAGCTTTTTAAAGAGCATATCAAAATATTTTTAACAGCATTTTTTTTTTTTTTTTTTTTTTTTTTTTTTCCCGATTATCAATCCTCCTAATTTTACGTTTGAAACAGATGATCTCAACGCAGATAAGTTAATCATCGAGATCTGGCGATCCACTGTGAGATCGGGAAGTGAAAGTCACAGCCAGATGTGACGAAAATAACATCTCTGATAATGATAATAATTTCCGCTGCTGTTTACGTGATATTGCCAATATTTAGCGATACAGATTAATGTGATCTTATCACCTTTCATCGAGATGAATCACCACCACATCTTTCAATGCTTGTGCAAGATGTGTTAAGCTTTCGTTTCCCACGATGGTAGAACTAAGTCACAATCATTCCTTCAGCCCCATGACGGCGAGATCTAAAACACGTGGATTTCTTCTTTTAGATTTATATAGCAAACGATTCAGAATCTATTGATCGAAAGGAAAGAATGGTTTGCAACAACTGCAAACATTACTTTGAATGATTTCAGACCCAGATTCAATCAGCCTGAGCCTTAAGAACAGCAGTTTTTCAAGGACAAGTTTTGAGTTATTTGGAGTCACTGCAAATAACGATGTTATTGAGTTATTTAGTTTTGACTTTAACGGCAAAACATGCGAAGGATATATGTCTTAGAGATGGAGAAGGATATAGATTATAGGTGTGTAAACTTATGGCATGACTGCGCCGTCACTCGCTCAAAAAAGAACTGCCTAAATAGGCATGACTTTGATAGCTCCATGATGTGAATGCTCCAAAGAATAGGAGATGAAAGATGAGTGGAGTTTGCATACATAACAGGAGATGGAAGATGAATGGAGTTTGCATACGTAATAGGAGTTGAAGATGAATGGAGTTTGCATACGTAATGGAAGATGATTGTCCGGATGCAATGATGACTTTCAAAAGTAGTTCCAGGGGTAATATTTCAAATATACAAATATGAAACTAATGAAATATTAGGATGCCAGATATGTAAACTACCACACTCTAACACACGGAAATTGAAGGATACCTTCCTGAAGGACCTTTTTCAATTAAGAAAACTGTTTCATGATCCTTTGACGCATGGAGCAAACCAGGAAAACTCCGAAGCAGGCAAAATGCTTGACAGGATTTGAACCTAGATCGAAGTACCAGTATTCAACGGATCTTACTACTCGGTTACTGCTTCATCATTTATTCAGCGACCCCTTAATGACTCTTTTCTTTACTCCTATAAGAGAAAAACTATATTTTGATGACGTGTAATGATTTTGGAGGCTTCCAAAAATCTTCTAGGTTTTTGTGGACCTGAATATTAATCAGAATTTCAATGTCCTTGCTGGAGTACGGACCAAACATAAATATCGTGGCTCATAAACAGAAACAATCTATTTGCGTTTCAGAATGACTGTTGTGATTAATAAGGACAATAAAAATATTTCAGGAAACGGCGCGTGATGTTTATAGGTGTAAGATGATGATGATATAAACTACCAAAAATAAAATATGGTGATGATAATAAACTACCATAAAATCACACCAATATTTTTTTTTTTTTTTTTTTTTGTAAACCTCATTATTTTATTAGGAGAAAAAGGTTTTTTATTATGCCCTGCCGGTGATGCGAACATTTCTATTTTGGCGAATACTCGCAGATCAGCATTCAAGTCCCGGATTTTTTATGAGGAGACACCGCTTTGCAGCAATTCCGCATGAAGTATATTAAGAAGTCCCCCCCCCCCATTAGACGTTTCGGTCTACTTGAATAAAGATGGGGAGGGGAAGAAGCAAGGAAATAAGCCAAAGCAAATAGAAGTTTCTTATAAACATACACCAGTGTAGTGTATTAGAGCTCATACATTCAACATAGATGATGTACTCAACAAAATAAACTTTTACGCTAGACAAAATAAACGGATAAACAAGAATATGAACTCAGAGGTAGAATAAATATCGGTTTAGAGCTTTCTCTTGCAAGTGCTTAAATCGTACTGCTTCTCTTCTTTCTATTTCTTAAAAGTTTGTGCTTCTTTTTAAGCGGAACTTCAATAAAGTGAAGGTCAGGTATGAAGAAATTTCGGACAGCCTCTCGTCATACATGTTTTTTGTAAAAATAAAAATTTTCACTTTTGCATGCATAATTTCGTTAACGATATTATTTTTAGCCTAAACAGCGTTAGCCCAGACGGGCTATTAATTTCGTTTTGGGATTTTGCGTCGAAAACTTTAAGAACCTGAATCACTTTTCAGATTGTTGCCACCAAATATTATCGCCCTGTGTTATATATAAAGAAATTAAATAACGAAGAATCTGCATAAATATATGTATGTTTCTCGCATTGTGATAAAACAACGGTACTTAGAGCCATCCAATTTTGAATAATGTAATCTTCCACCGAATATGGGCATCTGGAAGCCCAAATTTGGAATTAGTTTTATTATCTATTTCATATTTTGTAAGGCATTTGTGAGTTTTTGATTAAGAAACTCAACAATTTCAAAGCGAGTAATGGCAACACTGTACGGGGGGAGGAACATTTTTATTTACACTGCGCGAGATTGTGTATCGGAAATTCTAAAGATATGCTCTTTTAAATATTTTGTGATATTGCTGTCAAATTGAATTTTAGGTTTAAGTGCGAAGAACACGATATTCAATAAATAAAGGTTCTTTAATAATAAGATCACTTATTAGTCCAAAGGGATTTCAGTCCCGAATGACTATTGCTTTCGTTTTCACATTTTGCGTCGGACTCATAAACGTCGGTTCACTTTTCAAACTGTTGCCACAAATGTTAGAGTCCTGCATTATATTTGAAGAAATTAAATAATGAAAAATCTGCATAAATGATTCGTCTATTTCTCGCATTGTGATAAAACAATGGTACATAGAGCCATCGAATTTTGAATGACGAAATCCTACTGCGAATATGGGCATCTGAAATCCCAAATTTGGAATTTGTTTTATTATAGATTTTATATTTTGTAAAACTTTAACGAATTTTTGATTTACAAACTCAATGCTTTAAAAGCGAGAAATGGCAACGTTATATAGAAAAAAAAATACTTTTATCTCCAGCTCGCGAGACTGTGTATATCGGAAATTCTAAAGATATGCTTAATTTAACATTATTTTGCGATATTGCTCTTGAACTGAATTTTATGGTTTAAGTGCAAAGAACATGATATTTAATAAATAAAGGTAACACTCAAAACGTTAAAAAAACGCCCCTTTGGACGTAATTTAAAATCTGAAAAATTTCAGTTTTTTTTTTTTTTTTTTTTTTTTTATTATTATTATTATTATTATTATTATTTAACACATGAAGTTGAAATGAATATCGTAATTTTCATTTAGAAACTCCCAACATATTACATTATTTATTTTCAATTAGCACGTAAAATCATATGAAAAAAGCGAATGAAATCACTCGGAACGTGAAGAAAGATCTAAAAACAGCCACTAAAAGGCGTTGCCACTGCACGACGTTTAATTTACTTCCTTTTAGTGTATCGTTCTGGCTCGGGTTTATCGATTCACTTCTGCATCGTTTCTGGTTAAACGTGATTTTTCGATTAAAAGTGAATTTTATTAAACCGTGGACTTTATTCTTTTCTTTCCCGTTTACATATGCCTTTAGAATCCAGCAAAACAAATCGCCTTTAAAAACTATTTCTTAAAAAAGGATTTTACTAAGATCAGATGCTTTGTTTTGCTTATCACGCATATGAAAGGTGCGAAGCAAACTCTCATTTTGTTTGCATACATAAATTAAGGCAAAATTAGTAATGCTCAAGCCATTTGATCCTGGCGCTATTATTAACATTAGCTGGTTATCAGGAAACGTGTGGGATGGTTTTTAGTTTCTCAATAAGCTAATAATGTTTTCTTTGACGTCTTTCTGAATGTCTTCAACATTTTTCTTCTATTTACAATCCGTACTTTTTATAATAAAATACATACAGGGTAGTTATAATTAAAGTGACCCTATTCAGACTCCTCTAGAACCTGTTCTACTAATTGAATTTTGATGTAATTTGGTGTACATGTTATATGGACCACGGGGAAACGATTTCAGCAATAAAAAAATAGTTCAAATTTTGAACACCAGGGGGGAGGAACCATTCTTCGAGATGGGCCCTTTTCGCAATCCCTTTAAACGACGATATTCATGCAATGCAGCTAAGAGCGCTGCTGTTTTGATAAAACAGTTTTACCACTAAAGCTCGATATTTCTTCTCTTATGGGCATGAGTAAAGATGACAAAGGCACACAAAGTCAATTTCTACAAGTCTCTTTATAGGTTTGACTAATTTGCATAAGGAATTTTTGAAAATTGCTATCTGGTGGTCAAAATTTGAACTATTTTTTTATTGCAGAAATCTTTTCCCCCTAGTTCATATAACGTATATACAAAGTTTCATCAAAATCCGATAGGCAGAACGGGTTCTACAGGGGTCTGAATAGGGTAACTGGGGTTATAAGATAGGGTATACAGAGGTTATAATCCCTGTATACCCTATGACTTTGTTATAACCCAGTGACCTTTGTAATCTGCAAACTATTCTATAGAGACAAAACAGAAAAATTTGCAGGTTGCAATCAATATTCATACTTAAAATCCCACTAAGTAATGAAAACTTTAAATTTTTCTGAAAGTTATGCATGTAAAAAACCTCCACTATATTCATTTTCTATCATTGTTAGGAATTTTTGCAGATTTATAAAAAAATAGAAAACGTTAAAATCGCATTAGTATTTTTCTTCTACTTATTTTTTATAATAAAATACATACAAACAGTGCTTTTTATATCCATTAATAATTTAAATTTATTAATTATCTCTACATGTAATAAAAAGAAGAGTTTGTGGTGTGCGTCCTTTGTTCGTGCTGCGCGTAAGCAAATAGACCCAGGTCTACGAAATTTGGTAGACAGGATGCAGACAAGAACCAGTGCACCTCGAAGCGATTTTTTCAAAATTCGAATGGTTTTTATTATTATTATTTTATGTTTTTTGATGAAATCGCATCAAATCGATGGCACGCAGCCATTATTGCTGACATCAGCACTGTTGCCGCTCGGAAAAATGAGGGCGATAATTCTGTGCAGTTTTTAAATTTAATGTTTCTCTTGGATACTGGACGTTTGTTTTCCGGTACATTTAAAAGCCAGACGAAGGCTGGCCGCATAGCGGCTAGTATTATATAAGACTCTTCCAAGTTTTTAATAATATTTTGGTATAAGTTAAATTTGATATAATTTAAAGATACAATGTGTCTGTAATCTGCAAATTATTAGATTTATTTACGGCAACAAAATAGAAAAATTTGCAAGCTGTAGTTACTATTCATATTTAATTCCCAGTAGCTAATCAAAACTTGAAATTATTTTTTGAAATTTTAAAAATCCTGCTTGTAAAAACGTCCACTATATTCTTTCCCCATCATTTTTACGAATTTTTGCAAATTTATAAAAGAATAGAAAACGCTAAAATTGTTTTGGGTTAAATTTAACAAACGTACCATTGCAAATGTAAGGAATATTTGCCTTAAAAGATTATTAAATTGAATATGAAATGAAAAAGTTATCCTATAAAAGTATTAAAATAATTTACCCCTCTTAAAACATTAAAATTAAAAATCTAATGCAAAATGAATTTATTTACTCTACAAAAATCGCATGCAAAATGCAATCATTTATACTGTAAAAACATTAAAATTGAATACTAAATGAAACCGTTTACTGCAATACCGTCCGAAACTACTGCAATAAAATATAAAATAGTTATTTATGTTTACAAACGCTGAAAGTGGATACAAAATGAAGCTATCAAAAAAAGTTCTTACCCACTAAAAAATTAAATTATTTTCCCTTTTAAAAACAATTTAATAATTGTTCATTTAAAAAAATAAAATCTAATAGGAATTGAATTATTTATAGCCTAAAATATACGTTCCAAAAAAATTTAAAAAATGAAGCATTATATACGCATGCTCATGTCAAGAAAATTCAAAAATAAACACCGTTTACAAATGTTCCAAAAAATAAATAATGAAGTATTTTGTATGTATACTCATGTTAAGAAAATTCAAAAATAAACATCGTTTATATACGTTCCAAAAAATAAGTAATGAGGTATTATATATACGTATTCTCATGTCAAGAGAATTCAAAATAAACTCTCTTTTTACAATTTCCCAACCAACACCTATAAAGATGAGTTTTTCCTGGTGATGTCTTCAGTCGCTTAGCAACTGTGGCAATGTTTATTACCCGTAAATATCCGGGTTATCAGACGCTTGGTTTTCCCATGCAATTTAGCGTAAACTAATCAAAGCCATGCAATAAAATGATAAAGAATGTTACTTACTTAAGAAATTAAGGATCGCAGACGGTAACCTGCGGAAAAAAGCGAAAGAAACCACTTGTTGCTCAAATTCCCGGGCTAGTGGAAAACGGCCAAGCACAAACACATAAACAAGTCTCGTAAGAGATATATGTCACGTGTTAAGAAAAGTTACGTACACATGGCTTTAAGAACGATGCACACAAATTGTACCGAATGCTATTGGAATACTGTTTACTTCACAATAATCATAAAATATATCCGAGTTGGTATCACTTGCAATGAATAAACAACAAACGCAGAGTTTCTCCACCTGCAAAAACACTGGCAGTGCTTTAACAACAGCACGTCTCCTTCTGAAGCCTGGGAAACTCGCAAGTAACGCCGTAGTTTATCCAGCGTCAGGTGGCAACGGACGGAGCAAGGTTACTATTCGTTAACCCGAAGGGAATTCCACGCCAAGTTTCATCGCCAAGGGTTGCCTCTTGGCGCGCTGCGGGAAGCAAGGTAATTTTTGCTGGTTTCGTGCTGCGAGAAGAATTTTAAGTAGACTCTTACGGGCGTCATGATTTAAATACGGATGGACGTAATAAATAGTTGGGGGGGGGGAGAAGAGAGAGGAAAGAAAGAAAAAGGTTCAATAGCATATAGTAATTTTTTTTTCCTTTTAAGTTCAGTTTTGATACTGGATTTAACACTCGTGAAGGTGGATTTAACGCAATTCTTATTTAATAGTCTGGCTTTCTACTTTACAGTTTTTAAAATTTTAGTTGATGAGTTATTATACCAAAGCGCAGACGGGCTCTTAATTTCGTTTTGGCATTTTGCGTTCAAAACTTTAATTGTTGGTTAGCTTTTCAAACTGTTACCACCAAATATTATCGGACTGTGTTACATTAAAAGAAATTAAATAATGAAGAATCTGCATGAATGTATGTATGTTTCACGCATTGTGATAAAACAACGGCACCTAGAGACATCCAGTGTTGAATAACGTAATCTTCCACCGAATATGGATATCTGGAACCCCTAATTTGGAATTTATCTATTTCATATGTTGTAAAACGAATTTTTGATTAACAACCTCAACAATTTCAAAGAGAGCAATGACAACACTGTACCGGGGGGGGGAAGAAACTTTTTATCACCAGCCCGCGAGTCTGTGCAGCTGAAATTCTAAAGATATGCTAAATTTGCTGAGCTCAATATATGTATATATAAACTTGCCAGTTTAAAGGTGAAATTTTTTCCAACTTTACTTAGCATTTAAATAAATCTGTTTATACACATAAACAGGGTTTGCTGATAGCTGCAGTCATATTTAATTATATTCCGTTTCATTTACGCTGATTTTTAATAATTACTGAAAACAAAATTAAAAAGTTAAAAAAAAACTTAGGGGGCTATTTAAAGGACTGTCAAAATTTTTAAAAGCCTTTTTATACCATTTATTATCGTCAGATCATTCCAAAATTTCTCTTCAGTGTAGTAAGAGTATTAAGATATTTTTTCTAGCAAAAAATTTAAAAATTGGTATTTAATCGATTTACGAAGTCCCCTTAAATCATTTAATATTGATCTTAAGTTCTACAAATTCCTGACTATATGAATAAAAAATTATTTATTTGAAGCGTTTAACGCCTAAAAAATTATCGAAAGACTCAATGAAAGTTCAGAAGTACAGAATAATTGTCTGACGATTCAATCCACCTCCCATTTATCAGGAGTTGACTTAAATTGTTAATTGTTTATTGTTAAATTGTAAAAAGATTGAGTAAGTTATTTGAACTTGTCTTACAATACATTACCTCTTAGTGGCTTATTCTGGTTATCGGTTTCTTCAAAGAGAAAAGAAAGAAAACAATCAAAAACAACGGTACCTAAAATCATTAAACTTTGAATAACGTAGTCCTCCACCCGAACGTGGGTCTGGAAGGCCAAATTTGGAATTTGGAATTTGTTTAATTGTCTCTTTCATGTTTTGAGAAACTTTAACGAATTTTTGATTCAAAAATTGAAAATTTTCAGAGTGACCAGTGGCAATCAGGGCTTAATTTCTAAAAGTAGAAGTACCGGAGCCTTATGGAAGACCGTCACGAAAGAATAACGAGAGTAAATAATTGAATAAAATGATTATTAAAGTCATTAATAATTTAAAAATTGAATAGTTAATGATTATATATCAAATTAATTCATAATTATTTAATTGTTCTGGTTATTTAATTGTTTAATTTATGTTAATAATTAATATTTATTAATTATTATTTAATTCATGACTAATTTATCATTATTTATACAAATAATTGAATAATTAAAGTAATTAAATGATTAAAATTAAATAAAATGCAAAGAGATCAAATTAAATTTAATAAGCGATTTTTAATAAAATTTTCGAGACCAAATTACTGCTGAAATTTTTGTTCAGTTGCATAAAAGAAGCGCCGAAGCCTTCTTATTTAGGGCTCTGGTGCGCTCCGGCTAGAATTAAAATTTATCCCCAAAACTATATAAGCTTTGGTGGCAACACTTTAAGGAACGAAGCATTTTTATCTCCAGCATGCGAGACTGTCTATTGGAAATTCTAGAGATAGGTTGTTATTAAAAATTGTTAGCCCAAATGCTTTCGAAATGTGTTTGTGTCTGTAAATGAAAAAAACGCCCGTTTGGACTTAATATAAAATTTGAAAGCATTTAGATTTCTTTTTTTGTTAATTTTATTTTTGTTTTCATTTTTATCGCGGATTAGATATTATCCAAAATGAAAGTTTTAACACCCGAAAGAATTTTCTAATTTTAATAACGAAACTTAGTTGAAAGAATATATAAATTGCAAAGCTGAGAAGTAAATATTTTCTTACAAAATATAATAATTTTGAAACTGTAGTTAATCTCCGTAATATGATAGTTTTTTAAATTGTAGTTAAACTGTTATGTTGTTTCTTTCGTGAAAGATAATCAAACACTATTGGGCAAGCCTAGTCAAAGGGGCTTTGTCCCTGAAGGACTATTGTTTCCTTTTTGCGATTCTGCGTCGGAACCCTTTAAATGGAGTATTACTTTTCAAATCGTTGCCACCAAATGCTATCGCCCTGTATTATATTTGAAGAAATTAAATAATGAAAAATCTGCATAAATGTATGTATATTTCTCGCGTTGTGATAAAAACAACGCTACCTAGAGCCATCGAATTTTGAATGCCGAATCCTCCTAAGAATATGGGCATGTGGAAGACGAAATTTGAAATTTGGAATTTGTTTTATTATCGATTTCATATTTTGTTAAACTTTACGAATTTTTGATTAACAAACTCAACGATTTAAAAACGAGCAACGGCAACACTCTACGGAAAAAAAAAAAAAAAAAAAAAAAAAAAAAAAGAACCTTTTTATCTCCAGCGCGAGGAAATGTGTATCAGAAATTCTAAAGATATGCTCATTTTAAAATTATTTTGCGACATTGCTGTTGAACTGAGTTTTATGATTTAAGTGCAAAGAACATGATATTTAATAAATAAAGATAGCACACAAGACGTTAAAAAAACTCTCCTTTGGACATAACTTAAATTCCGAAACCTTTCACATATTTTTGTTATTATTACATAATTCACAAGCAGATTTTTATCTACAGTGCGCGAGATTGTTGCCATTCGGAAAAATAAGTGGTAAAATTAGCGTTTCCCGAGTTTTTAATTAATATCTCGGCTCATTAAATTCGTTCGAAGATCATCATGGTTGAAATGATTTCCCACGAATCATTGGAATCGGGAATAATACATTTAACGTTTTGCAATGCTATTTTATATCATATTTTATAAAACTTAGAAATTTTTTAATTAAGGAACTGTAAGATTTGAAAGCGAGCAGTGGCAACACTACTGGGAAGAAAGCAAATTTTCATCTCCGGCGTGCGAGACTGTTGCCACTCGGGAAAAATGAGGGCGAAAATTAGCGTTTTCCGAGTTTTTAATTAATATCTCCGCTAATTAAAGTCGTACGAAGATGAGAATGGTCGGAATGATTTCTCACGAATTTTTGGAATCCAAAGGTACCTGTCTAGAAACTCAACTCCCCACCGTTCCGGAGGAGATTCTGCCATAAACAAACAGACAGACGAGCATATATTTTTAATTGTATAGATTATTATAAATGCTTATACTTACCAGTTTCATAAATGTGCAACGGTAATAGCCATTGCCACTAAAATAAACAGAATAAAGCCGTGTACGCTCACATTTACACTGAAGCCCCCAGTGGCAGCAGAAAGTCTTTGATGACTTTTGTGTGGAGCACCGCGAAATTTAGTTATAAATAACGAAGGTCGTTTACAGCTCAATAGCTCATCTACAGTTGTCAGTAAAAGATTTTCGGTGACGCTATCAAACACAATGCTAATATACACCTGGTGAAATGCACAGGTGCCGGCCTTATACTTGTCAAACAACCCATTTACAAAAATCCCACAGCGGCATTTTAGGAACTCTGAAACTGATTTGCATTTCTTGGAAAGAGAGAGAAGGCAAGTACAACAGTGGTGGACATTTTCTCTAAGGCGATATCCTTCCTCCATGGAAACACCATGGAGGTACGGCTCTTTCTTACCTCCAAGGAAAACACAAAATTGCTTAAAACTACAGTAGTCGTTTCCGAGGAAGTTTCGTGCTTACTTTCTAACAAAGAAAAAAGACAAGTGCGTAGAAGATTGTGGCAAACTTCACTGTTATTAGATTTTCCGATTTGTTTACTTTTACATAAAATGGATTGATGAATATACTATTTAATTCGGCTAATGGTAATCAACAATTCTGATTAATTACCATTCTTTCTTTTTACTTCCTTGTACAAAGTAAAAGAAGTACTATAATCGCGAAACATTTCGGGTATCATATTTCGACGAAAATATCCATGTTGACCACTCTCGATTTCACTTGAACGGTGTTTTTGCGTGACATCTGTACGTACGGACAGAATAAGGGACTCCCCCCCCCCGAATGCATTGTAAAATGGAATCAGAAGAAATTTTTCACTTTTTTGAAGAAATTTTTCACTTTTCTTTTTTGAAGAGACTGGAAGGCCATTTTAGTACAAAATGTTTTTCATGTATGCCTCCCACTCTGTATGTAGGTATGTAGGTACGTACGTACATATATACGTATCTCGCATAACTCAAGACGAGTAGCCTTAGAGAAAGGTTGAAACTTTGTGTATGGAACTGCTATAACATGTATTTGCTCATCTCTCTTTTTGGTTGCAATAGGCTTCTACCAAACGTATATATATATATATATATATATATATATATTCGTATAATACACAAATTTATAATTATATATATATATATATATATACGCACACACACTGCTTGGTGAACTCAGTGTCTTATGTTGGTAAATTGTGCATTTTTTGCCTTGAAAGATGATTGAATTACGTTGCTCTTTTGTTCCGGTTAAGATTTTTATGCCTTTAGTTAATATGTATGCGATAGTTGTAGAATTATCAACAGCTTAAACAACTTAAACAACTTTAGCTTAAAAGTTGTTTAAGTGCTATTAAGCCTAACGTAGCCGCCATTTGTTTATGTTTAAAATTTTTAATAGAATAGTGAATTAAGTTAGTTTTGGACCAACTTCAGTGTCTTTTTGCCGAGTGGGAGCAAAAGAAAACTTTCATGTTTGTGCACCAAAAAATCTGTCTTCATGCCTTTTGGCCGAGTAGCTCGTTTTGGCGTAGAAAACTCTAATTTTAATTGCAATTTTTTTTAATCTGTTTTGAACTGCATTTGGTATTTTATATTTTTCTGTATTTTACGATTTTTAATGAAGATGTTTTGAGTTTTGATGTACTTTTCCCTTGCCGAAAAGTGAGAACTGAATTTATTGAATGATAACTATATCTGTAATGAAATTCGAGGAAATAAATATAAACAAAGTGCAGCAAAAAATGTGTATATAGCCATAGAAGAGCCATAGAAGAGAAGTCATGTGGTGTCCATATCAGATTTTTTTTTTTTTTTTTTTTCCATCTCTGACTGGACTTTAATTAGGAAAGCTTTTATTTCTGGGCGAGTATGTGTTTATGTTGCCCCATTGCAATTCGGCCGCTAAGGCAGCCAGCCGCATAATCCCCGTTATATAGTGAACTTCCATCATTCAAGGTAACTGAGACCATAACGTCTTCGGATAGCCGAAATGTCGGTTCAATAGACACTGAATTTTAAATCAGGCCAGATATTCTTTCAACAAGATCTTCTGAAACTGTTTATTTGGAACTCCAAACATAAGTGTGCAAGTGCTAGAACTGACATTTTGAAACGAACTCGTTTATTAGTAAATAAAATGTAGTTCCTTCCAGTTAAAGTAAAATTCCGCATTAGGTTCCATGATTTTTTTTTTTAAACTTTTTATGAAATTTTATTTTCAGCTATTAAATAAATCTACAGTACAAAATTTCAGTTAAAGCTACTATTTTGTTCATATATTCCGAATAAATCTTTATATGGATTTGTAAGATTAAATACATGATGGCGACTCAGAATGTATTTATAATTTCTAGAATGGTGTTTAGATGTGAAGAGACTGGAAGGCTATTTTAGTAAAAAATGGTTTTCATGTATGCCTCCCACTCATGTAGCATAATGTTCAAAATATAAAATTGCGCTGAGTATTTATAATATTAATTCATAATATGTTTATTTCCAATTCTCACCCAGACCCGCCAGCGGCCGAGTGTTAAAATCCCTGAACACTGGTAGTTCCGTCTGGCGTTCGAATCCTGGCGAACGAACGGGTTGGCTGCAAAGGCGTTTTCTTGTTTTTCCTGTGTAACGTGTATACGAGCCAGTTTTCCTTAGAAAGTCTTTCCACGAAGGCATCCCTCCCCTTAGGCATATATAGCCCTTCAGTGCTTTGCCATAAATAAGTAAACCAAACCAAGCCTATTCCCATCCTCTTGAAAAAAGATACATTTGACACATACTTTGTTTTTGAATAATCCATTCTCCAGGGTTGCAAGGGTTACTCAGACTATAATTTTTCAGTATTTCTCTCTCGTGACCAAGGATAAAACTGGATACCGGGAGAGTTAAATAATGTATCGACCCCCGTTGGATCTCCAGTTGCAAACATAAGCGTCTTGGAAAAGAGAACCTTCCCTTCAATCAGAACCAAATACTGGACACAGCTTTGCAAGACAAACACAAATGAGATGCCAGCAAATATTAGCAGTCATTTACCAGTCTTATAACCAAGAACGTCACCCAGGATTGCTACAGCGTTTTGTCTATAACCTTCATGAAGGTCATGTGTAAAAACCAATATTGCACCACAGAAAGACACACACTCCACTCAACAGTCTCAAAGTCTTTCTGCCCTGAGTGGAGTCGAACCCAAGGCCTTGATTGCAGTCCAGCAATCAGCTCCTATTAAGCATTATATAGTCCATGCAGGCTCGAAAAGGATTTAAAGTGTTCGATTTATACAGCATTTATTTATTATCATAAACATAATTTTAAAAAATACAAAAAGAAAAGTCTGCAAGGCTTTAGATTTTTAACGGTCACCCAAAACAGTTTGTTAAGGTTTTTTAATCTCTCGCTAAGCTCGCAAGTCTACAAGTCTGCTGTTATACTCATCAAACTTTTTTTTTTTTTTTGTCTTTTTAGCTTTATTATTAAGCATCGCTTTCTTCGCACTTACGCCATATGCAATTCGACAGCAAAATTGCAAAAAAAATTTTAAGCCGCATAGCAGTATGCGTTTACAATTCCCGATGCAGCGTCAAGTGTTGGCATACATTCTTATTTTTTTTTATTTTTTATTTTTTTTTATTTATTTAATTTTTTTTTTTTTTTGGGGGGGGGGGAATCTCTTTCTCAATTTCTCATATCAATGTTCCGTTTTCGTACTAAGATGGCTTTACAAAACTTTTTTTTTTTTTTTTGTCTTTTTATTATTAACGTTTTGTGTGTTTACTTCATTTATTAAATATTACGTTCTTGGTGCTTAAGCCACATAAACTTCAATTCAACAGCAAAATCACAAAATATTTAAAAATATCATATCTTTAGAATTTTCGATATACATTCTCGCGCACTGGAGATAAAAATCTTTTATGTTGTATTTGATTCCATACATCCGTTTTGCCATTGCTCGCTTTCAAATAGTCGAGTCTGTTAACAATAATTTTACAAAATATAAAATACAAAATTCGGAATTCAAAATTCGATCTTTTAGCTGCTCATATTCGGATGGAGGACTACATTATTCGAAATTTGATGGCTCTGGGTACCGCTGTTTTTTCACAATGCGAGAAAGTTGCATACATTTATACAGATTCTTCATCATTATTTAATTTCATTAAATATAATACAGGGCGATAATATTTGGTGGCAACAATTTGAAAACTGATCCAACGCATTTAAAGGTTTCGAAACAAAATGCCGTTTCGAGCCTAATATCCCATTCGGGACTAATGTCCCTTTGAGGCTAATGATTATTGTGTTTTTTGTTGTGTTTAAAACTGCCTATTCCATACAGAACGCTAAATCTTCAAGGGGAATTAATCTACGAAGCATAGCCTAGTAGGTATCAGAGCATGTATGATATTTAACACAAAGATGAATGGAATATTCTTTACCTTGTGTGAGCAATCCTAGAACGATGAGGTACCTAAAACTTGCAATTTCAAGAAAGTGCTATCATGAATGCTTATTAGTCCTTAGGGGCAATGTGCCCAGAAGGGATATTAATTTCGTTTTGACATTTTGCGTGGATTCACTAAAAACGGCGAATCACTTTTTTAAATTGTTGCCACCAAATGTTAAAGACCTGTATTATATTTAAAGAAATTAAATAATGAAGAATCTGCATGAATCTATGCATATTTCTCGCACATCGATAAAACAATGGCACCTGGAGCCATCGAATTTGAATAACGTAATCTTCCATAGAATATGGGCATCTGGAAGCCCAAACTTGCAATTTGGAATTTGTTTTATTATCGATTTCCTATTTTGTAAAACTTTAACGAACTTTTGATTAACAAACTCAACGATTTCAAAGCGAGCAATGGCAACATTGTACAGAAAAAACATTTTTATCTCCAGCGCGCGAGACTGTATATCGGATATTCTAAAGATATGCTCATTTTTAAATTATTTTGCGGTGTTGCTGTTGAACTGAATTTTATGGTTTAAGTGCGAAGAACATGATATTTAATAAACAAAGGTAACACACAACATGTTAAAAAACGCCTCTTTGGGTGTAACGTAAAATCCGAAAGCTTTCAGATTTTGTTTTTTTTTAAACCTTTTTTTTTTTTTTTTTTTTTTAAATGTTGTTGAATACTACTCGAAACAGAAATTAACCTTAAGATTATAATTTGCGCATTATAGTTTTGGAATTTGAATCTTTTGCATGTTACAAGAATGCGAGTAACAATTTAGTAGTTTTTAAATCTTAGTGCATAGAATTTCTCCAAAGCTTTTGATAATTATACAAAGAACGTTCTTTCATAAGCACATACCGATTTGCAAAAGGCGGCTCTGTGCTCGCCCGTTTATAGATATTGCATGCAGTAAGAGGATTATAATCATAGAAATTATCTAACATCCCTTTTATCTCAATATTTTACTTTGATCTCCATGCTAAACAAGTATTTAAATACAAGGGTTATACGTGCTTCGGGACTTTTAATTGCCATTTTATCACAGAATATATAGGGTGTTGCCAAAATTATCTTTAGAACTTTGACCCTACGTGAAAGCTTAACAAAATAAGATAACAAAATTCTACATTTTAACTCCTAGAGTTTTATTTGTAGTCCAACGGTTTTTGCTTATTTTCAAATAAAATCTGCTCGTGATTCATGCGTTTTGAAGGTTATTTCACAAGAAAATACAGTATCAGTCATGATTATCATAGATAAAAATACACAATCCAGTATCCAGACTCTTTAAGTATGAGAGAGTCACAAGAAGTTCATGTATTTCATAGATGTTGCATGTATTTCATAGAAAATGTGATGAGGACATGATTTCCTTGTACGCCGTATTAAATTATGCACATTTTTTGCTGCATTTCATTTAAATTTATTTCCTTGAATTTCATTACAGATGTGTTTATTCAGTTTTCATTTCACGTCAAGGCAAAAATACGTAAAACTCAAAACATCTTCGTTAAAAATTGCAAAATATAGAAAAACATAAAATATTAAATGCAGTTAAAACACTTAAAAAAAATTACGATAAAAATTAGGGTTTGTACGCAAAAACAAGCAGTTCGACCAGCGGGCTGAAAAACATACTTTTCGGTGCACAAAATTGAAAGTTAACTTTTGGTCCCACACAGCAAAAAGACACTGAAGTTGTTGACACTGCAAGAGTAAGGAATTAAGCTAGCACAAACTAGCTTAATTCCTTACTCTACTAATGGTTTCAAACGTAAACAAATCGTGGCTTTGTTAAGCTTAGTAGTACTTAAGCAACTTTAAAATAATGGATAGTTCTACAGCTACTGCATGGAGATTAACTAAAGGCATAAAAACCTTAACCGGAATATAACTTAAGCAATGCACAATTCACCAACATATCAGAATAAAAAAACTGAGCTCACGGAGCCAGGTAATAAAAAAGAGTGGGCATATATTTGCATACGTTTGGTGCGGCGGATTGTAACCAAAAAGAAAGGTGCAACTTATAGCAGTCCCATATACAACATTTCACTTCTTTTTGAGACGTGCAGACGTCTCTTTTGAATCCATTTTACAACCCATTTCGGGGAAAAGAATCTTATTCTGTTCGTACGTGCAGATGTCAAGCAAAAATATTGTTAAATTGGATTCGAGTGCAGTCAAAATGGATACCCGAAATTTGATGATGCTTTGTACAAGGCTTCTTTAAAAACGAGACGAAATCATTTCTTACGCTTTCACTTGGGCCTGGTCGGGCTTGAGCCCTTACAGTTGACCTTACCAGTTTACTGCATTCTCTTTAATTTTTATTTTTCCTTATAGCAAAATGCTCAAACAATCATAAATCCCTATGAAAAACTTTCTTTAAGTTCTTTGAACTATGTTTTAACATTTTTTATTTCTTTTTTATGATAATAAATGGATCTCTTTTTATTACAGTCATTTAAATATGACCAAGACTCATCCATTGTGACAGCATTTTTCCATTTTTATCAGAATAAATGTTTCTCGTAATGAATTCTGTAGCGTGTTCTGCTTTCGTCGATATGTCGTGGCGAAAGACGATGTGCATTAAGTTTTTTCTCTTTTTCAAGATTCAAATTAGCATTAATCACTTTGTTTACAGTTGGAACTGAGAATTTTAATGATTTTGCAGCTGTCCTTTGACTTCGAAGATTTTCTTTTAACATTCATTTTCCTTAATTTTCTTTTAGCATTTTTACTTTTGCAAATTCGAAACATTCCGCTTTTTGCTTGAATGTATATTTTGAACAATTTTTCTCCTCGAAGCCAAACTTTGACTTTTTTTTTTTTTTTTTTCCTTTCTTATTAGCATATTGTTAGCATTTTTTAATAGCTAAAAACGAATAATTTTCTTCGGAAAGAACACAAACCTAACCTTCCGTGCCCATTGCTTCTTTCAAAGCGCCATTTTGTATGAAAACAAAATTATCAAGTAGCAGACGATAACTCACACTGTCAAAAATATAGTTGCAATTAAAATAACTTTTTCCAAGCAGACGATTTTTTATGCCAAAGCGAAGTCGTCTAAAAATGTGCGAAGATCCTCTGTAATTTACATTTTAAATTCTTTTATCTCATCATTCGATAATTTGAAAATGTTATGATGTGTAAAAGAATTTTTAAAAAATCAATCTACCTATTAAAATTTCGATTCACACTCTTACAAATCATGCATCATCATTTATACTAATTTTATACGTTTAAGGCTGAATGTAATATTAGAAATGAATTAATTGATTCCCACTCTGATCCATTCCATCTTCATTTCTGTCCTTCAACTCTTCTTTTTTTCCCATCTGTGGCAAGGACGTGAGAGAAGGAAAGATCAGTGAAAGAAGAGTAGGGGGAGGAGCGAATTCGCATCCGGAATTAATTAAATGAGTTTGCTACTCTGAAATCAGCGATAGAGTGCCAAATATGGAAAACCTCGACCCTCGATCACGCAAAGCCAGGCCATATTACCTGCTGGCGCTACTTCGCCGTCTGCGATCTTCGCCGCGAGGAATCACGGGAAGGGACCGGGCCCGCCTCGGGCTTATCCAGTCGGGGATTATGGAGAAAGGGGGGGAAGTAGAGAACAACGAAAAAATCGTGCAGGGGGTACAAAGAAGACTACCAGCTTGACGTTTAGCCGCATCAACTAACTCTACCACTTTTCTTTTCTTCCCCGCATCCGTTCCCCCGCAAACCTTACCTGACCCCCCATTCCGGGGTCGGCGGACATCGGCAAAGACTTGTTGGGCAGGAATTCGTCCGCAAATTCCCCCCTCCCTCTTTTTCGAGTTTTCTGTTTAGGTTTTTCGTTTGGAGCCTCATTTCTTTTCTCCGTTCTTCTTCGGGGGGTGATGGAAAACTGTAAAAACAAATAGCTCTGTAAATCACTTTCAATGACCGTGTACGGGTACGGCTCTTGCATTGTGTTTGGAAGTTTATACGGCGTCGAAGTTGGCATCTTGATATATAAAGTTTCTGTTACAGTGCATGATCCTTCACATTTGGAAGCTTCTGTTGCTTTGAGTTTTGTTTTACTGTTTTTAACGTTATATTTACGGTGTAGTCTATTCGATTTCGCCGAAGCCGAAAAATTAATTCTTCTTCTTTCATTTAATTATTGTTATTAGGAATTATATTCTCTGTCCTGAAAGAATTAAATACTTCTCAGATGAAGAGATAAATACTTTGCAGGAACTCCTGCGTAAAAACTCCTTATTATCAGGAACATAAGTTTCTCAACGTATGCGCTATCGAAAGCCCCGTAAGACAGCTTAGATTTTGGTAAGCGAAGAGAGCATTGAGTAAGTCAAGGGAATAGAAACTCTGGAAATTTACTTAAAAATTTTTGGCGTAAGTATTAAACTCTCATTTAGTTATACAGTAAGACCCCGTTTAACGCGGGGGATACGTTCCATCAAAGTAGAGCGTAATGCGAAACAGCGCTAAACGAGGCTATCTTTACATGTAAATATTGGGGTTAGGGGAAGATGGCTAGGAAATTGGTTAGGTATTAAATTTAAAAAGTATGTTTTTTTAAATAAAAATAAAACCAAACATTTATTTCTTAAAGCCCAAATTAATACCACATTATTATTTCTTGCAAAAATAAAAACAAAATATAAATAACAAAACGAATATTCTTAAAAAAAACAAATAAAATTCTCAGTCAGTCATATCTAGTTAGCCTTCCGCGTTTTCAGTGTTCTGCCTTTTTGTGACAAAAGCATCTAATGTTGTTTGCCTTTTTCTTTTGCGTTGTTCTCTTAAAAGTTCTTTAGAAACGGATAGAGCATCTCTAACACCACGCCTTACTTTTGAGCTCCTGTCAAAATTCGGATCATTTTCAATGAATTGATCCATTATTTCAGTTATGGTAGACAAACTCCTTTTTACAAACGCCATCGAAAGTTCTTTTTGCTCTTCTTCTGAATCACTGCTGTCAACATTTTTGTTTTCTTCTTGTTCAGTTAATTCCTTGAGCTCATCATTAGAAAGCCGCTGCTTCTTGAATTATTTCTTCGACATCTCCCACATTTACCCCTTCAAAATATGTCTGTACAATACCGCACCAAACAAGAAATACAAGTACACTCTTTCGGATATGTATTTGAAACCTATCGCTGCATAATATTTCGGGGAATCCCCGTATGCTGCGAGCGATTTCGTGGAATCCCCGGGTTGAAATAAAAGAGCGCTAAACCGAAACAGCGCTAAACGAAACAGCGTTAAGCGGGGTCTTACTGTACAAATATTAAATTCACTCATCTTTGCAAGAATCGTACCAGTCGGTCCTTCACATATGTCGGTTTAAATTGTCCGTTGTTTTTAATTCCAAAGGAACGGAATTTAACTGTTACTCTAGTATTCTAAAAACATGAGAAGAAACCGATACTTATAGTGATACCCATTTCGCCCAAGTACTGTGTTGGATTACCGAATTAGTTCCGTTTCCGCGATTCTTCTATTCGCGTTTTTCAAAATTCTTCCTGTTCCCGCGAAATCGGAAAGTACCACAGCTCCCCAGGAGATGTCAGGATGAATTATTAGCGCTGGTGAGTTTCTTTGTGAATAAGTTGGTTTTCATCAGATTGTAGACGTGTCTTAGTTTAGGCTCCTCTCGAAATCTTCAGTTTCATTCTATTTGTAATTCTGCTACAATATTAGCTGTAATTTTCGCATCTTAGGTTAATCAATATGGATGTTTTAGACATTACTGGAACTAAAAGGAACCTTTAGCCCTTTATAAAGGTTATCAGTATCGAATTCAGATTAAAAATAAAGAAAATGTAGTTTATTGGATTTGCATAAATGAAAGAATTAAAAGATGCAAAAGCGAAATTAAGGCCAAAGATGTCGTCGCTTTAAAAGAAAGAACGTCGTTTTAGAACGAATATTTATTCTGAAAGATTTTATTATAACTTACCTTGATGCAGAATTTTGGAAGAATATTGTTTTTTACTTTAGGAAACAATCTTTTACTTCATTACCAAATATCATTGCAGAGTTTGAGCATCTCTCTATCTCCTTTTAAATACAGCTGATCTTTGCATGAAGGATCAGCAGCTTCATTCATGCAAAGATCTGAGATCGTAAATATTTTTCAATTATTTCTTTTAAGAATTCTTTTTTTTAATCTTTTTTTTTTTTTTTTTTTCCTTTCCTACATTTTTGGGAGAGGCCAAGGTCCACTCGACCCCCCCCCCCCACTATGTAACCCCTTTGGGAAAGGGGGTAATGAAAACTGATAATTTCGCGGAAACAGGAACGTTTTTGACAACCGCGGAAACAGGAGTCGCGGAAAAAGGAAGACACCAGATTACCGTATTTTCCGCCTTTTTTATGTACATTTTTTAAAGATAAAAGTTTTATTACTGATCATTATAATGAATTTACAGTGTTTTAATATAAAGTAATACAAATACAAAGTAATAATTTCTACAAATACCCAATCTATCTGCGAAAAAGCAACTTTTAACCTTCTTCATCAAAACGCAGACACTCATCTCCAGAGCTAAATGAAGAGACACTTGAAACCTCTTCTAAATCAGCATCTGAATCCTTATGCAACAAATCGTACTCTGTACCATCCAGTGCATTACTAATGCCACACTTCTTTAATGATTTAACCACTGTCTCTGTTTTCGCAGCATCCCATCAAGCTTAGAACCATTCACAAATGATGTATCATACGCAATAATTATCGGCATATAAGACGCACCCCGTTTTTCAGACATATTTCCAAAGAAAAAAATCTGATGTGTACACAACATGACTTCCTTGTACGGAATATTAAATTATACGCATTTTTTCTTGCATTTCGTTTAAACTTATTGGATTGAATTAAATCTACTTCGTCGATAGCGCGTAAACCACAATAGCATAAATGCATTCTTTAAACTTTACTCTATTTGTTTACCATAGCGACACTCTGGCGCTAGGTTCACTTAACAGCGTTATATTTCGTTCATATTATAACTCAGAACGCACAAAATTTGTATCATTTGAAGAATTATCTTATTTTTGCCACATGTTCTATTCAAATACTATAATAAATCTAGAACGATGTATAAAAGAAATTAAGCAAACAAACAAACAAAAAAAGAAACAGTTTTTCACAGGCGATTCCGTATTTCTCATTCAATTAATTCAATTCTCGCTCCGCGACAAGGCAAACATACATAAAACTTCTAAATAGTTATATTAAAAATTACGAAGTAAATCTTAAATACTTATTTCCTCGAAGAAATTCCGGAATGGATTAAGCATAATTTAAGTAGCAATAATTAAAGAAGGCATTATCTTTGTTGTTGCGAAACTTATTTTCTCAAGGTTGGCAACAAATATACTATTCTGCTAAGTTTCAAACTTAAATAAACATGGCTGCCATGGCAAAAATAATTAGGCTTAGCGGCTCTTAAACAACTTTTAAATTGTTGATAATTCTACAAATATTGCATGCAGATTTACTACAGGCATAAAAACATTAACCGGAAGATAAGAATAACGTAATTATATAATTTTTAAAGCAAAAATGCACAATTTACAAACATATAAGAGTAAAGAAACTGAAGATCACTGAGCCGGGTAACAGAGTGAATGTATATATAAATATATTTATATATGTTTGGTGCGGCCGATTGCAACCAAAATGCGCGGTGCACATCTACATGTTATAGCAGTCCTATGTACAAAATTTCAACGTTCTGAGGCTACTTCTCGTTTTAGAGTTATGCGAGATACATACGTAGGTACGTACAGACACACCACGAAAAATTCTCTTTAGAATTTATTTTAAAGCAGTTTTATAAATCTTTTGGAGGGAAAGTGTTTTTTATTCTGTTCTTTCGGACAGATGTCACTCAAAAACATCGTTAAATTGCATTCGATAGCGGTCAAAATGGATATTTTCGTTGAAATATGCTGCCTGAAACTTTTCGCGATTACAATACTTCCCTTTTTACTTCGTGCAAAGAAGTAAAAAGTGCGTCTTATACGCCGGCAAATATGTTAATCCATACTACTGCACTTTTTCTTAGGTCCTTTGTCGTAACTGCTATGAAAGGACAAGCGCCTGGCCCCAGCCACCACCCAATCTCTTATTGGACATGACTTCTGAAGTCATACAGTGACGAAAAGAATTCTCTGCAGCATTTTTGTGCGCCAAAAGCTTGAGCTCGAGATCATTTTAGCGCTGAAACAGGCGAAGCAATGGAATAATTTGCCATATTTGCGAAAAAATTACAAAAATAAAAAGCAGCTTTAGAAATATATTGTTAATATACATAATATTAGAAAAAAAGGTGCAATTCGATGTGCAGTCGATAACCGTTTAGCAGTATTTTGGTCATTAGACGAATATCGAAGTCATTTGACAATAAACACTTTTTATAAGATATAAAAGTTAAGAAACAAAACAATAATACATAAAAAAACAGAATGATAACTCCAATTAATAAAGTCAAATAAACGATATTATAAGTATTTTTCGATTTAAAAGTATCTTATCACTTTATCTTATTTTTAACCACAAATGAGGAGAAATTAATGCCTAGGATTAGAAAGTAAAAAATTAATCTGACTAACGAACACTTTTGATACCAAACAATCTCTATATAACAAGCAATAAATGAAAGGAAGGTTATTTAATTATCAAACAGTTCGTTTTTATAAAGAAAGAACTAAATTTTACAATTATATCACTTTTAAAAACACTTTTCTGTAAAATAAACCGCTAATTCATGAAAACTGCGGCAGACATTATTTACACAGTAAGAGTTAAGTGCTATTTCTTGACATTGCTGACGAAGCAAATCTTGTTAATGGTCTCCTTTTCTATGAAATTATAAAATACATTTCTTAAATATCAGTATAGCGCTATGAATTGCATTGAATACAGATTGCTTAGCCAAACACTATTTACGCATTATAAAGTTTTATCTATTCCATTAACATGATTAAACAATTTATATAAAAAGTGCCGATATATTTTCTTATACTGTTAGGTTCGTTTTAATTGAAAATATTCTGTTACATTGCACAAATTCACAGGAAAGAACCAAATCCAAAGTAGTTATAAGTTCCTCTTGACATAACTCAAACGAAACAGATAATGGAATCTTTTCAGCCTGACGTCATAAACGGCAACCAATAAGAACAGGGGTGGTGGCTGGGGCCAGGCGCTTGTCATTTTTTGTATTTTAAATGTTCTATTTGATAATTTTTATTATTCACTATCTTCTACACAGTAATTTCCAAGATAATAAAGCCTTTTGTAGTATCCGAAAAGGTATTTGATCCCATTCCTCTTGAACAGCTTTCCGAAGTCCAAGAAGATCGACATTTGGACTTTTGAAAAGTTCAAAAGCACAAAATTCCATGGGTGAAAGATACACCAGGAGAAACTTAGTAGGGATATGAGTGAAGGTTATGGCCTGGATACCCGCTTCTTGTTCCATTTTTTTCCTGGAAATTAACAGTGGATTTTGACGTGTCGTTGCCTGCTTCGTTTTGATGCAGTTCTACTGATAGATGGAATTGTGGGTGAACAGAAGGTACTATTTCATATGTGGAAATTGGGTACAAAATGTTTCTGATATTATGAAAAATCACCAACAATCATAAATCCCTTTGAAAAACTTTCTTAGGTTCTTTGAAGAATGTTTGAATATTTTTTGTTCTCCTCGTTGATGATAATAAACGCACCTCTTTTTATTGTAGTCATTTAAATACACTCAACATTCATCTAAAACATGGTGATTTCGGATTTTTGCATTTTCAAACTCTCTACACTTTCATCTTTCTAAAAATACCATTCTTTAATCTCTATGAAAATAAGAACTGTAAAAAAATCTAGTTTTAATTTCTCATCGAATTCTTTGATAAATGAGGATTTTTACATAAAAACGCGTTTTTCTCCAAACGCGATTTTTTTACCTTTTCTTAGGAACTACTGCTCACAGGTATCTAAAATTTTTACGACTTATTTATTAGGTTTCCTAATATTTACCGAAATGAGCTTTTTGTGATAAACTGAGACTAAAAACTAAAAAAAAAAAAAAAAAAAAAAAAAAAAAAAAAAAAAAAAAAAAAAAATTGTGTGAAAAAAGTGCTAAATTTTACTATGCCTAACAAAATATTCTGTAAATTACTCTAAAATTCAAAATGTTTCAATAGCTCATTTCAGTATAATCAGATAGGTATATTTTAATTACACAGAAAATTTCAAGCGTGTATCTACAAGAGAATTTGAGAAAAGGTACATCGAAAGTGGCCAATTTAACAGTATCGGTATAGTGGTTGCTGATACCCCTTAATCACTTTGTTTACACAACAATTTGAAAAGTGACAACATTTTAATGATTTCTCAACTCTCCTTTGAACTGGCGGAAAATTACTCCGAGAAAATTATTTTCCATAATCTTCAAATACTATGGGATGTCCTCTTTCTATCGCTCTTTTCAGCAAGTTTAACAAACAAAATCGTAAATCGACGGTAAAGGATTCTGAGTTTCCAAAGGGATGATTAAATGAAGTTTCTGTCCATAAAATTCTTGAAAAGTGGGTCGCTGATCTCAATGCATTCCCCTTATCATCAGACAACCAAATAACTGTTTTATTACCATCATAGAATAGACCGAAATGTCCCATTTAAGAAACTGATTTGTCAATAAATGTACAGAATTGATTCGTGTAATAGATATACTACGCAAGTTACCTTAAATACCAGCATCGCGAAATTTATTTATTTTATTTTTTAATTTATTTATTTATTAGCCCAAAGGGGCAATTTGCCCAGAAGGGCTATTAATTTCGTTTTGGCATTTCGCGTCGATTCACTATAAATGTCGGTTCACTTTTCAAATTGTTGCCACCAAATATTAGAGGCCTGCGTTATATTTAAAGAAATTAAATCATGAAGAATCTGTATGAATGTATGTACGTTTCTGGCATTGCGAGAAACAATGGTACCTAGAGCAATCAAATTTGGGGGGGGGATAAACCGATAGCAAGCTTTTATATTTTACATTACGCCCAAAAAGCCCCCCCCCCTTTTCATGTTCTCCGCACTTAAGCCATAAAATTCAATTTAACTGCAAAATAATTTTGAAATGAGTATTACTTTAGAATTTACGATACACAGTCTCCCGCGTGGAGATAAAAATGTGGTTCCCTCCCCTCGTACAGTGTTGCCATTGCTCGTATGAAATCTTTCGGTTTATTAATCAAAAATTCGTTAAAGTTTTATAAATATGAAATAGGTAACAAAAAAATTCCATATTCCAAATTTGGGCTACCGGATGAACATATTCGGGTGGAAATGTTTTTCAAAATTGGATGGCTCTAGGTACCGTTGCTTTATCACAATGCGACAAACATGTATACATTTATGCAGATTCTTCGTTATTTAATTTCTTTAAATATAATAGAGGGCTATAATATTTGGTGGCAACAATTTGAAAAAGTGACCCAACGCAAAATGCCAAAACCAAATTTTCTGGGCAAATTGGCCTCTTTGGGCTAATAACATAATCTTCAACTGAATATGGGAATTGGATGCCCACATTTGGAATTTGTTTTATTATCTATTTCATATTTTGTAAAGCATTTATGAGTTTTGGATTAAGAAACTCAACGTTTTTCAAAGCGAGCAATGGCAAAAAAAAACATTTTTATCTCCAGCGCGCGAGACTGTGCATCTTAAGATATCCTGTTTGTAAATTATTTTGCGATATTGCTGTTGAATTGAATTTCATGGTTTTTCAAGTGCGAAGAACATAATATTTAATAAATACAGGTAACATACAAAACGTTAAAAAAATGCCGCTTTGTGAGGCACATAAAATCTGAAAGCTTTCTGATTTTTTTTTTTTTTTTAATTTTATTTTTTAATTTATTTATTTGCTCATCCACAATCACTTTTGAAAGGTTTCATTTCCTCGTGATAACGTATCTCAGGCTATCATAATTTGATAAAACCATCCACGATGTGTCTCGCGTAGCCATATTTTGCCATTTTTCACGAGCCGAAAATGTCTCATAAAAGCTGGTGATTATACTACACTGAATTCTATGTTTTCTTGGAATTGTCAAATTCCGGAATCATTAAACTAGTTATTTCTCGGGATTCGAGAAGTGAATTTATTCCTCAGGATTTGGCAGTTCTTAAATTATTAATTATCTCCAGATACGAAAATTCTTAATGTAGTAATTAATTTGTTTCTCGATATTCGGGAATTCCAGAATTATTAATTAATTTATTTCACGAGATTCGAAAATTCTTAAAATAGTGATTAACCGATTTGTAAAGATTTCTGTATTCTGAAATTAAGTTATTTAGGAATTAATGTGCAAAGATATGAAGTAATTAACATTCAAAGATAATTAATCTGAAGAGCTATTTGGTAATTAATTTATTTCAGAATCAATATTTCCTTTGAGAAATTCTCGAATTTTTAAAGAGAGAGAATGAACTGTAGAAACCATTAAAAAATTTTTAAATAAAAATAAAAACCGTTGGTTTGTTTCCCGCTTTTTTACCTTCCAGCAAACTATATACCTATAATACTTACCGCCAACTTACAGAGACTGTTGGCCCATTTTTTAGACAAGTTTGCTTTGCTATAAAAAAATTGGAAATTTCAGAAATTTTTGTTTTAACTGCAACTAACTTCATCTACATCAGCTGTTGGCACACTTTTTAGACGATTTTGCTTTGCTATCAAAGTAATCGTTTGTTTGGATTTTTTTTTTTTTTTTTTTTTTGATAAAGTTGTTCTGCGGAGTAAAATTCTGTGCAATTTTTAAATTGAATGTTTGGTGTTTGTTCCCTTTAGGCATTTTTACGGTATCTTTAAAAGCCAAACGAAGGCTGGCCTCGCAGCGGTTAGTTACAAATAAAGGGATTGGAGAAAAACGTTAAGATCAACTCCATATACTATCAGAAACATATTTTATACCTAATTTCTAAATATGAAATATCTTCTCTTTACCCATAGTCATCTTTCAGTAGAACTGCATCAAGGGTCAAGACCTAGCAATCAGCCACACTTAAAATCCAAAGTTAATTTCCTGGAAAAAAAAAAAAAAAAAAAAACTGGAACAAGAAACGGGTATCTAGGAACAAGAATGGGTATCCTTTACGTATATCCCTATAAAATTTCCTGGGGTATCACCCAAGTATTTTAGCCTTTCTGGACTTTTGATTGTCCAGACGTCGACCTACAACCGTCCTTGGACTTTGGAAAGCTGTTTAAGAAGAGTGGGGTAAAATACTTCATCCGACACTACAAAAGGCTTAGTTTTGGAAATTATGGTGGGGAAAAAAGAATGAAGTTTATCAAATAGAACATTTAACACACAAAAATTTTTGATGAAATATTTACTTACTGAAATACAGTTAAATTCGTGTAAAAAATGTATGAACAGTCTTTGTATAATAGGTAAGGGATGTAATGTTTTAAGGGGGCTCATACACCTTAAACCCCTTATGAGCTTCGAATTATGTGACTGTTGCAAGAATTGAGATATTTTATTTATTTTAAAAGTAATTACGTCTAACGTTTTACAGCTGACTACATAATATAGCTGCTTTGGAAACTAATAACCAGAAAGTTTGTGTTGCCACAAATATTTTTGTAATTTAATCAGCTTTGTGACAAAATTTTTCGCCATTTTTCCACCTTACGCGCATGATATTTTAAAAATGGCTAATGGTACATACTTCAAATTTGATGGAATTCTTTATATGGGCTCTATTTTCTAACTGAACCAAAAATCTGATGAATATTTTAATATTAAAAAATTGTATGCACGTAAACATTACAGATTTTTTTAATAAAATACATTTTATAAACTCAACTCCAAATAAAAAAGATTAACATGAAATTCACAGTTTTTTTTTTTTTTTTTTTTTTTTTTTGGGTTTACAGTAGTTTCCAAATGTTATAAAAGCTATATATAAACTATGGATTTAAATAATGCAACAGATAATTTTAAACTGTGCGCGCAAGGTGGAAACATGACGAAAATTTTTGTCACAATGCGGATTAAATTATAAAAATATTTGTGGCAACACAAAGTTCCTGATTACGATTTCAGAAAGCAGCTATATTATGTTTGTCAGCCATAAAATGTTGAAAGTAATTGCTTTTTAAAATAAATAAGTTATCTCAATTCTTGCAACAGTCACATATTCGAATATCATAAGGGGTTTAAGGTGTATGAGCCCTCTTAATTTCAGAAATTCGATGGTGAGTTTTCAGTGAATAAGGACGAATTAGGATCCGCACAACACCGTTTTTACTTTTTGTATAATGATATTTGTCTGTCTGCGCGTATATATGTAAGAAAAATAAAGAATATGTAAAAGATTAAATTAGCAGCGTTAATTAATTTCCCTTCTCTGTTTTAAAAATAGCAACATGTATTTGCACTGCGTCATTTCGAGAAAAATCTGTGTCTTATGACTCACGTTGAACTAAAACTCAAGCAGCCAACAGTAAATTTACAACAATGTTAACTGTCCAATCACAAAATGCTTTGAGAACCAAAACTAACTCAGTTTCACATAAGATTTCATCTTGAACATTATGCACTTTCCTTCCACGCTTTAGCCTAGCTAGAGTGGTGTCTGTCTGCTGCTGCTATTTTGCTACAAAGTTATCAAAAATGTAAACCTTTTGGAACAGGCACATTTAATGTGTCGACTGTGTGTAGCCGCAATATGTTGCTGAAAATAAAACTGAAGATTTAATCTGCCTTCGCCTCCAATTTGCTAGTCATTATGGATCAACACTTCTACGCCATCCAAATTCCTGCTCCTGGTCATTGCTTCTGCTCCTGAATTTATCACATACATATGACAATTTTTTCATGTACGATGGCTATTATATCAAGCAAAATACATGGAAAGAGTTGTTTAGATTTTGGGTAAAACTGGACAACCGTAAGTGGTTGATTTTAATTTTACTCGAAGCCCTTAACAGTTTCTAATGGACAACCAGAAGCGGTACTTTACTAGAATATTAAAGGTTTAATCATATACTTTTGTATATGATTAAACCTTTCAAAGTAAACCTGAACATATAACTTAAGTAAAAGCTCGAAAGCTTTCAGATTTTATATTACTCGCAAACGGGCGTTTCATGAGCGTTTTGTCTGTTATATTTATTAAATATCATGCCCTTCGCGCTTAAACCATAAAATTCAATTTAACAACAATATCCCAAAACAATTTTAAAGAGCATATCTTTAGAATTTCGAGATACAGAGTTTCGTGCACTAGAGATAAACATTATATCCCCCCCCCCTTGTACAGTGTTAGCACTCCTCGCTTTGAAATGAGTTTGTTAATCAAGAATTCGCTAAAATGTTACAAAATACGAAATCAATAAGAAAACAAATTCCAAATTAGGGTTTCCAGATACCCATATTCGGGAGAAGATTACGTTATTCAAAATTCGATGGCTCTAGGTACCGTTGTTTTATCACAATGCGAGAAACATACATACATTTATGCAGATTCCTCATTATTTAATTTCTTTAAATATAATATAGGGAGATAAAATTGGGTGGCAACAATATGAAAAGCGATTCAGACTTTTAAATTTTTCGACACGAATTGCCAAAACGAAATTAATAACTTTTCTGGGCTAACGCCCTTCGGGCTGATAAAAAAATGAAATCAAAGTTGCATACTCAATAAGCGCCAGTCATGCGATTTTTAAGCTTTCCCCTTTTGTGTAGGTAACAAAACATTTATGCCTAGCAAAGGTAATAAAGAAATGTCGGAAAATGGTAGAATACTTTTCAGTTTTAAACATTTTACAATGCATGCTTGGCTTCATTTAATTCACTCCAATATTACCAGCTCAAAAGGGCTTTAGCCCGAATGGACTATTAGTCTATCGAAGCGGGATTTTGCGTTGAATCACTGTAAAAGGCTGAATCACTTTTCAAATTGTTGCAATAAATATAATCCTGTAATATATTTAAAGAAATTAAATAAAGAAGAATCTGCATAAATATTTGTATGTTTCTTGCAATGCGCGAAAACTACGGTACCTAGAGACATCAGATTTCCTAACAACGTAGTTCTCCACCCCCATATGGGGACGTGAATTTCCGAATCTTGACTTTTGAATTTGTTTTATTATCTACTTTTTATTTTTTAAACTTTAACGAATTTTTGATTAAGAAATTCACCTCTTTCAAAGGCAGCAACGGCAACACACTATACGAAATAATTTTTTTTTTTCCCGGTTCGCGAGACTGTCTATCGAAAATTCTAAAGATATGCTGTTTTTAAATATTTTGTGATATAGCTGTTGAATTGAAGTTTATGTAGTTTATGGACGAAGAATATGTATTTAATAAATAAAGGTAACAGACAAAACGTTAAAAAATCGCTCCTTTGGACGTAATATAAAATTTAAAGTCTTTCAGATTTTTTTTTCATAATTAACATCAATATTTATTATAATTGCCAACATGCATTCTGTATTGATAAAAGTCAGAAGTCCCACCCCCCTTCTTTTTCTTTTCATGTGGGCTTTTTTCAGTGTGGGTTTATATCATTGTGGGCTTTTGCTTGCGTGGGCTTTTATCTGTGTGCGCTTTCATCCGCGTGGGTATTTGTCTTATGGCCATTTATCCCAATGGTCATGGGTTTTTTCTTGGGAACTTCTGTTCAGTGGGCTTTTACTGAGGAACCATTCTTCTCAAGTTGGTATTTTTCTCATAGGTAAAATGGGCTTGTTAACTTAAGAACTTGTTTAATTAATTAACAGAATACTTAGGTAATTTTGAAATTTTTAAGACAGAAGCATCAGACAATATGCGATTAAAGAAAATTATTTGTTAGTCACGTAAATCTTTTATGCCGGCAGACGATATTTGTGGCAACAACTGCAATTTATTTATCATAGAATAAATTTTTAAAGAAGAAATGGAGCTGATGCGAGAGCGTTATCATCATGATTTCTATGATTTTTAAGTAGAGCTATATCAAGAAGCATGCCACTAGCGTCTTCACTTAGCATATGCAAATGAAACTCCATCTTGTTCCATTGTATTCAGGTGGTTAAAGAATTTCGTAGAAATCGAAATTCTCTCCTGAAGAACATACAGCAATACCTTGTAGGTACATTAGTTATTTTTTCTGGAAGCAGGAGTTATGAAAAATGAGCAACACCTTCGCCGGTCATCGAAACACGGACATGTGGAATACGCGCACAGCGTGCAGACCACCACACTATGAAGGCATGCTAAGAAGGCGGGAGGTATACCGTATATACTCACCCTTTCAAAGGACGACTGGTGTTTTTAGGGGACTAAAAATCGCCAAATCCTGGGTGTGAAGAATCATCATCCACCACTCTTTCAGTTCCGGCGCCACTGTAGAGACATTAGTTATTTTTTTGGAAGCAAGAGTTATGAAAAATGAGTAACGCCTTCGCCGGGAGTCGAACGACGGACCTCTGGAATACGCGCCCAGCGTGCAGACCACCATGCTACGAAGGCATGCTAAGAAGGCGAGAGAAATTCCTAATAACCTTTGTTGATTACAGAGGTCTTGCTGTATGTTCGTAGAAATGCAATCCTAGAAAATATGTGTGCCATAAGAAAAACGTTCATTAATTATGGTGCGGAATGCCCGGTGAGATAGCTTAACGGCGGGCTTAGGTTTGCCAGAAAGTGGCAGGGTTGCCAACTTTGGCACAAAATCACCCATTTAGTGATATTAAGCTACAAAATTAGCGATATGTCATAGACGGAGCGAGAATATTCTAGGACGCATTCTTAGCGGTTTTCCTTGGGAATATTCTCGAAGTAGGTTAAAGCTATATATACCCTGCCTGTCCGTAGAGAGAGTAGTGTCTTGAGTTGAGAACAACGACTGAGTCGGGAGCTGTACTTTAGTACTTTGCCGTGAAGCTGTCTTTAGTGCCATCTTCTGAAGGTTGTGTTGCTGATTGTTTCCGCGTGTTTGTCGTAATTTTTCGACGAGTGTAAGCTGTCTTTAGAACTGTCCTGTGTAATAGTGTGGACTGGCGAATAGACTGTGTTTTGATTCTTCATCAAGTGTTACTTCATCAATTATTCCAAATGTACGAACTCCCAGAACTCAACAATGATTAACCGCCGTGCCTATCAAATGATACAGAAGGAACTTAGCATTGGATCCCTAGCTATGCATAAAATTTGACATGAAAAATTACGTTCTATATGAAAAATAATTCTATATTCTACATGAAAAAATTAGTTTGTCGTTGAATTTTCCATCAATAACCAGAAAAGTATAAGGCGAAGCTTACCAGAATCAGGAACGAAACCCTAATGATGGTGGATACCAGATTGTTCCTAAAATCAGAACTGGTGATGAAACGTTTTATGGGGTTCCAGCATATCAAGAAAATAAAGTATGTGTCTTAAAAGGTGACACCAAACCAGAAATGGTGAAAAGGTAACGAGGAATGAAAAAAGTAATATATGCCGTCTTCTTTAGAAGTGTAGGACTAGTCACTGTCATCAAGATGGATGGGCAAGAAGCAGTTACAGCTAACTTTTAATCGCTAAGGATCTTCCATTAATTCTTTAAGAAATTAAGACTTCACCATGATAATGCATTTTCTCATTCGGCAAGACTGACAGTTGAATTCTTGAACAAAAACACTTCAAAGCGATAGAACATCCACCTAGCTCCCTCCCGATTTTCCTATGTGGGACATTTGGCTATTTTGTTAATCTAAAAGAAAATTTACCTGGCTGACATTTTCATTGCAAAGATGAGTTTAACGAAGCTATAAAAGCATATTTTTCATTGAGCTCAAGAAATGGATAGCTTAATGCATTTGTTTAGCAAACTGGCCCTACAGAAATGCATTGATATTAGAAGGATTATTTCGAATAATCCTCAAATTTGATAAGTTCAGCTTGTATGATATTAAGTTTATGTCTCAAAATTTTTAGAGTGACCTTCATAGCTAGCTGAGATACCTTTAATATATATTTGCTATATCTATCGGCCGAGAAACTCTGAGAGCTATTTAATATGCGTTTTTAATATTTTTCAGATTATAGTGGTTTCTTTGAACGAGAGTTTTCATTACTTTAAAAAGACAAAAGTGATTCTTTTGTTTAACATTTGAATATATGTACTTTAATCTTTGATATAATGAGCGTTTTTCATGTGTATATATTTATTGATTCGAAGTGTTAGTATTTTTTATGATAAAGCAAATAAAATATTTTTGAATCCTTTTTGTCCATTTAAGTCTCCATTATGGAAATTTACTTTTACCCTTGCATATATGGATGACGAAACACGAATTGAGTAATTGGAGAGTTAGGTGTGGGGGCAACTTTCCCTTGATGAGTCTGTCTCCTGCCTGCTCTGCAATTATTCACTTACGCAATTTTTCGTAATATGAAATTTAATTTTTTGAAATAATATATTTTTTCATGGTTTTAGATACGTGCAATTTATTTACATATGCTCTTATAATTTAAATTATATAGTAAATTAAATTAGTTCGCAGCAATAATTACTTTTATTTTTATTTCTTTGCAATTGAAATTTCTTAATTGAATTTTATACGAATAGAAAATATTTGTAAATTCAAATATATGTAAACAAGGATATCTGTTTGTGTGTTTGTTTGTTTGCGATTAACTCAGTCACTCTTATAGCTATCGGCATCAAACATACCACAATTCTTTTATAGGTCCTGGAAAAGGTCGACGTCCACTTCCCCCACCAAAAAAAAAAAAAAAAAAAAACTCTAATATAAGAGATATTAATTAAAAACTCTGAAAACGCTAATTTTCGCCCTGATTTTTCCGAGTGGCAACATCTTCGCACGCTAGAGATAAGATTCTGCTTTATTCCGACAAGTGTTGTCACTTCTCGCTTTCAAATCGTAGTGTTTGTTAATTAAAAATTTCGAAGCTTTACAATGAAATAAAAATAGCATTACCAAACATTAAATACATTATTCCCGATGGCAAAAATTCGTGGGAAGCCATTTAGACTATTCCCATCTTCGTACGACTTTAATCAGTCGAGATATTAATTAAAACTAATTTTCGCTCTGATTTTTCCGAGTGGCAACATCCTCGCACGCTAGAGATAAAAATCTGCTTTATTCCGACAAGTGTTGTCACTTCTCGCTTTCAAATCGTAGAGTTTGTTAATTAGAAATTTCGAAGCTTTACGATGAAATAAAAATAGCATTATCAAATATTATTCCCGATGGTAAAAATTCGTGGGAAGCCATTTAGACCATTTCCATCTTCGTACGACTTTAATCAGTCGAGATATTAATTAAAAACTAATTTTCGCTGTGATTTTTTTCGAGTGGCAACATCCTCGCACGCTAGAGGTAAAAATCTGCTTTATTTCGACAAGTGTTGTCACTGCTCGCTTTCAAATCGTAGAGTTTGTTAATTAGAAATTTCGAAGCTTTACGATGAAATAAAAATAGCATTATCAAATATTATTCCCGATGGTAAAAATTCGTGGGAAGCCATTTAGACTATTTCCATCTTCGTACGACTTTAATCAGTCGGGATATTAATTAAAAACTAATTTTCGCTGTGATTTTTTTCGAGTGGCAACATCCTCGCACGCTAGAGGTAAAAATCTGCTTTATTTCGACAAGTGTTGTCACTGCTCGCTTTCAAATCGTAGAGTTTGTTAATTAGAAATTTCGAAGCTTTACGATGAAATAAAAATAGCATTATCAAATATTATTCCCGATGGTAAAAATTCGTGGGAAGCCATTTAGACTATTTCCGTCTTCGTACGACTTTAATCAGTCGGTCAATAAAATTAGTCAATAAAAACTAATTTTCGCTGTGATTTTTTTCGAGTGGCAACATTCTCGCACGCTAGAGGTAAAAATCTGCTTTATTTCGACAAGTGTTGTCACTGCTCACTTTCAAATCGTAGAGTTTGTTAATAAAAAATTTCTAAGTTTTACAAATTCTTTATACATAAAGAAGAATGCTTGTTCCTGTGTTTGCTTGTTTGTTCGCGTTATTGATTTCTGATCAATTATGATCAATTTTTTTGCCACATTTAATTGACTAAAATTGAATCTAAGTGAAATATTGGATGGAACTTGAACCTTTATGACTGTTTCGTTGGAAAGACGAAAATCGTTAAAAACTGTGTGCCATTGTTGCTGATATAATGAGATAGAATCAGTTTATTTTTCTATAGAAATTTTTCATGTTGACTCCCTATCGTATCAGCCTGAAAAATATATGACTATTAAGCGTATTTTTTGCATCGTTATTAGAGAAGGATTACCAGCGGTATCGTTCTCTCTGTTGTTAGTTACAGTACTCTGAATGTAACGTAATCGGGTACTCCCGCTAGTATTAACATAAAATAACGGGTTGGAAACTTAAATGATTCTTTACAACATAAGCAAAATAATCGTCCCGTGTCGGCATACATAAATAAATAAATAAATAAATAAATAAAAAATCTGAAATGTTTCAGATTTTAAATTACGTCCAAAGGGGCGTTTTTTTAACATTTTGTGTGTTACCTTTCTTTATTAAATAATAGTTCCTCGCACTTAAACCATAAGATCCAGTGCAACAGCAATATCGCAAAATAGTTTTAAAACGAGCATATCTTTAGAATTTCCGATACAGAGACTCACGCGCTGGAGATAAAAATGTTTTTTCTGCACAACGTTGCCATTGCTCGCTTTGAAATCCTTGAGTTTGTTAATCAAAAATTCGTCAAAGTTTTAAAAAATAGGAAATCGATCATAAAACAAATTTCAAATTTCAAATTTGGTCTTCCACATGCTCATATTCGTTGGAGGATTACGTTATTCAAAATTCGATGACTCTATGTACCGTTGTTTTATCACAATACGAGAAATATACATACATTTATGCAGATTTTTCATTATTTAATTTCTTCAAATATAATGCAGGACTCTAACATTTTGTGGCAACAGTTTGAAAAGTGAACCGACATTTATGAGTCCGACGCAAAATGCCAAAACGAAACTAATAGTCCTTCGGGATTCAAATCCCTTTGGACTAAAAAGACTTTAATCTAAATTTTGTTATTAAGCTTATTAAATGTTTCCAATTTCTACGGGATGGGGGAAGAGAGAATTAATTTATTAAATGAGGCCGGTCTAAAAGTTAATGTCGAAAAGTGCAAATTTGCAGCCCCTGAATTAAAATATTTAGGTTGCAAAATATCGCAAAAAGGGATCGAGACAGATGAATCAAAAATAATCGCTGTACAAAAGTATCCGACTCCAAACACGGCAAAGAAGCTCTCTTCTTTTCTAGGACTTTGTTCATATTATAGGTCCTTTATAAAAGATTTTGCGGCTATCGCTGAGCCATTGTTAAAATTAAAAAGGAAAAAGGCAAGATTCTCGTGGACTGCCGAAGCCAATAGTGCTTTCAAAAAATTAAAACAAGCATTAACGCAAGCCCCTGTGTTGAAATTTCCTGAAAAGGATGAAAATTTAGAAATTTCAGCGGATGCTTCGGATTATGCGGTAGGAGCGGTACTTTCGCAAAATCAGCAGCCCGTGGCATTTTTTAGCCGAACTTTAAATCAAACACAAAGAAACTATTCCGCGACCGAGAGAGAGGCACTTGCAGTTCTGTTAGCAGTGCAAAAGTTCCGAGTCTATTTTGGAAAGGCGCCGATAACAGTATATTCTGATCATGCGGCGGTAACTAGATTGTACTCAGGGAAAAAATTATCCCCAAGGTTAATAAGATGGGCACTCAAGCTGCAAGAATATAATCTGGTAATCAAGCATACCCCCGGAAAGGAAAATATCGTAGCAGATGCCCTATCACGAATTAAATTAGACGAACAGGGTAATACCGTAAAAGTTGCAATGCTGACAGCGTGTACAATAAATTCCCGAGAAACTGTAATAACCGAACTGGGTAAGGATCCTGAGTTTGGAAGTATTTATGAGTATTTGAAGGATCCTGAAAATTTTAGCCACCAAGATATTGTGGCGATAAGAAATAGGGCGGCCCATTACGAACTAATAGATGGTCTATTATTCTACACAAAAACTACGAATTCCAACAACGAATTTCGACCTGTTATCCCAGCTAGTCTTAGATTAAATATCCTACAAGAGCTCCATGACAGCCCTTTAGCTTCTCATGCTGGTATTCGAAAAACTATCCAACGCGTACGCGAGGCAGTCTACTTTCCTGAACTGCAAAAGTTAACAAGGGCGTATGTCCAGTCCTGCCCAACATGTCAAGCCGTTAATTATATTAATTTTCGCCCGGCCGGGTTTCTAAATAGTATTAAATCCGAATTTCCAAATGAAATAATCGGCATCGATTTATTGGGCCCTTTCCCAAAAAGTCAGTTAAATAAAAATCGCTATCTCCTTGTTATGGTTGATCATTTTAGTAAATGGACCGAAATTGTTCCCTTAAAACGAGCCTCCGCGAAATTAGTTACTGATTCTATTTTAAATAAATATATTTTAAAATACGGGGCGCCCCTAAAAGTTATATCGGATAATGGTCCTCAATTTGTAAGTAATATATTTGAAGACATGTGTCAAAAACTGGGCATACGTCATTTAAAAATGGTCCCGTATCGGCCGCAATCAAATATAGCGGAACGGGTCAACAGAAATATAGTGAAAATTATCCGTAGTTATGTTAAAAATTTTCATAAAAGCTGGGATAACTATGTCAATGAATTTGCTTTCGCCCTTAGGACCGCAAAACATGATACAACGGGCAAAACTCCTGCTGAGTTATTTCTAGGCAGAAAGGTTATAACACCGTTAGATAAACTATTTTATGTGCAACAAAGAGCCCCAGAATTTAAAATGGGTGATATAGAAAAACTAATAAAAGAAGCAAAAAAAGAATACGGAAGTAGCACAAAGAAAACAGAAGTTATACTATGATCTGAAACGACGGGGAGTAACTTATAAAGTAGGGGATGAAGTTTTAAAAATTAAGCATTCACTTTCTTCAGCACCAGAAGATAAAACTGCCAAATTTTTTCCACGCTTTGAAGGACCATATGTTATAGAAAAAATAACTCACGCTGTTGTAGTGTTAAAGGCAAGAAATGGTGAAACCTGTTCCGCAAATATGGATCAAATTAAACCCTACTTCGATCGTAATAAAATGAAAATCTTTTCAGATCTTTTGCAGGATCCGGTACGGCAGACACCGCAGGTACAAGTTCCAGAGGTGGGAAAACGCAAGTACAAGGGCAAGCCAATGAGAGACAGAAGCAAGTGAAAAGAAAATTGCCCCGCGGAAAAACTGAAGGTAAAAAGAAAAAGAAGCCGTTCCACCGTCCAGAAAACAGAGTTCACGAACATCCCCAGAATGAAGAAGGGAGAAGGACGACGTATGTGGAAAGGACCGGGAGAAAGGACGGCAACTATAACCCGGCTGTGAAACGGAAGATTGACTCATCCGACAGAACTCTCCGCAGCAAAAGTCGCCGAACTGCGGAAGGGCCATCAGCGGCGGAGGAAAAAGTACAAGAAAAATTTGAACGGCCAACAACGAGGTCCAAGCAGGATCACGACAGAAGTTTCCCGGTTCCACCAAGACCAGCTGCCTTCAAACGGCCAAGACCACAAGCAGAGGACAGAAGGAAGATGTTCAAGGGTGGCCGTAGTGGTGAAAAACGGAAGCTTCCAGAGGAACGCACTGAAGGGCGAGCCCGTACAAGAAGGAGGATCAACCAAGCTACTATCAGCTATACCTTTAAAGACTGGGCCCAGAAAAGGATGTCTGAATATTACAAAGATAAGTAAAATTTTATGTTACTTTACAAACTTAAGTTAATCTTTCATTCTTACTGCAAGTGGCAGATTTCAAGAAGTTTTACCTCATGCGAGGTCTACCTTTATCGCCAAAAGGGCGAGAAATGAGTTGTGACCGATTTTCTTATTATGTTTTTCAATTACTCGCGCGTAAAACTAAAGTTGATGTATAATAGCGTTGTGTAAAGACTTAAATATTGTAAAAAGTTATTGTATAAATTTTATTTAAAACATTCTAGCAAGAAAGAAGTTTTAGTCTGAAAGACTTTTTGAAATGTAGTATTATTTCAATGTAGAAAGAATTGGCACTTGCTTTGAAAAGAATAGAAGTTAACAATGTACTACTAATGTATGTTTTCAAATGTGTAAAATTAACGGCATGTTGATATGTTCTTGTATACATGTGAACTGTTATTTTGAATGTTAAGAAATACCGTGATATGGTAAAAGTGAAAGTAATGTTAAAAATTTGTTATTCGTGTGACTGTAAAGATTAAATCATGACGAATATATGTTAAAGGTTGAATGATGTAGTTAGGCTCTCTGACGCTACACTTTAGAGTTAGCCACTTTCAGAATAGTACCTCAGGGTCTAGAGTTGAAATTAGGGTGTGTTAAGAGGTCTCGTATGTTGAATTTTAACACGTTAGTGTTTTAATTGTAGGAGGAAGTGTGGCACACGTAGACAGAAACACATTCGTGGTTGGTGTTCTTTTACAACACATGTCAGAGAGCACGGGGAGAGATAATTAAAATAGTCATGAATGAAATAAGAATGTTAAGAAAAGTATATTCTATATGTTATTTGCAATGTCATTCTGTAACATTTCATTAAACTAGTTTTCCTTCCAGATCTCTGGAAGGAACCAGAATTGAATAAAGCTCCTGTTTAGATGCAGTACAGATGAAAAAGAAAAAAAAGATTGTTGTATATCCCGGGAGCTGCTATTGTAACAAATTTCTTTCTTTTAAATTTTCTAGTTTCTAGCTAAGTTATGATTGTAAAAGGTTGGCCTCGCGTTAGTTTTTAGAGTTAAAAGTTTTCAACAAGGTCGTTTTAGATCTCAGTTTCAAACAAATTAACTCTGGCGGGAAGTATGTAAGGATCTTAAGTTTTACTAACGTTTATTTTATTTTAAATCTTTACTATCACTTCTTATTTTCTACTTCCGGCCAGAATTATAAGCGTGAAGGAGTTTATGCAAAGTTGTCTGGCGAACGCCAAGTATTTAAGTGTGGCCTTTTTGCCAAGCAGGAGAGAGGAAGCAGTGAGTTCGAAGCAGGCCGCTTACCTTAGAAGTTACGCAGTTGCTATTTGCCTTCCAGGCCAGAGGTTTTAATCCTCTTGATAAATTAAACGTATTGTAGTGTTCACAGTCTCTGTGCTACATACGCTTCCTGTTATTATAAGGCCAATCTTATTCTAAAGTTAAATTAGAGTTTAGTTTTATTTTGATATCTTTTACGTTAGACCCCGAGTGGAGGGTCATTGTATTCCGAAGTACGGAAGTCATTGTATATAAAGAAAAATAAAGGGTTTTGTATACCCTTCGTCTGTATCCTGTCTACTTACTACAATTAGTGAACATAGCTTTAGTAAGCTCTCTGTTCTAGTCAGGTCATTGTATGTTTCCGAAGAAGGTAAGAAGAAACATTGAACCTGATAAGCTCATTAAAGTAGTCATTCGAGGCTTACCAATTGATTGTTCACGAGACGAAATTCAAAGATGAACTTTTGAACTTAGGTTTTAAAGTAAAAAAAGTTGCACAAATGTACCGACTTAGGTCGCGTGCACCAATGCCTCTCTTCCAAATTCAGCTTGATAATGTTAAGAGGCTATCACTTCTAGGGACACGCGCAGCTACGCGAGGCAATTCCGAGAAACGAGATTCTAGAAGCACTGCTTTAAGCGGGAGGTTTGCGAGAAATGTTTCGTCTAGCTAGGAGGAACATGTCCCGGCTACGAGCAACATTTTAATAAAACTTATCCGAAAATGTTCCGGCTGGAGACGTGTTCCTCGAACGTTCAACCAATCAGACGAAAGTTCTGCTTCTGAAGGATCACGGGTAATGCTGTTATCACATCTATAGACGCGCGCGCTTACCCGGGACAATTCCGAGAAACGAGATTCTAGTAGTACGGCTTTAAGCTGCAGGCTTCCGAGAAATGTTTCGTCTAGCTAGGAGGAACGTGTCCCGGATACGAGCAACATTTTAAAACTTTTCCCAAAATGTTCCGGCTGGAGACGTGTTCCTTGAACGTTCAACTTCTGAAGGATCACGGGTAACTTTCAATATGGCGATGGCTCTCACTGTGAAGTGATGGACGGTGGAAATAGAGGCCGATTTATTTATTGCTGTTTTGTTGTAATACAACTGCCTGAGTCAGTTTTAAAATGTTTATATATTCATTAAATATATAATCGTGGAAATTTCAGAGTTGACAGTATTTTACGACGTTCTTGCACTTCGGATTTGTTTACAAATTGTTCGTAGCCAAAAGTTCGCCAAATTTGTCGTATTTCGTGCTGATTGTGTATTATAACACTGTTATATAATAAAATTTTATTTCTTAAATTTAAGTTGAATAATTTTTTAAAATCCGTTTGTATACGCGCGGCTTTTCTCCTAATTACTTATCTTTTAAATTGTTAATTGCATAATCAGTGACACATTTTAAGCAGCATAAAAGATGCATAAAAAAAGAAAAGCATAGCTTATGTAATAATGAGAATACTCATTAAATTTGTCTATTATTTTCATGTTATTAATGAAATACTTTTTGGATTATAAATACATTAGAAACTATACTTTTATTGTAAATGCTACATATTGAAACATTGGAAATTTATGGATTTATTATTATGCCTGATGAAAAACATTTGTATATACATTCATTAATATAAATCTTATTCATTACATTAATACTAATAAATATATAACAACATCTTCTAAACCATCGCATCTCTATCTGTATGTAAATATATGACTTATTAGATGTGTATATATATGTATGAATGCAAAAATGAACATTGCCAAGAAGTTTATTTGAAGTTACTTTTAATTCAGATAACGATCATGTAATTGGCAGCAACTATAGTCATCAGTTCTTTGCAAATTATTATGGGTATGTAATAATCAGTTGAAAAATAATTGCTGAGTATTTGAGTACTAAAGATTTTGTTATTGGGTTAATTCATAATTATATCATATGTATGATATACGCAATAAAAACATGACTAATAAATAATAAGAAAGGTAACAGCTGTGCATTTATAACATTTGATTAATTAAAACAGTGCGCAACTGATTGTCACCTTCATGTCTGTTTACCAAAACATTCAGTTACTTATTACCATTAAGATCAATCGGTTTTGACACAGCTTAAATTGCGCCGAAGCCCGGTTCCGGTACTTCTCAGTTTATGAGATAAATCATAATTCTAGCCGGAGCGCACCGGATCCCTAAATAAGGAGGTTCCGGCACTTCTTTTACCTAATTAACGGAACAACAATTTCAGCAGAAATTTGATCTCAAAAATTTTATTTTTAGTAGCAATAAAATTATATTAAAAATCTCTTATTAAATCTTAATTTACATTTACTTCATTTTAGTTGTTTAAATACTTTAATTATTTAATTACTTTAATAAACAGTAATCAATCATTAATTAATTGATTAACGATTAGGTAATAATTCGTAAATATTAATTGTTAATATTAATAATGATTATTAATTTAATAATGATTAACTATTTTATTTTTAAATTATTAATGATTTTAATAGTAATTTTTATTTATTTACTTACTCTTGTTCCTTTTTCCTGACGGTCTTCCATAGGGCCCCGGCACTTCTAATTTTAGAAATTAAGCTCTGCTTTGACATGATCGGACATTTTGTAAATTACATCGTAAACATACATATAAATACATATTTTTTCTTTTCCTACAGTATTTCAGAGTCTTAAGAATGTGAAAAAAATACAGTTTTAAATAACATTTCATTCTGAAAGGAATCAAATGCTATACATTTCACAGAACAGTTAATTTGAATGGAGTATTTTCACACGTTTTCATTAATTACATTAGGAAATAACGATAAATAAAAATTTGAAAGGTTTCAGATTTTAAATTACGTCCAAAAGAGGGTTTTTTTAACATTTTGTGTGTTACTTTTATTTATTAAATATCCTGTTCTTCGCACTTAAATCATAAAATTCAATTCAACAACAATGTCGCAAAATAATTTAAAATAAATAAGCACATCTTTAGAATCTCCGATACAGAGTCTCGCGCGCTGGAGATAAGTTCCCTCCCCTCGAACAGTGTTGCCGTTGCTCGCGTTGAAATCGTTGAGCTTGTTAATCAAAAATTTGTTAAAATTTTACAAAATATGAAATCTATAAAAAAAAAAAAAACAAATTTCAAATTCAAATTCGTGCTTCCACACGCCTATTCTATGGAAGATTACGTTATTCAAAATTCGATGGCTCTAGGTACCGTTGTTTTATCACAATGCCAGAAGCATACATACATTCAAGCAAATTATTTATTATTTAATTTCTTTAAATATAATACAGGGAGATAATATTTGGTGGCAACAATTTGAAAAGTGAAACAACGCCTATTATGAATCGATGCAAAATGCGAAAACGAAATTAGTAGTCCTTCTGGACAAACTGTCCCTTTGAACCACACAATTTTAAGGTAATTCAATTTTATTCGTTTAAGGATTACAAAAATTAAGATAAAAGTTTATTGTATTATTAATATTAAAAGTAGCGTAATATTAAAATTTGAGTCAATTTATAATTAATACTCTGTTCGGTTCATTTAAAATTTTAGAGCACCTTCTCTTTTAATAGTAAAATACGTTAAATATTAGTGCTGATTTCCATGCACTTAACTTTCTATGAATATTTCTGAAAGGGAATAAAAAAATTATTTTTTAAAACTTGTAACTGAGTTAGTATTAAATGTAAGGAAATAATTCTTTTAATACTAAACTGATTTTTTTTTTAACCTTGATTTCAACAAAACGTATTCAAAATTATTCTTCACTATATCCTTAAGTACGCATCTCATAGAATTTGCTTTACAATACCTTTTAACAGATTGCTTTCCAGTACGAGCAATTCATGCTTAAGTAGTTTTATAAACGTATTTATTAACAGAATTTCAGTTTATGTTTACAATTCAATGTTAAGATTATTATATATTTAGATAATATTTATAATCATAATAAATTTGCAGAGTCTCTGTAATTTGACTCATTTTACAATATCAGGTTGTTTCTAAATTTTATAGTTTTCTAAGTTAGATCATCTTCTCCATGATCCATTCACTTGGACCCCACCAAGAATACAGCGTAAGATCTTTCACTCAAAATTCCCAGAGCTTCCTCACCAGGTATCCAAGTCTCTAATATATAAGTCAAGACAGATAAGACTTTTGTAAAGAAGCAATTTAGTTCTTAATTTCAGAAAGCTAGATTTTAAACAACTCTTCAGGGCATAAAAACATCTAGACAGATCGTATAACACTTTTGTAAAGAAGCGATTTAGTTCTTAATTTAAGAAAGCTAGATTTTAAATAACTCTTCAGGGTATAAAAACATCTAGACAGATCAGTATTTGAACTGAGTAAAAATATTTCCTCTAACTGATATCCGCTTTGCTTATGTGCGAGCTCATTATGGTTTCTATGGAAATGAAAGAGCTGATTCCTTAGCTAAAGATGCCTTAAATTTACCTGTTCATATCAATATTAGCATTCCAAAGAGCTATTGGAAGTCGTTTCATTATAAGAAGCTTTTAGCTATGTGGAATGAGGGATATATTTCATCTTATAATGCTGAGGTCACCAAAAAGTTCTTTCCTTCTATTTACCATAGACTGCATTCCGAGTCTTTCCTCTCTATAAATTTTAAAGTGTCTCAGTTTTTATCTGGTTACGGTAAATTTGCAAGTTACCTTTTTCGTTTTAATCTAAGATCAAATAATTTATGTGAATGTTCAAAAAGAGTGCTTCGGTATGTAGAACATTTCATTTTCTCATGCCCAGCATTTGATGGCCCTAGATTATGCTTACAGAATATTCGAAGTGACTTGGCCATTGAACTTACCTGTTTCCGTGAAGTCCAGACTGCTGTTCTCTGCTTTTGTTCGTTTTATTTATGCGTGTAACTTTTAATGTTTTTGTTAACTTACTTCTGTAAGCCCCGTGTTGTACATATGTAGTGCACGGGGAATTGTTTTCAATATATATATATATATATATATATATATATATATTGATCTTTGTGTCTCTAATAACGTTTTCGAGTGCTATGCTAAACAGGAGGCATGCTAATGCATCTCCCTGTCGCACTCCCTATTTTACCTCATACTGCTCTGTGTAATCATCCTGTATGCGTACTTGAATTATGGTTCCTTTGAGAGTCAAGGCTACAAGTGAAATAATTTTTTCTGGAATTTTCCATTCATGCATAGCTTTTATGAGAAGTTCTCTGTTAATACAATCATATGCTGTTCTAAAATCGATAAAAAGATTGTGAGTCTCCATTAGCATTATTATTATGTTGCCAATTAATGGTTTTGATGAGATTTGCTTTTTAGAAATTTTGGGCAACCACCGGTTCTTAAAAGTAAGGCAGAGAATCTGCACTCCGTAAGAAAACTTCATACTGAGATATTCTCAAATGTTTCTGATTTTTTTAATAGTCTGGGTTATAATTTTAAAATAAAATGTTCCAGTGAGAGTTTCCAGTTCAGCTTGTCATTACATGCAATTTTTTAATGGCCATCACACGTCACGGAATGTATTTTTAACGAAATTAAAGCTTAAAGATATTTCCATTTCCAATATTAAAGAAATAAGAATCAAGAGGTTTATGTAAAGAATTCACATTTTTAAATCATTCAATATAGTGCTGTGACAGGTCCTCAGATGTTGCTGGCTGTTTTAGATCACGTTCACAGATAAATTTCAAGGCCTCTCGTTACTTCTGCAGACGCCTAGGGACGCCTTGCATATTTTCGATTAAATTTTCTACATGGCTTTGCCGTGTCGTTGGAGTTTTAATTCTTCTTCCAATTCAGATTCTTTGGTTCGTATAAGGCAGCAGTTCTGACAATTTAACTCAACTTTGAAGTGCCAAAATGCTCGATGCGACCTGTCATTCAAGCGACCACAACCGCCCGAAACGGCCGACAATGCGATGTTCTTTCTATCCTCCTCCCTAAGTTAGCTTTCTTTATTATTTATGCAGTAGCAGTGCAGTTTCCCTAAATGCATTGTATTAGTTTATTGCAGACAGCGTTTCCTAAAAGGCTAATGGAAGCTTCTTTGTTAGGAAGTGGGAAGGATGTCGCTTGAAATTTTCACACCTTTCCCCCGTTAATGGACGGGGAGAGGGGGAAACGCACGGGTCAGGAAATGAACGGGGACGGGCGTTTCGGTATTTTAAGCATGCATGTTAGCGAAAGCTTCGGTTTGCTAAGGGTTAAACAAAGAGCGAATGCTAACGATTTGCTCTTTTCACCGTCCCCGTAATCAGCAGTAGAAAGCAGAATACAGACAGATGTGCGCTTATTTATCACAGCGCACTTGCTTATGCTTGTTTACAAAATGGGCGACTTTTGGAGTTTCATCTGATTAGAAATATCAGTCTGATTAGAAATATCGGCCAGAGTTTGGTAGATCCTTTTGTTTGCTAAGAAAGGGAATTCGACAATATATAGCTCAATAAAAAGAATTTGAAAGATAATTTTAAGATATCAGTTATGTTCGGAACTTCTTATCCCCTCTTCGAAAAAGTACTTAACCGAGTAATATTTTGAAGCATGGTGATTGAAAATATCTAAATACGCTTCTTACAAACGTGTTGATGCCTAGCTATCTGTAATAGGAGTTTCTTACAGATTCCTTTAGAATTCAGGCAGAAAATAAGCATAAATTGGAATTTTTTCGTAATAAAACTAGTTTTAATTGGATTCAAAAAAAAATGTTTTGTTGAAAAATATTATAAGTTTTCTTTTTTTTCTATTTCTTTTTTTTTTTTCGCCAAAGGGGCAATATACTCAGAAGAGCTATTAAATTTGTTTTGGCATTTTTCGTTGGTTCACTAACTATAAACGGCGTTTCATTTTTCAAATTGTTGCCACTAAATATTAGAGACCTGCATTATATTTAAAGAAATTAGATACTGAAGAATCTGCCTGAATGTATCTATGTTTCTGTGAAAAAACAACGGTACTACAGACATCGAATTTTGAGTAAAGTAGTTTTCCACTCGAATATGGGGCCCACCAGCGACCGAGCGGTAACATCGCTGAACACTGGTAGTTCGGTCTGAGGTTCGAATCCCGCGAACGGGCTGGCTGCATGGGTGTTTTCGTGATTTTCCTCATGTGTAACGTGTATACGAGCCAGTTTCCTTAAAAAGTCCTCCACGAAGGCATCTCTCCCTTAAAGCAGATAGCCCTCGAGTGCTTTGCCGTAATCTAATAAACCAAACTAAACCAACCACTCGAATATGGGCATCTGGAAGCCCAAATTTGGAATTAGTTTTATTAACTATTTCATATTTTGTAAAATTCTCAACAAACTTAACGATTTCAAACCGAGCACTGGCAACAGTGTACGGGTGAAAAAAATATATATATATATATATCTCCAGCACGGGGAGACTGTTTATCGAAAATTCTAAAGATATTAAAACATGGTTTAAGAACATTAAGAATTATTAAGAACAACATATTTAATAAATAAAGCTGACACACAAAACGTTAGAAAGAAGCCCCTTTAGAGTAATACAAACCTGAAAATTTTCAGATTTTTATTTACTTGTCTTTTCTTTTTTTTAAATTTAAATTAAAATTTTTGTCAATAATTTTTTAATTTTTTAGATGCTTTCATTCTTTACCCTTACTTTTTTTAAAAATCTGTATCACATTTTTGTTCGTTTCACTTTTCAAATAAACAAATGTTGCCACCAAATGTTATCATCATGTATTATTTTTCAAGAAATAAAGTGATAAATAATAATAATTTAAAAAAAGGCAACGCAAATAAAACGATGTTGCCACCAAATGTTAATAACATGTATTGTTTTGAAAGAAACAACATAGCGAATATATATAAAAAAAGTCTATGGCAACAGGTAACATTATCGAGAATTCTAAAGATAATCTTTTTTTTAAACATTTATTATTTTGCAGTTGAATTTTATCTGGCGTAAGTGCGAAGATAGTCATACTTAGTAAACAAAGTCAAAAAGATAAAAAGATTCTAATAAAAGAAAGTTCCGCAAGTGAGCCTGCTAAGAAAACTGAGCATTGATGTGATGAACTGAGAAAAGACTGAAATGAATTAATGGCAACACTTAAAATTATCCGGAGTCCTAAACACATGCTGCGTTTAAAAATTTTGTGGTTTTGCTTTGAATTTTATGTGGTTTAAGTGTGAAATAAATGGTGTCTAATAATAAAGTTAAAAAGACAAAAACAAAGTTGTGTGGGTCATCTTGTTAAGAAAACTGACCATTCATGTGATCAACTAGGAAAAGACAAAAAATTGCTTTTAAAAATTTTGTGATTTTATTATTAAATTTTATGTGGCTTAAGTGATAGGAAAGCGATATTTAATAATAAAGCTAAAAAGAAGAAAGAGGTTGTTTTAGCAGGATTATATCCAACAGCAGATTGATAATACTCTGAGCTCAGCGACAGCATATTAAAAAAACAAAAAAGTATGAAAGTTTTTCAGATTTTACATTACGCCCAATGGGGTGTTTTTTTAACGTCTTGTGTGTTAGCTTTCTTTATTAAATACCATGTTCTTCGGACTTATACCATAAAATTCAGTTCAAGAGCAATATCGCAAAATAATTTTAAATTGAGAAAAATCTTTAGAATTTCCGATACACAGTCTCACGCGCTGGAGATAAAAATGTTTTTTCTGTACTATGTTGCCATTGCTCGCTTTGAAATCCTTGAGTTTATTAATCAAAAATTCGTTTTACAAAATAGGAAATCGACAGTAAAACAAATTCCAAATTTGGGGTTCCAGTTGCCCATATTCGCAGGAGGATTACGTTATTCCGAATTCGATGGTACCGTTGTGTTATCACAGTGCGAGAAACATACATATATTTATTTAGATTCTTCATTATTTAATTTCTTTAAGTATAATACACGGCGGTAATATTTGATTGCAACAATTTGAAAAGTGATGCCTTTTTTAATATTGATTCGTTCGCTTTTTTAATTAATTTCTAAATATAGGAAGTCCATTTCACTTGTAGAAATTTGACATTTAAGCGTGAAAAGTAGCTTTATTAATTTTTAAGCAACTTCGCAGAAATGTGTCTTCCAGGTGTTTATTGTTTTCAATTTTTCCGATCGTCTGCCGCAGTTATCAGCTGATGATGTATAACAATCTTTCATTTACCTTCAGTTTTTCTAAAAATATGTTGAGCAATGCAGTGTAAATTAACCATTTAAGAGTATTTTATCTGAACTTCTTAACAATATTTTGCAGTAAACGTTGTTTTATACTATCAGTACCTTAAATAAACAAGTTTTCTGATACTTCATAACTGCTCAACTGTTCTATTTTTTTTTTTTTTTTTTTCTTCTTCTTCTTTTTTTGTCCATGCTATCGTCTGCGTTCAGACAAAGTAAACTTGTTGTGACGAACCTTTATAGAAACTAACGGATTAAACCTATTATATATAGATTACATGCTATTTTTATTTCTACTTTTAATTATGTTCAGACGGTAAAGTACTGTCTTATGTTTTCGTAACTTTTTAGCCCAAAGGGGCTATTAGTTTCGAAACGGCGTTTTGCCTTGTTTCACTATAAATGTCCGTTTCACTTTTCAAATTGTTGCCACCAAATATTATCGCCCTGTATTATTTAAAGAAATTAACTAATGAAGAATGTGCATGAATGCTTCTTGCATTGTAACGGTACCTAGAGCCATCAAATTTTGTATAACGTAATTCTCCACCCGAGCATAGTCACCTTAGACACCCGATTTTCGAATTTGTTTTATTATCTATTTCACATTCTGTAAAACTTTATATGGGCATCTGGAAGCCTAAATTTGGAATTTTTTTTTTTTAAATCTTTATCATATTTTGTAAAACTTTAACGAATTTTTGATTAAAAAACGAGCGATTTCAAAGCTTTCAGCTAACATTAAAATTGCCTGCATCTTCAAGCATTGATATTTTATGTGTAAAGTTGCTCAACATTTCTTACTGGTATTATGTTGGTATGTAGCAAGGCAATGACGTTGCAATGACTAACGTTATTTTGCGGCGAATAACTTTGAATGTCTGTATCACTTTTCAAATTCTGTTTTGAATCCCCTGTGAAAAAAAGACGCCCCTTTAGGAATAAATCTTATAATACTCAGCATTTTTAGATTAAGGTTCTAATTTTTGTTTTATGCTGTCACCGCTTCTATTTCGCTTAATGTGAAAGAAATGTAAGCGAAAATAACAAAAGAAACATTTGTCAAGTTTATGGTCTTTAAAAAATTCTTTTATTTTCAATCATCACGAAAATGTATAAATTTGAACTGGTGTAAGAAAAATTTGCGTAAGCAATTGTTTGAGTCCGTTGAAAATGCGAACATTATTATTTATTGCTGAGTAATTATTTTAGAGGAAATTACAGATTAAACATTAGGTTTAAATATTTTATTTAGGATACACAGACGATAGCTCGAAAATAATCGCTTATAGAAGAATAAAAGTTTTTGTGATATACTTGTTAGTTATTAAAAGGAAAATAACATTTAAAGTTAAATTCAATACGTAATTTATTTCATTTACTTGTATTTTTAAATGAAATATCTTTTCTAAACTTTTTTGCTTCTGTTTTGATAAAAATTTCACAGTTTCCAGCGATTAAAATAAATCTGGAGCATTCTAACGAGTGTTGATACATTCTCAGACGATATTATTTTTGTTGCCAACTGGTTATTCAAGAAGAATTTTAAAAAAGTGCAACCTGTTTTTCCCCCGATGGCAACATTACTACACCGTGAGACGTATTTCTTGGTAAAAAATGTTCTAATCCATCTCATGCAAATCGGCCTTAACATATTACTTGCGGATTGATTTCTTGGAAATCAAAGTTCGATAGCAGCGCTACCTGAAGATGGGTCACTGTATCGGTTTGAGTTTCTTTTTCTGGAGCGCCATCATAAGTCACCTAAACTGATGTAGCTTTTTAGTCCAAAGAGGCTTTGTTCCTGAGAGACTATTGTTTTCGTTCTGCGATTTTGCGTTGAATTATTCTGATATCCGTTTCACTTTTCAAACTGTTGCCACCAAATATTATCGCCCTGTATTATATTTGAAGAAATTAAATAATGAAGAATCTGCATAAATGTATGTATGTTTCTCGCATTGTGATAAAACAACAGTATCTAGAGCGATCCAATTTTGAATGACGTAATTGTACTGCGAATATGGGCATCTGGAAGACGAAATTTGAAGTTTTAAATTTGGAATTTGTTTTATTATCGATTTCATATTCTGTAAAACTTTAACGAATTTTTTATTAGCAAACTCAAGGATTTCGAAGCGAGCAATGGCAACGTTGTACAGAAACACATTTTTACATCCAGCGCGTGAGACTGTGTATCGAAAATTCTAAAGATATGCTCAATTTAAAATCATTTTGAGATATTGCTCTTGAACTGAATTTTATGGTTTAAGTGCAAAGAACATGATATTTAATAAATAAAGATAACACACAAAAAGTTAAAAAGTCCCTTTGGACGTAATTTAAAATATGAAACCTTTCAGATCTTTCTTTTCTTTTCTTTTTTCTTTCTTTTCCAAAATTTCTTTTTCAGAATTAATCTAGTTTGTCGTATCTCTCCACCTCCATTTTTTTTTTAAACTGTTTAAATTCTTTATTATCAGAAATGAATGAGGCATTACCATTTTGATATGAAATAATAAGACTAGTTTTCAGAGGAAAAAAAAATCTCATGTGGACGCCATTGACTTCCTTGTACGGCCTATTAAATTGTACGCAATATTGCCTCATTTCGTTTAAACTTATTTCCTCGAATTTCATTAGAGATATGTTTCTCATTCAATTAATTCAGTTCTCACTTCGCAGCAAGGCAAAAATACATAAAAACTCAAAACATCTTCATTAAAAATTGTAAAATACAGGAAAACATAAAACACCAAATACAGTTAAAAACACTTGAAAATTTTTTTATTAGAGTTTCTATGCAAAAATAAGCAGTTCGACCAGCGGGCAGTAAGAGAAAATTTTCGGTGCACAAAACTGAAAATTAACTTTTGGTCACATTGGGGAAAAAGACGCTGAAGTTGGTGTGCTTAATGCCATTTAAACTTTGAAATTTTTGATAATTCTACAACTATTGTATGCAGATTAACTAAAGGCATAAAACATTAACCGGAGTATAAGAATAATGTAATTAAATCACTTCTAAAGCAAAAAATACACAATTTACCGACATTCAAGCATAAAAAGCTGAGCTTACCGAGCCAGGTAACAGAGTGGATATATGTATACATATATTTATATACTTTTGGTGCAGCCAATTGCAACGAAAACGGGAGATGCACAACTGTATGTTATAGCAATTCTATATACAAAATTTCAACGTTTTGAGGCTGCTCGTTTTTGAGTTATGCGAGATATATACTGTAATATCTTGTTATTTAATTAAATTATTTATTATTTAATTAAATTATTGTTGAAGTGGCAACGCCATATTATTATTATGTAACCGTTGCTCAGCAACGTGAGAAATTGTTTAAAAAAAATTAGAATTCTGAAGTTTTTTACCAGCTAGTAGTGAAAGTTTTCCACTAAAAAATTTCTTCAAATTATCTATCTTCGTGAATTAGAAATAAAATGTATGTTCTAATAAAAAGATTGCCTGTTTTGTTAATTACTGCAAAATACATTACAATACATACGTATGCACAGAAGTCACGGAAAAAAATCTCTTCTGAATCCGTTTTAAATCCATTTTACAATCCGTTTCGGGAAAAAGAGTCCTTTATGCAATCCTTGCGTACAGGTGTCATTCAAAAACATATTCAAATGGATTCCAGAGCGATGAAATTGGAAATTTTCGTTGAAGTACGATACCCGGAATTTTTCGTGTTTACATTACTTCCTTTACATCATACAAGGAATTTAAAAATCTGAAAGGTTTCAAATTTTAACGGCCAATCAAAGGGTTTGTTAAGTTTTTTTATGCTGTCGCTGATCTCTGCAGTCGACACAGTCACCTCCTATTAACCCTTTTTTTGAAGCTATTTTAACTTTAAGCATTATTTTCTTCGCACTTAACGCCACATACATCAAAATTAGCTTTATTATTAAGCATTGTTTTCTTCGCACTTACGCCGCCACATACATCAAAATTAGTTTTATTATTAGGCATTATTTTTTTCGCACTTACGTCACATACATCAAAATTAGTTTTATTATTAGGCATTATTTTTTTCACACTTACGTCACATACATCAAAATTAGTTTTATTATTAGGCATTATTTTTTTTTGCACTTATGTCACTTACATCAAAATTTAGTTATATTAGTAAGCATTATTTTCTTCGCACTTAAGTCCCAAACACAATTTAATAGCAAATTGCATGTTAAAAGCAGCATAGCATTATACGCTTAGAATTCCCAGTGCAGCGTTAAGTATTGGCATACACTTTTCTGATTTTTTTTTTTTCAGTTTTTTTCTCAGATCATCATATCAATGATCAATTTTTTTACTAAGATGTCTTTACAAAACATTTCTTTTGTCTTTTTATTATTAACTTTTCGTGTAATTATTTATTAAATATCGCATTCTTGGCTCTTACTCCGCATAAAATTCGACAAAACATCAAAATCACAAAATATTTAAAAACAGCATGTGTTTAGAATTCCCGATAGACAGTCTCGCGCACTGGAGATAAAAATGTTTTTTTTTTCCTTACAGTGTTGCCACTGCTCGCTTTCAAATCGTTCAGTTTGTAAATCAAAAATTCGTTAAAGTTTTAGAAAATATGAAATCGATAAAAAATCAAATTCGAAATTAAATGTACGGTTTCCAGTTGCCCATGTTCTGGTGAAGGACTGCGTTTATCAAAACGGGATGGCTCTAGGTACCGTTGTTTTTTGACAATGCAAGAAACATGCATACATTCAAGCTTATTCTTCATTATTTAATTTCTTTAAATAAAATACAAGTTAATAATATCTAGTGGCAACAATTTGAAAAGTGGTACGATGTTTATAGTAATTCACCGGAAAATGCCGTACGCAGATATCAAACTTCGAACTTGTTTTTGATTTAGCATTTCATATCTTGTAAAAGTTTAACGAATTCTTGTTTAATAAACTTGCGCTTTGAAAACAAGCAGTGGCAACAGTATTCGAAATAAAACATTTTTATCTCCAATATTCCAAACTGTTGCCATTCGACAAAATGTAAGAATTTACTATCCAATTTTAATTCCCGAATTCGACTGTTTGAAAGCAATATGTTGCCAATGAATGAAACAGTTATTATCTCCTCGCATCCGTCTGTTGCCATTCAGTAAAGCATAGGCTATTTAATTTTCAAATTTGATCTATCTGTAACTGAGTAGAGCACCAAATGTCTGAAAAGTTATTATCGCAGTTCTTAAAAATAATTTTCCTACCTTCAGTCTGATTGATGTTACCTTTCAATGATGAGGATTGAAAATATTAAATATTTTTATGAAGTGGCACTAAATGGGCTCATTAAAATCATCTAATTTTTTTTTTTTTTTTTTTTTTTTTTTTTTTTTTATGATAATTGTTTCAGGCGGATCTCTGCTTTAGCGGGGTAGCGGTCAAAGAAAAAGTATGGCGAATGTAAAAATATGTATGGCAACTCCTAACACTCTACTGAAAATTCTAAAGATATGCTATTTTGTGATTTTTGCTGTTATATCTTATGAGGCGCAAGAGAGAAGGAAGGGATTTATTAAATATCACGTTCTTCGCACTTAAAGTTCAATTCAACAGCATATCGCAAAATATTTTTTTTTTAAAAAAAAAGCATATCTTTAGAATTTTCAATAGACAGTATCACGCGCTGGAGATATTTTTTTTCCCCCATAATGTTGCCATTGCTCGCTTTGAAATCGTTGAGTTTTTTAATCAAAAATTCATTAACAAATTTACAAAATATAAAATAGATAATAAAACAAATTGCAAATTTGGGCTTCCAGATATTCGAGTGGAGGGCTACGCTATTCAGAATTTGATATCTCTAGATACCGTTGTTTTTTTCTCAATGCGAGAAACATATATATATATATTTATGCAGATTCTTCGTTATTTAATTTCTTTAACATAATGCATAGTAGAAGTGTGTGTAACAGCAGACAAAGTAGATTGCGAGTTCCGTGAGACCGTAAAAAAACCCTTTTAGGAAACCGTTAAAATCTAAAACCTTTCAGTTTTTTTTTGGGGGGGGTGTATGAGGAGGATTCATGCACATATGGAAGCAAAAACTGAAACTAAGCTATGAATAATTCATTTACTAGTAAGCTTGAGTCATTAAATATGTGTACAAAATTTCTACATGCAAAGTTACTAGTTTTGTTCTTTCCTGGATACATTGAATAACGTGTTTGCAGGGGGGGGGGAATTCGTTTTGCTGTGATATGTAAATTTGGTCTGATACTGCAGTAACCGAAATTCTGAACATGTCAAGTCATCTAAATTTTACTGTATTTTTTAAATACTTTAATATTATATTTTCGGCATTTTAAAATTCTGCACTAAACTAGGGAACTTAAACTAACTTTTGAAATATTTTAGCAAAGAATACACAAAATTTTGTTAATGCATTTTTAGTTGAGCGACGTGCATAGCATGAACTTTTAACTAATCCATCTGATTTTTTAAATCAGCTTTTTAAGATGTTGATTTTTGTATAAGATCCATTTCATAAATTTGAACTAATTACTATTTACCACATATTTCTGTTGTTGTTACTTATTCTCACTTGTCTGACATAGTTAGCCCAAGCCCGCGAAATTCCTCGGGGCAAGAAGCGCACGATTACGCCTACCGTTGGCAACAGCCTTGAGCACGTTACAGGTGACAGTACGATTTCGCTCAGTTCCTCCCCCAATTTTGATGGTGAGCACCCTAGGGGGACTGGTCCAAAGGTCTTCCATCCTTCTCCCCCTACCAACAATTTCTTGAGAGGACTTTTCGGATTGCAGCATATTTAGAGTGCCGCCATGCCGCCGCACCCACACTCTACATTTACAAACACCCATAGCTTCTCCAGGATTCGAACCAGAGCCTTTCGGCACGGCAATCAGCGATGCTAACCACTACATCGGTTGAGCGGTACACTTTTCTAGGTCTTAATATGTAAAGGAGATAAAAATTAACGTACAAAAGGATTTTGAAACTATATTGTACACATTACGGGCTTAGTTTTATAACTCAGCTTACAAAGACGAGCGACGTTGCAGTTGTACAAAGTTCTGGAGAGGAACTGAGAGAAATCTAAACGTTACAGATATGCAAATTCGAAGAGAAATCTAAACAGCTGCAGATATATAAATTCGAAGCGAAATCTAAACAGCTGCAGATATACAAATTCGAAGAGAAATCTAAACAGCTGCAGATATATAAATTCGAAGAGAAATCTAAACAGTAACAGATATACAAATTCGAAGAGAAATCTAAACAGCTGCACATATATAAATTCGAAGAGAAATCTAAACAGTAACAGATATACAAATTCGGAGAGAAATCTAAACAGCTTCAGATATACAAATTCGGAGAGAAATCTAAACAGCTTCAGATATACAAATTCGAAGAGAAATCTAAACAGTTACAGATATGCAGATTTGAAGATAAATCTAAACAGTTACAGATATACAAACAACGAAACAAAGTAAATAAGTAAGACACCCTATCTCATTACCCTTTAATAAAACCATTAAAGGATTCTTCGAGTTTTATTTGCTTAAATCGAGTGTCTTAAGACATTCAATAAACAGTGATGCATATAGCATGAGAGATAACTTCTATGTTCCGGACTTTCAAAACTGTATCGCCGATTAGTTGCAAATTTCTGACCCTTGTATTCTTCAACTTTAATTTTACCTAAGTTTAAAATCTTATAAGGAAAATTTGAGACCCTTTAAAATATATCCCGACTCCAGTTATCCAGTACTACAACAGAGTTTTAACTGCGCTGAAGCCCACCGGAACCTGGCTTCCGTGCTCAACGGTAACAACAAACTCAACGATTTGAAAGCGAGCAATGGCAACACTATAGGGGGGGAAAATCATTTTTATCTCCAGCGCGCGAGACTGTGTATTGGAAATTCTAAAGACATGCTCATTTTAAAATTATTTTGCGATATTGTTGTTGAACTGAATTTTATGGTTTAAGCGCGAAGAACGTGATATTTAATAAATGAAGGTAACACAGAAAACGTTAAAAAAAAAAAAAAATTAAGAGTAATATTTTTAATATCTTTCAGATTCCCCTCCCCCTCATTCTTCTCTTTTTTTTTGGGGGGGGGGGGTTCTAGTTTGAAATGATTAACAAAACTTGAAGCCAAGCTGTTTGGCGTAGTTATCCCTTACTTGGCAACATTTCTACCACTGGGGAATATTTTGATAATATTAACCGAATTGCTGATCACAATGAACGATGTATTTTCCATGTTTTCGTATACGAAAGAGCAGGGTCTTTAGCAATTCCATAACAATAAATAATAATAAAATGAACCGCGAATACATTAAGCGGCGGATATTTGTACGTCGGATATTTGGGGCTCAGCTTTATATTTTATGATGGATATTAATGGAATGCAAAACATTTTTGAATTTATGGAGATCTTTCGGATAAAATGAGATGTGGGCTGTTACTAAAAAAAAAAGTTTTTTCTTTTTAGATATTATTTTTTCGGCGGACATTTTTACGACGCTCTGATTAAACTTATTCTTGAGATCAGAAGAACCGGACTGCGGAGGAGCCATCTTTCCTACCTCCATGGGAGGAGCAGAGGGAAAAAAGGAATAAAGCTGAAGCTGCTACAAAGAGGCGTTTCAAACAAACCGTCAACAATACCAACCAGCAAGGTAAAGAAGGGGCTCGCGTGCACCTGCATTGTAGGGGAGAGGGAAATTCGTGATTCTCTCTTGTTTTCTTCAAAAACCAGCCGCGCTATTCGTACTTGTCAAAGATTCCGCCAAGAATAGCTACCCACCTTCTTGGACTGCATTGAAAAAGAGGGAAAGAGGGACATTTGCAAGAAGGGGGAGGGGAAAGTTTTCTCTTTGTTTCTGAACGGGAAGATTTGTGCTCCAGCTCCAAAGGGGTGGATCCTGATGGCATTCTCATATGTCAAATTAGAACATTCCAAAAGTGCTGTCAGAGGAGATGGGAAAATTTGGATCCCTGGAGTCAACCTGACGATACGGAGAAGCGAAGAATGTTAAGCACATACTGGATTTACACAGCTGCGTTTGTGTTTCAAGTTTTCCTGATAAGGGTTTTGTGCTTTTTGATCCTTTTAGTAATGTTTATTGTGTTTGTCAAAAGTGCAAACAAAACGTCCGACCGTGTAAGCAGACTTCATCGCTTTTTATCAAAAATAATAAGCGAATGAATAAACAATATTTGGTATAATAAATGTTAAGTATAATTACCAATTCTGCATTTCTCACAATGATATAAAATTTAGAACGAATTTAAACTTTCTCGGTTCCGATTTCAGTACTGAAAGGATCTCGCAATTCTAGGATGCTTCATACTCGAACTGAGGAATAAGATTTTATTTTGTATTGAAAATTTTTAGCTGACACCAAATTTGAAGCCCATCTTTAACAAAGGGGAAAAAATCTGATGCGTACACAACAAGAATTCCTTGTACGGAATATTGAATTATACGCATTTTTTCTTGCATTTCATTTAAACTTATTGGATTGAATTAAATCTACTTCGTCGATAGCGCATAAACCTCAATAGAATAAATGCGCTCTTTAAAATTCACTCTATTTGTTTACCATTGCGACACTCTGGCGCTAGGTTCACCTAAAAGCGTTATATTTCGTTCATATTATAACTCAAAATGCACAAAATTTATATCATTTGAAGAATTATCTAATCGTAGCCACATGTTCTATTCAAATACTATAATAAATCTAAAACGATGTATAAAAGAAATTAAGCAAAGAACAACAAAAAAGAAACAGCTTTTCACAGACGATTCAGTATTTCTCATTCAATTAATTCAGTTCTCACTTCGCGACAAGGCAAAAATGCATTGAAACTCAAAATATCTATATTAAAAATTACGAAGTAGATCTTAAACACTTATTTCCTCGAAAAAATTCCAGAAATTAAACATGATTTAATTGGCAATTATAAAAGAAGGCGTTATCTTTGTTGTTGCGAAGCTTAGTCTCTCTAGATTGGCAACAAATCTACTATTCTGCTGTTTCAAATGTAAACAAACATATCCGCCATGTTATTTAAAAATTAGGATTAACCGCACTTAAACAGCTTTTAAATTGCTGATAATTCTGTAAATATTGCTTGCAGATTTTCTAAGGGCATAAAAACCTTAACCGGAAGATAAGAACAACATAATTCAATCATTTTTAAAGCAAAAAATGCACAATTTACAAATATATAACAGTAAAGAAATTGAGATCACTAAGCCGGGTAACAGAGTGGATCTCCTGGTAACTTTTTAGCAAGGTTGCTGCAATGTTCCTACCTACTACTATATATATAAATATATTTATATGCGTTTGGTGCAGCCGATTACAACCAAAATACGAGGTGCACATCTACATGTTATGGCAGTCTTATATACAAAATTTCTACGTTCTGAGGCTACTCGTTGAGTTATGCCAGATACACGTACGTGCACGTTCGTACAGACACCAAGAAAAATTCTCTTCAGAATTCATTTTAAAGCAGTTATATATGTATATATGTGTACATTTGGAGGAAAAGAGTCCTTTATTCTGTCCTTACGTACAGATAT